>NC_136065.1:1373536863-1374736863 GCF_964261635.1 Lissotriton helveticus | reverse complement strand
GCAAGGACGGTCAAATCCCTGAATACTGGGAAAGTGCTGAGGGGGCCTCAAGTCTACAGTGAGTTTCTGGAATACCCTCCGGCTGTCTTTAATGGGTAAAGTGGTGTTAGTATAGATGATTCTCTTGCCACGCTTTTTCTACGTCTTT
This sequence comes from Lissotriton helveticus, assembly GCF_964261635.1. Classification (NCBI taxonomy): domain Eukaryota; kingdom Metazoa; phylum Chordata; class Amphibia; order Caudata; family Salamandridae; genus Lissotriton; species Lissotriton helveticus. The sequence continues at coordinate 1,374,736,715 of NC_136065.1, read as the reverse complement.
CAGGTTCCCATGTTTAAATTCCCTAGAAAATACTTTGTTGAACGAGACAATTATTCTTCAATCTGCTCTGTCTTCAGGTCAGAGGAAAGTAGTCTTGGTTGACCTCAAACGTACCTAGACGCATGGTGGGCTGGAACTTCCCAGCTTGGAACTGTACTATCTTGCTGCACAGCTGTAGCAGGCGGTGCACTGGATCGATGAAGGGGAGAATAGGGAGAAAAGGTTACTGCACGGCATGTGTGGAGGGATATCTCTACGTAAGTTCCCGATGTTGGGGGCTGTGGCACTGGGCTCAATCCTGTACGTGGCTGGGCAGGTGTGTCGGGCACAGGAAGGGGCGGTCCAGTGGGTGTAACAGTGAGATCCATATGCACCGGATATATCCATCTGGACTCTGCGCCCATTCACACAGATAGCAAAACCGTCAGTAGATCAGTGGCAAATGGGGAGCTGTGACATATTGCGAGATATCTATCCCAGTGATAGATTTGTTACTCTGACAGATGTGATAGAAACGTTTAATTTGGGACATGTACTATTCTTGCAATTTGCCAAAATAGCAACCATGGCTCATGGTACTTGGCTGTCTTTCCCAGATGCCCCTGAAGAGTCAGACTTCAGTGACTGCTTAACATGGTGGGGTGTCATAAGTTAATATCCTTTGTGTATAGGGTACAGCGGAAGGATATCCCACTTCAAGCCATACCAGTCAAGGGCAGATGGCACGAATATATGACGTTACAACGCATACATTCACAACACATGCACTTACAATGCAGTTTTCACATCGCAACATCCACTATAACGCATTCCATTACATCGCATGACACTACATCGCATTTTAAAAAACTACCTTTACAACACATTCCATTACATCGCATACTACCTTTACAACGCATACCATTATATTGCATTTAAGGTAAGTATTGGATAGTATAGGGGTAGAAATTACTATTCCAACTCCAGGGGGTGCAACAGTAGGGCAAGTGATGGATAGTGTAGGGGTTAAAAACTACTATTCTAACTCCAATGGTATGCGTTGTAATGGTATGCGTTGTAGTGACATGCGATGTTGTGTCATGCGTTGTAATGCCTGCGATGTAGTGTCATGCGTTGTAATGCCTGCGTTGTAGTGTCATGCGTTGTAAAGGATGTTGCGATGTAATGCCCGCGTTGTCAGTGTAGTGCGCTGTAATGGTTGCGTTGTAAAGGTTGTTTTCCAGGAGGAAATACTAGGTGAACCGTTCACGGACAAGAAGTGAGAGGGCATCCATGAGGAATAGAAGAATACCTTGGCTAGTACGAGGTTTAAATAAATACAATACAACGTTGTACACCAGGTGTATGTGAGATACCACACGCTATTTACACATGGTGGGCCCCCAAATGCCCTCGCTATTCGGCCGGTGGAGCAGATTTAGCACATATGCTGTGGTGGTGCCCCAAACTGAACAAGTACTGATATGCTGTAGTTGATTAACTAATTTCGGCCACCGGGTGAGGAGTCCCAAGGGATATTAAGCACTGCCTGTTGGGATTGATACCAATGTCCAAGAAGAAAGTCCTCAGTAGGAGAGGTTCTTGGTGCTGGGGTGGTGCTAGCTAAGGATAGTGTGGCTATATGTTGGATGCACTCTAGCCCTCCAGAACTGAATGAATGGATGAGGCATATGACTGAATGGGCGGAGACTGAAGAAAGTCGCATGCGAAAGTGCCGGAGAGACAATGAGCCAACGGATGACTTGAAGACCTGGGTGTCGATCCTCGCCGAGTTGTTAGGCCCCCATGAGATACAAACTGGACAGAACTGGAATGCTGCGAGTGTGACATGTGGTCGGTCAGGGCCCCAGATTGGTAAGGGGCGACGGAGCATGGTGGTGCCGACGTGCTGGGTGACAAAACACACAGTTCAACTGCTGGGGCCAGCTATGCCTGCACCCAGATCCCATCATCCCTCTTTGTTGACCCCAGAGAAAGTCCAGTGATCAGTCCTAAGCAGCAGTTGCGGTAGAGAAGGTTGAGAGGGGGGTGGGGTAGTTGGGGTGCGGTATCAATGACTATATTGTGGAATGTGTTGGTTTAATTTAAATGGCAATAAAAATGTATTTAAAATAAGTATGCACACGTGTGCGTCTCCACGGATGTGCATGCATACACAATGATACAGGTGCCATGTTATTATTTTTTTTTATTTACTCATTTAAGATGTCATGAAATTATGTTTACACAAAGCGCTCTTTGGACAGCTGAGTGTCCCATCAGCAAATGGCAGCTCCCGACCACCAAAAAAATTTACATTAAAAAAAGAATTAAATGATGAGACGTGGAGCAACAGAGGAGTGGGTGGATTGGAACGGAAGGGTTAGAGCAACTAAGACCTGCACAAGCACTGGAATGTGGAGCAACCTGGCAGCAAATTGCAAAAATGGATACATGTTTCAAGTACCACGACTGGTAGGGAGAATCAAAGGAGGAATGGGTTGAAGTGGGTGAGAGGGAAACAACAGGATATCTGTAGGGGGAGAGGGAGAGAGAGAATGCATTCTTGTGGAATGAATAATGAAAACGAAAAAAGTAGTTCACTAAAACGTTAGCAATGGAGGTATACAAATCAGCCAATCAAAAAGATAGTAAAGAGGCTGTTCTCCATGGTAGGAACTAACACAAGAGGAAGGCAATCCATTGATTAAGAAAGAAGCGAATGAGAGTGACAATAAAGACAACCGACGGTAGGTAATGCAGTTTTATCAGCCGATAAGGATTGCTTAAGGATTTACTAGTCTGTAAAATCACTCATGCACAAAATGCTGTGTGAGAGCATACATTGTGTTCGAAAGAAAGGAAATACATAATTTCCTTGACCCTTTTGCCCTGGAAGTGCTTGTTGGAGCTTTGCAGGGTAAAAGACATACATACACTTAATCTATTTCAACAGAAAAGGTTTTTCTGAGAAGAATCCAACTCCTGCAAAAGAACTAGCAGCAAATGTGGATTGTTCAGTCCTTTTCAATCCCCCATCTTTGTGTCCCATTTGGAATTAAATTCATACAAATCAACAACATGGCCTGCACCGAATAAGAAAGACCAAATGTAATGAAAGGGAACTCATAGTACTTGCTGCGCAGGTGGTGGAGTAGGAGCCAAGAATTTTGGGCAAACTTCTACGTAAAACAAGTGCTGAAGTAAGGTCAAAATTATGGCTGGGCAGTGCTAATACGGTCAGTATGGTACAGTTGTGGAATGTAAAATGGTATTGTCAACAGATTAGGCTTCGTATTAGGGACCTAATATGTAAGCATATGCAAGAATCACAGGCTACCGGTGGTGGAACAGCTCTAGAGTTGCAGCCACAACCCTGGGGAGGATATAGTACAACCAGCACTCCAAACAGCACATATTGAGGCCACTGAAGTTGGCCCTGAGGTAGAAGAAATTGAACTACAAGGTGAGCAGTATTTTCCAAATAGTTTTATCAAATAATTAAATATACTAATTTTTCAACAGAAAAACTAAATGTATTCTTTTGTATTTGCCATATGTACATATTACTATTAGGAAAGCGAACGGTAAGTTCGTTTATTAGAATAGTCTATAAAACAATATTCATGTGGCATCTACAACCTCCCATATTTTATTAAATGGATTTCTCACGGTAGGTCTTTAAATTAGTTATTAAGACACATCAAACTAGAAGTAATTTGCTTTGTAACAGAGATACATAGGTATGTTTTCATACTAAGAAAAAGCCATGCTTTAAAAAGTAATGCTATATACACATTTCTACACATTTCTATTTGAGGAACCAACTGTGCATGTCAAATAATATTGACGTTTTGTACCCATATCTTTTTGCAGCTGGCAGCAGTGAGCCACCTTAATGACCATAAAGCACCATCTACAGTAAAGTGGAGAAGCAGAACAAGAAAATCCTCACCAACTACTTTAACCACTATTGGCATTACTTGAGTTACTATCAGCACACCCTCTCCACTGTGGCAGAAATAAGAACAACAAGTAACTTGACAACAAACAATGCTCTAAGCCATGATGCAAGTGACAATAATGCCTCAAGTGCACAGCCCTCAGTATCTACCCATGGAGGTTTCTACGTTGCCATAGACCTCAGCTGGTTGAGGGGACATAGACACATCTGTTCCAACTCCAGCATAGGCCCCAAGTCCAATCCAGACTCTATGGTTGAAATCGGTAGAAGAGTATAAGTAGACGAGACGGTACTTTTTAAAAATACAGGAACAGTCAGCCCTACCGACAACTGCAATCACAGAAATGAACCATAACTTTGCTGAACTTGTGAACATTCATCTGACCGAGGCTTGTTCTGCACTCCAGACACCAAAGACTGGTGTGCTACGACTTACGTTCACTACAGAAGCATTGTGGAAGATAGGGCCAGCAGAAGAGCTACTAGGCACATGACCCTGAAATAAAGGAATTCACAATGATAAGGGCGCACAGTCATGGGACAATGACGGCTGTAACTGAGTCACGCAGCTCTGCATGACAGTAATGTAGGATGACATCCATGCAGATGCCTTTGGTAGAAAAACATGCAGCACAACCAGTCATTCGCCTCCCCTTCCACCTCATCACCCTCGCACTCGTCACCATAGGTTTCTCTCCTCAGGCCGTGCAGGAAGCGTGAACGGAGTGAATAAATGCAAGAGTAAGTTAACACCCTGACAAATACAATTGGCATAAACATTTTTAATATTTTTTTGTCATTATATTATAATTATTTTAGATGTACTTCCATCAGAGTTATTTATGTAGAGAGCGTTTGTTAATATAGGGCAACTAGATTTTAGTTTTGTTTGCAGTATTAGATACATGTTAGACCTAACCGTGAAATGGTTGTAATTTCCTTTGTAGTTGTTACTTACTAATTATAGTTACATAATTTTGTGAACTCCTTTTTATTCGTTAAGGTTACATTCCTGATTGCCTGTCATAAGCATTTGTTCATTGTTGATGATGTGCTCTGTATGTCTCCTGTGCAATAAATGTAATTATGTATCTTATTATAATTATATTTTAATAAATACTAATGTAAAACCGTCCTGATATTTGATTCTATATTAATATTTATATATTTAAACATTTCATAACTAACGTGTGTTATTTATTTCTAATATAGAAGGGACCTGTGATTGAGGGGTAAGAGTTGATGTTGTATTACTCTTGTATGGATGCTTATCTGATACATTTGTAAACATTTGTTTTCTCGGGCACAGATAAGATTACATGTCATTTTTAAAATAAATAGTTATGTTTTATTAGACGTATTATACTTGTTTTACATTGATACTGCTATGTCGTAGTGAAGTTCTTTTAAATTGGCACCTCCTCCGAGCAGGTGGTATTTCCTCTCGCCCTTGAGCACTTCTAACTACTTGTAACTGTGGAAAGCGGAGTTTCTGCATGCAGAATCAATGAATGCTAAATCAGTTTGCTTTTCGGCTCTAGATTTCTCCTCGTGTAAGTTTATCGATCGGTATTTCTGCATCAGAAAAAGTTGCCTGCGGGAACTCTTGTACTCGTAGGGAATGACATTAACACGTATATATCAATCAGCTAAGTTTGCTCCACATGATTCCTAATAATGAAGGCCTTATGAAGCTTTTGAGACGGTCCCCGTGAGGCTTTGACCTGTAGCTAACTAAAAGCTGTCAGGTAGGTGAGACCAAAAAAACAATGGGAGAGTCAGGCTGTCCGCAATGACGACCATTGTATTACGAAAACAAAGAGGGCTCTGACTTCTCGCAGAATCTGCTCCCAGGTTACAGGTCTTCGATGAGGCACACGGTGCAGTAGTATTTTGGACTTCGGTGAGCTATAGTGAGTATAAGAACAGATGCATGAATGTAAATGTCTTGCCAGGCAATTTATCAGAATGACCCTCGTTTATCATTGGGATAACAAAACTTTTGAAAGAGTATGGGAAATGTTGTTAACCCCTTCCCTGTGCCGCGAATTCCACCACGGCGTGGTGGGGCAAGGGGGTGAGCGCGGCGCTTTGGTGCTCATGACGGCTCTATGCCGTTATGAGTCCCGGGCGGCGTGTGCTCATAACGGCGTGGTTCTGTCATGACCACGCCCGCTTATTAATTCGCCTGCACAGTCGGTGAATTAGTGCCGCATCGGCAGAGCAGCGGCATGATGGCTCCACGCCATCATGAGCATGCAAGGGTTTAAATAAAATAGTTGTTTATTTTTATTGTGATCTTGGACTAGGTGTTCCTTCTCATACATCTCTGCCAAAACCTGGAACGAGCTCCCTCAGCACGTCAGGGCTACACCCTTGCTACTCAACTTCTGCAAGAAACTGAAGACTTGGCTGTGCAGCTAGGAGCTCCGCCGACTATCGCAACTTTTGTGTTAGCGAGTGTGTTGCAGAGCTTATGCGATGGTATTAATCTCCGACTCCAACCTTTATGATTCAGTTGAATATCACTGATATGTACCATAATGAATCTCTATTTAGAAGGGATGCATTTCCATATAGTGATTTGTTATACCTTTCTGACCCAGGCCCGGCTCCAGGAATATTTATTTGGGTGGGCCAAGAGCGCATTTGGGTGGGCCACGGCAGGCCCAATTTGTCGCTTCTGGAGGTAGCCTTCATGCCCTAGATTACATCATACCTACTTGAAACAGTCAACAAACGGATTGCTTCTGTGTGTACACAGAGCATGTGGAGAGTTATTTCAAAGTAAGACCAATGTCTAGACCTAACTGCAAACCCTCGAATTCCAGCTGGCCAGGCAGTAAGAGCAAAGTCTGGACCTAACTTCAAACCCTCGAATTCCAGCAGGCCAGGTTTCAACAAAGTACTTGAATGCTAAGCATATTATAATAGTTCAAGATTAAGGAAGTGCCTATTACCACACGAAAGCCTTGACATCGTTGCACTAGAAAGACTGGTTATTTACTTATTGCAATTTGTCCAACACTTATTTCTCTGTACAAATATAACTTTATACATTTTATTTTCTTGTCACTTTTTTGCATCGTACTTTCATAGATAAAAATTCTTGAAAAATAGTAACACATTTGTAAAAAGAGAAAGAAGTATTTTTTTTAACTGCCTGCTGTTTCACACTGACCATTTCAGAACTAGCAGTTCCAGTCATAGAGGTAACCTTCTATTGTTCTTTGAGAACTCATGCATACATAGGTTTGCCGTGAGCTCTTTCTCGTGTGCTAAAATAGTCAAATTCTGTTTCCGATCATTATTCATTGTGCGTAGGAAAGGTGTGAGAACGCGAGATAGGGTTGAAAAGGAGCTCTCACAGGCTGCGGTTGAACGCCTATAACCAGTGCAGATACATACATTTCATGAAGTGTTGGGAAAGCTTCAGCATAATCATGTACCAATTCATAAATAGTGGCAACATCTGGACTTTTTTTGTAACAACGGTTTTGCAACAGTTAGTTCTACTGCAAGAGTAGCTTTGATTACATTATTTAGGTCAAGGAGGGGTGCACACTTCTTCACATCAAGAAAATGAGGTGATGAGGGAACCAAGATAGAAATGGCTTCGATAAGTTCAAGGTACTTCTGGGAGAATCTGGGGGCATATTACCAAGCAATAGCGATAATTATTGCTATTGCTTGGTTAGAGACAAAAATTTACCGCTGAGCTGCGGCGATTTTTATCGCAAATAAACCTTGGTATTACCAAGGTTTATCGCAAATGCGATAAAAATCACCCGCAATGCATGAATATCGCTGAAAAGTCAGCGATATTCATGCATTACCGAGCAAATGCTCTTAGCCATGTTATCCACCTCCCATTGGATAACCTGGCTAAGAACTGCTCAGGGCAGGTGTTAGCTTTTGGAGATATTCGCGCTTAGCGCGAATATCTCCAAAAGTTGGTAATAGGTCGGTTGGTAGGATAGGTTGGTAAGAGGACATCTTGGCACGCCCACTTTGCATGTCATTAGTGATAAATATCACTGACATGCAAAGTGGGGCCCAAGATGGTCGCTATCTCCTACTAGCTGTCGCTAACTGGTGTTAGCGACAGCTAGGTAATAGGGAGATAATTTTATCTCCGCTTTCTTGGCTTTTAAAGCCAAAAAAGCAGAGATAAACCCCCTTGATAATATGCCCCAAGGTCTCCATTTCAGCTATTGCTCTGTCCAGAATGTTCAAGATGGGCTGCCGGAGCACTTGCTGCTGAGAAAAGGAAGAGTCTCTGCAGATTGTCCAACTTTTGAAAGTACAACGGAATCTGCAAATCGGCAGTTGAGAGTCCTCCTCCTTTTTGGTCCACGATTAACACGTGTGGTTTTGTCTAACACATTATCAGAAGAGCAGTACTTGGTAGAAAACATCGCATCTGCACGCATTGCTTTCAGGGCGCTAAGTGTGGACTGTACAACTTCCACTGCAAAACACACATTTGTTTGCGGTGTCTGAAACCCAGCATTAGCTGGTTTTAAAGTTAAAAGTAGATGTTGTAAAAATGTCCCGATAACATAAATGTTTTCCCTGTGAATATGAGATAGTAAACCACAATCTTCTGCCTTCAACTCAGATGCAGCATTTTCATCATGATATATGTCTGATATAAGATCAAAAATTGTGTCAATGTTTTCAACCACACATTTTGTAACCTCATAATGGCTGGTCCATCGAATCTCAAGAAAACGTTTGAGAGTTGGTCCATTATATCATTGACTCACATAATGACTACGAAGGAAATTGTACAGCATATTACAAAGATCAAAGAATCTCTTTGCCCTTGGTTCACTTTGGATGGCATGTATGACAACAAGACGAAGCCGATGTTTGTGTAACATTGTATGTAAGGAATATATGTATCTAATGTTCTCTGTATAAAGCCTGAACACCCCCACTGCATCCACTCATCACTGATGCTCCATCATAGCACTGACTTAAAATGTCTTCTGTCTTGAAATCACTGGCAACCAAGTGGCTTAATATGCGATCAGCTATATATTCAGCATCTAATTGTTTCATTGAGCGGGTGTGTAGGGTACCTCCAGTGCACTTGCCCCCCGATGCAACTCCCTTTGTAGCAGTATTGGTAAATGTGCCTAAATTAGATGCAGGGGAGGTGGAACAACATGAAACGCTGCTCAATCACACGGAAAAATGGTGTAATGCGAATTGCACGGGGGAAAGTAACATCGCAGCTAATATCTTGATGTGTAGAAGGGTCAATTGGGTGGGAAAAACTAAGAAATGTGTGGCAGGAGACTGTGTTATAGTTAACTTCAAATCTCGTGATGTCATTAGTCGTCTTTTTTGGGATGCATCTCCGTTGGATCCATTAGGTAAGGGTGTGCGCGCCATGCCTCTGGGTTTCTTTTATCCACCTGTTCTTCTGATAGCGGAAGGGGGGCATAGTAGGCCGCTGCAAAATAACAACCGTGGGGCAGAGAGTAGACAACTTTTTCCTCACCAAGGAAATGAATGGGTGACAAAGAAACCAAGGGCCGCTGGCGCAGTTACTTCTACAAGGAACACGCACATAGATAACCTGCCCCTTACAAATAGATTTGCGGCTCTCGCTAATCAGGCAAATATGGACTGACTAGAGCCCCAGCAGCCGAATCTGATAGCTAATTTCCAGGTAGACAATGTTATTACTATTACCCCAGGTAACATTACATCTAATGAAGGGAGGTTACAACAGAGCAAGGTAATAGAAAAGTTAAGATTCTGTCCTGGAATATTGCGGGTCCACGTGCCAAACAAAATGACCCAATCTGGCTGGGTAAGCTAAAAGAATATGATATAGTTGCCATGCAGGAAACATGGGCACGGGAAAATTCTTTCTGGTTGGATGGTTACTCGTCATTTTTCGTCAAAGCACTGTGTACCACGGTAGGAAGGGATAGAGGTGGCTTGATGTTACTGGTCTCACTTAATATAGCTGGAAGTGTGAGGGAACTTACTAGCTCGTCACATCATTTCCAGTTTCTAGAAATCCTCCACCCAGACAAAAATAAGTTTGTTTTAATTAATTGTTACAACTCCTTGCTGGGTGGACCCTCAAATTTTGTTTTAGAAAGCTTAAGTATGTTTTTAGCTGATTATATGTCAAAACAAACCACTTTTGTTCAAATCATTTTAATGGGTGATTTTAATGTTCATCTGTGCAGTTTGCACTGTCAGATCAAAGACTTTAATGGCCCGGACCTTACGAGTCCCCCCCATTTTGAGCATAACCTGAAGGGATCAGCTATGGAACATCTATTATCTGTAAGTGATTTATATGAACCGGGTTTTTCAGATCTGAATGATCGTGTGGCCACATATAATGCGAGGGGTAGTGAATCTATTATTGATTAAATTTTTTTATCCCCAGGACTCCTCCATTATGTTCATTTCTACAATGCTATTGAAAGTGGATTTAGTGACCACAACCCGGTGTGTTTAACTCTGGATGGGTCGCTTGGATTGCTCAAAAGGGCTTTGTTGGCCACTTCTGTGAAGAATGTTAAGAGCAAAGATCAAGGGAGGCGATTAAAATGGTGTAAAGTTTGCCCAAATGACTTTTTAAATCTTATCGAACAAGACATGATGGCGGAACTTCAGATTTGTAGAGACCCTGAAAGGGGGGGTAAAGAGATAGTCGCCGCCTTCGAGGCTATCTGCTCTAAGGTGGAAGAAGAGCTTACACTTAGCCCAAAGAGGGGACCTGCCCCAGTCTCTGGTTGGTTCGACCATGCTTGTTCGAAAGCTCACTCTGCACTGATGGCAGCGCTCAAACATTCCCCCAGAAATAAGCTAGAGGTAGCGCAGCTAAGGAAAAAATATGCTGAGGCGGTAAAAACACGTAAAAAAGTCGTAAAAGAAGAAGCCTGGGACGCTTTAATGGACTCAACCACCCTTAAAAACAGTTCTAAATTCTGGTCTATAATAAATAATCCCTTATTTGCCCAATCATGCAATTCAGATCTTGAGGCCAATATACCAGAATTAGAGTGGCTTAATCATTTCTCAGCCATCTATGGGAGCAATCAAGCCTATGAAACATTTCATATACCCTGTTATTCTGACATGAAACCAAATGTAGATTTTAATGAAACTGAAGTTAAGACTGCGATAATTGGTTCTGCCAAGAGTAAAGCCCCGGGACCCGATGGTGTTCCTCTAGATTTTTATAAATCAAACCCGGATATGTGGGCTACGATATTAAGGAATGTGTTTAATCATGTACTTGTAGGGGGTTTCCCTAATACCTGGACATGTTCAATCATTGTCCCAATTTTTAAAAAAGGATTAAGAAGTGACCCCAAATGCTACCGCCCTATTTCCTTGTTGGATTCTTCTATGAAGATCCTGGGTAAAGTACTGTTGGCTAAAATTGATAAATGGACATTAGAAAATGACATTTTGTCCAACGCCCAGTATGGTTTCCGGAAAGGAAGAGGGACAGAGGACCAATGCCTTAACTTGCATATGATAATTTCTAAATATACAAAGGCAAAAAAGGGGGCAATCTTTGTTGCTTACATGGATCTATCCACAGCGTTTGACTTAGTAAATAGAGCAAAGCTGTGGGCCATGTTGTTAAAAATGGGATTGGATCCCCCTCTGGTCTATTTTTTGGCTGAACTGCACAAGGACTTAAAGGCTTCCATCAGAATGGACCAAGAGGGACATCGTACAGCTTGGTTTAAATCAGGCAGGGGTGTGCGGCAAGGCTGCATCCTCGCCCCTATGCTGTTCACTTTGTATATAAATTCTCTGGAAAAGAATCTTTTGGCTGCTTCTGTGGATACACCACGTGCAGGAGACACTAATATTCCAGTGCTCCTGTACGCAGATGATGCCGCCTTAATAGCCAGGACACATCTTGGCCTCCAGAGACTCTTAGATACATTTAGTGATTTCATGTCTTCTCTTGACCTTGTGGTTAATAACTCTAAATCCCATGTTATGGTTTTTGGGGCTGCTAAAAATAATACTAAACCTTTTAACTGTAAGGGGGAAGTGATCACTAATGTTAAAGTTTTCACCTACCTCGGCATAATTTTTGACAACAAGGGCAGTTGGTCTCCTCAGATAACAGCAAAAACCAAAGCAGTGAGGAGCTCTGTTAATGCCATCCTGAGCTTCTCAAGGAGACTTGGAGGGAAGCCAAGTGGTGCATTATTAGCTTTGTACAGGGCGAAATCATTGGCTATAGCTAGGTACGGAGCAGGTGTATGGGGCTATGTAAAAACTGAATCCATTCAAACAGAGGTTAATAAGTTTTTTTGTTCTGTGTTAGGACTCCCTCTGTCAACAGCCACTTTTTCTGTCCATCAGGAGCTTGGAGTAGGGTACATTACCGATACCCTTTCCATGGCACCCATTCTTTTGTGGATCAGGGTCTGGATCAATAACAACTTAGGTCTTAACCACAAAATTCTGATGGATTGTTTAAAACTTGACAAACACAAAGATATTGCCTGGCTGTCATATATTAATAAGTGCTCAGTAGAACTTGGACGCCCGGAGATTTTCTCCTCCCCGTTGGATCTAAAAAAAGCAGATTTAGCTTGGGTTAAGGAAAACTTTTACAAGCTTAAGATCTTGGAGAGAGAGCAACTCCAGTTAACAAAACCTACAGTTAGAGCACATTATATGACAATTACTTGTACAGCCATTCAACCGTATCTTGCCCTGGTTAATATTCCGTTTCACAGGTGGCTCCTGGTCAAGTTTCGTTTTAACCAGATATACCTGGTACTCTGTGACAGACAGGGCTGGTTTAAGCCGGAGGACGCACCTGTATGTAAATGTGACAATTTTTCCATTCAAGATAACATGCACCTTATGTTGTTCTGCTCCCTCTATAACGTCCCAAGGCAGAAGTATTTGGTACCTTTGTTGAAAGAGAAAGCTTTTATGCAAGCGAAACCAGCTTTCCTGTACCTGCAAATGCTTGATACGCCCTTGGTGATGTTCAGTGTGGCAAATTACCTTGTTGCTGCTGTACGAATCAGGAAGAGGAAATCATGAGTTAAATATTGGGGACTATGATGAATGTGGTATATTTCGCTTTTTTGCACATGATGATCTCCTTTATAATCTGACCCTTTTTAGATGAAATTATGAGTCATACATTGGGGACTGTGATGAATGTGGTATATTTCGCTTTTTTGCACATGATGATTTCTTTTAACCTGACCCTTTTACTGTTTTTACATATTGTATTGTATGAAAATTTTAATATGTATCCGATTTTCTTTTAATTTGTAGTAGTATGCTTTTATGATTTTTAACTAAATCGAATAAAGTGTTTTTTGACTTGACTTGAATTGTTTCATCTGTAAAAGACCAATTAAATGCTCTTCAGGCTTGGCTTTGCTCACAAAACGTACAATGAGGGACAGATTTTCATGTTACATTTATCATGGGTGCAATCGCTTTTAATACAAAAACGTTTTGAATCACAACTTTTGTACTGCGCTTTGACGTGGGGGAGCTTCTTTGTTCATCTGGCGAACCTTTGAGGCCCTGCTTGCTGCCTTTCTGTTCCGGGGTAATATTGAGACCTTACCTGCTGCCACTCCATTTCGGCGTACATACCGCCTGTGCTGCCGCATCGACCCGCTTCCCGCTGCCGCACACCCACGCCATCTAGGTGCGGCCGCTGTGTGGAGAGCGGGCCCGTGGGACTCCAACTCCCAGCAGCCAATGCGGCTGGAAGCCACGCACGGGGCTATCGCGCCAGGAGGCGCATATAAACCAGCGTCACCCCCGGTGGAGTGGGGAGCTTCTTTGTTCATCTGGCGAACCTTTGAGGCCCTGCTTGCTGCCTTTCTGTTACGGGGAAATATTGAGACCTTACCTGCTGCCACTCCATTTCGGCGTACATACCGCCTGTGCTGCTGCATCGATCCGCCTCCCACTGCCGCACACCCGCGCCATCTAGGTGCGGCCGCTGTGTGGAGAGCGGGCCCGTGGGACTCCAACTCCCAGCAGCCAATGCGGCTGGAAGCCACGCACGGGGCTATCGCGCCAGGAGGCGCATAAAAACCAGCGTCACCCCTGGTGGAGTGGGGAGCTTCTTTGTTCATCTGGCGAACCTTTGAGGCCCTGCTTGCTGCCTTTCTGTTCCGGGGAAATATTGAGACCTTACCTGCTCCCACTCCATTTCGGCGCACATACCGCCTGTGCTGCCGCATCGACCCGCCTCCCGCTGCCGCATACCCACGCCATCTAGGTGCGGCCGCTGTGTGGAGAGCGGACCCGTGGGACTCCAACTCCCAGCAGCCTATGCGGCCGGAAGCCGCGCACGGGGCTATCGCGCCAGGAGGGGCATAAAAACCAGTGTCACCCCCGCGTCGCGGGAGCGCGTGGGCAGCGCCGGGCTAAGCCCGGGCAAAGGGCGGGCCATCTGTGGCCGTCCGGGGCTGTCCAAGGCTGGGTTGGGCTATTTCTCTTTGTTCCACTATACTGACCTTATTGGTTTTGTATTGTGAACTTAAGGTACATTTACTTATTGTGCACGCTAGTTGAATCATGGGCAAGAATACACCGATGACCACGCGATCCAGTACCAGGCAGAAAAAATGTACTACCACCCCTTTGCCAAGCCTGACTGCAATAGAAAGGATGTTGCAGAAGACAATAGGGGTTGTTGTAAACGCTATCGAGAGTACTGAGAGACGGCTCTCGTTGCCCCCTAATATGTGTTTACCTTCACTAGTTACAAATAATACGGGAACACTGGCGAATACCTCAGACTCTATGCTTATTGATTCCTTTGCAGAGTTTCCTAGGCCTGCGGGTAACCACTTCTCCCCGCGATTAATAAGTACACCCCCTGTACCCTCTCCCTCTGCTACCAGACTGTCATCAACACCCACATTAGAGCCGCCTCATTTAACGGCAGAATCCTCTACTTCAAATGACGATATAATTAATTTAGAGGGCTCGGATGCTTTCTCGATGACAAATCCTAATACATCTGGTAGATTAAACAACGAGAGCCCCCCCCCCAAGGAATAAGAGGGCAAAAAACTAATTGGAAAGAAACCCATAATAGAAAACAACTATCTACAAATAATTATAGGGGGACAGGTAAAGGTAGCCGTAAACAGCAAAAATTAGCTTCTACTGTACAAGGACAAGATAGGGAAGTATGTAAGGGCCACCCAACTACTTCTGAGACTCATAATAGCAAAGAGAGTGTCACGGTTGATTCAGAAACATTACCACCAAACCCTGTAGGCTTTATGATTCATCTAGAGCAGATGCTGAGATCCCTAATTTTACCATTGTTGGAAAGAACATAAGTTCTGACCAACAAAATAGGGAATTTAGAAAAGCTGGCCCTGGGTAATTTGGACATATTGAAACATCTCAAGATAAACGGTTTAAATGGGGATGCAACAGGTCTAGGTACAACTCTTACCGCAGCTAGTAGTGTCTCTAAAACAACGAAAAAAACACCCACCCCAGCGAAAGAGGGCGGAAACCGACCAAGACACCAATCTTTAGCTTTAGAGAATAGGGTGCAGGTGTCCAAAAATATCGCCAATAAAACGGTGGAAAGAGAGGTTTTAATGGACAAATCAGGGGGACAACGAAAGATGGTAAACATGGTAAATTTTGCTAGAAAAACAGCAAAAAAGAGCATTGATATCGAGAAGGTCAGACATCCACGCATAGACTTACCACCGGAGTCTATGCCGTATACCGTGGTACTGACGGGTGTCCCGGAGCTACAGAATGATAGAGGGGAATCCTACTTAGATTTTAAAAACAAGGTAGTATTTTGACTGAACACACACTCCCAGTGCACGTACAAACAGAAATCATAAATGTCCGTAGAGTGGGTTGGGTTGGATATACACGAAAAGATTTACCGGGGGACTGTATAATTGTTAATTTCAGAGACAGACGTGCTGTTAGACACATCTGTGGGTGGAATACATTTGGAGTGACTACAGGGATTCAAACCCGGGATCTGTCCAATTGGGATAGGCAGGGGGTCAGGTTTAACATCCCAACATTCAATCATTTTTCTACTCTGCAGGGGATGGAGGATATTGACTGACTTCGAAAAGATACATCTTTTCCAAGTCCCAGGACACCTATGACCCTAATTGACACAAGTTTAGTCCCTGATATGACAGATCTAAATGTGATAAAGGGAAAGGTTAGAGTAGGGTCTACAGACCCCACGACAAAGGAGCAGGCCCCAAGTATGTTTAGTACTCTAGACGAAGATCCACCCTGAGGGACTAATTTGGATTCTGAGGGCATCTTGGGTATGTTGGCGAGTATAAAGAATAAGGATACATTGGCATTGATTAGCTGGAATATTGCTGGTTTAAGGTCAAAGCTGGGAAATGAGAATTGGGTAAACCTTGTGAATAATCAGGATGTTATATATTTACAAGAAACCTGGACCATAGACCAAGACCATGTTAATGGTTTCAGGACTTATTTTTCCCCAGCCATCAGCTCGCCCCATGGTAGGGCAAAAGGGGGATTATGCACTTATGTGTCTAACATGCTGTCATATACCAAAATTGATTTTGTTCTCAGCGACAGGTATTATCATATTCTCAGGATTACTGTTGATAGCGAGTTCTCTTTGGTTATAGTGAATTTTTATAATAATGTCCCGTTGGAGGAAGTGGATAAAACGTTTAAATCCTTAGGGAGCAATATAAAAGTTATGGTGACACGAAGATCCAGAGATGTTTGCGTCATTTGGGCAGGATACTTTAATTGCTCATTATGTGCGAGAGCTGAAAGAGGAACATGTTGTGTTATGCTTGATAAAGATACCCCTTTGTCCCACTTTGAACATACCAAGTGTGGAGATTACTTAAATGAGGTCCTTTTTGGGCCTGACATGGGTTTTGCAAATAGATTGGTTAGCCCAGAATGCCCATTCGTACCCACTTTTTGTGATAGAGGTGCTACATCAACAATTGATTATACAATTATGACTGTGAGGCATGGGGGCATGATCCAGTCATTCAGTACCCTTGAGAATTCATTAAGCGATCATTATCCCCTTAGAATAGTATTGCAAAGCACATCTAGTACTCTACGTGTGAGAGGAACGCCCAATGTACAAGTGGATAACATTATTATGACCAGGAAAAATGGTTATTCTTTAAAATGGTCAAACATAGTCCCCGAAGATCTTCTCAAAAAATTAGTGAGGAGCACCATACCCCAGTTTCAGGCCTGCACAGATGTGAACGCCGATGGTGGTGATGTTGTAAATGACTTCTTATTAATCATCACACAAATTAAAAAGCTACTCTGGGTTGAAACAAAAGGTCCTAAAAAGACCCGAGCAAGCTGGTTTGATTCAGCCTGTACCAAGGAATATTCAAATCTAAAATATGCATTACACGCCCCAGACGCTAATTAAGGAATGCAGACATATCTATAAAGAGGCGCTAAAAAAGAGGAAAGATATTATAAAACAGGAAACTTGGGATACTCTGTGTGAGGCATCGCTAAGTCGAGACACAGCAGCATTCTGGAAAGTTGTTAATGCCCCTTTTCTGAACTACAATAGTATTGCTACAATAGAGATAGCAATAACTGAAGCAGAGTGGGTGAAGCATTTCGGAGAACTATATTCTGTTGAAGGCCCAATAGGAGATTGCTTACCTCACGAAACTTCAAATAGAGATCAGTGCCACTTGAAGAACACTTTGGTATATGATTTCTCTGTAGAAGAAGTTAGTGCTAGCATTAATGCAAGCTTGGGGGGCAAAGCACCTGGCCCGGATGGGGTCCCCGTGGACTTATATAAAAATAACTTCGATCTATGGGCCCCGATTCTTGCTAGAGTTTTTAATTTCACGTTCCAGAATGGTCTTCTTCCATCATGGCGCGAATCACTGATAGTTCCCATATTTAAAAAAGGGGACAGACTCAGCTGTCAATGTTATCGTCCGATCTCACTTCTGGACTGTACCATTAAAGTTTTTGAAAGGTTTATTTTAAATAGGCTTCAAATGTGGGCGGATGAAAACAAGATAATCAGCGATTTACAATACGGGTTTAGGAAAGGGCTCAGTACAATTGACCAGTGTCTGAATTTATATATTTTAATAGAGAAGTATATAAAGGCCAAGGAAGGTCGATTGTTTTTAACTTTTATAAACCTAACCTTTGCATTTGATTGCGTCTCACACAGTAAACTCTGGTTGGTTATGAACAAAATGGGGGTAGACATATTAATTATCAATTTTTTAAGGGAACTGTATCAGGGCGCATCCGCAAAAGTTAGATTTGGAAAAAATGGTGAATGCACCGAATCCTTTGGCATTGCTAGGGGCGTACGACAAGGCTGCATGCTGGCCCCATTCCTCTTCACACTTTACATCAACGATGTGGAGAAAACTCTACTGAAGGAATGTAGTGATTTGCCTACGGCGGGAGAAAGATCAGTGCCTGCATTGTTGTATGCCGATGATGCAGTCCTGATGGCCCGAACCCCACTGGCCATGCAAGCCCTAGTTACCTCCTTTGCAGATTTTATGTTATGTTATGTTAATAACTTTTATTGGGCGCACAGCTGCCCCAGCGAAGGGGCGTCCTGGCGCCTGATCGAGTACCACAACACAACAGGTCGATGCTGAAAAAAGGAGAATCAGTCAGCAGAGGCAAACAGGTGGGTTTTTATAGCACGTCTAAAGAGAGTCAGGCTATTTAGGGCACGAATATGGACAGGAAGGGAATTCCATAGTCCAGCTGCCAAGACACAAAAGGAGCGACCTCCCATCCTGCTCAGTCTGAACCTAGGTTTGATTGCCAGAAAAAGAGATTCCGACCTGAGAGACCGCGTGGGGACATAGAAAGAAACAAGCCCCACAAGGGCAGGAGGTGAACAGAGTTTCAAAATCTTAAATGTCAGACAGAGAGCCTTAAATTTGAGTCTCTGTCTGACTGGCAGCCAATGAAGGGATGTCAAGACTGCAGAGACAGAACAACGTCTCGGGAGACCGACAATGGCCCGCGCAGCGGCATTTTGCACCCTCTGTAGCCTAGTAGCCTCAGCCTGATTTACTCCAAGCAGCAGGGCACTCCCGTAGTCCAGCCGAGAGAGGATGGAGGCCTGGACCACCAGTTGCCGAGTAGGAGGGTCGAAGAATTTGAGGACTGGACGCAGTCCTCGCAAAATACCATAACAGATGGCTGCGATCTTCTTAGTATGGCTGGTAAAAGAGAGGTTAGAATCCAGCCAGACCCCCAAGTTCTTAACTTCGGCCGCTGGAACGGGGGATACCCCCAGCTCTATGAACGGTTTAAATTTAAAGATAAACTGTTCCAAAACTTTTACCATGGCCTGCGGTGTAGGCGCAAACAAAAAGAGGAAAGCAGTTTTTATTGGCCCAACCCCAGTTGATTTTACTCCAACTTTTTCCTATTTAGGAGTTTTGTTTGATTACACTGGCAATTGGAATATTACAATTAAGACAAGAAAGCTATTGTACTGTAAATCCATAATGGCCTTAAAAAGTTTTTGTCATATAATAGGCAGGAAGCCAATAGGGGAAATGTTAACTGTGTATAAGGCTACTTGCTTAGCAATAGTGACATATGGCGCGGGTTTGTGGGGGTATGCTAATGTAACATCGCTACAGGTGGTGGAAAATCTTTTTATGAAATACCTTCTGGCTGTCCCAAAAAGTGTTTCTACGTATGGTTGCCACACAGAACTTGTGGAACCATATTTGGAAGATATCATAAAAACAGCCCCAGTACTGTTATGGCACAGAGCCTGAACAACTGACGAATGTGGTTTAAATCGTTTGAATTTGAACAACGTGCTAGGCTTAGAAAAGAGGGGTAAAATTTGCTGGTTGTCCTATGTGAAGAAATTTCTTACGGACTTGGGCACTGCTTATTATTTTAATGATCCATCCTCTTTATGTAACATTTCAAGGAAAGCTTTGAAGGAAAAATGTATGGCATTCCTACACGAACGTAGAGCGTTAATAGAAATGGAAAAAATAACGGTGGTTGCCCACGAACAAATTGTAACCTCAAGTAAAATGCAGCCAAATGTCAAACTCCCAATGAGTGATTACGAGAGGTTTTTATTAACTCGTTTCAGATTTAACTTACTGTATCGGTTATTTAGTTTCCCTGACATGAATGATTGGTCAAAACATTTGACTAAATGCCCTTGTGATGACCTGTCAGAACAATCAGACATGCACATTCTTTTCTTTTGTAAATTTTACATAAAGCCCAGACGAAGATTAGTTATTCCCCTATTGAAGATTATGGATGTAAACCGCTGTCGCCCTGGCTTTTTAGCTGTACAGAAATTGGATAATGTTAATGTTAATGTTAATGTTAATGTTAATGTTAAGCTGTTTTATAGCGCGCACAATTACTACCGGAGTATCCTGGCGCGGAAGAAGGAAACAAGGGAAGTATAGCAGCCGAGCCCTGAAGTAACATAACAATTTATACAGCTAATCTAAACAGATGGGTTTTTAGTGCTTTCTTAAAAACCGTGAAGTCCACCGTGCTGCGCAAAGAGACTGGGAGCGCATTCCATGCTCGCGCAGCTCTCACAGTCACAGAGTGCCCACCCAGCCGGATGCGCCGGAAACGCGGTACTTGCAAGAGGTGTTGAGATGCTGAGCGCAGATCTCGATTGGGAGTGTACCGCAGGAATCGTTTCATCAGATAGGCGGGGCCACGCCCATTGATGGCTTTATGGGCCAAAGTCAAGATTTTGAAGGTAATTCGATGCTGCACCGGAAGCCAATGCAAGCTCTCCAGGTAACTCCTAACGCTGATCCGCTTGGAGATATTCCCCAACAATCTAGCGGTGGCGTTCTGAATAACCTGGAGCCGCCCTATCAAGTAAGCCGGAGAGCCACTAAACAGAGCGTTCGCGTAGTCCAGGCGCGAGAGAATTAAAGCTCTCGCGACTGACTCGCGGGCAGAGGCCGGCAAAAGCGGAAAAAACCTTCTAAGAGACTTCAGGGTCCCAAAGCAGCTTCCAGTGAGCCTCTTAATGTGCCCCTCGAAACGGAGGTCCTCCCCGAACCAGACCCCGAGGTTCTTGGCCAAGGTGTTTGAGGCACCTGGAATGGGGAAGCCATCTGGCCACAATAGTGACCTAAAGTCAGGGGGAAACTGGCCATAGAGCAAGATTTCCGTCTTGTCCTCATTGCACTTCAATTGTGATGACGCTAGCCAATTGAAGACTGAGGACAGACAATTTGGGATCTGCTTTGTATCCAGTGCCTCACCTGGCCAAGTGAACAACAACTGCGTGTTGTCCGCGTATGCAATAATTTTGGCTCCCCAATGTTCGGCTAGTTCAATCAGGGGGGTCAGATATATATTAAAGAGCAAGGGGCTCAATGTCGAGCCCTGCGGGACCCCTGTGCGGAGTGGTCTAGCCGAAGATGAAAACGGAGGGAGCCAAACCTGTTGAGATCTAGCCAACAGAAATGAACTCAGCCAGTCCAAAGCAAGATCACAAATACCTATGTCGGCAAGCCTGGACAGGAGGCGTTGGTGGGGAACAGTATCAAACGCGGCAGAGAGGTCCAATAAAATTAGAGCCGCTCTGCCGCCCCCATCCAAACATTCCCTGACCGCCTCAGAGACTTCCACCAGGGCCGACTCCGTACTGTGGGCAGTGCGGAACCCGGATTGAGCCTCGTGCAGAGCTCCAGATCCTTCCACAAACTCATTAAGCTGTTGGAAGGCCAACCTCTCACCGATTTTAGCCAAGGCAGGAAGCAGCGATATAGGCCGATAATTGGTCAGTACCGCCGGATCAGCGCCGGCCTTTTTCAGCAGAGGTAGGAGCTTAGCTTGTTTCCACTCTGCAGGCAGACTGGCAGCTTTGAAGGAGAGGCCAACTAAGTGCGTCACCTCCTCAATCACCACATCAGCAGCAGCGGCCAACACTCTTGCTGGACAGGGGTCAGAGGGAGACCCCGATTTTAAAGACTTGATCACGGCAAGAGTGTCAGTGATAGAAGGTGGAACAAACTCCGACAGCTTGGTCGAGGGAACCTTCCGAGGAAGAGGAAAGTCCTGTGGGTTAACAAACGGGCTGGTAGCAGCAAAGTTTGACTGGATAGCCGCTATTTTGTCAACAAAAAACCCAGACAGGCTCTCACACCACTCTTTCGAAGCTGGAACTATCCGCTGTTCCGCGCAGGGGGCCAGGAAGCTGTTCACAATTGAAAAAATCTCCCGACTGTTATTATTAGCTTTAGCAATTCGGTTGGCGTAATAGATACCTTTGGCCTTTTTAATACTGGCATAATAAATTTTCTGTTCCTTACGCAGTATTTCCTTGGCCAGAGGACAATACGATTGACGCCAATCCCGCTCGAGTCTTTTACAGGACTGTTTATGGAGACGTAGCTCCTGGGAGAACCAGGGTTGTGAGGCGGTGGGGCGCAGTTTACCTCCCCTTCCTTTAGAAGAGGATGAAACCCCCGCAACCATCCACTCATTAAAGGACGACACTGCTGTAGTGAGATCATTACCCAGCGCAGGCCGATTCTCAGCTAGGGTGGCCACCAGAGTTTCGTTATTGATTTTATTGGCACACCATGATTTAATCCTCGCAGAGGTAGTCCCCTGAGAAGACCAAGCAAACCTAATTAGCTGATGGTCGGACCACGTCAAAGGTTCAGGGGCATCAGCCTGGAGGAGAAAATTGGAGCAGATCACATCCAGGGTGTGCCCTCCCGAGTGCGTGGGTAAAGAAACCCACTGAGACAGGTGCACGAAATCCAGAAAGTCTAAAAAGCTTTTGCTCTCCGGGAGACCCGCCTCATCAATATGGATGTTGAAGTCGCCCAGAAGCAAAAAGGTCGGAAATCTGAGGGCTCGGGGGGTGCAAAGCTCAGTCAGAGCCGTAAGAAAAGCGCCCACTGGTCCTGGGGGCCGATAAACCAGGGAACCCCCATAGGTAAAGTGCGGGGAGAGAACCACAGAAAAATTCATAACTTCGCCCCCCTCCAGGGCTATCGGGGGGTCTACCTGAAGAGTTAATGAATCTCTGAGAATAATAGCGACACCCCCCCTCTTCCCAGTGCTCTGTCCCTCCTATGTATTTTGTAACCACGTGGGACCGCTAACTCGACATCCGGGGCACTGGCCTCAGTGAGCCAGGTCTCCGTTACAAACAAAAAATCGAGCGGGCTGTCGACAAGCAGCTCGAAAATATCAGCAGCATGTTTACACATCGACCGCGCGTTGACTAGGGCGGCCGAGAAAACATGGGGGACTGGCTCCCGTGCAGAAGGGGTGGAGAGAGTATCCAGACAGCAAAAACCACAGATCGAACACTGGTTGAGCCATGGACAGTTCCCTACAGCGCCTCCCGCATCCAAGCAACCAGCAGGACGTAGAGACAGCAACTGCTCCCTAGTGTACCTGACTGCTAGGCCTAGCACAGTCCTAGGCTGTTGACCAGCCCGCTCTGCGTCCGTCACGGCCGAGGCGCGGACGGGCGCAGACGGGCTGACCTTTGGCTTACCTTCGGCGCGCCTTAGGCGCGCCCGCCACGCGCGGCCGCTGCGCGACAGGAAAGGCATGGTAATTTATGGCAGAGCGTCACTCCCCCAGCTAGACCGCTGCCACAGGTTTCAGCCGGGGAGAGGACTCCTGCTAAGATGGCCGCCCGCCCTCCACACAAACGGCACACAGCCGCGATGGAACGGGGTCGGGTAGGCTCACACAATGCACAGCAACTGTCAGGTAAGTTTAAAACATCCCCACAGCGTTTCAACAATTTTTATAGCTGCCCCCAGCAGAGAGACAAACAGACTCGAAAAGCGAGTCAGATAAGTGAGAAATAAAAAGCCCCAAAGTCACAATCACAGTGGGTTTCAAAAATGATTTTTTAAAAGTTATATTAAGACCTCAGCACATGCGAGCAAAACGAGAAGCGGTTTGAAATGAGCGCTGCCACCACTCGCTCTCACTGTCGTATTTATTTCCTCGTTTTTTAAAAATGTTTTTAAATTACGTAAAACAATGGTACCCTGAATTATGATGAATTGCTTATGGAATTCTGCTGAATTGTCTTTGGAATTATGAAGAATTCCCTATGGATTTATGATGAAATGTCTATGTATTTATGATGATCTAACAATGTTGTATATGATGTATTTGTTATTTGATTGTGATTTTATTTGAACTTTTATGGTTAATGAGTTTTAATAACCGAATAAAGAAATTTTGATTTGATTTTGATTTGACTTGTGAGAGAACCAGGCCATTTAAAGCATCTATTACTTCGTGTTGGATACATTTAGATGTATATTTTGCCTTTAGGGGAATAGAGTGTATAATTCCGGCTAACTTTAATCTTTTTTCAGAGTGTATTGGAAAAGCTTTAAAAATAAACCACCTGTTGAATCAAAAACATCTTCATTGTAGCCACGCAGGGGGAGGTCATTCACAACAAGAAATTGAATGACATGTCCAATGCTTTTTAAATACTATTGGTTATTTTCTATTATTTTCATATCTAATAAAAAGGCAATTGTATCTCCTCTTTCCCCTCTCTTAGATGCCTCTGCTAGAGCTAGTACAGCATATGTGTGAGTTTGACTGGCCCTATGTTTAGCAAACCCT
The DNA here is from genome assembly GCF_964261635.1 of Lissotriton helveticus. NCBI lineage: Eukaryota > Metazoa > Chordata > Amphibia > Caudata > Salamandridae > Lissotriton > Lissotriton helveticus. The sequence continues at coordinate 1,374,712,105 of NC_136065.1, read as the reverse complement.
GTGCCAGATGTTAGCGCACTTTTCCAGTCACAGAAACCAGTTACAGTAATAACTGTATCCCTATCATTTTTTCCATTAATAATCACATGATATGGGAAACAAAAGCAAGCATCTAGACTAGCAGAGTACTCCAGCCATGGTCGAGTTTTGTACCAGTCCGAGCTGAATGCCCTCTCAAAGTTGCCAAATCTACTTCGTGGATAAGATTTAAGAAATGGTTGGGATGGTTTATCCCTATGCAGATCAGCAGCATTGCTGCTGAGATTACGTTGATGCTTTTCAAGGTCAACATGGTCTTTATTCACAGCAGTACCATGATTTTGGTAAGCATACATTTTTCTTTCCTTTGCACCTTCCATGGGGAGTGCTGGTACAGGACTTGGTTTATGACACAAGGGATTACGGCTGGCATCTAAAGTACCTCTCCAAATGATGAATTTGTCCATGATGCCCAAGCTAGGCTTACAAGCAACTGAAAAAAATATTTTAAAATAAAAATACATTTTTGGTTAATTAAAAATATTCCTCCGATATCAGATCAATATACCACAGGTCAAGCACCTTAAAAAGAAAAGTTACTGAAAATTCACAATAGTGTCCCTACGATGATTAAACATTTTTAAAAAACAATACTTGAGGTGTAATTAAAAACTCGAAAATTCCTCAATAAGCAGCATACAATTGCAGCCATGGATAGCTTTGGTTTAATGAAATTATCTGGACACACAGAACGGACCCTGGTCATTCATGGGAAATCTGCCATGAGTTGCATGTTGCATTTAAAATAAGAATCTTGAATTATAAATCCACGAATGAGGGTGCAGTGCTGCACAGGCAATGAATTGAATGTGCGTTATATGGGAACTATTTCAGCTCTGTCCCTCAATCCAAGGCATTCCACATTTGCATTTTGGAGGCTTGTTGAACTGCGCACAGCTCTCTATGATTCATGGGGACTAAAACTGTCTAAGGTATGGTTGCTCATTACCGTCTCTGGTGGATTTGTTTTCTTCCAACAAAGAATCCATTTGTTTTGAGTCTTTTCCAGCCACAATACAATATCCTGCGTTTTAGTTGCCCATGGTTTCCAAAATTAGTCTGTTTGAGGATTAGTTATAAGAGTGATGCATCGCAGTGTGGCCTACTTGGAGAGTGTTTCAGTATTGTGCATGAGTGATCAGAGTGATGCTGTTATGTTTTATTAGTTAATTGCAAGTAGATGTTTACTAACAAGGAGAAGAGAATGACATGGAATATGTGCAAATTACATAAATTTTTGTAGTTAGTGACTGAGCAGGTTACCTTAAGATCCACCTAGCTACAACAGATGAGCGATCCACCACATGCTCGAGAACGGTAGTCTTGGTATAGCTCTATATTACCTCCCAGTTTGACAGAAGAACACCCAATAGGCCTGAATGGTATATAGTTAGCCATGGCAAATAATCTTGAGTTCCAGTAGCGATGACAAGCGATCCAAAGTAGTACACCCATTAGAGGCAGCCAGAATAGACTGTGAAACTATTGCATGGTTACGGGCATATAGGCAGGTAGATCGATGGCTTTGGGTCCATCTAGCAGCAACAGATGATCCTGCCAATACATTAGAATGTCCAGGGAGTTATAGGCAGCCAGTATAAATATAAATATATATATTATGCATCCACCTAGGTGCAAAAGAGGGGTATCTTAATCCTTTCACCAGATACTGTTGCCATTTTAACTTTAAGACATTTGTACAAAGCACAATGTTATTCAATAATACAATGCCTCTAGGCAGTGGTATCAAGACGCCCCCGTTCAACACTGCTTTCACAGCTTAAGTAGGGATGTTGTTGACACATCAAGTAGCAGCCAGCCTTTACTAGGGCCACGAAACCCTGGCTACGATACTAGACATTTGAGAGAGAGGCAGAGGAAGAGAGCAAGCAGGAAGAGTGAAATGAAGGACGTATGAATAGAAAAAACTGTACTCTTGCATGTGGTAGAAGGGGATGACTGGTGATTTACCTCTTTGGGTATTTCCCCACGAATGGGTGTGAGGAATTTGGAGGGTCTGGATGAAGGCCCAGGGCCACCTTCTAGTAGAGATGGATAGAGATGGAAAGCCACTGAAGGCTTGAGCCAGATGCCTGGTTCAGCTCAAGGTCCTCTTGGACCCTCATGCCCCAAAATAAGCCTAGCTTTCATTTGGCTTCTACCTGCTGCCTAGGCTCTAATGTCACATGCCAAGTATGAAAGATAAAGCATTAATCTGTAATGCAAAATAGGAGAACAAAACACCCATCTATTGACTGAATTGCACAATGTGAAACTACAAAACCTGGGATCAATCCTGGCTTCCATGCATGACCCAATTTTGTGATCCTAGCCAAATCTTTATTTCCCTGAGCCTCCTTTATTCATCATCACATAAGAGTGCACTTTCAAATACATGTGTTCTAGCTGTGCATGGTACAACACACCTTTTCTGTTTGATTTAGTATACAATAATAGTGCTTCATCTGCACTAAGAATCTAAGCCACAAGTAGGGTGCACATAACAGGCTTGCCTTTTAGTTCAAATTTAATTAATACAGAAACCGCACTGGAGGCAAGAATCCTGATTGATGTGAAGTGAGTGAACTGTGAGTGAGTTTTAACAACATGTGAGTATTTAAAAGTTCAAAAACAGTAGGGCAAGAATCAGCCCGGAGGCAGTATTCAAGAGAGCAAAGCAGGAGTACTACAAGTCACAGTTTAAACGTAATGTAAAGGACTTTAGTGATTCTTAATGCAGAAATAGCAGGGCTGCAAATTAGGACTAAGATGCATTGTAAGAGCTCAAGAATCATGTTTACCCAGTGCTTTAAATGGAAATCCAGAAGTGCAAGAGCTCTGTATTCGGAATACTTATCTGCTTCAGAGAAATACTGCTACTTTCTATTTGGAGCATCTATTTGCCCCAGAGAAGTGTCAGTACTCTCTATTCAGAGTAACTATTTGCTCCTGAGAACATGCAGCACTCTCATTTCAGAGAACCTATTTGCACCTTAGAAGTGCTGGTACTCTCTATGGAGAGTACCTATTTGCTCCAGAGAAGTGCTGGTACCCCTCTGGAAAATCTCTTCAACATTTAAGAAAGGACTTTTTTAATATTGAAGAGTTTTCACTGGCGGTATGTTGTACAATTTACAATGCAAACTTTTTCAGTTCTCGTCTTGTTGCCAGGGTTTTTTACCCAAGCCAAACATTTGGCTCAACTGCCTTGACTCTTCCTGTTAATTTGTTGTCCCACCCACCCCTAGAGATGGGCCCATATATCTAGCCATGCTTACTTCAGGGCCCTCCTGTATCTCTCCTGAGTCTTACAAGGCCCAGTAAAACAAATGTTTTCCAAATCTCTTTCTAATCATTAACACTCTCAAAAAGTGTTCCTTTCCCCATGTAAGGTCCCTTTGATGGGAGGAGGAGGTTTCTGAGGTGATAGTATCAGGCAAGTAACACAACTCAGATTCCCTCGTTGCCAGCCTTTGGAGAGAATCTGTCTTCAGTGGTACTTCCACCTCACCCCGGACTCGGCTGCACACTCCCTTCCAGGCCTGATTATCAATTTTCTACCATCCCTCTACCATGCACCTTATCTCACAGCTGACCTTGGGCTCCGGCCCCATATCACCCACCACCCGGCTCTATTTTCTTTATTGCCAGTAAAAAACATTAGTAAAATCACCTTCTAACTAGGATTGTAACTTCTGAACTGCAAGTAATGATCCAGATAATAATCACCACAGTTATCTGGACATTTTAATAGTTGCCATGCATCCTTGGCAGAGCCAGTCATGATAAAGATACAAATGATTTAAATGAAATATACACGGCACGCAAAGTATGTGTCTTGCTGGGCCCTCACAGATTAAAAAAACAGAACAATTGCCACACATTCTCTTACCTGCTCCGTTCGAACTCTTCTTCACCAGCGCTGAAAAGAATGAAATATCCACGCAGCAGGATCCAGTGGCAAAGAAAAAATGTGTCCCCTTCGCCATGCCCCTATTGTACCTGCATGAGTGGGCAGGGACACAGCCCACCTTTCTAAAAGGAGATGGGTGATTGTGGGTGCCTGTGAGAAAGAGGCCAGGCCCATTCACGCAACTCCTAAAAAAAGAAAAAGAATAACGTTCAGAGAATGTTTTAAATTCCAGTGGCCATTTTCCGTTGGCCTTCTTGGCATCACTGCAAGGGCCAAGGTTCATGTTTGGGTGGGCTGGGCTCATGTTTGGGTGGGCCTGGCCCACCCGGCCCACCCGCTAGAACTGGGGCGGTTCTGAACCCATTTTGCAATTTGTTAACATGTTTCTAAATTGCAGTAGGGGCTTGACACAGTATAATTGCCACTTTCAGGTTTCAGAAACTGTGGTTTTGCAAAATGCAGGCTTTCAATCAATCAATCAGGGTTTGTATAGCATGGCTACACACCTGTGAAGGTCTCAAGGCGCTGCGATCACAAAATGTCTTTGTAAATCTGGCCCCACATTCTTTCTAGCCCTGAGTATGTGGGATGGAGGTAAAGGTTGCATACCTTAAGAGGTTCTGTATGAGCAATGGCTCCATTGGTGCCTGGTAAAGCATTTGGCTAATAAACTGATTATTATTAAGGTGGATAATTCTAACACCTGTTATTTGAAGCACTTGTAAAAGTCAAAACAGTTTTGAACCCCACATTTAAAATAAAAAAATAATTATAATACAAGTGCTAACGTCTCCCGTGAAATGGTGAATAAAACAGCAGCTGATATGTCGAAGGAATGTGAAGGAGAACAGATCTGAGGAATTATACAAATCCTAGATGGTTTTAGGAGTGCTTTTCACCTTACAATCCCTGGCGGCGGGCACTCCGGACCTGATTCACAAAACCGAACTTTATGGCCAAAAAGTGGCAATATTCACATCAGCAAGGTATCCAGGTGTAAGAGCATGTACTTCGGAGTAACTTTATGCCACAACTGTGTACAGTTATATAGCAGTGAACCACACGCACGGGGTGGAGAGTCGACAGTTCAAGGCAAAGCTAACTTTAAGAATTGTGGACGCAAACAAACGTACAAGATTGTGAGAATTCTCAAACTCCTCACCGGTCCTTTTCCTCCCAGGACACGGTTGGAGATGTGACGCAGTAAAAGACTCGAGAAAATACCTGTCCAGAGTGGGAAAGGGAACGGAACATTCAAAACCTCTTCAGGATGAAGGAGGAAAAAAAAGAGAAAATTTAAAAAAAGCACTTGGGTACTGTCTTCCCACACTGCGGACTAGGACAGCATGTACAACCAGGGCTTTAAGTGGGCCGAGTCTCATTGGTGCTGAGCACCGGCAGTTTTTTAAAGGGGGCCTCGAAAAGGGTCTCTATCAGGCTCTATTTTGTGCCCTGGCACAGATGGTCCGTTTTTTCCGGACTGCAGTGTCTGCAGGCACATGGATGTGAACGTTTTCACACTGCTCACTTCTCACTAGTGACGAAGTTACGGCATGACCTCATGCCGGGTGAGCATTGTAGGGGAAGGGAAATCCTTTAAAGAGAGTAATTTTTTCTCTGGATTGCCCTTCCCTTTTTGAAACTCAGGAGCAACAACATTGTCGTGGTGTCACCAGGGCTAGTTGTTGCTTATTTATCTTATGCAACTAACAACCATTGACAAAGCCAATAGTCCTGACTTGTAGGTATGATGTTACTTATTGTATCATATGTCTGGATTCAATGACAGAAACAGCAAAATACAAGTCGGAGGGCACACTATGCTAAGCATAGATTTTTAGCTTATGTGTTTTTAAGCCATGCCCTTAATTATATTGGCCACGCCCCTTTGAGAGACCCCTCGGTTTTTCAATCAATCAATCAAGACATTTATAGAGCGCACTACTCACCCGTAGGGTCTCAAGGCGCTAGGAGGGGGGGTGCCGTTACTGCTCGAATAGCCAGGTCTTGAGCTTCTTCCTGAAGGAGAGGTGGTCTTGGGTCAGGCGCAGGTCGGTCGGGAGGGAGTTCCAGGTCTTGGCGGCCAGGTAGGAGAAGGACCTTCCTCCTGTTGTCGCTCTCCGGATGCGGGGGACGGCGGCGAGTGCGTGGCTGGTTGATCTGAGGTGGCGCTTGGGAACGTAGAAGTTGATTCGGTTGTTGAGGTAGATCGGGCCTTGGTCGTGTAGGGCTTTGTGTGCGTGGGTGAGGAGACGGAAGGTGATTCTCTTGTTGACGGGGAGCCAGTGCAGGTCTCTCAGATGTCCGGAGATGTGGCTGTTTCGTGGGATGTCGAGGATGAGTCTGGCTGAGGCGTTCTGGATCCGCTGGAGTCTCTTCTGGAGCTTGGCGGTGGTTCCGGCGTAGAGGGCGTTGCCGTAGTCCAGTCGGCTGGTGACGAGGGCCTGGGTGACAGTCTTCCTGGTCTCGGTGGGGATCCACCAGAAGATCTTCCGTAGCATGCGCAGGATGTTGAAGCATGACGAGGAGACGGCGTTGACTTGTCTGGTCATGGAGAGGGAGGAGTCCAGGATGAAGCCCAGGTTGCGTGCGTGGTCCGTTGGTTTGGGTGCGGTGCCCAGGGCGGGGGGCCACCAGGAGTCGTCCCAGGCAGAGGGCGAGGAGCCCAGGATGAGGACCTCCGTCTTGTCTGAGTTCAGTTTCAGGCGGCTGGTCGTCATCCAATCGGCTACCTCTCTCATCCCTTCGTGCAGGTTGGCTCTGGCGGCGGCTGGGTCGTTGGTCAGGGAGAGGATCAGCTGGGTGTCGTCGGCGTAGGAGATTATCTTGAGGTTGTGTTGGCGTGCGATGGCCGCGAGGGGGGTCATGTAGACGTTGAAGAGGGTGGGACTCAACGAGGATCCTTGAGGGACGCCGCAGATGACTTTGGTGGCCTCTGACTTGTACGGTGGTAGGCGGACTCTCTGTGTTCTTCCGTCGAGGAAGGAGGTGATCCATTCCAGTGCCTTCTCCTGGATTCCGATGTTGCCGAGGCGTTGCACTAGGGTGCGGTGGCAGACAGTGTCGAAAGCCGCGGAGAGGTCCAGGAGGATGAGGGCCGCTGTTTCTCCGTTGTCCATCAGGGTTCGGATGTCATCTGTGGCGGCGATGAGGGCGGTCTCGGTGCTGTGGTTGGCTCGGAAGCCAGACTGTGAGGGGTCGAGGGATCCATTCGTCTCGAGGAAGGCGGCCAGCTGTTTGTTGACGGTCTTTACGATGACTTTGGCCGGGAACGGGAGGAGTGAGATGGGACGGAAATTCTTGAGTTCGGTGGGGTCCGCTGTTGGTTTCTTGAGTAGAGCGCTGAGTTCGGCGTGCTTCCAGCTCTCAGGGAAGGTGGCGGTGTCGAAGGAGGTGTTGATAATGTCCCGCAGGTGGGGTGCGATGACAGCGTCGGCTTTGTTGAAGACGTGGTGAGGGCAGGGGTCGGTCGGCGATCCGGAGTGGACGGAGTTCATTGTGCGGATGGTGTCTTCGGTGCTGATTGGAGTCCAGGCGAGGAGGGTGGCGGTGGGTGGCGTTGCTGCGGCGGTGGCGTGCGTCGGTTGGATGCTGAAGCTGTTGTGTATTTCCGCGATCTTGTTGTGGAAGTAGGAGGCGAGGGAGTTGCAGAGGTCTTGCGATGGGGTAATGTCGTTGTTTCCGGCGTTGGGGTTGGAGAGCTCTTTCACGATGTTGAAGAGTTCCTTACAGTTGTGTGCGTTGTTGTCCAGCCGGTCCTTGAAAGCATTTTTCTTGGTGGCGCGGATCAGTTGGTGGTGTTCCCGGGTGGCGATCTTGAGGGTGGTCATGTTGTCCATTGTTGGTTCCCTTGTTGGTTTTTTCATCCCACTTAAAGCCCTGTGTACAACTCCCCATTTTGGGAATCTCAGTGTGCAACATTTCTGATGACATTACCAGTATTAAACCTAGTAATGCTTATGGACTGAAAATGTTTGTTTTTTTAAATGTATTACCCGTTCGGACGAGTACTTCTATCAGCGCAGAATTCTACTTTTTGGTAAAAATAATCTCCCTCTCTTGATCTCTGCAACTTGTTTTTTTTTTTTTTACTTATTCCACATCGAACCACTAGATGGCAAGAGTACACAAGATATGTGAATCTATACCCGATCCATACTCACACAATCGTAGCTTCTAGGGAAAGAGCCTGAAGATGAGATGAAGTTCACTGTAGTATAGCTCCGCAAAGAGAGAGACCCGTGATAGTGAAAGGTTGAGAGAGAGAGAGAGAGAGAGAGAGAGAGAGAGAGAGGTTTTCATTTCATTGTGAGAGAGCCACTATAATATGAGAGTGAGTGTACTTTCAGTGAGAGATACCAAGAGACGGTGAGGGTGAGTGTTGCTGTATTCATCAGAGTCTCATAAAAGTGAGAGCCAGGGAGGTTTAAAGGCATGGGCAAAGTGGTCTCTGGCCCAGGGCCCCAGCCTTTCAGAGGGCCCGCTGATACATCAGCCCTTTTCTCCACACAGTCCTGCCCTGATGACCATGAATGATTCTTAAACACAGATTGTTTTAAATGCCATTTTGCTCTAATTTGTTTTTAATAATACAACTGATGTGTAAGAGTCTATTGCAGACATTTTGCAGACAAACGTTGTTTGTTTTTCAACACCATGCAACATCCATATAAAAGTTCCCTTTAGATCTAAACAGGACATCACATGTGAGAAATAGCAGTGTGTCGCTGAGATTATCTGCAACAATATAAGTGAGCTTTTCCTATGTTACAATACAGATAACACATATTGCTATCCCTGAATATTAGATGGAACGGAACAGTAGGACGAGAGAGGAGTCCGGATTGTGAGGGGTACTTATAACTTTAAATGATAGACAGGGGTGTGTGTGTTTTTTTCTGCAGGTTTAAGTAAAAATCCCAAGTGAAATGCGACAAACACCTCACCATACTCGACTAAAAGCATCTGTACCCAACTATTTACTACAGATGCATTGATCAGGGGGTGTAACACCACAAACACCCCCTTGAAGCTATGCCCCTGACCGCAGCATCACTGAGTGAAGGGCCCACGATAGCGGGTGAGTGCAGCTTTACCGAGTGAGGGACCCATGATAGTGAAAGGGTGAGTGCAGCTTCACTGAGTGAGGGACCCATGATAGTGAAAGGGTGAGTGCAGCTTCACTGAGTGAGGAACCCATGATAGTGAGAGGGTAAGTACAGCTCCAATGAGTAAGGCCCCATGATAGTGAAAGGGTGAGTGCAGCTTCACTGAGTGAGGGACCCATGATAGTGAAAGGGTGAGTGCAGCTTCACTGAGTGAGGAACCCATGATAGTGAGAGGGTAAGTACAGCTCCAATGAGTAAGGCCCCATGATAGTGAAAGGGTGAGTGCAGCTTCACTGAGTGAGGAACCCATGATAGTGAGAGGGTAAGTACAGCTCCAATGAGTAAGGCCCCATGAGAGTGAAAGGGTGAGTGCAGCTTCACTGAGTGAGGGGCTCATGATAGTGACAGGGTGAGTGCAGATCACTCTGTGAGGGACCCGTGATAGTAACAGGGTGAGGGCAGCTTCACTGAGTGAGGGGCCCATGATAGTGAAAGGGTGAGTGCAGCTTCACTGAGTGAGGAACCCATGATAGTGAGAGGGTAAGTACAGCTCCAATGATTAAGGCCCCATGATAGTGAAAGGGTGAGTGCAGCTTCACTGAGTGAGGAACCCATGATAGTGAGAGGGTAAGTACAGCTCCAATGAGTAAGGCCCCATGAGAGTGAAAGGGTGAGTGCAGCTTCACTGAGTGAGGGGCTCATGATAGTGACAGGGTGAGTGCAGATCACTCTGTGAGGGACCCGTGATAGTAACAGGGTGAGGGCAGCTTCACTGAGTGAGGAACCCATGATAGTAACAGAGGGAGTGCAGCTTCACTGAGTGAGGGACCCATGATAGTGAAAGGGTGAGTGCAGCTTCACTGAGTGAGGAACCCATGATAGTGAGAGGGTAAGTACAGCTCCAATGAGTAAGGCCCCATGATAGTGAAAGGGTGAGTGCAGCTTCACTGAGTGAGGGACCCATGATAGTGAAAGGGTGAGTGCAGCTTCACTGAGTGAGGAACCCATGATAGTGAGAGGGTAAGTACAGCTCCAATGAGTAAGGCCCCATGATAGTGAAAGGGTGAGTGCAGCTTCACTGAGTGAGGGACCCATGATAGTGAAAGGGTGAGTGCAGCTTCACTGAGTGAGGGACCCATGATAGTGAAAGGGTGAGTGCAGCTTCACTGAGTGAGGAACCCATGATAGTGAGAGGGTAAGTACAGCTCCAATGAGTAAGGCCCCATGATAGTGAAAGGGTGAGTGCAGCTTCACTGAGTGAGGGACCCATGATAGTGAAAGGGTGAGTGCAGCTTCACTGAGTGAGGAACCCATGATAGTGAGAGGGTAAGTACAGCTCCAATGAGTAAGGCCCCATGATAGTGAAAGGGTGAGTGCAGCTTCACTGAGTGAGGGACCCATGATAGTGAAAGGGTGAGTGCAGCTTCACTGAGTGAGGGGCTCATGATAGTGACAGGGTGAGTGCAGATCACTCTGTGAGGGACTCGTGATAGTAACAGGGTGAGGGCAGCTTCACTGAGTGAGGGGCCCATGATAGTGAAAGGGTGAGTGCAGCTTCACTGAGTGAGGAACCCATGATAGTGAGAGGGTAAGTACAGCTCCAATGAGTAAGGCCCCATGATAGTGAAAGGGTGAGTGCAGCTTCACTGAGTGAGGAACCCATGATAGTGAGAGGGTAAGTACAGCTCCAATGAGTAAGGCCCCATGAGAGTGAAAGGGTGAGTGCAGCTTCACTGAGTGAGGGGCTCATGATAGTGACAGGGTGAGTGCAGATCACTCTGTGAGGGACCCGTGATAGTAACAGGGTGAGGGCAGCTTCACTGAGTGAGGGGCCCATGATAGTGAAAGGGTGAGTGCAGCTTCACTGAGTGAGGAACCCATGATAGTGAGAGGGTAAGTACAGCTCCAATGAGTAAGGCCCCATGATAGTGAAAGGGTGAGTGCAGCTTCACTGAGTAAGGAACCCATGATAGTGAGAGGGTAAGTACAGCTCCAATGAGTAAGGCCCCATGAGAGTGAAAGGGTGAGTGCAGCTTCACTGAGTGAGGGGCTCATGATAGTGACAGGGTGAGTGCAGATCACTCTGTGAGGGACCCGTGATAGTAACAGGGTGAGGGCAGCTTCACTGAGTGAGGAACCCATGATAGTAACAGAGGGAGTGCAGCTTCACTGAGTGAGGGACCCATGATAGTGAAAGGGTGAGTGCAGCTTCACTGAGTGAGGAACCCATGATAGTGAGAGGGTAAGTACAGCTCCAATGAGTAAGGCCCCATGATAGTGAAAGGGTGAGTGCAGCTTCACTGAGTGAGGGACCCATGATAGTGAAAGGGTGAGTGCAGCTTCACTGAGTGAGGAACCCATGATAGTGAGAGGGTAAGTACAGCTCCAATGAGTAAGGCCCCATGATAGTGAAAGGGTGAGTGCAGCTTCACTGAGTGCGGGGCTCATGATAGTGACAGGGTGAGTGCAGATCACTCTGTGAGGGACCCGTGATAGTAACAGGGTGAGGGCAGCTTCACTGAGTGAGGGGCCCATGATAGTGAAAGGGTGAGTGCAGCTTCACTGAGTGAGGAACCCATGATAGTGAGAGGGTAAGTACAGCTCCAATGAGTAAGGCCCCATGAGAGTGAAAGGGTGAGTGCAGCTTCACTGAGTGAGGGGCTCATGATAGTGACAGGGTGAGTGCAGATCACTCTGTGAGGGACCCGTGATAGTAACAGGGTGAGGGCAGCTTCACTGAGTGAGGAACCCATGATAGTAACAGAGGGAGTGCAGCGTCACTGAGTGAGGGACCCATGATAGTGAAAGGGTGAGTGCAGCTTCACTGAGTGAGGAACCCATGATAGTGAGAGGGTAAGTACAGCTCCAATGAGTAAGGCCCCATGATAGTAACAGAGGGAGTGCAGCTTCACTGAGTGAGGGACCCATGATAGTGAAAGGGTGAGTGCAGCTTCACTGAGTGAGGAACCCATGATAGTGAGAGGGTAAGTACAGCTCCAATGAGTAAGGCCCCATGATAGTAACAGAGGGAGTGCAGCTTCACTGAGTGAGGGACCCATGATAGTGAAAGGGTGAGTGCAGCTTCACTGAGTGAGGAACCCATGATAGTGAGAGGGTAAGTACAGCTCCAATGAGTAAGGCCCCATGATAGTGAAAGGGTGAGTGCAGCTTCACTGAGTGAGGGACCCATGATAGTGAAAGGGTGAGTGCAGCTTCACTGAGTGAGGAACCCATGATAGTGAGAGGGTAAGTACAGCTCCAATGAGTAAGGCCCCATGATAGTGAAAGGGTGAGTGCAGCTTCACTGAGTGAGGGACCCATGATAGTGAAAGGGTGAGTGCAGCTTCACTGAGTGAGGAACCCATGATAGTGAGAGGGTAAGTACAGCTCCAATGAGTAAGGCCCCATGAGAGTGAAAGGGTGAGTGCAGCTTCACTGAGTGAGGGGCTCATGATAGTGACAGGGTGAGTGCAGATCACTCTGTGAGGGACCCGTGATAGTAACAGGGTGAGGGCAGCTTCACTGAGTGAGGAACCCATGATAGTGAAAGGGCGAGTACAGCTTCACTGAGTGAGGGACCCATGATAGTGACAGGGTGAGTGCAGCTTCACTGAGTGAGGAACCCATGATAGTGAAAGGGTGAGTACAGCTTCACTGAGTGAGGGACCCATGATAGTGACAGGGTGAGTGCAGCTTCACTGAGTGAGGGGCTCATGATAGTGAAAGGGTGAGTGCAGCGTCACTGAGTCTAGGACCCAGGATAGTAACAGAGGGAGTGCAGCTTCACTGAGTGAGGGACCCGTGATAGTGAAAGGGTGAGTGCAGCTTCACTGAGTGAGGGACCCATGATAGTAACAGGGTGAGTGCAGCTTCACTGAGTGTGGGACCCATGATAGTAAGATTGTGAGTGCAGCTTCACGGAGTGAGGGACCCGTGATAGTAACAGCAGATTCAGCAGTAACAGTGCAGCTTCACTGAGGTAGGGACCCATGACAGTGAAAGGGTGAGTACAGCTTCACTGAGTCTAGGACCCATGATAGTAACAGAGGGAGTGCAGCTTCACTGAGTGAGGGACCCATGATAGTGAAAGGGTGAGTACAGCTTCACTGAGTGAGGGACCCATGATAGTAACAGGGTGAGTGCAGCTTCACTGAGTGAGGGACCCATGATAGTAACAGGGTGAGTGCAGCTTTATTGAATGAGGGACCCATGATAGTGAAAGGGTGAGTGCAGCTTCACTGAGTGAGGGACCCATGATAGTAACAGGGTGAGTGCAGCTTCACTGAGTGAGGGACCCATGATAGTAACAGCAGATTCAGCAGTAACAGTGCAGCTTCATTGAGGTAGGGACCCATGACAGTGAAAGGGTGAGTGCAGCGTCACTGAGGTAGAGACAGATAACAGTGAGAAGGTGAATGCAGCTTGAAAGAGAGTGGCTGCACCTTCACTGTATGCCCGACCCATGATAACGAGATGGTGAGTGCAGCGTCTCTGTAAGAGGGACATGTGACAGTGAGTGTAGCCATGCTTCAGGACAGACACATGGCAGTGTGCACTGTGAAGGATCCCATCATAGTGACAGGGTGAGTGCAAGATCTCTAGGCGAGGGACCCAAAATAGTGAGAGAATGAGTACAACTTGACTGAGCAAAGGCCAAGCGACAGTGAGTATATACTTATGGATGACCATATGACAGTGTTCACCGTGGAAGGGACACATGAGAGTGAGAGATCTGTGTGGCTTCACTACGGGAGGGACCCATGATAGTGAAATGGTGAGTGCAGCTGTACACATGACAGTATGGGCTGTAGAAGGAACGCATGACAGTAAGTGGGTGAGAGCAGGCTCAGTGTAAGAGGGCACATGATAGTGAGAGGATGAGTGCAACTCCACTCAGGAAGGGACTATTGGTAGTGAGATAGTGGGTGCAGCTATGCTGCAGGGTGGATACATGATGGTGACAGGAGATCACTCACCAACCTGAATCACTGTCGCCACTTCCTTCTGACTGCTCGTTCAGCTCATCCACTTCACTGATGATGAAGGTCATTCGGTCCTGGGGAGAGGGTATGAAGAAAGCACAGGGTGTGTGAGTTCAAGAAATCCAAGCAGCTAAAAGAGAAAAGAAACAACATCCCACTTACCCTAATTTCAAAGAAACTGCACCCTCAGCACTTCCTGTATGAGTGCTTGCAGAGCTGCTTTAACTGCTGCACCTTATAGGAGAGGCTATGATATATGCTCTTCCTGGCTCAACCTACAGCTGGTGTCATTGGGCCTGCAGTCTCCATTCAGTCTACTAGTGGTTCAGGGAACACTGCAATTCCAAAGTCAACCTGCAGGTGGTACTGTGGTGTGTGACTTGGTCTCATGCTGCTAGACTTGAAATGAGAACTGTCGTGCATGCCTCATTTTACGGATGATGGGGTGGTAGCCGCAGCTCTTACCACATCAGCAGTTAATGTTTTTGCGAATTGAAGTCCCTGTCTCACCTTAAAGGAGGTGCTGTGAGAGCTGCTGTCCTGGGCTTAACCTGCATATGGTGCCCCTAGAGCGGTCGCCCTTTGCAGGCGATGCCATATGAAAAGGGGGGCCCTCGGCCCCCCCGCACGCATGGCGGCGCGGCGACCGCTTCCCCCCCGTCCCCCTTGTGTGCCTCTCGGTGGTGGGGGCGGGCCCTTGGGCGCGACCCACCACCGATTGGCCGGCGACCTCCCTGACCCAGATACCAGTGTAGAAGGTCCGGGTCAGGGGGGACGGGCTACTGGAGGGGTGGAGCGGGGGGGCGTTGCCCCCCCGCCTGGCCCCTCAGGAATAAAGAGGCGGGGAGCGCCCAGGAGACCCCCTTGTCCCTGGACGCTTCCTCACAGCACGGTGTGCCCCGCGCTCGGGGCTTCTTTGTTTTTGTAATTTTCTCTTTCTTTTTCAGGTTGGCGCCGTGTCCAGAACGAGCGGTTTCGGAGCCTCGTTGATAGGAAGGGTCGCCGCCGCGTGGAGCCAGCGGAGCCTCGCTGATCGGAAGGGTCGCCGCCGCGTGGAGCCAGCCGGTTTTTCAAAGCGGGGGTGTGAGAGGAGACCCGTCGGGGAACTCGCGGCGCCAGTGTCCGGATCGGTGGGGGAGTGTGGTGCGGGCCGCTCGAGGCTCCATAAGGTATCGTGCGGGGGGGCGGGTGCTCCAGAGACGGTGCATCGGCCAGCCGGTGTAGTGGTGAGCGGCCGGGTGAGAGGAGAAGGCTGACTCGTTACCGTAGTGCAGCGGTTAGGCAAATACGGGTAAAACAGGGCCCCGTAGTAATAATAAGGAACGGAGCGGGCAGTTTGAATAATAGACTTGTCTCCCCGATTTGCGCCTTCCATTTTCTCACGCTTGTGGTCACAGGGCAGTTTAGAACGTGCTACTGTGCAGGGAAGTGAAGCAGGGTCGACCAGGGCAGCACCTGGATGGGAGACCCCCTATGATAACGTGCAATTGTAAGGAAAAAGCGAAGTGACATTGGATAACTGTTTTTTTTTCATGACTGTTTTGAAAGAAAAAAGCGAAGTAACATTCAATAATTGTTTTTCATGACTGTTTTGCATTGAGTAATCTGATATTGGCTTACATTAAGTATTTTGATATTGGTGACTTTGAACAAAGGGTGCAATTGTGGGTAAGAAGTAAATTCAATGTTCTTTCAGAATTTTTCTGGCCTAGAGGGAGTGTTATTTTATTGACTGCTGATACAACGTAATTTTAGTGGTGCACATCACCAGAAAGGTTAACGGGGGGGTTCAAGCCTCCACTGTATTTAAACTGGGCTTTCCTAAGTCTGCTCCTGCTTTTATCACACGGTGTTAATACATTTCTCTATTCCAGGCATTTTTTAACGACACTATTTGGTGCAATTCACTCACAGAGGGGACGTAAGGACTGTCAGCGCGCAGCCTGGTGTGGGGCGTGATCGCAGACCGATATCGCCGGCGAGTACGCAGGACTGGTCGGTAAGAGGGGTACGGGGGGCTGGCATTCATCGCTCCTGGTGACCGCCGGGTGGGTCTACATTAGGTTTACTCACCCCTTACATAGCCGGATAAGCCGGTAGTGTTGCGGTCGCCGTTGCATGGTGCTGAAAGCCCCCTGGTCACCCTCCATCTGAAAGGTACACAAGGTTGACCTGTCATGACACTAGGAGAGTAGGCTGCTGTTTGTTGGATTTATCATGCCAGGACCCAGTGGCGCCTGCTGTCCCGGCGGGGAGTTTAGATTCAATGCCCCCTGAATTGGTGTCTCAGATAACGGCCTTGATGCCGTGGCTACAGAAGGGGGGTGCTTTCCCGACGTCTGCGGATCATGCAGTGGAGGCAGCGAGGTTTGTGGAAAAGATTAAATCGGCGGCAGTAGCCGACAGTGTCGCAGTGCCCGTATCTTCTCCCCTTGCAGGTTCCAGTCTTGCCCAGCAGAACGGAGCTAGTGGGCAGCCGGCCCCGGGGCCCGCACATGGTAAGGAGGTGGCATTGCCGCTCTTGGGGGATGGTGCTCTACCTTCCAGGAGTGAGAATTTAGCGCAACATGTGTCGCAGACTGTGAGGGAGATGATTTGGGCAGATAAATATGTGTATATTTATTCATTGTTATTGGATAATAGGGAAATGGAGCATGCTAAGACACTGAAGGAGTGGATGCACCCAAGTGAATGGAGGGCTCAGTGTGCTAGATTTAGGGTTGAGGAAACACTGCTCAACTGGATCAAGGCTTTTGCTGTATTCACGGCTATCAAGGCCGAACGACCTCCAGATTTACAGGCACCATTGGCATGCTACCAGAGCAGGATTGTGGGGTGGAGTGAACAGTATTCTGGGGATGCGTGGAAGGGGTACGATTTGAATTTCAGGAAAGCATTAGAATTCAATCGATCATTAGCATGGGATACAGTGGACTCCATGTCATGGCATAAGCAGTTCTCCGATAATTCACCCCCCCCCCTCAGTTTTCCGGTTCGGTCAGGGTGTTCTCCGCGAGACCCCAACAGCCCTTTTGGCCCCCCCAAACTAGTGAGGTACCTGGGAGGTCTAGGGCCGGTGGGGCAGAGAAAAAGGGGGTGTGCTGGGACTTTAATAGGCGCACCTGCACAAGGGCCCCGGGCGCTTGTAAGTTTAGACACGCATGTTCCTCCTGTGGTCACCCCTCTCATCCAGAAACATCCTGCAGGTCCAAGCATGGGAACACGGGACAGAGGGGAAGGGGAAAGCCACTGTAAGACAAACCAGTTAGGCACCCCCACGCCCGTGGATGTGTTAGCAATGATACCATGGTTAAATAGATACCCGGACCACACATCGGCCACCCTACTCCAAGAAGGTTTCTCCAAAGGCTTCAGGATCCCTGCGGCAGGATACACAGGCAGCGCACACTGTAAGAATCAGTTATCAGTTAAACACAATCCAGCTGTGGTGGCCGCCAAAATTGAGAAGGAGTTGTCTTTAGGCAGGATAGCTGGCCCTTTTACTGAGGTGCCGGTACCCAATTTTGTGTGTTCACCATTAGGAGTCGTCCCTAAAAAAGAGAAGGGGCAATTCAGATTGATCCACAACCTGTCAGCACCTAGAGGCGCGTCACTGAATGATGCCATTGACGAGGGTATTTGTAGTGTTAAGTACGCCTCTTTTGACCAGGCTGTTAACTTATTACAGGCCATGGGGCCCGGGGCGTTGATGGCAAAGTCAGACATTGAATCAGCCTTCCGTCTCCTCCCGGTACACCCAGCGGATCAACATCTCCTGGGTTTTACGTTTGGGGATAGGTTCTACATGGATAAATGCATGCCCATGGGTTGTTCTATATCATGTGCATACTTTGAGATGTTTAGCTCTTTTCTTGAATGGGCCATGAGACAAGCGACGGGCCACCAGCAGGTCATGCATTATTTGGATGATTTCCTCTTCCTGGGTACAGCGGGATCTCAGGAGTGTGCATGGGCATTGCAGGAATTTTGCGTGCTTATGCGGGCTTTTGGTGTCCCGCTTGCGCCCGGGAAGACTGTTGGCCCGACCACCTGCTTGGAATTCCTCGGCATTGAGATTGATTCGGTGGAGGGATGTTTTAGATTGCCCAGGGACAAAGTGGACAAATTCAAAACAGCGCTACGTTTATGCCTACGCAAAGATAAGGTCACCTTGCAGCAATTACAGGAGGTGGTAGGGCAACTGAACTTCGCACTGAGGGTCATCCCCATGGCTCGCCCTTTCTCTCGCTCCATCGCCCAAGCAATGAAGGGGTTAAGGGAGAAACATCACCGCACTAGGCTGTCGTCTGAGATTCGCCAGGATATGCTTATATGGATGGCATTCCTGGAGGTTTTTAATGGCAGGGTGGTCTGGCCCGGCCCTCCCACAACATCAGCGGAGTTGGGCCTATGGACAGACGCCGCTGGTAGTGTGGGCTTTGGCGCCATCCTAGGGGACAAGTGGGTCGCTCAACGGTGGCCGGAGGTATGGAGAACATGGGGTCTGACCACTAATATTGGCTTCCTGGAACTCTTCCCAATATGGGTGGCATTGAAGGTCTGGCCCGAACACCTATGTAATCAATCAGTGGTGTTTTGGTCAGACAACATGACAGTAGTGGAGTGTATAAACCAGCAGGGGGCACGATGTCCTTTCATACTTCGTTTGATAAAAGAAATTGTGTTGCAGTGCTTAAGATGGAATGTAGTTTTTAAGGCCAAGCATGTCCCTGGTATTCTGAACAATGCAGCTGACTCCCTCTCTCGCTTCAAAATGCAGGTTTTCAGGGAACATCTTCCTACAGCCGACCCCTCGCCAGCACACTTCCCAGCAGTGCTTTGGCAGATTGGTGCCCCAGATTACAGGACCTCGTGGTTGCTAGCTTAGCCCCCAGGACCAAGACGGCTTATGAAGGGGCGTTTTTGTCTTACTGTGCTTTCTTGGGGCAGCAATGGGAGGTGCTATGGGCGCAGGAGGATGGCTTTGCGGCCTATTTAGAATGGATGCATAAGGAAGGACGCTCAGTGGCAGCTGCAAACAGGCATAGGGCAGCGGTATCATTCTTTGCCCAAGCTAGGGGCTTGCGTGATCCCACTAACACCTTTATGGTGCGTAAGGCTTTGAGGGGTTGGCGCCGGTTACAAGGACATCATAAAGATAAGAGAAGGCCCATCGGGTTAGCACGGCTGACGGCTTTACTGGGCGCGCTGGACACTGTTTGTAGCTCGGAGTGGGAGGTACTTCTTTTCAAGGCAGCATTCTCCTTGGCATTCTATGGGGCACTGAGAATTAGTGAACTAGTGGCAGGGTCCAAGTCAGACCTACAGGGCGGCGTACAAAGGGCGGGTGTAAGGATACAGGAGGACACCATGTGGGTGACCATTCAGAAGTCAAAGACTGACCAGGAGTCACGGGGTCACACCATAGTGCTCCACCGGGCCCCTGCCAATCCTTGCTGCCCAGTGAGGCACGTGGAATTATTTCATGGGCTGCCGGTGGGCGCAGCGGGCAGGGCACTGCTCTGTCACGCCGACGGTACCCCCTTGACCAAATATCAGTTCAGGAGGGTATTGGAGCTGGTGGTCAGAAAAACAGGTCTTGACCCTAAAGAGTTTGGCTCTCATTCCTTTAGAATTGGGGCAGCAACAGAGGCGGTAGCAGGGGGCCTCCCAGTTGAGAGAGTGAAGAAAATTGGGAGGTGGTCCTCAGAATGCTACAAACGATATGTAGGAATTGACATGTTGTGATTAGATGGTGCTCACGCCTGGTTTGTTTCCGCTTTCTTGCAGTTTCTCAGACCTGTTACGCAGGGGAGGAATTTGCCATCGGGCAGCAACGACCTACACCGGCTTGGACCAACGATCAGGATAAACCCAGGAAAATTGTTTGGATTGTGGGTCACTCCTATGTGAGAAGGGCTGAATGTGTTTTTATTTCAGGTGACCGTAAGAAAAGGGCTGCACAACTGGGGTTTGACATCTCATTCTTCGGGAGAGGGGGTTTATGTCTCAACCAGCTTAGGGACTTCTTCCAGGGACTGTTGGCGCGCCGGCAATCCCCCCCGTCAGTGGTGATACTTCACCTGGGGGAGAATGATTTGGCCAAACTGGGAAGGCGCATTCTGATTGAAGAGATTATCTCAACTGCGGGGTGGATAGCCAGGACCTGCCCGGGTTGCACGGTAGTATGGTCGCAACTCATACCCCGATGGCAGTGGCGGGGGGGGGATTCGGTCAGAGCGTTGAATCACTCGGTAAAGAGGATCAACTCACAGTTGGACAAGCTGTTTCGAGCCCCCCTTTTGCAAACGATACCTCATGGGTGTATCTGGGGGGAACGGTATTACTTAGGGGATGGAGTTCACTTGAATGGAGCAGGGAATGTCTTGTGGTCTGACAATATCTGGGCCTGGTTGGAGGGATTTGCCAAGCAGGAGCGTTCCTAAGATAGGGTTTAGAGGGGGAGGCCAGATCGTCGGTTAACAATGCTGGCCTGTGGCGGTAAGGTCATGACCGGTGAGCACATATTTAAGGTCTGAGGGGGCGGGCATCATCCTATGGAGGTTCCCGCCCAGGGGGAGGGGCCTTTGGGCCACTCCTAGAACTCCAGGGGCAAGGTAATTGATGCTTCAAAGGGGCGCGGGTCGGAGTAGTCACGCTTTCCTTAGGCTGGTAGCCACCCCGCGCGCGTATACTCATGACGTCACCGGATGGCGCAGAGTAAGGGCCCTCCTTTAGTGGGTAAATGGAGTTCACGGCGTAGACCGGGCAATTCCCGGGGCACGACTGCGCATGCGCACGGCTCTAGGTGAGGCGCAGCTTGTAGGACCTGACACCGGTTAGCGACCTTGCCATATGGCCAGAAATGTACAGAAATCAAGATGAGGATTTAGATTCGGTTAGGAAACAACATGTATTAGAGTTATGTTAAGGTTAGCCTCTCAAACTTGTTGACGATATTTGTATCTAATGTCCTGCTGATTTTTGTATAATTGTTGACCATGCAATTAAAACCTTTTTTAATTTCATATATTAATAAATACGGCCGGGGGACTAGCCCCCGCCTTCCAAAAAGTAAAGAAGTTTCATGTCCACGTTTCTGGGTGTTGGGTGCCGGATTGGGGGGGGGGGGCGGCAGCCAGTCGCTGACCATGTGAAAAGGGGGGGCCCTCGGCCCCCCCGCACGCATGGCGGCGCGGCGACCGCTTCCCCCCCTTCCCCCTTGTGTGCCTCTCGGTGGTGGGGGCGGGCCCTTGGGCGCGACCCACCACCGATTGGCCGGCGACCTCCCTGACCCGGATACCAGTGTAGAAGGTCCGGGTCAGGGGGGACGGGCTACTGGAGGGGTGGGGCGGGGGGCGTTGCCCCCCCGCCTGGCCCCTCAGGAATAAAGAGGCGGGGAGCGCCCAGGAGACCCCCTTGTCCCTGGACGCTCCCTCACAGCACGGTGTGCCCCGCGCTCGGGGCTTCTTTGTTTTCCCACCCACCATCCCTGGAACAAAAAGTCTTGTGGCTTCATTATCTCTGGTTGAGCGTAATTTTGCTAGTATACGATTAACATATTTTACATGCATAATAGAACTTGATCGGGTCGGTATATTTTGATGATGTGATTTGGTTTAGGAATTTTTTCCCCTTTTTTAGCAAACTGTGTGTGAAGTGCTTTTGCTTTGATGCCAAGTGTGTTTAGGCCTTTTTTCCCTTTGTAGCTTTACGTTGATGCTGTTATTTATTAGCCAGTGTAGCTGTCCTTTAGAATTTTTCCATAGGTCGTCGTATTTATTAGGTATGGGGCATGCGGTAAGGTCATGACCGGTGAGCACATATTTAAGGTCTGAGGGGGCGGGCATCATCCTATGGAGGTTCCCGCCCAGGGGGAGGGGCCTTTGGGCCACTCCTAGAACTCCAGGGGCAAAGTAATTGATGCTTCAAAGGGGCGCGGGTCGGAGTAGTCACGCTTTCCTTAGGCTGGTAGCCACCCCGCGCGCGTATACTCATGACGTCACCAGATGGCGCAGAGTAAGGGCCCTCCTTTAGTGGGTAAATGGAGTTCACGGCGTAGACCGGGCAATTCCCGGGGCACGACTGCGCATGCGCACAGCTCTAGGTGAGGCGCAGCTTGTAGGACCTGACACCGGTTAGCGACCTTGCCATATGGCCAGAAATGTACAGAAATCAAGATGAGGATGTTAGATTCGGTTAGGAAACAACATGTATTAGAGTTATGTTAAGGTTAGCCTCTCAAACTTGTTGACGATATTTGTATCTAATGTCCTGCTGATTTTTGTATAATTGTTGACCATGCAATTAAAACCTTTTTTAATTTCATATATTAATAAATACGGCCGGGGGACTAGTCCCCGCCTTCCAAAAAGTAAAGAAGTTTCATGTCCACGTTTCTGGGTGTTGGGTGCCGGATTGGGGGGGGGGGGCGGCAGCCAGTCGCTGACCATGAGCACTGTAAGTAAACCCCGCCTCGCTGCAAATAGCTGAAGTCCATGTCTTATCCTGCAGTACTGCTGTGAAAACTGCAGGTCCTGTTGCACCTGACGAATACCTAGTTCGGGACAAACTGTCAGGAACACTAGCTGATTTTAGGACAAGGCAACGCAGCGGGGTGCTTGAACTATGTAGGAACAAAGTTTTATTAGGAAAGGTGCAAAATATGAACAAGAGAATACCTGCATTCTTTGAGGGAAACCGGGCAGAAGCCGGTCGGAACAGGCTGTGAATGGGGAACAGGAAGTCTGCAGGGTAAACTATCAAGATATCACAAGTACAAACAGGAAGGTAAAAGCAGGGAAACTATCGGTAAAGTGTCATAATGTATAGTCTGTCTGCTCTTTGGAAGTGATTTCTCTGTGATGAGAAAAAGATCTTACAAGAAGGCGAGGAGCAGATTAATTTCGCAGAGTTCAGGGAGACACCCAGCAGATCCTATGGTTCTCTGTGCCAAAGGCACAAGCATTGCAATCTAACTGGCATCCTTGGAAGCAATGAAAACCAGGATTTAATAGAACCACACATGAAGAAAAAGGAGAACAGGCGAAGGATCGCAGAACTGGGCGCTAGAAAACCTGGACTGGAATAAGGATCAGGCACAGGACCGGAATACACAATACTGTGTATACTGAAATTCAGCACACGAACAGGAATATTCAGCCAGGACAGAAATATAGGAATACAGGACAAGGAATCTGCATATACAAGACCGGTCTGGATGTGTGGAATCAGAATCAGGGTCAAGGCAAACAAAGAGGCAGGATAAACAAGAAAGAGGCAACAGAGACAAATAACTAATCAGAACAGGAACTTAGACTCAGACAACAATGAAAACTGAAATCAAAGGCAAGCATGGAATATAGCTGGAGGATTGCACAGAGAGCAAGGAGACACAGCAGCAGAGTCAGTTGCGAGCTCCTCGAGGGAGTGCTGCGGGGCGGGGGAGGGGCAGGGTAGGGGGTAGTAAACTCCGGCATACGGCCAAACAGAGTTAAATACATAAATAAATAAAACTAATTACATTGCGCGCGTTGCACTGCTGATTGGGTTGCAGCGCGCGCAATGTAATTTGTTTTAATTATTTATTTATTTATGTACTTAACTCGTTTCGGCCAAATGCCGGAGTTTACTATCCCGCATCCTGCCCCTCCCCAGCCACACTCCCTTGAGGAGCCGCGACTGGTTGCGAGCCATTGCACTCTGGGGTTACCAGGCAGAAATAGCAGGAGCCCCAGAGGAGGAGGAGCACAGGGGCAGGGAGAGAGCCAGGTTCTAGGAATCGGGAATTACCAATGAAGAGAAGGCAGAACCGGGTCTTGGAAAGGGGAACACCAGGGAAACCAGCAGACACAGGAAAGGAAACAGGAAGGTCAGGAACGGAGTACATAGTGCCCACACCGTCATCCGCTCCTCCTTGCATATATACATTTGCCCATATAATGATTACACAGGACACATTGTTATGGGTAAAGAACTGCTGCAGGTTTATTTTCATACAACAAAAGTATGACGTTTTAGTGGGTTATCTTACGGGCAATCCAGCGCAGGCAGCCCCTCGCTGCCCCGCCCGCCATATAAGCCACCCGGCATGGTGGGTCGACGCCCGGACAGTGCAGCCTTTGCTGATCCCCTTCCAGATCACGTGATCATGTCTTATACTCCCGCCCCTTTCCGGGTGGAGCGTGGTAAGACACACCCCCGGTTGGTCAGGCCCCCCAACCGCCCGAAGGAATAACGGGGCACAATCGCGGTTTTCCCGGAACCTCCCTGTGGCTCCAGGTCTTTGGCTCAGGCACCCTTACTGTGCCAGGCAGAGATACCCTTACTGTACCGGTCTGCCGCAGAGGTACCCTTACTGTACCCATCTGCCTCCAGATCGCCCTGTAACTCCGCCACAGCTCTGAAGGAGGCTACCGTCGATGACAGAGCCCCCCACCTCTGAGTTCCCTACTTGCATCCCACAGCTTCAAGGGCATCCTGCACATCCAGGAGGAACATATCCATCCCGACTTTGCCACATTGACCAGACAACTTCATGGTTATGTTCAAATTATCCCTGGCGCCCCACACAATGGAGTCACAACAGGTCTGAAGGAATATTGCAAGGTGTCCCTCCTAAGACATTGCACTTTTCGTAAAGTGCCAACCTACAGATGGCCGGACCCTGTTGTCCACCTGTGACCCTGGATACCTCCACCAGTAATGGTGTCGCACTACCAAGTGGTGGGTCACATGTCTAGCTTTAGCCCTTTCATGTTGGATGCTGGGGACCCATCATTGTCCCTGCCAAAGCTGTTTCACCCACTTCGGCCCTATCAGCCCTAGCCCGTCCCTTAAGGACACCACACCGCCTACTCTCCCCCACTGCTTTGTGATGGGGATTTTGGGCCCAGCACCCTTTATCTCCTGTACAGGCTCCAGCTAGTGTGCGCGGCTGTCCCTGCCTGTGAGGTGCAGCAATGGCCATCTTCCCCTTGGGGACTATCCTGCCCTTCTGGCTCTAGCGCCGGTGTCATTATCTGAGTTGGGTTATCTTATGGGCGGTGGGCTTGAGCATCCATTTCTTGGTGCATGCCTGCAACCTTAATGTAATCATCTTAGTTGTGCAAGCCCCTGCCTGGCAGCAAGCTTGTTTAGGCCCTTGTTGAAATCACCTGCCTGTGCATGCCGGCCAAGCTATCCACCTAGGCGTCCTGTCCCTAGCTACAAGGCTTACCTCTCTAGGCATGTCACTAATTGTCCCCATCATGCGTTGAAGGCTCTTTTGAGATCTAACTAGACAATCTCCCTTCCAGTACCGTGCGGAGTAACTATTCCGTCCGTCACGTGACCAGTCACCCTGTTGGGCATTCGTCGGATCCCAGGCGGCCCTTTGACACGCGCCCTGTTCAGATGTAAAATCCAGTTGGGTCAACTTGGAACACTATTACTTTCTCACTATGCACTTTCGGGCATGTAAATACCGCTTAAGATCTCCCCACCCTAGAACCTGAATAACCACTAAATAAATCGACTCAGGCCGTACGCCTACTGGTGCACCTAGCCTAGTGCACTCCACTGTGTGTGAACCCTGCAGTTCGCATTAAGACTGTTGTTATTACCTGCCCCCGTCTAGACATGGAGCACACATCTTCAACCAGGCTAACTGTTTGCCTACTTCATGCTTCTTTAGTTGCCTAAATTACATAAGCTACCAAATAGCGCAAACTCCCCCGGGGATCAGAGTGCTTTACAATCACACCAGTCGCATTACAGAGGCGCACATGTTTAATTCTGAGCCTTTCGCCGAACTTTAACCTGGGTCTACAGGCTTCAGAGTCGGCCGCCCTAGCCGTTAAGCTACCCCCGAAGAGTCGATAGCTTTCTTGCCTAGCCAGCTGAGAGCTAATCGCCCCCACCCATGTCCGCCCAGGTCTCAATTGCCCTGTGTGACATTTCCATCTCTTCGATGCATTATGAGTGACCTTAAGGCTCAGATGACACTTTCTTGCTGGCAATAAAACAATGAGGATGTGGGAGACCCCTTACAGTAATTACTCACATTTGCCCGCGAGAACTCTAAGAAGACCATGGTTTGGGCAGCCCTTGTGAGATAACCCGATCTCGAAGTGTGCATGTGTGAGGCATACATATGTACGATATTTGGGAGACACACTGCCTGGTGGGTATGAGACTGACGTAGCTCAGATGGAGCAGGGTATAGCAAATATCCCCAGTCAGTCCGAAAAGCCTGTGAGCACCCCCTTAAGGCTTACCATCCTAGCCCGGAGCACGCCCTGGCAATTCCTGCTTCCGTTCCCACCTGTCCTTGTCAGAGTGGTGCCTGTGTACTTGATCTGATTGTCCGCTCCAAGGCGTGGTTTGACCATTATCAAGTGAAACCCGAGCGTTTCTGAAAGAGAGATCAAATCCATGAAAACAGCCCCTAACCAGCACTGACCGGTAAGCCTATTGCTAACTCGATCGCCAGGATCAGCCCATTACTTGCGCTCCAGTTGATGTAGAAAAGACTCATTTCAATACTACACATGGGATGCATGATGTGCCCAGACACACCATTTGTTTAAAAGACAACGCATTACAATCTGTCACAGGGGATGAAATATTTGCCCCCACTCTACCAATGCTAATCGAGCGAACACCCCAATTAATTTCTTAGTAAATCAACAAATAGCCCAGATTAATCAGTTGTTTTAAGGGAGAAAACAACCCATTATTGCACAGGAACTACCTTCTCTGCTCAGAATCACCAGTCGACTACCAATGTATTACTTACATTGGGCGTAACCTGCGCGCCCTCAAACAGGGACAGTAGTGACTCCTGGGGAGAACCTGGGTGCACCGACCCTAGCTCACTGCCTCCCCACTGTGCATGACCCTTATACCTGTTGATATTTCTGGTGGCCCCCCATGTGAGTTGGGCGGTTCTCGGGCGCGGTTCATGCATGTGAGACATAAAACATCTATTAGAAGCCCTACCCCCCTAATATACCACTACATATTCTCTGCAATGAGGCAGGGGCCCTCGATGCCCCCCATGTTACCAAGGCCAAGCCTGTTTGTCAGTTATGAGAACTAGCTTGCCCCGCTACATTCTCGGAGGAGTTGGGTGTGGCACGCGCTTGTGTACCAACCGAGGTAGTAGTGTAGTGTCGTGTGTTGAAAATAAGTAATTTATTCTGATGCTGAGCCTGATAATTACCATTGCACTTTGGTGTCTGTGATTTAGTATCTCATCTTAACTCGACCCCTTATCATTCTGCCCAGGAACCTTCCTCAACCCAGGCCTCCAAACTGACCTCCAAGTTCTCCTCCTTTAATGGCACTTCCAAATACAATTAATGCCCTTTCCATTATCTGCAGAAACCCTTTTTATTATAGCAAGTTCTATTCTCCATGACAATGGAAGTGTCTTCCCATAGTGTTCTTGTGGTTAGAGAGTCCGCCATTTACTGCAGTATTATCCTTCTACCTGTTTTTGTTACTCTTTTGTAACCTGTACATGTCACTTTTATCTTGAAACACAATGTTTGCTCCCTCTTACATCGTGTTTGCTTCTGGTACTTGCACAGGTGCCACCCCTACTTCGTAACGTGTGTTCGTGTGTATGACTGTCTGCCATGTATTGCAGTCTTATACCTCTACTTGTACTTTGTACTCTTTTGTAACTTGCACTCTTGTAAAGTTCTCCTCCTATAAAGACACTTCTAACTATAATACATGCCCTCTCTGTTATCTGACGGAAGACCTTTTAGAAACCTTGTCTATGGAAGTGTCTTCCCAGTGTGTACTTGTGGTTTGAGAGTCTGCCCTTTAGTGCCGTATTACACTTTCTCCTGTGCTTGGTACTCTTTTGCAACATGCACACGTCACCTTTCTCTTGTAACACACTGTTTGGCAGTATTTCACCTCTACTTGACTTTATACGCTTTTGAGCACGAGAGTGTGAATTGCCCAAAATCATTGGAAGTGAACGCGACCATGGCGCGACCCTCATAACGCACCAAAGTCATCAGCGCTAACTCAACCCGAAAGAAAGAAGCGCTTTCAAGCGCAGTTTATACATTACATATTCCGGCAGGTGCGAGTTACGCGTTTTGTCCGGAATCGTCTAATTGACGCGACCCTCGGGCTCGAACCCTGGTTGTAGCACCCAAGTCGGAAGCGTGGACTCCGCCCAGACGTAAGGGGCGCTTAAATGCGCAGTAATTTATCACCCATACCAGGCACACGCACGGTCAGTGAGTTGCCCCAAAATCACTGCATGTGAACGCGGCCCTGGGGCAAGACACCAATAGTTATCCAGCGCGAACTCAACCCAACAGTATACCTGAATAGTTTATCAATAACCATGATCACCTTGTGACATTGAAAAGGAGGGCTGTATTATAAAATTAACTGCTTCCATCTGTGTTTTGTTCTTAAAATTACCACAGAGGTTGCCGAATCCGGTATCAGAGTGCTTATGTAGCACCAGTTATGTTACATGAAGACTTTCTCCTCTCCTTAGGCCCGGTGAAATTAAGTGATATGCCCAGAAGCACAGATGTTTCGCGTCATTACCGAGACTCGAAACCAGATCCCCAGGTCCAAGGTAACAGCGTCAAACACGAATTATAGACCCCACATGTAAGAAAAGTGTGCGAAATTGAATCTATTACCGGACATCATATTTGGATCTACATACGTGTTGGTATCTTGTGATGTTAAAGGGGCATACATAGCTTCATTCACACCTATAGATAGCTCTATTCTGTTGGGATAAACTCCTGTTAGCCAGGTTATGTACCATCTGGCAGATAGCCAGCAGATGGCGATGGGTAGATGCCAAAGTTAGTGAATTTACACTTGTCCGTGGCCATGAACATTTTGTTTTAGCTATTCTGGGTAGTTTTTTTTTTGTTCTTTTTTTTTTTTTTTAGGCTTTGGCCATGTGAGTAAAGCCATCTTTTGGCTCAGTCTTTCTATTGCAATATAAAGTCGAAATAGAAAGACCCGGTACATTTTACACCCACAGGAGGTGCAGAGCCATGAGTAACTGTGGGCAAATACCACAGGTATTGCGTCCGCTGTATTGTAAATGCATTATAGCGGGGCCACTGTAACATGCGGCAGGAAATGATCCAAATTATGCAGCAGGGTTGAGTGATGGTGTGGCAGAAAAGGCAAATTGTACGGCGTAATGTGCCACATTTTTAGATCGTTTTACTGCATTGTGTTTTTTCCATTTTACACTCGTTAACACTGTCTGGGCACAAGTTGCACCGTATCACCATCACTTCACATACCAACATAGCATTAAGCAACAAACTGTGGCCAGTCAACTTTGCAAATGGCCTTTCACTGTGCCAGAACACGTGTGGCTGCGATTTTAGAAACTTTCGAACCGTTTGAGCTAGAAGTAAAACATGTTTGGGTCCAAAATCTGCAGACTATACCGCAGATAATGGATTATGTGGAAAATGCGTCCGATGTATAAATATGCAAAAAACACAGTGACCGCACAATCGCATAATTCATGTGGCCCTGATTATAGCCTATGGCACTTGTAAAGACCAATGGGATATTAGTATTGTGACGGAATAGTAACCAGTCTGCCGAACTGTGAGTAAGGCCCTGTTTTTCGGCCCAGTCCCTGCAGCCATCTAGGTTTCCAGCAACAAATCACACCCTAGACGATGATGCACGAAAATGCTAGCGGAAGCAAAAGTGACATCATGCACCCTTTGACCCGCATAGCCATGATAGATTGACGCCATGAACGGTCATCGGTTCCACGACAGCGTCCAATTTGGAAGCGTGGCTCTCAACCCCATATTTACCTTCTCTTATTGTTGCATTTTTATATATACTTGACAAAGGCGCAGTGACGGAGCCCTGTACAACAGAACCAGATTACGTTACTCATATATGTTTCTTAGGCCTAGAGAGGAGAAGTGATTCGCGGCGTGGCGTGGTTGCCAGTGCCCGGGGCAGACCGTTTGCACTTCCCTTCCACCAGTCCAGTATTACGACTCTTACCCCCAAGCCCATCTGTTCGATTTTAAGAAAATTTTAAATTGTTGCTCCCCTAAAATTTCTGCCCCCTGGGCAACCGCCCCTGTGGTCCCGCCCACGCTACGCCACTGAGGACCTGATTCGAACATGGCTTCCCAGTTCCATATTGTTGGCAGCTTCCGCCATGCATTCTTTCAGACCCAGACACAAAAGCAGCGCCAGGTAGCCTGGGGAAGACCTTGTTACCCCCAAAATACAGTATAATCTCAACTTTGTTTATCAAAAAGTGGTCCCATTTTTTATCTTCTGTCGTGAAAACTCGTTGCCACGCAGCAGTGTTTGATCGTGTTTTTTCATTTGCATAGCGTGCACTATCCCTCAAAGGTAACCAGCTCATGTCTGGCATTTTGTAGGATAATTCTACCCCGCCCCTGGTTTTGCGCTCGTGATTAGCGGGAGCCGGCTCATTACGGCAGAGAGGACTGAACGACCGACGGCCCTTATACGGCTGGCTGCGGATGAGATTAGCCAGACATTATCAGAACATAATTATGGATGTGAGTGATAACATTAGACCAAATCCCATTATGTGGAGATGCGCCGCCATTTGCGCTCCCGGGCCTGGCATGTGCGGGCCTGGGTGTGTCGGAGTGGCGTCGCGGGGGGGGCAGCAGGCCTCATCCTTCCAGGGGGCCTCGGAGGTCATTATCCTCAAATATAGGGCAGAAGTTTGGAAGGGAGAAGCTGGGAAAGAGAGCCTGGACTTTAGACACCATTCGCCGGAAGAAACAAGCATTGGGAAAGGCAATAGGATTCGCATTTAATCGAACCCGCAGGAGAATGTGGGGGAGGGGGGGCGCACGAGGCTGGATCCAAATTCCCGCACCCCGCGATATGCCTGTAACATTAATCCCCGCCTAGCGAAACTCATCGGCTGGCCGCCAATTGGTCGGCAGATGGGCACGAGTGGGGCAAATTCACAGGCTCGCAACTGGGCTTTCAGCAGCCCGGCACGCCTGAACCAGCCTCAGCGGCCCGCAGCCAAGCGAGGGGAACAAGGGCCATCTGGCTGCGGGCTCCATGAGCATCGAGCCTGCCTATCCCCATCCTCAGTGGCCCGCAGCTAAGCGGGCCGCCCGGCCCCGCTGCGACCCCCAGAAAGGGGGGAGCGGGCACGAGGGGGGATCTCGGGCGCATCATCTGTCTTGCCTGCCACCAGCCTCAGCGGCCCGCAGCTAAGCGGGCCGCCCGGCCCAGCTGCAACCCCCGAAGGGAGGGAGCGGGCAGGAGGGGGGCTTTGATGTAGGCAGTGTTGCCAGATTTTTTCAGAACTTTCAAGCCCAAAAGCAACGAAACGGTAGCCCAAAGTAGCAAAAAGTAGCCCAATTTTGCCACTCCATTAACTTACGTGTAGCCTGACTACAATATTCACAAATATACTTCTATTTCAAGGATTATATGTTTACCTCCCACATTAATCAGATAACTTACATTTTGTACACTGAAATCAAAGTTGGTCTGTCAGGAAACTGTCACTCACTTGATATCGCATAGTCTGGAGCAAGCCGGCCCAAAATATTCTGGGTTCAATTTGGGGGACTGCAAGTGCGGAAACGTTCTTCTTGGGAAAGGTGCTCTTCAGCTTGCATACTCACGTCAGGCCCCCCAGAATAACGGCAATATAGTTGTTTGAATTCTCCCAAAGCAATGCTGAACATCTCTTTACATACGCAAATTATGTATGTTTCGTACTTTTTGGTACTCATCAGAAGAGAGCAGTTCGAGGCATGGGGTGCACGGCTTGCTGCTTGATGTTCCCATGAGCTGATACCTGATAAAGTGCAAGTGCATTTTGCAGACTCACACAAGCGCCGTCTCCTGTTTTTTGCCAAAGAGTTCTTCTGGGCCAGGCACTGGCAGGATAAGCAGCAGCCCATAGTCTGGCAGTGGCATGGTGAAGGCTAGCAGCATCTCAGTCTGTGGTTCTGCCAAGATTAACAGCATCCTTCGGGGTCTGGCAGTGGCAGGTTGAGGTGTGGAAAATGCTTCTGACAGTGCAGAATGTAGCAGCACCATTCAGGGTTTGGCAGTGGCAGGTTGAGGTGGGTATCATTGTTCTGACTGGTTCAGGTGCACAAACTTCTTCTTCTGGGCCAGGCACTGCCAAGATTAGCAGCAGCCCATAGTCTGGCAGTGGCATGGTGAAGGCTAGCAGCATCACAGAGTCTGGCAGTGCCAGGTTGAGGTGTGGAAAATGCTTCAGGCAGTGCAGAATGTAGCAGCATCCTCCAGAGTGTGGCAGTGGCAGGTTGAGGTGGGCAAAATTGTTCTGACTGGTAAAGGTGCACAAACGTCTTCTTCTGGGCCATGAACTGCCACGATTAGTAGCATCCCATAGTCTGGCAGTGGTACTGCCAAGATTAGCAGCATCCTTCTGGGTCTGGCAGTGGCACTGCCAAAAATAGCAGCATCCTACAGGGACTGGCAGTGGCAGGGTGAGGTGTGGAAAATGCTCCAGGCAGTGCAGAATGTAGCAGCATCCTTCAGGGTTTGGCAGTGGCAGGTTGAGGTGGGCAAAATTGTTCTGACTGGTTAAAGTGCACAAACTTCTTCTTCTGGGCCAGGCACTGCCAAGATTACCAGCATCATAGAGTCTGGCAGTGGCACTGCCAAGAATAGCAGCATGTTAAGACAGTAAAACAATTAATTGTAGATACAGCTGTTGAACTTTGCTAGCAGTTCCGGCGAGGGATTGAACGAAGATGAATTAAGACCATTGCGCTTTAGTCCAAATTTTATGTTGACTATTTTTGATAGCAGTTTCAGACCCATTCGGTTACGGTTCTCATTTTTAAGCAGGGTCATTTGTGAGAACACTCGTTCCACTTGTGCATTTGATATGGGTAGGGTCAGAAGTTTAATGGCGCCCATGGCCAACTCCTGAAACCGATGATTCCCAGCTGCATCTCTATAATTCAATACTTCAATCCAGAAGGATTCCATGCCTGAAGAGGTATTGAATGAACATGAAGTCACTGTTCGCCACTTCGTTTCTAATATGTGTGTTGGGTCTGCAAAACACTCTTTTGGCAAGTCAGTAACCAGAGGTTTAGAATCTGAAAGCACATTTTGGGGCTTCAGAAGCTCCAAATGTCTTAGGAGGCTCAGCGAATCTGGCAAGCGCATCTGATACTCTGCTGCCAGAACTTTAACAAAGTCTGTGCACCGTTTTTCTATGCAGTCCTTGGCAGCATCAGGCAGTTTGCTTTCTTGGAGCTTTTTACGGACGTCAAGGCCAAGGTCAGCATCCTCCTGCCCAAGATAAATGGCACTACTTTGAAGATCCAAATTACACAATTGCTTCTCACTATTGGTACTGAAGACACTGGGCTTTACAATTCTTCTCATAGTGGACCTATATAAAGTTTGCAAATCCCGGAATATGTGGAGGACATCACCAGATTCAAGCTGAAATGCTTTGTTCACTACCTTAATTTCTAGCAACATAGGTTTGAGGAAAATAAGATAGAGATAATTTGTCTCGTCATTGTACATTTCTTGCAGCATTCTAGCTGCATAGCAATGTTCTACGTATGATGCGTTGCAAAAGTGCAGCTTTAGAGCATTATACTGCTCCAGAAAACGCTCCACACAATCCGCCATGATAAGCCACGGCGTTTCACATGGCGAAATAAGCTTCAATGGCATTCCTCCATCCAGAGTTTGATATAAATCTCTGTAGACTGCCTGGCGCTTTGGAGAATGTGCAAACCAGTTGTAGGTTTCTCTCACCATGAACTCCACATTGCTGGGCAAACTCTGCATTGCTTTTCTAGCAACAATGTCGAGCGAGTGGCAGATGCACAGTACAAGCTGCAAAGTAGGCTGCTTTTCTCTCAACAAAGTGTATGTGGAGTGGTTTTTGCCACACATGACACTTGCGCCATCTGTACCTACCCCTACCATATTTTCAATTGGAAGCCTGCTGTCCTTGAGGAACTCCAGAAGTGCATTTGCAATGTCTTGTGCACATGCCTCTTGCAGTTCTATCATCCCAAGGTAACTACTCACAATTCTGCTACTTTTCTTACTGAAGGATTTTACACAGATGCACAGTAGTTTCTTTACAGAAATGTCAGTGGATTCATTAATGATCAAAGAATACGGAGAACTGCCCATATCTTGAAGGAGCTCCCCTTTGAAATAGGGGCCTAAAAGTCTATTTATTAAAGCTGTGCACTTTGTCCCGTGCATACGGAAAGGAGGAACTTCTTCACTTAAAATTTCTCCCAGTCTGTCAATGCTGTTGATTGATGTGCTACATGCAGTTTGCACAGCAATCCTAAGCTCTCTCCTTTTCCAGTCATTTGATAACTGACAAACTGGTTGTGCAAAAGATGCCATGGTTAGGCTAGGTGTGTCCATGCGCGCACGATGTCTAGCTGTGGATGCATGCAGCTTTAAATCATGGTAGTGGGCCCGCAGCTGTAAGTGACAGTATTTACAGTTTGCCTTTGCCTTATCTGTTTTTACAGGGGCAATCCACTTTGTTAGTTCGGGGTCAGACTTCCATTCCTTTCTGTACACTTTCTTGTACTTTGACCACTTGCCCATTTTGAAAGTTAGTTTGTAGCTTCTTGGGACCTGGTAGAGGACTGTACAATCTCTGCTGTGTGGTAGGGCAAGTATCTGCAATTGGAAGAGATAGAATATCCATCAACATCCCTGGTTCGATAAAGTTAGCCAAAAACCATATCATCACTTGGTCCTGCATTGATCACCCAAAAAACCCACACAAAAGGACAAAGTCAAATCATAATTGAACCTTAAAACGCATTGCACACGTCACCCATGGTCAACGTACTAGCCATCTCCTTAGCATTGTAACTCAGTTTATCACTCATCCCAATATGCAATGCAAAGTAACCTTCAACATATCTCCACCTGTGTTTGCCCCTGTAAATATTTGGTCATAGGCTGGACCACTGGGATTGTGAGACTGCGAGACAGAGGCATTTTTCCACATAATTATAGATTTGACACATTCGGCGCAAATCGATCTGCTGCATAATCGGCAGATATTACCAAAATAAATTGTTTCCACCTGAAATGGATCAAAAGTTAACAAAAACAGAGACAGCTGTTGCCACGCAGTTGCAGCCCCATGCGATGGTTGAATCGTCAGATTTCTGTTGCTTACTGCTAGCTTTGGGTGTTAAACTGGTACTACTGGAGGTGCACATACCCAGATAGTGTTAACAATGCAAAGATGACAATATGGCACATCATGTGATTCATCCGCTTAGCTGGTTACTGCAAGGGGCTGCCCATATGAAATTTGTGTATAATTGTGTTCCTGAGCTGGCATGGTTGGAGAGATCTGTGGGGTGGTCATTTTCAACATCAGCCCATATTGGAGCCTTTTTGTGAATTGTCAAGAACACATTCTTTAGGGAATTTGCAGGCTATAGTGCCCAGCCCTGTTGCAAGCAGTCTAGGGAAAATAGGACATGCAGTAGATTTGCACAATCATGATACAAAAATGTACATACTTTCTTGCACGTGCATAATTTGCCACCTGCGTGTGAGTGTATATATATATATATATATATATATATATATATATATATATATATATGTGTCATTGAAACCTGTCAGGTGTGGGGTAAAAGCCCTGGCATTGAACACTGCGCTTCTACCCACTGGGGTTGAATAATTTTTTAGTATTTTGGGGGAGCGAGCCACACATCCACATGGAAAAAACTACGAACACCATGAGGCATTGCAAATGCCACTCCCACATGAGCAGGTGTTCCTAATTGAAATAGCAACGTGAGGCTCACTTCCCAGTTCGTGCCACTGATGAAAGGAAGGTATTTCCTGAAACGCGTCTGGCAGAGCACTTTATTTTAGAAGCCGGATGTACTGTGTGGGACTGCTTGCAAGATTTCGAATGGATAATAAAAGGACTGTTACTTAAGCTACCTGTGGCCTTTCTCAACTGTGCTTCCTGACCGTGATGAATTTTTTGGGGCTTGCACGCCTAACGAGGAAGGCTCACCGTGTCCAAGCGGGTCTGCTTAGGCTGGATGTTCGAGTCTGAGAATGCCAGAAGGAAGCAGTTTGCAGGCTGCAATTCAGGACTGGAGCCTGCAAAAGTCCACATTTGAAAACTGTAAAGCAGGGCAGCCCTGGCATTGAACACTGCGCTTCTACCCACTGGGGTTGAATAATTTTTTAGTATTTTGGGGGAGCGAGCCACACATCCACATGGAAAAAACTACGAACACCATGAGGCATTGCAAATGCCACTCCCACATGAGCAGGTGTTCCTAATTGAAATAGCAACGTGAGGCTCACTTCCCAGTTCGTGCCACTGATGAAAGGAAGGTATTTCCTGAAACGCGTCTGGCAGAGCACTTTATTTTAGAAGGCGGATGTACTGTGTGGGACTGCTTGCAAGATTTCGAATGGATAATAAAAGGACTGTTACTTAAGCTACCTGTGGCCTTTCTCAACTGTGCTTCCTGACCGTGATGAATTTTTTGGGGCTTGCACGCCTAACGAGGAAGGCTCACCGTGTCCAAGCGGGT
The DNA here is from genome assembly GCF_964261635.1 of Lissotriton helveticus. NCBI lineage: Eukaryota > Metazoa > Chordata > Amphibia > Caudata > Salamandridae > Lissotriton > Lissotriton helveticus. The sequence goes on along the minus strand of NC_136065.1, from coordinate 1,374,675,471 downwards.
CTGCTTAGGCTGGATGTTCGAGTCTGAGAATGCCAGAAGGAAGCAGTTTGCAGGCTGCAATTCAGGACTGGAGCCTGCAAAAGTCCACATTTGAAAACTGTAAAGCAGGGCAGCCCTGGCATTGAACACTGCGCTTCTACCCACTGGGGTTGAATAATTTTTTAGTATTTTGGGGGAGCGAGCCACACATCCACATGGAAAAAACTACGAACACCATGAGGCATTGCAAATGCCACTCCCACATGAGCAGGTGTTCCTAATTGAAATAGCAACGTGAGGCTCACTTCCCAGTTCGTGCCACTGATGAAAGGAAGGTATTTCCTGAAACGCGTCTGGCAGAGCACTTTATTTTAGAAGCCGGATGTACTGTGTGGGACTGCTTGCAAGATTTCGAATGGATAATAAAAGGACTGTTACTTAAGCTACCTGTGGCCTTTCTCAACTGTGCTTCCTGACCGTGATGAATTTTTTGGGGCTTGCACGCCTAACGAGGAAGGCTCACCGTGTCCAAGCGGGTCTGCTTAGGCTGGATGTTCGAGTCTGAGAATGCCAGAAGGAAGCAGTTTGCAGGCTGCAATTCAGGACTGGAGCCTGCAAAAGTCCACATTTGAAAACTGTAAAGCAGGGCAGCCCTGGCATTGAACACTGCGCTTCTACCCACTGGGGTTGAATAATTTTTTAGTATTTTGGGGGAGCGAGCCACACATCCACATGGAAAAAACTACGAACACCATGAGGCATTGCAAATGCCACTCCCACATGAGCAGGTGTTCCTAATTGAAATAGCAACGTGAGGCTCACTTCCCAGTTCGTGCCACTGATGAAAGGAAGGTATTTCCTGAAACGCGTCTGGCAGAGCACTTTATTTTAGAAGCCGGATGTACTGTGTGGGACTGCTTGCAAGATTTCGAATGGATAATAAAAGGACTGTTACTTAAGCTACCTGTGGCCTTTCTCAACTGTGCTTCCTGACCGTGATGAATTTTTTGGGGCTTGCACGCCTAACGAGGAAGGCTCACCGTGTCCAAGCGGGTCTGCTTAGGCTGGATGTTCGAGTCTGAGAATGCCAGAAGGAAGCAGTTTGCAGGCTGCAATTCAGGACTGGAGCCTGCAAAAGTCCACATTTGAAAACTGTAAAGCAGGGCAGCCCTGGCATTGAACACTGCGCTTCTACCCACTGGGGTTGAATAATTTTTTAGTATTTTGGGGGAGCGAGCCACACATCCACATGGAAAAAACTACGAACACCATGAGGCATTGCAAATGCCACTCCCACATGAGCAGGTGTTCCTAATTGAAATAGCAACGTGAGGCTCACTTCCCAGTTCGTGCCACTGATGAAAGGAAGGTATTTCCTGAAACGCGTCTGGCAGAGCACTTTATTTTAGAAGCCGGATGTACTGTGTGGGACTGCTTGCAAGATTTCGAATGGATAATAAAAGGACTGTTACTTAAGCTACCTGTGGCCTTTCTCAACTGTGCTTCCTGACCGTGATGAATTTTTTGGGGCTTGCACGCCTAACGAGGAAGGCTCACCGTGTCCAAGCGGGTCTGCTTAGGCTGGATGTTCGAGTCTGAGAATGCCAGAAGGAAGCAGTTTGCAGGCTGCAATTCAGGACTGGAGCCTGCAAAAGTCCACATTTGAAAACTGTAAAGCAGGGCAGCACTGGCATTGAACACTGCGCTTCTACCCACTGGGGTTGAATAATTTTTTAGTATTTTGGGGGAGCGAGCCACACATCCACATGGAAAAAACTACGAACACCATGAGGCATTGCAAATGCCACTCCCACATGAGCAGGTGTTCCTAATTGAAATAGCAACGTGAGGCTCACTTCCCAGTTCGTGCCACTGATGAAAGGAAGGTATTTCCTGAAACGCGTCTGGCAGAGCACTTTATTTTAGAAGCCGGATGTACTGTGTGGGACTGCTTGCAAGATTTCGAATGGATAATAAAAGGACTGTTACTTAAGCTACCTGTGGCCTTTCTCAACTGTGCTTCCTGACCGTGATGAATTTTTTGGGGCTTGCACGCCTAACGAGGAAGGCTCACCGTGTCCAAGCGGGTCTGCTTAGGCTGGATGTTCGAGTCTGAGAATGCCAGAAGGAAGCAGTTTGCAGGCTGCAATTCAGGACTGGAGCCTGCAAAAGTCCACATTTGAAAACTGTAAAGCAGGGCAGCCCTGGCATTGAACACTGCGCTTCTACCCACTGGGGTTGAATAATTTTTTAGTATTTTGGGGGAGCGAGCCACACATCCACATGGAAAAAACTACGAACACCATGAGGCATTGCAAATGCCACTCCCACATGAGCAGGTGTTCCTAATTGAAATAGCAACGTGAGGCTCACTTCCCAGTTCGTGCCACTGATGAAAGGAAGGTATTTCCTGAAACGCGTCTGGCAGAGCACTTTATTTTAGAAGCCGGATGTACTGTGTGGGACTGCTTGCAAGATTTCGAATGGATAATAAAAGGACTGTTACTTAAGCTACCTGTGGCCTTTCTCAACTGTGCTTCCTGACCGTGATGAATTTTTTGGGGCTTGCACGCCTAACGAGGAAGGCTCACCGTGTCCAAGCGGGTCTGCTTAGGCTGGATGTTCGAGTCTGAGAATGCCAGAAGGAAGCAGTTTGCAGGCTGCAATTCAGGACTGGAGCCTGCAAAAGTCCACATTTGAAAACTGTAAAGCAGGGCAGCCCTGGCATTGAACACTGCGCTTCTACCCACTGGGGTTGAATAATTTTTTAGTATTTTGGGGGAGCGAGCCACACATCCACATGGAAAAAACTACGAACACCATGAGGCATTGCAAATGCCACTCCCACATGAGCAGGTGTTCCTAATTGAAATAGCAACGTGAGGCTCACTTCCCAGTTCGTGCCACTGATGAAAGGAAGGTATTTCCTGAAACGCGTCTGGCAGAGCACTTTATTTTAGAAGCCGGATGTACTGTGTGGGACTGCTTGCAAGATTTCGAATGGATAATAAAAGGACTGTTACTTAAGCTACCTGTGGCCTTTCTCAACTGTGCTTCCTGACCGTGATGAATATATATATATATATATATATATATATATATATATATATATATGTGTCATTGAAACCTGTCAGGTGTGGGGTAAAAGTCATACAAAAACTGCAGATTTAGACATATGCAAAAACCACCATGGGCGATACACTGACAGACATGAATTTAAAACGTGCATGCCAAATCCGTATGACGTTTAGCGCTAAGCATGATATCAATGTGCTTGGAGTGGTAAAAACTAAGATACTGAAAAGCAAAGTGCCAGCAGTGTACCAACCGTGTACGTGTGTCATATAGAGAGCCCCATATCTATTAAATTGCCAAACCAGTATGGCTGCAACACTAGCATGGGTGTGACGCCCCCAACAGTGCCAACTTGTACACAATAACATACAAGTCCTGACATGTAACAGTAGTAGCTTAAAAAACTACCATACTCCAGTAATGAGCAATGATGCAAGAAATAACACAGGGAATAAACAATGCAATGTTCGCTGCAACATAATATATAAACAGCCAGGTTATGATGAACCGGCAGACCAGAATGCCAAGAGTAGCCATGTAAAAAATGTGAAATGCCTTTGCTGCCGACAGTGCAGCGTGGAAAATGGATACAACCAATTTAGCTTAGTACATGCTCAGTACATGCTGAAACCTCCGAAGGAAACCAACAATAACCTTAGGTGATACCTGGAGACAACAAATGAACGAACCATGTAAAACATATGTATGATAGGATAGGCGTCTAATTTGGGCAGAGACCCCTCTGTTGAAACATCAAACAGAGGCCAGCGGAGCACTGATGTGGAATTGCTTGGCATTGGTGGTAAACACTCTAGCAGCTTATTTGGATAAGGAAAACTGGCCTCACCTTTAAACTTGCTGGGGACGGCCGCCGGTGCAATCTGCAGAGTTCACAGGAGAGGAGGGGCTGGGGCCGGGAGGAGCAGCTGACTGCAGAGCAGGCTGAGGCTGCTACAAGTCGAAGGCCAAAGACGAGGAGCCACGCAGAGGCCTCGTCGTCGTAATCAAGATGGTCGGTCAGTCAGTGGTACTGGTCACTCTCCCTCGCAGTCCGTAGTCGCAGCGCAGGCTCAGACCGGAAGTTGAAAAGGAGGAAGTGAGGGGGGATCCCAAAGATAAAGGGCAAAGGTATGGGGCGGGGCAGTACTCTACCTGACGCGCCCACCACAGCACCACTGAGTAAATAATCTGACCCACGATTGGGTCACAGGAACCCCAGGGCAGGTCAGCACACTTTTGGGGGCAGGTCGGGAAGTCGCTGCTGGTATAGCAGGACCCTCATTGGAAGTAGCTTCCCGCCTGCAAAGATATACGGCCCTGCAGATGTTACTTGTGGACAGGGGCCGCAGGGCACAGACACCTTAAGGTCAAAAAGGGGTGTGATGAGGAAGGCAACCATCGGCTGCAGCGTGGGCGGGGCGGCGCCGCACAAAGCTTTGAATCCGCCGCACACTCGGCGGATTCTAGCCCAAATTTCGGCAGCCCGCCCAACACGATTTTTTCTTGCGCAATCGGGCAAAATATCGCCCAATTGTGCGAGAAATAGCCCAATCTGGCAACCCTGGATGTAGGATTCACCGAGTTCGAGCAGTCATGCAGCAGCGAGGCAGGCAGGCGCAGGACGACCGGAACAGGGTCCTGACAAGAGGTCGCAATCTTCCGGCTGGGGCCTAAATACCCGGCCCGCCCCCCAACGCGCCCTCCCCCGGATGCACGTCACTGGTGCACCTGGCCAGAGGAGGGGCTGGTGAACTGCCCGAGCCTCCCCCTCTACGAGGACTGAAGGAGGGGGTGGGGGTGCTACGACTAATGGGCACTAAGGGGGCTGCCCTGCTGATGTCCCCCTGTGGGGGACGCGGGCAGCGGCAGGTCAAAGCCAAGGAAATGAAAAGTCCAGAATGCAGGTGTAAAGAGGCCAGAAAGGCAGCAGGATCCAGAAATGAAGGTAGAGAATGGAGCACCACCAACAGGGGAGAGGTTGGAGTCATGATCACTAAAGGGATGATGGTAGTTGGGAATCTGGACTGGAAAATGAAGTGTTTCTGACAATGCAAGGTGTAGATGTGTATAACATCATATTCAGGGATAAAGGCAGGATTCCAGAGGGCCTTTGTGAGCGCCGCCTAGTGGCCGGATGGTAAAATCCTAACACGAATGGTGATGGGAGAACTGCAGAATAGAAAAGGGGGGGGCCACTCGGCCCCCACGCACACATGGCTGGGCCCGGCCCCCCCCTCCCACCAGTGCTGGTTGGCTGCGCGTCCCACCGGTTGCCCCGGAAGCAGTTTTGCGCTTCCGGGGCAAGGGGACGGGATCGCGGCTTAGGGGGGGTTTAAGAGCCTGGGGAGCGCGGGAAGCGGCCTCTTTGTGCCCGCGCTCCCCAGGCTCGCTCCTCGCCCCGCTGTGGGGCCTTTAATTTTACTTTTGTTTATTTTGCAGGTTATCCCGCTAAGGCACAAAGCAAGATCGAGCACGACCGGAGAAGCCACCTTTGGAAGTGTGGACACACGTTCGAATCTCGGCGCCCTCTTAATGTGGTGATGGGCTTGTCGGCGGAGAAGGCAATCGCCTCGGAGGATCAGCTGCATCGGTCAGCTGCGGTGCGAGCGGCTGCCACCCACCTCGTCCTTGATTGATGGGCGTACATCGGTGGAAAAGCTGAGAAGAGGGCAGCCAGGACGGTCAGGGCGAACATTCACCTGGCGACGGGGGCGCTACGGGGAGCAGCGAGATGTCGGGACGGAAACAGCGTTGCTGGTGTACATAAAGTTAAGTTGGGAGCAGAACACCGTAGAATTGTCACGAGGGCTGTCCTACGAAAGTTATTTGATAAGCGACCAAAGAGTGAATTAGACTTACTCTGTTGTTGAATGGGGGACAGCCCTGAATGTATGTGTGTATCATAGGCAAAGCTCCTGGTTTTCCGTTTAAACTGATTTTTACATATAAATACAGACGGAAAATTATTTTTTCGTTGTCTGTATTTACATGTAAAAACGGGAACATACTAGTAAATTTTACCGCGCTGCCGTGCTTTAGCCCAGAGGTGTCACGCTCCTGTTCCTTTTCTTGCTGCCCCAGCCTTTCTATTGAATTCGTCATCTCCAGGGCTCCGCTGCTCGAGTGAGCTCTGTGCCAGCCCGTCACCATTTCGCAAGTCAAGTGTACTTCTGTGGCCTCAGGGGGGCAGATTAATGATGGCCTCACAGCGACCCAGGACACTACCCCTTGAATGCCTCTCCGGATAATGTCTGTCCCGCTGCAGCCTCGGACTCTGGCTCCTGCCCCCCATCCCGTATGAACCGGCAGCACCAGGGGGTTAGTATCGTTTTTTTGTTTGTTTAGAACAGCAATTAACTTTCATTGAAGTGACGGATTAGGAGAACTGCAGCTCAGGCATTGTACATTGTTTTGCGAGCTGTGCTTTCCAATAGTCAAGATGATACATGTATTAGTTGTGTCAGTCTGGCACTTAAAATAACGCTCAGTTCACATCCTGCCTGTTTTGTTCACCATTACTACCTGATCATTAAAGTGCATGGCTATCAATGCTTCCTTAGACACCAGGCGTCCAGAGTTCGGGAAATGAACAGGGCTGCGTTGCCAAGGAAATACCAGATAGCAGGATTAAGAAAAGACAACTCCATGACCTTTAATTCACCAGAGTGAACTAATGATCCGATGTTTCTGAGGGGAGGTGCTGGTTAATAGCTTTTGTTCTGTTCGTTAAAAGTCCAGAGGCCTTGTTTTTTGATATACTGGCTGTGCAGTACACCTGTAAACCGACACTTTGTGTGGGATATCGTCTCACCAAAAAGGGGCTTAAAAGCTCGAAATTACATCAGTAAATTGTAAGCAACTTTGAACGCTGGTTGCCACGGGCAGTACTTTTGTCTTTTTTAATATCAGACAATTTGCCCACAGAAGAAAGGAATGCATGGGCACCACCAGTCACAGGTGTTCGAAAGGCAAAGAGTAGCCATAGCCAGATGGTTGCAGTGCAAGCTTCAGTAACACAGACAAAACAAACGCAGCAGCGCTTTTACCCTCAAACCCCCCAAAAATTACCTCTTTCATTTATCACATGGTAAATTATATTCACTGTTTGAAGCCATGTCTGAAGTGTTGTATAAATGAATGAATAGTTGGATGGTCAGTCGATCCATGGTGAATACACAGTTGACAAACCCTCAGCTCTTGTGTCCGTGTACAAGCAGTTGCACATGTGTTTTTTGTGACTGAAATAAATGTGGAAAAATACTAGCTATAGCGCCAGTCTTACTTGTGGCAAAAATAAATGTGGATAAATACAGAAAAAATGCCCAAAAAATAAATATGGATAAATACAGACGGAAATGCCAAAAAAATAAATACCATAAAACCGGGAGCCCTAATCATAGGGTACAGTTCCCAGCAATGTCTCATTTGAGCACTGCGCTGTCGGCACCATTGTTAATTCTTGCATGTCCTAGGGGCAAATAAGGATACAATTGATTTGCTCGCACAATGGTCTCTCTCGCATGTTTTATGATTATGAGTAAGTTTGTGACAGGCTTTCACACACACAACAGCCCTTCTAGAAAGGAGGCCTGCAGAACTGCAGTTCTATTCTCGCATGCCGTACCCTGGTGCCGTACTTAGACATAAAGCGTTTGGTTCTGTGTTGTATACAGCATTTTCATAGGGTCATAACACAGGCTGTGTTTGTCTGGTGAGTATACATGATGAACAAATGTACAATGGTAAAAGCTTGTGATGTTACGGCACAGACTATTGAGCCTAACAGTTTTCTGTGACCAAAGAACCAATGTGATATGAAATATCCAGGTATAGAAGTAAAAGAAATGACCTCACTGTGCCAGTATACATGAGGTAGCACGGCTCATGGCAAAGGCACATGCCTTGCTACCAATACACATCGCATCACTTTATTGAAGATGCTCACCTTCCTTACTAGTCACATGTCCCAACGATAGAGGGAGTTGCGCGTGGCAGAAAACAGTCCAGGTGCTGTGTAATATTTAGTATCCCGCGCACTTCGGCTGTTTTAGGAGCACCCAATCAATGTAGGAAATGTCGGAATGAAATGAAAACGATAGATGGAGTTTTCTGCATGCACGTGTTTTAAGAGCTCTTTTCCGAAGACAGCCCAAGGGAGGGGGGGATGACACGATTCTAAGGGGATACCGAACATTACACGTGCAGCCGGCCCGTGTCTGAACTTGGTTTTCTTTTGCACAGGCCTGGAGAATGAATCGGGATCAGATTGGGCTGCTTATGCTGCCATCTAGTGGTCATGTAAGAATTTTCGGAATTATTACAATCGCATGCCTTTCAGAGCTGCTACTAAAGTTTCATAGTTTAATTGTGTCAGTGGTGCTAGGATAGGGTGACCAGGCGTCCCCGTTTTGCCAGGACGGTCCCTGTTTTTAAGCAGCTGTCCCAGCAAATTTCAAGAAATGTAGCTCATGTCCCCGTTTTTGGAGAGGGTCGACTGAAAATGGTGGGAGGTGTTTTTTATGTTTTACATAGCAGGGATAGTTAGCAGTTGTTTCAAGAAAGCAATTTAATTAACAGGCAAGCTACTGGGCTTAAAAATTGCTTTTTGTGTATGTTCTTACTGCCTGTTCTGTAATTCTCTGCTGAGGAGCGCTCTCATCGCTTGAAGTAAAATTGTAGTCCTTCTTCTATTTTGGTGAAATGTCCCTGTTTTTGGCTTTAAAATTCTGGTCACCCTGTGCTAGGAGCCTCTCTATTGATTGAAACTGATACGAATGTAGCACCAACCAATATGTTCTGCGCTCGTAATTTAAGATGGACTGCACTTGGTGGTACTTTAGTGCGCCAGTCATGCAAATTAGCTGTGTGCAGTGAGGTGCCCTGGTGCTATATGCTCACAGCCATCAGCTCGCGCTCATTCCCGTATATGCTCATGAATCGTGTGATTCAGTGAGGATCAATCGCAATAGTTTTCTACTGTAGCAGAGGCGCCCATCGCTCATTTTTTCTGCAGATTCAGGTGCGGGATGTAGATCCACGGGTACTTTTAGCCATTGTTGTTGCTGTTCACATTTCTCTGTGGGCACATTCTGTGTCATAATGTGGGGGTTGTACAGGACTGATCCATAGCTTTTCTATTCTGCCATCTTGCCAGCGTGAAAGCTGCTTATTGTGTAGGAAGGCCAGCGCATACAGGGTGGCACCCATCCTAGCTCTCTACTGGGAAATACTTGGAAGCATCGGAATCATAAAACATAAAAGATAGGGTGGGCAGACAAAGGGGTAAAGACAAAAGCCTAAAGCGAGGTTTAACATGAGTAAAAAGCAGTCTCCCTTGGAACTCTATGAAAGGCCATCAGAGTGAAGAGCGGCACTGCCATCAAAGACTGGATCTGTGGGGGAAGAGGTGACTAATCAGCAAGACTGTCCGAAATTAACAAAGCATCTCATTAACAGAGGACATCCTGGGGAACATGAAAGTGCACTTAACAGCTCTGCAACAGAGAACATATCCCCGCTCCCAAAGGAGAGGATTTGGGAGAGGATTTAGCCTACCTGCTTGGGCGTTCGTTCCCGGACCCGGGGGGCATGGGTTCGAGTCCTGGTCACGACGCTAGTCAATGCATCCCGTTTGTGGGCCCAGTGGCGTGATCGGTTGGCACTTGGTGCTTGTACAGCGGTAGTTGCAGGGAGCAATGCCGAGGTGTTGAGTTCGCGCCTGACCTGAAGCAGGTTGTTAAAAACAGATATATGATACAACAACAAGTAAACAGCATACCTACAAGGTTTTCAACGTTTGTTAGTTGTATAAGATAAATAACCAGCAACTAGGGCTTGTATACAATATTGAAAAAGCTTCCACTTAAAGCCCTGGTGACACTACGACGACGATTTCAAAAAGTGAAGGGAAATCCCTAGAAAAAATGACTCTCTTTACGGAAGTTCCCTTCCCTTACAACGCTCACCAGGCATGACGTCATGCCATAACGTCTCCACTAGCGAGAAGTGAGCAGTGTGAGCACACGTACAGGCTACAAACAAGTCCCTGTGTTTGTTTTCTTTCTCATCTATGTTGGGTGCGTCACATTGTTATCTTACGAACATCCAACTTTCTCTTCTTTTCTGAACTTTATGCATTACTGAATGCAACGAATTTTGGGTGGCGAGAACTTCCAGTCCTCGGCCACTTGGACCAAGAAAGTTAATCCTACAGTGGTTTTCTTATTAAAATGATTTGAGAATCTGAGGTGCTACCCCTGAGCGGGGAGCCCTGTTTTGTCTGCATTGCTTACATTGGGTGTGTAGTGGTACTCCTTTTCCTCGAGATGCTCTGTGGACGGTGCAGAATGCCTTAAACATTGATCATCTAGCCGGATCATGCGGCCATTAAAGGACTTGGGGAAAGGGTGTCATATCTTGGGGGGAGATTATTTGAGCATAGTCTGAGAAGGTTGCCTGGCATATGCTGGGCACATTGCACCAGCCCAACGACCCACATTGATGGTAGGTTAAAGACAACATTATTAGAAATCTATCCTAGTGGTAGCTGTGGAGAGCAGCCTTCAGGCTAAGGCTTGGAGGAAGGTAAAGCAGCTTGTTTTACCAGTCTATATACAGTCAGTAAACCTGTTTAACACACAGTAATTTAGCACAATATACGTTGAGCCCTAGGGGCCTACCGAACCATATATCAAGAAAGTGGTATAAGAACCACGACTGGCATACAGACAAGGCTTAGAGCCTTTAGAACTGTGGGGGCCACCAGGAATCACCCATGGTAGTGACACATAGTGACACATGTGGACCCACGCGAAGGAAAAGCTTTTTATCTCACAGGTCCTCTCATTTTAGTACTATTATCAATGGCATCAACCGATCTAATAGTTTCAACAAGCGTGGAACTTCTCCACACTAATGACCGATTTCTTGGGGCCTGATAATCCGACACACCATGGCCCCTGTTGTCACAATTACTATCAATGGCATAAACCGAGCTGATGGTCACATCAATAGGGGGAACCTCTCCACGCTAATGACTTCTTTCTTGAAGTCTTGATATTCCTATACCCTGGCCCTTGTGGTCATACCTTCAAAGGTATCCCGGCGCCCAGTTGCAGCATCAATTAGACAGTGGGGGATCGGTGTCTAAACCCCTGGGCTCCATGTGCTGGTAGTGCGCTTTGGTAGCGACAGTAAGTAGTCATGAAAGGGCTATGGCATTTACTGTGGTCTACAGGTTTATTCTTAGGCAAGGTTATACTGATAGGCACACCACGGTAGCATTGAGTTAGATGCGCTACATGTGACACAAGCTGATGCTATGCTGACCACTCGCAAGTGGCGAGTAAGGAAGGGAATACATACGGGGTTACTGCCAGCTAGGGCTTAGCACCTGAAGACAATGAATGCAGACACAGGTGGGGCAGCTGTAGTTAGGAAGCCAGGAACCCTACCCATCATACAGCGCTATTGCAGGGCATTTCACACTGTGTATTGTCCTGAAGTAATCATGGATGGGCTATTGCATTTACGGTGGACTACAGGTCTAGGCTTTCAGGAAGGTCATACTACCAGGCACCCTCACGGTAGCCATGATGTAAATGCCTCGCAGGTGGCACAAGAGGACTGCTATGCGACACTCTGGCGGTGGCAGGTTGGATAGAAATGCATCCGGGGGCAGACCTTAGTTAACGCTTAGCGTGCGACAACAACGTAGGACGTGCAAGTGTGCTGTATCTTTCACCCGGAAGCCAAAAGCACTAATCGTCTGTGTTTTTTTTCATTTTTATGTCTGACCTGACCCATGGTTGATACCTGGGAAGGGCTCCACACCACAGCTGCAAGAGGTGGACAGCCAAGAGGATTGTGACATCTGGATTGGGAGTGTCAAAGACAAGCATCAAGTGTGACGAGCGGCCATTTCAACGGTTAAAGCGGTGCCGGCGGGTAAAGGTGCTACACATGTATCATAATTTGTGGTGTGTAAGGGTCACTCATTTTGGGTTGCCAGGGTCAGGGCAATGCACGGCAGGTGTATGCCGTCGCAGTTTGACCAGGAACACAAATCATGGAGGGGGTGTAATATCACCCTCGTTGGGAAATGGATACGGCTAGGGGGGCGCCTGGGCGCAAGGCCCCCTTTTCTTCATAAATAACACTGCGAAGGGTTAGGAAGCTCCATGATAAGAAGGTAGGCTGGCGCAGGGCTTAGCCTAACAATGACAGGGTGGCATCAACAGAAATTAGCGGGGGAAGTATAAGGCCTGGTGCACCAGGATGCAGATGACGGAGGCCAGGTAGCGGCACCGAGAGGGGGTGTTAGGTGCCTATGAGTAGGCCAGCCCCAGCTTTAGATCCTGCAACTTGAACAGGATACCCCCTGTCACAGCAACTACAGGGACCCATAGATGGGGTCTGTCCATCCAGAAAGGGGAGTGTGAGGTACTTGATAGGCTCACCCCACTACCCGCAGTCATTATATGACATGCGGGTAGTAACGATTGGGTTGAACTGGGCAAAGGGGGGTCCTGGTGGAAGGGATGATCTCAGTAGTAAGCAGGTTAGCAACAATAAATTCAGACTGCACCAGAGGGGGATCAAAGTTGTTTCATAGGCCGCAGTAGAGGGGCGTGGACTCTATTAGTGCGCTGAATCACTCGGTAAAGAGGATCAACACTTGGATTGAGAAATTATGCCAAACATCTCAATTGCAAAGAATAGTTGGCCATGGTGGGTGGGATGGTTCTTCTTGCAGGATGGGGCCCATTTGACACTCAGGGAATGCCCTATTGATAAGGGATTATGTCAAACACCTCAATTGCAGAGAATAGTTGGCCATGGTGGGTGGGATGGTTCTTCTTGCAGGATGGGGCCCATTTGACAGTCAGGGAATGCCCTATTGATAAGGAACAACTAGAGGGGTAGAGGGTTTTATTAGGGAAATATGACCTTTCAGTGTAGGCTGCTGGGGGGGGCCAGATAGTCGGTCAACTATCCTGGCCTGTGGCGGTAAGGTCATAATCAGTGAGCAGCAATTTAAGGTCCTTAGGTGGGGGTGGCCCCATTCACGAAATGGGTCGCCCAGGGGGAGGGGCCATTGGTCTCTCCCAGAACTTCAGGGGCAGGATATCCGCTTGCTTGGGTGCGGGAGAGGGGAATCAACGCTTTCCTCAGGCTGGTAGACACTCCACACAAACACTATGATGCTAAGGGCGCGAGTGTAAGGGCCCTCCTGTTATGGTTAAATGGAGTTCACGGAGCGCACGAGGGTAAACGGGCCCTTGTCGCGCATGCGCATCTCGGACGTGAGAGCGTAGCTGGGTAAAAGGATCTGACACCGGTTAGCGACCTTGCCGTAGGACCAGAAATTATTAAAATGCAAATTGATATCAGGACGTTAGATTCGGTTAGGAATCACGCTGTGTTAGACATTTGTTAAGGTTAGCTCACCATACCTGTCTAAACTGGATGTAAATCTAATGTCTGAATTTTGCATTTAATAATTATGTAAATAATGTTATTTTATTACATTTTTAATTTTGTTTTCATATTTTTAATAAATACGGCCGGGGGGTCTCGAGACCCCCTGCCTTCCAAAGAATTCTGTTGTTGATCTGAATGTGTAACTGTAGTATGCACGTTAAAGGGGGGGTGGCCGGCAGTCACAGACCATGAGAAAAGGGGTGCCACTCGGCCCCCACACACACATGGCTGGGCCCGGCCCCCCCCTCCCACCAGTGCTGGTTGGTTGCGCGTCCCGCCGGTTGCCCCGGAAGCAGTTTTGCGCTTCCGGGGCAAGGGGGCGGGATCGCGGCTTTGGGGGGGTTTAAGAGCCTGGGGAGCGCGGGAAGCGGCCTCTTTGTGCCTGCGCTCCCCAGGCTCGCTCCTCGCCGTGCTGTGGGGCCTTTAATTTTCCCCACCCTCCATCCCCTTATAGCAGAATTCTGGTGAGGACACTGGTAGGTATACGGTGTAACGCTATGCAATGTCAGGAGAATAAAGGTTTTTTCTTCCTTAGGCTCTTTTTCCCCGTTTACAGGCAATGTTAATATGTATATGTTTTCTGGGTGTGTTTTGCTGTTGCATTAACTCTTTTTCCTTAGGCCTTTTTTCCCTCTTAGATTAGTACTGTCGTATTTATTATGTGGGTCTGGCGGTAAGGTCATAATCGGTGAGCAGCAATTTAAGGTCCTTAGGTGGGGGCGGCCCCATTCACGAAAGGGGTCGCCCAGGGGGAGGGGCCATTGGTCTCTCCCAGAACTTCAGGGGCAGGATATCCGCTTGCTTGGGTGCGGTGGAGGGGAGTCAACGCTTTCCTCAGGCTGGTAGCCACCCCACACAAACACTATGACGCTAAGGGCGCGAGTGTAAGGGCCCTCCTGTTATGGTTAAATGGAGTTCACGGAGCGCACAAGGGTAAACGGGCCCTTGTCGCGCATGCGCATCTCGGACGTGAGAGCGTAGCTGGGTAAAAGGATCTGACACAGGTTAGCGACCTTGCCGTAGGACCAGAAATTATTAAAATGCAAATTGATATCAGGATGTTAGATTCGGTTAGGAACCACGCTGTATTAGACATTTGTTAAGGTTAGCCCACCATACCTGTCTAAACTGGATGTAAATCTAATGTCTAAATTTTGCATTTAATAATTATGTAAATAATGTTATTTTATTACATTTTTAATTTTGTTTTCATATTTTTAATAAATACGGCCGGGGGGTCTCGAGACCCCCTGCCTTCCAAAGAATTCTGTTGTTGATCTGAATGTGTAACTGTAGTATGCACGTTAAAGGGGGGGGGGGGTGGCCGGCAGTCACAGACCATGTCCTCTTATGCTTCAGTTGGAGCTGTGAACGCGTCTAAACAGGCTCTGAGATAGGTGAGCGAGGACCGCAGTGGCTTTGTAACCCAGCAAGGAACCTCTTAGGACAGGAGTGCACAATTCTATCCACTGGGGCCGCCGGGATTATGAGGCAGCGGAGTACCAATTTATGCAGCAAGGTTACCTGCATTATGTACAAAAAGACAACACATCTTTTGTGATTTCAAGCAATTATGCTGCAAAGTACGTGCCGTGATCTAGCTAGTTTTAAATTTTAATAAAAGTTGATGCAAAAGAGATGACAATTTGATTATAATTACAATTGCAATTTGATATGATATGCAAATATTCATTAAGAAAGAAAACTATACAGATTGAGCGCATTCTATTCAGAATATTATTCCATATCGGAGCCGGCTTTTGACATTGACGAACTGGACCCACCATGGGGCGCCGACCATCAAAGGTGCGAATGAAGCTGTCTGCATACAGACCAAGCAGCAATCAGCCTAGCCCTGAGCAATGAATATAAAAAGCCCCTAGATGCCTTCTCTGTTGTCACATATTACTTACTGGGGCGTGGCAGTGGGGTGCAGCCGGTGCAATGTACCAGGGGGCCCACATGGAGCAGTCTGCTATGCAGTTATCTACAATGCTGCTCGCTCAGATGTTTATGTGCAAGCTCTCTGGCTGGGGCCTGGCTCAGTATTCACTCTTCCTGGGTGAGGAGGGTGTCAAGGATTGCTTGAGAGGCCTCAGGCACGCTGCAGCAGACCTGCTTTCTGAAGACACTATCGCACCAGTCATCCAAGTGTAAAGTGCGCTCGGCTGGAGCACCTGTTATCATAAACAAAGCAAGGCGGAGTACTGCGGGCAATATATACCGCACATGGCTCCTGTGTTGAGACTGTGGTTTGCAGGCAGGCCCCTTACTTACAGCAGAAAGGGAGGTGTAACACTTTATGACTAAGAAACACAGACCGTGTTTAGCCCCATGTTGTCACTTGCAGCAGGGATAACATATTTTCAGGATAGCTACATGAAATGAATGTGTGGACAGTAGGGTAAGTATAAACGGAACTGATTGGAAACATTACTGGCTGTGCTGAAAATCTGGTATGGACCTGGGCCTCGTGCACCCGACTAGGACATCCCTTGCTTAAAAGACATACTGGACCAAGAGTACGCTGTATCCTCTCTTCTAAGCACCTTTCATTACCAAATTATCCCATCCTTGTTCCAATATGGCATCGATCACGAGTTTGGGCCTGAATTAAAAATTATCAGAATTTAGAGTTTCACAGGAAACACCTCACCCTCCCACAGAACAAAAGATGTCCTGAGGTAAAGTTTGGCAGAGAAAACCTGGCAAAATGTACCCGGGGAGAAAATGTAAGATACTTTTTGTTACTTAGGAATTTGGTGCTCAACACACCAATTTTGCATGTAATTCTCCATTTTTCTGACTAATACTCTGAATATTCAGTGTTTACCATGATGGAGCGAGGGTGAAAACAACATGTTTTGTATAACCCCTCGTAAAGTCTCTTTCCCATAACTGTAATATGTATTAATCGTGTGGTTTTAAAATTAACCAACGTAGAATAGAAAGCACACACACAAATACACGTGGGATACTAATATGCTTGTGTTGCAAACCGTAATCCATTCATTATGTGAAACTGTCTTACTAATATAGTGCGGAAATGCTATAATCTAATGAAAGGCTATGCATGAATGCTTTCTAGATGTATAATTGTGGCAGAAATGATGGAGAATGCTAAGAAAACAACGCATATGTGTGGCCTAAAAGCTAGGTAACCACTAATATGGTAAACGTAGAATGGGGGAGGTAAACAGAAGGGTTTCATTTAGAAAATTAACGTTTATTTGTGTTTTTTTCTATGATAGTTCCCGTTATGGCCCATGCGGCCTAGTAAAACATGGAGGGTTTGTCAGACTCCAAGAAACCATCTTTCTACGCATGCGCGACTGTGCTCGAGAGATGTGCAAGCAACCTGTGCATGTGCAGCTGGTGTCAAGGTCTGCGTGGTCTGAAGAGCAGAATGATGCCAAGTTAAGATGTCAGTGTCGTGAGCCTGGGAAAGAATATGAAAGTGACAAGTTAAAGGACAAGGGTGAAAAAATTTGATAATGAACAATCAGAACCCTATTATGTTTGGAGCTATGGCTAGGCGAAAACATGGACAATGAGGAGATGAGGTTATCCTCATCCACCCCTTGAATGGACCAATGAGAATCGAATGCGGACCCTAAAGTTTAAAAATTTAGTTAGATAGTTAGGGAAAAAGGGTATGAAAGAGGTCGTTTGGACGAGAGAAAAAAAAGCTTGCTTTTGAACTACTTTTCGCACCACGACATGCTCTCGGACTGATCGATTTTCCTTGGTGCAAAGACTGAAATTTTCCCTGACTTTAACTTTTGATGGGGACAGAGTTCTGATGGGAGGTGAACATCGACAAAGAATAGAGAGACTGTTTTTGGGAACTTTTCCATTTTAACCCTGACTTCTATTGCCGAAGAAGATTGGTAATATGTCTTTGACTTATTTTTCTAAATTCTTCTGCTAAATAAATGTAAACTGTTTGAACTTTAATTTCTCTTTCTTTAGGTGAATTAATAAAATGTTTAATTGAATTTGAACTAAGGGTTTAATAAAATAAGGTCATTCTAGGAGATTTAGAAATTTTAAATAAAAATTTAAATAAATGGAGAATTAAGCTGGTCTTGTTGTCCATTAGTTAACTTTTACTAGCTGATCCATTGACCAAACAGTGGGGTGTCTTAATGTTTTCTCGAGAATTAAACCATGGTAAGATCTAATAAACTGCAGATGTATATAATGGATAGAATGTAGATTAAATAGGTGAAGTAGGACACTCCGCTATTCCAGCAGCTCATCCTCTGGTTATTTCACTGATCTTGGGAGCAGGGTGATTTGTGTGAATGAGTAACTCGCGGTGTTATGGGCCCCACAGACGAGCGAAGTGTGATAGCTCCTAGGATATTTAGTGATGATTTGGAGGTTTGTTTTAAGAGCAGCGCTGGATCAGTTTTTTCTTGGTAGCAGAGGATGGTTGCTATAGGTTAACCAGGACAGGTAAGGAGTAGTTTCTGTCCTGTAACTCCAGTTCTGTAGTAGGGGTATCTCTGTTATAGTCATAATCTAGTGAATAGTCCCGCCCATGTGCGTGGACCCCGGAGCAATCAAAAATAATCTCTTACAGTGTCAAAAAATGCAGAAATGCATAGACACTTAAGAAAGAATTTAAAGACAGATAATGCAGCCAAAAAGGCTACACTGTCCAGTACTTCAACTAGAAATTCCACCATAAAATCCACAAAACAGCAAAGCCTGTACAGATTTCCCTTTGCTTAACAGCAAAGTCCCTCAGGAATGATAGAGAGAAGAACCTGGACAGACAAGCCCCATAGGCTGCCATTATGTGGCTTAATTAGGATACTGTGCCTTTAAGGAACCTTCCAGAACCTTCTCCCAGTATCCCAGAATGCATAGCAGGTCCAACTCAGCCTCAGTTCTTTTTGAAGGCGTAAAAAAAACGCCAGACCTGTAGCATTATGAACATGAATAACTCTCCACCGGGGAGGCGGGAGGGCGCTTATGACTATAACAGAGATACCCCTACTACAGAACTGGAGTTACAGGACAGAAACTACTCCTTCTGTAGTAGGGGATCTCTGTGTATAGTCATAATCTAGTGAATAGAATGGCAAGCCCATCCCCACACCAAGCGGCGGTGGAGAATAAAATAACGCCACTACTGTGCGAACAGATTCCGCAGCGAAGCCTGCCCAACCTGAGCGTCTGCCCTGGCATCAGTGTCCAGGCAGTAATGCTTAGCAAAGGTATGGACCGACTTCCAAGTGGCCGCCTTGCAGATCTCTGCAATGGGAACATTACGGAGCATAGCTGTTGTAGCAGCCTTGCCCCTGGTGGAATGAGCCTTAGGCTTGCCCCCTAAGGTCTTATTAGCTTTGCAGTAACACAACTGTATGCAGGACACAATCCACCTCGAGATGGACTGTTTAGAGGTAGCAAGACCTGTCCTGACTGAGCCATAATTGATGAACAATTGGTCTGCCCTACGAATATCTTTAGTCTTATCAAGATAAAACTTCAGCACCCTCCGCACATCCAGGGAATGTAAAGACCTTTCCGCTGGAGATGAAGGATTCTGAAAGAACGTAGGCAAAGTGATAGTCTGGTTGATATGAAAATCAGAAACAACCTTGGGAAGAAACTTAGGGTGAGTACGCATAACAACCTTAGCAGTATGAAACACAGTATAAGGTTCTTGGCAACACAATGCCTGAATCTCACTCACATTGCGGGCCGATGTAATAGCCACTAGGAAAGCCGCCTTCCAGGACAGGTGCTGCAATGAAGCCTTATGAATGGGTTCAAAAGGCTCCTTCATCAATCTGGACAGCACCACATTCAGGTCCCATGAAGGCGAAGGAAGCCTGACAGGAGGGAACACTTTCTTCAAGCCTTCCAAAAAATCTTTGATCACAGGGATCTGGAAAAAGGAAGTCTGTGAAGGGCCTTTCCTGTAGGCAGTCAAAGCAGCCAGATGAACCTTAATGGAATGAACATTAAGGCCCGACTGCGCCAGATGTAGCAGATATGGAAGGATGACATCTTCCTTGCATGTCGTAGGGTCATAGTTCTTAGACCTACACCAGATGCAAAACCTCTTCCACTTGTAAGCATAAGAAGTCCTAGTGGAAGGTCGCTTAGCCTCCTTCAGTATGTCCATACAATCCTCTGGGAGATTCAGATGGCCATATTGCACTATTTCAGGAGCCATGCCGCCAAACTCAAAGACGAGAGGCTGGGGTGCACCATCCGCCCCCCGAACTTCGTGAGAAGGTCCGGCCTGCACGGCAGCTTCATGTGAGGAAGGAGAGATCGGTGAAGCAGGTCCGTGAACCACCACTGTCTGGGCCATTCCGGGGCAATCAGAATCATCCTGGCCCTGGATTGGGACAGCTTGATGAGAACCGCCGGAATCAGGGGAATTGGTGGAAAAGCGTACAGAAAGCTGTTCGACCAGTTGATCCATAACGCGTTCCCCAGCGTCCCCGGCTGGTAGTACCTGGAGGCGAAGCCTTGGCATTTGCTGTTTTTGGCGGTGGCGAACAGATCTACGTCTGGAGTTCCCCACCTTGCGAAGACTTCTCCCAGTACTTCGTCGTTTATGACCCATTCGTGGTTTTCCTGAATGAGCCTGCTCAGTTCGTCTGCCTGAACATTCTGCACACCTGGCAGATGGGTGGCCGTTATCGACAGTCCTCGAGCCAGAAGCCAGTGCCAGATCGCCTGCGCCTCCTGCGACAGAGTGCGTGATCTCGAGCCCCCCTGCTTGTTGAGGTAATACATCGTTGTCGTGTTGTCCGTCTGAACAAGCAGAGAGTTGGCCTGAAAGGACGGATGAAAGGCCTTCAGTGCCAAGTGAACAGCTCTCAGTTCCAGGAAATTGATGTGGTACGTGGACTCCGCCGGGGACCACGTCCCTTGAATTTGTAGGTCTTCGGAGTGCGCTCCCCAGCCTTGGAGAGACGCATCCGTCATGATGGTCTGTGTGGGAATGTCCTTGTGGAAGGGAACCCCTCTGAGGAGATTCTCCTTCGAGCACCACCACTTCAGAGACTGAAGAGCATGTAGAGACAGCCGTATCTTGTCGTCCCAAGAACCTCTCCTCTGGTCCCACTGATCCTCCAAGCACTCTTGCAGAGGTCTCATCTGTAGCCGTGCGTGAGGAGTGAGGAAGATGCAAGAGGCCATCGATCCCAGTAGAGAAGACACCGTCCTCACAGTCGTAGACGGAGTGTTCATGAGAGCCTGAGCCTTCCGAACGAGTGATAAACGTCGCTCTTCCGAAGGAGACACGCTTGCTGACAGCGTATTGATGGAGGCTCCCAAGTACTGGATGCACTGGACCGGAATCGGGACCGACTTGGACATGTTGATGTGCAACCCCAGCTTGTTCAAGAGAACGCACGTCTTCTGGAAGTGTGCTTGAGCTTCCGAGAAGGAGGAGGCCTTGATCAACCAATCGTCCAGGTACGGGTAGACAAACACCTTGTTCTTCCGCAGGTGTGCTGCTACCACTGCCATACATTTCGAGAACGTCCTGGGTGCAGACTTCAGGCCGAAGGGTAGCACCGTGTACTGATAGTGATTGGTGCCGACTTGAAAGCGCAGAAACTTCCTGTGTTTGCATGCAATGGGCACGTGGAAGTATGCGTCCTGTAGATCTATGGCACACATCCAATCCCCTCGTTGCAGCTGAGGGTAGATCTGATGCAACGACAGCATGCGAAACTTTTCTCTGCGAATCCACTTGTTTGCCTGTCGCTGATCCAGAATGGGCCTGAACTCGTTTTTGTCCTTCTTGTGGACAAGAAAGAACCGAGAGTAAAGACCTCTTCCTCTTTGAGACAGAGGTACGTCTTCGATCGCCCTTTTCCTTAGCAGAATGTCCGCCTCCGCCTGAAGCTCGCGCAGTTGATACTGCGAGCTGACGGAGGAATCGATGGAGGAGGGCTGGTGAAACGTAGACTGTATCCATTGCAAACAATATTCAGCACCCACTTGTCCTGAGTAATTTTTCTCCACTCTGCCAGAAAAAATCGAACGCTTCCCCCCACCGGAGCGGGTAACGGACGAGGGGGAAGTAACCGCTCAGGGTCGAGACCCGGCCGGGCCCTTGGTCGCGGTGGAGGACTGTTGTCTACCTCTACCCCCTTGGCGTTTCTGGAAGGGCCGCCTGTACTGCTGCTGCTGCTGCTGCTGTTGATGTTGTCCAGCAGACTGTCCCCTTCCACGACCCTGCGACCCAAACCGACGTTGGAACTGTCAGAAGGGTTTCTTCTCCTTGGGCTTCTCCAAGCCCACCGCCGTCAGGGTCTCCGCCTCGGCCTTCATCCTGGCCATCTCGTCATCAGCGTGTTTTCCGAAGAGGGTATCTCCGGAAAACGGGAGATTCGCCACGCGTTGCTGTGCTTCCGGTTTCAGTGACGTCAACCTGAGCCAAGCATGGCGTCTCTGGTGAATCCCGTGGCAGTATCCGTGCGCTGACAGCAAGGAGATGTCCGCTGCGGCGCCGATGGCCTGGTTAGAGACCAGCATCCCCTCCTGGACGATCTCCATGAAGTCTTCCCTGCGGTCTCGAGGGACAAGGTCCGCAAACTGCTCCATCGAGTCCCACAATGCCCGGTCGTAACGCCCCAGCAACGCCGAGTCACTGGCGGCCTTCATTGAAGAGGCGGACGTCCCACACGCCTTACGACCAGCAGAGTCGATCCAGCGGCTCTCCTTGTCCGGAGGCACCGTGGACGCAGGGGAGGTGGCATGAAGCTTTCTGGCAGCTGTCACGATCACTGAATCCGGTACCGGGTCCTTCCTCAAGAAGGCTGGGTCCGAGTCGGGAGCCCTGTACTTTTTTAGGATCCTGGAAGGCGCAGACTTCACCACTGCCGGCGTCAGGAACAGGTGTTCAGCGGGCTCAAGGAGCCCTGGCACCAGAGGTAACAGAGGGCAAGACAAGTGCCTTTTGTGTAATGTCTCAAAAATCACAGAAGTAGAAGCTGTTGGCGCTTCAACCTTGATTCCCAACTTCGCCGCTCCACGCAGGAGAACCTCCTGAAACGTGCCAATATCGTCTATAGGAGACACCCTAGTCTCCGGCGAATCAGACAACGTGGGCGAGTAGGAACGGGTCCCAGAGGCAGAACGTGACCTGGACCAACGTCTCTTATGGTGATGCCTGGATCTTGAGGAAGATCCACGTCCACTCCTCGATCTGTCCCGTCTCCCCGAGCGAGATCTCGACCTCTTGGGTCTCGGACGTTCCTTCGGCCTCCCAGGGTCAGGAGTCCTAGGCTTCTTAGGAGTCTTCTTCGGTGGCGTCGGAAACTTGGGCATCGACACCGCCCTCGGTGGGACCGGGGGTGGAGGAGTAACCGGACGCGGGGTCTGCGGAGCCGGCATCGGAGGTGGGGTCGGGGCCTTCGGAGGCGGACCCTTCGGCAAAGTAGGCCGCGAAGGAGGTGCAGAGGGCTTCATCGGAGTATCCACCCCGGAATGCGCCGTTCCCGGCGAGCCACCATCCCGTCCGGAGCGTGGGGAGCCCCCCACAGTCCTGGGCCTGTCCTTAGGGCCTCCAGACGCCGAAGATCGGTGCCCAGACGACGACCGATGGTCCCTCGACGTCGAGCGGCCCTTCGGCGTCGACCGTTTCTCACTTCTCGACGTCGAACCGCGTCTGCGTCTCGACGTCGACCCCGACCAGATGGACGAACCCCGAAACCTCGACGACGGGCGATGGTGCCTCGACGGCGACCTCGACCTCTTCGCCTGCCTCGACGTCGACCTCTTGGATCGTCTCGACGTCGACCCTTTGGATCGTCTCGACGTCGACCTCTCGGACCGTCTCGACGTCGATCTCCTTGAGCGTCTCGACGTCGGTCTTTTCGAATGCTTCGACGTCGACCTCTTCGGCGCCGGAGACTTCTTCCGTCTCGATGGCGGCCTCGACGACGAGGATCCCCTCGACGACGATGTCCTCGACGGCGAACGGCGGTGTCGCCTCGACGGCGAGCGCCGACGCCGGGCCCTCCGATGTCGACCACTCGACGCCGACACCGACGACGAGGAGATCGACACCGGCTTCGACGGCGGCCGGAACACGTTCCTCGACGTCGACGGGCGACGTTTTCTCGACCCAGAGCCCTGGGGAGACCTGGAACTGGCCGTTGACCGTCCTCTCGACGTCGTGGTCAGCGCAACTGACCCAGACGGAGATCTTGGGCGAGGGCTGGTCTTCCTGCCCCTGGGGAGCCCCCCAGAGGCCTCAGCATGGGCAGAAGGAGCCCCTCCTGACCCACCTCGTGCCTTCAACCTTCTCTCTTCAAGTCCCTGAAGTCTGATCTTCTTCCTCTCCTTCAGGGTCCTTCCAGAGAAGCCTCTGCAGATCACACAGTCCTCAGGAATGTGGGAAGAGGGAAGGCAGAGAATACAGACCTCATGGGGGTCTGACTTGGCCTTCTTCCTTGAGCACTCCGGGCATTTGTCGAATAATGCAGGCATTATGGACAAAAAAGAGTGCAGAAACTCAGAAAGAAAGTCACCAAAGTACTTTTAAAGCACCAAAAATCGAAATTAGTGTAAAACACCAACAAAACCCTTGAAAAGGGAGAGCTCAATGCTCCAGGGTCCTGCTTGCAGGAGCCGGAAAAAAGAACTGAGGCTGAGTTGGACCTGCTATGCATTCTGGGATACTGGGAGAAGGTTCTGGAAGGTTCCTTAAAGGCACAGTATCCTAATTAAGCCACATAATGGCAGCCTATGGGGCTTGTCTGTCCAGGTTCTTCTCTCTATCATTCCTGAGGGACTTTGCTGTTAAGCAAAGGGAAATCTGTACAGGCTTTGCTGTTTTGTGGATTTTATGGTGGAATTTCTAGTTGAAGTACTGGACAGTGTAGCCTTTTTGGCTGCATTATCTGTCTTTAAATTCTC
Source organism: Lissotriton helveticus (assembly GCF_964261635.1). Lineage (NCBI taxonomy): Eukaryota > Metazoa > Chordata > Amphibia > Caudata > Salamandridae > Lissotriton > Lissotriton helveticus. The sequence continues at coordinate 1,374,651,030 of NC_136065.1, read as the reverse complement.
TCTTAAGTGTCTATGCATTTCTGCATTTTTTGACACTGTAAGAGATTATTTTTGATTGCTCCGGGGTCCACGCACATGGGCGGGACTATTCACTAGATTATGACTATACACAGAGATCCCCTACTACAGAATGTATAGATTTAGAAGGGTAATGTGTATAGAGTTTTGATGTACATAAAATATGACTAACATTATATGTTGAGTCTGTATGTTGAGTCTGTATTACGCCTAGGAAGAGGAAAGTGTGGCAAGTAAGTCACACAATACATAGTCTGTTTCAAAGTGGTAACATCTGCGTGTGTTACAAATTAGGGACATTTTACGTGTAAAATTGGTGAATGTACAGCGAAGGACAACTGTAAAATCTTGGCTCTAGGCACAGGAGTCAAATGTACTCTGATTAAAACGTAGCTCTAAGAGAGTAGCAGAGTGTTACCAGAGCTTAAGAGAAGGGTAAGATAGAGGGAAGTACTACTTTAATGGCAAAAGTTAAATTCTGTGGTAGGGAAGAGGTAAGCGCTGTCCACTGGAAATACAGAATTCTTGTGAGTTTGCGAAAACTATCACTTTGGTTTTAGCGAAACAGACGAATAGAAATGTTTTGTGTCGTTACTAACTGACTTTAGTGTATAAAGGTGTATATATAGTGTGTCGATAAATTTTGTAATGGAGGGGTCAGCCGACGCTGCAGAAATCGGAGCAGGACTGACGTAAGAAGTGTCGCGCTGGGATTGGTCCACGTGACTAGAACGGAGTGAGCACTGATTAGTGCGCTAGCAAAAAACTGTGTAAGCATTGGTTGAAAGCGATCTGAACGTATTCTGTTCTGATTGGTGCGTTAGTGTGAACCGCGCTGTGATAGGTTGGTGCAGCAAAGTAGTTTGTGGACAAGTGTGCAATTGTTTCAAAGTCAGGAAACAATCAGAAAAATTGAGTTCTATTATGGAGAAGAAAAAAGAAAAACCTACATGGTTTACGAAATTAAAGAACGTCTTTAAGAAGGATAAGGAAATATTAACAAGAGAGGGAAAATTCCTTCCTCCACCTAAAACGCCTGCACTGTACATGATGCCAAAATATGGCTATCATACCTACATATGGTAAGAGAATTGGGCAAGATATACTAAGAATGATGGAGTATTGGCATTTCCAGAAGTAGGTTCTTTTAGTACTGCTGTATTACGAAATTTGAGAGAAAAGATCATTAAATTTGAACCGAGACCTAGACCAACTCAATTTGAGGCAACAACCAGTAAACAGCTCCCAATAGGGTAATGATATTTACTGAGTTCTGCATATACCCTTCACCGTTTTAAGGCACTCATAATCAGGGCCTAAAAGGTTTGAATTCCAGCCTGTGGCCTAATAGGGATAGTCTAGGATGTGTAAAGCAGGCCAGGTTTCTCCATTGTCTAGCCCTAGATTGGTTGTAAGCCAAAGCTTGCATTTGTGGATGACGACCCTAATGACCCTAACGACTGCCGCTTCAGATCTCACTCACCACGTTCGCAGCAAGACTGAATGGGAGCAGCGAGACACTGACCCTTGTCGACTTACGTGCTCTGCCACCGGCTGCACAAAACCCGGCTCCTTACATACAGCAGCTACGGCGCTCTACCTGTACTAAACTTACCGGTTCATTGACATACTAATTGCTCGGTCGCCCACCTCCGTCCCACGAAGGACGCCGGGAGATTGCCCGGTGCCTGTGGGTGCAAGTAAGGAGGTGGTTGGCGGGTCTGGTGCCCCCTAGTTCTGTGTCCCCCAATGGGTGAGCCCCTGCACACCCCCTCCCACCTGCGGGTAGGGGCTGATGTTAAACTATTTCTAGTTGTTGGTTTACTTTGGGTTTGGGTAGAAGGGCGGGTGATGTATTCCCGGTGAGTTGGGGTTGCCGGTGTGGGTGGCAAGAAACTCAATACACGTACCACTGTCCTTAGTTTACTCATTGTGAGGTCATTGGGATGGTTCTGTGGGAGGGTTCTGGGAGGGAAGGTTCATTGCCAGACCACCAACTGTGCTAAGGTACTTATTTGCGGTATAACATGCCACAGAATCTGTTATGTTTTTGAATGGGTGACGTAGAAAACAAGCAACCATCACAACAGTTAAGGCTGGTGTCGTGGAATATTCGCGGATTGAATAACCCTAGGAAGAAGAGGCAAACTTTGGGATATCTAGACAGGCAGGGGGTGTCGGTTGCAATGCTTCAGGAAACTCACTTACTGCCAGATAGCTCTCCCCTATTCCTACTCTAACTATGCCAGGGGGGTCACGATCCTGGTTCGGCGAGGGCTGAAGTTTACACCCGCCGGGACGGAGGCGGATTCGAATGGCAGATACTGCATGATCTAGGGGCAATTATATTCACATACCGTCCTGTTTGCATGCTATTATGGCCCCAACACCGATGACACCTCCCCTCTGCTCACAATGTGGGGCAAGATTCAAACACTGGGAATAAGCCACGTCATATTGGGTGGCGACTTTAATACTGCAATTGCTCCGTCCCACGATAGATCTCACCCCCAGGCGGCGCACCTCTCCCATACCCAACGCGCACTGGCCTCTATCACTGCTGACCACCATTATGTAGATGCCTGGCGACACTTGCATCCTTCCCTCAAGCAGGGTACTCATTACTCTGCTGTACACTCCACTTGGGCCCGGCTGGACTATATATTCCTCTCGGCTGGTCTTACTCCCTGGCTAATCAGCGCCCAACACCGTGTCAGGACTTTCTCTGACCACTCCCCGGTCCTAATATCACTGCGTATACCCATTGAAATCTCCCCTTACCTGAGCTGGCGCTTCAATCCTGCCCACCTCACAGACTCTGCTTTCCGAGCTGAACTGGAACAAGACATTCAGGACTTCTTTGAGCGTAATATAGGGTCGGTTTCAGATCTCACTACAGTCTGGGAGGCCTTTAAGGTTACGGTGCGAGGTTGGTGCATCGTTAAGGGAGGTGGTGTCCTTAAATCACTGCGAGGTGAACTACGTAAAATTGAGTCCGAAATTCGAGACCTAGAGCGGCTTAGAACCCGCGACTCCCGAGATACTGCTACTGATGCCCTGCTTAGGGAAAAACTAACCGAATATACGGAGGCGGCAGATAAGGAGTGCAAGTTCCTCGGCAAACAGCATACTGCTCGCATCTACGGCGAGCGAGATAGGCCTGGCAAGGCGCTCGCCTCGGCTGTCAAACCCCCTAGGTACAATAACTTTGTTACCACCCTGCTAGATGAACATCAAACCCCACAAAGAGACCTCACAGAACAACTCCGCATTCTCACACTTCACTATTCCACTCTATACACGACCCATAGATCGACACCTATAGACCTGCACCAATAACTGGATGACACCGCCATCGCATGGCTAGGCCCAACCCAGCAAAAATTTCTACACCATACTCTTGAGCTGGATGAAATAAAAGACGATATCATGTCCATAAAATCAGGCAAAGCGCCCGGTTCTGACGGGTTACCAATCGACTTTTACAAGGCCCACATTCATATACTTGCCCCAATCTTACAACAGGTTTATTATGCTGCCCTCGAAAATGGTACCCTGCCATCCTCTATGCGCGAAGCCCTTATAGCCTCTCTTTTGAAGCCTGGCAAGCCACCTGATAGCTGTGACTCTTACAGGCCTCTCTCTCTGCTCAATACTGATGTAAAAGTATTAGCGAAGGTGCTTGCCACGCGCCTCAACCTGCTGATGGAACGCCTGGTCTTACCTGATCAAGCAGGATTTGTCCCCAACAGGGCGACCTCCCATAACTTACGCACCCTTCAAGCTGTCCTTCAGGACATTAATCCTCGTTGTGAAGCAGCTGCTGTGTTCCTCGACGCTACCAAAGCGTTCGATTCCCTTGAATGGGATTACCTCCTGTCTCTTCTTCAGCGGATGGGGATCCCGTACAGCTTTTTAGATTGGATCAAACTACTATATAATAACCCATGTGCCTCAGTCCTACTGAATGGCGCTAGGTCGGCCCCCTTCGTCATTCACCGAGGTACTAGACAGGGCTGCCCCCTTTCCCCTGTCCTCTTTGCGCTCGCCATTGAACCGCTAGCGGCTAAACTTCGGCAACATCATAACCACCGCTCCCTGATATACCCTGAGCGCCAGCTACTAGTGGCACTGTATGCGGATGATATAACTCTGTATATACACAAAACACGCGAGAACCTAAATCCTGTCCTGCGCGAAATCACTAAATTTGGTGCCATATCGGGTATACAGATCAACTGGTCGAAGTCCGCTCTCTTTCCCTTGACGGACAAAACTGTGAAGTTCCCCCTTGACTACCCCCTGGTGTGGGAATCGGCGGAGCTTAAATACCTAGGCGTCATCGTCTCCCGAAACCGAGAGGAACTTATCAGGGCTAACTATGGTACAGTCCTGGATAAATTGACTGATACTATCACTAGGTAGATACATCTTCCTCTTTCCATGGCGGGGCGTATCTCCCTCATCAAGATGGTTATCCTTCCCAAATTACTTTATCTTTTCACCAACATTCCGTACAGTCCGGGATCACATTTTTTCCGGTCCCTTAACTCCCAATTATCGCGCCTCATTTGGGGCGGCAAGCAGTCCAGGATTAGCTTACAGACACTCATGCTACCATATCACCAAGGCGGATTCGACGTTCCAAACTTTCAACGCTACTACGATTGCGCCCAGGGCCACTTCGCCGCCTACTGGCTTCACCCTCCCCCTTCATGGCCCACTTGGCGGTGGAGGACGGTTATATGAGGCCTGAGCAACCATCGGGGTACTTATACACCATGCCTCGGGTAACGGACCGCGACCCGACCACTGTTGACTGCACGGTTCTAGCTTGGCAGCGATTAGCAAAACACATGAGAATCGAGTTCCTCTACTCTCCACTTATGCCTCTTGCACATGATCCGCGGTTGCGCGTGGCTTGTGAAGAGATCGGACGCAAATTACTAGTGAAATTGGCAGTCCACACGTGGGGTGACCTGTACCTCCAGGGACAATTCCGAACAGCGGCACATACCCCCTCTGTAATGGACACCTTCCTTTACGTACGGCTCCGGCAAAATATCAGGGCGATTACTCCTTCCTTCCCTGACGAGCCAGACACCCTGGCTCCCCTCCATACGCTCCTACAGGCAGACTCCCCGAAGCACGTGGTGTCTATGCTATACCGACATGCACAGCCAGCTCCATCCCCCCCCCCACTCAGATCCCGCAGAGACTGGGATGCTGATTTGGGCGCCCCGATGTCAGACGAACACTGGGAGGAAAGCTGCTCCCACACTAATGCAGTCACTGGTAATGCCCGTCTCCGGCTGCTGCATTTCAAATTCTTGCATCGAATCTACTTCACTCCCTCTAAATTATTCCGACTCGGACTGCGCGATAATGATCGCTGCCTCCGATGCAGAGGCGAAGGGGCTGACTTCTTTCACCTGGCGTGGACTTGCCCCGCTGTGGCCGAATACTGGCGTGAAGTTTTCTAAGCGATTTCCGACATGGTCGGGGTAGATATAGCTCCCTGTCCCAAGATAGCTCTGCTGGGTCACTCAGCCCCAGCGCTGAAATCACATAGGAAATTTTTCGCACTGGGACTCTTGTTGGCTAAACGCCACGTGGCGTGTAAATGGGGCAGGGGCCACGCGCCTAAGTTCAAGATATGGCTCAATACAATGATCACATGGCAAGACCATCTTCACAATTATGCCGACCTCCTGCCGCACATGTCCCGCCCCAAGGATCTTTGGGGACCCCTTGTGGCCTATCTTCTTCGTGAGCAAGGTGACGGCTCTTTGGATTCCTGAGGCGCGCCCGCGCACAGGGCTCTGCACCACATACCCTGTTAGATTATGATGCCTGGCCCCGAGCTGCCCTGCGACATGTCCCCTTGCACGGCTCCATACTCACCTCACCGACATGTTGCACGATTCACCACTGTTATGACCTTAGCACTGTTTCCCCCCTCACGGGCTGGATTTGCAGCATTCCCCTAAACCCCTCCCCCCCCCTCTCCCTCTTTGTCCCTCCCCTCCCCTGTCAGCCTGATGCACAACACAGGTGTGGAGCAATGCTAACCCTGGCGATGGCGGCACCGCCTTCTCCTTAATGCAATCGCATAGCTCCCCACCTCAGGGTCCCCTTGTCCACACACAATGTATGGTGGTATATCATGGGGGAGTTTAGTTTCGTTTGATGTTTATGTTGGGTGTTTTACAGAAACATTATAAAAGAAACCTCAAAGCACGTTGCCCGAATATATGGCACTTCCAGGGTTTTCTTCTACTGTGCATGTCATCCAATGCTGCCAGTTTATATCGCGGCCGACCCGGAAGGGTTGTAGGCGACATGCTGTGTCTAACTTCTGTAGTATTGTGTTCCTGATGCTGAAAATATCCTGCACTGCTTCCATAGCTGCTGCCAGCCTGGTATCACAGGTTGTAGGCGTGAAGCTGTGTATTGCTTTATCCTTGTTGCCAATAAAGGTTTAAAAAAAAAAAAAAGCTTGCATTTGTGGATGGGAAGGTGTTTGAGTAGAGTGAGTACTATGTGGGAAGAGGTGGGAGTGTTATAAGGCCATTAGGGTCATTGTCAACATTGAAAGTTAGCATGAACTCTGCTGCCGTGATCCTAGTTTTGCGCATGTTACTACATGACTTTATTTTGTAAGACTCTGTTTGTGCCTTTCACATGAGAACTGCCTGCTTTTCGCGTTCTCTGCTAGTTCCTGGAGTTTAGTCTGAACATGATGTGCAAGGTCGATAAAAAATGCCCCTTGTTATTTGTTGAAGAGAAGACGCCAAGCTCTTCTTGGTAAGTAGTAATATTTATTGAAAGCAACAATGACGTACGAGAGTACGCATGCGCCTTTGTACACTTACAGTTAAGACGAGTGACGTCAGCAGGCCCTTCTTCTTTGGATTTTGGCTCGTTTCTCCTCACTGATTTCGTGCTGAGCACAGTAGTAGTTTGAGGAGACGTGTGTACTGCAGAGGATGCAAGGAAACAGGAACGCTGTGTGGATTTGATGTGCGGGCGACTCTCGGAGGCTGTGGATGGCGGAGTTGGATTGAAGAGGTTGAATTCTCGCTCTTCAGAGGTCAGCTGCTGTCAACATCGTCGCCAAAATTGTTGAAGAGAAGACGCCAAGCTCTTGTTGGTAAGTAGTAATATTTATTGAAGAGTGCAGCCAAAATGTCACCACGCCAGCTGACCAACTCCCAACTGACTCCCACAGAATATTCAGTGTAGAACACAGAATGCGTACAAGCATTCTGGAAGTAAGAACAAGGAAGAAGGGTAACACATTTAGAACATTATTCTGTTCTGGTCCGTCCCTAGCACCTAGACAAAACATGCTAAACACAGCTGCACTGCTGGAGACTCGTGCTTTGATATTATGGGGATGCATGTTGTTCAAACACACACTTGGAGAGAGACCTTTCCTTGGAGAAGAGCTATGCTGTTCCTATGATGTAAACCTTCCATCTAGGTTTTAAGGTACGGGGTCTGCTGAGAAAGCTTCTTTTATATATTAAAACTTCTTTAAACCAAAGGGAGGGTGGTTAGGCCTTATAGTCCTTTTCCTCGGTCTGTATATGATGACATACCCCTTTATATTCTATGGAATTGTAACAATGCTAATTGTTCTGATTTTATGCATTTTGCTGCTGGTAGTGGCTCGTATACTGCATTATAGAGCACGATAGTTAAAATGGATGTATGACGTTACAACGCAGGCTATTACAACGCCTGCCTTTACAACGCGGTTTTTACATCGCATACCATTACAACGCATAGCGCTTTTGGGTGTTGGATAGTGAATAGTTTAATTTACTATTCCAACTCCAGTCCCCGTGGACACTAGGGAAAGTTATTGGATAGTAAATTAACCTATTCCCTATCCTAGAGCGCCCCCCAGCGCAATGCGTTGTAATAGTTTGCGTTGTAATGACCGCGTTGTAATGGTAGTGCATTGTAAAAGTTTCGTTGTAAGTGATGTTTACCAGTTAAAATAAACATTTTGAACTATTACAGTAACTGTCTATTCTTATTATGGACAAGTACGAGTGAGTGACTGAAAGGGTATGGCTTGCTACCGCGATTCCTGAGAGAGTCAGGAGTGTTGTGTTCTGGGTTGTCTAACCATTTGTAGCTTCGTGATTATGTAGGAGAACGAATGAGACACTATGGCTAGTCGGTTTAGGGATTTTGGGTACTAAGGTGATAGGAAGGTACAACCCCTATTCAACGAGGTCCTGTTTTCCTGCGCATATTTCTGTGTATGTGCAGAATCCCCGCAACATGGCCCGCCAACGTTTGGTCTGGTTCTTATCTGCGAGACTGCGAGTAGTGCTTGTGCTTGTCCACAAAACCCTCACTTCTTTTTCCGGAGATGGTTGTGACTGTGTAGCCTCCTATATTGTGATATTTTATAGGTTTTTCAAGCTTGAATTTTAAAAGGTCTTTCTCTTTCTTGTTACCCCGTTATTGCACTGCCACGCATTGGTTGTTATTCTCTGTATTTGATTATGGCGACTGTTATAGCGCCTCCTAACCGGGCACCGCTCAGGGCATATTTGACTCAATATGGGGTATCTGATGCTGGTGTCGCACTTATCTTTGTTGTGGATGCGGATGCAGCTTACCCCTTCGAGGTATTTTATTCTTTAGTCACCTTTCCAGCAGTCGATGGAACAGATCATTTGTTTCATGACAATACTGCCACAGCCCTTCCTCAGGATTATCGTCCTTATCGGTCTCTTGAGGTTCCGCTTACGGCTTGGCAACACCAAATATGGTTTAATGGCGCCCTTCCTCACCCAATAACGCCGGTCTGTTAGGCCCCTTATCGATAGATATGGCCAGTTTTGGCTGGGTATACCCCACACCCACTTTATTTAACTCCTACAATCGCAGATCTTTGCATATTACAAGCTTCTTACTCATACATAGAACTGTAATTCAGTTCATGTCGTGCAACTTCCAGGTGGGACCACCTGGCGTTGCTGCGCAACTATCTGCCCCTGGTGGTGTGGTGATCAGTCCGTTGATGATTAATTCTGTGATGGGCAAGGGTCCGCAAAATAAGGATGAGCTTCCTTATTGGCTTGCTGAAAAGTTTGGGCAACTCGAAGCTGTTTTTCCTAATACGACACCTGTGGAGAAACACAGGATTTTGACTGTGTGCTTGCCTAAGGGCCTAGTTCCAGAAATTGCTGATTGTAACACTTGGGGTAAAGTGCTTGCAGCGGTATATTCAATGTGTTTCGGCACCCCCTCAATGACCGTACTCCCCTCCGTGATAAGACGTGTTCAGGATGAACATGGAGCCGAGTCGGCCCTGCAGTTGGGAATGAAACTGGTGGGGGTGTTCAATATTGAATCTTATATGATCCTTGCTAATGTTAAGGGTGATGCTGTAAGCTTGTAGGTGGCACAATGCCTGAAGGCTGTTGTTGAGGCGGACAAGTCACGCAAATTTCCAAAGATTATTGTAAAAGTCCAATAAGTAAGATAAAATCCTCAGGAAAATATTCAGTTTATTGCAAGAAAGCACAGTACATCCATTCAGGTTGAAATGCAGTTCAGGATGCCTCAAACACATTCTAAATGATGTCACATAAACAGCAAGGAAAGTGCCACTAATCAAATGAATACACATTCTAACATTAAAAGGGCAATCCAAATAAAAGGGAAATACAAAATGTAACAAAAGGGAAATACAAAATGTAACACATTTTCCCCCTTAGAAAATCATGGAAATACATTTCTACATTTGGAAACACGTCTAACATTCCAAACATGTCCATCTTGTGTTACAATACTATTGCGATTAACTTTGACAACTCTAACTGGTTTACAAAATTTGTTGTCACCTTTAAGAAGAATTCCAGGTTTTTTAATTCTAACAAACTCACCAACCCTAAATTCAGGAGTCCTGACTTTCATGCGGATATCATATAAATCCTTACTCTTCTGTTGTTTTTTTCCAATATTACCAGCCAACATTTCATTGTCAACAACAGAAGAATGAGACTTCACATTCTTCTTCAACCACCAGGGACACAATTTAGAAATAGGATCTCGCCCCTTGAGTAAACCGAAAGGTGAGACCTCCGTTGTTGAATGAGGAGTTATGCGGTACATCCACAACCTTTCCCTCAATTTATCCTTCCATCCAGATCCAAAACCACAAGCCCACATTATTTCTTGTTTAAGGACCCTGTTAAACCTCTCTACCTGGCCATTTCCCTGGGATTCATAAAGAGGAGTAGTGACATGACTGATATTATGACATTTTAGAAATTCCTCCATTTCATAAGATTTCAGTTGCACCCCATTATCAGAAATAATAACTTCTGGTGTTCCTTCTCGAGCAAAAACTTCTTTTAAAAATAAAAAGACACTATTAGTATCAACACGTGGAACCAACTTCACTTCTGGCCATTTTGAGTGGTAATCAACCATAACAATGGCAAATCTACAATCTTGTGGCAAAAAGTTGAACAGACCAGCAATGTCCAACCCCACTTTTTGCCAAGGGAAACTAGGCCATTTGACTGGAACAAGAGGAGCAGGATAACACTTACGAGATGTTTCACTATTTACACACTCAGTACATTCTCTCACTATTCTATCCACAAATCTATCCATCCCTGGCCACCAAAAAGTGGATCTGATAAGTCTTTTCATAGATGACATCCCCAAATGTGTCTCATGACTCAGAGACAGGATTGTTTCGCATAAAGAACTGGGAGGAATACATTTTCCATCCCTATACACTATGTTGCCTTCCACCACAATCTCTTCAGAGATTTTCCAAAACGGATGTAATTCTTCTGAAATGTCATTCTTTTGTGGCCAACCTTCCAATGTAAATGTAATGATTTCTTGTAACAACCCATCATCATTCATCCCTTTAATCCACAACTCCTCAGAAATAGACCCAAACCTCCCAGACAACAATTCTGTAATACTGGATATAATCTCTTTAGGACACAGTTCCTCATCAGCTTCACAAGGTAGTCTTGACAAACAGTCCGCAACAACATTACACTTTCCTGGAACATATTCAATACTAAAGGAGTACTCTTGTAACCTTGACATCAACCTCGCTATCCTAGCTGTGGCATTTAATCCTCCACCTGGCGATAAGATGCTAATCAAAGGTTTATGATCACTCTTGATCACAAACCTCGCACCCCAAATGTAGTTTCTGAAATGTTCTACACTCCACATACACGCCAACAACACATTTTCAATTACTGAATAACGCCTTTCCGTACTATTCAAAGTTCGTGATGCAAATGCTACATTCCATGCCTCTTTGCCAGAAACTTGAAACAAAACACAACCTAGTCCATAAAGACTAGCATCAACCGTAAGCACACAAGTTTTACCAATGCAGAATGGTTTGAGAGATGGAGCAGCAACCATATCTTTCTTAATATTTTCGAAAGCAACCTGCTGCCTTGTACCCCAAACAAATTCCACATTTTTCCTTGACAATTCTCTCAAGGGTTACATTTTTTCAGCAACATTTTTTAAGAACTTGCTGTAGTATTCACATAACCCTGAGAATGAAAGCAGTTTCTCTTTGGAGTCAGGTGATGGTGCTTTAAGTATGGCATCTACTAACGATTTTTTTAGGAATTACACATTATTTTGACAATGTGTGCCCCAGATATTCAACTGAATCTTGATATAGTTTGCATTTGTTTTTTTTAAAAGTCAGACCATGATCTTTCAGAATTTCACACTTTTTTAAGATGTTCTGAATGCAACATTTTGTCTGGTGAAAAAATCAATATATCGTCTTGGAAACATTTTACAAAAGATTCTACGCCATCAAACAAATGGCACATAGATCTTTGAAAAACAGAGGCCGCGGATGCCAGACCAAAAGGCATTCTCTTAAACTGGAATAATCCAAAAGGTGTGATAAAGGCCGTCATGTGACGAGATTCCTCAGATAGCTCCACCTGATGATAGGCTGACCTAAGATCTAAGGTGGAGAATATCGTTGCCCCACCCAACATGCTAACTACCTCATTTATATTGGGTAGGGGATGACAATCTACAAGAATATTAACATTCAAAGCACGAAGGTCAACACATAGTCTCAAAGAATTATCGGATTTTCGTGCTAAAACAATCGGAGAAACCCACTTCGAAGACTCCACTTCCTCAATCACCCCCTCTTGTAGCATATCTTTTAACAGTTTTCCTAGTTCTTCTCTTACACTTAAAGGAACATTCCTAAGTTTTTGTCTTACTGGAACAGCATCTTTTTTTAATTTGATCACATGACGGAAACCCTTGAGTCTTCCCAAGGAATCTGAAAACACTTCAGGAAACTTTTCCCCAATATTAACAAAGTCATCTTCCTCAAACTCTTTTCCTTCTACCACCATGACAGGTTCCTTGTTGCGGGGATTCCTAATTTCCACTGATCACACCATCCCAGCACATTCACCCCTTCCTTAACAACATATAGTTTAATAAAAGCCGTTCTCCCCTTGAACACAACATCTGATGAAACGTACCCTATAAAATCTATTGTAGAACCATTAAAACACCGTGCTAAAATATCAGGAGGATTCAAATAATTCAAGGACATGACATTACCATACTTTTCATTAAAATACACCTCAGTTATGATGGTCCAGGGAGAGCCCGAATCTGCCATCAGTTCAAGTGTTTCACTGAGGAATGTGACTACACATTTTGGAGAACCAAGATTGTCTTCCACAGCACAAACATCAATGATGGAAACTATCAAACCTTTCTCTTCACAACACTTTTCTCCCAATTCTCTCACACAGGAAACTCCACTTCCCCTACCTGTTAAACTTTTCTGAGAATCAAAATTATTTTTCCTATCATCTTTGCACGCTTTAGCAAAATGTCCAATACGCCCACACTTGATACATTCCTTCCCTATGGCCGGGCAAAATTTAAAAGACGCTACATGGTTGGTGCTACTGCACCTAAAACAAACAACATTTTTGTTAAATTGATGTGTGGACTTTGGCGGAACGTATTTTTTAACAGCACATACTTCATCTATGCACTTACTACTATCTCCTTTTGAACTCACATCTTCAATAGTCTTTCTCCACTTGTCAGTTTGCTCAAAGGCTTTAGCTATAGCGATTGTGTCATGCAGGTTAGGATTTCCTAAAATCCATAACTGTTCCTGCGTCTTCTTACTCCTTACATTAACAATAATTTGGTCTCTAATCATTTCATCTGCTAAATTACCAAAATTACAAGAAATTACCAAACTTCTAAGAGCAGTAAGAAAATCATCGAAATTTTCCGATTCTCTTTGCTCTCTAGTATAAAATTTATACCTATTAAGCACTATACTTGTGATAGGTTTAAAACGAGTCTCCATTCGCATCAAAGCTTCATCAAACATGCCCAAATCACCACTGGCAGTAGGTAAAGTTCTAAACACTGCTTGCCCTTCAGAGCCCAAGCAGTGCAATAAAATATTCTTTTTCCTTTCATTCCCCATTCTCTCCCCATCTATGGCTTTTAAATATGTTATGAACTCTTCTTTCCATCTAGACCATGGAATGGGTGGTTCACCTTTTGATTGGAGGAACTTACTGGGTGGATCAAATTGCATGTTAAATGTATAATGAACAACTAACAAGGTTATAATAAAATCAAAAGGTAGAAATGTACTAATATAAGTAAAACAAGAGAACAGAAAGAAAGAAGAAAAAAACTAAGAATGCATTAAATAAGTAAGCATGGAGATGCAACAATATATATTATATATAACCGTAGTCAATTTAAAATATAGTTACAGCCGTGCACATCGGCGAATGAAGGTAAGCCGCAATTTGGTGTCTATGTCCTAATTCTTCCACAGAGGTGCGCAGAGTTGAAATTGCAATAAAGTTGAAAACGCCAAATAAAACGTTTAACAAACGTGACTGGAAACGTTTTAAAAGTGAATCCGACGTGTGAATCCGACGTTTCTCAATCTAAAATGGCCGCCGACGTCAATTCATCCTCGCGCACGCAGCGTCAATGCGATGACATCATACGTTGTGTCCTTGTAGTGCATGATCTTCTTGTAGGAGAGCTCCTTCGTCGTTCCCTCACAGGTAAGTTCTTAAGATGACGCGTAAATGCTCGCGAAATGCAGCGCGTCTTTTGAAATAGTTCCGTTGCAATAAGGCAATACAATAACACCAAGTTACGGGCAAAATTGAAAAAAACAAGAATATCGGCAAAATCGATATGCGAGATCAGCAATATTTCATCTACTTGCGTGTTCTTTTGCAGGAAGACCTTCCGAAATTGTAACAATTCTTGTGTCTTTTTCTATGAAGACCCGTAAGATGACTCCGATTATCCAAAACGATGGCAAATACCAATCCAAATAATCCTTACTGTAATCTTGATGATTTGTGAAGTTATAAGGTTCTTGTTATTACAACAAATCCAAATTCAAAAGTAAAAAAATCACAAAAATGTATAAATCAAATCCAATGAATCCAAAGTTGGCACCATTCCTGTCCTCCTGTATGTAGTAGGTACCTGTTGTCCTCGTCGCCAATGTAAAAGTCCAATAAGTAATATAAAATCCTTAGGAAAATATTCAGTTTATTGCAAGAAAGCACAGTACATCCATTCAGGTTGAAATGCAGTTCAGGATGCCTCAAACACATTCTAAATGATGTCACATAAACAGCAAGGCAAGTGCCACTAATCAAATGAATACACATTCTAACATTAAATGGGCAATCCAAATAAAAGGTAAATACAAAATGTAACAAAAGGTAAATACAAAATGTAACAATTATTGCTAAGGCATAGAAGGCCATAGGGCGCAACAGTGTGGGAGTTAGGCCTTTGCGCGCAAACACAGGTTCAAGTTCAAACTCAACAAAAAGCCCAGATTGAAAAGTATTGGCGCCCGTTCTTTCCTAAAAAGAACTGGGAAAATAAAAAGCAGGGGCAGCACCAACAGAAGCAGAGTTCGCGTGCTGGTTCACCGACGCCCGAGTCTTCTGAGCATACTTATGACTTGCACGTCCCCTCGATGATTAAGACTCCAGATAAATTTCAAGTCCCTGATCAGCGCTCTGCTCGTTCTTTACAGGACACATTGGACACTCAGACCAGTGGTGGGGAATGCCAGGATCGTGGCAAAGGTCCAGCCTCACAACAGGGGAGGGATCAACCTCGACAGTTTGACGTCAAAGCCAAACAAGAGGATCTGCCGCGTTTTAGACCCCCCGTATCAAAAGAAGAAAGTTGCCTCTTTAACAGCAAAATATGCCTCAGGCGGTTTAAACACGACTTCTAAACTGGACATGGGCGTTGACTCTGCTCGACAGTGCAGGGGAGGTTACCATAGTGCGGAGGCACTGCATCCCTGTCTGGAGGCGAGAGCAACTGATACATTCATTACAGTAGATACAGCAAATACACGAGTTGCCCCCGCAGATAGACTCTATGAAATTGTCTTCCAAATTGAAGGTGATATTCAGCCTAGAACTGGGCAAGCAAAAGAGGGGTTGCTGAACTGTTCCTGTGGAGAAATAGGGAAGTTTTTAGCTGGCGTGACCAAAGGCGTTCGTGTGACACCCCGGGGCATCCATTATGTTGGATGTATTTGCCTCACACACCCAGAAGGGTGTCATGCTTCATCATCGGCGTTTGCTCCTCGTCGGGGAGGCGGTGCAATCCCCGACGGGCTCACCTCAAAGAGGGGCGCTTTGGCGGAGATCTCCGCCAAAGCGCCCCTCTTTGAGGTGAGCCCGTCGGGGATTGCACCGCCTCCCCGACGAGGAGCAAACGCCGATGATGAAGCATGACACCCTTCTGGGTGTGTGAGGCAAATACATCCAACATAATGGATGCCCCGGGGTGTCACACGAACGCCTTTGGTCACGCCGGCTAAAAACTTCCCTATTTCTCCACAGGAACAGTTCAGCAACCCCTCTTTTGCTTGCCCAGTACTAGATACGGACACAAGCTGTTACTGGACCTTCCACCCTCCTGAGTGGTAAACAGTGTCTGTTGATCAATTGATCACTTGTCTTACCTCCCTCCTTTTTGATAAAAACTTTTGCACGGTGCCTACCGTGGGAGTTCCCTCTTGGCGGGTTAGATTGTTCAGATCCCCCCACTAATTGAACCCACACCAATTGGTTGGGTCCTATCCGGTCCACAGCCTACCACGGCGTTGGAACCCCCTTTTCCCACCTTATTCTTGAACCCTTTCTTCCTTTCCTTCTGTGAAGGACTCCACCCCACCGACCAGACACCCTTGCTCTCACCACTATGGAGGGTCAAGGACTGAGTTTTGGTGAGGAGGATGCAGCAGCAATTATGAGGACACCTTCTCTGTTTGGCATCGACATTGAACAGGCAACAGGGAGTAACACAACTGAGTGGCAAACCCTGTCCGATCTCAAACGAGAATGGATAAGGGTCACAATCCACGGGACAATGATGGCTGAATATTTTAAAGCCAAAATTGCACCGAATGGCTTGATTGTCAAAAATTTCCCCAGAATTTTCTGGGAGGACGGAGTTTTTAAAGTTGAATGGTCACAGGTATCATGGAAATGCACCCACGACCTTCTCATCCTCATCGTTAATACAGCCAAACGACTAGCGGATGCACTTCTAGTCAAGATCCAAGCAGCAGAAGCCGCCCTGAAAAGTGCGGTACAAAACCGGGGCTTCAAAACAAAACTGGCCGAACTAAATAAAGAAATGTCGGAGCATAAAGAATACCTCATGAACCAGAAGGTAGCTAAACTACAAAAGGACATAAAGAAATTTTCAAAGGAAAAAGTCTATCCCTATCTAAGGGATGACTATGTCCCCCCTGGCACGAGCTACAATTCAGACTCTAGCGCGAACTCCTCGAGAAGGGGTTCCAATAGTGGTTCTGACAGTAGCGGGGAAAATAATCCTGCACAGATGCCTCCCAGGGCCAAAAGAGGAAGGGGCCGGGGCCAACATAACTACTCAAATTACCCTAATCAGGGACAACCAACAGGACCCCTTGTGTGGCAATACCCACAATTCCCCCACTTCCAACCCCATTTTGGGCCACAATATCCTCCGTTCTATCCCCCCCAAAACCCTACACACCCTCCTTTTTTAGGCAGAGGTTGGGGCAGAGGGCGAGGGCGAAAAAGAGGGAACTTACCAGAAAAGAGAGTCCAATGGGAAGACTCACGCCCCCAAGGGATGGACACGAGGACCACGACCCGATCAGGACCAAAATAAGCCTGGTGGTAAATTTATCTGACCGTCCCCTCACAGAGAGAGAGGAAGAAGTCCTTCAAAAAGGTCTGGGCTTTGTACCCACCCCTAAAATAGATTCATTCCAGCAAACCAGGGAACTCAAATCGTTTTTCAGGAAAATAAGGTTGAAAACTTTCTTTGAAGGCAAGCCCTGTGAACCAAATGAAGATTCAGGACTACGCAATCCTTCTACCTTCACACCCAATAACGGAATGGTCCCCAACGAAGTATTGACATTCGAACAAGCTGTACTTAAAGACATCAATAAATTAGATCGGCAAACATCACACTCCAACATCTCCAAGAATGAGATGGCTGTATTGAAATCACTGGCTGATGACCCTTTGATTACTATTAAACAGGCGGACAAAGGGGGTGCCACTGTTCTAATGAATACTATGGACTATGAGACAGAATGTACCAGACAACTTAGCGACCAAAGATACTATACACCCATCCCTACTGATCCAACTATGCGCTTACAGACCACGATTACAAGCTTGGTCACAAGCGCGGAATGTGAACAATGGATCACCAGAAAGGAGGCAGATTTTCTTATAAAGAAGGACCCACGGGTACCATATTTTTATGTACTGCCTAAGATCCATAAAGCAGCCAGACCAGTACCAGGGAGACCGATTGTCTCAGGGATAGACTCCGTTTTGGAGCCACTCTCCCAATTCTGTGACCATTTCCTACAACCGCTTGTGAAAAACATTCCCTCATACATCCAAGACACCACAGATGTATTACGAATCCTGGACACCATACAGGACATAGAAGAGATTGATTTCTTGATTACCCTAGATGTAGAAGCCCTCTACACTAACATCCCCCAGAGGGCCACTCTAGAGGTAATTGAGGAAAAACTGGGCCTAGAAACTTGGAACTCCAACACCCCACAGACCTTTGTTATGGAATGCGCCACCCTAGCCCTGACCGAAAACTATTTCGAATACAGTGGCAAGTACTATCACCAGACCCAAGGTACATCTATGGGCAGTACCTTTGCCCCTTCGGTGGCCTGTCTGTATATGGCCAAATTTGAGGGACTACACATACACCATGAGTCCAACCCTTTCCGGGACAACATCAAAATGTGGCGACGCTTTATAGATGACATCCTAATTCTGTGGAAGGGCTCTTCCAACTCTCATGTAGCTTTTCTCGAGTGGATCAACACATTGAACCCTCACTTACATTTCACCATGGTCTCACCTAATGAGATCGCCTTCCTTGACTTAACAATAAAACTTGAAGAAGGGTCTGTAAGAACAACGATGTATAGAAAACCCACAGACCGTAACAGCCTCCTACACTACCAGAGCCACCATCCCAAGGCCTTACGCACCAACTTGCCTTTTGGCCAATTTCTGCGGATAAGGCGCAATTGTAGTGCTGTATCGGATTACAAGAAGGAATCCTCAATTCTCTCGAGGAACCTACTTGATAGAGGGTACCCTAAAAGTGAGGTTCTAAAAGCTAGAAAATGGGCCAGGAACAATAACCGGGAAGCACTCCTTGACCGCCAGGAAAGAGTCCCGGTTGAGAATCAACCGATCACTTGTGTGACCACCTTCACCCCATTATCCAACAAAATCAGGAATACGATCAAACACCACTGGGGTATTCTCAACACAGGAGATATGGTCCTGGATGAACCAAGGTTCGCCTTCAAGAGATCGCAAAACCTGAAGGATATTCTAATCAGCACTAGGCCAAAGAATATCAGGAAAGAAACTCAACAAACCTTGTGGCATCTACCCCCCGTGACGGGCCACTACCCGTGCGGCATGTGTGGGGTATGCAAATACACCATGACACTGAAGACCATACAACTCTCCGAGACCTTCTTATGGGAGCTCAGACACCACACCAATTGCAACACATCACACTGCATATACATGCTCACGTGCCCGTGTGGCTTGAAATATATCGGGATGACGACCCGCCCAGTCAAAACCCGTATCATCGAACACCGCAGCAATTTCCGCTGCAAGAAGACCCACACAAAAATGTGTAAACACTATGTTGACTCCAACCACAATGAAGACTCCATGAAGTGGATAGTGCTAGAATCCAGTCCACACTGCCCAAAGAGTGCCCTCTTCCGGAAGGAACAGAGATGGGTACACCGACTTTCTACGGATAAACAGGGCCTTAACGAAGACATTCCCTGGCACTCACTGTAGACCAGCCAGTTATATATATATTTTTTGCATTATGGTTACTTCCCACTGTTGGTTGCTGTTACATCTGACAAGGGCATACATCGAGTGCATAGGCGACACTTTACCTTGCTCTCCTAGGCTACTACCACACCCCTCTCAGGTCCTGACCACACTCTGACGGTTGTTCCCTTCTACCTATACATCAGGGTCCGCCCAACTATAAGACCAACAAATGGCCTTTACACTACATATTCCCGGTTTTGTCTACCCACAATGAGCCACTTGCCCACTACAATATGGCCGCCACTCCTGGAACTGACACCGGGGTAATTGAATAACCTGATGTCCATACAGAAATACGTAGGGCACCCCCCTTTTAATACACACGGGGTCCTCCTCATTCTGCTTAGTTCCACAAGCTCCCCACACTAAGGCCCTTCAGTATTAACTATAGGGGACTACTAACCCAAGTAGCCAGCGCTCCAGCGCCCGTTTACCATTTTAAGATGGCCGCCATATTACCGGCTGTAATCACGTGACCTTATGGAGTAGGCGGCGTCACGTCCCTGCACGCCGGGTCGGTCGCCAGGTTAAAACACACCGACCGCCGAGCTCACTTATCTACTCGAGCTCGGCGGACATGGGTAGGTCTCCCCACGCGGACACTGGCGATTTGAGGTGAGTGACATTGCTCCTAGCAGGAGAAGGGACGCTATAGCCTTGACCGACGAACACCCCTGTGTTTGTTTAAGTAACCCTTAAGCGCCACTTATGTACTTCCCTCCAGCTACACTGAATGGGCTCATCCCTGATGTCCGGCCCCGCCGATCCCTCATGTGGCAATTAGTCCTTAACCAATAGGTAAGAAGGGGACGTGTGCTGTAACATTACAGCGCCTATCATGGTCACACTGTGAGTGAGTTGGATGCCTGTCTGTCTGGTTGTTGCTGAGCCACAGTATGCCTTATTTGGTGCCCCCACCAACAGAACTGTTCATTAAATGGTAATGGATGGGCTACTCATCTGTCCAAGTATGCTGCATTTTAAAATCCTTGTTCTTAAACTTCACTCCTTCACACCACAGTTCTACTCACATATACAGTGGTATGTGTGCACTCAACTATGCATGTTGCACGCTCCACGTTTGCAGGTATGCAGTGGTTGTGCACTATAGTTCACAACACCGCCAGCATGCCACTACTTTTTTATGCCCTGGCAATTACGTGACTTATGTTGGTTCAATGAAATTACGTTTTAACCTTTGTTTCCTTATTCCTTCTCTATGTATAGGCATAGGAGAATCCACAGAGGTAACATACACCACATACATGACACTAGCATGTTATTGATGTTCTTTCCCCTTTTTCTCACTTTTGTAAAGGTCCTGATGAATCGCGGGTGACTACACCCCTTGCGAGAAACATGTCGACCACCTGCACTTCTAGTCTCCTCTAGGATCACTTGAATTTATCTGTTGACACCTAGCGAGCTAGCCCCACTTTTTAGTTGCAGCCAGGGGACCCCCAGAATAAAGTGAATTCCGGTACCCCTTGCTACATTTTAATCTCCCCTTCACATTAAAATACCATCCTGCCCACACACCCCCACCTCATCATAAGGCTGTTGGATAAAAAGATCTCCGCCAAAGCGCCCCTCTTTGAGGTGAGCCCGTCGGTGATTGCACCGCCTCCCCGACGAGGAGCAAACGCCGATGATGAAGCATGACACCCTTCTGGGTGTGTGAGGCAAATACATCCAACATAATGGATGCCCCGGGGTGTCACACGAACGCCTTTGGTCACGCCAGCTAAAAACTTCCCTATTTCTCCACAGGAACAGTTCAGCAACCCCTCTTTTGCTTGCCCAGTACTAGATACGGACACAAGCTGTTACTGGACCTTCCACCCTCCTGAGTGGTAAACAGTGTCTGTTGATCAATTGATCACTTGTCTTACCTCCCTCCTTTTTGATAAAAATATTCAGCCTAGAACCATGGGGATTTTTTGGGAAAATCTCAGCTCTTCCTACGACATTTTGTT
This sequence comes from Lissotriton helveticus, assembly GCF_964261635.1. Lineage (NCBI taxonomy): Eukaryota > Metazoa > Chordata > Amphibia > Caudata > Salamandridae > Lissotriton > Lissotriton helveticus. The sequence continues at coordinate 1,374,629,516 of NC_136065.1, read as the reverse complement.
GGCAGAGGCAGATTGGCCTCCGCCATTTGTGCTAACAGCTTCTAGAGGGGAGTACGTGATACTTCCGAGTTTTTCGCATTACGTCCCTGAAGAACATGCAAAAGCTTACGCATATCAGTGGACTTTGGCACCCCAATATCCAATCAGACGAGAAGCTAAGGCTCCCGTTTGTGATATTCTAACACAGTTGGAGTATCAAGGAGTGACTGAATCCTGTGTATCACTGATAAATAATGCTTTCTTTATGGTATCAAAACCCGATGGGTCATATCACATTGTATTAGATTATCGAAATTTGAATAGTCATTGTCGTACATTTGAGGTACAAAACACACACAGCTCTGCGGTAGTGAACAAACGTATTCATAAGAAATACAAAACTACACTGGATATTTCCGATGGTTTCTATAGTCACAATTTGACTCCTGAGAGCAGTGTCTTGACCGTATTTAGCGCCGTTGGGAATCAGAAACATGTACGTGTTTGCCTATGGGGTATAAGAATAGCCCCGGGGCTTTCGCTACACGTGTTGTCTCTTTGTTGGACAGTATAGACTCTGATGCGTTCTCGTACGTTGATGATTTTTATCTGACCGACAATAAACTGATGCCACAACTAGCCCGAGTCAACCGCATTATGCTGTCCTTTGCCGACTATGGATACAAATTCAATTTTGCAAAATCACACATAGCACATTTTGCTGTGCTTTTTATGGGCTATGAGCAAAACAATGAAGGTAGGGGGTTAGCCCCCCACTTTCTGGAGAAATGTGCACACTTACGCCCTCCATCTACACTGAAAAAGGTTCAGTCTTTGCTGGGATTTTTGAATTTCGGGAGGATTTACATCCCCAATTATGTCCAGCGTATCAAACCGCTTTATGCGTTGATACAACCAACATATTCTTTTGCCAGCTGGCTTCCAGAACATACCTCAATTATACAATCTTTGCAGACTGATTTGCTTGCTACTAACTACTTGTTGACTCATGACAACACCACGAAGCTGGTGATACATATAGTACCGGGGTCAGTGGGTTTCACTTACTTAACGTTCAATGAGGGAGACACAGTACCTATTGCATACAAATCACATCTATACACATCGGCTGAAATGTGGTTTTCGAATGTTGAAAAAGTTTTGACAGCAGTCCAAATGGCAATTCTGAAAGAACGCTCACTGGCACAGGGAAAATGCATTCTTATCATCACGCCTCTCCCAGCTTTAGGAGCAGTGACTAAGGCAAATGTGCCAAACTCTAAGGCATTACATTCCCGTTGGATACAATGGGCTACTTCTTTGACATCGGCTGATGTCATGTTTAGCTTTGATCCTGCTCTTCAGACACAGGGGTTTTTACAGTATGAACATGTTCATCCTCCACCGCTGTCGTTGCTTCCTTTAGATGAGTATGAATGTATCATTTATACCGATGGTTCAGCCCAACTGGCCACCGGTACTAAACACGCTGATTCGGCGGCTTGTGCTATTGTGGCTGGTTCAATTGTCAATGGAGAATTTAAGTCTTCCACAGTGCATACGCAGGCACTTGGGGACTGTACAGCACAATGTCGGAGCTGTGTGCTCTTGTTCTTGCTCATGAGTTTGCTGATCTTAATGTGAATACTCTTTTTGTATGGAATTCTTACTACTGTGTTCAGTCTTTTAATGAAAACTTATTCTTTTGGTCACAAAATGACTATTGGGATTCTAAAGGCAGCGCAATGACGTATAAAGGCTTTGGGTTCGAGTGGCGGAACTTAAAAAACGTTATATACAAAAAATGTTTATGTAACCTGCACACCACTATTTTTTACAAAAAAGCTTCAATAAATTTTAACCATCGGTGCAGACCTACTACCTGACTAACCCCTGTCAGGTTCCTATAATAACTGCACTATCAGACACCACTGTGTCCCTTGCAGGAATGCACTGTTCCAATTCGCTCAGGTGCCAAAATTATTGCCCACTGTTTTTTATCATAATCATGTGCATATGTAATTGAACCTTCATTAAATCACATGTATCTTCAAAACCTTAATAAACAAACAAGTTTCATATTCAAAAACCGTCTATTTCTCTTTACTATTGTTTTTCAAGAGTATACGATTTTTTATAATTTTTCACTTTTGGTAGCATTTTGCAAACATATTTACAATTGATTTTCATTGAAAATATAATGCACTTCTTCAAAACAAATTATCAACATCATACAAATATGATACAGCAATTCTATTCAGAACTTGCGACGACTCCCAATGCATTTCGATGCCTGAGCATCTTCGTCAGGGGAATTATTTCCGCTAGGATACCGGGTAGCTGTACCAAAGCTCCGTTACTAAACAAATATTTTTCCAATGTTGTCGTACATCACATGGACCTTTTACTGCATCAACTGCACCGTCTTGTGCCGTTGTCCATTAAACAGACCCTGTTTTCTTCATTCACTCTAGTGTCTAAGAGATCCGCCGGGTCTGTTTAATGGACAACGACAGCCTCACGTCCACCACAAACACAGCTATGTATTTCCAATCAGCCCTTTGGCTCTGTGTATCTTATTCACTGCGGTCCGTTCTCTTCTGATATTGCATATAAATACATTTTTGTTGCAGTTGATTGGTGCACTAGATTCCTTTGTGTTTGGCCACAACGCAGTGCTGACGTTCGAAATGTCGTAAGAGATTTGCTTGTCTTTGCCGGGATGTTTGCCTGTGGCACCTTCCATTCTGACCAAGGTTCAGCATTCGCCTCTAAGGCGTACAAGGACACAATGATGTTATTGGGGGTGCCGGTGCAGTTTTCTTCTCCATACAGGCCTGAGGGCAATTTTATAGTGTAGCGAATTAACCGTGACTTAAAGCAATCTTTGACAGCTAGGGTTTAGATACAGGCAGGAACTGGCTGGCCCATTTGTATGGTGTTCATCGTGCACTCAATAATCTCTCTAGAAGATCCCTGGGTGGGCGGACCCCATACAGAATGCTCTTTGGCATTAAAATGTTTGTGCCAGACCTTGATTGTTTAGACGTTGTGGTGGCTGCCGCAACCTTTGATGTAGGTAATCATTCTACTATGTTGCAGGATCTACAAAAGACCTGTGACAGCTATACTACTGAACATTTACCCTCTTACAACAATGTATCCTCCTGAGGCGGAAGCCGGGAGTTAGCTGTAATTGTTTTTAAAACTTTGTGTGTCACTTATTATATTTGCTGATTTTAAAAGCACCTACCTGCCCAGGCACCAAAGGACTCGGATCCTGAGCACACCGCACAGCTGTCTCTGCGCCGTCAGCGGACTTACAAACAATTCACGGCGCCATTGCCGGCGTGCAGATAGGCCACGCCCCCTTGGAGGCCACGCCCCCTTTTCGATCGGTATATAACGCTGAATTCTAGCGCTGTCTGCCAGAACCTTGTATCCTCCTGAGGCGGAAGCCGGGAGTTAGCTGTAATTGTTTTTAAAACTTTGTGTGTCACTTATTATAATTGCTGATTTTAAAAGCACCTACCTGCCAAGGCACCACAGGACTCGGATCCTGAGCTCACCGCACAGCTGTCTCTGCGCTGTCAGCGGACTTACAAACAATTCACGGTGCCATTGCCGGCGTGCAGATAGGCCACGCCCCCTTGGAGGCCACGCCCCCTTTTCGATCGGTATATAACGCTGAATTCTAGCGCTGTCTACCAGAACCTTGTATCCTCCTGAGGCGGAAGCCGGGAGTTAGCTGTAATTGTTTTTAAAACTTTGTGTGTCACTTATTATATTTGCTGATTTTAAAAGCACCTACCTGCCCAGGCACCACAGGACTCGGATCCTGAGCACACCGCACAGCTGTCTCTGGGCTGTCAGCGGACTTACAAACAATTCACAGCGCCATTGCCGGCCTGCAGATAGGCCACGCCCCCTTGGAGGCCACGCCCCCTTTTCGATCGGTATATAACGCTGAATTCTAGCGCTGTCTGCCAGAACCTTGTATCCTCCTGAGGCGGAAGCCGGGAGTTAGCTGTAATTGTTTTTAAAACTTTGTGTGTCACTTATTATATTTGCTGATTTTAAAAGCACCTACCTGCCCAGGCACCACAGGACTCGGATCCTGAGCTCACCGCACAGCTGTCTCTGCGCTGTCAGCGGACTTACAAACAATTCACGGCGCCATTGCCGGCGTGCAGATAGGCCATGCCCCCTTTTCGATCGGTATATAACGCTGAATTCTAGCGCTGTCTGCCAGAACCTTGTATCCTCCTGAGGCGGAAGCCGGGAGTTAGCTGTAATTGTTTTTAAAACTTTGTGTGTCACTTATTATATTTGCTGATTTTAAAAGCACCTACCTGCCCAGGCACCACAGGACTCGAATCCTGAGCACACCGCACAGCTGTCTCTGCGCTGTCAGCGGACTTACAAACAATTCACGGCGCCATTGCCGGCGTGCAGATAGGCCACGCCCCCTTGGAGGCCACGCCCCCTTTTCGATCGGTATATAACGCTGAATTCTAGCGCTGTCTGCCAGAACCTTGTATCCTCCTGAGGCGGAAGCCGGGAGTTAGCTGTAATTGTTTTTAAAACTTTGTGTGTCACTTATTATATTTGCTGATTTTAAAAGCACCTTGGAGGCCACGCCCATCGCCCCCTCTTCCTTGATAAAAGCATGTGCCTTTACCGTACGCGCCGAAGGCGCGCCTAAGGCAAGCCCGTCATCGCCAAGTCATCGCCTCTCGCCGGTCCCCCTGCTCAAATTACACGGACATATTTACAACAAGGGGTGGTGATGGACAGAGTCTCTGAATTAAGCAGAATACTCTCACCCAGTCAAGAGATCAGGGCTAGATCCAACACCGTTTTTTAGCTCATTGCACCATCCCAGTTTCAGAACCTGGCTGTTTGCAAATTAGTCTGTCCCTGGCCCAGTGCATCATGGGAACAGGGCAGACCAGACTACAAAAGCCAATTCTTACACTGGGAAGGAAACAAGCTTCCGGGGACCGGTTTCTGGCATTTCAGCCGTCTTCGGCCCGGCTTGCTTGAATCCTGATGGTGCAATGAGCAAGGGACTCACATCTGAGTATACCCTTCCACGCTTAGGGTGGACAAAAATATTTACAACAAGGGGTGGTGATGGACAGAGTCTCTGAATTAAGCAGAATACTCTCACCCAGTCAAGAGATCAGGGCTAGATCCAACACCGTTTTTTAGCTCATTGCACCATCCCAGTTTCAGAACCTGGCTGTTTGCAAATTAGTCTGTCCCTGGCCCAGTGCATCATGGGAACAGGGCAGACCAGACTACAAAAGCCAATTCTTACACTGGGAAGGAAACAAGCTTCCGGGGACCGGTTTCTGGCATTTCAGCCGTCTTCGGCCCGGCTTGCTTGAATCCTGATGGTGCAATGAGCAAGGGACTCACATCTGAGTATACCCTTCCACGCTTAGGGTGGACAAAAATATTTACAACAAGGGGTGGTGATGGACAGAGTCTCTGAATTAAGCAGAATACTCTCACCCAGTCAAGAGATCAGGGCTAGATCCAACACCGTTTTTTAGCTCATTGCACCATCCCAGTTTCAGAACCTGGCTGTTTGCAAATTAGTCTGTCCCTGGCCCAGTGCATCATGGGAACAGGGCAGACCAGACTACAAAAGCCAATTCTTACACTGGGAAGGAAACAAGCTTCCGGGGACCGGTTTCTGGCATTTCAGCCGTCTTCGGCCCGGCTTGCTTGAATCCTGATGGTGCAATGAGCAAGGGACTCACATCTGAGTATACCCTTCCACGCTTAGGGTGGACAAAAATATTTACAACAAGGGGTGGTGATGGACAGAGTCTCTGAATTAAGCAGAATACTCTCACCCAGTCAAGAGATCAGGGCTAGATCCAACACCGTTTTTTAGCTCATTGCACCATCCCAGTTTCAGAACCTGGCTGTTTGCAAATTAGTCTGTCCCTGGCCCAGTGCATCATGGGAACAGGGCAGACCAGACTACAAAAGCCAATTCTTACACTGGGAAGGAAACAAGCTTCCGGGGACCGGTTTCTGGCATTTCAGCCGTCTTCGGCCCGGCTTGCTTGAATCCTGATGGTGCAATGAGCAAGGGACTCACATCTGAGTATACCCTTCCACGCTTAGGGTGGACAAAAATATTTACAACAAGGGGTGGTGATGGACAGAGTCTCTGAATTAAGCAGAATACTCTCACCCAGTCAAGAGATCAGGGCTAGAACCAACACCGTTTTTTAGCTCATTGCACCATCCCAGTTTCAGAACCTGGCTGTTTGCAAATTAGTCTGTCCCTGGCCCAGTGCATCATGGGAACAGGGCAGACCAGACTACAAAAGCCAATTCTTACACTGGGAAGGAAACAAGCTTCCGGGGACCGGTTTCTGGCATTTCAGCCGTCTTCGGCCCGGCTTGCTTGAATCCTGATGGTGCAATGAGCAAGGGACTCACATCTGAGTATACCCTTCCACGCTTAGGGTGGACAAAAATATTTACAACAAGGGGTGGTGATGGACAGAGTCTCTGAATTAAGCAGAATACTCTCACCCAGTCAAGAGATCAGGGCTAGATCCAACACCGTTTTTTAGCTCATTGCACCATCCCAGTTTCAGAACCTGGCTGTTTGCAAATTAGTCTGTCCCTGGCCCAGTGCATCATGGGAACAGGGCAGACCAGACTACAAAAGCCAATTCTTACACTGGGAAGGAAACAAGCTTCCGGGGACCGGTTTCTGGCATTTCAGCCGTCTTCGGCCCGGCTTGCTTGAATCCTGATGGTGCAATGAGCAAGGGACTCACATCTGAGTATACCCTTCCACGCTTAGGGTGGACAAAAATATTTACAACAAGGGGTGGTGATGGACAGAGTCTCTGAATTAAGCAGAATACTCTCACCCAGTCAAGAGATCAGGGCTAGATCCAACACCGTTTTTTAGCTCATTGCACCATCCCAGTTTCAGAACCTGGCTGTTTGCAAATTAGTCTGTCCCTGGCCCAGTGCATCATGGGAACAGGGCAGACCAGACTACAAAAGCCAATTCTTACACTGGGAAGGAAACAAGCTTCCGGGGACCGGTTTCTGGCATTTCAGCCGTCTTCGGCCCGGCTTGCTTGAATCCTGATGGTGCAATGAGCAAGGGACTACTATAGGTGTGGCAGGGTATACTCAGACATGAGTCCCTTTCTCACTGCTCCATCAGGATTCAAGCAAGCCGGGCCGAAGAGGCTGAAATGCCAGAAACCGGTCCCCGGTAGCTTGTCTCCTTTCTGGTGAAGAATTGGCTTGGTAGTTTGGTCTGCCCTGTTCCCATGATGCACTGGGCCAGGGACAGACTAATTTGCATATAGCCAGGTTCTGAGCTGGGATGGGGCAGTGAGATAAATAACGGTGATGGATCAAGCCCTGATCTTTGGACTGGGTAAGAGTGGTCTGCTTAATTCAGACACTCTGTTCATCACCACCCCCTATTCTGTATCGTTTTTGGCCACTATAGGTGTGGCAGGGTATACTCAGACATGAGTCCCTTTCTCACTGCTCCATCAGGATTCAAGCAAGCCGGGCCGAAGAGGCTGAAATGCCAGAAACCGGTCCCCGGTAGCTTGTCTCCTTTCTGGTGAAGAATTGGCTTGGTAGTTTGGTCTGCCCTGTTCCCATGATGCACTGGGCCAGGGACAGACTAATTTGCATATAGCCAGGTTCTGAGCTGGGATGGGGCAGTGAGATAAATAACGGTGATGGATCAAGCCCTGATCTTTGGACTGGGTAAGAGTGGTCTGCTTAATTCAGACACTCTGTTCATCACCACCCCCTATTCTGTATCAAATTACACGGACGGCATACCACTATGATAAAAAACTATCTCCTTGCTCTTAACCCGGGCCAATGCTGTGACAAGCTAGTGGGTTGCATTGGACAGACTGGTCTTCAGTGTAAATCCTGTAACTTAGTCATATCTGAGCCGAGCCTACCCCGACACAAAGCTAGCATAAGACAACATACTCCGCTCACGATTTCTAAGCTTAATGTCAGGTCCCTGGTAAAGCACCATCCTGAGTTAAATACTCTATTGATCGATGAGAACCCAGACATACTATTCCTGTGCGAAACCTGGCTCAAGGATGAGCTAACCAGCATTCCTAACCTTACGTTACCAGATGGATTCTCTATGACAGCCATTAATAGAGAATCTAGGGGAGGCGGCATTGCGGTTATCTACAGAACGTCATACTCTTGCTCCTTTCTAAAGGAAGACATCACGGGTTGTGAGTGTGCCCGTTTCAAAATCACCACTAGCCCTCATTTCTCCCTCTCTGGCCTTTTCATCTACCGACCCCCGGGGCCCACCTCCAGATTTACGGAGGAACTTTTAGAGGTAGCCCACGCTCTGGTTATGAGCTCCGCCAACTTCACTATTTTGGGAGACTTAAACCTCCACTTTGACTCCACCTCGGATCCTACCATCAGTAATCTCCTAGCGGACCTAACAGCCCTACAGCTGATCCCCCTTATACAGTCCACTACTCACTCTGCTGGTCACTTACTCGACCCTGTATTCACCAACATCCTGGAAGCCAGAGCTGACCCGCCCAAACCCATGGGTTGGACTGACCACTTCCTCATCAAATTTGTAATATCGGCCGATACCCAATCCAACAAGGTTTCCCCTCCCTCGTGTCCAAAACGGCCCTGGCACAAACTCCAAAATAAGGATCTTTCCGCTATTCTAGGAGAACCTAACTTCTCAACCACTAACGACATTAATACGTCGTACGCCTCCTTTCAGGAGTGGATCACTAAAGGTCTCGACACACTCATACCGGCCAAATGGACTAGAGGACGTAGCACCCCCTCTAATCCATGGTACGACGAGAACTTGAAACGTCTTAGAAAGGAATGCAAAGTAGCTGAACGTTACTGGAGAAAAGACTATAAGGACAAGGGCAAAGCTTTTTACCAGTCCAAACTTAAATCGTATCATAAAGCTATACGTGCAGCCCGCGCATCCTTCTATGCCAAGGAAATCGACTCCAGCCCCAACCCTACGAAAACCATTTTTAAACTGGTTCAAAAGCTGCAAAACTGTGGCAATCCTGCCTCATGTATCTCCTCCACTCAGCAGTGTGAGGACCTTGCCACCTTCTTTATTGAAAAGGTGAGGAAAATTTATAACACCTTCTCACAGAATCCTTCGGACTGCACTAGTTCCTCCAACTCCCCCTTTAAAGGCATCAGACTTACTTGTTTGCCTGCTATCTCTCACGAGGATCTAGCTAAACTCTGTAGAAAGGTGAAATCCGGTGCCCCTTCAGATCCCATGAGACTGGCTCACTTTTTAGAGGCTTTGGACTTCTTTCTTCCATCTCTGGCCACGCTCCTTAACCTCTCCTTCTCATCGGCTACTGTTCCTACATGTTGGAAACAGGCATGGGTCACTCCCATTATCAAAAAGCCCACCCTGGACCCCACAAAGCCGGAGAACTACAGGCCCATCTCATTGCTCCCCTGGGTGTCTAAACTAGCAGAAGCCCATGCTAACACCGTACTATCAGACCACATGGCCCAAAATAACATCTTGGACCCCTCCCAACACGGGTTCAGGCCTGGGCATAGTACAGAGTCCGCCCTTCTATCCACCACCGAACACCTCCGGAGGGTACTAGATACTGGTCAAAGTGCTGCGCTGATACTACTCGATCTCAGCGCAGCCTTTGACACGGTCTCCCATAATATCTTACTGAGTCGCCTGGAAAACATTGGGATCAGTGATCTGGCCCTTGAATGGTTCCGCTCGTTTCTGATGAGCAGATCCTTCCGTGTCTCAGCACCCCCGTTCACCTCCCATTCACATTCTATCGACCAAGGAGTTCCGCAGGGATCGGCTCTCAGTCCATCCCTCTTTAACCTGTATGTGCAGCCTCTCGCGGCAGTGGCCAAAGAATGGGACCTCACGCTGGTGTCGTACGCCGACGACACACAGCTGGTAATCAACCTCACTGAGGCGCCCTCAACCTCTGCCACAAGATTCAGGGATGGACTGGCCGCAGTCGCCCATTGGATGACGGCTAACTGCTTACAACTGAACGCAGGTAAAACCGAGGTGCTGCTCCTGGGTAAGAAACCCAGCTGTTGGAGCGACCATTGGTGGCCCCCCCTGCTGGGCCCCATCCCTCCTTCTAAATCTCTGGTTAAAAACCTGGGAGTGTGGTTGGACTCCTCGCTGAGCTACCAAACTCACACCAAAAGAGTAGCAGCTACGTGCATCGGGCTGCTGAGAAGCCTTAACTCCATTCTAGGGTTCTTCGACCCCAAAACACGGCAGCTCATAGTCCAATCCACCATCCTCTCCCGGTTAGACTATGCTAGCGTCCTACTGTTAGGCGCTAACAAAGCCGAGACAACCAGGCTTCAGCGAATTCAGAATTCTGCGGCTAGGGCAATAGTTGGCCTTCCTAGAAGATGCTCTGCTAGAGCCACCATACATAGACTCCACTGGCTTCCAGTGGAAGCCCGTATTCAATTCAAGACCCTTACCACTGCCTTTAAAATCCTCAAAACTGACGGCCCTGAACTCCTCCGTCCGCTTCTAACACCCTACACCCCCCAGCGCAATCTTCGCTCCTTGGGTCAACACTTAGTAGTGGTCCCCCGCACGAAACTCTGCCGTGTCGGGGGTCGCTCTTTCAGACTATTGGGAGCAAAACTCTGGAACTCCCTCCCCCTGAATATCCGCCGCCTTGACAACTTGGCCACTGTTCGCAAAGCAATAAAAACTCACCTGTTCCCACTACTGTAAGCCTCCGCCCTCCCCACCCCCTCCCAGTAGGATATGCTATGGTTTCTCAGCGCCGGGACGCCCCGTTGCTGGGGCAGCTGTCGCGCTCAACAAACCCGTAACATAACATAACATATCACTGCTTATTCCAGTTGCTGGCTGGCTTCCTAAGATTGGAGATCTGGTACGAGAAAAGCTGGAGAACAAAAAATAATTTGGTCCCTCTTATCCTGCACCAGTTCCAATACTTGGATTGAAGGGCACTCGTACAATCATTTTACCACCTTTACCTGGTCGCCAACACAACACATACATCTCAATGTCAAGTTATACGGTCTGGCCGATTCTGAATAGTGTAATACCTGCAGTTTAGTGCAACGCTATCTCTTTGAATCCGATAGCCGCAACCTCTACGACTAATGCCCGTATCGGTGAGGGTGATATGGAAACTACTATTGACCTTTCACCTGTTCTGCCTCCATCCTCTTCCGCCACGGATGTCGAGTATACTTACCCTACAGATGAGTCTCAAAGAGAAGTGCCGAACAGTCCTTGACAACATCAGACTAATTCATCCCACCCACCTCTAATACCCATGGCTGCAACCGGTTATTTGGGGGACCATGCCATCTTCTCTTATGACTCATCCTCCTAGTCTACCAGATTGGCACTTCCACCGACAAAATTAACTATTCTCGTCTCTTGGTTCATAAAGACTTACCTGGTCCCCCCATGGAACTACATCTGGTTGGTGCTTATCCTGATTTTCCTCTTCATGTCAATTGGATTTGTGACAGTATTCTTCTTACTCATCAATGGTCATTATTTGCCAGAAAGCTCTGCTGTGACCTTGGTCGATGAAATCAGGCCCCTCATACATCATCCCATATCATGAAACGTGATGAAACTCTTGTGAACATTTCAGCTTTCCCGGTTGCAGATGGCATAATTTGGGATAAAGTAGCTTTCGAAATTCACGGCCCGACAGAGGTGCTCAAGATACCATACATGTTTCACATTTCATTAGGAGATGTGGTAACACAGAACATACAATCTGATGATTGGGAAGTGCAAGCAGTACATTCCTTGGTTTCTGATTTAAAGCATTACGCTGCTTTTGATGCTGAAGATTTGGATGTCAATTCTGCCAATGATGCTAATTTATTCTGTTATCACTATGGGCATCATTTTTTGTATAAAACAAACATGTTAAGACCTGTTTTTAATTACACTCAATGGGAACATTGTCCTACTCCCGTACATGGGAGTTCTAAAACCCTCAGAGATAAATTCACCTATTTCACAGATTATGACACATCTAATCCGGCATCCTATTTTTATCTTGACCTACACTATATTGATTTATTCCAATTCTTTTAGAACTAAATTGGCCACTCAGGGTTATGATCACTGGAAAGATGCAGTTGATTTAAAATCAGTTTGGGGCACTAAACCGTGGCAGGTTCAGGGACTGAAGCTTTACACTGTGCCTGCCTAATCCCAACTGAAATTTTATTTTTAAATGATACAGTGCACCAAACCACTTGCTTTGGCTTGGCACCTGTAAAACATTTCAATATCCCATCCATTCCGTCATTAGCAGAATATGACAATTGGCGTGCACAGTCGAATTATACGATCGAGGTATTGCAAGCTTTGTTTAGAAATGACACTTTCAATGTCTCTGAAATTGATTCATCTGGATGGTTGGTGTGGCAAACAAATTCAAATGCATGTCAAATGTGCTTTGATAAGGCAACATCTGGTTTCACACATACTAGACTAGATCCTTGTTATCCACATTCATATTCGGTCACCACATACTCAGTGGGTAAATTGTGCCAACATTGGTTGGAACATTCCACTTTGTCGTCAGTAAAACAACACCTGTCACTCTTGTCGAGCGACATTAATTAGGCTGATTTTATCTTAGGACCTTGGATTCCCAGATCTAAGAGGTTTATCTATGCAGCTTACAATGAGATTTGGAAACTTTTGCAGATACAGGCAGTGCTTCATATGCAAACATAACATACATATGTTGCTGTTTGTGTGGAGTCAAGAGTTGTCTGACCATATGCTTTCATATTTCTTGATAGGAAGAACACACTTTGATCTCCCTCCAGTGGACACTTAAGTATTGAAGTTCCTGGTAGATGAATAACTAATGTATTGTGTTGTAGTACATCTTTTTTGTTAAATATAGTGCAGTAGCCACTCTATGTTTATAGGTCCTGAAGAAAGCCGGGGTAATGACCCATATGGCTGAAACATGTCGACCGCCTTGCACTGTGCCAGTAGGCAATCTTACTACGTGGCGCATTTTTTAACTTTTGGCACATGGACTTTTGTTAAAACCTTCCTCTGAGTCTGCGTAGCCAATTTTTACCTATCACCGTCACCCCAGCACTGCACCCTGTCACTCATGTCACACTATGATGTTTATTATGACTACATCACTGGTATCCATTCCAATACCGGCACTACATGGTCGGATGGAATGTTTTAGCAATCCCCACATGACGTAAACTCCACCATAAAGGGTGGTCTGATGGGAATTGCTTAGGATTTTGTTTAACAATCTTGGTAAAATGTGTTATCAATTATATGTTGACAGTAACCTTCACCCACACATGCACTTTATGTTACCACAGCGACTGGTATAACCACACAGTATCCCTAGACCTGGTCTGCTCTTTTGTGTATTGTATAGTGCTTCATATGCGCCAAATTGACCAAGCCGATTTAGAAAAAGAACTGGTCGACAATAGCATCAATTCACTTTCTTCACGCATTTACACATTGGATAATGTTGTTTCATCTGCAATTGATATTGTTCAGAATGATGTATCTGTGTTATATCATGGTCAAAATCAATTACTATCAGTTATGCAGTTTGCATGGACGTTACAGACTCCCAAAATGGGAAAAGTCCCTTAGGATTATTTGAATGCTTCTGCTTTGTTTTTACCATTTAATCTGACTGATAAACAGAGATGTATGTCCATGAAAGATGCTACATACACACTGCTGCACATTGAACAATTGAAGCACTTGCCATTCTCTGTAGCGGAGATGGATTCAGCTGTTTGGTTAAATCATGGGGTTATCTCTCTCCCATGCTCGCTGTTTCAATTTAAATCATGTATGCAATATTTTCTGATTGGCAGCTTTGAATCCCTGGGTACGGCATTTCTCCGTGAATTATGGTCCCAACCTTTTACTTACAGGTGTCAGCGGGAGGATAAGGAAGTTTTCCTAACAGGGGAGGACTGCGATTCCACAGTAGGACATTCCCTAGTTTGTAAGCACATTAAGTTGCACGGCGCTTGTAATATATCTGCGCCTAATCTTGCTTGTTTTTTAAAAGGAACTCCAGTCCCAGTAATAATTCCAGCTTTTACATTGCTTACTAATGGCAGTTATCTTATTTTGAACAACCACGACTGCTGTGGTTTACGGGTAGGAATACCGTATTTCGTAGGAGTTTCACAAAGTTGTTGTAGCAATGTGCTTTTTCCATCCCCGCATGGGAAGCTAGATAGTTCAATTTGGCTTTCCATTCCGACTTTGAAAATGGATTTCAACAAATTAAGCAGGCTCAAAGCGCTAATGTTTCAACAAGAAGTTGCTCTCACTTCTGCTCGAGAGACCTTTGAGTTGCAGGTGGCCTGAACATCTAGCGAGATTCAGTCACTTCTGAACAATAACCTCCCACTTCATTTCGGGGAGCTTATACATCAAATATTTAATGCGTCTGACACCAAGGGCCTTGTTCATTTTTTTTAACTTGTGGCTTCTTTTCAGACAATATTTGGAGTAATACCGGCTTTTACTCATTCTATTTTTTCCAGCATCTTTCGAGGTTTCCCTTTATTACTGGCACTAGCAGGAGGAATCCTTCTTCTTCTTATCCAGCTGCGCAATGGCTGCTCATCTTGTGGTAATACACAGACCAGGCCAATTGCAACCTTACCGTGATCGAATGCAACAAGTTTTTGGATGCTTGCCATTAGCAACGCTTAGTGTGAGTTAATGATTAACTTTTCGCTTTGCCTGCTTCACTTGCATGCAACCTGTATTCTAATGTCAACAGTGCCCTTTCTATTGGGCTAGGAATTTATGCCTCTCCAATACGTCGTGTCCTGTCCAGGATTTTAACCAGTTAATGGGTCCCTTAGAGGCCCATGACCAGGCTTGTTCTGGGTATGGCCGTTGGCGCGTGCTGTTGCACTCAAAGTCTTGGCTGAATGGGATATCTGTGCGGCTGCTCAGAACCTCTTGCAACTGAGTTTCATCAAATATCACGCAAGTTGCCCGATTATGCTAGCGGAAGCATCAGATTACGAGGAGCATGTCTGTTCCTTCGACCTACTTGATTGGATGGCATCCCTTTTTTCCGCGAACGATGGGGATGACCTTTTGGAAGGAATTGCTTTCTTAGGTTCACTTACTTTGGTGGATTTACCACCTCCTTCATAATGACATTTTCCCGGAGACAACACTCTTTTACAACTCACCACAACAACAAAAATAGGGGGGGGATTTTTGAATTTTTACAATTTTTTTTTTCAAATTCTTTTGAACTCTGCTCGGCTTTTGAACTCTGTTTTGGTCCTTTGTCTATATACCATTGCCGTACCAAGGGGAGGGTGTTATATGGCCATTAGGGTGATTGTCGACATTGCTAAGTTAGCATGAGCTCTGCTGCCATGATGCTACTTTTGCGCACGTTACTACATGTTTTTATTTTGCAAGACTTTTTTATGCCTTTCACATGAGAATTGTCTGCTTTTCGCGTTCTCTGCTGGTTCCTGTAGTCTAGTCAGAACACGATGTGCAAGGTTGATAAACAATGCACATTGTTATTCTGTTCTGGTCCGTCCCTAGAACCTAGACAAAACATGCTAAGCACAGCTGCACTGCTGAAGACATATCGTGCTTTGATATTATGGGGATCCAGGTTATTCAAACACACACTTGGAGAGAGACATTTCCTTGGAGAAAAGCTATGCTGTTCCTTTGATGTAAACCTTTCATCTAGGCTTTAAGGTATGGGGTCTGCTGACAAAGCCCAGAGATCTTCTTTTATATAATAAAACTTTTTCCAGCCAAGGGGAGGGTGGTTAGGCCTTATAGTCTTTTTCCACTGTCTTTATACAATTACATCCCCCTTTATATTCTATGGAATTGTAACAAAGCTAACTGTTCTGAGTTTATGCATTTCACTGCTGGTAGTGGCTCGTATACTGCATTATAGAGCACGATAGTTTAAATAAACATATTGAACTATTACAGTGACTCTGCCTATTCTTATTGTGGACAAGTACGAGTGCGTGAGCGAAAGGGTATGTTTTGCTACCGCGATTCCTGAGATAGTCGGGAATGTTGTGTTCTGGGTTGTCTAATCATTTGTAGCTGCGTGATTATGTAGGAGAACAAATGAGACACAATAGCTAGTCGGTTTTGGGTACTAAAGTGATAGGAAGGTACAACTCCTATTCACTGAGGTCCTGTTTTCCTGCGCATAGTTGTGTGTATGTGCAGAATCCCTGCAACAGGAGTGATTGCAAGTGATGTGTTCTGATTGCGCTACAGTAGACTTATGATTGAATACCAGGTATATCCTCTTATCATACTCAGTTGAGCTGTGCCACATTATGATATACCATGCTGGAATAAACATGATGGTATGCTATTCTATGTTTGGCAATTGAATACCACATTATGTTATGCCGTGATGTGTTATGGGTGTACTAGGCTTGGGTATACAAAGCTATTTCGTGCATCATTATGGTGCATGCTATTATGTTGTAGTATCCCATGATGTGTTGTGGTGTACCATGCTAGGCAATTTTATGCAATACTATAATTTTATAACATGTTGTGCCACTATATGCTATATCATAGGATCTATGTTTGTACACTGAGAGACATTACTTCATCATCCCTCCCTTGTTTCCAGACACACGAGGCATTCCTGACTCACCAGACACCCATATCACGTGATGAAATCTGTATTAAGACCCCCACTACCCTCTAACCTCCTGTTTTTCATTGTCTCACCTGACGTGAGGCGTACGTACCACACGTCAAACGTGTGAGGTGGTCGTTTCTAGCTATTTGGATGTCATTTATGGATCAGGCATGGCAGGGCCGACCTGGTCTGTATTGTGGCCTTCCCTCACTGTGTCTAGGGTCGAGGTGCACTCTCGGCAGCAGAGCGGGCTGAGTTCGGATGAAGGAGTCACCAGCTCGGTGTGGCTGGGGCTGAACTTCCAGGTTGGAGGCCGAATTGAGAAGCAGCAGCATACGGGACAGCGCAGCTCCTCACCTGTCAGTTTCTGTATTTAGTACACGGTAAGGGCCTCGAAAAAAGTATTTTATCATTTTTTCTATCCTTCGTGTAGATTTGAGAATGGATGATTGTTATACGTATGATTATTGGAAGCTTGTCCTCTCCCCTTCTGACGATGATGAGCCCATTCGTGCTTGCTGAAGCCGGTCCAGGAGTCCGGCGGATTCTTCTGCCCTACTTTCGGCTTCTGAAGTTCAGGCTATGATTGAGGCTGCTGTGGCTCGTGCTCTGGAGTCCAGGGTTCCGTTCTGCAGTGGGTCCAGTGGATTCGCCCTCTGACGACTCCTTGGCTTCTGAAGCTAGCCATCCATCTATCGCTAAGGGAACATTTGTGCGTAGAGAGGAAGTTCCGGATATTCTGAAACATATCCAGGAGAAATTTGGATGTGACCCTTTTTCATCATCTGAGGGGACAGAAGGCATTTTCCCCAGTATGCCCCCTGTTTTCAAAGATTTAATAGCTGGTGAATGGCGTGACCTGGAACGCTCTTCAATTCCATGCTTTCTACAAAAGCTGTACACTCTGGAGAAGGGGGAGGACTCTTGTCCTCACCTTGTTAAGGTAGACGCTATGTTGACCACTCTAATTGGTCGTATAGAAATTAATCCTGAGGATTGTTCTCCTATGGATGCTATGGACAAGAAAGTTGATTGGGCTCTGAAGAAGGCTTTCTCTGTGGAGAATTTGACTTTAAAGGCGGGAATCTATTCTGCTTATGTTGCTCAGTCCATGGCGTCGGACTTTGAGAAACTGACCAGGGCAATCCAAGAGGAGACTGATTGCTCTGACTTACTGGTTCACATGGAACAAGAGACAAAATTATTGGCAGACATCTCTTCGGATGTCCTGAGATCCTCTGCCATGGAGTCTGGTTCCATGATGTTGGCACAGAGGAATCTGTCGATGAGAGACTGGAAGGCCTAATTCTCCGAAAAATCCCCTCTCCTTAAAATTCTATTTGAGGGTAAAATGCTGTTTGGGGAGCAGCTGGACAGCATGATTACCAAAGCTTTCAAAGATTGAAAGCATGCTCTTTCCTACAAGGGAAAGGCTTCATCGTCTTCCTACTCTTGTTGCTTTTGGAATCCTCCTTCTTCCACTTCTTTCTTTCATTCCTCCCGTCAGTCCTCAGGTTCCAGCCCAAGAAGGCCTCTTCCTTGCCAGGCACCAAGGGTCAACCTCATACCTTCAAGCGGAAGTCCTGACAACGCTTGTGGAGTGGCTTCAATGCCTGTGGGCGGGAGACTGTTGTGTTTTCTGGAGGCTTGGAGTTGAGATGTGAGGGATAATTGGGCTTTGAACATTGTCAGGAGCCGCTATCATATAAACTTAGCCACTCTGCCTCCTAGCTGGGCACCCATACTCCGTTCCCCAGGGATCCTGAGAAGATGTGGGCTCTTCTGGATGGGGTTCAGGCTCTTCTGGAAAAGAAGGCAATCATTCCTGTCCCCCTAGAGGAGCAGGGAATGGGTTGCTATTCCATTTTTTTTAGTTCAAGAGGTATCCGCGGGGGGTTAAGCCTGTTCTGGACCTAAAGAGAGTGAATAAGTGGGTCAGGATCATTCACTTCAAGATGGTGTCATTAGAGTACATAATTCCGTTGGTAGGGGTCCAGGATTTTATGACATCCATAGACCTCCAGGACACTTATCTCCATTTTCCCATGGCTCGGGATCATCAGAAGTTTCTGTGTTTTGCCATAAAGGACTACAACTTCCAGTTCGCTGTGTTGCTATTCGGGCTGAAGTCCGCTCCTCCAGTCTTCACAAAGCTGTTAGCCCAGTTGGTGGCTTTCGTTCATGATCAGGGTTTTTTTCCCCATCCCTATATCGACGACTGGTTGGCTCACGCTCCCTACATCATGTTGCCTCTCAGTCATACAAGGGTGGTTCTGGACATTTTCCTGGAGCACGGTTTTCTTATAAATCAGGGAAAATCCTGCCTTGATCCGTCCCAGGACCGTCTCTTTATTGGAGCAAGATTTCATACAGATCAGATTTGGAGGTGGTCACTTTGTTCAAGGTTCGGGTATCCAAGATCCGGTTTCATGTTCTGGATCTGTTGTTCAGGCAGGTCCAGGTCGCTGTTCGTTGGCTCCAGGTTCAGGAGGATCTGGCGGCCACTGCACTTCTGGTCCCATGGGCTTGGTTTCACTTGCACAAGCTGATGGCTCACATTCTGGCACATTGGTCTCCCCATTGTCTCCCCCCCTCTTCCTCGATACCGGTTTCCCCTCAGATCACGGTGGATCTGGGTTGGTGGCTGGTTCAGGATCATCTGCTGTGGGGGTGTCGCTCTCCCCTCCAGCCCCTTTAGTGGTCACCACAGATGCCAGCCTCGGCAGTTGGGGGGCCTGGATGGGGGTTTATTGGACCCGGGCTTATGGGAACAGGCAAGGGGGGGACCTAGTCCCCTTCTCTGGCTCGGGTAGCAGAGAAGTTGTTCTGTTTGGCGGAGTCCCATCTGTTGGCGCTATTGGCGATTCATATTCAGGGGGCGTCCAATTCGCTGGCAGACGCTCTTAGCAGAGCCATCCATCATCAGTGGATTTCTGCCTCTGTCTGGTGTTGTTTGTGGAGCTGACCGTGCACTGGGGGGTTCCTGTAGTAGACCTTTTTTTAAGTGTTCTCAATGCCAAAGTTCCCGTAGGTTTTGCTCTCGGAATCGGGAGGGTTCGGCCTGGGCTGTATACGTTCTACCCTGCCAGTGGCATTGGGGTCTTCTGTACGTGTTCCCTCCTTTATCACTGCCTCTCCAGTTCCTTCTCTGGGCCCAGTCTTTGGGGGCGTCTGTAGTCCTTACTGCCCAAGCTTGGCCTCGGGCCTCTTGGCTTCCTTGTCTGGTCGAGATTAAATTGTACTGTAATTGTATTGTAATTGAATTTATTTAGCACTTACTGTGAGAAGTTGGCCTGGTATATGATGTTCACTATTCTAGTGAACACCTTGCACCAGTCCAAACAACCCTTATGGTGATGGTTGTAAGTCAACCTTATAGACCAGCTATCCTAGTGGTAGCGTGGACAGAACAGTCTAAGGCTAAAAGACTATTGAGGGCGTGTAAAGCCAGCTGTTTTACCATATGTAACCCCTTGAATAGCAAATGAAAGGACACCACACAGGATATATATAAAATATATATGTATTTATTTACTAACACACTCCTCTGAACTCTTTATGAGATCAGAGACCAAATCACATAACAAGTTACTTACTCAGGATACGTTAAGTTGCACAATTTACAGTTGGGCCCTCGGGGCGAAGCAAACCATATATTAAGAAAGTGGTATAAGTACCACGTCACGAGAAAAGGAAAGGCCTAGGGCCTAGGGAATCGCTGGGGCTACACTATCTGAACCTTAGTTTACAAGTAGGAGGCCCACAGGCGGCGCGTGCAGTGTCTTTACTCACACACGCGGGCGTCAATGTAAAGTCAATGGGAACTTTGAAGTTAGATAAAGAAGGATTTAGGACACTTCCGGTTTAACTAGGAGGAAACATCTAAAAACCACCCACTTGGACAGTCAATACCCTTGGGAGCACCGAAGTACTCGCGTTACCTCACCCACGGACGGCGGGTGCATAGGTGTGAAGATGGATCGGGTTTCGCCGTTGAAATCTATGGAGCCTGTGAAGAAAGATGCTGCAGGATACTAGGCGGAAGATGTCCGGGTGGATCCAAGGGTGGATCGAGGATGAAGAGGACCTGAAAGCAGAGGGGACAGAGTCTGGGTCACTAAACAGTGACCGGGTGGAACCAGGATGGAACCAGGCGACGTCGAGGAGCAATCAGGTGCTGTCTTGAAGCTTGTCTCTTCAGCCACGCGGACCAGGAGGTGACGAGGATGACCAGGTGCTGGAGGCGAGCTGTCCCACGAAGGTTCTCGCAGATGGAGGGGTCGACTGCCGGATTGGAGTCAACAAGCCTTGGCAAAGGCAACCCACGCAGGATTCAAAAAAGGCCTGAGGTGCCTCACCTTTGCAGGGGGGCAAGGGCCAGTCTGGAGCAACTAGACCAGTGAGTTGGTTCAAAAGGATTGTCGTCACAGAGGCTACTAGCCAACGGGCCAGCAATCGGACAACGCGTCGAGCAGAACACGAGCAGAAGGGCCCCACGCAGAACTCGTGGAGTGTGGAGGGCTGATCTTCGGTGCAGGTGGAGCTCAGGTTCGGGGCTTCTTAATCCCCAGTGCACAGCTTTGAGAATACCTCAGGAGCTGCACAGTTAGCAAGTTGCAAGCTTTTCAAGATGTCCAGTCCCACGTGTCTCGTCGCCTCCACGGATCTCAGCTATGCTGCAGCCGTGAAGAGAGGGTCAGAGAGGTCTGGAAGTCTGGGTCTTGTCAGGCTCTGTGCTCGGGTCCCGGCGGGAGCGTCGACAAAGCAAGCCGTTGATTTGCTGGATGGTGCCTGGTTGCCCAGGGTGGTCACTCCTTGGCCACAAGGGAGATTCTTCAGTCTTCAGCTTCAGCAGAACGTCGAAGGTCCAGAGTTTTGTGTCAAGTTTCGATTCCAGGATTAATCTAAGTCCTAGGACTCAGCTCCTACCTTTATACAACTAAAAGGGGCTGGATTACTTTCTAGGTCCCTCCTATGGGTGGGACCAGGAAGGGGGGTGGTTACACCCCCTTTCCTTTGTCCAGTTTCGCGCCAGAGCTGGGGCTGGAGTGCCCCAGCAACCGGTTTGAATTGGGGTATGCATGGAGCACCTAGTGTGCCCCAGGCAGTGACTCATTCTATTCAGCTCTCCCTGTTCCAATACACAAAGTCCTGTCTGGGGTAGTGCTCGCACCTCTCCAGGCAGGAAACCTATTGTCCAAACCTCCGTGACTGGAAGGACTCCCAGCAGCAGGAGGTCAGACTTGTGTCTGTGGCAGCAGCGTCCATCTTGTGATGCTGGGGCTCTGGTTAACTTTAACCGGGTACAGTAGTTTTAACATGTCTTCTCCCTCTAGAAGGGTGGAATGCTACCCCCGTTGCCAGAATTGGCAAGGGGGTAGTATTCCAAAGCGTATGACATCTTACACGACATGTTTGGATAAAGCCAAACCAAAGTTAGCATTAACCGCGAGGATTATAATGCACTTAAGAGTATATGGTATGGCAATATCATAGAACAGCTATAAGGACATGGTTCCGAAAGCTGCAGACAGGCTCAGCTCATGCTAGAGCACCATCTCACACATAACCAAGCACTCTGCCTCCAGGATTGTTAAGGCCTGCCATAGGAGTGACTTATAGGTTACTATGTGTCTATATATAAAGTAGGTATAGGGATACTATACCTAAGCAAGGGGTGATTACACGACCTTGCCCCAGCTGAGTCATCAGCCAGTTGTGTCAATTTAGGTGGCCAGCCAGGGGTGGCATAATATATGCTGCAGCCCCTGGTAGGCCTTGGGTGCACCTATGCCCTGGGTACCTATGGTACACTATACAGGGACTCACAAAGGTGACCCAATATCCAATTTGGTATGTACCTACAGTACATGGAGTCCATTTTACAGAGAGAGCAGATAGCCTGGGGTCCTGAATAGCAGGATCCCAGGCCAACTAAGTCGAAAACCAGCTAAACACTAGGCAAAAAGTTGGGGGTAACCATAGTCAGGTATCCACCTTCCTACACTTACTACCCCTGGGGAGGCGTCGAAGTACTCTTTTAGTGAGTAGCATGCTACTCTGGAATCCATACTTCAGAACCCAGAACGGATTAGTGGTGAATTAGTATAGTGAAAATATGAAAATAATTTGAGTGGTGGATGTATTAGTTATTTAGATTGAGAAGGATAGTGGAGGGCTAGTGAAGGGAAAAAGGTAATTTATATAGCCCTTGCTACCCTGGATGGGTGTTGAAGCGCTTTTTCGGTGAGTAGCATGCTACTTTGGAACCTATAAAGGATTAGTGGTGAATTAGTATAGTAAAAATACGAAAGTAATTTGAGTGGTCGATATGTTTGTCAGTTATTTGGATTAAGAAGGATAGTGGAGGGATAGAGAAGGGGAAAATGGTTTGCATTTATATAGCGCTTGCTACCCCTGATGGGAGGTTGAAGTGCTTTGTGTCGAACAGAGGTGGAATAAACTGTAGGGAAAGGAAGGCACATCTTGCCAGAACAACGACCTTAAAGTGTCCTGACGCCTGGAAAAGGATAAACAAATTACATGGGAGCTTGCTTTTACTGGGTCATCGTTGCTTGAGGCACCTTCCAGTTTATTACTATTGACAAACCAGTCGGGTTTTAACTCCTCAGACGGACAGTCTGGAAGGACCAGATAGATATACTCCTATACAGACTATTTGGACCACAAAGACTGACGGTAATTAGGTAGACTTCAAGCACTGGACTCCCAGACATCTGGGACCGGACAAACAGACTCCTAGATAGTCAGATTGCTAGGACCAGAAAGACAGACTACTACAAAAACGGACTTTAAGATGAGGTCAGAGTTGGAGTGGTTGTTGCCCCTGTCTCCCTTGCCTTTGATGTTCCCTATGTTGCAGCAGGATGTTCTGTCCCAGGTGCGCTTGGCAGCCTGGAAATTGAAAGTTTAGGGCTGCTGCATAAGGGGGTACCGACAGGTTTGACCTTGACTCTGCAGGCGGTTAGGCGCTCATCAACCAACAAGTCTTATTTAAAGCACTGGCGTTCTTTTAGTATGTGGTGCTGAGGTGAGAGTTTGGATCCTGCTTCATCTACATTGTTTGAGGTGATGTTGTTTCTCCAGGATGGGGCCTCATTGGAATTGAGGGTTGCCTCCCTTTGGCTTCAGTGGGCTGTGATTAAGGCTTTCCGGAGATCTTGGGAGAACCTGTCTGATACTGATGGTTTGATTAGGCATATTTTTAATGCGTTGCGTAATTTTCTTACATCCCCTCGGAAGCACTTTCCTTCTTGGGATTTGTCTTTGGTTTTGGAGGCATTTATGTCTCCTCCATTTGAGCCTCTGGTTTCTGTGGATTTGCGTTTGTTGTCTTTTAAGACTTTCATTTTGGTGGTGGTGTCTTCTGCTCGCTGTCTGAGTGAACTGAGCTCTTAGTCTTTCAAGAAACCCTTTTATAGGGTTTTTGATGACAGGATCATTTTGCCACCTGTCCTTTCCTTTCGTCCTAATGTTGATTTCCAGTTCCATTGGGACCAGGAATTAATTCTACCATCCTTTTTTGAATCTCCATCTTCGAAATCTGAGGTGCGGCTGCGCTCGTTGGATGTCAGGAGGGCTCTCCTGATCTATATGGAACATGTAGCTTCCATTCGACTTTCTGATTCCCTTTTTGTGAATTTTGGGTCAGTAAATAAGGGGTTGCATCCTTCTACTTCTTCCTTGAGTCGGTGGGTTCAGACTCTGATTTCTCTGGCTTATACGTCTGCTGGGCAGGTTTCTTTTTGGGTGTTCCGGGTTGTTCCAGTAGGTCCATGGCAACCTCGTGTGCTGAGGTCCAGGGGCCTTCCATTTCTGAGATCTGTTGGGGCTTCAACTTTGACTTTTCCCTCTCATTACCGGATTGGCCAGGGGGTTGACCGGTCTGAGGTTTTTGGTTCCAGGGTTCTTTCGGCTATGGTGCCTGAATAGTGGTGCTTCCGTGTTGCCTGTGTTTTTCTAATAAACATGTTTTTGTGCATATGCAATTGGGTTGTCCGGTTTGGCTTTGTTCATCTCATGTGTGTAATAAAGGGAAGCGAGGGAGGGACGAGGAGGTAATGCATCAATTACTTACCGGTAATTGCATTACTCTGAGTCCTACTCCCTCACTTCTATTCATTACATCCCTCCCTCCTTCCCTGGTAGTCCAGGCCAAACCGTTGGTATAGTTTGTTTCGGATTACGTAGTATTACAGGAGATTGGAGGGGGTGGTTTTTTTATGCAGATTTCATCACGTGGTTTGGGTGTCTGGTGAGCCAGGAATGCCTCATGTGTGTAATGAGTAGAAGCGAGGGAGTATGACTCAGTGTAATGCAATTACCAGTAAGTAATTGATGCATTACTTTGCATCCAACACATTGGAGTCACTCCATACATGTATATGTAACTTCTGAATTTCAATGATTTTGTACTAGTGAAATGTGAGCCTAACAATAATGTCTATGTAATCTTTAGTTATATATATATATATATGGACTTTAGAAAGAAACCCTAAAGTAGGAGTAAAGCCAACAAAAATCTTTCCTACAAACAACATCAAATTCTGAAAACACTAGCTGATGACAGGGACATAGTGATTCGCCTAGCTGATAAGGAAGGGAACATTGTTATTCAGGACAGGGATCAGTACACTACTGAGGCCTACTGACAGCTTACGGATACCATTTACTACACATCCATCACTAGGGATACTTACAACAACAGTGTTACCAACATCTGGGACAAACTTACCACATGTAAGGACAAGGGCATCCTCGAATGGGAGGAGTACTGCTATCTTAAGAGAGATTTTCCTAAGATACCAGTGCTTTACCTATTGCCCAAAGTTCACAAAGATCCTGTTACGCCCCCAGGACACCCCATCGTGTCTTCCATAGGGAGTGTGGGCGAACATATTTCCAAATATGTGGACCGCTTCCTCAGGGAATATGTAATCAAACTCCCTAGCAAATAAAGCTGTGAGGTAGGAAATCTCTCGTAGCTGTGGGCACGATAAACTTAAAATAGAGACTTTGTATTTGTCTCCTAAAGTTATCCTCATTCTGTTTACTCTGTTCTGGGATAATGGTAAAATATAAAGACTAATTTGAGTGCATATAAATAGCCGCATATGGCAATATAAATATAGTGTATCACCTTAATGCACCTTCCAATGCACCTTCCCTTGAACAAAATTTGTGAGTGTACTGACAACAATATTCTGT
The DNA here is from genome assembly GCF_964261635.1 of Lissotriton helveticus. Lineage (NCBI taxonomy): Eukaryota > Metazoa > Chordata > Amphibia > Caudata > Salamandridae > Lissotriton > Lissotriton helveticus. The sequence continues at coordinate 1,374,603,546 of NC_136065.1, read as the reverse complement.
TTGGTGAATTACCGATACCAATTTTTACACCTATCTAGTCAAATGAGCATTGAAATCTTTATCCCCTTTTTTATATAATTTTTTTCCCCTGGTGGGCCTACTTGTCTATACATTGGGTTTGCTTTATAATTATAACTATACCTACTTCCGTGATTAAAGAATGTGACGGTTTAAGCAAAATGTTGAAATGTAAGGTTAATTCTGATCGCAATTTGATTTATGAATATGAGTAATTATTGTTTTGTGATTAATTGTCTTTTTCAACTTTTGAATTAAATGAATGTATTGCCATATAAGTAATTCTGTTTTTATATTTAGGAAATTGGAAATCTGTTTGTCTTGAAGAAGGCGCTGGTCGCCGAAACGCGCGTCGACAACACATTTTTTTAATTAATCCCTGAATTATGTCCTTGTTTTTATGAAATTGTGATTATTGTGTTTTATTAATTTTTCCTGTGTAAATTTTTTTTTTTTATTGCATTTTTTATGTATTAGACCTTGTGCTTAATTGAAACTGCCTTGCATTCTACATGAATGCCTTGTGGCATTCTATGTATTTTATTTCATTAAAATAAACTAGTTGTTTCACGGAAGTAGGTTGTTTGCGTCCAATCACTATTATGTGGGCAAGTTACGTTCTCTGACCGCCTGGGTTGATATTCACACATCAAACTCCCTAGCTACATCAGGGACACAAAGGACTTTCTGGGTAAATTAGAAACCATCACATGGGAGGAGGACTTCCTTCTCATCACACTTGACGTTCACTCACTTTATACCATCATAGACCACCAACAGGGTCTTGCTGCGTGTACACACTTTTTGAGGAATAGACACATCAGATTTTGGGAACACAATCGCATGATCCTTGAGATGACAAATTATTGCCTCACTAATAACATCTTTGTTTTTGATGGCACTCTGTACAGACAAGAGGTCGGTACTGCGATGGGTTCATGTTTTGCCCCTTCTTTTGCAAATCTGTTTATGGGCCTATGGGAAGACGAAATCTTCACTTGTAAAACAATCATTAACAACCTGGGCAAGGTTCAACTGTGGCTCAGGTATATTGATGATTTGTTTATCATCTGGAAAAGTAGCCAGACTGAAGCCCAAGAGTTCATTGATGAACTCAATAGTAATGATCGTAACATACAGCTTACCTGCAACATCAGCAGCAGTACCATGGAATACCTAGATGTTAAGGTGGAGATAAAACAGAACCAGATACACACTTCCCTGTTTCGTAAAACCACATCTGGCAACAGCATCCTGCATACCCTCAGCAGCCATGCAGAAACTCTCAAATGGAGTATACCTTATGGAGAACTGCTGAGGGCAAAAAGGAATTGCAGCAGTACTGAGGCATTTGATAGAGAAAGTGCACATATGATCGAGAGATTCAAATTGAGAGGTTATCCTAACTGGGTCCTCAACAAAGCCATTGGCAGGGCAGACATTGTCAACAGAAGTGACACACTCATAGAAAAAACAACCAATGCAGGTGGCGAAGAAGAAAACGATACTAGGATGATCATGACTTTCAATTCAGAGTTAGACAACATCAGACATATCCTGTCTCGCACCTGGGAGACCCTCAAGAATGATAACATCATTGGACATACAATCAGGGAGAGACCAAGTATTACCTACAGAAGAGGGAAGAACCTTAAGGACATGTTAGTGCATAGTGACATCACACAAGAACGAGACAGGGGTGACCACAACCTTATAGGGTTTTTTCCCTGTGGACATTGTAAGGCCTGTTCCGCCAGCACTTTCCGCACCGAATTCTCACATGGCTCGAATAACAAAAGAATCACACAATTTTTAACATGCAGTACTACATGTGTGATATATGTGATTGAATGTCCTTGCAAACTGTACTACATAGGGAGCACCACCCATGTGGCCAAAAAAGAATCTTGGAACATAAACGTGCTATCACGAACAAAGATCCTAAATAACCAGTGGCACGACACTGCCTAGAGAAACACTTTTATGATTCTTCTCTGTTGAAATACTTTATTCTGGAACAAATCAGGCTGGACCATAGAGGTGGCAACAGGGTCACAGACTCAGACAGAGGGAATCTAAGTATATCATAGACCTTCAGACGAGGGCACCTTTTGGCCTGAATCAGGACGAGGAGCTCTCAATTCATTTGAAAAAAGAGAAGACAGGCTCAATTATGTTTTTATGTTTTTCTCTGTTTCTACTTTTCTTTATGGTTTGACTTTAGTAGAGCTTCCCCTCCTTGAAATGTGTGCATTAGAAACTGTAAATTGTAAATTGTGAGGGCACATTTTGGTACCCTTTAACTTTTATTCTTATGTTTTTTCAATTGTAATTTTAATTTTATTTCTTTGTTTCTTTTGTGGAAGGGAAGGAAGGCACCCATTCACATACACGGGTTGCCCTAAATTTTCTTCAATTGTCACTTTTGGATTCACACGGTTTTGTATTAGTCACATTGGACCGCGTACACAAGCACCTCGGATAGACACCTCAGGCCTGACCATATATGGATAGCACTGTTCCATGAGACGGTTGGGTGAGAAGCATTATTTGAAGCCCTCTTGATACTTTGTGTTACCAATGTACTTCAGTTTGGGCACTAAGCCTTTAATATGCGTAACATTACGGAGTTCACCATTTGTGCCATTAAAGCGCTGTATGCATTCTCGGAACTGGGCACTGCGCGACATAGGGATGCGATTTTTTGGTGACAAAGCTGGACATACGTGATTTTTTTATCCTTTACCGTTGTAAACCAGTGGGTGGAGCTGAACTCACAGAGTTTACCTAGACACTTGTCTTTTATACAATACTGTGTAATATTGAGCATGGAGTTGATTCAGACACTTTTCTATTACACATTTCTTTGTAACTATGAGGGCGCGCAATTTCGATCACCATACATTAATTGCCAGAATGTCTGGTTTATGTTTTTCTCAGCAATTACCCTACTCATCCAACATTTATCTTCTGTTGACCCACATTTGTGCCATATATACTCAGAAAGATGCAAGCACTTGCTATCACCTGTTTCCTGTACTATACTTGAATTAGGATTTGCATACTCCTGTGACACGTTATCTAAAGTGTTAAGATGACCCTTTGTGTTGGTGCGCTCATTCATGTGATCAAGGCTGTGGATGTGGATGCAGTTGAAACGCGTTGTGGTGAAATACACCCAGTTGCATATGGATTTGGATGGTGTTATATATATATATATATGTATCTTTTTTCACTTTAAAAAACCAAGGTTTACATAGATGTTATTGTTAGGCTCACATTTCACTCATACAAAGCCACTGAAATTCAGCAGTTATAGTTACCTGAGCTAAATATAACTTACACCCCGTAATGCACTCATATATTGCATCACTTATGACATCACTGATGACAATTTAAATGGCATCATACAGTGAGTGTGAGTCTTTACGAATAGTTTATGAGAGTTAAAGATATACACTAAGGTACTCCAAATTTAAATTAGTATACTTTGTGTACTAGTAATGAGTGATACTATTTCTAACATATATTATGTGAGTAGTTGTGTGACTGTGTGTATTTGTGTGTGAGTGGGTATATGGGTGGCTGTATATGTGTGTAAGTGGTGTGTGAGTATCTGAGTGAGTGACTGAGTGAGTGAGTGGGTGTGTCAGTGGCTATATGGGTGGGTGAGAGAGTGGCTGTGTGAGTGGCTGTATGAATGGGTGTGTGAGTGACTGTATGGGTGAGTGGGTGTGTGTCTGAATGGGTCTTATGAATGTGTGACTGGGTATGTAAATGGCTGTAAAGGTGAGTGAGCGGCAGTTTGAGTGGGTGTTTAGTTGAATGAGTTGGTGTGTGAGTGGCTGTATTGGAGAGTGAGCGTCAGTGTGAATCGCTGTATGGGTGAGTGAGTGGGTATGAGAATGGCTGCATGGATGAGTGAGCGGCTGTGTAAGTGTTTGTATTTATGTGTGAATGAGTATGTACATAGTTGCGTGGTTATGTGAGTGCCTGTGTGACTGTGTATATCTGTGAGTGGGTGCGTGAGTGGCTGTGTGGATGTGTGAGTGGCTGTATGGGTGAATAAGTGGGTGTGTGAGTGGCTGTATGGGCGAGTGAGTGGTTGTGTGAGTAGTTGTATGGGTAAGTGGTTGTGTGAGTGGCTGTTTGAGTGAGTGCGCGCCTTATCGACAGATTTATGTTGTTTATTGAAAGTAGGAGACTACTAATAAATAAATCTAAAACCTTTGTAATGTCCTGTGGGATGAAAGCCAATTCTAGCTTTTTTATAGAAAAGGTGGATGTGTGAGTGGCTGTATGGGTGAATAAGAGGGTGTGTGAGTGGCTGTATGGGCGAGTGAGTGGTTGTGTAAGTAGTTGTATGGGTAAGTGGTTGTGTGTCAGTGGCTATATGGGTGGGTGAGAGAGTGGCTGTGTGAGTGGCTGTATGAATGGGTGTGTGAGTGACTGTATGGGTGAGTGGGTGTGTGTCTGAATGGGTCTTATGAATGTGTGACTGGGTATGTAAATGGCTGTAAAGGTGAGTGAGCGGCAGTTTGAGTGGGTGTTTAGTTGAATGAGTTGGTGTGTGAGTGGCTGTATTGGAGAGTGAGTGTCAGTGTGAATCGCTGTATGGGTGAGTGAGTGGGTATGAGAATGGCTGCATGGATGAGTGAGCGGTTGTGTAAGTGTTTGTATTTATGTGTGAATGAGTATGTACATAGTTGCGTGGTTATGTGAGTGCCTGTGTGACTGTGTATATCCGTGAGTGGGTGCGTGAGTGGCTGTGTGGATGTGTGAGTGGCTGTATGGGTGAATAAGTGGGTGTGTGAGTGGCGGTATGGGCGAGTGAGTGGTTGTGTGAGTAGTTGTATGGGTAAGTGGTTGTGTGAGTGGCTGTTTGAGTGAGTGCGCGCCTTATCGACAGATTTATGTTGTTTATTGAAAGTAGGAGACTACTAATAAATAAATCTAAAACCTTTGTAATGTCCTGTGGGATGAAAGCCAAGAAAGCCAATTCTAGCTTTTTTATAGAAAAGGTTAAGATGACACAAGTTAAAACCTTTTTCTATCTAGGAATTACTTATGCAAACGATGGAACATGGCAACCCGAGTTCGACAACATCTTAAAAATGATAAGGTCTACTAATAGTATTTTTAAATTTTCATCTAAACTTGGGGTGAGGAGCATCAAAGACATGATGAATATCTATAATGTAAAAGGTGTTACATCAGCGCTGTATGGCGCGGGGGTGTGGGGACATTGCATTGGCCCAACTATGCAGAGAGATGAAAATAAGTTCCTTAGAAAGTTGTTGTGTGTACCACCTTCAGCATCAGTAGAACTGATTCATGAAGAAGTCGGAATCAAATTTATCTCTGATTTAGCAGCACTACGTCCCTTGCTGCTATGGCGCTCAATTTGGGCCAAGACTGAAACACAATTCACCCAGGAGATAATCCTTGATTGTCTCAGGTTGGACCACTCTTCGCGTATCATGTGGCTTAAGTACATCCACCACTGGTTCAATCTCCTATTCAAGTTTGACACATTTCTTGACCCCAAATCTGTTGCATCTATCCCCAAAAACGACATAAAACAAAGGTTTTTAAATCACAAGAAGGAGTGTCGCGACAGGGTGTCTGGAACGTCACAATCTGTGATGTTCTACCGGGAATGTAATCCAATTATCGGTTTCCAACCTTATCTTTCTAGTGTTACTCGTAATTCTCACCGGTTTGTTTGAACACGCTTAAGGTTGGGAATCGCACACCATCTTGTACCATTCCCTGTAATGAAAGCCAGATCCGATACTGTATGTCCTTGTGATAACACCTCACGTCAGAGCTGCTGCCACTTTTTTTATTGTTTTGTAAATTTTACCGTTCCTTTAGGGTATTATATCTAAAACCCATCCTTTTAAAAAACAATGTTCGTTCTACAAAGAATGCTTTACAGCTACTATCCTCTTTAAATGATCTGGATATTTGTTTTTTTGTTGCGTCATACATACTAAAATGTACAGCTGCCAGGAAAGCCATAGTCATCTGATGTATTTGACCGTGTTTTAACCCTATGCTTTCCTGTCTGTAAATTTGTATGTATTATAAGTGAACTCAGTTTTTATTAGGTAATAGACTGTGTATCGTTTAAACCCCAATTGTACCGGTCAAATTATGTTTTTAATTAAGTTTTTAGACTGTAATATATTATGTCCACGATGGTTTTTAGATAGTTTTTAGAATTGGTGACCTTGATGAAATTTAGAAACAATGTTAAACATGTAAATCTGTCTTGCTTGTATGGTTTGTTTTACAAATCGAATAAAGCTTTGAATCGAATCGAGTGAGTGGGTGAGTTAGTCACTGTGGGTGAGTGAGTGTGCATGAGTGCCTGTATGGGTGAGTGACTGCATGTGTGAGTGGCTGTATGAGTATATGAGTAGGTGTTTCAGTGACTGTAAAGGTGACTGAGTGGGTGCATGAGTGGGTGTAAGTATAAATGAGTGGATGTGTGAGTAGTTTTATGGGTCCCTGTGTGGGTTTGTGAGTAGGTAAATGAGAGGACGTACAAGAGTATGAGTGGATGTGTGAATGGTTCTGTGGGTGATGTCATTTGAGATGTCATTACTGATTGACCATATCAAGAGTGATGTAATATGTGAGGTCATAAGCAGTAAATTGTGGGGGCATAAGCTATAGTTTAAGGGCAAAGAAAGGCAGCAAGGCTAATAAAAACTGCAGCCCCCACTATAGTCACTCCTGTGTTACAGCTCATGTATTGCCCACCTCAAACGACCAGCTGCCACATCGTCATAATTTAAATATAATTTCAACAGAAAGATAAGAGGCAATACAATCTTAACTGGACGTTTCAATGTTCAATAATATTCCATTCACTGTATTACAGTGACAAATCACCCCAACATTTTCCAGACAGCTGCTGAAGTGAGCGTCAAATTAGTTTGAACATTTTGTGAAGATTCATCAAACGGCGCCAAAGTTATTGGCAAAACAAAAAAATATTTTCCTATGGAAACTAGGTCCTCACTGTAACTAACTTCTGGCAACCAGCAGTAGCTAATATATATAAACACATTTTGGGACCCCCCTTTTTCTCGGCCCCCGCTTGACGGATCACCCTGACATTTTTAAAAAAGCAGCTGAAATGAGTGGCAAACTTGTTTTGAAAAGTTCATGAGGATTCGTCAAATGACCTCAAAGTTATTGGCACATGAAAACAAATATATATATATATATATATATATATATATATATATGCAAGCTCCAATTTCCAGAAATACCCAGCCGGGTTTACAGAAAAAACAGCACTCACACGGGCAACAGCAGTACTTTCAGCAGGTCGGTTTATTCACAAAAGGCAAACAGACGCGTTTCGGGAGTAGAATCCCTTCGTCAGTGTTATCATTTGAGCGCCAAACATTTTCCCTTATCACTGTTCATGCCCACTATCGACACAAACAAGGGACTAATGCAATTGCGTCTTTACGGCGCGCCATCTTAGAACGCCTTTAATCTATTCCATATCGTCTATATGAGATCATAATTCACGATGATTTTATTGTGTGCTGACGTCAATAAAGACGTAAGTGTATTAACACTTAATACCGCCGTGTATCAGCAACATTTCATTTCTTTATGGACCATCTAGTCACCAAAAACAGCCATATGCCTGAGAAGCAAGGCATTACTAAGAATGCATGATTAAAGCGAAAAATCGCTACATTCAAACTCAACGCTATACTAAGCAAAATCTTGCCGTGGATCGGCACTTGCAACCTAATATCAGGTTGCTGAATTCTCAGGTCATTGACAAAAGGATAAATACACAACATCGTATCTCGTTTTGACGACAAAACTTACTTATACTATATACATTTTCAGAATTTCATCCCGACACATAATCAAAAATATTTCAAAAACATTTCAAAAACATTGCAGAACAGTTTCATACAGTTAATCATATGGTATACTTTTTAGCCCAAGTGGGAGGCAAGTTCCTCCCCCATATTCAGTCCCTTCGGAGCCTTGGTCTCAAGATCAATAATAAATCTAGATTCTAATCTTCTCAGAACCTGTAACCGATTTCCTCCTCTAGGGTTCTCAGTTACTTGATCTAAACAGAAGTATCTTAACAGAGTCCTATCACTCTTATGTTTGATGGCAAAATGCCGTGCTACCGGGTAGCTAAAATCTTTATTGGCAATTGCCCGCATGTGTTCCAGTATCCGAAGTTTAACAGGATTGATGGTACTGCCCACATACCTCAACAAACAAGGACAGACCAAACAGTAAACTGCATGGTCTGTGTGACAGGACATGAATTTTGTGATTTTCCTTTCAGCTTGACGACCTGGCACCTCATATACCAACGTCCTTTTACTTGCCGAGCAGGCTTTGCATTTCCCGCACGGGAAAAAGCCTTTTGCATCTTTCAATGTTCCCAACTGTTTCTTCTCAACTGGTAGATAACTGTGAACTATCTCATCTCGCAGCGATCTTGCCCTCCTAAAGGTAATAGCCGGCACAGCTGGAATGTCTGGACCTACAATTGGGTCAGATTTAAGTATGTGCCAGTGTTTGGACAGGATTGATCTTAATCTGAAAGAATTCGCAGCAAACGGTGTAATCATTCTGAATTGTACTTTTTCAGATTGGGTCAATTCTTTCTTTTCAAACAATTGGCTGCGTGGTATTTTTCTAACTTTTTTCAAAGTTTCATGTAGCTGGTTAACATTGTAGCCTCTATTCTGGAACCTCTCTATACTATCACTGGCAGCTTTTTCAAAATCTTCATTATGGGTGCAATTGCGTTTTAATCGCAAGAGTTCCCCATAAGGGATGTTGGAGATCAATTTCCGGGAATGACTGCTTGAAGCGTGTAAAACGCTATTACCCGCAGTCGGTTTCCGATAAAGCTGGGTGCTGATTTTACTATTCCTCACGCTTACTTGTAGGTCGAGGTAATTGACCCTATCTCTACTGATGTCCCCAGTAAATTTGAGATTGCACTCATTGTTATTAAGCACTGAAATATACTCATTAGCCTCTTCTATAGACCCGTTCCACACAAGGAGCAGGTCATCAATATACCTGCTCCATGCCACTATCTTTTCGTTCCATGCGGCATTTCCAGGGGCCCAGGCTACCTGCTCCTCCCACCAGCCCACGAATAAATTCGCGTAGCTGGGGGCGAAGCAGGAACCCATCGCCGTACCGGAACGCTGTTGATATATGGTATCCTGAAAAAGAAAGATGTTATTGTAGAGACAAAATCTTATAAGTTCCAACAACATTTTGTTGTGTAGAGCAAATCTCAATTCTCTTCGATTCAGGAAAAATTCAACAGCCGTGATTCCTTGTTCGTGGTCTATGCAAGTATAGAGACTTGTTATGTCCAGTGTAATCAGTATATAAGATGGTTGCCAGGTGATAGACTCTATTTTTTCGATAAAGTCTGTAGAGTCTCTTATGTAAGATTTCAAAGATAGTACAAAGCCAAAAAGAAAATGGTCGAGGAATTTAGAAAGGTTCTCAGTCAAACCTCCTATGGAGGAAATAATAGGTCTTCCAGGGGGGTTGTCGATACTCTTGTGGACCTTGGGCAGGTGATAAAAACAGGGTAAGATAGGGTTCACGATTTTAAGAAAGAGATATTCCTCCAATTCGATCATCTGTCGATCATGCCATTTCTTAAGCAAGTTGTACAGTTCCTCAATACTGGTCAAATAATCCTTTTTTGTGATGATATTGTAACATGTCCGATCATCAAGCTGTCGCTTTGCTTCTGCGACATATTGCACTCTCGACATGATGACTATGTTGCCTCCTTTGTCGGAGGGTTTGCAGACAATCTTTGGATCCTCCATCAGGCATCTCAGCGCCTGTTGTTGTTTTCTGGTCATATTGTGGTGCCTCTTCTGGGGATTAGATTCCATCCTCATGGCAGCCAGATCCCTGGTTACCACTTCTGCAAAGACGTCAATTGCATCCGCTGCGGTCTGGGGGACAAATCGTGAAGCAAGTTTGAAGCTGCTCTTCGGTGCTTCCTGTTCTACACTGACATTGTCCAGTCTTTGTGTTAGTGTATTCCTCGCTGCGGTGATCTCAGTTTCGTCATCCATTCTAAGATTCTGCAGAACTTCACAGGCTGTTAGGTCATTGACCGTGAGAAGATCGGTGTCTTTATTGTTTCTAAGATGTTTTGATTCTTGCTTGGTTGGCTTAATCTTAAAAAACTTGTGCAACTTGATCTTCCGAGTGAACTTGTAGAGATCTATACGTGTCTGTGTATATTCCATATTTTTATTTGGGCAGAAGGTTAGTCCCAGTTTCAAAACAGACTCTTCCAATGGTGTTAGGGGTCTCTCGGACAGATTGACGATAGTTAATTGATCTGGAGTGTTCACCATTTGCCTCTCCTTTGGCTCCTGGTCACTCGTGTTGTTGATCTTGTTTGTCCTCTGCCTTTTGCCTTTCCATCCTCCTCGCCTTGTTTGCCTGCGTTTTCTGGGGGCTTGTTCTTGCCGCCCCGGAGCCAGCTCTCTCGGATGACTTTGAACTCCTGCTGAAAAGGAGTCTTCGTGGTCATTGTCGCAGGCATTGTGGTTTGGCCAGGCATTTCATCTCCCGAGTGTTCACTCTGATTGACATCAGAGTCCGAGGTCTCCACTCTTGTTTCTGTTGATGTGCTCGGCGACTGATTTTTCCTGGCCAACTCCTTGCGAGGTTGATCATATTTCCTATGAAAGGTCAGAACCCTTCCCATGGCATAGTCCCGCTCATCTCGGTCAAATTTTTCTTGTTTCCTAAGTTTGATTTTGGTCTCATATTTTTGGAGTCTCTTTTTCATGTTGGCCCTAAGTTCTTCCTGTTCCTCTTTGTTCGCATTCTTCGCGATCTGTTCTTCCAACTCTTCTATCTCTTTGACGACCTTGTCACGGTCGCTCCACGCAAATTGAATGAGGATCTCCAGCATGCCTTTACAGGAATTGGCAATATGTGACGCCCATGTTTCTAATAATTGGGGGTCTGGGTTCTCATATGCGGGTACTGTAAAGATCCGAAGACCTCGAGGCACTCTCTGTACCTCTACGTATCCCTGCAATGATGTACCCTCCCACCACTTGCGGAGTTCCCGTTCATATAGTTTCTCGAGTTTCTGAAACTGCATGGCTAGAGTGTTGGAGACAGTCACGTTCATCACTGGTGGTGGTTTTGAAACATCGGGGTTTTTATAGGCAAACAGACGCGTTTCGGGAGTAGAATCCCTTCGTCAGTGTTATCATTTGAGCGCCAAACATTTTCCAGCACACAATAAAATCATCGTGAATTATGATCTCATATAGACGATATGGAATAGATTAAAGGCGTTCTAAGATGGCGCGCCGTAAAGACGCAATTGCATTAGTCCCTTGTTTGTGTCGATAGTGGGCATGAACAGTGATAAGGGAAAATGTTTGGCGCTCAAATGATAACACTGACGAAGGGATTCTACTCCCGAAACGCGTCTGTTTGCCTTTTGTGAATAAACCGACCTGCTGAAAGTACTGCTGTTGCCCGTGTGAGTGCTGTTTTTTCTGTAAACCCGGCTGGGTATTTCTGGAAATTGGAGCTTGCATATAGGACGCGGACACCATCGCGTTTTTCGGCACCCGCCCTCAGAGTGACTCACGTATGTGGTGTTTTGGAGCTTTCATATATATATATATATATATATATATATATATATATAAAATATATGTACCTAGGTAGTTATAGTTAGGATGCAGTGCGCTTAGGAAGAGAGTTTTTCCATTTACTTAAGGCCCTGTCTTGAAAATTTCGGGGTGATCTGTCAAGCGGGGGGCGAGTAAAAGGAGGGGTTCCAAAGCATAAGAAATTTAAACCAAACCAAAACCTGTAACTGGTGAAGTTTAATGGTTTTGTATATTTAAAAACAGCATGTTTTAACTGACATCTTCACCTAACTATAACGTCACTTTACCCTTTCTTTTTTTCAGTGTAAAAAAATAAATACTTATATTTAATATTTAATTTGTTATATATCATATATATATTTTATTTTTTTACACTGAAAAATCAAAGGTTAAAGAGACGGTATAGTTAGGTAAAGATGTCAGTTAAAATATCTAACAAGGGTTTCTAATGGAATTCATAGAGCATATTATCAAGGCCATTATCGCCGCTTTATCGGCAGTTTCCTGCCGATAAAAGCGGCGATAATGTATCGCCTGTCCTTGATAATATGCCCCATGGTGTTTTAAAAATACAAAACCACTAAACTTCACCAGTTCTAGTTATCTATACTATATATACCACAACTACAAGTTTTGATGGAACACAGCTGGGCACCCAACCGAGGCAGGTGCAGACCAACTCAGCCTTTGTTATGTCCATGTATGGCATCAAGAGAAAACATCAGCCCCATCTCCACAGAATACAAGACGAAAACTCCTTTTCTGCTTGAATAATAAATATTTTGACATATTATTAACTACTCGAAAGTGTGACCTGTCTTCAGCAGGATAAGCAAGACTGATTTTGTGGCTGCTTTAGATATGGCAGAGGGATAGCAGGAAAGAATGCTTAGTATGTATAAGATGCATAAAACTGCCTTCCTGGACTCACTAATTGTGAAACACCAGAGTGCAATGGCACTCATGGGATGTGGCCTGTGGACGTTAGAGGTTGCAGATGCTGTGAGCGATCAAGGTTGAAAAAGCACCAATATACGGGATCGGAAAGTGCATAGATATGGGTGTGCTCTAAATAGAGTTGAAGAATCCATCATTCTCGCTCACCCTCCCCCAGTCTATCATTTGGGGATTAAATACAATATGTTCGAAATTGTCATGTATTTAAAGTGCCTGGTGCGGTGGTGTGCCCCCCTTGTGTGATGTTTTTACTAATTTTGATCGGCTGGAGCTAGAATCACCTTTCTGTTTATTAAAAGATGCACATTTTGCAGCTGGCTGTAAATTGTGTGGTAAATTCAGCAAATCAGTTTTAGCTGGAAAGCACCGTGGCCTCAGAATGATGTAATTCCAGGGACCCTGCCTGAGTAGTTCATTAGTTCATGTCATCCTATGACCTCTCACCTCAGTGTGCTCCTCGATACTTGTTTTTCTGCTGTCCGACACACTCCCCGAGTCCTCCTGGGAGTCGCTCTCCATCACTGCAATGCAAATACATACATGAAATTATAGGGAATATATAGGATTATTTTATTTAGTTATTTATTTATTCATGCAATTTGTAAAGCGCACAAATACCCGGAGGTGTCTCGGCGCTGAAAAACTATTACAGAGCAGATAGAGATATTGTTTACTGGTTGAAAAATCACGTTTTTACTAGCTTCCTAAAGATAAGTCGAGAGGGGCTAACCCTGATGTGAGGGGGCAGGGTGTTCCATAGTTTCGCTGTGGCAATTGAGAAACATCTGTCTCCCCATGAAGATTTCTTTGTACAAGTGACAGTTAAAAGGCAGGCTGAGGAGGAGCGCAGTAGTCTACAGGGGGTATAACGCCCTAGTGACCTTTTTAGGAACTTAGGTCCTGAATTATTTGCTCTGTATGCTATACAGGCAACCAGTGAAGCTGGCGTATTACCGGGGAAATCGATTTGAACTTGGGGGTGCCTGATAGGATTCTAGCTGCTGAATTTTGAAATAGCTGCAGTTTATTCAGGACTTTTTCCTGAGCATTTAAAAAAAGACCATTATAATAGTCGATCTTGGATAAGATCAAAGTGCACATCAGAGTTTTTCCTGCACTCGGTGGGAGGAAAGGAAGGAGTTTTCTGATAATTTTGAGAGTGAAAAAGATGCGGATGAAAGAGCATTGGCATGATGTGTAAACGAAAGTCTATCATCGAACATCACTCCCAGATTCCTAACCTTTGTTACAGGAAGTGGGGGAGATCCCATTTCGGTTGCCTTCCAGGTTTGGGACCAACTTGGGACTAAATTACCGAAAGTCATTACCTCCGTTTTATCGGAGTTTAATTTCAGGCAGTTGCGAGACATCCTGAGACTGATGTCACGCATTCCTTCCTGAAATTTGGCTGCCACTTCTACTCCATCATTATGGATAGCAAGTACAAGTTGGGTGTCGTCGGCATCAGAGGTCAGACCCATCCCATGGGTTTTGATGATTCTAGCCAAGTCTGAAAAATATATATTAAATAGGGTCGGACTTAGGGAATATCCCTGAGGCACACAACATGGGAGGGAGAAGACCGGAGATTGGAAGTCGCCCATCTTGACAGAATGTGTGCGATTTTCAAGAAAAGAAGTGAGTAAGGACCTGGCCGTTTGACTGATGCCAATGGCAGAGACACGGTCGATCAAGATGGTGTGGTCGACCGTGTCAAACGCTGCGGACAGATCCAGCAGGATAAGGACCGCTGCTCCACCCTTATCCAGAATCATCCTGATGTCATCGGAGGCCTTATTAAGAGCTGTCTCTGTCCCATGCTCCTTCCTAAACCCAAATTGTGTGTCATCGAGCAGGTCGTTATTATCGATGTATTGGATTAGTTGAGCATTTATGATTTTTTTCTATGATTTTCTATGGGAGAGGGAGACAGGCTATAGGACGGTAATTTTTAGGATCCACCGGTTCCAAGTTGGATTTCTTAAGTAAAGGTTTTATAATAGCCTTTTTCCAGACTGTTGGGTAGACCCCAGTGTTGAACATAGAGTTAAAAATGTCAGTGAGAATGGTAACAGTAGGGTCTGGAAATAATTTTAGAATTGAAGGTGGCGAAGGGTCTAATCCATCAAATCCATAACACTCCCCCACTCTCAATCTCGGCGAGTCTGAGCTCAGGGCCCCATGATGCTAGACCAAGGGGCCCAACTCTCATTGGGGCACCTAGGGCCCGATTCGCAGAACTAACTTAAGACAAAATCTTAAACTTACTACTTTTGGTATTCACAGAAGGCATTTAGTAGTAGTAAAGTTAGGATTTTGTCTTAAGTCTATCTAAAGTCTGTCCTAAGTTTGTCTTAAGTTTGTCTTAAGTCTGTCTTAAGTCTGTCGTAAGTTTGTTTTAAGTTTGTCTTATGTTTGTCTTAAGACTGTCTTAAGTCTGTCTTAAGTCTGTCTTAAGTCAAACTTAAGACAAAATCCTAACTTTACTACTACTAAATGCCTTCTGTGAATACCAAAAGTAGTAGGACAGACTTAAGACAGACTTAAAACAGACTTAAGACAGACTTAAGACAAACTTAAGACAAACTTAAGACAGACTTAACACAAACTTAATACAAACTTAGGACATACTTAACACAGACTTGAGACAGACTTAAGACAAAATCCTAACGATTTAGTTCTCCACCTGAGTGTAATTTTTCCTTTTTTGAGGGGTATTCACCAAAATACCCAGTAATAGGCCTGGAAAGCTGTGCTAGACACAGATTTACAGGCTTACTACTGGGAATGTCATGCGAGCAGGTGACTTCTAAATAGAGGAGGAATCCGCGCGGGGAATGCACCCCCCTGTGCAAATGCACAGATTTCTTTTCCCCCACTAGGAAAACACGTATCCACATAAATAAACGCTCTTGCCGTCTCCACCATCAAATCTGGGAAGAGGAGTTACTCCAGCTCTTGATGATTATAGTCTGGTATATCAAGTTGCCAATTTATGCATAAATAGAATATAGACTTAATATTCTTAGCTCCACATCTACATACCTTGAAGATATATATATATATATATATATATATATATATATATATATATATATATATATATATATATATATATATATATATATATATATATCAACATCCAAAGAGATCCAATAGCCATGTGGGCGCGCTCTGCAGTGTGTGCTCTGCCCAGGGGTCGGATCCTGACCCAGGTAATTTTTGAAACAAAGGAGGCGGCACAATCAGGAATCGATTTAAAGCCTTATTTATTACAAGACTTCACCCCACCAACGCGTTTCGGCCTCACTCGGCCTTGCTCACGGTTGGTTAGTCCCTCTACAGTGTTTGTATTTATACTAGCCCATTTGTAGCCATTTATGAGGCATTATGGGAGATGTAGTTTCAGTGCATTTTAGTGATTAAATTAAAGAAAAGAAAGACTTTGCATGCTTTTAAATTATAGCACTTTGGTAACAGTCAGTGTTCATGATAGTGGGTTCAGTACCCTTTGTCTTATCTTGATGTTTATTCTTTATCCGTTGTTGTTAAGGGTGTAGTACCCATTTTTATTCTGAGATTCTTATTCCAGGTGAACATGCAGATCCTCTCCAAAGAGGAGAGGATCTGCATGCGCCGGGCAGATCCATTATGGAGCGGCGTCTACAAGCGGATCCCCGTCCTCACCTACACATAAATAAAGCTGCTGCTCGCGTGCTACTCACATGGTGGACAACCTTGGAGCGTGAATCTATATGCGGCAGTCCAGCCGCAGAGTATGCACCACCCCGTTAACGTGGGGGTCACGGCAGTGAAGTAGCAGCCGTACATGGAATCGAGGACGGGCCCACTTGTGGAGTCCATACAGGACTTGATTGTGTGCTTTCCGTACTACACTTCCCAGAAGTCTCACTGGAGCCTCCCATCGACGGGCGAGTTATATAATTGGAGAAGTGTAGCGGGTGCGCACACCGCTTCCGTTAAAGCCCCTGAAGAGAAGCAGATGGAGCTTCGAAACGCGTCGGGCAGATCCATTATGGAGCGGCGTCTACAAGCGGATCCCCGTCCTCACCTACACATAAATAAAGCTGCTGCTCGCGTGCTACTCACATGGTGGACAACCTTGGAGCGTGAATCTATATGCGGCAGTCCAGCCGCAGAGTATGCACCACCCCGTTAACGTGGGGGTCACGGCAGTGAAGTAGCAGCCGTACATGGAATCGAGGACGGGCCCACTTGTGGAGTCCATACAGGACTTGATTGTGTGCTTTCCGTACTACACTTCCCAGAAGTCTCACTGGAGCCTCCCATCGACGGGCGAGTTATATAATTGGAGAAGTGTAGCGGGTGCGCACACCGCTTCCGTTAAAGCCCCTGAAGAGAAGCAGATGGAGCTTCGAAACGCGTCGGGCAGATCCATTATGGAGCGGCGTCTACAAGCGGATCCCCGTCCTCACCTACACATAAATAAAGCTGCTGCTCGCGTGCTACTCACATGGTGGACAACCTTGGAGCGTGAATATATATATATATATATATATATATATATATATATATTGAAAGTACATAAATGTGGAGTTGGATTTAGAATATCTAAACATATTTACCTGTCGCTGATTTTGTCCACAATATTTTGGCTACCATATAAAGATATTCCAAAGAAAAAAACGCTATGAAGAGGCCAGCACTTGCTGCTTCCTAGCACTATTATTTTCTTTACTTTCAGCCATGTTGCACAACTGCCTGTGCTGCTGTACAACATATCTAAAAAACATTGACAAAATCAACCGATCTCACATCCCATTTTGAAAGAAACAAGAGCAGATCCATCTCATCTTATGAATCTTTGCCATGTTTTGATTTTATCATTTGCAGCTAAGATTCTGGAGCATCATGTTGCTCAAATATTATATAGCCACTTACAGGCCAATAATTGTGTAATGAGCTCTGCCCTTAACTAGTTTCAATTTGTTCTTTCAGACCTGATGCAAGTAGTAACATTAGATTATTTTACTAGCAAGCAGTTACCAATCGCTTGCAGGGCTCGACAGAAATGTTCCCTCTCTACACTGCTTTTTTGTCAAAGATATTTTTATTAAATTTTTGTCAAAATACATCTTGAAACAGTACCATCATGGCACCTCTCACAGGGGGTGTTGCATAATTCGACAGGACTACAATTGACTAAAGTGACACATTGTCCAGTATAAGCCCGACCCCTTTCTCAATGAACTGCTTAAATGTAGGTTACAGTTTCTGATGACAACGGATTTTGGAGCAAATTCTTATAATCACAAAATGTGAGCAAACGGTTCAGCATGTGTCCCATCTTTCTTTTGCGGTGGTAATTTTCCAAAGCCTTCCAATCGGAAGGTGCCACATGGAATAAACAGAAATCATATAAAAACAACTCCCAATCGGGAGGCAATATAAACAGAAGAAGGAATACCGCCCCCATACCCCTCCCCTAACATGGTGGCAGCAACATCCATACATTTTAATTAACTTATGGTACTAGAAGTCAATTCAAAACTGAAAGAGATGAAGGGCTCTGATGGTGGGCGGACAAACAGCGGATGGAAGTCCACGTGAAAGGAAAGTGACTAAGGGGCCCCACTTATATTCAAAGTTCTTATAGTTATCCCTAAAAATGTCTGACATGCGTTCCAGGCAAAGCAGCTTCCATAGTCGAGAATGCCAAAGGGAGATAGCTGGAGCTTCCTTCCTCTTCCAGGTGGCTGCCAGGGTAACCTTAGCTGCTCCTATACAACGCCACATAATTCTGTGGGTCTGATACTCTAGGGAAGGATCGTGAAGCCCCAAAAGAGCACAGTGGATGGGATGGAGTATCCTAGCATATCTTTGATACGTGCCAGTATTTCTTCCCAAAAGGGGCAGATAGTTGGGCAATCCCACCATATATGTTGAAAGTCTCCAAGTAGTCTGCACCCTCCCCAGCATCTACCGGAGGTGGTGGGAAAGATCTGCCTAAGTCCGGACGGATGGAGATACCAGTCCATCATAGTATTAAGGTGAGCTTCCCGGAGCTCTGTGGAATGATTGAATCTTGTGATGTCGGACCATAAATGCGCCCATTCGTCGTCCGAGAAGTGGTCTTGGTGAGGAAGGACTCAAATTTTGTGAGAGGACGGGTGGCTGCCTCTCGCATCTGAGGAGAAAGGGCCCAGTGCATTAATTGATTATAGTGGTATCTTTCTGTATTCCCTAATTCATAGTCCCACTTGCAGTCGTCAAAAGTGAGGGGGTCGAAATTATGAAAGAGATGTGTCAAAGCAAGGCACTCTCCCTCCCTCCAAATGTCAAAAGGGCTCTCAGGTAGGGCCGGGGGGAATGCAAGGTTAAAGTGGAGTGGTGTAAATGGTGAAGGGAATGAGGTCCACCTATCGTCTCCTGCGACTAAGTCTCATACCCTTAAGGTGGTGTGTGTAGGAGTGTTAATGTAGGCATTCTTAGGTCTGTCCTTTTTGGGGCGCCAAACCAGGTCCCATATAGTCCTTCCCGTCACACTGCGATCCAAATGTAACCAGTGCTTATCGGATTCTCGCTTTGACCATTCAACCAGGACTCTCAGTTGCGCCGCCTTATAATATAATTGGATGTCTGGGAGTCCAACTTCCCCCTCAGTGCGAGGGCAACTCAATAGGGAGAAGGAGAAGCGTGCGCATCCCCCTTGCTAAATGAAGTGTAGGATCATACCCTTAACTCGCCAAAAACAATCTCCCTACAGTTCTATGGACAAGGCCTGAAATAAGTAAAGGAGCTTAGGAAGAAGTGTAATCTTCACAGAGTGTATCCAGCTTAGCCATTACAAAAAGAGAGGTTACCACTTTGTGAGCTCCGTTTGAATACGAGTAAGAATGGGGGGGAAATTAGCGACATAAAACCCCTCTACCTTTGATGTTAGTTGGACTCCCAAGTACTGTATAGAGGAAGTGGCCCATGGGAGAGGTGTAAGAGACTTCCACCTGCGGGCTTCTGCCTGCGGGAGAGTGAGGTTGTGGATGTACGATTTGACTAAATTTATTTTAAAGCCTGCTACTGCTTCAAAGCGTTCAAGTTCCGACTGTAAAGGTGGGAGGGACATGGCAGGGTCGGAGAGGGACAGGAGGACATTGTCCGCGAAAAGGAAAATTTTGTGTGGTTCCCCAGTGAATGGTATCCCCTGAATTCCAGGATTAGCTCTAATGGCTCAATGCTAAGAGCGAAGAGCAGGGGTAAAAGGGGGCACCCCTGTCTGGTGCCTCTAGAGTGGAAGAAGGAGGATGATTGCACCCCATTGACTACCACCTTAGAGCAAGGTTGAAGATAATTAGCTCGAATTATAGTAAGAAATGTAGGCGTAAATCCGAATGCCGTGTGTGTGTGGAATAGGAATGCCCAGTCAACCCTGTCGAAGGCTTTTACAGCATCCAGCCCTACCAGTACAGCGGGGATTTGACGTCTGTTGGCCTTTCCTATCAGATGTATAATTTGACAAGTGTTATCATGTGTTTGGCGACCTTAAATAAATCCCATTTGGCTATAATGGAGGAATACAGTTTTGTGTCAAGATTTAGCAGAGCAATAGGCCAATAGGAGGCGCAATGATGAGGATCCTTCCCAGGTTTGGGTATCACAGAGATCATGGCCTCAGACATGGAGCCAGAGGACTCGCCCTCTTCTGCCATCTTGTTAAAAAGTAGCGTGAGGTGGGGTCTGATGTCAGGAGCAAAGATTTTATAGAAGAGGGCGGTATATCCGTCTGGGCCTGGGGCTTTGTGGGGCTTTAAAGCTTTAATGGAAGAGTTGACATTGTCTAGAGTAATAGGAGCGATGAGTAACTCGTTCCATTCAGTAGACACCTGAGGGAGATGCAATGTCCGGAGATAATCCCATTGGGCGTCTGAGTCTAAGCCCTTCCCAGAATAGAGGTTTTCGTTAAATGAACCAAAGATCTCTGCTTTATCTTCGTCTCTATGTGTTAGTTCCCCAGAGGACCCCTGGATGCCACCTATATACTCTCTCTCTCGCTTATCTTTTAGCTGTCTAGCAAGATGCTTACCAATCTTGTTGCCCTGGGAATATGATAAGTGTCATAGTTTGAGGAACGTGAATTCCGCCCTATTGTTATAAATAGCCCGGAGTTTACCTCGGAGCGCCCTCAGGTTGCAAAGGGTTTGCCTTGTGGGATTCAATTTGTGAGTGTGTTCAATAGAAGCCAGATCTGTCTCCAGTTGCTCCCTCTATCTAGTGCGTTGCGCGTTTAACACCGAGTTAAGGGCAATACATTTCCCCCGGAAGACTGACTTAAACGTGTCCCAGGTGGAAAACTCTGACGTTCCTCTGGTTTATTAATAGCAACAAATTCTTAGCTTGGTACAGGATTCCTTGTCCCGTGCAAGCGACGTCGGGAAGTACCACCTGGGAGTAGTCGAAGCGTTCCCACACCAGGACAGACATATGGAAAGTAGGCTATGATCCGTTACTGAAAGAGGGAATATCTTGGCCTCTTGAAGGGCACCCTGCAGGGATTGGCTAATAAAAATGTAATCAAGTCGGGAATATGTTAGGTGGACATGAGAATAAAAAGTGTAGTCCCGGGTGAGTGGATAAAGAGTGCGCTAAGCGTCTAGAAGGCCCATGTCATGAATGCACTGTTGGGTGTCCATAGAAAAGGAACCCATGTCTGAGCGATGTGGGTGCGTGCTATCTAGCTCTTTTTGCCTGGTCAGGTTGAAGTCACCCATGAGGACCATCAGCCACTCCACAAAGTCCAGTAGTTTCCCCAATAGTGTGTGTAAGAAAACCATATGTTCAGTTTTGGGGGCATATATTGCTACAAAAGTGCATATTTTCTCCCTCAGACGTCCCTTGACCATAACCCAGCGGTCATCTTTACCGCTATGAACTCCTAATGGTTGGAATTGTTTGGAAGAACGGAACATGATCACTACTCCTCTATGTTTCGTGTGGGCTGAGGAAGTATAAATTAGTGGATAGTGTTTGTGTCTAAGGCACGTGTCCTCGGCTCTGGCTCAGTGTGTCTCTTGCAATGCTACTATATCAACATGGTGATCGACAATGTACTTCCATACCTTTTGGCGCTTCTGGGGGGAATTAAGAACTTTGACGTTCCAAGTTACAATAGTGATCAGCATTATGCTAGAGGGAAAAACTAAACCTCTTTGAGAGCCCCATCATCCCTACCATGTCCCAAGTCCCAGCCTGTCCCCAGAGGGGCGTGCACCGCCATCTCGCGCCAACTGTAGGTATATAAATGTCAGAGAGCCCATCAAGGTAAAATGTTAAAAAGCCACCACCGTGTCCCTTCCACTTCCCCCCTTAACCCCCAAAAAGAAGAAAACAAACATGAACAGATACGCGATATAAGAACCGCTACTAGGTCCCCTCTGTGGGGCTAAAACACCCCCTCAAGGACCAGTGGGGACAACAGGTCCGAGGACCCCGTCCACGCCCATCCCGGTGTAAGTCTCAGAGGAAAAGACATCTTTGTGCGGCTGAAAAGTAGGCAGTAATAAAGATCCATTCCTGGAAGAAAGACAAAGGCAGGTCATCTGCAATGGAAAATAAAACATGAAGCAGGACCCCAGATAACAGTATAGATCGATAATTAGTTATGATATCAGAATGCAAACCGACCTGACTTTAGAAAAAAGGAAACATCACTGTTCTTACATATAAAGCCAAATTAGTCTATGGCTTCCCCACATTTTGAACAGGTGACGGGAGCCCCAGGGACTGGGGCAGGCGAAGGTCCGAAAGTAGGGATTGCGGTTAGGAGCAGGTCTTTGTCCGCTGTCACTGGTTATATCCAAAGACGTCTGTCTCAGCAATAAATGTTCATAAATCTGTGAGTCCCAGTCCTGGCTTAGATTATAGACAACGCAGATCCCATCGTGCGATCTTTAAGAGTTCATTGGCGACCCCTCCGAGAGCCTACAGACCAGGAGGAAGTTGACGGTGGGCCTCGGGAAGGCTCTCCATTTTTACCTTGGGTAGGGCGACACTCCTCGGATGGGAGGCCCAGAAGATCCAAACCTTCCTTTAAGTCAGTAATGTGGCGACGTTTGTGTTGAAATTCAAAACTGAGTCCAAACGGATAGGTCCATCTGTATCTGATTTTGTCATCTCGCAGCTTAGTGGTGACGGGTCTGAACAACTGTCTCTGTGCCAGGGTAGTCAGCGCTAAATCTTGGTAGATGGTGCAAGAGATACCTTGGAAGGATATGGATCCCTTTGTCCTGGCCGCCAGGAGTACTGCCTCCTTAACTTTATAGGAGTGGAATTTCGCCAGGATGTCGCGGGGTCTCTTCTTCTCGCCGTTCTGTACACTTCCCACATGGTGGACCCTGTCCAATTTTATTTTAAGGGGACCCAGAACCCGTAAAGAGCCCCTTAATGAAGGCATCTAGGTCCGGCACCTCCACGCCTTCCACCAGGTCCCTGACTTATATGTTCTCCCTCCATGCTCTATTTTAGAGGTCCTCTGCCTTGAGCTGCGTCTGGTGCAGCTGGTACTTGAGTGCACGGACATCGTCACGCAATTCAGTGGAGAGTTGTTCTTGTTCCTGATGCTGCCCCTCCAGGTCTAGTACTCTAGTGCCCACAGAGTCCACATCATGTTGGAAGGAGGCCAAACGCTTCATGAAGTCTGTCCGCAATTGTTCCATTGAGGATTTGATGTCTTGGCTGAGTTCGTTGCGTTCAGTTCAGTTTTAAAGTCCTTAAACATATTCAGTAATTCTCCCTTCGTGAGGGCCATGGCGGCAGTTCCCGCTTCCCCTCGTATCGTCAGGCGTTTGTCTGAAGCCGTGAAGAAGTCCGAAACCTTACTTGGCGTCTTGCTCGTCGCCTTCTTCGGCGGCATAAGGATTAAAACGAAAGGACCCATGTAGCTCTGTCAAGGGTGGTGAGGGTATGCAAGGCCCAGGCTGAAGTGAGTCATGAAGGGTGGATTGAGAGAGGACAGCAGGACACCAAGGAGCGGCACTGCCAGGACAGTGGTGGCCCCACCCCGAGTTGCCCGCTAGGTCTGTTGCACAGTGTCCAAATGGAGCCTACGTCGCTATGTGAGAGCGAGATCGCCATGCAGAAAGTAACGACCCCGGAGAGGGAGGAGGCCGTGGTCTGCACCCTGCTCAGCCAGGAGGAGTTAGGAAGAAGACAGGGAGAGTAGTTAGGCACCAGCACAAGGCCTCTAGCCGCTGATGCATTCAGCAGGTGAAGGGTTCATAGGCACTGATTGACGCTGTACAGGCGTTCTCCATTGCGGAGCAGGATGAATGCCAGTGCAGGTGGGTAGATGTGTGATGATGCAGAGCGAAATCATGGGACCCCAGGGCAGTCGTGGGCTATCGCCGGTCCCGTGGCAGTCGCAATGGTCTAGAATGTCTCCTGTCGCGGCAGGGCTCTGGCCGTCATTTTAGCCGATGCCGACTTCTCCCCGTGAGGCAGCATGAGGCAAAATTATGCCGATGTAGCAATTCCTGGGGCAAAAGGATGAACTCCGCAGATGCTTCACATCTTCCGCTAAAGGTAGGATCCGTTTGCGGGGATCCTAGCTTCGGACAGCCGCCAGGGTCTGATTCGGAACAGCGCGAGGACTGGGAGCCGAGACGGTCTATGTCCGATCGGCCATCTTGCCCAGCCATGCCCCCCTCTACACTGCTTTTTAACCTGCATGTTATCCTATCCTTTTGCCAGTATATTGACAGAGAAACATATCAAAGCTTATAAGCATGCAGAGACAATCAATTTTTAATGACTCTGGAAAACAGTCCTTTAACTGGATTCAAATGTCCAGGTGATCTATTTGCAGCGGCGGCTGGCATGGCTCACGGGTGGCCGTGTGTGGGGTCGCGTTCCAGGAGGTAGTGGGGATGAGGTCGGGTGCAGTGGTGATGGATGGTGGGTGGGTCGAGCGGTGGGTGGTGGGGGTTCGCGCATGGTGTGAATATAAAAAAATATATAATAACTTACCTTGCCGCAGGTACTGTGTCTCTGCTCCTGCTCTCCTCGTGGAACCTGGGGAACAGGAAGCAGGCCCCACTGACTAATCACAACGTTGCAATTCAGCATTGTGATTGGTAAGCTCCTTGGCTCCCCAGACCAATCACAATGCTGCAGTGCAGCGTTGTGATTGGTCTGAGCGTCCTAGTTGGACGCTCAACCAGGGAATGGAGGTCTGGGCATGTCTTTCACGCGGACTGTAATGCAGCTTGCATGGAGAACAGTAAAAGTGCGCATGACTGTGTTGGGCGGCCCGAGAGGGCCTGCCAAACAGTCATGTGCACTTAGCAGTGGGTAAACCACTCCTCCCCTGCCCTGCTCTGAGAACAGATCAGCACCCACAAGGCAGCAGTAACCATAAAAATATAATAACAAAGTTACTATCATTTTATGTTTCTTCTTCGCACTGCTTAAAAGCAATGGGGCGACGCTCCTCCACCATAGCAGAGGAGCCGCCACTGTCTATTTGGAATTGGAAGGAGAGCAATAAACTGAATGCTGAGAAAACAGAGGTCCTCATCGTCAATGATCTTAAGCTGAATACCCACTGTTAAGAGTTTAGGAATCATTATTGATATGCAGCTGGTGCATCGTCTTTCAGCTGTCCCACTGCCTGGGGGCTTAAAGCTGCTTATGAGTGGGTCACAGGCTCCCACAGACTGTCAAGCCTTCAGGGGCCTCAAAGTTCTATCTCCCCTAGAGCCAGGAGGCGCAGCTGCAACATCGCCTTTCAGAGAGAGACGTGGCCACTTGCACAGCGCAGTAAAGGGTATTCTGCTGTCCTATGGAACGCGCCCAGGCAAAGCGGCGCTCATCAGAGGCCAGAAGAGGCTGGGCTGGGCCTCCCTCTTGGTCTTACGGCTGGACACAGTATTCCTCACCAGTATGATTCTCTAATTCATTTGGCTGGTACACAGTCCAGTACCCTGATTCAATATCGTGGGTTGCCTGCTAAAAGGGAGAGGGGAACATCCTTATGGTACAAATGAACCATAAGGAGTGGACTTCTCTATAACAGTTGGCTCGCAGCTACTGGGATTATTGTTTCCAGCTGTAGAGGGGCGGGGGTGTTTATTGGACAGCTTGCTCAACTTCTCCTACTTTTCCTTACGTTCCAAAACGTTCTGGTGTGCTTTGGCTGTAAGAAGACCCTGTAGGGGCCCGAACTCAGGTATCCTTCCTGAACTTTGCCTTTACATCTCCGTGGCCTTTATATCTCCACTGCAAGAAGGGCAAATGGAAAAGTGTCTCCACAGACACAGGGAATTCACAACCAGGCGAAGCCTAATAGGATACTGTCCGGAATAGCTACTCCAAATTGTCAATCCTCTCCTACATAACTACAGTGACTGGGGCAATTAAGGATGAAATTAATACATGTGAGAAGAGGTTGGGCATTCGACCTGTATCAGTAGCAACTCCCTCAGCTACTCCTGTAAAAGTTTCTATGCTGGGCCCTAACGTTATGACTCAAGGTGCTACAAGTGGGTCTTGGTCATCGAGTCTACTGCTGCTATAATCACCATTGCAGATGTTCGCCAACTGGAGGCAGTGGCAGGGTTCGGGGATTCTCCTGTGGACTGTGGCCCCCCAGCACCAAAGCATACAAAAGGAACATGCATTTGCAAAGCAATAGGTCTCGCATTTACGCAAGTTTGAGCTAATGACATTGCAAATGACAAAGCCTTTTATTTTAGTTTTAGGTTTTAAAACAGAAATAAAAGGCATTGTCATTTACAATGCCAATAGCTTAAACTTGCGTAAATGCAAGACCTATTGCATTGCAAATGCTTGTTTTAATCTTCTTTATCTTTCACCTTTTTTATGAACCGGCGAGTGATTTTGTGGAAGACTATTGTAGTACAAGAACCTGTAATCACTTGCTCGCTTAGGACTGCCCCTAACCATGAACTTTTACTTTAAATACAAATATCTAAACTATACTCATTTGTTTACAGGGGATTTAAATTGGTCCTATTCACCCTTTGGTCTGCTGCAGCGCCATTCACATTTGGTGTCCGCCCACCACAATATACAGCACGGGAGGACAGGGTCATCCAAATTCCGCCACTGGCTTACTGGCTAGGTGAGAACATCTCACGTTGCACAATAAGTAGTTCCTTCAGTGAGGACATCACATCTTGCAGAATGTGCACGTCCGCACAATAAGTAGTTTCCCCCAGAGTCAGGTATTTCTAGCGCAATGTGTGGTTTCACATAAAAATATACATATGTTTGTTCTTGGGAAATGCCTGTTTTTTCATACAATGCGTCTTGATGCAAAACTATTCACAAACATAGTAAGCATTGGTAAAACCAAGAAGGCAGTAGTTAACGCTACTGTTTGGTTTAAGTAAATGTGCAGGAAAAAAACTAGAACACTTGGGGCCCGATGTAGTTAAATCTTTTTTACCACTTCTTAAATACCGATTCATACCGAATCGGTATTTAAGAAGTGGTAAAAAATAGGAGGGCAGATGTATGTAATTTTATTTTTTATAATTACCGAATCGGAAGGAATCGGTATTTACCGATTCAGTAAATACCGAATCGGTAATGCCCATTGATTCCTATGGGCATTGAAGCCCATAGGAATCAATGGGCATTACCGAATCGGTATTTACCAAATCGGTAAATACCGAATTTTGCAAGGGGGTGTCACTTTGACACCCTCTGGCACCCCAATTACAGGCATGTGTGCCATGTGGCACACATACATGCCCTAAGGGCATGTCTGTGTATCACATGGCACAGGTGTGCATGCTGGATTCGGTATTTTACCACCCAATTGGATTGGGTGGTAAAATACCGACTCCTAAAGGCCTGTGGCACTGTTTGCAGTGCCACCTACATGTGAGATTTACCGAATCGGTAAAATTACAGATTCGGTATTTTACAGAATCGGTAAATTTACCGATTCGGTAAATTTACCAATTCTGTAAAAAAGGTCCCCTACATCTCAATGACCCATTTACCGGTCGGTAACGGCCGAATTCGGCCGTTACCGACCGGTAATGGCCACCTACATCGGGCCCCATGTCTGTTCTTCATAATTGACTGCGTAGATGACATGCTTTGGACATGTCATTCAAATGTTTAACATTGGATTTGTCTGCAGTTATCTAGTTATTGTTTAGCTGAAACTATTAGAAAAAACACCATCTAAAAATGTGGGAACAGTAACCTCTCACTTCAGCTTTATAGACGTCTACGCAGGGTTTGTATAAAAAAAACAGTGTGGGAAGGCTGCCGCAGGCTGCACCTGTGTGAGAGTTCTGCAAAACAAATCCTCTTTTCACATCTGCAGAGGGAGAAAATTACCAACTGAGGCTAAGCAACCTCATTATATATTCTGCCGAAATATATTAAATATATACGTGGTCTCTGCTTCTCTCGCTCGCTCTGTGTCTCGTTAAACAATGCAGTACGGAAGGGAAAAAAAGTGGCGTAACCTGTGATATCTTCACAGACGCGCACCGAGGCCCGGGACTCGTAATAGGAATCATGTGCTCTCCCCATGCGGTGACCTCTGCGCTGAAAGCAGAGATTGTGCTGAATAAAGCACAAGGATCGGCCTTCTAGAGATCTCTGTTAATGCGGCCTGTGCGTGCTGCATGGAATCAATTAAGGCCTGGTCTTTGGGGGCAGGAAAAGGCCTGCTACAGAAGGTTGGGCAATAATGGAAATAAGGGCCAGTTTTAAACTAGATTAGAGTCCAAATATTGCCAACGCACGCACAGACAGGCGTGGAAGGATGCCAGGGACAACAGCGTGTGCAGGGACGCGGTGGCGTAGCAATATTAATACAACAAGCTCTTGGCATTGCGCAAAGGCATCCGCTTGTTTATAATTGCATCGCGCTTTCACTTTAAGTGAAAGCGCGATGCAAAAATAAACAAGCGGCTGCCTTTGCCAAATCCGAATGAGAACAAAAAAGTTTGTAGCGGCTAATTAGGAGACACTGTCTACCGCCACCAGTAAAATATGCAATCCTGGTGGGTGGGCCAAAAGCGGACAGGGTGGTAACCAGGAGGGACTAAAAACCCTCCTGGACAATCAAAACACCCAGTTTTGCATAATTGGGGACGCAAAATGACGCGCACCATTGCAAAACACGGGCGAAGCAGAAAGCGAGCTTCTGGAATCTTATAGATTCCAAGAAGTCTTCGTAAGGCGAGAGCAGCGCATGCGCGCTGCTATGCCAGGCGAGATATAACATGGGCAGAAACGGTGATTGGACAGACTGGGTCAAAGACAAAGGGTAGATTGGTCCAGCAGGCTCCCGCAGAGGACAACAGTCGGATTCTGGTCAGAGGCTATACTGTTAACACTAATATTAGTGAGTTTTCTACATTACTGCAGTGTGTGATTGAAGCTGTTCTTCGTAAATGTTTAGATACACATTTAAATAAACTTTCACTAATTGAGGCTAGTTTAAACAATCTAATGCAGTTTACAAAACTAACTTGTCAGCGATAGAGCATACCATGAATACTGTGAGCTCTATTTCTGAGGGCTAAAACATTGTGAGGGAGCCAGAATTGTGATCCACGGGTACACACTGTCTACTTAAATGTCCTAAATGTCCTCTATTATCCTGCCCATCACAAGGTAACCCTTGTTAACTCAAAACAAGAGCTCTGGCACTCGTGGGTACTCTGAGTTATCAGTATATCAGAAGGGCCATAGGTATAATAACACTGCCAGGCACCGCAGGGGGACGGGGGGGGGCCAAGGGGGCAGGCGGTATAAGCAACAAAGACGGTCCAATTCCCCTAAGACGGTCCAATTCCCTTGAGTATTTCTTTAAATTTTCAAACATGTCTCAACCTCTTACGTTACGGTAGATACTGGGGCTCCTGTTCTAAAAACATGGAGTGAGGGAAAGTTATCACCCCCCTAAGGAACAAAATGAGTCACTGGCTGGCCCTCTTTGGCATTAAGGGCCACAGGCAAATAGGCTTATTATGGCAAGGAGGGTTGATAACCCATAATGGGGATTGTGCCATTATCAGCTTTGATTGTTTGGGTACTGTCCCCACAGTTTTTAATCTTGCAAGACTAATCCAAACGTCACTATAGTAGGAACATGAGACAGCCGAGGATAATAATTTTGTTCTAAAAACATCAAATAGGTTTGGGCCCCGGGCTGACGCACTGGATTGACTCTCTTGCCCCAGAAATGAGGCTAACTTAAGTGTGACACGGCAGGCGACTGGGTCTACCAAGAGGCTAACCCAGCTTTTAGATCATGGGGTCTAGTTTCCTGAGGTGTACGGTGCTCTTGAATTGAGGCCCTCGCATCTTTCGGAACAAGATTTTAATGGGTCTTGCATTAATGCTGAGGGAAGTTTCTGCGATTTACCAGTAAGGTCATCTGGGGTTGCGGATTGGTGTGATACACTTACCATGGGTGAAATAAATTACCCCATACAGATTGGGGGCTTTCCAAGGGTGGGTTTCCAGGCACAGTTACATAAGAGGCCCATAGCATTAACACTCCCAATGTAAGTTTGTTTGGGTTGGCTACCTCTGGTAGGAACGAGGCCCCTAGCCCTGTTGAGACCGTAGAGTGTCAAACATCACCGATTTTTAGTATTGATGATAGTGCACCCAGATTGGCCTCTTGGAATGTGGCATGAGTAAATAGTAAAATATTTCACCCAGATTGGCTGGCATATCTAAAGTATTTTGACATCATTTGTTTACAGTATACATTGGAGGTTGAGGGATCTTTTTTTTCTAGTTGGCTGTAAGTCTTTTTTATTTCTGCCGTGCACTCTTTAAAGGGACGCCCTAAACGAGGTTTGTCTCTCTTTCCCTAGACTATAGGTTGGAGCATTTGGCGATACCTCCTAATATGGAAGCAATTTGTTTTCCTCACCAGTGATTGGTGGATTTTCTATAATGCAAATATTGGCCAATCCTTTTGTAACACGCTTTTATCACCTGCGGGCTCAGTTATTGGCTACTGAATCCCGGGGTATTACAAGAGCTGGATTTATTTTAGGGGGAGATTAGGGGGAGATTTTAATATACATCCATATTCAAAAAAACAATTCTCCCAGTGATCAAATGTACAGTGAAAAACCCCTACACCTTGAGCACAGTCAAGTGGGAGCCTATTTGAATAATATCTTGGCGGGGTTTAATTTGGAATGTTTATGACCAAAGCTTCCCGCAACCTAGTTGGTAGCTTCTCCCACATTTTTGTTGGGTGTAGTGTGAATTCTACAAAATATTTTATTTTTGTTTCTGCACCTCTGCGGAATTCGATAGGCCTCTTTGATATGCGTCTCTGGTTTAATCGACCATCATTGCATTTCTGTTTGTATTGGCAACTTGCTTGCACTAGCTTCCATACATAACACTTTAACCCACTTGGAGGGCAAAGTGACCGATCAGGGTAGAAGAATAAAGTGGTACAAAATCACCCCCAAGGACTTCCAGAAGAGCTTGTGGCTGCTAAGAGTAAGGAATTTGATTTGTGCTTGGGGGACCAGCTTGATGATGAAGCTTTTATGAATGCATATCATGCGATTGGGGTGGATGTGAAAGCCAGATTGTTCCAAAACAGTGCCCAATAACAAACTTAAATGGTTCGACAAAGATTGCTCTGATGCCCACAAAAATTCTACTCTTTGCGCCCAAAGCTCAGCCCAAAGATCAATGCCTAATATCCTCTGGACATATAATTTACAAAAAGCTCGTGAGAGGAGGAAGAGGGAACTCAGAAAGAATGCTTGGTCAGATCTTAGAGAGGCCTCAAATAAGACTGATAGCAACCAATTTTGGGAGATAGGTAAACGTCCCTTATTCACGAAGAATGGTGCCCACTCCACAGCCTCTCACATCCCCCATGAGAAGTGGATTTGAAGGTATTTATGGTTCTGTGGATTGTGTTCTCGCACGAGCCCCTAGTATCGATCACAAAATGGTGTAATTTATCATTTGATGTGGAGGAGGTTGTGTTAGCAATTGTATGCATGACAGGCCACAAGGCCCCAGGCCCGGATGGGATCCCTGCTGATCTGTTTAAGGTGTCACCTGGTTTGTGGGCCTCAATATTAACTCAGCTATTTAATCTGGTTGTATGCACTGGTTTATCGTGTTTGTGGCCCCAGTCCATCATCATCCCAGTATACAAAAAGGGTTCAAGATACTTCCCTTGTTGCTACAGTCACATCCATTGATAGATTCGGTTGTGAAGGTAATGGGCAGGGTGATTTTAGAGAGGGCCTTGTCGTGGGCAGAGGATGGGTCTGTTCTTTCAGATCTGCAGTAAGGGTTTCGACCGGGCCTGGGTACGTGTGACCAGTTTTTACGTTATTACATGCTGATCAACAAATATACTGTGGCTAAAACAGGATCTGTGTTTATCGCAAACATGGATCTGCCTTCCACCTTTGATAAGGTGAATAGATTCAAATTGTGGCAGATCTTGTTCGGACAGAGACATTGTTTATTGCCTCAGTGAGTTACACTGGGAAATGAGGGCAGTTGTCCGTGTTCCAGCTCCTTTCGTTTGGGAAGTGGAGAAAGGCACAGGTGTATAATGGCCCCTTTTCTGTTTACCCAGA
Source organism: Lissotriton helveticus (assembly GCF_964261635.1). Classification (NCBI taxonomy): domain Eukaryota; kingdom Metazoa; phylum Chordata; class Amphibia; order Caudata; family Salamandridae; genus Lissotriton; species Lissotriton helveticus. The sequence goes on along the minus strand of NC_136065.1, from coordinate 1,374,571,259 downwards.
ATGTGAACTATCTGGGGGTAAGACTACTAGATAGACAGGTGGACTGCCCTTGAATAGGTTCCGTCAGATTCCTGCACTCCTATATGCGGTTAACACCATTCTATTGGCAAGAACTGCACTGGGTCTCCAGATATTGCTTACTGGTTTTCTCCTATATTTGAATAGTCTTTATCTTTCCACCAATTATAGCAAATCTCAGGTGATGGTGCTGGGACCCCAAAAGATTAAGCTGAGATCTTTTCATGTTCAAGGCAATAAGTTCTCGACAGTCCAGATGTATACCTAAATAGGGGTCGTTTTTCATGATCGGTCTATGTTGGCCCCTTTGATAAAATCTAAGAGCTTAGCTCTGTCAAGATATATAGGTGCTCTTTTCTCTTTCTCCTCTAGAATCCGTAGTAAACCACTGGGCACCCTGATCAAGATCTACCAGGCCAAATCTGTTCCAATGGCCACCTAAGGTAGTGAAGTATGGGGATATGTTATTTCAAGGGAGATCCAAGTGGAGGAAAAACGGTTCTGTATGTGTTTGCTGTCAGTTCCTGCTTCTAATTCGGCTTTTATAGTTCATAAGGAGTTAGGGCTGCCTCATCTATCAGATCTCATTGCTCTCCGTCTGAGTGTGATCAGAAAATCACCTAAGTAGGGAGATAATTAAGGACTGCTAAGAGCTTGATGCGTGGAGGTCAGTCAAATGGCTGGCGTTTATTTGGGATACTTTTGTCAAGCTAGGTAGGCCTGCCCTGGCCTGCTTGAGCTGCCTTCTACTATTCTGAAAGCTGATATCACCTGGACTCAAGCAAATGTTCTTCTATGGAGGAAAACCAAGAGGGGGTAATTGAGCTGGAGAAACCACTGGTCCGAGGACAAGCGATGATTGTAACAAGCCCTGCCATTAAACATTATTTGCTCAACACTTTTAATGTCCACCACTGATTCCTCCATACAAGATTTAGGGTCAACCAGTTCCAAATGTTATTGGCATTTCCAAAACCTGGTGTGTGGAGCACTAAACGGAGGCATTGTTCATGTGACAACTTTTCTCCCCAGGATCTTTTGCATTTTGGTTTTTTTTTGTGGATTTTATGATATCCCTTGAAGAACATTTTTATTGCACTTGCTGAAACTGCTGCATTTTGTTCAGGTCAAGCCTGCGCTAATGTATTTACAACTACCTCCGGATGTACACACCACTTATACTGTGGCTTGCTATCTAGCCTCATGGTTGAGGATTTGAAAGACGTTTGATGAGAGGCATGAAAATATCACCTGAGCGTCTTATGCTCTTTTGGGTGAGCTGTTTTGATATATTATGCATTTTATTATGTTTCATTGTTTTTGATTAGTTTATCATGCTTTTAAACGTTCTCATATGTTTATTTATTTGCCCAATTATCTACAATATGTTTGTTTGTTGTGCTATGAGCTGAGCTTAAATGTGGTGGTGTTTTACATTCGAACCGCTGTTCCGATAGTCTTACTGCGGGGCCATCAACAGAGACTATTTTTTAGGGATATGGATTTTAATGATTAATATATCTCTCTAACATGTACACCAGGTCTTTCTCAGGCTTTTAATCATGGAAAATGATCATTGTTAAGACAATTGAGTCCAATTTTTGGATCTGGATTTAATCTGTTTTTATTGACTGGTGTATGTACTTATGTTTTATGCACTTTTATGGTTTTCTTAGACCGAATAAAGTTATTAAATTCTCAATTGTCTTTAACTGGACAAATAGCTTCTGATGTATCGTCCTGCACTTTCCATCCTAAAATCTTGCTGGAGATCCTTCCTTTGCTATCTTAAGTTGCAAGCATACTGTGGTTAGTGCTTTTATAGAATCGTGTTTGAATTATGCAAACTCTCATTAACTGGAGCTACCTAAATACCTCTTTCAGAAGCTTCAGGTAATCAAAAATATAGCAGCTTGGGTGATTCGGGGAGGACGGGGGGTCCCTATTGTGTGAAAGGCAGCTCTTTACTTCAGAAATTGATCTGGCTTCCAATCATGAAGCATGTTCAGTTCAAATTCTCCTACATTATTTAAAAAGTTTTACTGAGCTATTCAAGATGCTTTATCAGCAAAAACCTTAAAAAGGTATCCTTGGCAGGACTTTGCAATCTTCATTCATGAACTGCTTAATAGTTCAGCGGGTCAAGAAAAAAAGAGCGGGTGGTTGGAGCTTGACTCTTTCTGCTGCTAGACTTTGGAATACACCCTAGTCTTTTTACGACTAGTGACCTTTGCCCTGTTGCGTTCACCTAGCTTAAAATCAGTTTTTTTTCTGTCAAGCTTTCTGTTTTAGACTGATCTAATAGGTTGCCTCAATATGGTTGCCACTTATTCAATTATGCACCTAGACTAGAGAGTATTGGTTATATGGGTGCTATAAATTATTTTTATCATAACAGCCTTGGTGCTACCTCCTACCGCCTCCTGAAACCACTTCCAAAAAACTGGGTAGGCCACTCTGTGAAAGCACTGTACATTCAAGTGGAAACTTGCATCTTTGAATTACAAATTTACATTTTTCATATATTCACACTGGCCTTCTCTGCCACCTCCAGGATGCTATGTCAGACATCCAGGAACGCTGCCACACTCGCATGCGTAATCCTGATTCCGGATTGGTGGGTATTCAGTATTTAATGTAAGTTGGGGGGTGCTTTTTACATTACAAAAAATTAGGGGACCATAGGTAAGCAGTAGAGTGTTGCCAAAACAATTGGGGTAAACACTAAACTTTTTAAATAAGAGGGTAATTATGACCTCACTTCAGTGAGGGGAGAGAATAACCCTTTTGCTGAGAGAGTTTTTGTTCAGAACAGCATAGCCAAGAACCCAAAGAGGGAATTGTGATCACTACCCATCCGCCAATAGTATCTACATCTGCTTGATCTTACACCAGATAACATCTACATCAAGGGGATGGGTTGTCACTGCGAGGGGCTAGTGCCATGTCTGAGAGACAACTAAAAGGGTTAATTGTCACGATAATTGTCTCTCTTATAGTAGAGCTTTTATGTTGTGTCAATTTGTTTTTCTGTAGGACACAGGTACCATTCTTGGCACCTCATAAAGATGTGGGTGGTCAGGAGAGAGCCCAGGTGCATGGCAATAGGAATTTTCAGACCCCGGTGCCTCAGTCAGTGTTGGAGCTGTGAGGTAGGGTGGGAGGTGGGGTGATCGCGTTGAGTTAGGAAATTAGTGTTGCGACCGGAAGAGTGTGTTGTAGTTCAATGTCACAGAAGAGTGTCCCAGATCCACTGTAAGAGCCTCCCCGCCCCGTCCCCGAGTGTCAGCTGTTCCGTGTTCAGCTGTGCATTTCAGTGTCAGTTTGGTTTTATGTATTTCCTGGTCATATTGTCTATTTGTATTTTCCATTTTAGAAGGTGTGCAAGTATTACCTCTTTCCAGTCCCTTGTTCTGGTGGGCATGTATCTTTTTCCATGTGTACATGACACACAGTCCTACTGTCTCCCTCTTCTGTTGCCTGTGCTTATATCACACTATCCATGTCTGCCACTCCCAGGGCCTTGTCTCCAACCACAGACCTTGCCTCAATTTTTTTTCTATGTCTATTTCTCCCTGTCTCACTCTCCGTGGCTCCCTGTCACAGTCCGTGCCGCATTGTCCGCTCTCCTTATCCCTGTCATTCGTCCCACTGTCTGTGTCCCGCTGGTCCATTTCTGGTGCCTATGTGTTGGTATTTGTGTGTGTGTGAGAGTGTTTTTCTTGATTTGTGTCAGTGTCCCTGTTCCAGGAACCATGCATCCATGTCCTAGTGTCCATCTACACACCCCACTGTCTGATTCCATGTCCCACCGCTACTGTCTTTCTATCCCACTCTCCATATCTTCCAGTCCCAGAATCCACACCTATGTGGAACACCAGCAGCCTCTGCCTTACAGAAAGCCTCAAAGCAAGTCACACATTCAAAAGGTCACACCCCTGTGATCAACTGGTCAAGGTGGCTAATAAGCCCGCCGCAGCAAGGCCAAACATGCTGCCCTTCATGGACAGAACGGAGTCGCCTGCGGCTACAAGTACCAGAGCAATCTTGATTTGTGCCATACTCGCTTCTTCCCTCTTTAAGGTGCAGCGAAAGCCACTTGCCTCGACCTCAGGACCCAGTGCAGCCCTTCTTATTGCTAACGTTGCGGTAGAGAATGCCCTAAAATCACTAGTCCCACAAACACACATGATGTGAGAACCTCATAAAAGTGCAATCCTAATCCCAGGTGAATCAAGCACAGCATACTGCTCGAAAGAGACACACCATGTACATATTAACAGTGACTACACCAGGGCTTACAAATGATGCCACTGCTTGTCACCACAGATGTAGACTCTGTCTGATGTGGAAGTGGTAGGCAGCGGTGGATAGGGAGATATGGTGAATTAAGCCTTGGTAAAATCAATAGGTCTCGCCTATGAAAGAGGCATTGCCAATGTATTTTAGCCATGTTGTACACCAGTATGGCTGCCGTTGAGCATGGCTTAAATTTAGTGGAGTTGGGCCAGTGCGTGCTTTAGATTAGAGTGGGATAGATCGGGGTAGAGTGGAGATGGGTAGAGTATGTAGAGTGGGGTAGATTGGGGTAGATTTTAGTGGGATAGTTTGGACTGGGGTAAAGTGGGGTAGAGTACAGAAGTTTGGAGTTGGGTAGATTGTAGTGGAGTGGGGTAGTTTGGGATGGGTGAGATTGGTGTGGAGTAGATTGGAGTTAAATGGGGTAGATTGGGATAGATCAGCGTGGAGGATGGAGTGAACTGGGGTAGAGTAGAGTGGAGTGTGGTAGACTGGTGTGGAGTGGGATATATTGGGGTAGATTGAGTAAAGTGGGGTACAATGTAGTGGAGTGGGGTAGATTGGAGTGGGGTAGTTTGGGGTATTGGAGTGAAGTGGGTAGATTGGATTGGACTGGGGGATTCACGTAGATTGGAGTGGAGTCGGGTAGATTGGAGGGGAGGGGAATAGATCGGGTGGAGTGGGATAGTTTGGGATGGATTGGCGTGGATTTGAGTGGAGTGGGGAAGATTAGGATGGAGTGGGGTGGGGTAGACTTAGGTGGAGTGGAGTAGATTGGATTGGGGTAGATTGAGCGAGATTGGAGGGGAGCTGACTGGGGTAGATTGGAGTGGAGTGGAATGGGGTTGAATAGAGTGGAGTGGGTTGGATTAGATTAGGATAGACTGGCATGGGTAAATTGGAGATGGGTAGATGAAGTGGGGCAGAGTGGAGTGGTATAGATTGGTGTAGAATGAAGTGGAGTGGAGTAGATTGGGGTAGATTGAGATGGAGTGGGGTGAATTGGGTACAGTGGAGTGGGGTAGATTGGAGTGGAGTGGGGTAGGTTGGAGTGGGGTAGATTAGGAAGGAGTAGGGTAGATTGGAGTGGATTTGGGTAGATTAGATTGTGGAATATTAGAGTGTAGTGGGTTAGATCGGTGTAGACGGGTTAATTGGGATAGATTGGAGTGGGGTATATTGGAGTTGCATGGGGTAGACTGCAGTGGGGTAGATTGAAGTGGAGTGGATTATGGTAGATTCGAGTGGAATGGGTTGATTGGAGTGGAGGGGAGTAGATTGGGGTATAAAGGAGTGGAGTGGGGTAGATTGGAGTGCAGTGGGATGTATTTGAATAGAGTGCAGTGAGCTTGATTGGGGTGGCGTGGGGTACATTGGGGTAGGTTAAGGTAGACTTAAGTGAAGTTGGGTCGATTGGGGTAGATTAGAGTGGAGTGATGTAGACTGAGTGGAATGGGGTAGATTGGAATGCAGCGCAGTAGATTGGGGTAGATTGGAGAGGACTGGGCAGATTGGAGCGGGGTAGACTGGAGTGGGGTAAATTGGGATAGATTGGAGTGGGGTAGATTGGAGTGAAGTGGAGTGGGGTCAATTGGAGTAGAATGTAGGGGATTTGAGTGAGTTGGATTGGGCTAGAGTGGAGTGGAGTGGGGTGGGGTAGATTGGACTGGAGTGGGGTAGATTTGAGTGTAGTGGGGTAGATTGGTGTAGACTGGGTAGAATGAGGTGGATTGGGATAGATTGGAGTGGAGTGGGGTCTAATAGAGTGAAGTGGGGTAGATTGGTGTGGGGTACATTGGGATAGAGTGGAGTGGATTGTGGTAGATTGGAGTGGAGTGGGGTAGATTGAAGTGAAGTGGAGTGTAGCTGTGGCTTTTAGGCTACATCTCTTGCACCAAAGTGCATATGAATATAGGGTGCCTGAAAGTGCTTTCAGTGGAATACACATGAGAATGAGTGCTTAGGCACAGGTGTTAAGGAGAAATTGAGTAGAGTATGTGCTGCAGAACACTGAAGAGCTTTAAACAGACATACTTTGTATGCACAGAGAAAAGTTGGGATGGATATAAGACTGAGAACACAGGTTTTAAGGAGAAATGGATTAACATCAATACTGCCCGCAATTAAGGCGCTTTAGATAGCCACTATTCTGTGCCATTTGTTTGATGCTACAAGAGGAAGCGCTGAACTATAAAACAAAGTCGCAAACTGCTTTAATAATCCGTGCCATTTATTTGGTGCGTTAAAAGGAAGTGCCTAATTCCAAAACAGATTAAGGCAACAACAAACAAACCTGTGGGATGAAAGTTAAAAGCAACCCAAAGGTATAGCATGGAAGCAGAAATTATGGAGGGAAAAATTTAAAAAAGTACCATGAAGAACAGCACAAGCAGCAGAAGGGGACAGGTGAAGAGCATTAATCAAAGGTAATCAATTCGTACTTGGTCCATTCTTTGGGGAAATAAAAGGAAGTGCTGGCATATTGTGGCCAATGAATGAATGAATGAATACTTTATTGTTTGGTTACTCAAAACCATTACATTAAAAACAGAATACAAAATTAAAAAATTACAAAAATTAAAACCAGGGGAGTTTGTGCCGCCCTGAGGGCTGGGGTTACAACGAGTAGGGTTCGTGTTAAGGCATGGATCTGCAAAGACTCTATAAGGGCAGACCCTCCGGGGCCATCAGCAAAGAACGTATCCGGTGAATGAACTTTCTGAAGGAGGCCATGTGCTTTACCGTTGTCAAAGTGTAAAGATAGATGGTTGCCTCCTTTGCGGTGCGGGATCCTGATTGTCTTAGAATTGGCCTGAGATAGAGACTGCGGGCCATGCGCAGGGCCGGGCAACAGAATAGAAGATGGGCCAATGACTCACGTTTGTACCTACAGAGCCTACAGTCCCGGACTCCTGAGCCAACCGTGCCGAAGGCGTATAGTTCTTTGAGAGGCAACGGGTGTAGTCTGTAGGCTAGGATCTTATGAAGGGCTGCGCGGCCCACGGCCTGCTTATGGTGGTGTTTGGGATTGTGCAGGATGTGCGGTAAGCACAAGGACTCATGAAGGTCTTTTTTTGCCAGCGACTCCAGATCCAGTTACCGTGACCACGCGCGCACTTGTTTTTTGATGGACTGTTTAATAGCGGTGTAGCTGACATATTCGGGGTTCCAAGACTCGATGGCGAGACTAAGGTGGTCCTTCGCCGCCTCAAGAGTGGCCGACCAGGGGTTCCCTGGTTCTCTGAAGATACAATTCAGGGCTGCCTTAAGTGTGTTCTCCTTGGCCGTCGTTGTTAGGAAGTAGTATTTACTTAGGGCGACCATCTCTTCCAGATATTGCTGGTTGAGTGAGAGCTGCAGGCGGACAAGGGTGTTTCTGATGCACCTCGGTAGATGAAATAGTCTCTTGTATGCTCTACAGTGTATTTTTTCTAGTTTTTTATTCAGTTTGCCCGGAAATGCCTGTAGAGCATAATTGAGGGCCGGCATTAGTTTGGCTTTGAGTACTCGTTGGATGGCCATTGTGGACGGGCTGTATAAGGAGGCATGCAGCTTACAAATGGCGTAGGTTATAGTTTTGCCTTTGCCTTGGATGATCTTTAAATGCGCACTTGTGAGCCCCGACTCCTGGAAGCAAATGCCCAAGTAAGTGTACCGCTGTGTGCTTTCCAGCAAAAGGTGGCCAAGCCTCCATTTTAATGATTTTTTCTTTGGGTACTTTCCAAAGATGATAACTTTGGACTTGGATGGGTTTGCTACGAGCTTGTTTTTGTCGTTATATACGGCAAGTGCCGTCAGCGCCATTTGTAGCCCAATTCTCGTGTGGTCCAAGAGTACCAAGACGGCGGCGTACTGCATAAAGTGAATTTTTGTCCCGCCGATCTTTGGGGTGGCCAATGCTGCCCCAGTCAAGGCTCTCTCCATGTCCGCTGTGTATAGGTTAAATAACAGTGGGGCTAGCACGCACCCTTGCTTTAGACCACGGTCTGTATTGATCTTTGCGGATGCATGGTCCCTAGAGAGTTTAATTCTCACCCACGTTTTGTGGTACAGGGATTGGATCGCCCTCAACAGGGATGGGTTAATATTCCATTGGACCAGCTTTCTCCACAGGATTGAACGATCTACCCCGTCGATCGCCGCTGAATAGTCAATGAAGCAGGCGAATAAGGGAGGGCTTTTGCGTGTCCGCGCATGGTGGACTAGATAAGAAAGTGCAGTGATGTTATCGACTGTGGCGGACCCTGGTCTAAATCCGGTTTGGCAGAATGGGAGGAGACCTTCTGCGTTCGTCCAGTCTGTGAGGTCCCTCAAGATGGCACTGGCGTAAGCTTTTCCCTCGATGTCCAAAAGGGCGATCAGGCGATAATTTGATGGTTCAGATTTGGGGCCCTTTTTGTGGATTGGCTGTAGGAGCCAGCCTCTCCATGAATCTGGGACATCCCCCAAGAGCCAGCATTCAGAGTACAGGTGGGTCAGGATTTTAGACCAGAAGTCGATGTTTGCCTTGAATAAGTGACCGGGGAGCCCGTTGGGACCCAGGGCGCCATTTTGTCTGATATTTTTTAGAATTTTGGACACTAACAATTTTACCGGCGGGGCTGTCATCTCGATGGTTGGATCTAACTCAGCTCCAGCGATAGATGTTTCATTTTGCTTGGTAACGGGGCCGTTTTTGGTGTAAAGAGCTTTTACGTGGGCGACCCAGATGGGAGCCTCGAGGGAGTTTTCTCTGTGGTTTGTGCCTCGACCCAGGGTGCTTAAGTAGTGCCAAAACTCCTGCGATTTTCTTGGGCTCAGCAAATCAAAGATTTTCAGCCATTGTGCTTCGCAGTGGTCTCGTTTAGCTTCCGAAAGCTTCTTGGAGTGACTTTTACTGGCCTCTTGAAGTTGTCTCTTCATAGGGCTTGTGCTATTTTTGCGGAAAAGTTTGCGTTTCTTATTCAGTTGTTTGGCGCTGATTTTGATTTCCGCCTTATGTCCATATGTAGGTAGGGAGTCCCTATTAGGTATGCTGTTTGAGGTCCCGCGAAGGATCGCGGCCAGGGTCCCTGTGATGGCGTTCCAAGTAGCTATTGCAGCCTTTTTCTGTTCACTCAGTGGCCAGCCTGGCCACTGGTTTGCCCAATTATTAAAAGTGGTGATTGAGGTCTGTTCCCATTTGATTCTTCTGGGCAACTTTATCAGTTCTTCACCGTTAGATGCTCCGATGTATTCGAGCCTGTGGCGAGTGTCCGCTATGAGATTCAATGTGATGGTTAAGGCAGCGTGGTCACTATCGCTGCACGGATGAACTGTGAAGTTTAACATAAGAGGTTGCAGTTTTTCGCTTAGGATGATGTAGTCGATCGTTGTTTGGTTGTTGTATGTAGGACCGACGAAGGACCCTGGGCTGTTCTTTAGGAGGACCGAGTGAGCTGTCACCAGCTTATAAGTTTTTAATAGGTCATTCAGAGCAATGTTGGCCCCGGGCAGATGTTGTCGTGTGGTTGGTGTCCCTATGTTATGAATGTTAAAGTCGCCAAGAATGATACATTCTAAAGCCGGGAATTGGAGCATTAAGGACTCTAGATGGGTTGTCAGCATGGCCAAATTGGATATAGACCCATGGGAATGATGAAAGAGGTTGATTAATAAAAACGCAAAGTTTCCGTTTGTCAGGCGGCGGCCTTTCAGGATGCCTGCCTGGAGGGTGTCCGGGAGATTGGGAATTACCGCGAATTCCAGGTTGAGTGAATGCTTTATGTAGACACATATCCCCCCCGGCGGTCTTCCGAGTATGTTAAGCTTTTTTGCAGGTTTTCCATATTCTGCGTATCCTCTTAGTGAGAGCGGGTGGAGCTGCCAGGATTCTTGTATGCAGATAATATCTGCCTCCTCCATGAATGTCACAGCGTTTTTATTGAGAAGCAATCTCCTGAGCCCAGCGACATTCCAAGTCATGATTTTTAGGCGGTCCGGGGGCGGTCCCTGTATGGAGGCTTTTGTTGTGCGATAGTCGTACTGCAGTGGGGTTGACCCGAGACATCGAGGCTGTGTTAGGATCACGAGTTTAGAACTAGCGGCAGCCAGGACCAGTCTTTGCTTGCGCATCCCAGCATTGCGCATGTGCGTGTGCCCTGATTCGGATTAGTTGTTATTTTAATTGGGGTGCTAATGGTTGGACCTGTGTTTGTGGCACCTTTGGACCCCTGAAGGATGGGCGCCATGTTTGGCGCGTCAGTGGGGTAGGCGTGCGGGCATGAGTTCCCTCCAGTTCGCTGATCTGTGTTTCCCATCTGGAGGTGCGCGGAGTAAGTTTTTAAGATATGGGGTTATTTTTGTGCGCGCTTAGGTTTTATTTTATTTTTTTATTTTTTATTTTTATGCCCCAGCTTTCCAATAACTTGTGCTGGCTTTTCAGAGCCTCGACCATGTGCGGGCTTATGGAGGTTAGCTCCGTGGGTTCGTTTTTCTCCTCTTGGTTTCAATGTCTGTAGTTTTTATTCCCTCCAACCCTGGGATGTTTGCAAAGAGTGTGAAAAGATTACTGCGGTTGAGAATGTCCCACCTCCCCTGGGAGACATAATCGGGGTACAACGTTATTTTCCGATCCTGGGGTTGGGGGTGTTTTATTCGGCAGGCTGAGTCCGGCACCTGGCCGCCTGTTTGTGGTAGCTGTGCTGTGTCAGGTGGAGGGTCGTTTGCATGCCTGTTTAACCCCAATGGCACCAATGACCGCTGGAAGTCCTCCATTTATGGCAAGCTGGGATCTCTGATGGTGCGTGGCGGGTATTCAATTTCCCTGAGGTCTGTGGCAGTCAAAGGCGCTTGAGACGCGCGGCCCGTCCTAAGCATTGATGAACCGGCAACCTGAGGGTCGTATCTGTTTGAGTTTGCTTGAGTTACTTCCGCGGAACTTTGTCCATGTGGGTCCATTACTTGATTTGTGTGTGATGCTGTTAAAGCTGGCTGGGGGGTTGCGAGAAAGGTTATTGCTGCGTTGGTAGAGGGAGAAACTTTGACGTTTGGCTCGATTGTTTCTGGTGTTTTGACGATTGCTCCCAGTTTGATCGTTTCCTGGTTCACGATGTGGGCGGGCGTCGCATTCTCAGGCCGTAGTCATTCCCGGATGGATCTGGGGGCGAGAGATTTGTTTTTATTCGCCTTGTTGAGTTTTTTTTATTTTTTCTTATTTTTCCTGGATAGGCTACGGAGGTCTAGACTGGTCGGTGTGGTAGTATGCTGGGGCTCATGATTTTTTGTTTTGATCGTGATGACGTCTGTCCTGCTCGTGCTGAGCATGGATGGACGCGCCTCCCAAGTGTTTTTATCTTCTTTATTAATTTGTGTAGAGTGATTTGGCGGGTTTCTTGGGCCTTCTATTTTTGGAGGGTGGGAGGCTGGGGCCTGTGAGTTCGAATCCTTCGTCTTGCCGACTTCTTTCTTGAGGTCCTCAATTAGTGTGGTCATGATGTATGGGAGATTTCCTAGGTTGTTCAAGATTGGGCTGCAACTGCATGACTCAGGCTTGAGGTGTGTGCTTTCCTGTGCTCTGCGGATCAGGGAATTCAGATGATCCAGTTTGCAGTCGAGTCCAGAGATTAAGTTTGCAACTGTTTGTAAAATGTTTATCTGGGCATTGAGCTTGTCGGCGTGCATTATTGCCGCACCTGTCATGGAAATGAGTGTCTCGTTGATCAGTGTTAGGTGATCTGCAATCACTGGGGGGCTCTCCCCCTTATCCGGGCTTCTGCTCATTGACGTTGGTAGCAAGGCCGTTTTGTCTTGTTCCCGGGGGGTCTGGTGCGTCAAATTCGAAGATGGGGGGTGCCGGGTCATTATTTCTGTGGTTCCTCCTTCTTCATTGATTTCGTGTGTGTCGCTAGATGCGTCAAGCATGTGCTCTCCTATTGACGGGGTTTCGCTGCGTGTGCTGATCAATGTGTCAGCCGTGAGGGCCCCATTTAGGATCGAGTTCGAATAAGGATCTTCTGATAAATGGTGGATAGGAGTTGTTGATCTAGTGGGATCAGGTCTGGATGCGACCCTGTCCGGAGCCTCTGGCATGAGGGGTATTCTGCCCTAAGGACGAATTTCTGGTCCTCATTATTGTTCCCTGTTTTCACTGTTGCTTTTTTCCTGTTGCGAAGTGGTCGCTGCGATGGTGCGAGGTTTCGCTGCGATGGTGTGGAGCGGGGGGGGGGTGGTATGGGCGGCCGAGGACAGCGTTATCTCCAGTGAGGGGGAATCGCCGTATGGAGCAGGTGAAGTACCCCCTAACGCTGCTTCGCACCCCCTACTTCGCTATCTATCCCTGAGTCTGACCCGTTAGGGCTAGCCAAGTGTTGCAAATTTTTCTTTGCTTGCACTGCGTGTGCTCTCCCCCCCCCCTCCCCCCCTCCCCCCCCCCCCGGTCTGCGGCTGGGGCTTGTTGCACTGCTGGCTTGCTGCTTTGCTGCCTTGTGGCCTTGGTGTAGGCTTAATGGTGCCCAAACCCGCTTATCTCTTACCCTCCGATTCCTGCTCCTTGCAACCCCCGAAGATGAGGCCAGGACTCAATTCTGCAGTTCGTTATGCAATTCGCCAGGCTTAGTGCTTTGACTCCTGGTTACCAAGGTGCTCGGAGGGCCAGCAAAGTTTGCTGAGGCGGTGTTGTGGCGGTGTTGTTGTCGCAGCGCTCGGGGCTCGAGATGTAGCGCTCACACCTGCCAACAACACATCAGCGGAGGGGGCAGTGAGGGGGCCAAAGTGTCCAAGGTGCTTTTGGCGGTGGCGGTGTTGTTATCACAGCGCTTTTGGGGACTTGTAGCAGCGCTCACACCGCCATACGCCTGGATCCTTGCTTTTTTGCTTTGCTTTTTTTTTTTTGCTCCTTTTTTACGTATATGGGGAGCAGTAACATCGGAATCGGCCGAGCTGGTGTCTAGGCCTGCACACCTGCTCTCATGCCCGCCCGCCCACACGCCAGGCCCTGCCCCTACCTGCTTGCAGATTGCTGTCCAGAAGCATTATACAGCACTCATTTGAAATGCTCAGCAAATAACTTTCACTTAATCCACCACTGCAGGCCCGAACCAGCTATTTACTATGACCACTCCTTGACTTCTCACAATGATAATCAGATATGGGATTATGGGATGATATCACCAAAGTACATTTTAGCAGATCTCTCCACCATTTCGTCTTCCAACCTATGACTGCTCAGGACTATAACTTTTCAACAAAATACAACCAGTGAGGGAATTCATATATGTCATTCTGGGGGCTCTTGAGCAGAAATTACACAATGAGCAGGACCGCCAGCTCTTGGACTTGATGCTCACTCTAGCATGTAAGGTGGTTTTATGTAAGTGGAAAAATACCACAGACGTTAATTTTAAGATTTGGCAAGACTGGCTTTCCTTTCTGAGAGGAGCGGATAACCCGACACTGCACTCCTCCACCTGGCAAACTTCTAACAAGAATCTCTGGAAATCACTAGATAAGTCTTCATTTCAATTCGATCCACCGTGATGTAGCTCCCACTGATGCATATCCTCAAGATACTGATACATATCATCAAGGCACTGATGTATATCTTTGGGGCACTTTTGTGTTTTTGCGACCTCATGAACCTGACTTACTTACAGACAGTTTGGATTTGCATGTAACTGTAAAATCATGAGTTAATGCTTTTATTTTGTTTATTTGCTCTTTTATTGTTTGTTTATCCCTGCATATGTAGTCCTGGTATCAAGCATTATTAATATGTATTTTCTTATTTATTTCTGGTTTTGTATTGTTGCAGGTCAGGTCAGCTATCTTGATCCCATCTTTTTGTATGCACCTTATTGTATTGTCTCTTTTTCCCTATTTTTCAATAAAAACTATTTGAAATTAAAAAAAAACTTTTCAACAAAATATATCAAAATGGACATTCCAGTGCAGTAACAAAATAAGTGGATTATGGTCAAAAGAGATACTATAAAGGGATCTGAAGAGCTGTTCAAAGCTATCAGTTTACTGATATCCATAATCTGTGTACCTCTCATTCATACTTCTTAATCCAACACACTCCTAAGCTCTGTGTCCCATAACACGATAGCGGTGCCTCGGTGGTCATCATGCACGACATGGAAACGCTTCCTGCAAAGGATCAAAACAAAAAAATATGCTTTCAACCAAAAGCACTCCACAATGTAGTGTGCTACCCATGGAGGCAAGTGCTTCAGCGCCCAACAAAGGGTTAGTAAGCGCCCTATAAATTTTGCAATACAATGCTATACAATACCCCAACACACAAACACGTTGCACGCCACATGGCGCCAAGACTCATGGCTCTCGCTGTGAAAACGTGCTGCTTGTCCCTGTCTGGTCCACAAACTTCTGCCCTATCAGAAGCCAGGACAGGGCTGAAGGTGGAATTTCCTTCCTCATGCCGGTTTCTAATATGGTCTAAAAGTGCTTGAAGCTCTGCTAGTTGATATGCTGTGATGCTTGATACTAGTGCAGCATGTCAGCTATGTATTATGAATGTGTGAATCTGGGGATACAGTCATCGCTCTCACATATCAAAAATATGACTCTACAAAAATTTGGCCTAAGGAGATTGGTCCACCCCCAACCACTCAAGTTAACTAAAGGACCAAACATTCTTTCCTCACAATGAGAACACTATGTTGTATCTTTCCTCATCTGGGTTTCCCACACATGGATCAAACTTCCGGAACTCTGGTGCTATTATGTCTTGACTATGCCAAAGGGCTCTACATTGGGTTCCCAAGGCACTTAATCAGTAGACAAATCCTGAATGCCATAGCTAGATAAGTTCTAAGAATAAGTTGCCACAACCATCCTAATCCTGCCATCAAGGCCCTTCATTATTTACTCATTGCAAGAATCCCCTCTATCAAACCTCCCTGTGTTGACCACTGGATGATCTATGGGACAATCCTACAATTGAAACTTAGTTTAGGGTAAGGGATGGGGTTGAAAGTGAGGACGAAGAATTGCAGCTGGGGTTAGGGTTAAGATTAGGGTATTGGATGGGGCTTGGTTGGGGTTTAGCATTAGGGTTAGATAGGGTTTAAGGATAGAGCTCGGGTTAGAGTAATGGAAGTTGTAAGAATTATGGTATGAGTAAATGATGGGCTTAGAGTCAGGGTGAAGGTTAGAGTTAAGAATTAGATGTTAGTGTAAGGGTTAAAGTGTAGTTACGGGAAATAGTAGGTCAATTGTTACCTTTTTCTACATTGTTGTATTTCTAATTGAAATACACATAAAACCTACATTTTTTGCATAACTTTTATAGGTCTACAGATTTGTCTAGTACTCATTGCATGGATCTTTACTACATAAAAACAGGGATTCTGTGTGTATCTGGAGCAGATTTAGCCTGCTGCTTTAGTTACAAAAGTACATATTTGAAAAGCTATAGCTCTGCGCGTGGGGAGAAATTCCATCGTCCATGCCAGAGACTTCTTCTCCAGACAGCACTGCCTGGCCTTATGCAAGGGAAGGAGTACTGAGTCCCATGCCAACAAACTCAGTGCCAGGTATTGGAAAAATAGGTGCATAGCCCTAGCCTTACCTGTGCCCTTTCCTCCTATCAGGCAAGGCCCTTTCTGATCCAGCAATTATGCCTTGAGGCTCCCGCCTCGCTCCTCTCCTGGTCGTCTCTCTCTTTCTCAATCTCTGTCTTTCTCTCTGCTCTTTTGTTCTGTGTGCTCCATTTTCTGCTCTGTTTTAAGTTTCATTTGCTTCTTTTTCTTGTCTGTGATATCGCCTCCTCTTTGTGATAATTTGATGGAACTAATCACTCTCCAGCGGATATCATTTTCTGAGTGTCCTTTTTCAATAAAGTGATCAAGAGGTGCATTCGCTGTTTTACACCGAATTTTGCTGCGGTGTTGGGAAATGCGTAAATGAATCTTCTGTTTTGTCTGCCGCACATACATCTTATTGCACGGGCAGAAAATGGCATATTATGTTACAAGTGTTGCAGTTAGTAAAAGATTTAAGTACATTTCTGACATCCTTAAATACAAATTCTTTCGACTCAATAGTGAATACGCACAGAACACAGTTTCCACATTGGTATGTCCCATAAGAGGCGCTAATGACCATAGGTCATGCAATGTACGATTGGGGTTATGGATGATTGGGAGTGCTGCCCTAACCAGTTGATCTTTTATATTCTTACTTCTTTTAAATGCAAACATAGGCATGTCCAGATTAAGTGTACCTGCATTTATGATTGGCCAGTTTTTCTTGATGGTTTTGCGAACAATGTTGGACACTGGGGAAAATGTCGTAACGCAAACAAGACGTTCTGTAGCTGGTTTAGGTTTAGACTCCAGGAAAGTCTCACGTGGGCATTACCACGCACCAGTCGGCGCGGGTAGCCTCTCGATGTCTGTTTGGTTGACAGTGCTTTTGCTTCAGTGAAATAGTCTGTTTTCTGTAAACAATTTCTCCTAATTCTCAAGAATTGCGAGAAGGGCAGACTGTCCCTAAGTGCCCTTGGGTGACAGCTATTGTAACTGAGCAGAGTGTTCTGCTCCGTGGGTTTACGGAAAAGGGCTGTGTAAAGGAGGCCATCTTGGTGTTTGATTGTCAGATCCAAGAACGGAATACTGTTCTTGTTATGAGTCAGAATGAATGTAAGGCCATTGCAATTGTTGTTCAGCCAGTGTAAGAATGCTTCAAGGGTATCAACCTCACCAGACCAAATAAGAAAAATATAATCTATATACCATTTCCAGTTAATTATGCACGTATGAAAAGGGTTGCTGGGAGGCAAAATGGTATTGCACTGAAGTGAATCCATATAGAGAATGGCCAGGGTTGGAGCAAAAATAGCTCCCATCGAGGTGCCCCGGACCTGCTGGTAAAACTGGTCATTAAAGGAGAAAAAATTCCTCGTCAGGCATATCTCTAAGAGTTGTAGGATAAAGAGGGTGGGACCTGTGTGGGGTCGTGGTCTCTTGTTGAGTACTGATTCCATAACCAATAGTGAGTCATTCTGCGGGATGTTCGTGTAGAGAGACTCTACGTCCAATGTACATAGTCTCAGTAGTGGGATCATAGGGATGGTTCTCAATTAAATTGATCATGAACATGCTATCTTTGATATAGCATTCAGTGGAAGGTACAAAGTCCCTTAGGAAAAAATGTACGTAGTGTCCTAAGGGTTCCAGGACCGAGCCACAACCGGAGACGATTGGACGGCCTGGGGCATTTTTAAGTCTCTTGTGGACCTTAGGGAGGGTGTAGATGACAGGGGTACGTGAGTTAGTAACATTAAGGAAGTTAAATTCATGCTTGCTCAGGAATCTGTCTTCCAGGCCTTCAGAAGTGACACGTTTTAATAAGGGACTGTAATTCCTTAGTGGGGTTAGTCTGGAGCTTGCATCGGATAGTTCTGATGCCGTTGGAGGGGATAGCGCACCTAAACGAAATCACAACACCCATTTTTTAGGGCGAGGTCAGTCTGAACCCTCGAAAAGAGGCAGAGTGAAACAGCAGCCACAATGGTACAACCCTCACGGCGAGAGGCAGACCAGACACAAATTTTACCAGTGGTAAATGTCACATCAGAACCAGTGTCTGATAGCAACAACATGATTATCCCTATTTTTAATTTGTCATCCCATACGCTATCAAGCAAAGATCGGCAAAACTGACAACCTATCCAAAGAGCACAGAGGAAAAATGAAGGAAGCAAAAAACATGATATACCGCTTAATGAGGGAAATACAGTTGGATCCCAATGAAAAAGCAAAGCAAAATCATCTTCAGACACTGAAATCGAAATTAAAAAAGTTGAAATGGGAAGCAACCAAATCAAAGGAGGACGACCTGTGGGCAAAACTTCACTCAGACACCAAACAGAATGATGGGGCAAGGTTTTGGAAAACCATTAATTCGCTAATACGCCCGGCAAACCTGGGGGTCTCATCAAACATTACAGAGGAAACATGGGCATCCTATCTTGGCAAGCATCTTAATCAAGAACCACTCAAAAACCAGGTCTTATCTACATCATATAACAGAATAGATGACAATGCTGACAAGGCACAACAAACGCAATTGTGCACAAACACTAAAGACAAATACGAACTAACTAACACCTCAAAGCTCCAACACAGCATTGAATGCCAAATTAAAAAAGGTAGAAGGGAAGGAGCTCCGGGACCTAATGGGATCCCCCCTATCCTCTTCAAGCAAGATGTGGGTTACTGGGCAGCAGCTCTTGAACCCCTTTTTTTGGAAATCAGGTGCTCGAACATCTTGCCAGATTCCTGGAAGGGCTCTATTATTACCCCACTATATAAAGCAGGGGACAGGGCTCTTCCCCAAAACTACCGACTAGTGGCCCTAATAGACAATGAGGCGAAGTACTTCGCAGGTTTACTGCTGGAGGAACTAAGGGAATGGGCTGCAAAGAAATCTCTGATACTGGTTTATCAGACAGGCTTTGTTAAAACTGTGGGCACGACGACTATTATCCTAACTGTGGGCCTACTAATAGACAAGGCAGAGACGAAAAAACTGCCCCTACATCTCTGCTACATAGACTATAAAGCGGCTTTTGACAACATTAACCAGAATCTCCTGTGGTCAAAATTAAAAAATTGGGGGATCTCAAAACTGCTGTTGGACCTGCTAATAAACCTGCACACGGAGACCTGGATACGGATAAAGGTGGGGGACGGCTCACTGCTGTCCAGGCGCATACCGACAAACAATGGCCTCAAGCAGGGCTGCATCCTGGCCCCAACATTATTTAATCTGTTTTTGGGTGACCTGGCGCCAATTTTGACTAACTGCAACTCACATGCTCCTAAACTAGGAGGGCTAAATCTACCATGCCTCTTGTATGCGGACGACATTGTTCTAATAAGCCACACTAAAGTAGGGCTTCAAAGCCTCCTGAACACCACTCAAAGTTATTCCGAGGCAAATGATGTAAAAGTAAATCTCGAGAAAACTCAAACTATGACCATCAGCAAAAGAAAAAGAAAAACCTTTACGTGGTTCTGGAACAAATCTCGCATCAAAGACACGCCAACATATAAATACGTAGGCGTGAAGATTGACAACGGCGGCCGATTCAGTGTACAAAGGTCTTGCATCAAAGGCAAAGGGATAGCTCTGGCAATTGCTTTAAAAACCTTGAATAATAAGCTATCTGGCCCATCACTAACACCTTTGGTACAAGTTATTCGAGCCAAATTACTGCCTACAATCACTTATGGAAGTGAGGTCCTACGAGGCAGAGATGCAACAATACTTGACAGCACAATCATAGCCGCATATAGAATTATCTTTAGTCTTCCTAAGCGGACCTCCCCACCACAGATCAGGCTGGAGTTTGGCATCCAACAGCAGCTCCTGGCACGGCAGGGGGCCTACATCTGTGTATGGGACAAAGTGAGGAAATCTACACAGGGAACATTGAACGAATATCTGTGGAGGGAGATAGAGCAGTCTTCGACCTCGCCTGCAGCCAAATATCTAGCAAAAAGTCTTGCAAATACCGGGCTGGAACAGCTTTGGGCTTCCTCGTTAGATCACAAAACTTTCAATAAATTGGTAAAGAAAACTATCAAACACCAGTCGTGGGTACAAGATAAAACATATTTTTCAAAAAGAACGCACGCTTGGATGACTTTGAACTCATACTCGGCAAAAGCCCCTCAGAACTATTTGGGCTTGGGCTACGCCAAAAAGACCAAAATGCGCTTCTTAAGATCCAGACTAGGGCTGCTGCCCTGCACTCAGCATTTCCCACACTGGTTAAAAAAGAAAGCAGGCTTGCCATGCCGCCTATGCGGTCACATGCAAGAAGATATGATTCACCTACTATGCTCTTGCGAGAAAATGCAAGAGGAGAGGAAACTTCTTCTGAAACGACATTTTATCCGGTTTGGGATACGTACACGAAGGAGTGCAGTACTTACCTGTTTTTCATCTCAGGACCGTCAACTGAGTTGCGGCTTTGTAAAATTTTTAAAGGCTGTGGAGGAAAAAATGCCAGGACTAGAATCTTGAACCGACCTGATCCCAATCTGTTTTGTAACACAAACTATGTCTACTTCCAAATACTGTGTGATAAATGAAAGGCTAATACGATTGTATAACTATGAAGAACAGTACATCAATGTTCATACTATGATGGTTTTAAACATATGTGATTTTATATTGTGTTTTATTTTAATTCATATTTTGTATCGTATTGCATTGGTTTTAATCAACTGTGCAAATAAAATTACTTACATTACTATCGAGCAATGAGGTCTCTATTCCCAGTAAAGGACTCTCCTTCGTCCCTACCACATATCCACATTTTCTGGACTTGCAGTCAGACCTACTGAGGTTTTTCAGAAAAATAAGACTTCGGGCTTTCTTCGAAAATAATCCTGGCGCTCTCAAAATATCACACACACCATTTAGACCGCCCTCAACTTTCGCACCATCTGCGAATATGGTCCCAAGTGAAATTATCACTTTTGAGAAGATTATCTTAAAAGAAACCGCCCGCCTAGCCAAGTCACACCTCTTTATCCCCTACAACATCACCTCAGAACACCAGCCTAGTCATTAAGCCTGCAGATAAGGGGGGAGGAATAGTGTTGCAAGGCGTGGATGCATACAAATATGAGCTCTTGCGCCTATTGTCTAATACAGACCATTACTGCAAGCTCCAGACTAACCCCACTAAGGAATTACAGTCCCTTATTAAACGTGTCACTAATGAAGGCCTGGAAGACGGATTCCTGAGCAAGCATGAATTTAACTTCCTTAATGTTATATATTGCTGTTCCTGAAGGATGTGGGTGGGCCGATGGCACAGCTACCGAAGATCTTTAGTGACTTCCGAGAATTATCGGGCCTCGCGATTAACGAGGCGAAATCGTATGGGTTCGGTTTCCATGGTCCGGGGGTAGAGTTGCACGTCCAGTTCCCGCCGTACAGCTTCCAGGTGGCGCCCGCGACTTTTAAATATCTGGGTATCCAGGTGTACAGACAGTCACAAGATCTGATGGACGGCAATCTAGGTAAGGCCCTGGCCAATATGAAAAGGCAGGTGCAGTTCTGGAACACCCTGCCTTTGTCGGTGGCAGGCAGAGTGGCTATCTCGAAGATGGTGGTACTGCCGAGGCTGCTTTATTTTTTCACGAACTTACCGATCCTGATACCTATGCCCTTTTTTAAGGCCCTGACCGTGCTGCTGACGGAACTGGTGTGGGGGAAAGGCAGACGACGTATAGGCATGGCCAGGCTGCAGCTCCCAACGGGTGAGGGTGGCCTGGGAGTGCCTGACCTGTTTGCCTACAGCTGTGCGTACCAACTCCAGTGGCTGGCATACTGGATCGCGGGCCGCAACCTTCAAGAACTGAGTCTGACGGAGGCGGATCGGGACCGAGGAGTGATACATCGATTACTGCTTCCTAAGGCCAAAACACCGTCCACGGCCCCGCCCCTCCTTAAACTGGCAATCGCACACTGGAGGAGAGCGCTCAGGTACACGAACGGGAGGACGGCGTATGCGCCTTCGATACCGCTACTGGGCATCCGACTGGGGACAGGCACGTTAACGGAGCGGAGATTGCGGTCCTGGCACGATGCAGGGGTTGTACAAATCGGGGATTTTTTCTCAGACAACAGGCTCCTAACGAACGCAGATTTCACCAGGTTACACCAGACACCGAGAGCATTATTTATACAACATGCGCAAGTAACACATTACATAGGTACACACTGGGCGCCGGACGGAACGGAGCCTGACACAAACACGTTGATCACCATGCAATACCTTATGGGGACGGGTAGTCACCTGACGAGATGGCTAACTAATGGTATCCGCACAGGCAGGGCTGTTTCTCTACAGCCCCTTAGATCGCGATGGGAAGAAGACATGGGGAGAGAGCTCAGCGATAAGGAGTGGGAAAAGGTGCTGAAGCTGCCCAAAAAAGTGTCCCGTAACCCCAAGTTCAAATTCATCCAGCTCATGATTGTACATAGGGCATACGTAACCCCTCATAGGCTACATGTCATATTCCCAGATGCAGCTGCCACCTGCCCCAGATGCCACCGGGAAGATGCGGGCCTATTACACATGTTTTGGGACTGCCCTAAATTGGGATATTATTGGGGAACGGTCCACCGTATTCTGGATGCGATAGCACCGGGTAGGCCTTACACCACTGCATCCTACTGTCTACTGGGGTTGGGCCACAAAGAGAAGAAGAGGAGTGTGGCTACTAGATTTGTGGACCTGGTGTTTTTGTTGGCAAAGCGGGTCGTGGCTATGAGATGGAAATCGGCTAGACCACCGACGGTGGAGACTTGGAGTGGGGAAGTGGTGCGATGGGGTAAAGCGGAGGGGCAGGAACTACACAGAGAAGAGCGCAGAGGCCTTAGAAAGACTCCCATTTTGTTAGATTGGAACGCACTTCTACTGGAGTTTGAGCAGGGGGTACAGGATCACGGTGATTAGACTTCATAGGATGGACTGTACAGGGAGACACCATGCGGAACTGGAGGCGCCGCCTGCGCTGAGAGCCACACACGGATTCTGAGCCCGGAAAGACATGTCCCTTGTGCGAGATGCAGACCTTGATAACACTGTATGTTGTTTGATTATGTTTCAAAGTAGGGGGTCGAGAAACCCAATAGATACTATGTGAATCATTATGATCGGTTCAATTTTTTCAATTTATTGTACGGACTAAGTAAGTGCTGTGGGAGGGGGGAGGGTGGGGAGGGAGTTTAGGAGTTGGGAGTTACACCATTTCACACGAAAACGGAAAATAGAAATGTTGGCTTTATATTCTTGCAGACACCGTACTTATGTTATGATCAATATGCAATGTGACGTACGTTCTATAAAGGTGAATTTTGAACTGTCAATAAAGAAATTTTCAAAAAAAAAAACTTCCTTAATGTTACTAACCCACGTACCCCTGACATCTACACCCCCCCCCCTTCCAGGTCCACAAGAGACTTGAAAACCCCCCAGGCCGTCCAATCATCTCCGGTTGTGGCTCGGTCCTGGAACCCTTAGGACACTACGTAAACTTTTTCCTAAGGGACTTTGTACTTTCCTCTGAATGCTATATCAAAGTTAGCATGTTCATAATCAATTTAATTGAGAACCATCCCTATCATCCCGCTACTGAGACTCTATGTACACTGGACGTAAAGTCTCTCTACACGAACATTCCGCAGAATGACTCACTATTGGTTATGGAATCAGTACTCAACAAGAGACCACGCCCCCACACAGTTACCACCCTCTTTATCCTACAACTCTTAGAGAAATGCCTGACGAGTAATTTTTTCTCCTTTAATGACCAGTTTTACCAGCAGGTCCGGGGCACCTCGATGGGAGATATTTTTGCTCCAACCCTGGACATTCTCTATATGGATTCACTCGAGTGCAATACCATTTTGCCTCCCAGCAACCCTTTTCATACGTGCATAACAAACTGGAAACGGTATATAGATGACATTTTTCTCATTTGGTCTGGTGAGGTTGATACCCTTGAAGCATTTTTAGACTGGCTGAACAACAATTGCAGTGGCCTTAGATTCACTCTGACTCATAACAAGAACAGTATTCCGTTCTTGGACCTGACAATCAAACACCAAGATGGCCTCCTTCACACAGCCCTTTTCCGTAAACCCATGGAGCGCAACACTCTGCTCAGTTACAATAGCTGTCACCCAAGGGCATTGAGGGACAGTCTGCCCTTCTCGCAATTCTTGAGAATTAGGAGAAATTGTTCACAGAAAATAGACTATTTCACTGAAGCAAAAGCACTGTCAACCAAACTGACATCGAGAGGCTACCTGCGCCGACTGGTGCAAAACGCCTTAAAAAGAGTGTGGTACTGCCCACGTGAGACTTTATTGGAGTCTAAACCTAAACCAGCTACAGAACGTCTTGTTTGCGTTACGACATTTTCCCCAGTGTCCAACATTGTTCGCAAACCATCAAGAAAAACTGGCCAATCATAAATGCAGGTACACTTAATCTGGGCATGCCTATGTTTGCATTTAAAAGAAGTAAGAATATAAAAAACCAACTGGTTAGGGCAGCACTCCCAATCACCCATAACCCCAATCGCACATTGCATGACCTATGGTCATTAGCTCCTCTTATGGGACACACCAAATGTGGAAACTGTGTTGTGTGCGAATTCACCATTGAGTCGAAAGAATTTGTATTTAAGGATGTCAGAAATGTACTTAAGTTCGAGGAGGAGCTTTGCGCGCATCTGTGATGGCCGCGTGAGCACAGGACTCCCGTGACCCTCGCCACCTCCCGCATCTATCCTGAATCATATCCTGATTACGAGGACGGGTTATTGAAGATGCAACCCAGCTGATATGATAGCTGCTTTCAGAAATTGATTTGGACTCCGGGAACTGCAACTACGACACTTTCAACTTTTGCGGCCTGCCCCATGGAGTAACCCGGGGCTCGAGTTGTTACAGTGCCCAGGCAGTAATTCAACAACAACGGCCGGCGGGGTTCCGATCACATCCTCGAGTTGACTTTCGGTTTCGTTTCTGGGTCTTCGCCCTATTCTACCTTGAGACTGACCCGGAGGCCTGAGGTGCAATCGGACCCCGTGGTTCCATTGTATCCCGATGGCAGCGTGTATATGACGGCTGCGATACGACCACTGAAATCTTCTTTTGGAGACACCGGTGAGGGAATTGGTCGAATCATTTTCACCAGGTCTCAAACGGTCCGTGGGGGCATATTGCCCAATATGGCGAGCAAACCCGATAGCGAGAAACGCAAAACCAAGACCCCTCACTGAGGGGGTGCTACTCAAACGAATGTTATGGATCGCTATACCCAACCCAAGGGGTCCCCCGGTGGTGCGAACAGGGCTCGGGGAGAGGCAAGTGATGACCCTGCCGCGTTGGCTGATTTAACACTGCAGGACGTCATGGGCGCCATTGCTGGTATGAAGACTTCCATTGGCCAGCAAAATGAGGCTCTTGCCCTTAAGCTTGACACTGTAGCCATCGACGTCAACTTAATTAGAATAGACTCATCAAATACTAACGAGAAGGTCAAATCCTTAGATCTGAAGACCTCCAGCCTCACGACTGATATGTCCGATTTACAGACGGAGGTTCGCAATCTACGATCCTCCAACGATCTCTTTGCTCGTCGGCTGGAGGATTTTGAGAATCGGGCAAGACGCAACAATGTACGCATTATTGGGGTCCCTGAAAATTCCGAAGAATCCCCTACAGATCTCCTTGTCGAAGACCTCATCCTAACCCACCTTGCCCCCAAAGGCCTGAGTAAATTCTTTGCGGTGGAACGTGCGCACAGAGTGCCGGGAGGGAAGCCAGAATTTTTAATTTCAGGTACAGAGACGCTATTCTGCAGGCATCGCGGGCGGGCGGCCCTACGAAGTTTGAGAACACCATGATTAGTTTTTACCCGGACTTCACCCAGTTCGTCCAGAAGCAAAGGATGGGGTTTCAGGGGGTGAAGCGGAGACTGAGGGAAATGGATTTGAAATATACAATGCTTTTCCCGACCCGGCTACGTGTTGAATATGAGGATTGGACGTTTTTCTTTGACCGCCCGAGAGGGTGAGTGACTGGCTTGATACTTTGCCTACGCGGCGAGATCGCACGGAACATTCTGGTGGAGCTGAAGGCGGCCTATCGGAGCAAGAATGAGAAGTAGTTTCCGGATTCCGGACATTGTTTACAACATATCACTGTGGTTCGATGACTTTTATATTTGCGAGACTTATGGTGGACACCCGGGGTGGCGGGGGGAGTGGGACTCTTTCCTCCTCTGGGTTTCTTTTTGTAGACTAGTTTAATGTTAGGGCGACAGGCACACTGCAAGTTGGGGTGGCTTTCGATTCTAATGCAGGGGTGCAGGGCGGGGGGAGTTGTATTGAGGTTCTGTTGGGGGGTGGAGGGGGGTGTTTGGGGGTGTTTCATTTTCTCTCAAGGCAACGTACTGTTTTACTGCTGGATTTGGGTGTTGTGTTCGCTATGGGGTGGGTTCCGCATTCATTTCAGGGATGGGGATAGGGGGTTGAAACTTCTATGTTGGAATGTTAACGGGTTGGGGGATAGGATATAACGGGGAGTAGTGTTACAACTGTTGAGACGCCTCTCCCCTGATATAGTGTTATTGCAAGAGACACACTTGATTGGAAACACTTGTTAAGCTATGAATCGGCGAGGATATTGCCTTGCTGTACACTCTGGTTTCACCACTGGTTCCAGAGGGGTGGGTATTCTAGTTAAGAACTCTCTTCCCCTGGAGTTAGACGACATAATCCTTGATGATAGGGGGCATTATGCTGCCCTCACTGGTAGGCGGAAGGGGAAGACTATCTGGCTGCTTTCTGTATATGTTCCTCCTGGTCTGCAGACCATGACCTTTGCTGATTTGCGACGGGTAGTTCTGGGGCTTCCAGATGGTATTCTGGTGATGGGTGGAGATTTTAATTCTGTTGTCTGCGGTAGGGACGACCGTCATCCCCCCAGAGATCTCGCAAGATCACAGTTATGGTTGAGTGGCTTTCTAGAGACACTAGGATTGATAGACTGTTGGAGATTGATGCATCCAGGACAGGCGCAATACACCTTCCACTCGGGTGCTCACGGTAGTCTCTCCAGACTGGACTATGTCTTGATGCCGGCAGCGCATGTCTCATCAATTAGGGAAGTTAGACATCTGGCTCGGGGTATTTCGGACCACTCCACTCTGTGGCTTCAGATAGACGCGAGTACGGGTGCTGAGGGACGGGTGGCCCCGATCAATCCCTGGTATCTCCGCAACGCCAAAACCCGTGCCGGGCTGGTCAAGTCTCTGGATTAATACTTTGCTGAGAATGAGGGATCGGTGTCTTCTTCTGTTTCACTGTGGGAGGCATTTAAGATGGTTATCCATGGACAGGCCTTATCCTTAATTGTTGGTGCTAAGAAACGCAGAAATGAGGCGGTGGTCCGACTCGAGACCGAAATTACTGAGCTGGAAAGGGATTTGGATCTGGGTGTTACTCGTGACAAGGTTCATGTCCTCAGTCTCAAACAACTTGATTATAGGGCGTTGGTAACAGACGCCGCTAAAGTTCTGAGTAGAGAGCATCAGGGACGGCTGTATGATGTGGGGGATAAAGCTGGGAAACTGATTGTGTGGTTGGATAGAAAGGAGAGTGCGAGTCGTGTGGTCCCCGTGATTGAGAGACCTGATGGAGTGCGAGTGATTGACCCTGTTAAGATTGTGGAGTGTTTTGTTGAACATTTTCGGGTTGTGTATTCCCCAGTGTCCGACAGACCTGAGGAAGACTCCCATCTGCTGTTGCGAGACATTGCGTTGCCTTATCAATTACCTCATGCATCATGGTCGATGTGGTTCAATGTTGCTCGCTTCACACACAATTCTCACAGTTTGTTGGCCAGTGCCAGTACCAGTATTCTTTTCAAGTGTATCCTCAGACACGTGTTTCTAGATTCCTCTTTCATCAGTGGGGAAAATGTTCATAGGTCGCTGGACGTGCTGCCGCCGTTTCCTCAGGGTTAGTGCCACTCTCAGCGCGCAGGTGCTCACAGAGCTCGTCAGCTCACGGCCCACAGGAGCCATCTGAAACAGTCAAAGGGATTTGGAGCACCCTGCTGACACGTCACAGCTGAATTACCTCATGCATCATGGTCAATGTGGTTCAATGTTGCTCGCTTCACACACAGTTCTCGCAGTTTTGTTGGCCAGTGCCAGTACCAGTATTCTTTTCAAGTGTATCCCCAGACACGTGTTTCTAGATTCCTCTTTCATCAGTGGGGAAAATGTTCATAGGTCGCTGGACGTGCAGCCGCAATTTCCTCAGGGTTAGTGCCACTCTCAGCACGCAGGTGCTCACAGAGCTCGTCAGCTCATGGCCCACGCAAGCCATCTTAAACAGTCAAAGGGATTTGGAGCACCCTGCTGACACGTCACAGCTGAATTACCTCATGCATCATGGTCGATGTGGTTCAATGTTGCTCGCTTCACACACAGTTCTCACAGTTTGTTGGCCAGTGCCAGTACCAGTATTCTTTTCAAGTGTATCCCCAGACACGTGTTTCTAGATTCCTCTTTCATCAGTGGGGAAAATGTTCATAGGTCGCTGGACGTGCTGCCGCAGTTTCCTCAGGGTTAGTGCCACTCTCAGCACGCAGGTGCTCACAGAGCTCGTCGGCTCACGGCCCACAGGAGCCATCTTAAACAGTCAAAGGGATTTGGAGCACCCTGCTGACACGTCACAGCTGATTTACCTCATGCATCATGGTCGATGTGGTTCAATGTTGCTCGCTTCACACACAGTTCTCACAGTTTGTTGGCCAGTGCCAGTAACAGTATTCTTTTCAAGTGTATCCCCAGACACGTGTTTCTAGATTCCTCTTTCATCAGTGGGGAAAATGTTCATAGGTCGCTGGACGTGCTGCCGCAGTTTCCTCAGGGTTAGTGCCACTCTCAGCGCGCAGGTGCTCACAGAGCTCGTCAGCTCACGGCCCACGGGAGCCATCTTAAACAGTCAAAGGGATTTGGAGCACCCTGCTGACACGTCACAGCGGAATTACCTCATGCATCATGGTCGATGTGGTTCAATGTTGCTCGCTTCACACACAGTTCTCACAGTTTGTTGGCCAGTGCCAGTACCAGTATTCTTTTCAAGTGTATCCCCAGACACGTGTTTCTAGATTCCTCTTTCATCAGTGGGGAAAATGTTCATAGGTCGCTGGACGTGCTGCCGCAGTTTCCTCAGGGTTAGTGCCACTCTCAGCGTGCAGGTGCTCACAGAGCTCGTCAGCTCACGGCCCACGGGAGCCATCTTAAACAGTCAAAGAGATTTGGAGCACCCTGCTGACACGTCACAGCTGAATTACCTCATGCATCATGGTCGATGTGGTTCAATGTTGCTCGCTTCACACACAGTTCTCACAGTTTGTTGGCCAGTGCCAGTACCAGTATTCTTTTCAAGTGTATCCCCAGACACGTGTTTCTAGATTCCTCTTTCATCAGTGGGGAAAATGTTCATAGGTCGCTGGACGTGCTGCCGCAGTTTCCTCAGGGTTAGTGCCACTCTCAGCGCGCAGGTGCTCACAGAGCTCGTCAGCTCACGGCCCACGGGAGCCATCTTAAACAGTCAAAGGGATTTGGAGCACCCTGCTGACACGTCACAGCTGAATTACCTCATGCATCATGGTCGATGTGGTTCAATGTTGCTCGCTTCACACACAGTTCTCACAGTTTGTTGGCCAGTGCCAGTACCAGTATTCTTTTCAAGTGTATCCCCAGACACGTGTTTCTAGATTCCTCTTTCATCAGTGGGGAAAATGTTCATAGGTCGCTGGACATGCTGCCGCAGTTTCCTCAGGGTTAGTGCCACTCTCAGCACGCAGGTGCTCACAGAGCTCGTCAGCTCACGGCCCACGGGAGCCATCTTAAACAGTCAAAGTGATTTGGAGCACCCTGCTGACACGTCACAGCTTAATTACCTCATGCATCATGGTCGATGTGGTTCAATGTTGCTCGCTTCACACACAGTTCTCACAGTTTGTTGGCCAGTGCCAGTACCAGTATTGCCTTGTCTGTCGGATTCAGATAGGGAATTGATGGACGCGGCACTTTCGGTTGAAGAGCTGGCTCTCGCTGTTCGCTCTCTCCGTTCAGGAAAAGCTATGGGCCCTAATGGTCTTCCCATCGAGCTTTACAAGTTACGTCCTGACAAAATGGTGCCGTATCTTCGTGCTATGTTCCTTGAGTCGCGAGACGTTGGCTCCCTTCCTCGTGATCAGCGTCTTGCAACCATTGTGGTGATTCATAAGGAAGGGAAGCCTATAGCCTATAGGCCCATCTCGCTTCTGAATGCAGAGCCGAAGAGTCTTGCGAAGTTGCTAGCAAACCGTTTGATAAAGGTAGTCAGTGACTTGATTCATCCGGATCAATCCGGGTTCATCCCACATCGCAATACAGCATTGAACTTGAGGCGATTGCATGGCGTTCTCACGAGAGCGGCGTCTCTTCGTGAGCCGGCCATCTTGGCTTCCTTGGATGCTACGATGGCCTTCGACACCGTGGAATGGCCATACATTTGGGCCGCTCTTGCGAAATTTGGTTTTGACCCTGGCTTTATTGGCTGGGTGAAACTTCTGTACGAGGAACCATTGGCGCAGGTTGTGGTGAATGGTCGGGTGTCTAAGCCCTTCGTTCTTGGGAGGGGGGCGCGGCAGGCATGCCGTTGTCCCCACTTCTCTTTGCCCTTGCCTTGGAACCTCTTGCTGCATGGTTGCGCTGGGAGCCATCGATGAGGGGTATTCAGTGGACCCAGGAATTTGAGGATCGCATATCGCTCTATGCAGACGACATTTTGTTGTACCTCACGTCGCCTCAAAAGTCGCTGAATGTATTGTTTGATGTGCTTAACTCGGTGGGACGAAACTCTGGCCTTGTGATCAATTGGACCAAGTCCTGCATATATGTGCTCACGGGTGGCATCCCTCCTCTACCACGCGGATGTCCCATTCAGGTGACGCAGACGGGATTCAAGTGTCTGGGAATTTTTATAACATTGGACCCCGCGGTTAGATATGATCGTAATCTGCTCCCTCCGCTCCAACGGTTACGATCTGATGTTGTGGGCTGGCGCAGGTTGCCACTATCCCCCCTCGGGCGTGCGGCCCTTTTTAAAATGACGTCCTTGCCGCGGTGTTTATACGCACTCCAGAATACGTTTGACATAATCCAGGTGAATTATTTCCGGGAGGTGGAGAGTTTTCAGAGGCAGTTGATATGGGATGGGCGTTCCCGTATCGCTCTCCCTAAGCTAACGCTTCCCTGGTTCGACGGCGGTATCGCGCTTCCGGATATCAGGCGATATTATTGGGCCTCTCAGCTGGGCGCGATCAACCATGGAATGTATGGTCCAGCATCAAATCCTGCGTTCGAGATGGATAAGTGGCTGCTACCGGGTGGGGATTATAACAGGGTGCTCTACTCCAAATCTGCTGGAGGGAAACTTTCGGGACCTACTAAGATAGCGGTATGAGTGTGGAATTGTGCGAATGCGGCGATGGGATGGAAGGATCGACTGACCCGGGCGACCCCGCTCTATGCGTCTTAAAGATTAGGTAGCCTGCGGAAGACGAAAGGTTTTGAGAAGTGGGATATGATTGGTATCTGTAGGGTTTGCGATCTCTGGGTCAAGGGCAGGATTAAGACTTTTGAAGCGCTGAAGGCGGAATATGAGCTGGGTGACAGGGAATTCTTCCGTTACGCGCAGATTCACCATGCGTTGAGTTCGGTTTTTCCTGCGGGGACTGACGTCCCGGAATCCTCCCCTCTCGAGGATCAGGTGCTCGATGGCTATGTGCCCGACAGCACTATTTCTTTGATATATAAGAAATTGATCAACGATCGCTCGGACCTGCTGACGCAACTCAGGGAGGGCTGGACTAGAGATGGTTTAGTATTGGATGATGAGGACTGGCAATCGGCGATATCCTCACCCTAGGAGGTTGTGATTCCGGCGGGTCTCCGACTCGTCCAGCTTAAGGTCCTACATCAAATTTATGTGACTGGCCCCCGCTTGGTTCGTATGGGTTACTCTGTGGATGGTTTATGTAAGCGTGGTTGTGGTCTACTTGGTACTTTCCTGCATATAATTTGGGAGTGTCCGGAGGTGATCGAGTTCTGGAATCGAGTACATGCTGTGATGAGAGAGGTCACGGGTGTCGCGCTGTTGCCTGAAGCCAGGCGTTGTCTGTTAAATGTATGGGAGCCGAATGACTATGATGTGGCGCAGACGCGGTGGGCGACCCTTGGCAATATGATTGCCAAGAGAGACATTGCGCGGCTGTGGGGTTCCCAGAGGCCGCCCACGGTCTTGGCATGGAAGGAGAGCATGGACTGGTGTATGTTTAGGGAGAAGACGGTATATGTGGCGCGGGGCAGACCTAAACTATGGGGTAAAATTTGGGGCCAATGGAACTCCTACCGAGGAGATATATGCACACCCCCCCTTACAGAGATTCCAGATGTTCCTCTTTCCCCCTGACCTGGAATTCCAAGAATTGTTTAGCTCTCATGTTATTATACTCTGGTTTCTCCCCTGCCGCCCCCCACCTTCGTATTAATGATTTTTTGTATTACATTGTAATGCACGTTCCTTCCTCCCTGAACACGCATCTAACTGTATTGTTTCTATGACCTGTCTGTTTGTTTTTTCTTTTACAATAAAAAGAGTTACAAAAAAAAAAAGAAATGTACTTAAATCTTTTACTAACTGCAACACTTGTAACATAATATATATGCCATTTTCTGCCCGTGCAATAAGATCTATGTGGGGCAGACAAAACAGAAAATTTGTTTACGCATTTCCCAACACCGCAGCAGAATTCGGTGTAAAACAGCTAATGCACCTCTTGTTGATCACTTCATTGAAAAAGGACACTCAGAAAATGATATTCGCCAGACAGTGATTAGTTCCATCAAATTACCACAAAGAGGAGGCGATATCACTCGATTCTAAACAAAGAGTAGCTCAAATGGACCCTGAAGACTGACAGTCTGAACTCTGGACTAAACTTGCTTGAGGACTGGGCAACTCTGCTCTGAACTTGTATCGCGCCACCAGTATGTATATTGAACTGCTGAAACATGTTTCCTTGCCCTTTAAAACCTAGAAATATCCTATATGGACTACAACAACAACATGTTACCACAACATTATCTTGTGGATTTTATTTATTTGTAGTTCCTTTTATTTCACCTACTTCCCTGCCTAGTGTTGTATCTCTTCTATCTCTCCTGTGGTACTTTTCACCACTTTAAGATGGCCGCCACCCTTGCCTTATCCCTCACCCCTTTCTTGTGTCCATAATGAGCCATGTTTCCTCAAAACCCAGAAACCAATATGTAAAGTGAATTTATCTTGTGTCTTTCTGAACCTAAACTGCTTTTATCTTATTTCACCGCCTTTTCTCACTGTAATGTTATCCCGTCTGTGTTAACCATCATCACCCTTAGATGGCCGCTACACTCGCTATATCCCTCACCGCTTCCTTGGTGCCTCATTAGTCACATGCCCAATTAAACCAATCAGGAATGAGCACTCGCCTTAAGGAGGCTCGGACCCACACGCCAGTAGTATCCATCACACTTGCGACTGAGCTGAGCACACCCCAATTAACTGGTAAGTCCCAATCGCTGAATGCATGTTACAAGCCCTCACGAGGTCACCTCAACTGATTTAACCTCCGCCTACATTGTGTTTTATTCCCCAGGTCATTGAACCCTAACGCGTTTCCAGAGCGATTGCGCCTTATTACTGGCAATTCTGAGGCTCCTCCCCGTATCCTCGATTCGGTAAGTCCCCCGCCCTGATTAGTTGCACGGCCCTTGCTACACCAGCCACGTGCGCACTGTCCTGATTGTTGTTATTATTAATTTTACAGGCTCAACCCTCACTATTGAACCTTTCTGCTGCACTCGCAGCCACCCTTGCTGTTTAGATACCGACCGGCTTGCAAACGGTAAGCCTGGCAGCTCATGGTCTCGCCGATCGCACTCCGCTTACCACGATAATTCACCTGCGTTATTACTGTGTATGCGCACTAATTTACAGTATGGTAAGCCTGACATCCTTTGGTTTCGCCGCTCGCACTCCGCCTACCACGATAATTCACCCGCATTTTACTATGTCTGAGCACTCCTATATAAGTTTTCGGATTTACTGTTCTGCCCTCGGCCGCAGGTCTCCCTACCATTCATGTTTTGACTTAGCCATCGCTCATTACTTCCTCAGACCAACTCCTCTTCCGGATCTTGACCAAGTTGCATGCCCCTCACCCTAACTCATTATTCCTTGCTACATCGATGGCTCATCACCAATGATCGACGCTCCTCACTTCACAGCCCCTTACGTGTAGCTTATAGAATCCCCGTAATCTCAACGTTTGTCTTTAATTATGCTCCTTGTATTTTCCTTCTCCCTCTTTTTCCGTAGGCAATTGAGGCTTCTAACTGTTAGGCATTTATCACATGTCCTGATGATGATCCGTATATTGTGTTAAATGGATCGAAAATCCGTCCACATATGTATGCACCTTATAAAAATGAAAAACCGTATTGCCCTCCTAAAAAGTATAAAGGTGCAAGTAATGTTCTGTCTGATAGCTCCAAATTGTGCAAATAACAGGATAACTGAACGCCAATCCTTTGCCTAAAAG
This sequence comes from Lissotriton helveticus, assembly GCF_964261635.1. Classification (NCBI taxonomy): domain Eukaryota; kingdom Metazoa; phylum Chordata; class Amphibia; order Caudata; family Salamandridae; genus Lissotriton; species Lissotriton helveticus. Next base: position 1,374,536,708 of record NC_136065.1, on the reverse strand, counting down.
CCCTTTGTTTGTTCCCTGCGTTGTTTTTCTCCCTTTCTATTCATTGTGTGTTAAGCTGGGTACAGGCTTGTACCCCGCCTTGTATATTGTATGTATAAGTTGTTTGACATTGTTTGAAAAGTAAATTCTCGACCTCCGCCTGGCTGGGCATGTCACTTCAATATAGATACGATTTTGTCTATATTTATTGACTAAATTCCCACGCTTGTAAGGGACCACTGTTGCTTTAATGAACTAATTCCCAAGGTCCCTTGTTGACTTTCGTTGGGTCCCCTTGTTGTCCTTAAATACAAATTACAAATCACAGTAAACTTCATCCTGTGTGCAACCCTCGTATACAAACCTCCAAAACCGCATTCCAACTTTGCCTACAACATCACGGAATTCATTGCACCCCTCGTCCTCGTCTCCAACACCTTCATCCTGCTCAGAAACCTAAATTTTCACTTGTAAGATCGACCCACCTGAACCGGATTGTCCTCCTGTGAAACTTTGGCCTCACCCAGTATATTAATGGACCCACCCACACTGCGGGAGACCCTCTGGACCCGAATTTCACCTCCTGCAGCAACATCACAGTCAACAAGCCATCACCAATCACCTTGAAGGACCACGCCCACATAAGTTTCAGCACTCCTGTACAACACCCCCCACAGACCTGCCCACCTTAGCTGGAACAACATCACAGAGAACGATTGGACTTCAGCACTCTTTGAACACAAGGCTGTATATACCAGCAGCCTATTAAAAGCCATCAAGAACTTCAACAGCTAGATAACCAATACTGACATCCTGGCTCCATCGAGTGCAACAAAACATCAAGAGCCAGACCACAAGCCAACTGGTAGACAGAGAAGCTCAGGCTGATGAAGGGTCAATGCAAGTAACTGGAGCGCAAGTGGAGAATAAGCCAATACATTGTGGACAAGGACACCTTCTGAATCCAAGGGCCCACTCTCTGCTGGATCTGTTCCTTCTTGGTGGATAGAACTCAATCTATCAGCCCGGCACAGACTCCTCAGAAGCTCGTAAACTCATCTGTACAGTGCCTCAAGGTTCATCTCTCAGCCCTAACATCTTCAACACATACATTATCCCTCTGGCCAGTGTCATACGCACTCACGACATTAACATTTTCTCCTACACCAATGACATGCAACTCATACTCTCAGCCAAGACCCCCAACGCAAGAACCTGGTTCACTGCCTGATTTACTGAAATGCTAACTAGATGAAGTGCAACTGTCTCGAGGTCAACAGCGACAAAATAGAAATAGGGATTTTCCGCAACAACACATCACCATGGGACTCCACCTGGTGGCCAGCCAACCTTTGACTCCAGCCCACACCCCACGCAGCATCCACACCAGGAATCTCAGGATAATCAATGACAAAAAACTGGACATGATTGCCCAGGTAAACTCCATCACTGCAACCTGATTTCACCCCTGATGATGCTGAAGAAAGTCTTTAATTGGCTCCAAGCATAACCAGAAAAACTGTCACACTGCCACCAGCAACCTATACTCGGGGAACACCTTCTACTCAAGAATCACTAAACAACTTACCAAAAGACTTCAAACCATCCAGAAGGCAGTAGCCGGCCTCATCCTGAATCGCCCACGCAGAATACACATCATACTGCAGGAAACTTCTCTGGCTACAGATACACAAACATGCACAGTTCAAAATCCTCACTCAAACATTCAAGGCCCTATACAACACAGGCCCCGCCTACCTGAACAACTGCATCTCCTTCCACCAACGCCCCAGACACCTCCGCTCTGCCGGACTCCGGCCTGCATATATCCCACAAATTCAGAGAAACACATCTGAAGGCAAGGTCTTCTTGTACATTGCTCCTACAACATGGAACATCTTTTCATTACACATCATAGCCTCCTCCTCTCTTCCAGAGCTCTGCAAGAAACTGAAAACCTGACGTTTTGATTCACCCCTTCCCTATAAAAGACTAGACACACACCTGCTCAGCTCCAGGATACCCTTGCAGGTGATAGTACTCTCTACAAATACATGTAACATAACATAAACATAACATAACAAGGAGGAGTAACTGTCACTGAGGGAACTTCATATCAGGTTGCCAGGGCAGCAAGGTCCTCATACCAGACGACTGGAAAAGCAAGGACTTCAAAGCAAAGGACAAGAGAAACAAGAGCCTCCGAGTAGACGACTAACAAAGCAAGTACCTCATACCAGACTAGGTGATCTCACATCAAGTGACCAGGGAAGTAAGAGTCTCGTACTAGTAGACGGGAAAAGCAAGAACCTCAAGCAAGTGAACAAAGAACAAGAACCTCTGGCCATCAATTGAATATCATGCACTCCTGAAAACTAAGAAGCTTTCAAGTGGCCGAATGAAAATATATTGTTGGTACTGTAGATAATTTGTGGTCCCCTTTATTTATTCCCTCCTCTCCTTCCTTGCCTTAATGTATTGTTTATAGTTGCTTAAGTTATCAGTGCTATGATATTCGTTATACATATGGTTACATTTTCTGGTGCAGTAGTAAACTAATCTATTTTTAATAATCCACCTGAGAGTATCTCCACAAACTCTTAATCACTTTGCTTTCGTTACCCCTCTAAACTACGTTTTTGTTGGTTTCGGTTTTAAGTTTTTGTAATCAGTAATCATAAGTTAAATTATATAATTGTATCTAGGTAAACATGTCAATACAAATAAATCAATGAAATTCAGAAAAGTGGGATGAACCGCCTTGCCAATGAACGGTAGCGCTATAGGATGTACAGGTTGCGGATACATTGACTCTGCATAACAAGAGATATTGCGGTGTACAATATGGAGAGAATGAAGCTTCCTATGAAAGAAGGTAAGATGTTTCTGTGTGTGTGTTGCTTTCCTAACTCTCCCTGAGCCTGTGTGTTTGTGCTCGAAGACTCCTTGCCACATCTTACCTTAAATGTAGCAGCACAGACTGCAAGTGGATCAATCTGTAAAACAGATGTCAGGAACAACTCGGCGACAGACACGCTTCTTCTGCTCTGAAGTTGGGAGCGCAGAGACGATTGGTGGAGTCCTGCAGCCTTGGGTCGTGTGTGTCGGAGTGCTGCCCGAGGCAGCTGCCTCGCTCCCACCAGGCGATGCTCTGCATCTGTTTATGCCTCGAAGAGTTCCCACCTCCTGGCTTTCTTCACGCTAATGTACACAACCTCTGCAGGAGCTGACAGCGGAATCCCTGTAAAGCCCTGCGTCCGCAGGGGGTGACGCATGGGGCGTCAGCAGGAGAGCTGCCGCTGGCAAGGAGCTGGGCCAGCCAGTTCTGACCCTCGGACCCCCCACGGGTCAGGGGGTGTCAGGACAGCCGGCGACCACCAGACGAGTGAACGGATAATTCGATAGTTCATAGAGAGACAAGATAAGTTGTGAAGTCATATGAAGTCGACAGAAGGTGGGTCAAAGCAAACCACGAGCTAGTGAGAGCAACAGAGTGCACAAGCGAGAATAGAGTACGCAAGGGAAAGAAGGAAGAGAGCAGTACCATGAAGTCCCGAGGCTGTCAGTAGACACCAAGCACACCAAGAAGGGCAGGCATGGCGCACATACTTAGAAGGACCCAGACCTGGGGAAAGGGCATTACATATCTACATTCCATAGAACTTAGACGTACTACTACACCCACCGAGTGCAAATACAACATATTCCTAGCAAGAAGTCTGGCTTCTGGAGCTGCTTGCACGTCAAAAGCCATGTCCTGGGCTACATAAAACCACCACAATGCAAACTTTTTGTGACCATGGGAGCTTTTGCATTGCAACAGTTGTCTCACTTGAAAGGTTTCACCTAACTTCCTGTATATAAAGCTAGAACCGTATTACTTTTGTATGTACTTTCCAGGCAGTATTTAATGAAAACCTAATCGCTAGAGTACTTAATAAGTCATAAGTAAAAAGATAGAAGGTCTAGAAACGTAAAAAGAACAAAAGAGGAGGCGTACTATAATCACAGATCTTAAGCATGTCCATGCAGCTTTTACAATGGGCACCTTTTCTCTCCATTCTAATTGCCAAAAGACATTTGATATAGGTGTTCCTGTGCTGATTCAATGGAGATAACTACATCCTCAACGTGACTCGAATGTGGAACTGAGCTGTTCGTAAAATACCGAAATACTGAATCCACGGGTTTATTTGAATTGGGGTACCACCTTCTTGAAGGTCACTCTGTTGATCTGATAGGCTCATGGCTCTTCCCGATTGATAGAATCAAGTTATAGAAGCTTCCAAAGGAACCTGGGCGACCTTTCATGAACAGGGAGGAAACTACACCGGGCTAGGAAGCATATATACATTTGAAAACTTGCTTTTTAAAAGCCTCTTGCCTCAATAATCAGAGGCTGCAGACGAACAAGTTACAGTCTCTGAGTTATTCACAGGATCTGTGAAATTTGACAGGTAGGCGGTGAGAAATGTTTGTAATGTCAAAAAGTTTCACCAAAGATAAACATCAAGAGTAGGTTGCTGATAAAAAACAGTGTGTGAACCCAGGATTGGGTTCGGATGCTACCTACTCCAGGTCACGTAAGACCTTTCCAAACAGGGAGGCCATCCTTAACCGAAGAAGATGACTCACACACATTATAGTGTCATGCTTCATCGTCGGCATCCTCTCCCCACCCTGGTAAGATGGTACAACCAGGGCAGACTCAACCTCTGCGAAGATTTGGCGGTAGGAGGGAGTTCTTACATAAAACTTACAGGACAATGTCGGGATCCAGTTAGATTTTAACATACCTCCAGGTTCATCGGTTATCACCTTTATTAGTGAGGACCCTAGGTACACTAAAAACAGATCAAGGGATGGAGTCTGTAGAGTATAATGACTCTAGTCCATCCCTGAATTCTCCAATATGTTTCTACGCTCAATAATTAGTCTACTAGGTCTGAGGCATTCATCAGGGCTATTGGATCCCTGTCAGAAGGGAACGGGTGTCCACAACTCTTCTAGATGCTACTGTGAGAAAGACCAGAAATACGTTAACCCAAATGAGTCCTACCTGAGATTCCAACTGCCGGATTACGTCATTAGCCCTATGCTTTAGGGGTTGCCATTTTTGCTCCTCTCCCTCTTTTGTGATAACCCGTTCCACCGAAGATATATATAAAGGACCAACACTTCTCAGATTGGGGGCTTGCAGCAGTTTTGTGATCCTAAGGGGTGACGGTATGGACTCTAGAACCAACTATTATCCTGGGGTGTCGTTTAATGTATGCACCTGGGGCTGTGTGGAGCCAAAAAACTCTGATGTGGGAAATGGCTGTCTAGCAAACTGTCTGCCCTCTTTCCACTTCGAAGCAGGATATCTATAATTTGGGGGTTTGGGAGGCTTTCGGAGGGGAACTTTTCTATAAGGAAACGGGGAGATGAGTTGTAAAGTCATCTGGGTCTGGTGTGACAGGGTCTGCTCCAGTGTAACCAGCCTCTCAGGGAATCTCCCCACGGGCTACAGATCAGTCCGGTTCTGGCCGTCTGTGCATGAGGCAGTGTTCATCTCGCACCTGTTTTCATCTGAATGTTCTATCTGGGCCTCATTTCCAGCAGACTCTGCAGTTGCATTTCACAACTGGATCAGTCTCTGCCATTAGAGCTCTCTCGGCCCACTCCGGGAATGCGGTCTTACTGGGACGTGGGCCCATGTTTATGCCTGAAGCGGCTGCACTATAAACAGATCACCCCGTTCAGAAGTTTGTTAGGGAAAGTAACACTGCGGATATAACTTCCTTCCTCGGGTTCTTAAACTGGAGACAGTAACCCCAGCCAGCTGTCAGTAATGGACGTCAGACAAACCACCCTATGTACTAGACCCTCGAGACGAGGCCCAGCAAGCATCCCTGCCTCCCGAGACAGGTGAGGCTGGTGCCAAGGGTGTGGCCTCCCTCCCAAGGATGCTTCTGGGGTATTCTGGAGTTCTGGGCGCCTGAGACAGCTGCCTAGCAGTGCCTTGGCGCAGTAGAGAGCTGCCACCCACCCAGTATTTTACCGACCTTTAGTTTATGTCAACAATGGGATAAAAAGGGGCAAATTACTTAAATACGATATTCCCCTCTTTGGAAAGCGCACTCGAGTTTATTTCTAAATGCAGGGCTCATGCGAGTCGGGTACAACCAAGCCAGCTCCACTGTACATTGCAACAAGGCCTAAAGACGTATCCTTTTGCATCCCGCTCAACACACGCCTCAAACAATGATAACAGTTCCGAAGTATGTGTAACCCCCAACAGTGAAAAGCCAAGGGCCAACCATACTGAAGCGGAGTGGAATAAGATTTGTAAGTGTTTCTTTTTTGTGTGCATCATTAACAACATGCAGAATGCATTTTCACACTCATCATCACATACTGATATAGAACTATTGCGTGTGAAAAACAATCAATAATATGTAAAAGTGTGTTTTTATGGCGAAGCCTAGCAGACAGCACACAACTGTCTGGTTTGCTAAAGACATCTTGGGAACATTCGAACTTGCCTTCTGTAAGCAGGCCTTTCAAACGTATTCTTATCTTGTCACATTTGCTGCGCATTCAAATACAGAGGCCAAATGTCAAGCTCCTACTTCCAAGGGAGCTTGGTGTATACTTTTCTTTCTCTGACTTCAAAGTGAGATAATTTATCTGACAATTATGCTGAGTATCCATGCACCAGAAGAGGGTGTAGGATTTTTTTTAGCACAGAAAAAGTTCACTTCCCTCAAATCTATCCCCTCCCCTCCACTCCAATGTACCCCAATCCACCCACCACACTTAGCTATGATCTATTCCACTCCAATCTACCCCACCTCAATTAAACCTCCCCAACCCAATCTACCCCACTCTACTCCACTTTACCCCAAACTACTACAATCTCCCCCACTCCACCCCACTCTAATCCACTCAGTCTAACCCAATCAACCCCAATCCAATCTACACCACTCCACCACAATCTACCGCACGCAACTCAAATCTACCCCACTCTGCTCTAATCTATCCCTGTCTACCCCACTTCCCTCCAATCATCCCACTCTATACACTCCAATACACACCAATCCATCCATCTCCAATGTACCCCAATCCAATCTACCCAGCTTCACTTCAATCTACCCCAATCCACTCCAATTTACCCCGCTCCATTCCAATTTACCCCACTCCACTGCAATCTATCCTACTCTTCTCCACTCCAATGTACCACAATCTACCCCACCCCACTCCACTCTACTAAACTCCACTCTACCCATATCTACCCCACACCACTCAAATCTACCCCACACCACTCAAATCTAACCCAGTCCACTCCAATCTAACACTCCACCACACCCCAATCTACCCCTCACCACCTAACCCACTCCAATCTGTTCCAGTCCAATCTACCCCACTCCACTCCACTCTACTCCAAGCAGCCCTATTTAATCTAACACACGTAACTCGCTCACTCCATTCTATCCTACTCTAATCTACCCTAATCTGCCGCACTCCACTCTTCCCCAATCTATCTCATTCCAATCCAATCTCAACTCCACTGCAATCTATCCAACTCCACTCCACCTCACTCCACTTTACCCCACTCTATTCTACCCACTCCAATCCACCCCACTCTACCCCAGTCTACTACACACTATTCCACTCTACTCAATCTCCACTTCAATCTACCACGTGGCACCCAATCTACCCCACTTCAGTCTAATCTAACCCACTCCACACCCAATCCACCCTACCCTGATCTACCCTACCCCACTCCAACCATAGCAACCCTACTCCAATCTACCCTATCCAATCAGCCCCACTCCAATCGACCCCAATAAACTCCACTCCAATCTCCCTCACTCCACTCTTATCTACCCACTCCACTTTACCCTGTTCTACCCCACTCTACTCCAATCAACCCCACTCACCTCCACCCCACTTAGTCTAACTCAATCAACCCTACCCCACTCCACTCAAATCTACCCCACTCTGCTCCAATCTACCCCTGCCTACTCCATTTCACTCCAATCTACTTCACTCCAATCTACCCCAATCCACCCTACTCTAATGTACCCCAACCTATCTATCCAACTCCTCTTCCCTCCAATTTACCCCTCTCCAATGTATCATAATCTACCCCACTCCACTCTACCAAACTCCACTCATAGATACCCCACTCCATTTCACTCCAATCGACCTCTACTCCAGTCTAACACAGTCCATGCCAATCCACTCCAACCCACTCCAATCTACCCCTCCACAATTTAACCCACTCCATTCCAACCCACTGCAACCTACCACACCAATTTGTTCTACTGAAATTTACCCCACTCTGCCCCACTCCACTGTAATAAACCCACCCCACTCCAATCCACTCCAGTCTACCCCAATCCAAAGTACTCCACTCCAATAATCTCTTTTCAATCTACCCCATTCCAATTTTTCCCACTCTATTTCTAATCTACCCTTCTCTAATCCACCCTACTCCTCCCCACCCTAATCTACCCCACTACATTACACTCTACCCCACTACATTATACTTTCCCCCAATCTATTTCATTCCATTCAAATGTCGATTCTACTGCAATCCATCCAACTCCACTCCAATCTACTCCACTGTATCCCACTCAACTTCACTCCAAGCTACCACATGCCACCAAAATCTACCCCGCTCCAGTCCACCAACATACTCCAACCTAACCCAATCTACCCCACTCCTATTTACCCAACCCCATCCCAATCTACCCCACACCACTATATCTAACTCCACTCCAATCTACCCAACTCCACCCTAATCTACTCTACTGCAATCCACTCGTCCCCAATCTACCCCAGTCCACTTCAATCTACTCCAATATATCCCACTCTACTCTACCACAATCTCCCCCACTCCAATCCATCCCACTCCAATCTAACCCAATTTACTCCACCCTTCTCAATCTACCCCCACACCACTCCAATGTACCCCACTCCCCCAATCTACCCCCTTCACTTCACCCCATCTACGCCACTCCAAACTACCCCAATCTACCTCACTCCATTCAATTTCACCCTGCTATAATCCACCCAATCTACCCCACTCCACTTCAATCTACCACAATCCACCCCACTCTTCCCCAATCTACCTCAGTGCACTCCAATCTACCCCAATATATCGCTCTCCGCTCTACCCAAATCTGCCCTGATCTACCCAACTCCTTTCTACCCCACTCTAATCGACTCCAATCCACCCCACTCTAACTCCAATTCATTCTACCCCACTCCAATCTCCTATGCTAATTTACCCACCTTCTCCACTCCAATCTATCCCACTCCAATCTACTCCAATCCATTTTACCCCACTTGATTCTACATCAATCTACCCCATTTCACTCTACCTCAATTTACTCCATTCCACTCTACTCTAATCTGCCTAACTCCAATCTACCCCATTCCACTCCATGCCACTAACGTATACCCATGCTGGACAGCAGCCACACTGGCCGAAATACATTACCAAAGCCGATAGCTGTTGGATAGGTGAGACCTATTAGCTTTGCCAATGCTTGTTTATGTGTTAACTAGTCTACAGTTTAGACAAAATCGCCATCTTACCTAAGATGGGAGTTACCTGTCACACATGTTTTCCCCATACCACTTTTTCTCCTCACAAACTCTACAGAAGGCAGTCAAGTTAAGACGTACTGGTTTATTTCTCAACCTTATTGTTATCATGCTATCAATGAACAACTGGAAATATTTACCAAGGCCCTTCCACTGGTTCATGTGTGTATTCAGTCACGTAGTAATTTATTGTTCATGTATCTAGTTTTGTTCTAGCATTTCCAGGTGAGATTAACGTAGAAGGGGCTGAATAACTATTTATGTAGTAGATTAGTGCTTAGGTGTTAAGGCAATGTGACATGTATTTATCATGTGCTCTGATATGCTGATGAAATCCTACATTTTCTCACACCACAGCGAGGCTGCAAATTTTGTAATTTTATGTGTGAAAATAATGCATAAACCCTTCATTTTAGGCCGAGAGAGAGGACATTCCAGTTCTACTAGAGATGATATTGTCACTCTTCTAATTTTGTTGCCACTTAGGATTTTGAATAATTTGATTTCTGATTTTTCCATGCTCTGTATAATTTCCATTGGTAGCTTTCATGGCATTGACTCTGTAATGTTTTATTTTTTAATTTTGTAATACAAATGTTTAACTTTTCCAATGATATATAAACTAGTTATTGAGTGACGCCCTTTATTATTTTGATTGTATTTCCAGACTTTTGATGCTTTGGGAGCTGAAAGCAGGGACACAAAGCCTCAGGAAATTGAGGTTTAATACCATCTCCCAACAAGTGAAATGTGGGAACTCTGATTGGGGTAATTTTGCAGTGTGTTGTACATAGCCCTTTCTGCATGGCCATTCCCAAACATTTTGCTTTCACTCCTATTTTTGCCAAGTTTGTTTTTGTTGGCCTTAAGACCCTTTAACACTGCTAACCATTGTTAAAGTGCTTGCGCACACTCCTTAAAACATGGTACAGCTGGCTTATACCCAATTGGCATTTTTAATTTAATTGTAAGTCCCTAGTAAAGAGGTACATTGTGTACTAAGGTACAGTAAATTAAATACTACTAGTGGGACTGCAGCACTAATTGTGCCACCACCTTGAGTAGCCCTTTAAGCATGTTTCAGGGCTGCCATTGCAACCTATGTGTGCAGTTTTAAATTGTATTTTTGACCTGCCAGGAGAAACCTTTTGCCAGGCCCAAACCTTCCCTTTGAATACATATAAATCATCCCTAGGGTAGGCACTGGACAATCTAGAGTCAGCAGCGGTGCATCCATTGGAGTGCTGGGGCGTTGCCCCACTAATGGAAATGGCCCCATTTCAATTACAAACATCATCATCATTACAGTAAAGAAGTAACCGTAAAACGTTATGTTCAAATATCAAATTTCTAAGGAGTATTTATTAAATTCCGGGCCGGTTGGTGACGGTCACCGGGCCACGCCCGAGCAATCATCAGGACGCTGAAGGGGGTGGTAGCATTTAAGCAAGTGTGGTGACTTCGGGTCTAGCGTACTAAGCGCAGCAGCAATAGTGCTCATGTTCGGTTTTGGGCTGGTCATTTTTCTGACCAGCCCGAACATGCGCACTAGCCTGCACATTAGGAGAGCGAGGGTTGCTTCATGGCGCAGCTCCCAGTCTCCTAATGAGCAGGGAGTATCCCCTGCTCAAGCCAATCCTGGCACTGCTGGCGCAGCGTCTGGATTGGCTCAGAGTCAGAGTGAGGCATGCAACGCGTTAACGCAGCAGACTGCGCCACGCCACACACACGATGACACGACACACCTTGTGTTCTGGTGCCTGGCCTGCTACTATTGCTCGTCGTGGGTGGCTTGTGCGGTGCTTGGATAAAGAAGATCGGGATCCTGATCATCGACTGGACTGGATAGACGTCACATAAGTAATTCAAAAGTCAGTGAATTTCTGATTAAGCTGATGACCATATTATACTATTTTCCTTTCAACCGCGCCACCAAGCTGATTGTTGGATGTAAATTTTAAATTACTTACAGCAATCAGCTTGGTGGTGCGGGTGAAACGAAAATAGTATATTAATGGTCATTGGATCTCTAACTCTGCTGACATCTGCCTCCCTCCATCGTCGCAGAAAGTACAAAATCATCATCCCCCTGCCCCCTGGTTTTCACCAACTCTTTCTGAATCGCAATGTGAGGATCTTGCAATGTTTTTTCTAAACAAAGTGGAACAGATCTATTCAACATTAAATACCTCTAGGATCTCTTCCCTGCAGCAATTCATGGCTACCCCTGTCTTACTTAACTCTGGATCTCAGTTAGAGGTCCAGGAGGAGACCAGTTTAAACAAACTTGAAAAATGGACCCTGCTTGACACTACCTCTTTTAGTCGCATTTTAAAAAACATCAAATCAGGTTCCCCCGAGACCCGCTTCCTATTACCACATTGCAAAAAATGGAGTTACCTGTTTTGCAGCTGATCAGGGAGCTATTTAATGCCTCCATACGTGAAGCCCTGATTCCACCTGAGTGGAAGCATGCAATGGTCCTCCCGCTGTTATAGAAGCCAAAAGCCGACCCAGCTCACCTGTCCAACTTCCGCCCCATTTCCTTGCTCCCAGTTTTTTCAAATTTTTGGAAAAACATGTGAATTCGCAATTAACTCACTATGTGGAAACCCACAAGTTTCTACACCCATCCCAATCAGGCTTTAGGTAAGGGTACTCTACAGAAACCACAATTCTGGGAGTCAGTGAAATGATGCATAGTCGCTTGGATGCTGGCGACACTGTAGCGCTCATACTGCTAGATATGAGCGCCGCATTTGACACAGCATTTCATACCGTGCTTTTGCAAACTCTTCAATCCGTCGGCCAGTCTGAATCTGCCCTGAAATGGCTGACAAACATTTTGTTGGACCATACGTTTCAAGTCTTTTCCTCAGCAGCAGCTTCCAAAATCCATGCCTCTCCCTATGGGGTGCCATGGGGCTCGATTCTTAGCCCTTTATTGTTTAACATTTATGTTAAACCCTTGGCTGACATCGCCCAGGAGGTAGGATTGTCGCTTTTTTCCTACAATGATGACACCCAAATACTTTTCTACCTTTCTGCCAAAGGAGTTTCTAAGCCTTTTTCTCTTCAAGATGGGCTTTGTAAAATCGCGCAGTGGATGCAAGGGAACTCACTCAAGCTCAATGGGGAGAAGATTGTGGTGCTAATCTTAGGGAATAATAAAGAGCTTTTAGGTCCCCAACATTGGCCCCTTGAATTGGGTGCTCCCCCCCCAGCCTACCAAACAAGCCCGTAATTTGGGTTTTTATTATCGATGACCACCTCTCGATGAGACCTCATGCAATAAAGGTGGCTGCAACTTGCTTTGCCATACTTAAACGGCTCAAGAAAATCTTGAGGATGTTTCAGATTCCACAAAAAGAACTGTAGTCCAGGCCTTGCTCACCTCTCGCCTGGACTACGGCAACATCCTCTTTTTATTTATTTATTTATTTTATGCAATTTTTATAGCGCACAAATACCCGGAGGAGTCTTGGCGGTGAAAAATAAAAGAACATAACAATGGAAAAAAGTGCTTACTGGTTGAAAAGCCACGTTTTTACCAGCTTCCTGAATATCAGGAGTGATGGGCTGACCTTGATGTGTAAAGGGAGAGTGTTCCACAGTATAGTGGTAGCAACTATGAAAGATCTATCTCCCCATGATGATTTCTTTGTGCGAGGAATGGTTAGGCAGCGAGCTGAGGAAGAGCGAAGGGTTCTGGTAGGCATATACAGGCAAAGTGCTTTTTTCAAAAACTCTGGTCCAGAGTTAGTGATTGCTTTGTATGCTATACATAGTGCCTTAAATTTGGTTCGGCTTCAGATTGGTCGCCAATGTAGTTGGCGAATGACTGGGGAAATCGATTTGAATTTAGGCGTGCCAGTATTCTTGCCGCTGAATTCTGAAGTAATTGTAGTTTCTTTAAGACTTTCTCCTGAGCATTTAGGAAGAGGCCATTACAATAGTCGATCTTCAACATAAACAGCGTATACATGAGAGTTTTTCCTGTGCTAAAAGGAAGGAAAGGAAGAAGTTTCCTTATCATTCTAAGGGTATAGAAGGACGAGGAAACAACCGAGTTTGCATTGTGAATGAACGAGAGCTTGTCATTGAACATAACACCAAGATTCCTGACCTTAGTGACTGGTTGAGGCGGGGGTCCCAGATCGGTTGGCCATCAAACAGAGGACCAACCAGGGGTTAAACTACCAAAGGTCATTACCTCCGTTTTATCAGAGTTCAGCTTTAGGCAGGTGCGTGCCATCCAGGAGCCAATGGCTAACATTCCATCCTGAAAGTGGCCGCCACTTGTATTCCATCATTGTGTACTGCCAACACCAGTTGGGTGTCGTCGGCATATGAGGTTATTCTCATCCCAAGATCTTTGATGATCCTAGCCAGGTCCGACACGTAAATATTAAATAAGGTTGAACTAAGGAAGGATTCTTGTGGCACCCCACAGGGAAGAGAAAACAATGGAGAATAGAATTCGCCAAGTTTAACTGATTGAGTAAGATTGGCAAGAAAGGAGGTTAATAACATTTTGGCCTTGTGTCCGATGCCCATGGCAGAGACACGGTAGATTAGAATGGAATGATCGACCATGTCAAATGCCGTGGACAGATCCAATAGAATAAGGACCGCCGCACTACCTTGATCTAATATCATCCTGATCTCATCAGATGCCCTAATGAGGGCTGTCTCCATCCCATGACCTTTCCTAAACCCAAATTCGGGGTCATCCAAGAGATTGTTATGGTGGATGAATTGAGATAATTGGATGTTCATTATTTTTTCGATGATCTTTGATGGAAAAGGAAGGCATGCAATGGGCCTATAGTTTTTCGGTTCTATGGGATCAAGATTGGCTTTTTTGAGTAGGGGTTTAATGATGGTCTTTTTCCAAATAGAAGGATATGAGCCGGTGTGAAACAGTAAATTAGAGATGTTGGTAAGAATAGGGACTATATGCTCTGGAATAAGTTTTAAAATTGAGGGAGGACAAGGATCAAGGGAGGATCCTGATTTGATGGAGAGGATAAGCTCTCTTACCTGTTCGGATGAGACCTGACTAAATTCGACAAACCCCGTGGCAGGGGTGTTGGTTAAATTATTTATAATAGGGGGGTCTGGCTTAACTTGAGTTGAAAAATGTGAGTACATTTGAAGGACCTTGTCTTCAAAGAAATTGACAAGAGAATTACAAAGGGCCGGTGACACTTCTGCGACTGTACTTGTAGGTGTACTAGAAAGTTTGGTTACCACCTGAAATAGCTACTTGGTGGCATTTTGGGCCGACTCTATTTGTGTTTGATAGTATTTGCTCTTTTCTGCCACAATAAGGTTTTTATATTTGGTCAATGAGTCCTTATATAGTGCTTTGGCATTATTATCATAATAACCAGGGGGCGGAAGTGGCATTTCGGTTTGTGGAAACATTTTTGAGTGGTACTAGTGTACTAAAGGCATTATGTAGCCAGGAGGAATAGTTATTGGCCACTATATCAGGGTCTACTGTAAGTTTCTGTTGGATGGAGGAGAGCGTTTTTTGCAAAAGATGAATGTCAGTATTCCTCCATGCTCAAACTTGTTTTGTGATGCAAGAGGCGGTGTCCCTTAACTTAGAATTTGTGATCTGAATAGTGCAAATTATTGCGGAGTGATCTGTCCAGGTAAGGGGTAGAACAGAGGATATAGAGATATTAGTGTTACTAGTAAAAAATCCATCCAGGGTGTGACCTGCCGTATGAGTGGGTGTTGTGACTAACTGGTGTAAACCTACTGATCGTAGGTCTGTTATAAGGGAAGAGGATCATTTATCCTGTGAGCATTCTAAATGGAAATTAAAGTCTCCCAAGATGGTATAATCGGGAATTCCTGCCATTGGTTTCATAAGGTCATGTAGAGTTTTAAGAAAATCCGCTCGAGGGCCTTGTGGGCGATAGATCAGAGTTCCTCTGAACGATTGGGTGTTGGAGAGAATATTAGAGAAGGTCAATGCTTCGCAGACCGATGAGTTAATTATTTCGGTTTTTATTGCAAATTTGTCTCGATGAATGATCGCCAACCCACCGCCCTTCTTAAAAGTCTATCCTGTCTAAGTATACAGTATCCTTCTGGGGTGGCCGCACAGAAGTCAGGACCTGTGGAAAAATCATCCCACGTTTCAGTTACGAATGCAAGATCTAGCTTGTGGTTAGTTAGTAGTTAGTGTATTTCGATTTTGTGCTTAGGAAGGGAGCGAGCATTTATGAGCACGAAATAAATGGGATTAGGATTAATGTGCGACGGATGATCACTGGGGGGTGGGAATAAAATGGTTGGCGTTAATTTAAGCGGACAGTTGGGGCATTCTTCAGATTTGTTGTTGCCAATAGGAGCCAATAAGGAGGTTATTCACAAGTTGCAAGTCGTTCAGAATGCTGCTGCTCGTTTGCTCTGCCAGATCCCTAAAACAGCCCCTGTTTCAGGTTCCTTGCGTGAACTCCACTGGCTGAAAGTGGAAAACTGCAACAAATTCAAGACCTTCACTTATATGCATAGGATTAAAACAGGCAAGGTCCCCCAATATCTGAGGTCCATTGCCCAACCATATGTCCCCTCTCGCCCTCTCCGTTCAGCTAACCAGGCAAAGTTCTCGGTCCCGAGATGTAGATTGTCCAGGGTGGGTGGCCGATCTTTTACTTACTTAGGCCCCACCCTGTGGAACTCCCTTCCTCTGTCATTGAGAAACGAGTCCAGTGGAGGTGCGTCCATTAAGGGCGCTGGGGCGTTGCCCCACAAGCCGCCAGCACAAGCAGCTCCCTCGGCGTCAATTTGATAAGTAAACTCTCAGGTTACTCAAGTTCAAAAAGACGCCGAGGTTGAACTGACAACAATCATGTCAGTCAGCATGACTCGGAAAGCCCACCCCTTCAGAGTCTGAAGGGGTGGGCGGTCCACGTAATGTTTGTTTGTCACCACAAGTGCGCATGAGTGGGGACGGAGGTCGAATTTTCCTCTGTGCCCACTCATGCGCACTAGTGTCTGTTCTGCTGGCGCATGAGAGCGAGGGTTGAGCAAAGGCTCAAACCTCGGTCTCCTAATGGCAAACCTCGGTCTCCTAATGGGCAGAGCGTAACACTGCCCTAAGTCAATCAGATTGGCTGAGAGCGAGGTGTTGCCAGCAGTGACGGAGACACGGCTGTTCCTCAGGCGCCAACGGGACCCGAGCAGAGGCAGCAGCCAGCGCGGACCCGGTAAGTTTTTTATTTTATTTACACATATATTATTTAATTTCAGCCCTTGGCCCTTACGAGTAAGAGTAACAGCATTAGCTGCTGGCCTGCATGCCATTCCTCTCATGTTGTAGGCCTGTGTCTACTAGCGCACGTGTTGCCAGTGCTGGGGCCTCGCAGCGCCATCGCAGGTTCGAGTGCGCCCATAATTTGTTTCCGAAGATTCTACCCCAGACCGGATGCAGGGTCACCCTAGTGATGCCGAGGCCGGTATTGTGTGCAGTGCTGTGCACGCGCCTTTATCATGTTCATCCAGCGTGTCAGTGGGATCTGGAAACGGACCGAAAGTCTTCAGGACGATTGTTCCGCCTCCTGCAGGTCGGTAGTCAGGGCCAGTGAAAGGCAGATGGATAACTGTGAACAGCATCCGTGAAAACATTAATTCTGTGCAGGTTATTTATTTTAAAACAAGATCCTTGACCTTTCACTTTGCGAAGTGAACTGCCAATCACCTATGCCCTTAGCTGTAGATCAAAGTTGGTGGTTTTAGTAGTTACACCAATTCAAAGAATTACATGCCTATTTTTAAATATATAAATATGTATAAATGTGTAATTTTAAATATGTAGAATATATGCAGAAGCAAAGAGTACAATGTAGTATTTCGACATTTGGAATTGGGAGAGGCCATGACCCAGAAGACGCAAAGCCCTCTTGGCCTCTTCCACAACAAAAGTAATAGTATAAAAATGTCTGTGGATCTGCATGCATGGTTTATGCCTCGCTCTTCCTTCATGGGTACGCTGCTGCTTGGCGTCTCGTGAAAGAGAGGTAGTCTGCATTAATTGCATGGGGAGTCATTACATTACGACCACTAAATCGGGAGAACCTTTGCATTGCACCTTCTCAGATAAATTAATAATTTTGTTTGTATATATACAAGTGCCCCTAATTCATTACCCAAACATATATTAATATGTATGCCTATAAACAAATATGTACATTATCCCATGTTCAGATTGCTTATGTGTGAGTGTGACATTTTCATAATTTCAGTGTAAGAAGGTTTATTGCCACTGTCATGACTCTTGCGCGCTATCGAAGTAAGGACGAAGAATATGATGGACAAATATTCAAATGTTAGCTTCAGTTTTTTTTTTTTTTACAAATGTCCACCACACATATCTGCCATGCTCACCATACTACTCAAAAATTCTTGGGCTCAGAGTGACTACTGTTAAATGTAAATAGGAGTTGTGTATATTACTTCCCTGGGAGACATGTTCGTGCAAGGGAAGTTCTCAGAAAAAGGAGCAGAGTACAGCAGACTGTGCGCCTCGTAGTTTTGGCGGACTGTATATTAATTCCTCAGCATTAAAGTCTCTGCCTAGGTGTGATGATTTTTCTGAGGTGCTGCCTGTATTCGTTGCTGTGTGCGTGCTCAGGCGGAGAATGTTCTGGGAGCCGCCTTAGCTGAGTGGTTGTGTGATGCCTTCCATGGAATGTTGATGTTTAGATCAGGAAGAAAAGCTGTGTGAAGAGGTGACGGACGGTAGGAACATCTGGTCGGTTCCCCTCAAGAGGGCTTCCATGTTAGTTAATCTGGCAAGATAGAGTTGTGCTCCTTCCCTGGGCAATGCGACTTCCGGCATGGTAATTGTGCTTTTGCTGTGGGATAACATGTTTTCTGTAATGACAATGGTCCTTTGCATGCAGTTTAATATATACTATGGCGGAACAGTGGTCCTTAGCATAACTCCACAATTAGGTTTCAGGCGTGGCAGTGTTATTTACTACACATGTTCAATTGTAGAATCTGCTATGTCAATCTAATCTTTGTTTTTCCAATTTTAGCAGAGTGGGTGCTGGCTTCATAGCAGTAGGTGTAGTTACTGAATGCTAATAATGTGTGAAACTGGAACCTGTATATTTGGTTACTTGCACCTGTCATTGCATCACAAACTGCAAAGCAGGCAGCTTTAGTGGCTGATTGGCACAGTGAGCTGTCTTCTGTCCCAAAGAGCATCAGTGAACATTCGGTCTGTGATGTCACATGGGATGTTCTTTGGTATGCTGGTGTATCATCATACCGTTAGAAGCAACCCACGTTATTAATGCACATGTAAAATGTTGGCTATTAGATACTTTGGAAAAATAAGTGCTGACCATACAAAGAGCTTGTAACTTCTCCTTATTTGGAGTAACAAATCAAGTTTATTTCAAGATTTGTCTGGTTTTATTTATTTATACCCTTTTACTTTTTGATTTTTAGGTTAGAAAATCATTTGTACGAAAAAGACATACCATATACATTTGACATACACTTATTCAAACAACATGTACTTAATCAAAAAACATCGCATATAAACAACAGAACGTTAATCTGCTCAGATTTTTTACCAATTAGACTCATTTTTATAAAACCAGCTTTGTGTCAGTACCTACATGTTGTTATATGGCATCCCTTTATTAATGTAGTAACTGCACTTTCACAACTGCTTTATTAACCATCTTGCTTCTCAAATTTCCTTGAAAATGCACCCTTTTACCCACTATTTTTTCAAACTTTTCTCGCGGTAGAACCCCCCGAACACCTCTTAAGATGTTCGTGCTCGCTCGCTACACTCGCTCGCCACGGTGCACTCAGACAGAAAGTTTACGCCTCACCGGTTTCAAATGTCACCAGCCTCCACTGAACGAGTCCAGCTTTGTACACTTTCGTAAGATGTTGAAAACCTGGCTTTTTAATTAATAGGTCTTTCCACTTTTCTTTTGATACCTTCAGGCAGCGCCGGGAAATTCTTGGGTAGCTGTGCGCCTTACAAAAGCAAATAACATAACATAACATCAGCGTGTGACGTGATCGCTAAGAGATGATCATGTACTGCAGTGCCTGCCTCTTTTTACGCAGGGATTTATTTACGCTTGTTTTCCTTCACTCACGAAAGTTTAATTACATTTCCTCTGGTCTATTTTTATTTTTTTGATCGGGTGTCATTTATAGTATGTCATTCTAAAGAAGAAGGAAGACATAAGGATTCACCTTAGACATGCCGCCTGATCATGATGATATGCGCTTTGTGCTTAATGCGATTATCGTATTTTCTATTTTCTGTCTGACTGGTTTCTGGTTTCACTTTTCAGAATATGCACAGTCAACAAACGATAGCTGCCTGCTTAACACACTCTCACTTACCACACTGCTTCGTAGGCACCACTGCCTGTACTGAAAGGAGGTTAACACAATATGTTTTCAGGTTCCCTCTCAGCGTTTAGGTTGCATCAGAAATGATGCAGTGTACACTTCTGCTTCCAAGACACGAATAAATAATACTTTGCTGTCACCCTGCTTGGTCTGGTCTATTTCCCAAAAAGTCAGACCCATCAGGGTAGACCCACAAAGCCAATGTGGACAGTGTTTATGTGAGCATAGGCTGGTTTTGTTACCAAGAGGGTTAGTATGCTACTAATGAAAGAGCGGAAGCGGAGGGGCAGTTGCAAATGCTGGTGCCGGTGAAGTCTTCATAAGTCTAGGGTGTTTTGTATTTTTGTGTTTTTTAAGAATCAATTTGCATTTTAAACATGTATCTCAAATTCGATTTTTTATCAACTGCATGGTTGCACAGCACACATAATTTCTTTTTTACCAAAAGCTGTAGGTGCTGCGTCATTAATAGTCTGATAGTGAGTTGGAAATAAAAGCTTTCTGCACAAAGACAATAACATTTCTTAATGACAATATATTTCAAAGCGTGCCACAATTAAACACACTTAATGTGACGCTTCCCTGACCGGAACATTCAAATTGTGAGGAAAAAGGGCCATGTCTGTTTTTTTAATGTTATTTGCTGTTGTCCAAAAACTCAGCTTTTGTACACAGATCATTTGTAATCATTAAACCACACGCTCTTGGAGGGCCAAGAGCCAGCAGAAACATATTTCCATAATGTCAATATCGACAACACTCCCCCCCCCCCACAGCAATATCCTGGATAAATAAACAGACAAGACACCTTTTTTGTGGGGAAAATTGCTGCAGGTTTATTTGCATAACAAATATGCCAACATGGTGGGTTATCTTACGGCCGATCCCAGGGCAGGCAGCCCCTCGCCGCCTGACATCTGATGAGCCAAATTACACCGTGGCCCGAGCCAACCTCTGTTTGTCAGATTTAGAGGAGGGGATAGCCCCACCCACCAGTGGACCGCCAGTTCACCCTATTACTCGCGCCTCCAGAAGGGGGGCGGAGCATTGCAGGCAACCCCAGGTTGCTCAGGTCATTAACCGCCCGTAGAACTAACGGGGCGGCGTTGCTCCTCCAGGGTCCAACGCGCTGACCTCCCTGGGGATATTTGGCCTTTGCACTCTTGTGGTGCTCGTGCAGAAGGTACCCCTCTGTACCTTACAACCTCTGGATCACCCTGTAACTCCGCCACAGCACTGGGTGTGGCCACCATCACCCCAGGGCTCCCCACCACTATAGGCCTAGTTACCTACACCCTGCTGATTCCAAGGCCTCCCCCAGATCAAGCAAGAACTGGTCCATTCCCACTCTGGACAGGTGTGTCCCATCTTCATCTTCATCAAAACACCCTATGGTATTGGCGTGCAGTAACCCATGCCGGATGAAGCCAAAAACTCTTTGTTCGGTGAATTTACGCATGGCGCTGTTAACCCTCCTGCGCGAGGTCTCCATGGCTTCCCCCAATTGCCCTCCTACACAGGAGAGTCAAGCCTTTGCCTCCCAGGTGTATGGCCAAAATTGTTGGGAGGGGAGACACCCCCCCTTAGTAGTCTGTGTCGCAGCCTCACAGCAAGCTGTTCCAGCGAATGCCTGGGACCCCCACTCACAGGACACCCGGAATGCCCTCCCCCAGACCGTTGGTCCTGGCAACTTGAAGAAATGTTAGGTTGCAAAACCCCCTTTGTTGAGCACTGCACACTCTTCTATACAACTAATCCAAAATTCTGGCCCATACGCGATCGGTCCCGCGACCATGGCATTATAAGCACCACGCTAGCCAAGGCTTGCACATATTTGCCTAATAACACTGCACCCCAACAAACCACAGGTGTCTCACAGGGGTGGCAATGGTATATTCACCATTCGCCTGTACATAAAACACTTAACCTGTCATCCAGCTACTCCCCTGGGTGGCTGTTGATGGATGTACCTTTTAACACATTGTGATTCACATCGTCCCACCTGCATGATGCGCTCCACTTACAAGCCTGCCCAGAACGCTGGGATTTCTGCCCCTTCAAAAGAGTGCTTGCAAAGTGACCCGTCCAACCCGATAATGATAAGGGGTGTGCTGTCAGCATAAACCAGAGTACCCCTCTCCCAAAAGGCCAGGTAAGGGGCGACCAGACCCACTGGGCCATACATCTATCTCCCAGCTGGGTGTAACAGGATACCCTTTAGCCAAGCCTAGTCAGAGTGTGCCCTTCTCCCAACCCCTTGTAAGGGAGCGCCAAACCCGCCCGTCTTCCTAGGCCAAAATTAGGACATTAGTCCCCTTGTTGGCTGACCGCTCCCAAGGATATTATGCTTAACTGAAGCAACCTGTAACATGCCACATTGAATCGGAGGACATGGAGTAAACCTATGGTCAGTGTACCTGTACCTTCTTAACTATAAAAGCAAAAGTGCTCTGATAGTAGTCAGTCTTTGTTATCCTAACCCTCTATTCCAACAATATTAGGATACCAGCACCCTATTGGGAATGGCAAACTCACACCCCAGCTGACAGGATCAAGCCTATTCGTCCTAGATCTAACAGACCTAACCAACACCTCAAACCCTGACAAGAGGAGGCCTGCTAACCTGCCCCCACTCGCCAACTTAAGGAACCCTGATATGCCACACCTCTCTGCTATCGCTCAAGTTAGTATACAGCGCGTGTATGTGTCTCTTGAAAACCAAAACACCATATATACATTGGTGACATTCCCCACTAGGATAATTGCCTGCCCAGCTTCTGATGCAATACAGCGTAAGTGGCCAAGAGTAGAAGATGTCTTAGGTCATGCAAACATAAAAATCCACTCAATAAACCATAGACCCACCTAATAGTCTCTGAGGTGAAGCCATTGGATTACCCCGGAGAGGCAAAATGCCCGAGCAATCGGATGCCACAAGCAGTCCTCGAGTTTAAAAAGGTCCATCAGCTCCAAAAACTGCACCTTAGAG
Source organism: Lissotriton helveticus (assembly GCF_964261635.1). Classification (NCBI taxonomy): domain Eukaryota; kingdom Metazoa; phylum Chordata; class Amphibia; order Caudata; family Salamandridae; genus Lissotriton; species Lissotriton helveticus. The sequence goes on along the minus strand of NC_136065.1, from coordinate 1,374,513,727 downwards.
GAAAACCCAAGCTGACCACAAAATCTGCTTCCACCTGGTCCTGAAATCAAATGTATGCATCCCCTTCAGGATTACGATATATGTACTTCATATTTGCCGCTTTACTGCTAAGTGTGCCCAGTTCATACACTACTATTTCTTTACATTTTCTTCTCTTTCTCTGACTGTAAAATATCCGGAGATTGAAAGCACCAATCGCATTGTTAAAACTAAAATGCAAGCAGAACTTATCCGGGGACATAGCCTCCCATTCAACCCCCTGTTTTAGAAGTGCCGCAAGTCAAATACAGGTTTAAAAGCCCCTTTAATTAACTTGAGCTTAGATGCACCGGTACTAACTGCTCCTATTACTTGGAAATGTGTGGTGCGTCTGCTAGCTGGAAAACGTATGGGTGTGCACCGACACAATGCCTGGAAAGCCCAAGCTGTTTTAGCAGCTCCTCCTGCATATAACCAAGACAAGATAGTCCTGCCAGAACTCTATCTGTGTCCCCTTTACATCGGTTCCACATAGCCCTGCCACTTTCTGATAATCAGTGGCCATCTCTGTTTTGAACCTAAAGCTCCCTAGTATGCCAATTCATTAATATTTGTGTAATTACCTTTTATTAACCGACCTCTAGTAACATTAACTATTCTATTAAATCCAACATAACTCATCGGAAGGCAACCTACTTACAACAACCTTTCTGTAGGGTAAACTTCCCTCGCATCCATGCTTTGTGTGAAGTGCACATTATTCTCAATTACAGGTCTCAAACAGGTAATGCGTGAGCTACTTGTAGCTCACGAACGCCCATGAAGTGGCCCTCCAAATTGAATCTCGACCATCTTCATCATACAAGGTATTAAGCACCTTGAAAAATACTGCACTGTCCACATCCGGACCCTACAAGTCGAAACCAGCCGCCCCCATGGCAGGCTCTCATGCTAAGACACCAACACTACATGGCCAGTAACATGACAATATGTGTCCACAATGCGGTTAAACAAGAAAAGGCTTGATTGTATCCGCAAGACTAAAACTTGGAGTCAGAGCAGAATGGTGTTAGTGTGGCCCGAATGGAAAAGGTATATGAATGGATAATGCAGGACCAAAGATCTGTGAAAATGCGGCTGCATCACAATAATGCCAATGGCCCTGAGTCTACGAAAAGATGGTGGTCACTTCACTTTCCACCACACATTGCTACTGCCGACTGCCCATCCTGGTAACATCACAACTACTAACCCTGAGCCCTGTGCAAGTGTGCCATTTCAGACTGTTCCTTGCCCCCACAGCTATAATAACGGCTTTCGCAGCAGGCAATAGTAATATCAAAGAACTGACTTACTCAATGCCTTTTGACGCGGTCATCTCTAAGATAGAAAGACAGTGCCAACTAGTGGCACAAGCGCCGGTGGTGAAAAATAAAAGATGGGAGAAGATCCCCATAAATAACGAATTGTATATCCACTAAATGATCTGCAATAGGCAACCTTGTACATTACAGAGTAATCCAGTTAAGGGACATTTGAACGAGGTTGTATCTTATCCCTTATAATCCTATGATTTTGAGTCCCACCTAGTGCTACACCAATTGTACAGACCTCCCGGTGAAAAGACAGCTCAAGCGATTAGACAACCCCTTAACTTGAACAACAGTATTGTCTAGAGCTGCTGGAAGGTCCTGAGGCAGACCCATTTTACGTTTAAACATGCATGAAGAGCCACCAATGAGTAAACTCCGTGTATAAACTGTCTAAAACAGGCCCCGCGGCTTCTAAACTTAAGGAGCCTGCCTCATGTTCGTACTGGTCGCCAGACACCTGTAAATCGCTGGGGGCGTGAGGTCAAACATCTTGTAAAATAAAGGATCGTAGGGTTCACGCCGGTCTTTGAACCACGTATCTGCACTGTGTCCCAACATTAAACACAGACAGTAAACACTCCATGACACGGAGCAGGAGGCCGCCAGCGTCCCTCCCCCTCGTGAGCCTCGAGAAAACCTCCGCATGGACAATCCAACCCAGCAAGCATCAGCAAGGTGATTCCAGCTACATCCCCCATCAGCCAGGATGGTGTACAGTCATAATATCGAGTCAATTATTTCGACTGGACAGAATATCGAGTAAAAAATATAGAATGGACATAATATCGACTAGACATAATATAGACAACAAAAATATCGACTAGAGAAAATTAATATCGAATAGAATGGACATAATATCGAATCAAAAATATAGAATGGACATAATATCGACTAGACATAATATAGACAACAAAAATATCGAATTTAAGGTAAGTTAATAATAATTTTTATTTTTTGTGTAATATAAGTCTGTAGCGGGTTGTGGGTTTATAGGGGAATAGGGTGGGAAGTAATTTAATTCTAATTAATTAAATATGTTAATTTATTTATTGATATATATTTAGAATTAATTGTTAATTAATTATTAATTGGTAATTAATTAAAATATAATTGGTAATTAATTATAATTGATTAATTGATAAATATTTTAATTTTAGTAATTTATTTTCTGTAGCGGGTTGTGGGTTTATAGGGGAATAGGGTCGGAAGTAATTTAATTATAATTAATTAAATATGTTAATTTATTTATTGATAATAATTTAGAATTAATTGTTAATTAATTATTAATTGGTAATTAATTAAAATATAATTGGTAATTAATTATAATTGATTAATTGATAAATATTTTAATTTTAGTAATTTATTTTCTGTAGCGGGTTGTGGGTTTATAGGGGAATAGGGTGGGAAGTAATTTAATTATAATTAATTAAATATGTTAATTTATTTATTGATATTTTTAAAAATTAATTGTTAATTAATTATTAATTGGTAATTAATTAAAATATAATTGGTAATTAATTATAATTGATTAATTGATAAATATTTTAATTTTAGGGTTCAGGGTCAGTTTTCAGTTTTTGGGTAAAGGGGTATTTTTAGGGTTCAGGGTCAGTTTTCAGTTTTTGGGTAAAGGGGTATTTTTAGGGTTCAGGGTCAGTTTTCAGTTTTTGGGGTAAAGGGGTATTTTTAGGGTTCAGGGTCAGTTTTCAGTTTGTAGGTAAAGGGGTATTTTTAGGGTTCAGGGTCAGTTTTCAGTTTTTGGGTAAAGGGGTATTTTTAGGGTTCAGGGTCAGTTTTCAGTTTTTGGGTAAAGGGGTATTTTTAGGGTTCAGGGTCAGTTTTCAGTTTTTGGGGTAAAGGGGTATTTTTAGGGTTCAGGGTCAGTTTTCAGTTTGTAGGTAAAGGGGTATTTTTAGGGTTCAGGGTCAGTTTTCAGTTTTTGGGTAAAGGGGTATTTTTAGGGTTCAGGGTCAGTTTTCAGTTTTTGGGGTAAAGGGGTATTTTTAGGGTTCAGGGTCAGTTTTCAGTTTGTAGGTAAAGGGGTATTTTTAGGGTTCAGGGTCAGTTTTCAGTTTTTGGGTAAAGGGGTATTTTTAGGGTTCAGGGTCAGTTTTCAGTTTTCGGGTAAAGGGGTATTTTTAGGGTTCAGGGTCAGTTTTCAGTTTATGGGTAAAGGGGTATTTTTAGGGTTCAGGGTCAGTTTTGGGTTTTTGGGGTACAGGGGTACTTTGTAAAAATAAAGTAAAATTACATTTAAATTACATGTATTTAATAAAATTAAATTATATTAAATTATATTATAATATTTTTTATTAATTTATATTAAAAAAATTATTATATACTTACCAATACTTATGTTGTAATGGTATGCGTTGTAAAGGTATATGCGTTGTAAAATCTTGCGTTGTAAATGTATGCGTTGTAAAAGTTTTTGCGTTGTAAAAGTTTTGTTGTAATGGTAGGCGTTGTAAAAGTATGCGTTGTAACGTCATACATCCCTGGAGTGGGAATAGTAATTTTAACCTCTACGCTATCCAGCGCTTTCCCTACTGTTGCACCCACTGGAGTGGGAGTAGTAAATTTTACCTCTACGCTATCCAACACTTTTGCTAATGTTGAACTCACTATAGTTGTAACAATAAATTTTAAACATTTTCTAAAATGTTATATATGTTTATTTAATAATATGTTTAAATATATATATATATATATATATATATGTGTGTGTGTAATTTTTGGTGATATAATTTTTTTAATTAGATAAATTATTTATTAAAATTATATTTTTTTAATAATTATTTCTAAGTTTATATTAAATATATTTATTACTATATTAGTTTTAACTTACTTTTAAGACATTTTAAAAAATCGATATTTTGACAGTCTATATTTTTGTAAGTCGATATTTTGGAGTCGATATTTTGGTACTTACCTGTTTGAAGATAGGGAGTCGATATTTTGTCAATCGATATTTTTGACTCGATATTTGTGTATCTCGATATTTGTGTCGTCGATATTATGTCAGTGATCCGCCAGGATAACAACACCCTACATCTAAAGCACTGGGAGCACGGGGCCCACCGCGCCCTGCACACCACACACATGGATGCCCGACACTAGTGGTGATCAAAGATGCACCTCACCCCTCTATGCACCCACGTCTGGTCCGAAATTGGTGAAAACCCCCCATCAGATGTAAAAGGGCGCCCTCAAGGCGGTGTTACATGTAGCTAATATCGTTTGCGACGGGCAATTAGATCTACATGAGCTTCTTCGACAAGACCAGCGTTACAATAATGGTGAGGTAACAGGACGCATTGCTGAACTACCACTAGATTAATAATCATCACTGGAGAATTACCGGCAGTCACTGCACCACGGGCAGTGCATCGCTACAAAGTGGCCCTACTTCCTCACTAAAAGCCAGTGACTCCAGGAAAGGCTGCGACTGCCAATAGTACGCAACACGCTTGCATCCTCCCACCACACAAAATATAATAGCTCTTCCACCAAACTACTGCGGGGAAGCTACAAGCTGTACTCCATCCAGACCAGAGGACACCGAAACCAAGAAAAAGGTGCCCCCCGTGATGCCAGCCGGGGTTTAAATTAGACGCACACACATCCACCTATAGTGTCCTGCAATAGCAGCCAATCCGAATCTGGTTAACAAAAACTGCCAATGGCCGATAGCTAAACCTATTAAAAACTAGACCCATTGTGTTTCCCAATGCTTGTCATGCCTAGAACCCCCACCCAGCTCCACCCATAATGCCCCTTCCTCACCAACACAACCAACACCAAACCAGGGTCTCTACGGCCAGACAGGTGAGCCTAGTCTCCTCACTCTCAGACTCCCTCTAGCGTCTGAGGGTGAAGCAGGGACACCAAATCTCCACCCTGACTCACCTCAAAATGGGAAGGCCGGAAACGGCCACCATCGCAATCCCAACAAGCTTGACAACAGGGCGACAAAGAGTCCGGATCCCGGCACGCACCTTGTTAAAGAGTACTCTCCTGCCTGCCCCTCTGGCCCCCTACCTGGTCAGCACAGTGCTGGCCTCGACCCGGGGGAGGGGGGTGCCGCTGTCCTAGCCCCATGTGAGCTGTCCTACCCCGCGGCCACGGCAAAAGCCGGGCCCAGCCTCGTGGAGGTGGGAGGGAGATCCGCACTCACCACAACAATAAGCAGCTCCTGGGGACAAGGTAAACGGCGTGAGGGCAGCGGGACAAAGAGGGCGTCTAGTAGGCGGGAGAGGTATATATACCTCACCCCTGCCCACTCCTGCCCGGAAGTGAGACGGGCATGTGGACCCTTAGGGGTCCCAAACACTTGGCGGCTGACTTGTTTGCCATCATGTGGCACTAAGGGTGGCCGCCCTCTTAGGAGGGCCCTCTTCGTGGGCCCGGGCAGCCCGCATTTTAGCGCCTTTAACTGATGAAAGCATCAGCTTATATAATCAGCTCAAATCCATTCACCATGGAGCCTCTAGCATGTTGTAACTTGTAAGGCTTCCGTTATTTCTTTAAGTTTGGAAAGCTTTATTGAATAGAATAAACAAAGTAAAACATCATTACTTGAATTGATGACAACAACATGAGGTAAAAAAAGGATTCAAAATATAATAATTTTACAAATCACAACCCCAAAGGGGGTAAATAAACTGTACCAAGGAACAAAGCTTTTAAAGGTATTTTGTTTTAAGGAAGGGGAGGAGAGAGAGAAGATAGAGGCAGGGGAGAGAGAAAAAAAAGGAGCAACCTAGAATATAAACTCAAAGCTTGTAATTTCGATAAATACAAAAAAGTGGAAAATAACAGTATACAACATTAGAAGAAAGAGAATAAAAGATGAACAATCAAGGGACGTGCCTGGAAAGGAAGTCAGTTAACAGCAACCATAATAAGTCTCTTTTAATTAATAATGGAACAGTGGTGCAAAGGCCCGGTCAAGCCTATGATGATGACATAACAAGTTCCACCAGGCATTATATGATATTTTTGAAGTATCTTTCCAGTTAGTTGTAATTATCTGAAAAGAAATTGCTATAAAAAGATCTATACATTTACGTACATTACAATGAACATTCCATATAGGTGAGGAACCACCTAAAAAAATGTGTACAACCTGAAAGGGGAAATTAGTGTTTAAAATATTGCTTAGTTTTGACCACATGCGAGACCAAAGGGACTTAACCAACGGACAATGAAAGAACATGTGTAACAAATCACTGTTATCATGTGAGCAGGACCAACACTTTTTGGAATCACGTAACTTGAATTTGTGGTGATCATAAGGAGTATAAAAGAGTCTGTTATAAAAATAAAAAAAAGTCTGTCTGGTGCTGGCAGATCGGGAAACTGAGTGTATTTTGGACCAAATATTATCCCAAACCTGTAAAGAAAATTCTTGGGCTAGGTTTTTTTCCATAAGAGCTCAAGTTTAGATTTGAGCCTGTCAGTAGTGGGCTGGGAGAGTATTTTGTAGATAGCAGCAGCTCTGAGAGGAATGGAAAAGTCTGGTGGAGATGAGAGAGATAGGGCAGTGGTAATTGGGGAGCTATTTTGAGAAATAATACAAGTTAGAGCATGGCTAAGCAGGGGAAATTGGGAAGAATACGCATTAGAACGATGAAAGGTGTCTCGTATGTCTGGAAAAGATCTTAAGGAATTATCAGTAAGTGGTCTTAAGTGATAATACCTTTATCAACCCATTATTTCCGGAAAAGAGCTCTATTATTAATCTTGAGCAATTTATTGTACCAGATCAGAGTAAGAGAGTGAAGATCGGCTTGTGAGAGAAAAGAGCGAAACAATGGAAGGGCTAATGCTTTGGAGTGTTTAAATGTTGGGGTAAGAAATCTCTTCGGAGGTTGAGATAAACGAGTAGCTGTAAGGAAGGAAAAAGGAGCGAGTTGCGCAAGTTCGAGTGAGCTTCAGGCTGTTAAGGGAAGAGAGGAGGTGTCTGTTAAGAAGGGCCAAATTTGTTTGAGAGTAAAGGCTGAATGAAAGCGAGAAATATTAGGTTGTTGGAGGCGAGAGAGAAATCCTTGCTTTGCGATTATTCCATAGGAATTTTGTTAGAAGGCAATTCATCTTTTTGGGGAAAAAAGTGCGGGAGAGAGATGGGGAGCATCGAAAGATAAAAATTGACAATAGGAAGTAACATCATTTTAACAGTTGCAAGCCTCCCCCCACCAAGATAAGAAGAGAGGGGACCAACCGTCTATGAGTGAAGAGACTTTTTTAAGTACATCCTTATGATTGATGTTGATGGTTTCTCTGATAGTATTGGCATAAAGAATACCTAGACATTTAACCCCTTCCATGCTTATGACAGAACGGTTCCGTCATGAGCGACGGTTGAGCTGTGCTCATGACAGAACCGTTCCGTCATCGTTCCATTGGCTCAATGGAACGTTCAGCACAGCGCAGGAATCTGCGCCGCTCTGAAGCGGTTAATATTTCTGGGATTCCATTCAAAGCCAGATCCCTGGAATATATGAGAGAGGCAGAATTTATTGAGAGATAAAACTTCAGAATTATCTATATTCAATTTATATCCAGAAACTAAGGAGTAATCATGTAATAAAGAAAAAAGTGCAGGCAAAGAAGTGGTCGGATTGGAAATATAGAGTTAAATATCGTCTGCGTAAGCAGTAAACTTAATCTCAATATTCTTATATGTGAAACCAGTATAAAATAATGAATGCCGTATTTTTTCTAAAAAGGGTTTAAAGCAAGGACGAAAAGAAGGAGAGAGAGGGGGCAGCATTGCCTGGTTCCTCTATGAAGGGAAAAATATTTGGATTGTGACTCATTGACCCAAATAGAAGTAGAAGGATCAGAATACAACAATTGAATATAATGAATAATGGGAGGGCTAAAACAATGCCACCTCAACGCTCCAAACATAAAATCCCAATTTACCCTATCGAAGGCTTTCTCAGCATCTAATGTAATAGCTGCAATAGGGGATCCATCTTAGAAGCGAGGTGTATAATATTAAGAAGAGTTCTCGAGTTGTCAGTAATAGATCTACCTTTAACAAATCCAGACTGATAGATATTAACAAGATCAGGGATGACTTTATTAATACGAATGGCTAAGATTTTGGCATATATTTTACAATCTGTATTAATTAGGGAGATGGGACGATAATTTTTGCAGAGGGAGGGATCTTTATCTTTTTTAGGAATAAGGCAAAGCATTGGTTGTGTAAAGGATCCCCTAGATTCACCTTTAGTAAGAAAGTAATAGATCAAGGAAAGTAAGTGTGGTATTAAAACATTTTTAAAGTGGAGATAGAAGCGCACAGTAAAACCATCAGGACCAGGTGTTTTGTCCTTGGGCAGAAGAGTAATAGCATTAAGTATTTCCTTCTCCGAAATAGGAATATCCAGGGATGAAAGGTCCAAGGGATTGTCATGGGATTGGGGAATAGACTGAAAGAAAGAATCAATTTGTGCAGAGGCGGGACTGGATTCTGGAGTGTAGAGGGAGGAATAGTATTGAACGAAGCAATCAAGAATATTAGCATCAGTGGACTGAGAAACCCCCTGAGAGTCAGTAATGTTTATAATTTTAGATTTTTGCTTTTTAATTTTAAGATAATTCGCAAGTGATTTGCCTGCTTTGTTATGCCCGGTTGTATGTCATTACAACGCGGGCTTTTACCCCGCATGCCATTACAACGCGGGGATTACAACAAAAGTCGTTACAACGACTTTCGCTGGCGGGCGCTGGATAGTGGAATAGTTTAATTATCTATTCCAACTCCAGCCCACGTTGACAGTAGGAAAGGTGTTGGATAGAAAATTAAACTATTCCCTATCCAACAGCGCCCTCCAGCGAAAGTCATTGTAACAACTTTCGTTGTAATCCCCGCGTTGTAATGGCAGTGCGGGGTAATCCCCACTGTTAGAAATGGGATCCCTGGCTGGCCAGGGCTTGCTCCAAAGTCAGTCAGAGACCATCACTTCCACGTCAGGGCAAGGGAGTTACACGCCAAGATAACCCCTGCTCACCCCCTTGGTAACGTAGCACGAGCAGTAAGGCTAAACTTGGAGGCAATGTGAGTTAAGTGTTTGCGCCCGCACCCTCAGCAACAACATCTAAGGCCCACCACAAAGGAAACTCCACACAAGGTTATATATAAAAATAGCCTTTGTATTACACCAAAACACATTAGATAACAACACACACTTTACAATGTGCCATCAGGCACGGGCAGAATTTACAGGGGATATGTACAAGACAGGGCCACCTGGACCACTGTCAGGAATCAGCACTTTTAGAACTTAGCACTTGGTAGAATTATCACTTAGAATATAGAGTATAAATCACTTTAGCACACAACCAGTAACTACTGGTAACCAGGTAAGTACCACCTACGCAACCCTCACCACCTTAGGAAAATGTCACGCAGGGAACTAGGACTTTACTAGCAACACCTCTACTAGGAGAAAAACAACCACCTAAGTATCACCATACATTTAGGGGTATAAGCATAGGAACATTACACATGATGCATAAACATTCAGAGGTGTAGGGAAGGAAAACACATAATGCATAAACAACACATTCAGAGGTGTAGGAACAAGGCACATGATGCATCAAAAACACATTCAGAGGTGCAGCAAAAGAACACAATTGCGCAAAAATCACATTAGTCACCACCTGTGACTATCCCTAGGCCAACTGGCCCTGCAGGGGCTAGGACGCCCTGTGTCCCAATGTCAGGGGGGCCTAAACGTGGCAGCTGCCCACTAAGTGCTGGGCAGCTGTGTAGATACTGATGGGGCCAACGTTGGAGCCTCGTGGGCTCAGGAACAATGATAATGGCAAAACACAGCGTGGGAGCCACGGGGCTCTAACCAACTAGACTCGTGTCCCCCAAGAGCCTCTCAGGGCTCGTAAAACAAATATGGCACCTCAAGCCTCTCTCAGGGCTCTAAAACAAATATGGGCGGGAGCCTCGGGGTTCAACAACAAGGAATGTGGGCTGTGAGCCTCTCTTGGCTCGTAGCAACATAGAATGCCCCCAGAGCCTCTCGTGGCTCTAAACAAAGAAAATGTGCCAGTTGTTGGAATCCTTCGTGGACTCGAAAAGTAACTGGGCCCTCTGAAACAAAGAAATGCCCCTCAGAGCCTCGCAGGCTCGTAATTACAAAGGGGTGCGCTGAGCCTCGAATACCAGGGAATGCCCCCAGGGTTGGAGCGTCGGGGCACTAAAGAAATGCGGCCATCGGTGGAGTCCCCCCAATGGGGACTCAAAGCACAAGATGCCCCCGAGCCTCTCAGGGATCGTCCCTCGGTAGGCTACTGATACTGCCCGACAGAGATGCGACCCAGGGCACGCCCGCACTCACCAGATACTTCGGGAGGCGGCGTCTCCTCACTGCGCCGGCTCTTCTCTGCTGGGCTTCTCCGGCTGGAATGAGGCTGCGGGGGGGGGGTAGCGTGTCTCTTCCCTCGTGGCAGCGTGGGGCTCTCCTACAACAGGAACCCCGCCTGCCTTCCGCCGCCCTGCTCTTCTTCTGCTGCGGGGCGGGACTTCCGGTCCTTCTCCCTGGGCCGCGCAGCAATTGGCCGGCCTGCCAATCACTTCCGGGTCGTCGCAGGCAGCGCGGCGGCCCGACAGGGGGGACAAAGCAGCAATGGCAACGGCTCTTTTAAAATAAACAATAAATCGAGGTGGGCACGCGGTCGGGCCCACAAATCCGCAATAAGAACGGGCCAGATGCCGGGTGGGCACTGGCGCAGCACAAGTGAAGCGCTCTTAAGCGCTAGGACAAAACAAAGCGCTCCCAAGCGCTAGAAGTAAGATGCAAGCGCTTCCAGGCGCTGGGGTCCCAAAAGACCAGGGACCAGCATAAAAGTTCTTAAGGCAGGTAGGGGGGGCAAGGCTGGGCCCAGAGCCAGCTCACTGGGCCTCCAGGCAGGGAGGCAATCCAAGTGGCGGTCCTTCTGGCACCCAGCAACAGCAGCAACCCCCCTCAGATAGGATCCTGGAAGAGAACAAATTGTAAGGGGACACAGCCCCTTTTTATACAGTGAAACCCTCTGTCTGTAGGTGCAGGGTGGGGGAGAAACCAGTCGCAGCTAGTTTTGGAGCACCCTTGATGTGCTCAACCACCCATACTATTCACTAGGGAGGCTAGGGTCGTTAGACGCACCACAGGGGGCGGAGCCAGCATTGTGTGGGGCAAGCCCAGCCCTATTCAGGACCCAGGTGCACTCCTCCCCAGCCATCAGCATGCTAATCCTCGCCGGAAGAACACAGAGAGTCCGCCTTCCCCCGTTTCGATCCGAGGCCACCGAAGTCATCTGCGGCGTACCGCAAGGATCATCACTCAGCCCCACCCTCTTCAACGTCTACATGAGACCTCTTGCAGCCATCGCACGCCAACACAACCTCAACATCATCACCTACGCCGACGACACCCAGCTGATCCTCTCCCTCACCAGAGACCCCGACACCGCCAGAACCAGCCTACAGGAAGGGATTAAAGACGTCGTCGAGTGGATGAAGAACAGCCGCCTGAAACTGAACTCGGACAAGACGGAAGTCCTCATCCTGGGACCATCGCCCTCCGCCTGGGACGACTCCTGGTGGCCCCCGCCCTGGGCACCACTCCCAAGCCAACAGACCACGCATGCAACCTGGGCTTCATCCTGGACTCCTCCCTCTCGATGACCAGACAAGTCAACGCCGTCTCCTCATCATGCTTTCACACCCTTCGCATGCTCCGCAAGATCTTCCGATGGATCCCGACCGAAACCAGGAAGACGGTCACCCAGGCACTCGTCACCAGCCGACTGGACTACAGAAACACCCTCTACGCCGGAACCACAGCCAAGCTACAGAAAAGACTCCAACGCATCCAGAACGCCTCCGCCCGACTCATCCTGGACATCCCCCGACGCAGCCACATCTCCGGCCACCTGAGGGACCTGCACTGGCTCCCCGTCAACAAGAGGATCAAGTTCAGGCTCCTCACTCACGCACACAAGTCTCTCCACGACCTGGGCCCCAAGTACCTCAATGACCGCCTGACCTTCTACACGCCCACCCGCCAGCTACGATCTACTAGCCTCGCCCTCGCCGCCGTGCCACGCATCCGAAGAGCCACCGCCGGAGGCAGATCCTTTTCCTACCTGGCGGGCAAGACATGGAACTCCCTCCCCATCCACCTTCGGCTGACCGAGGACCATCTCGCCTTCAGGAGACAACTCAAGACCTGGCTGTTCGAGCAGTAACGGACCCCCTCCCCCAAGCGCCTTGAGACCCTTCCGGGTGAATAGTGCCCTATACAAGTGTTATGATTGATTGATGATTAATCTCCACACTCACCACCGGGCAGACCCCTCATGACTCATGGAGCCTAGCATCCCAGCCAGCCCCAGCCAATTACACGCCAGCACCTTTACAGCACATGCACAGCCATGTCTAGACGTGGCACGTCCACACTAGACACATACACACCGCATACATAATTTCGCAGCATTCAATCACATGAATCCGCACATACCAGACTCGAGCCTGCACACCCCACGCATCAGGAACTACCAGGGACACACACATTCCCCATGCATTCCTATGGGAGGGCAGGCCAACCTTACTCCACGCACTCAGAGTGCGCACGCACTTTCCACTGGGACACAGTGAAAGTGCGCTGTAGGAGAGTAGGGTCTGCAATCCTATGATCACCCAGATGTTTGCTTTTTGTTTCACTGGTTTACGACTTTCCCTGGCTGTGGGCCTGCTAATCAGACCCACAGCCTAGCTGTTCTCTCTATTCCAAATTGTACCCAGGTACTGAATTGGCACTGGGCCCTTATCAGTCCCTGTACAGTGTACCTTAGGTACCCAGGGCATAGGTGTACCCAGGGCCTACCAGGGGCTGCAGCATGTATTATGCCACCCCTGGCTGGCCATCCAAATCTGACAAAACTGGCTGCACGACAGCTGGGGCAAGGTGGTGTAATCACCCTTTGCTTTAGATATACTATACCTATATCTAACCCTAAAATGGGCACACAGATCTCCTATCAGTCACTCCTATGGCAGGCCTTGACAATCCTGAAGGCAGAGTGCTTGGAATCGTGTGGGATGGTGCTCTGGCATGAGCTGAGCCTGTCTGCGGCTTTCGGGATCTATCCCTTAGCCGTTTCCATGATATCGCATACCATATACTCTTAAGTGCATTATAATCCTCGCGGTTATATGCCAACTCTGGTATCGCTTTATCAAAACATGTCGAGTAAGGTGTCATACAAATTGGAATACTAACCCCTCGCCAATTCTGGCGACGGGGTTAGCATTCCACCCTTCTAGAGGGACACGACATGTATGTAACCTGTAACCCCGGTTAAAGTCAGACAGAGCCTTAGCTCCACAAAATGGATGCTGCCACCGAGACACAAGTCTGCCCTCCTGCTGCTGGGAGTCCTCCCAGAGCAGGAGGCAAGGACAAAGGGTTTCCTGCCAGGGGCGGTGCCAGCACCGTCCCAGACAGGGTTTTGTGTATTCTAGGTAGGCAGGGCTTTAGCGGAAGGTGACTGCAAGTGGCACCCCGGTGCTCAGTGTGCATAGGCCGGCTTGAACCAGTTCCAGTGGCACACCAGACCCTGAGCTGGGGAAAGCCCGCCAAAGGAGAGGGGTGTAACCACCCCCCTCCTGGTCCCACCCATAGGGCAGGACTTAGTCGCGTGCCAGCCCCCTTTTTCAGGATAAAGGTAGGAGCAGGCCCCCTTCCAAATTAGATCAATCTTTGAATCCTGAACCGACCTTCTACCCGAAGAACTCAAGACTCTTCTCAAGATTTTCTCCCTTGTGACTAAGGAGTAGTCACCCTGCAGCAGCAGGCACCAACCAAGCATCGCGGTTTGTTGCCAGTCTCTCCTTCGGATCAAGACTGCTCCAGCACGACGAGAACCAGCTTCCCTGGCACCTCTGACCTCAACCTACATCATCAGCCCAGCTGTGATCCGTGGGTGCGACGAGACCTCGAGGGACCGGTCATCTTCAGAACTGCACAACGCTTGTCCAGCACGACCACCGAGTGACCCTCGACCGAGTGCTTTGGGGTGAGAGAAGCCCCGACCCTGAGCAGCTCCAGCACCGAAGTTCAGCCCCCCTGCATCCACGAGATCTGCGTGGGGCCCTTCTGCTCTTTACTGCTCACCGCGTTGTCCCGGTCACATGCCCGTTGGCTAGTGGCCCTTTTACGATGCTCCACGACGACAAACACTGCTGGTCTGGTTGCTCCAGACTGGCCCTTGCTTCCCTTCTTCAGAGAAGCGCCCTGGACCCTCCTGGTCCACTCAAGACGCCATTTTAGGTCCACCGCGTGGGCCTTGCATTTGCCAAGACTTGTTGCCCCAATCCTGGGTCCAGCGACGTCGACAGCAAGTACCTTCGTGGGACAGCTCGCACCTCCATCCTGGTCGCCGACAACGCCTCCTGGTGCGAGAGACTGCAGAGCCCAGCAGCGCCCACTCACCTGGCTGAGGTGACTTCGTCCGGTGCCATCCTGGTGCCCACCTAAATCACTGGCTAGTGATTCAGAACTTGGTCCCCTCTGCTTACAGGTTTTCCTCTTCCCTGATCCAGGCTTGGATCTCCACGAACTTTCTTCACTGGCCGCCTGCCAGCAACTTCTTTCTTCAGGCTCCTGGTTCTTCAACGAGGGTTTCCGACGCAACTTCAACCCTATGCAGCCGCAGCCCCTGGGCTAGGTAAACTGAGTACTCCGGTGCTCCAGCATAGTCCAACACCCTAAGTGTTCGGATCCACTCCCGTTTTCGACCCACCTAGTCGGGTTCGCCCGAGAACAGTAACTTTGTCAATTGCTAGCATCCATAGATTTTTTCCCGCCTTACGCGTGAGAGTTCCCACTCTGCACACGACGTCCACAGGCCTCCTGCTCCTAACCTAAGTGTTTAGTATTGTAGGCCTAGCGATTCTAAAGTCTAGAAAAGTATTACTTACCTGCTAGTAATTTCGCATTCCATTTTCATAGTATATGGTTTTTCGTGCCCCTCGGGCATCTGTGTAAATTGTGCGACTTTCAGTGTTTCTTTAAGAGTTTTGTTGTGTGCTTAGCTCCCTGTCTCATAAAGAGCCAGGGTAGTCCTGTTATAAATAAATATACTTTATTTTTGATAACAACTTGTGTGGTGTCCTTTCACTTGGTGTTCAAGGGGTAATGTGATGGTAAAACAGCTGGCTTAACACGCCCTCTAGAGTCTTAGCCTTAGACTGCTCGTATCCATGCTACTAGGATAGCTGGTCTATAAGGTTGACTTACAACCAATCATCAATAAGGGTTGTTTGGACTGATACATAGTGATCACTAGAATAGTGAGCACTGCATATCAGGCCAACTTCTCACATTGGTGAGCAGCGGTTGGGATTTGAGCTTGCTGTTGTTTTACCACACATATCCTAAGAATATCATTTGAAAGATCACATAAGTACTAAGGTACATATAACTTAGCTTAGAATACTCTGCGTTCTACTGAACCAGCTGTTGTAGCTCCTAGGGCCTAGCACACCCTAAACTACAACTCAAGCAAGGGATCAGTAGGCAAACATATAGTGTAGGTAAGTGCACCACTTACACCTCACTAGAAAAGCATGTCTACCCAAGGAGAGTCTACTGAGACCCCCCTTGTGGTTATTGACCCTCCACAGGTCAAATCAAGATATGCAGCTCTCAGTTTCCAGGAGATGAGACAAGTGTGTACCTCCAGGAAACTGAAACAGGGGTCTAACCCCACCATTCCCTTTCTGATAGGTCTCTTAGAGACTTATGATGCGAGAAAGATTTCTCAGCTAGATGGGAATATGCCAGCCTTAGAGGGTACCTCTGGGGATCCAGACCTCCCCAACACTGCAAATGCAGTTGAGGAGGAGGAACTCGAGGAGCTCTCTGGGGATGAGGTAGACAAAGGTCTTGAGGTAGTCAGAAGGCTAACTAGGGCCAACTTAGACTTACTTGGGCTAGGATCTGGGGGACCCCCAGTACTGACCCGAAGTGGGCCTAACCTTGGAGTTAGGAGAGATAGATCTCTTTCTAGGGACTCCAATAGATCTCTGCACTCTAATGCCTCTTCTCAGAAGAGAAGGAACTCTCCCCAGAGGAGATTGACTTCCCCTCAGAGAATGGAGCATGAAGCTAGGATGAGGCAGGCTACTCTGAGGATTGAAAGGGAAGAACTTGCCCTGGCCAAAGAAAAGCTTGCCTTTGCTAGAGAGCAGCAGATGAGTGGGATAGTTCCCACTGGTGGCAGAAATCTCCCAAGAGATAGAGAGAAGGGTTTAGATACTAAACACCTGACAAAGATAGTGCCCCCCTTTAAACAAGGGGATGACATCCAGAAATGGATGGCTGCTTTGGAGAGGGCCTGCACTGTGCAGTGCATTCCCCAAAGTCAGTGGGCAGCTATACTGTGGCTCTCCTTTGATGGTAAAGGTAGAGATAAGCTCCTCACTACAAGAGTTGAGGATGCTAATAATTACCAGGTCCTGAAGAATACACTGGTTGATGGGTTTGGCTTAACAACTGAGCAGTACAGGTTGCTGTTCAGAGACACCCAGAAAACTCAGTCTCAGGACTGGTCTGACTTTGTGGATTGTGCCACTAAGGCTTTGGAGGGCTGGTTGCTGGGTAGCAAGGTTACTGATTACACAGGGTTGTACAATCTCATGATGAGAGAACAGATTTTAAATAATTGTCAGAACCAGTTGTTGCACCAGCACCTTGTTGATTCAGATCTGACCTCTCCCCAAGAATTGGGAAAGAAGGCAGACAAATGGGTCAGAACAAGGATCAAGCAGAACCAGAACCAGAACCAGGGTGGTCAGAAGAAAGCAGACCAGAAGGGTAATGCTAAGAGTGAACAAAATGACCAGAAGTCTTCACCAGGTCCCCAACAAACCAAAGAGGGTGGGGGTCAGGCTTCACAGCAGAAAAAGAAGACTCAAGAAGGCCAGTCAAAAAGGTGGTGCCAGTACTGTAAAAGTAAGTCTCACTGGTTTAGTGAGTGCACCAAAAGAGGAGGGCAAACTCCTACCACTACAGCCCCTAAGGCAACTGCACCCCCTAGTACAGTCAGTAGTGGTAGTGCACCTCCCAAGGCATTAGTTGGGTTAACCTTGGGAACTGAGGGGTCTGACCACTTAGTTGGCACACTCACTCAGGCTGTCCTTGTCTGTACAGGGGATATGGATATGTCCCCTGAAGTAAGTCCCAATACTTTGGGCAAATACAGGCAGACACCTTTGATAAATGGCAAAATGGCTAAGGCCTATAGGGACACTTGTGCCAGTGTCACCATGGTGACACCTAACTTTGTGGACCCTGGACAGATCATGCCAGGTACAGATTTCCTGGTGACCAATGCCAGCAACGTCACTACCAGTCATAGTATGGCGATTGTTGCTTTCTCCTGGGGAGGGGTAAGTGGCCAAAAGAAAGTTGTGGTTAGTTCAGACCTCCCAGTGGATTGTTTGTTGGGCAATGATTTGGAGTCCTCACTATGGTCAGAAGTGGAGCAGAGGACTCACATGGAGATGTTAGGCTTGCCAGCACATGTGCTTGCTGTGACTAGGTCACAGGCCAGAAGATGCCCCACTGAACAGGTGCTGGATCCTGGAACTATGGACCAGACACCTTCCAAGAAGAAGAGCAGTAGGGTTAAGGCTTTGCCTTCCCCCTTGCCCCAGGTTGAGGATCAAGTCTCTGAGGAGGCTGATCTGAGAGAGCTGAGGGAAACTGAGCCTAAAGAGCTTGAACTTGATCAAGTTGAGTTTCTGGGCTCAGGGGGACCCTCCAGAGAAGACCTGGGGAAGGCACAGTTAGACTGCCCTTCCCTTGAACCCCTCAGACAGCAGGCTGCTGCTGAGGCTGCAGGGAATGCCACAGGTGCCCACAGGGTATACTGGGAAGATGGACTCCTGTACTCTGAGTCAAGAGACCCCAAGCCTGGTGCAACCAGGAGGCTGGTCATCCCCTTGTCTCTGAGAGGTTTCCTTCTCACCTTGGCCCATGAGATTCCCCTCGCAGGTCACTTAGGTCAGACCAAGACTTGGGACAGGCTTGTCTCACACTTTCACTGGCCCCACATGAATGAGAATACCAAGGAGTTTTGTCGCTCCTGTGTCACTTGCCAAGCCAGTGGTAAGTCAGGTGGCACAACAAAGGCCCCCCTCATACCACTACCTGTGGTGGGGGTTCCCTTTGAAAGAGTGGGGATTGACATTGTTGGTCCAATGGAACCCCAGACAGCACCAGGGCACAAGTTTATACTGGTGGTGGTGGACCATGCCACCAGGTATCCTGAAGCTATTCCACTTAGGACCACTACAGCACCTGTAGTGGCAAGGGCCCTAGTTGGAGTGTTCTCCAGAGTGGGCTTCCCTAAGGAGGTTGTTTCTGACAGAGGTGCAAACTTCATGTCAGGATATCTGACTGCAATGTGGAAGGAGTGTGGTGTCAACTACAAGTTCACCACACCCTATCATCCACAGTGCAATGGGCTTGTTGAGAGATTCAACAGGACACTCAAAGGGATGATTCATGGACTACCTGAAAGGCTCAGGCGTAGATGGGATGTCCTGATACCCTGCCTCTTGTTTGCTTACAGAGAGGTCCCACAGAAGGGGGTTGGCTACAGCCCTTTTGAACTTCTGTATGGGCATCCTGTAAGAGGACCCCTGTGTTTGGTGAAGGAAGGATGGGAGAGACCTCTCAAAAAGCCTGCAACCAACATAGTGGACTATGTACTTGGTCTCCGCTCCAGGATGGCTGAATACATGGAGAAGGCATCTAAAAACCTGGAGGCCAGCCAAGAACTCCAAAAAGCTTGGCATGACCAGAAGGCTGTCCTGACTGTGTACCAGCCTGGACAGAAGGTGTGGGTGCTGGAGCCAGTGGCCCCAGCAGCACTCAAAGACAAATGGTCTGGGCCCCACACCATCATTGAGCAAAAGGGAGAGGTCACCTACCTGGTGGACCTTGGAACTCCCAGGAGCCCCCTCAGGGTGCTCCATGTGAATAGGCTCAAAGCATATGTCGACAGGAAGGACATGAGCTTGCTCATGGCCACAGATGAGGGACAGGAGGAAGAGAGTGACCCTCTCCCAGACCTGCTCACTCAGAATCCTGATGATGGGTCAGTAGATGGTGTTGTCTTTTGTGGCAGCCTCTCTGAACATCAGCAACAGGATTGCAGACAAGTTCTGCAATCCTTTAGACATATGTTCTCTCTGACACCCAGCCAAACTGATTGGTGTACCCATGAGGTTGACACTGGAGACAGTCTGCCTGTCAAGAGTAAAATCTACAGACAGCCTGATCATGTCAGAGACTGCATCAAGACAGAAGTGCAGAAAATGTTGGAGCTGGGAGTCATTGAGCCCTCAGATAGTCCTTGGGCTAGCCCAGTAGTTCTAGTGCCCAAGCCTCACACCCAGGGTGGTAAGAGAGAGATGAGGTTTTGCGTAGACTACAGAGGCCTCAATGCAGTCACTAAGACTGATGCCCACCCAATACCAAGGGCAGATGAACTTATAGATAGATTGGCTTCTGCCAACTACTTAAGCACATTTGACCGGACAGCTGGGTATTGGCAAATCAGGTTAGCTGAGGAAGCCAGGCCCAAGACAGCATTTTCTACCCCTGGTGGGCATTATCAGTTTGTGGTAATGCCCTTTGGTTTGAAAAATGCACCTGCCACCTTCCAAAGGCTGGTGAATCAAGTTCTCACTGGGATGGATGACTTCTGTGCAGCATATCTGGATGATATTGCTGTCTTTAGCTCCACCTGGGCGGATCACCTGGTCCACCTGAGGAAAGTGTTAGAGGCCCTGCAAAAGGCAGGCCTCACTATCAAGGCCACTAAGTGCCAGATAGGGCAGACACAGGTTGTATACCTGGGCCACCTTGTAGGTGGAGGCCAGGTTCAGCCATTGGAGAGTAAGATACAGGCCATCAAGGACTGGGCTCCTCCAATCACCCAGACTCAGGTTCGAGCATTCTTGGGCCTGACTGGGTACTATAGGAAATTTGTCAGAAATTATGGGTCCATTGTGACCCCCCCTTAATGACCTGACAAGTAAAAAGATGCCAAAGAAAGTTCAGTGGACAGCAAGCTGTCAGAAAGCATTCGATGACCTAAAGCAGGCCATGTGCACAGCACCTATCCTCAAGAGTCCAGACTTCTCCAAACCATTCATTGTCCAAACAGATGCTTCTGAGTTGGGTGTGGGAGCTGTTCTATCTCAGCTGAATTTTGATGGCAACGACCAGCCAATTGCTTTCATTAGCAGAAGGCTGACCCCCAGAGAGAAAAATTGGTCAGCTATTGAGAGGGAGGCCTTTGCTGTGGTTTGGGCCCTGAAGAAGCTGAGGTCCTACTTGTTTGGCACTCACTTCACAGTTCAAACCGACCACAAGCCCCTCTTATGGCTAAGTCAGATGAAGGGTGAAAACCCCAAACTACTTAGGTGGTCCATTTCCCTACAGGGGATGGATTTTACAGTGGAGCATAGACCTGGCACTGATCATGGCAATGCAGATGGGCTCTCCAGGTATTTCCACTTAGAGCAAGAACACTCACCTGGTCAAGGTTAGTTTATTGTCCCAAAGTTTGGGGGGGTCATGTAGGAGAGTAGGGTCTGCAATCCTATGATCACCCAGATTTTTGCTTTTTGTTTCACTGGTTTACGACTTTCCCTGGCTGTGGGCCTGCTAATCAGACCCACAGCCTAGCTGTTCTCTCTATTCCAAATTGTACCCAGGTACTGAATTGGCACTGGGCCCTTATCAGTCCCTGTACAGTGTACCTTAGGTACCCAGGGCATAGGTGTACCCAGGGCCTACCAGGGGCTGCAGCATGTATTATGCCACCCCTGGCTGGCCATCCAAATCTGACACAACTGGCTGCATGACAGCTGGGGCAAGGTGGTGTAATCACCCTTTGCTTTAGATATAGTATACCTATATCTAACCCTAAAATGGGCACACAGATCTCCTATCAGTCACTCCTATGGCAGGCCTTGACAATCCTGAAGGCAGAGTGCTTGGAATCGTGTGGGATGGTGCTCTGGCATGAGCTGAGCCTGTCTGCGGCTTTCGGGATCTATCCCTTAGCCGTTTCCATGATATCGCATACCATATACTCTTAAGTGCATTATAATCCTCGCGGTTATATGCCAACTCTGGTATCGCTTTATCAAAACATGTCGAGTAAGGTGTCATACGAATTGGAATACTAACCCCTCGCCAATTCTGGCGACGGGGTTAGCATTCCACCCTTCTAGAGGGACACAACATGTATGTAACCTGTAACCCCGGTTAAAGTCAGACAGAGCCTTAGCTCCACAAAATGGATGCTGCCACCGAGACACAAGTCTGCCCTCCTGCTGCTGGGAGTCCTCCCAGAGCAAGAGGCAAGGACAAAGGGTTTCCTGCCAGGGGCGGTGCCAGCACCGTCCCAGACAGGGTTTTGTGTATTCTAGGTAGGCAGGGCTTTAGCGGAAGGTGACTGCAAGTGGCACCCCGGTGCTCACTGTGCATAGGCCGGCTTGAACCAGTTCCAGGGGCACACCAGACCCTGAGCTGGGGAAAGCCCGCCAAAGGAGAGGGATGTAACCACCCCCCCCCCCTGGTCCCACCCATAGGGCAGGACTTAGTCGCGTGCCAGCCCCCTTTTTCAGGATAAAGGTAGGCGCAGGCCCCCTTCCAAATTAGATCAATCTTTGAATCCTGAACCGACCTTCTACCCGAAGAACTCAAGACTCTTCTCAAGATTTTCTCCCTTGTGACTAAGGAGTAGTCACCCTGCAGCAGCAGGCACCAACCAAGCATCGCGGTTTGTTGCCAGTCTCTCCTTCGGATCAAGACTGGTCCAGCACGACGAGAACCGGCTTCCCTGGCACCTCTGACCTCAACCTACATCATCAGACCAGCTGTGATCCGTGGGTGCGACGAGACCTGGAGGGACCGGCCATCTTCAGAACTGCACGATGCTTGTCCAGCACGACCACCGAGTGACCCTCGACCGAGTGCTTTGGGGTGAGAGAAGCCCCGACCCTGAGCAGCTCCAGCACCGAAGTTCAGCCCCCCTGCATCCACGAGATCTGCGTGGGGCCCTTCTGCTCTTTGCTGCTCACCGCGTTGTCCCGGTCACTTGCCCGTTGGCTAGTGGCCCTTTTACGATGCTCCACGACGACAAACACTGCTGGTCTGGTTGCTCCAGACTGGCCCTTGCTTCCCTTCTTCAGAGAAGCGCCCTGGACCCTCCTGGTCCACTCAAGACGCCATTTTAGGTCCACCGCGTGGGCCTTGCATTTGCCAAGACTTGTTGCCCCAATCCTGGGT
This sequence comes from Lissotriton helveticus, assembly GCF_964261635.1. Classification (NCBI taxonomy): domain Eukaryota; kingdom Metazoa; phylum Chordata; class Amphibia; order Caudata; family Salamandridae; genus Lissotriton; species Lissotriton helveticus. The sequence goes on along the minus strand of NC_136065.1, from coordinate 1,374,490,983 downwards.
CCAGCGACGTCGACAGCAAGTACCTTCGTGGGACAGCTGGCACCTCCATTCTGGTTGCCGACAACGCCTCCTGGTCCGAGAGACTGCAGAGCCCAGCAGCGCCCACTCACCTGGCTGAGTTGACTTCGTCCGGTGCCATCCTGGTGCCCACCTAAATCACTGGCTAGTGATTCAGAACTTGGTCCCCTCTGCTTACAGGTTTTCCTCTTCCCTGATCCAGGCTTGGATCTCCACGAACTTTCTTCACTGGCCGCCTGCCAGCAACTTCTTTCTTCAGGCTCCTGGTTCTTCAACGAGGGTTTCCGACGCAACTTCAACCCTATGCAGCCGCAGCCCCTGGGCTAGGTAAACTGAGTACTCCGGTGCTCCAGCATAGTCCAACACCCTAAGTGTTCGGATCCACTCCCGTTTTCGACCCACCTAGTCGGGTTCGCCCGAAAACAGTAACTTTGTCAATTGCTAGCATCCATAGACTTTTTCCCGCCTTACGCGTGAGAGTTCCCACTCTGCACACGACGTCCACAGGCCTCCTGCTCCTAACCTAAGTGTTTAGTATTGTAGGCCTAGCGATTCTAAAGTCTAGAAAAGTATTACTTACCTGCTAGTAATTTCGCATTCCATTTTCATAGTATATGGTTTTTCGTGCCCCTCGGGCATCTGTGTAAAATGTGCGACTTTCAGTGTTTCTTTAAGAGTTTTGTTGTGTGCTTAGCTCCCTGTCTCATAAAGAGCCAGGGTAGTCCTGTTATAAATAAATATACTTTATTTTTGATAACAACTTGTGTGGTGTCCTTTCACTTGGTGTTCAAGGGGTAATGTGATGGTAAAACAGCTGGCTTAACACACCCTCTAGAGTCTTAGCCTTAGACTGCTCGTATCCATGCTACTAGGATAGCTGGTCTATAAGGTTGACTTACAACCAATCATCAATAAGGGTTGTTTGGACTGATACATAGTGATCATTAGAATAGTGAGCACTGCATATCAGGCCAACTTCTCACATGCGCAGAACCCAAAAATCACCATCACCAGGTCACCATTAAAAGCAAAAAGTTTAGGGGTGAACCTGCCAGAAGGGCCATCTCCAACACAACCCCCTTCCAGCCAAAGCGCAGGGTAGACCAATCACCACCGTGATGGACTTCCCTGCTTGGGGCGATAGAACACGGACGCGGGCCCACAACTGCAGGGACACCCTCCGGTTCTACGCCACGGTGAACCCATGGGGTTCCTTCTCAAAACACTGTCTGGCACAACTGGGCTACCCCACTGATACTCCCAAGCTGTTCGCGGCCAGGACCAGGACCTGGGCCACCCAGGTGCCACTGGTCCTTGCCTATTCGCAGAGCGGGGGGTAGTAACCCCTGGCACATAGTAGCCATTCTCCACTCTTCCTGTCTGCAAGACAGGACTAGACTGCCACTGGTTCTCCAGCCTAGGGTCTACACCCTTAGGCGGACCAGGAGACTCAGGGAAGGCTCTCCTCCCCCTACCTCTTCTCCTAGGGTTCCTCCACCTCCTGCGAGGGATACACCTAGAACGCCATTCCAACCCAGGGTTTAACCCCTCAGGTTGCACCGGGGTCAGAGGTGGGCTCTCCCACCCTCTGCATCCCCTTCCAGAGTTCTGCTCTCTACCAACTGCGGCGGTACCTCTGGAAGAAGAACCGGTCAGGACACTGGTTACGGTCGTCCTACTCTTCAGGTCAGGCTGATCCTGAACCTGGCCTCCCAACCTCTGGTCTAAAACCTTTGGTGGAATAAGTGCCTGGCACTGCAGGACTTCTGGGGATTCACACACCATCCCCTGAGACTGACACATGGCTCATGTGTCGTGTGACTGTCTGTCTGGCGCAGATCTCCCGTCCCCTGTCCACCTGACCATGCGCGAAGATCCCCCAGAACAGAAGTGGTGCCACCCGAGTCCCCCCAAGAAGATCTAGCCCAACTGGCTAGTCCCTGGTCCACTGGTTCTTCCACTGGGGAACACATCCCCCATTCACACCTCACTTCGGACTCCTGTGCCCTCCCAACTGGAGTAGCACTGCCGGACACTGGAACCCCTGGAGCTCTAGTTACAGATGCTCCAGGTTCCCTAGACACTAGGAGATCCTCCTCAAGTGGACTACCAGGACAGCCTAGGTCCCCAACCTGGTGTTCCCTCATGAAACCACCCAGGTTCTGAGATAGGGCTTCGGGCATCTGGGGACTCTCAGCCACCCACTGACTACTGCTCCACTGAGCCAGGTAATAAGCCTCTCCACCCCTCTCACTATACTGGGACCTAGCTGGGCTACACTGAGCCTCTTCCACCACGCTGGGCTGGAAGATACCTGAACCACTACTTTTGGAATCACTCACTAATGACTCTAAAGAACCTCTGGCACTTTCCCAGCGGTCTGCTTCATCTGCAAGCTCACATGCATCAGACAATCCACACCCCAACAGGTGTTGGCGCAACCCTGATGAACAACAACTGAGCACCTGCTCTTTGAGAATCATTCTGAACAATACGTCAAAATCATCGTCCGTGTGAACCTGTACCCAAGCCCACAGTGCTCCACAACATTCCTCCTCAAACTCCTCCCAAGACTGGTGAGACAGTTTCTTACTGTCCCTGAACTTCAACCTTAACTCCTCCTCTGGGGAAACAGGTACCATACTCTGGGGAGTAGGACTGCTCGCACTGGGCTCTATATAGCTGCCACCACTGGACTCAACCCGCCCTGGGGAGTCCAGAAAATTAAAACTGCGTGCAGGGGATAGTCTACCCTCCAGAGGTAATTTCTCTCTGGTGAAGGCCCTCTCAGCCTCCTCTATCCTCTCCTGCGCTAAGACCCTCTGAGTCTCTAGCTGTTGCTTTCTAACACCCAGCAGTGCCATAGCCGGGGCATGCCCTAACCTGAGCTTTTCTAAAGCCAGCTGGTGCTCCCTTTCTCTCCTCTTATCTTCCCACTCCTCTGGGGACAGGGAAAAGGATGAGGCGCTGCCTCCTACGCTGGACCCAGCAAGGGACTCCCTATCTGTGGGGTCTCTACTCTCTACTGGCGTCCAGGTTCTGTCATCTTTTCCTTCTTCATCAGACTCTTCAGGGCTCCCCACAGACCCACCACCCTCATGGTGTGAGACCCGGGCCCTCTCCTCACTGCGCTCAAGATCCCATTGACCCTTTTGCCATAGGATCAGGCTGCTCCTAAGTTCAGACTGAGTCTCTGACTCATCCACCCCTATGTCTCTCTCTTCACAGAACCTTACCAACTCTCCCATACTGTATATCTAAACAGATCACAGAAATTAAAAGCAGGCTCCATTTTGGCGGACGTTCTAGAGAAAAGATTACACAGGGAACCCAGGGGTCTGAGCTTAACACAGGAGTACACAATTCACAAAGGTATTCAGCAAGTTCCCTATCCCAGAGAACTCACACTCACTTGTCTAGTGTCACGCACCACTCATCTACACACAACCCCCCCCTCGGACTAGTAAGGCAGTTTCTACCACCCCTGATTTCTCAACCTGACCACACGTGACACAGGTACCAAACTCTGGGCGCAGGGTGGGGAACAAATGTACTGGACACAATTACACAATGATACCTTTAGGAGAAGAAAATAAGGAACTTTAAAAAAAACAATAATACCCAAAATGTGGTCATCTAAAATGCAGAGTTTTGTAGTGCGGCCAGTTGCTACTGTGGTACAACGCAAACACAAATCCTTATCCCACCGCTGCCACCAATGTTAGAAATGGGATCCCTGGCTGGCCAGGGCTTGCGCCAAAGTCAGTCAGAGACCACCACTTCCACGTCAGGGCAAGTGAGTTACACGCCAAGATAACCCCTGCTTACCCCCTTGGTAAGGTAGCACGAGCAGTAAGGATAAACTTGGAGGCAATGTGAGTTAAGTGTTTGCGCGCGCACCCCCAGCAACAACATCTAAGGCCCACCACAAAGGAAACTCCACACAAGGTTATATATAAAAATAGCCTTTGTATTACACCAAAACACATTAGATAACAACACACACTTTACAATGTGCCATCAGGCACGGGCAGAATTTACAGGGGATATGTACAAGACAGGGCCACCTGGACCACTGTCAGGAATCAGCACTTTTAGAACTTAGCACTTGGTAGAATTAGCACTTAGAACATAGAGTATAAATCACTTTAGCACACAACCAGTAACTACTGGTAACCAGGTAAGTACCACCTACGCAACCCTCACCACCTTAGGAAAATGTCACGCAGGGAACTAGGACCTCACTAGCAACACCTGTACTAGGAGAAAAACAACCACCTAAGTATCACCATACATTTAGGGGTATAAGCATAGGAACATTACACATGATGCATAAACATTCAGAGGTGTAGGGAAGGAAAACACATAATGCATAAACAACACATTCAGAGGTGTAGGAACAAGGCACATGATGCATCAAAAACACATTCAGAGGTGCAGCAAAAGAACACAATTGCGCAACAATCACATTAGTCACCACCTGTGACTGTCCCTGCAGGGGCAAGGACGCCCTGTGTCCCAATGTCAGGGGGGGCCTAAACGTGGCAGCTGCCCACTAAGTGCTGGGCAGCTGTGTAGATACTGATGGGGCCAACGTTGGAGCCTCGTGGGCTCAGGAACAATGATGATGGCAAAACACAGCGTGGGAGCCACGGGGGTCTAACCAACTACACTCGTGTCCCCCAAGAGCCTCTCACGGCTCGTAAAACAAATATGGCACCTCAAGCCTCTCTCAGGGCTCTAAAACAAATATGGGCGGGAGCCCCGGGGTTCAACAACAAGGAATGTGGGCTGTGGGCTGTGAGCCTCTCTGGGCTCGTAGCAACATAGAATGCCCCCAGAGCCTCTCGTGGCTATAAACAAAGAAAATGTGCCGGTTCGTTGGAGTCCTTCGTGGACTCGAAAAGTAACTGGGCCCTCTGAAACAAAGAAATGCCCCTCAGAGCCTCGCAGGCTCGTAATTACAAAGGGGCGCGCTGAGCCTCGAATACCAGGGAATGCCCCCGGGGTTGGAGCGTCGGGGCACTAAAGAAATGCGGCCATCGGTGGAGTCCCCCCAATGGGGACTCAAAGCACAAGATGCCCCCGAGCCTCTCAGGGATCGTCCCTCGGTAGGCTACTGATACCGCCCGACAGAGATGCGACCCAGGGCACGCCCGCACTCACCAGATACTTCGGGAGGCGGCGTCTCCTCGCGGCGTTGGCTCTTCTCTGCTGGGCTTCTATGGCTGGAACGAGGCTGCGGGGGGGGGGGGGGAGCGCGTCTCTTCCCTCGTGGCGGCGCGGGGCTCTCCTACAACAGGAACCCCGCCTGCCTTCCGCCGCCCCGCTCTTCTTCTGCTGCGGGGCGGGACTTCCGGTCCTTCTCCCTGGGCCGCGCAGCGATTGGCCGGCCTGCCAATCACTTCCGGGTCGTCGCAGGCAGCGCGGCGGCCTGGCGGGGGGACAAAGCAGCAATGCCGGATGGGCACCGGCTCTTTTAAAATAAACAATAAATCGAGGTGGGCACTCGGTCGGGCCCACAAATCCGCAATAAGAACGGGCCAGATGCCGGGTGGGCACTGGCGCAGCACAAGTGAAGCGCTCTTAAGCGCTAGGACAAAACAAAGCGCTCCCAAGCGCTAGAAGTAAGATGCAAGCGCTTCCAGGCGCTGGGGTCCCAAAAGTCCAGGGACCAGCATAAAAGTTCTTAAGGCAGGTAGGGGGGGCAAGGCTGGGCCCAGAGCCAGCTCACTGGGCCTCCAGGCAGGGAGGCAATCCAAGTGGCGGTCCTTCTGGCACCCAGCAACAGCAGCAACCCCCCTCAGATATGATCCTGGAAGAGAACAAATTGTAAGGGGACACAGCCCCTTTTTATACAGTGAAACCCTTTGTCTGTAGGTGCAGGGTGGGGGAGAAACCAGTCGCAGCTAGTTTTGGAGCACCCTTGATGTGCTCAACCACCCTTTCTATTCACTAGGGAGGCTAGGGTCGTTAGACGCACCACAGGGGGCGGAGCCAGCATTGTGTGGGGGAAGCCCAGCCCTATTCAGGACCCAAGTGCACTCCTCCCCAGCCATCAGCATGCTAATCCTCGCCGGAAGAACACAGAGAGTCCGCCTCCCCCCGTTTCGATCCGAGGCCACCGAAGTCATCTGCGGCGTACCGCAAGGATCATCACTCAGCCTCACCCTCTTCAACGTCTACATGAGACCTCTTGCAGCCATCGCACGCCAACACAACCTCAACATCATCACCTACGCCGACGACACCCAGCTGATCCTCTCCCTCACTAGAGACCCTGACACCGCAAGAACCAGCCTACACGAAGGGATGAAAGACGTCGCAGAGTGGATGAAGAACAGCCGCCTGAAACTGAACTCGGACAAGACAGAAGTCCTCATCCTGGGACCATCGCCCTCCGCCTGGGACGACTCCTGGTGGCCCCCCGCCCTGGGCACCACTCCCAAGCCAACAGACCACGCACGCAACCTGGGCTTCATCCTGGACTCCTCCCTCTCGATGACCAGACAAGTCAACGCCGTCTCCTCATCATGCTTTCACACCCTTCGCATGCTCCGCAAGATCTTCCGATGGACCCCGACCGAAACAGGAAGATGGTCACCCAGGCACTCGTCACCAGCCGACTGGACTACGGAAACACCCTCTACGCCTGAACCACAGCCAAGCTACAGAAAAGACTCCAACGCATCCAGAACGCCTCCGCCCGACTCATCCTGGAAATCCCCCGACGCAGCCACATCTCCGGCCACCTGAGGGGCCTGCACTGGCTCCCCGTCAACAAGAGGATCACGTTCAGGCTCCTCACCCACGCACACAAGTCTCTCCACGACCTGGGCCCCAAGTACCTCAACGACCGCCTGACCTTTTACACGCCCACCCGCCAGCTACGATCTACTAGCCTCACCCTCGCCGCCGTGCCACGCATCCGAAGAGCCACCGCCGGAGGCAGATCCTTTTCCTACCTGGCGGCTAAGACATGGAACTCCCTCCCCATCTACCTTCGGCTGACCCAGGACCATCTCGCCTTCAGGAGACAACTCAAGACCTGGCTGTTCGAGCCGTAACGGACCCCCTCCCCCAAGCGCCATGAGACCCTTCCGGGTGAGTAGTGCCCTATCCAAGTGTTATGATTGATTGATGATTAATCTCCACACTCACCACCGGGCAGACCCCTCATGACTCATGGAGCCTAGCATCCCAGCCAGCCCCAGCCAATTACACGCCAGCACCTTTACAGCACACGCACAGCCATGTCTAGAAGTGGCACTTCCACACTAGACACATACACACCGCATACATAATTTCGCAGCATTCAATCACACGAGTCCGCACATACCAGACTCGAGCCTGCACACCCCACGCATCAGGAACTACCAGGGACACACACATTCCCCATGCATTCCTATGGGAGGGCAGGCCAACCTTACTCCACGCACTCAGAGTGCGCACGCACTTTCCACTGGGACACAGTGAAAGTGCGCAGAACCCAAAAATCACCATCACCAGGTCACCATTAAAAGCAAAAAGTTTAGGGGTGAACCTGCCAGAAGGGCCAAGTCCAACACAACCCCCTTCCAGCCAAAGCGCAGGGTAGACCAATCACCACCGTGATGGACTTCCCTGCTTGGGGCGATAGAACACGGACGCGGGCCCACAACTGCAGGGACACCCTCCGGTTCTACGCCACGGTGAACCCATGGGGTTCCTTCTCAAAACACTGTCTGGAACAACTGGGCTACCCCACTGGTACTCCCAAGCTGTTCACGGCCAGGACCAGGACCTGGGCCACCCAGGTGCCACTGGTCCTTGCCTATTCGCAGAGCGGAGGGTAGTAACCCCTGGCACATAGTAGCCATTCTCCACTCTTCCTGTCTGCAAGACAGGACTAGACTGCCACTGGTTCTCCAGCCTAGGGTCTACACCCTTAGGCGGACCAGGAGATTCAGGGAAGGCTCTCCTCCCCCTACCTCTTCTCCTAGGGTTCCTCCACCTCCTGAGAGGGATACACCTAGAACGCCATTCCAACCCAGGGTTTAACCCCTCAGGTTGCACCGGGGTCAGAGGTGGGCTCTCCCATCCTCTGCACCCCCTTCCAGAGTCCTGCTCCCTACCAACTGCGGCGGTACCTCTGGAAGAAGAACCGGTCAGGACACTGGTTAGGAGTAGTTTCTGTCCTGTAACTCCAGTTCTGTAGTAGGGGTATCTCTGTTATAGTCATAATCTAGTGAATAGTCCCGCCCATGTGCGTGGACCCCGGAGCAATCAAAAATAATCTCTTACAGTGTCAAAAAATGCAGAAAGTGCATAGACACTTAAGAGAGAATTTAAAGACAGATAATTCAGCCAAAAAGGCTACACTGTCCAGTACTTCAACTAGAAATTCCACCATAAAATCCACAAAACAGCAAAGCCTGTACAGATTTCCCTTGCTTAACAGCAAAATCCCTCAGGAATGATAGAGAGAAGAACCTGGACAGACAAGCCCCATAGGCTGCCATTATGTGGCTTAATTAGGATACTGTGCCTTTAAGGAACCTTCCAGAACCTTCTCCCAGTATCCCAGAATGCATAGCAGGTCCAACTTAGTTTCAGTTCTTTATGAAGGCGTAGAAAACGCCAGACCTGTAGCATTATGAACATGAATAACTCTCCACCGGGGAGGTGGGAGGGCGCTTCTGACTATAACAGAGATACCCCTACTACAGAACTGGAGTTACAGGACAGAAACTACTCCTTCTGTAGTAGGGGATCTCTGTGTATAGTCATAATCTAGTGAATAGAATGGCAAGCCCATCCCCACACCAAGCGGCGGTGGAGAATAAAATAACGCCACTACTGTGCGAACAGATTCCGCAGCGAAGCCTGCCCAACCTGAGCGTCTGCCCTGGCATCAGTGTCCAGGCAGTAATGCTTAGCAAAGGTATGGACCGACTTCCAAGTGGCCGCCTTGCAGATCTCTGCAATGGGAACATTACGGAGCATAGCTGTCGTAGCAGCTTTGCCCCTGGTGGAATGAGCCTTAGGCTTGCCCCCTAAGGTCTTATTAGCTTTGTAGTAACACAACTGTATGCAGGACACAATCCACCTCGAGATGGACTGTTTAGAGGTAGCAAGACCTGTCCTGACTGAGCCATAATTGATGAACAATTGGTCTGACCTACGAATATCTTTAGTCTTATCAAGATAAAACTTCAGCACCCTCCGCACATCCAGGGAATGTAAAGACCTTTCCGCTGGAGATGAAGGGTTCTGAAAGAACGTAGGCAAAGTGATAGTCTGGTTGATATGAAAATCAGAAACAACCTTGGGAAGAAACTTAGGGTGAGTACGCATAACAACCTTAGCATTATGAAACACAGTATAAGGTTCTTGGCAACACAATGCCTGAATCTCACTCACCCTGCGGGCCGATGTAATGGCCACGAGGAACGCCGCCTTCCAGGACAGGTGCTGCAACGAAGCCTTATGAATGGGTTCAAAAGGCTCCTTCATCAATCTGGACAGCACCACATTCAGGTCCCATGAAGGCGAAGGAAGCCTGACAGGAGGGAACACTTTCTTCAAGCCTTCCAAAAAATCTTTGATCACAGGGATCTGGAAAAAGGAAGTCTGTGAAGGGCCTTTCCTGTAGGCAGTCAAAGCAGCCAGATGAACCTTAATGGAATGGACATTAAGGCCCGACTGCGCCAGATGTAGAAGATATGGAAGGATGACATCTTCCTTGCATGTCGTAGGGTCATAGCTCTTAGACCTACACCAGATGCAAAACCTCTTCCACTTGTAAGCATAGGAAGTCCTAGTGGAAGGTCGCTTAGCCTCCTTCAGTATGTCCATACAATCCTCTGGGAGATTCAGATGGCCATATTGCACTATTTCAGGAGCCATGCAGCCAAACTCAAAGACGAGAGGTTGGGGTGCACCATCCGCCCCCCGAACTTCGTGAGAAGGTCCGGCCTGCACGGCAGCTTCATGTGAGGAAGGAGAGATCGGTGGAGCAGGTCCGTGAACCACCACTGTCTGGGCCATTCCGGGGCAATCAGAATCATTCTCGCCCTGGATTGGGACAGCTTGATGAGAACCGCCGGAATCAGGGGAATTGGTGGAAAAGCGTACAGAAAGCTGTTCGACCAGTTGATCCATAACGCGTTCCCCAGCGTCCCCGGCTGGTAGTACCTGGAGGCGAAGCCTCGGCATTTGCTGTTTTCGGCGGTGGCGAACAGATCTACGTCTGGAGTTCCCCACCTTGCGAAGACTTCTCCTAGTACTTCGTCGTTTATGACCCATTCGTGGTTTTCCTGAATGAGTCTGCTCAGTTCGTCTGCCTGAACATTCTGCACGCCTGGCAGATGGGTGGCCGTTATCGACAGTCCTCGAGCCAGAAGCCAGTGCCAGATCGCCTGCGCCTCCTGCGACAGAGTGCGCGATCTCGAGCCCCCCTGCTTGTTGAGGTAATACATCGTTGTCGTGTTGTCCGTCTGAACAAGCAGAGAGTTGGTCTGAAAGGACGGATGAAAGGCCTTCAGTGCCAAGTGAACAGCTCTCAGTTCCAGGAAATTGATGTGGTACGTGGACTCCGTCGGGGACCACGTCCCTTGAATTTGTAGGTCTCCGGAGTGCGCTCCCCAGCCTTGGAGAGACGCATCCGTCACGATGGTCTGTGTGGGAATGTCCTTGTGGAAGGGAACCCCTCTGAGGAGATTCTCCTTCGAGCACCACCACTTCAGAGACTGAAGAGCATGTAGAGACAGTCGTATCTTGTCGTCCCAAGAACCTCTCCTCTGGTCCCACTGATCCTCCAAGCACTCCTGCAGAGGTCTCATCTGTAGCCGTGCGTGAGGAGTGAGAAAGATGCAAGAGGCCATCGATCCCAGTAGAGAAGACACCGTCCTCACAGTCGTAGACGGAGTGTTCATGAGAGCCTGAGCCTTCCGAACGAGTGATAAACGTCGCTCTTCCGAAAGAGACACGCTTGCTGACAGCGTATTGATGGAGGCTCCCAAGTACTGGATGCACTGGACCGGAATCGGGACCGACTTGGACATGTTGATGTGCAACCCCAGCTTGTTCAAGAGAACGCACGTCTTCTGGAAGTGTGCTTGAGCTTCCGAGAAGGAGGAGGCCTTGATCAACCAATCGTCCAGGTACGGGTAGACAAACACCTTGTTCTTCCGCAGGTGTGCTGCTACCACTGCCATACATTTCGAGAATGTCCTGGGTGCAGACTTCAGCCCGAAGGGTAGCACCGTGTACTGATAGTGATTGGTGCCGACTTGAAAGCGCAGAAACTTCCTGTGTTTGCATGCAATGGGCACGTGGAAGTATGCGTCCTGTAGATCTATGGCACACATCCAATCTCCTCGTTGCAGCTGAGGGTAGATCTGATGCAACGACAGCATGCAAAACTTTTCTCTGCGAATCCACTTGTTTGCCTGTCGCAAATCCAGAATGGGCCTGAACTCGTTTTTGTCCTTCTTGCGGACAAGAAAGAACCGAGAGTAAAGACCTCTTCCTCTTTGAGACAGAGGTACGTCTTCGATCGCCCTCTTCCTTAGCAGAATGTCCGCCTCCGCCTGAAGCTCGCGCAGTTGATACTGCGAGCTGACGGGAGGAATCGATGGAGGAGGGCTGGTGAAACGTAGACTGTATCCATTGCAAACAATATTCAGCACCCACTTGTCCTGAGTAATTTTTCTCCACTCTGCCAGAAAAAATTGAACGCTTCCCCCCACGGGAGCGGGTAACGGACGAGGGGGAAGTAACCGCTCAGGGTCGAGACCCGGCCGGGCCCTTGGTCGCGATAGAGGACTGTTGTCGACCTCTACCCCCTTGGCGTTTCTGGAAGGGCCGCCTGTACTGCTGCTGCTGTTGCTGCTGTTGATGTTGTCCAGCAGACTGTCCCCTTCCACGACCCTGCGACCCAAACCGACGTTGGAACTGTCGGAAGGGTTTCTTCTCCTTGGGCTTCTCCAAGCCCACCGCCGTCAGGGTCTCCGCCTCGGCCTTCATCCTGGCCATCTCGTCATCAGTGTGTTTTCCGAAGAGGGTATCTCCGGAAAACGGGAGATTCGCCACGCGTTGCTGTGCTTCCGGTTTCAGTGACGTCAACCTGAGCCAAGCATGGCGTCTCTGGTGAATCCCGTGGCAGTATCCGTGCGCTGACAGCAAGGAGATGTCCGCTGCGGCGCCGATGGCCTGGTTAGAGACCAGCATCCCCTCCTGGACGATCTCCATGAAGTCCTCCTTGCGGTCTCGAGGGACAAGGTCCGCAAACTGCTCCATCGAGTCCCACAGTGCCCGGTCGTAACGCCCCAGCAACGCCGAGTCACTGGCGGCCTTCATTGAAGAGGCAGACGTCCCACACGCCTTACGACCAGCAGAGTCGATCCAGCGGCTCTCCTTGTCCGGAGGCACCGTGGACGCTGGGGAGGTGGCATGAAGCTTTCGGGCAGCTGTCACGATCACTGAATCCGGTACCGGGTCCTTCCTCAAGAAGGCTGGGTCCGAGTCCGGAGCCCTGTACTTTTTTAGGATCCTGGAAGGCGCAGACTTCACCACTGCCGGCGTCAGGAATAGCTGTTCAGCGGGCTCAAGGAGCCCTGGCACCAGAGGTAACAGGGGGCGAGACAAGTGCCTTTTGTGTAATGTCTCAAATATCACAGAAGTAGAAGTTGTAGGCGCTTCAACCTTGATTCCCAAATTCGCCGCACCACGCAGGAGAACCTCCTGAAACGTGCCAATATCGTCTATAGGAGACACTCTAGTCTCCGGCGAATCGGACAACGTGGGCGAGTAGGAACGGGTCCCAGAGGCAGAACGTGACCTGGACCGACGTCTCTTATGGTGATGCCTGGATCTTGAGGAAGATCCACGTCCACTCCTCGATCTGTCCCGTCTCCCCGAGCGAGACCTCGACCTCTTGGGTTTCGGACGTTCCTTCGGCCTCCCAGGGTCAGGAGTCCTAGGCTTCCTAGGAGTCTTCTTCGGTGGCGTCGGAAACTTGGGCATCGACACCGCCCTCGGCGGGACCGGGGGTGGAGGAGTAACCGGACGCGGGGTCTGCGGAGCCGGCCTCGGAGGTGGGGTCGGGGCCTTCAGAGGCGGACCCCTCGGCAAAGCAGGCCGCGAAGGAGGTGCAGAGGGCTTCATCGGAGTATCCACCCCGGAATGCGCCGTTCCCGGCGAGCCACCATCCCGTCCGGAGCGTGGGGAGCCCCCCACAGTCCTGGGCCTGTCCTTAGGACCTCCAGACGCCGAAGATCGGTGCCCAGACGACGACCGATGGTCCCTCGACGTCGAACGGCCCTTCGGCGTCGACCGTTTCTCACTTCTCGACGTCGAACCGTGTCTGCGTCTCGACGTCGACCCCGACCAGATGGACGAACCACGAAACCTCGACGACGGTCGATGGTGCCTCGACGGCGACCTCGATCTCTTCGCCTGTCTCGACGTCGACCTCTTGGATCGTCTCGACGTCGACCTCTCGGACCGTCTCGACGTCGATCTCCTTGAACGTCTCGACGTCGGTCTTTTCGAATGCCTCGACGTCGACCTCTTTGGCGCCGGAGACTTCTTCCGTCTCGACGGCGGCCTCGACGACGAGGATCCCCTCGACGACGATGTCCTCGACTGCGAACGGCGGTGTCGCCTCGACGGCGAGCGCCGACGCCGGGCCCTCCGATGTCGACCACTCGACGCCGACACCGACGACGAGGAGATCGACACCGGCTTCGACGGCGGCCGGAACACGTTCCTCGACGTCGACGGGCGACGTTTTCTCGACCCAGAGCCCTGGGGAGACTTGGAACTGGCCGTTGACCGTCCTCTCGACGTCGTGGTCAGAGCAACTGACCCAGACGGAGATCTTGGGCGAGGGCTGGTCTTCCTGCCCCTGGGGAGCCCCCCAGAGGCCTCAGCATGGGCAGAAGGAGCCCCTCCTGACCCACCTCGTGCCTTTAACCTCCTTTCTTCAAGTCCCTGAAGTCTGATCTTCTTCCTCTCCTTCAGGGTCCTTCCAGAGAAGCCTTTGCAGATCACACAGTCCTCAGGGATGTGGGAAGAGGGAAGGCAGAGAATACAGACCTCATGGGGGTCTGACTTGGCCTTCTTCCTTGAGCACTCCGGGCATTTGTCGAATAATGCAGGCATTATGGACAAAAAAGAGTGCAGAAACTTAAGAAGAAAGTCACCAAAGTACTTGTAAAGCACCAAAAATCGAAATTAGTGTAAAACACCAACAAAACCCTTGAAAAGGGAGAGCTCAATGCTCCAGGGTCCTGCTTGCAGGAGCCGGAAAAAAGAACTGAAACTAAGTTGGACCTGCTATGCATTCTGGGATACTGGGAGAAGGTTCTGGAAGGTTCCTTAAAGGCACAGTATCCTAATTAAGCCACATAATGGCAGCCTATGGGGCTTGTCTGTCCAGGTTCTTCTCTCTATCATTCCTGAGGGATTTTGCTGTTAAGCAAGGGAAATCTGTACAGGCTTTGCTGTTTTGTGGATTTTATGGTGGAATTTCTAGTTGAAGTACTGGACAGTGTAGCCTTTTTGGCTGCATTATCTGTCTTTAAATTCTCTCTTAAGTGTCTATGCATTTTCTGCATTTTTTGACACTGTAAGAGATTATTTTTGATTGCTCCGGCGTCCACGCACATGGGCGGGACTATTCACTAGATTATGACTATACACAGAGATCCCCTACTACAGAACGGTCGTCCTACTCTTCAGGTCAGGCTGATCCTGAACCTGGCCTCCCAACCTCTGGTCTAAAACCTTTGGTGGAATAAGTGCCTGGCACTGCAGGACTTCTGGGGATTCATACACCATCCCCTGAGACTGACACATGGCTCATGGGTCGTGTGACTGTCTGTCTGGCGCAGATCTCCCGTCCCCTGTCCACCTGACCGTGCGCGAAGATCCCCCAGAACAGAAGTGGTGCCACCCGAGTCCCCCCCAAGAAGATCTAGCCCAACTGGCTTCTTCCACTGGGGAACACATCCCCCATTCACACCTCACTTCGGACTCCTGTGCCCTCCCAACTGGAGTAGCACTGCCGGACACTGGAACCCCTGAGCTCTAGTTACAGATGCTCCAGGTTCCCTAGACATTAGGAGATCCTCCTCAAGTGGACTACCAGGACAGCCTAGGTCCCCAACCTGGTGTTCCCTCATGAAACCACCCAGGTTCTGAGATAGGGCTTCGGGCATCTGGGGACTCTCAGCCACCCACTGACTACTGCTCCACTGAGCCAGGTAATAAGCCTCTCCACCCCTCTCACTATCCTGGGACCTAGCTGGGCTACACTGAGCCTCTTCCACCACGCTGGGCTGGAAGATACCTGAACCACTACTTTTGGAATCACTCACTAATGACTCTAAAGAACCTCTGGCACTTTCCCAGCGGTCTGCTTCATCTGCAAGCTCACATGCATCAGACAATCCACACCCCAACAGGTGTTGGAGCAACCCTGATGAACAACAACTGAGCACCTGCTCTTTGAGAATCATTCTGAACAATACGTCAAAATCATCGTCCGTGTGAACCTGTACCCAAGCCCACAGTGCTCCACAACATTCCTCCTCAAACTCCTCCCAAGACTGGTGAGACAGTTTCTTACTGTCCCTGAACTTCAACCTTAACTCCTCCTCTGGGGAAACAGGTACCATACTCTGGGGAGTAGGACTGCTCGCACTGGGCTCTATATAGCTGCCACCACTGGACTCAACCCGCCCTGGGGAGTCCAGAAAATTAAAACTGCGTGCAGGGGATAGTCTACCTTCCAGAGGTAATTTCTCTCTGGTGAAGGCCCTCTCAGCCTCCTCTATCCTCTCCTGCGCTAAGACCCTCTGAGTCTCTAGCTGTTGCTTTCTAACGCCCAGCAGTGCCATAGCCTGGGCATGCCCTAACCTGAGCTTTTCTAAAGCCAGCTGGTGCTCCCTTTCTCTCCTCTTATCTTCCCACTCCTCTGGGGACAGGGAAAGGGATGAGGCGCTGCCTCCTACGCTGGACCCAGCAAGGGACTCCCTATCTATGGGGTCTCTACTCTCTACTGGCGTCCAGGTTCTGTCATCTTTTCCTTCTTCATCAGACTCTTCAGGGCTCCCCACAGACCCACCACCCTCATGGTGTGAGACCCGGGCCCTCTCCTCACTGCGCTCAAGATCCCATTTACCCTTTTGCCATAGGATCAGGCTGCTCCTAAGTTCGGACTGAGTCTCTGACTCATCCACCCCTATGTCTCTCTCTTCACAGAACCTTACCAACTCTCCCATACTGTATCTAAACAGATCACAGAAATTAAAAGCAGGCTCCATTTTGGCGGACGTTCTAGAGAAAAGATTACACAGGGAACCCAGGGGTCTGAGCTTAACACAGGAGTACACAATTCACAAAGGTATTCAGCAAGTTCCCTATCCCAGAGAACTCACACTCACTTGTCTAGTGCCACGCACCATTCATCTACACACAACCCCCCCCTCGGACTAGTAAGGCAGTTTCTACCACCCCTGATTTCTCAACCTGACCACACGTGACACAGGTACCAAACTCTGGGCGCAGGGTGGGGAACAAATGTACTGGACACAATTGCACAATGATACCTTTAGGAGAAGAAAATAAGGAACTTAAAAAAAACCAATAATACCCAAAATGTGGTCATCTAAAATGCAGAGTTTTGTAGTGCGGCCAGTTGCTACTGTGGTACAACGCAAACACAAACCTTTATCCCACCGCTGCCACCAATGTTAGAAATGGGATCCCTGGCTGGCCAGGGCTTGCGCCAAAGTCAGTCAGAGACCACCACTTCCACGTCAGGGCAAGTGAGTTACACGCCAAGATAACCCCTGCTTACCCCCTTGGTAACGTAGCACGAGCAGTAAGGCTAAACTTGGAGGCAATGTGAGTTAAGTGTTTGCGCGCGCACCACCAGCAACAACATCCAAGGCCCACCACAAAGGAAACTCCACACAAGGTTATATATAAAAATAGCCTTTGTATTACACCAAAAAAAATTAGATAACAACACACACTTTACAATGTGCCATCAGGCACGGGCAGAATTTACAGGGGATATGTACAAGACAGGGCCACCTGGACCACTGTCAGGAATCAGCACTTTTAGAACTTAGCACTTGGTAGAATTAGCACTTAGAACATAGAGTATAAATCACTTCAGCACACAACCAGTAACTACTGGTAACCAGGTAAGTACCACCTACGCAACCCTCACCACCTTAGGAAAATGTCACGCAGGGAACTAGGACCTCACTAGCAACACCTGTACTAGCAGAAAAACAACCACCTAAGTATCACCATACATTTAGGGGTAAAAGCATAGGAACATTACACATGATGCATAAACATTCAGAGGTGTAGGGAAGGAAAACACATAATGCATAAACAACACATTCAGAGGTGTAGGAACAAGGCACATGATGCATCAAAAACACATTCAGAGGTGCAGTAAAAGAACACAATTGCGCAAAAATCACATTAGTCACCACCTGTGACTGTCCCTAGGCCAACTGGCCCTGCAGGGGCTAGGACGCCCTGTGTCCCAATGTCAGGGGGGGCCTAAACGTGGCAGCTGCCCACTAAGTGCTGGGCAGCTGTGTAGATACTGATGGGGCCAACGTTGGAGCCTCGTGGGCTCAGGAACAATGATGATGGCAAAACACAGCATGGGAGCCACAAGGCTCTAACCAACTACACTTGTGTCCCCCAAGAGCCTCTCAGGGCTCGTAAAACAAATATGGCACCTCTAGCCTCTCTCAGGGCTCTAAAACAAATATGGGCGGTAGCCTCGGGGCTCTACAACAAGGAATGTGGGCTGTGAGCCTCTCTGGGCTCGTAGCAACATAGAATGCCCCCAGAGCCTCTCGTGGCTCTAAACAAAGAAAATGTGCCGGTTGGTGGAGTCCTTCGTGGACTTGAAAAGTAACTGGGCCCTCTGAAACAAAGAAATGCCCCATAGAGCCTCGTAATTACAAAGGGGCGCGCTGAGCCTCGAATACCAGGGAATGCCCCCGGGGTTGGAGCGTCGGGGCCCTAAAGAAATGCGGCCCTCGGTGGAGTCCCCCCTCTGGGGACTCAAAGCACAAGATGCCCCCGAGCCTCTCAGGGATCGTCCCTCGGTAGGCTACTGATACTGCCCGACAGAGACGCGACCCGGGGCACGCCCACACTGACCAGATACTTCGGGAGGCGGCGTCTCCTCGCGGTGTCGGCTCTTCTCTGCTGGGCTTCTCCGGCTGGAACGTGGCTGCGGGGGGGGGCAGCGCGTCTCTTCCCTCGTGGCGGCGCGGGGCTCTCCTACAACACCGGAGCCCCGCCTGCCTTCCGCCACCCTGCTCTTCTTCTGCTGCGGGGCGGGACTTCCGGTCCTTCTCCCTGGGCCGCGCAGCGATTGGCCGTCCTGCCAATCACTTCCGGGTCATCGCAGGCAGCGCGGCGGCCCGGCGGGGGGACAAAGCAGCAAATGCCGGGTGGGCACCGGCTCGTTTAAAATAAACAATAAATCAAGGTGGGCACTCGGTCGAGCCCACAAATCCGCAATAAAAACGGGCCAGATGCCGGGTGGGCACCGGCGCAGCACAAGTGAAGTGCTCTTAAGCGCTAAGGACAAAACAAAGCGCTCCCAAGCGCTAGCAGTAAGATGCAAGCACTTCCAGGCGCTGGGGTCCCAAAAGTCCAGGGACCAGCATAAAAGTTCTTTAGGCAGGTAGGGGGGCAAGGCTGGGCCCAGAGCCAGCTCACTGGGTCTCCAGGCAGGGAGGCAATCCAAGTGGCGGTCCTTCTGGCACCCAGCAACAGCAGCAGCACCCCTCAGATAGGATCCTGGAAGAGAACAAATTGTAAGGGGACACAGCCCCTTTTTATACAGTGAAACCCTTTGTCTGTAGGTGCAGGGTGGGTGAGAAACCAGTCGCAGCTGGTTTTGGAGCACCTTTGATGTGCTCAACCACCCTTTCTATTCACTAGGGAGGCTAGGGTTGTGAGACGCACCAAAGGGGGCGGAGCCAGCATTGTGTGGAGAAAGCCCAGCCCTATTCAGGACCCAGGTGCACTCCTCCCCAGCCAGCAGCATGCTAATCTCCACACTCACAGGTGCGCAGAACCCAAAAATCACCATCACCAGGTCACCATTAAAAGCAAAAAGTTTAGGGGTGAACCTGCCAGAAGGGCCAAGTCCAACACCCGCGTTGTAATGGCTGTTCTCCGTTATGCCCGCCATACATTTTAGGATTAAATTTGAGAAGGTTATTGGAAGCAGAGTTCCAAGAATGTTTGTTATATTGCATTTGGCTTTGATAAGAGAGGATAATGTGTCAGAGGAATTAGTGGTAAAATAAAGGTGTTCAAGAGCTTTAATTTGTTTAAGGATTTGAGATGATTGTGAGAGGGCTTGTTTCTTTTTTCGCGATACAAAATCAATAATACAACCTCTGGCGACAGCCTTGAAGGCATCCCAAATAAAATGGAAATCAGAGGCAGAATTAAGATTATTGTGAAAAAATTCTTCCATGAAAAGCTTAAAGTGAGCAATGAACTGGAAATCTAAAAGGAGAGAGTTATTAAAGCGCCAGCGTCGAGAGGCAGGAATAGGAGAGAGGTAATCCATGTCCAAAATAACGGGGGCGTGATCAGAGATAAGAATGGAGCCTATTTCTGAGTTAGTCATAAACTGAAAGGAGTGGTGAGTGTGGTAAATGTAATCAATGAAAGAGTGTGAAGCATGAACTGGAGAAAAAAAGGAAAATTCAAGTAAGTCAGGATGGGAAATTCTCCAGGACTCTATAAGGCATCTGGAAGAAATTGCTTTGTGAAAGGATTTTATTGGGGACATATTTCGTTTGTGATTTCCGGTCTAAAAAGGGGTCCATGAGCTGGTTACAATCGCCACCCACAATTAATTCTTCAGTTGCATGTGAGGAAAGAAGTGAGGAGAAATCATTCCAAAAGATTGGGTCAATGCCATTAGGGCCATAAACATTACAAAAGGAAAGCTGTACATTGTTAACAATGCTATCTAAAAACAACCATCTACCATTAGTGTCATGAAACTCATTTTGTAACTGGACGGTCAACGATTTGTGAAACAGAATTATAACACCATTTTTGTTGTTAACAGCTGGAGAGCAGAAGGCTTCTCCCACCCATTGTTTACGCAATGAAGATAGGCCTTGTAAAGTTAAATGCGTTTCTTGCAATAAAGCCACTTGACATTTCAACTCGCGCTAAATGAGACAGTACACGTTGCTTTTTGATAGAGTTTCGAATACCTTTAACATTCCAAGAAATAATTCGAAGACGACTCATTCATGAAAATAGAATGGGAGTAGGCAAAAAAGTGTAGAACAATCAGAGAAGATTAGGAAAAAAGAGGACATAGTTAAGGAAGTATTGAAAAAGTCATGAGTATAAAGAGAGACGAATGAAGAAGAAAATGGTCTATGCGAGCACCACTGAAAAAAAAGCCAGGACAGATTAAAAAAAAACATAAGGGTAATAAATTAGAATAAGAAAAGATAAGAGAATGTTATAAAGAGTAGATAAGCAAAATGATACCACAGAATGGAAAGAAAAGAAGGAATAACCACCACATAAGTATGATAAAAGATTAAAAGTTAGGAGAATGTAAATATCATAGAGGAAAGAGAAATTTGTATAGATTGGCCTTTCGTTATTTCTGATGTCCGGTAAATAGCACGTTGAATCGATTCCCTTGAACTAGGAATCAGGGCCTGAGATGCTAACTGTTACGCCATTGTCATTCCTGAAGACACGGCCTCGGTGAAGTAGGTAGCCGAAAAAACTAAAAGTTGGGGAAGGTATAAGAGAATGGGTTTGAGTCCGAGAACTGCAATGAATTACATTTAAAAAAAAATCCGGATTCTAATTCTCCGTTTGGTTTCTCTTGTACGAGTGTTTTTCTGTTCACATTCCGCTCTCGACTCTCCTTGTTTGTCACACTCCACTCACTAACATGACGTCTTCCACAGACACAGTCATCAAGGTTAGGAAGCAGCGTTGCTCTGCGGCAGTAATTGAAAAATATAAACCACAAAGCCATGTTTTCCTACGTAAAAAGCCAGGAGTCAGTGAATCCCTCTTTCCAGGTCATTGGGCTGCCTCAGAGGAGCTTCCATTTTGGATTTCAAATCTCTCCTCCTCGTCCCTGCTAACTGGTCAGCGTGTTACAAATTATTATTATTTTTTTTTTTTTTTTAAAACCTTTATTGAATAACAAAAGCATACAGACACGGGCCTACAACCTTCCTGGCCGGCCTCAAAATCAATTTGTAGCACAAATGTAACAATAGAACGGCTCAGCAGTCTCTAGAGAAAAAGCAGCCAGTGGTCAAAATGACACATATGAAAAGGTGACCGTCGAGCACAGGAGAAATCAGGTTAATTTTAAAGTTTATAAGTGAAAAGGATCAGTCACCATGCAATCCGCAGCAAGCAAAGAGGGGGCAATGAACCCAACAGATTATCAACAATGCCAAGAGTCACAATCGGAGGATCAGCTGAAAAATACGCTTATCAGGATAAAAACGCATGCAAATCAAATAGAGGTCAGAGGCCAAATTATCATGCAACACAGGATAGTGACACTGTAAACCCCAGCGATGTCGGCAACAATAAATCAGGTTAGACGATCAGAATTGTCAGCAGTGTTACAGGATGTGGGAGGAGTCCAGTTCAAATAAAGTTGAAGGATCAGACTAATGCAACATTACGACATCATTCACTATGCTATTCACATGTAAGGACAACAGCCTTCAATTAAGCGCATCAAGGGGAACATAACAAGAGGATATAAGTCAGAGAGCAGTCCATCGAGGCACAGTAACCCACCCACTAAGCGATCAATATAAACAGGATCTTGCAACAGAAAAGGACACAAATAATGATCCACTCGAGGAACCTAAACCCCCGACTCCAACTATAAAAGAGATAGAGGGAAGAATCATCAAGAAAGAAGAAGGAAAGAAAGAAGAAAGAAGAAGCGGGCCATAGAGACAAAGAGAAACAAAAACAAGCATTTACAATGCAACGGTTTCGCCTTTGCAAAAGTTAGAGCTATTGGCATTGTTAATGACAACATTTTTATTTATGTGTTGGTTTTGAAAACAGATAAATAAATGGCATTGTCATTTAAAATGCCAATAGCTTATTCTCTCGCAAATGCGAGATCTATTGCATTTGCACACACACACACACACACAGAGCCACACACACACACACACACAGAGCCACGCACACACACTGAGCCACACATACACAGAGCCACACATACACAGAGCCACACATACACAGAGCCACACACACACACACTCAGAGCCACACACACACACTCAGAGACACACACACACACTCAGAGACACACACACACACTCAGAGCCACACACACACACACTCAGAGCCACACACACCTGTTCAGGCACTTTTTGTGTTAAAAAACACAATTTTCTTTTTCCATGAGAGTGGTATTTCTAGGTGTACACCAATATTTGACTTCGAATGAGCATTGAAAGGAAGTTCGACACCATTTCATGTGCTCTTTTGAATGTGTTTCTAT
This sequence comes from Lissotriton helveticus, assembly GCF_964261635.1. Classification (NCBI taxonomy): domain Eukaryota; kingdom Metazoa; phylum Chordata; class Amphibia; order Caudata; family Salamandridae; genus Lissotriton; species Lissotriton helveticus. The sequence continues at coordinate 1,374,468,383 of NC_136065.1, read as the reverse complement.
ACATTTTAAGACACAGAAGCGCCGAAAAGGGGCTGCTGCTCAAATAGCACTCTGGTTCAGAGGTTTACGTTTTACAAATTGAAATCAAACGCCGTCCTGCCGATAATTAGCTATTTTCTATCTTTGATGCCTTAATTACCCACGTTATAGCGATGAAAGGGAAAGAAATGAAAGAAACATGGGAGTAAAATCATAACTGTTTTTTTTAGTTTTGTGTTGTTGAAGGGAGACTACCTAATTATGGAAAACAACCAGTTGTCTCCTGAAACCTCACTGACTCTTCGATGTTCAGTGAATATTGAATATTAAACATGGTGCTCAACAGCCCAGTAATGTACAAAATGCAGGTCTATGTAGACTGCTGAAGCTCTCACAGGTATCAGCTACTTTGGACAGAGTTATTCTCCAGAGACAATGGGCATCGCCTAAAGTTACGTCGGCGTGCACCACCTACCAAAGGGGGTGAAGAAGTGTGTGTCAGGCAGCTGTCTCGTGCAATATTGTGACAACACTTCATTACCCTGACAAAGCGGTGAATCTCATTAGCAGATGGGTATCTCGCTACACCAATATATAGTGCTTCTTTCTCCGACAAGGCCCTGAAACTCATTAGTTTTCTGTACCAAACACTATTCAAATGTACGGACAGCAAGGCCTGCAGGGTCGGCAATATTTGGGTATCACTTGAAAGCAACAGGAGGGCTATTTTATGCCAACATCCAATGTACAGGGGCAGCTCCACTAACCACCTTGTTCAGGGAGGCTGGGCACTGCTCATGCCAAAAACAGAATTACGATGCAATTATAAACCTAATAATTTGTAGTTAAACAACATGCCCAGTTGGCTTACTCCCTCCTTGGCTCCATATCCGATCCTAACAAAAGGACTGGCTTAGAAAATAATGTTTAGTGCCTCTTTTCTCTCCTGGTCTTGCTCATGTAGGACAAGCCGAACGCAAGAGGCGACTTGTATTAATGACCACACGGGATGTTTGCAGCAGGGATAAAGGCTCTACTGGTGCCCAGCAAATGGCAGCTACTGGCTGTTCATTATCTGCGGGGTTATGGTTTCAGATGCTAATACCTGCACTGGAACAACAATCACAACAATCAATTACAGAGGCCGATTTTCTATACATGCATGCACTGCACTCAACACGTAATCGATATAGAATAGTTAACAAACAGAAAAGTGCATTGGAATATGTGAAAAAATTAGTGTTTATTGGGCTTCTCATGATTGTCAGCATGACTCTAGAAGCAATTGTGTCCTTCCGTCACTTGCAACCCACCAGACTTGGCCTGGGGGCGTGCCCATAATAGGATAGGCAGGTGCAATTCACAATAAAATAAGCAGGACAGGTCCTACACCGATTATGTCTGCGTGGAAAGAGTTAAGGACCCTGATTTTATATATTGTTTCTTTCAGCAGTTTAACTTCCAAGCAAGCTAGGTTTGTGAAGACAGGAGAAATCAGACAGCTTAGTTGACAGCCTCTGATAGAGAAGACTCGGACTGAGCGCTCTCTTGTGAAAGGCAGAGCCTCACACGCACACACAGAGCTAGCACCGAGAGCGGCCAGAAGGCAGCATAAGTGTATAGACTTTCCAACAGTAGTAGTAAGAATGCCACTATTAGAGGGGAAGGAAAACAAGAACATCAACAGTGGACACTCTTATATGGAGCTTTCTGCCACTACTTTGTTCTTTCAGTACCTAAATAAACGGTACTTATATTACCGACCTCGGAAGGATGAAAGGCTGAGCTAAGAGCTGGATTCCAACGCGCGAGATGAAGGCTTCACGTGGATCCATCTCATGGTGACCAGACAGTCCGCCCTCTTACTAAAAGGGTCTCTACAGCGCCCCAATGATATTCTAGGCTCGTATCATTTTTAAGAAACACTGGCCCCCAGTGTGAGAACGACAAAGAGACACTGTCAGCTGGGGACACCAGCGACTTCTCCCACCCCCCTGGTGCTCGTTCAGGATACTCGAAGAAGCACTAAGCACCCTGTGAGGGGTTCAAAGAAGGTGGACAGCAGTGTACAAACCCGCAGGACGCCCCTCGCCAGCTTCCCGCAAGGGCTGAAACAAAATGCAATGAACCAATATCCAAATGGAGGGTTTGGGGTATTGCCTCAAAGCCTCCTGCACGCAGGGATCGGATCCTCGTCGCCAGATGTCGTGTAGTCTTACTTGCGGCAGGCAATAATCACTCAGGACGCTGGTGATGTTATAGAGGTACTTCTTTATTTATCTTTGCTGAGCAGTCCGTCAGGGCACGTCTGTCCTCGTCCTCTTCCTACTATACTCTGTCCTTTCCTGTCCCTGGACAGGAAGTGGTGTCCGGTGACCTGGTCACCACCCTGTGACCCATAGGGTCCTAGTGTCCACTGTCTATAGTCTGTCGTGGTCATCACAATCACGACTATAAGAAGGATAATGAATTGCTTCCCTTATGCTGAAAGAATAACGCTACAATCCGGGGATAGGAGGGGGGACCGTGAGCATCAGCTACAGCTCAGACATGGGGGAGGGAAAGGGGGTGTGCACTGCTGCGGGAGATGAAGGCCAGCCTGGAGGGAAACGAGGCCTTACTTAGCAACGCTGCCACCGTGTTCTGCTGAAAGCATCAATATGTTTTCAAATAGCGCTTCATAACGCACTAATGTTATTTCTAAGTAGTGTAGTTAGCGTGATAATGTTAGAAGTTTTAAAGATGCTAATTTTACTAACTTCAACGTAAAAACCTGACCTCTCTGTGCCCCTAACTGCGATGCAGTACTATGGGGAGAAATAAACAAGCATTGTTCGGAAATAGTCAATGGTACCTATGTGTCAGAACTGTGTTGACACTACAACCAGCGAATTTATTTTGCCAGTTTTATTAATCATAACTCTGCCAGGAAGGTGTCAGCGCACTGTACAGAGAACCACTCAGGAGATGCTTGCACAGTAACCATGTTAACAGAGATGCAGCCGCTCCCCTGCAATGAGGGGCAGTGGCTGCGATCTGGCACCTCGAGTGGCTACTCAATCATACTCATTGCAGGGCGAGGCACCTTGAGTGTGTGAGTGAAAAAAAAAACCTCTTATCTAAATCGCAATTATGATTGCCATCATTGTTATCGTTGTCATCATTATTACCATGGTTATACCGATTATAATTTTTTTTTATTATTCTGCCGGATTTTGTTGAGGGCACTCAGGACAGCTCGCTCGGGTATGCACGTTTGTACTACTTCGATAACGGCGGTATAAAGCGCCGAGCCAGCAGCGCTATACAAGAAAGGGGGCATTCATCATTTTGCAGATGCTGGAACGGGCGGGGAATGGATGGTGGGTCACAGCAGCCAATCAGATCACTTACGTCGCATGCCCTTTAATTAAAGTGCTGTGAGAAATTGCATGAATTGGGCTTTCCATTCATACAAACACTGCTTAATTTGTGCCGGTGGTTAGGTGCATGCTCTTGACGTTTGGTGATCCGCACTTATTTTTAACCCTCAGATTTTGACCCAGAACAAGAATGAGAAAGGAAGCAAAGAGGGGGGGGGAGAGGAGGAAGAGAAATATTGGAGAAAGGGAGAAAGCAGGTATGAATAAGAACCAGCAGCGAGTAAGATAGAGAGAGAGGAAGAGCAGGTGAAAAAAAGAGCCCCGAGATGGGATTAAGACGAGGTTGTCTCAGTGTTGGTGGATGCGGACATTCAGCAGAACTAGCAGCAGGCTCCTGGGAACGGCTCCGGGCCCCTGCGTTTATAGTTTTACCAGATTAAGCTTTGCATAAAATGCGGAGCAGCACCCGAGGGGGCCAGGAGCCACCGTCCTCCCTCCATTGTCTCGAAAGCCACAGCCTGAGTGCATGCTCGGGTGCAAGGGAAGGTTTACACGCTGCTTCTAATGGAAGAGATGCCCCAGGCCCTTTAAAACCCAACACAATAGATGCGGTTTAATTAAAGTACAGATGGAGCAGGCTACACTTCTATGCAGACACATATTTGTAATTAACACCCGCCCCTACATATATTTGCTAGGAGTAGACATTATACATTGTAATAATAATAACAGAGTATCTAAGTAGCAGAGTGCACGGGGGCATTGGATCTGCACACATATGTATAATATAATCCAAACCTGCCGGCATTTGACATGCATGAGAAATACTGAGAAAGTATGAACCATACGACATAACAATGGACTGGGATGCAGCCCCGAGTAATTACCAGTGGCTGAGATTTATTCAAGCTTTCCATTCATCACATTTTTCCATACTTCAGTGTGCAAAAAAGTAGCCAAGCGCTCTAAAAATCTAGATCTACTGCACACGCAAACAGGAAGGAACTTTGCTCTATTCACACGCTACAAATTACTTTGGAATCTACTTTTTCCACATACCCTGTAACTGCTAACGGCAAACTGTGTCCTTTGACGAATTCTTTCAGGCTGCTGTAAGGGATGTGCTGAAGCAGGAAGAGATTTTTCAAACAAAAATTCACAACCACACGGCGACAGCTGCAAGTGAGAACCATCCGAATACTGCACTTCTACCGAATCATCCTCATAGAGGACAAACAGACTTTCAGGATACATCGCAGAACATTCAGATCGGCAGTCTGAGATAGGAAAAAAGCAGAAATACACAAGAACCCTTATTAAGAATGCAATTACGGCACCTTTTACAGTTGTTCATATGTCATTGAACTCAATGTTTCTTCTCGGGTTAGCCCATTTTTTACAAACATTTTATTTTCATAAGTTGGCACCTGGATACCAAAATAAATACATTTGAAAAATACGTTTCCCCGTGGTATTCAACCTAATGGACATATGCAGTACATCAAGGCATCAGTGTTACAATAAATATGTGCTGCAATTTTGCTAGGGTAAACTGTGTGGCAGTAACTAGGTTAGGCAATAAGGCTAAAATTAAGTGTTCGGATTTACGCAACTTCCAGCCACTAGACTTAATGAGCTGTCTTCTCATCTTCTTCACTTCTCATCAGAGCATTAAGCATGATGGGAGGGGCGCTACGTGATAACATGGAAACGAGTTACTGCCAAAACATATATCACTGAAGATGCCATGGGTGAGAATTCCCTGCCAGCTGTCCTGTGCATCCTTGTAGGATGCGCCAACTCGGGTTCATGTCACTTGGTATCCTTTCTTACCTCCTGTTGTACGGCTCCACAGTCACCCGCAGACAGTGTTGCCAGATTTTTAGACCAGTCCCAAGCCCAAAGCCGCTCAAATATAAGCCCAAAATAAGCCCAATCAGACCAGTTTCAGCCCAAAAACCAGCCCAAACTTGCAACTCTCAAATTATGCAGAAATAGTCACCATAAACCACTTAAAGGATGAATCTAAATTCTATTCAATATACGGATAGTGGAAAGGGCTAAACTGGGTACCTGTGTTAATGCTACTCATTTTCATGACCCGTCACCACTGTGACAGTGCATAGCTGCCAAGGTTTCAGATTGCTTATGTGTGACATTTTCATAATTTCAGTGTAATTATGAGTGACATTCAACGACTATGAGTGACACTTTCTTGTGTGCAAAAATCAAAGCCAACCCTCTGCAAACTGTCAGTTCCACACAACTGGCGCGCATCGTGATTTGAATGCATGCCAATGAAAATAGCTTTGTTGTTTCTACAATGACGGCAGACAGACGTGAATGAGCATTAGCCTTGACGCCGTGCCACCAACAAAATTATTTTTGGAACTCAAGTCATCATTCTATGTTTCAGTCACCCACGTTACCTCATTTGAGGTAAGAACATAGACATCATATGTGCATATATTTCAGCGAAAGGAGTAGACACACAAAGCGGCAAAAGCCGAGGCGCACCAGCATATTAAATAGAATAAGTGCTTAATTAATCGGATAACTACATATGTAATCATGTACAATGTTTCACGCACGTCCATCAGTATATAATTGTACGAGCATACAATTTTACACATACATTTATGTATCAATACTTTTATTCGGAGTGGCTGTCTTTAAGTTGGGTATGTTTTTCTGCGCTTGTATGCTTTATTCATGAAGTCTGATTAATGCATGGCTGTGCATTTGTGTCTATGTTAAGCTTGAGTTTGAGTGGGTATACGTGTGCCAGTGTATATATGTAAGTAAATGTGAGCATTTGTATATGCTCGCGTATGTGTTGCTGTAGGAATGCAGCTATGTAAGTCACTCTGTAAATGTTTATACAAATGCCTGTGAGCTACATTTTTTCAGTATAGTTATGTGCATGTCGGGTAGGTGTATGTCCTGTGAGGTTGCCAGTGTGTTATAGGTCTTAGGTCAAGGAAGGAAATCTGCCCCTTGGCCGCAACTTGAACTGTGAAATACAACAACAGCCAGGGTTCAGTGAGCCCTCCCGGGCCTCTGTCCCCGGCACCACTCCACCTGCTAAACCAATGGAAGCAACACCCGTGTAGGTTTGTAAAGACGGGGCAAGGATAAGCATTTACAGATGTCAGAGTACGTATGTATGCTGATATATGTATGCATATTGACATATGTGACGCATGACTGTCAGAATCTATGTAAACATTGCAGGTCTCGGTCCACAACATGCACATTGCTGCACTCACCAGAAGACCTCGTTGGCTCATATGAAGGTGAGGGTGCACAAAGGCCTATGCCAGAACCATGCAAGCAGCACCAAGGCGGCCCGTCAGTCGCCGCGGTGACCCCCTGGACGGGCTGCCCATCCTTGCCATTGCCAGGCTCACGCGCCTCCTCCGCCTCCCCCATCCACGATCAAGAAGATAAGAACAGTCAGTGCTGCGCAGGGCTGTCAATCATTGGTAGCCCTTTCGCGCGCTACAAGATTGACAGAGCACAGAGACAGCCTTTCAGATGCTAATCAGAGCATCTAACTGCTAATGGGTTAAAAATAACACTGCTTGGCAAAGTGGCAAAATACATTGTTACTCCCCAACAATTAAACGTGCCAGGAGGCACAGTGAAAGGAAAAATAACTTCCGGTCACCCTTCTTCCCTAGCACACCCTGGACCTAGAAGCTGGTGCGCTCTGTGTTGAAGTGCATGCAGCACATGCAACAGGTGCGCCTCCATGAAGGAAGACAGTGATGTGCGTGGACATGGAGAGGTGTGTGGCGAGAATAAAATGAGCTCCATTAACTTTTAAAACAGATACGTGGTAAGAAACAAAGAATCATTACCTAAAGGGAGTATACGTTTTATGTTGAGAAACATCTGAAATTTAAATGGACGTTTGATTGTGTTTATATATTGTGGGGATAATATACTGTTTACTTGTATTCCGCGCTCGGTGGTACAAAGCGCCTATGCGTGCTTCACAGGACAGTAGAACACGTAGCACCTAACTGCCAACTTGCAAAGCCTTTGTTCCTGATATCAGGTTTAGTGCTAAGACCTACCAGAGCCTCCTTGCCCACAGTGAGGATGGATGTGTAGGACTCCAGGTAGACCCGGCTGCACTGCTTGATAACCTCCAGCCCCTTCACTGTGATGTCTGAAGCGTCGCCCAGACCCAAACCCACGAGGTAGAGCATACTGGAGTCAGCGGGGGTCAGCGCGTTCCCCACAGTGAGGAGTGCACCCCGGGATCTGAAATAGTATGGGCTTGGCACCAGTAGACAGAGCACAGTATGATGCTGACAGCTGACCGCAGATGTCAACTGCAGAGTAGCTGCTCGAGCCTCCCGCCCTCGCACGGACGATAAACTGTAGACTGTCTTTCCTGCACGGAAGCGGCCATCTTACAGAGGTAGGGTCTATAAGTTGTACTACAAATTATTAAAAGAGATACTCGATTTGTACGTTTAAAATTTTCTATCTTGATTGTTAAAATCTTTTGTTTCAAAACCAATACGCCGAGAACGTTCTAAGGCATATTTCAACGCACAACAATTTTGGTGTGATAAAAAAAACAATTATATAGAGCTTTCATAACTTTTCGCTCGAAAAACAGAAAGTCATACATAACTGCTTCATTTATACTATTCACTACTGAATAAGACATGAACTCTTCGCCGCGTCCCTTTCTTCTCTGTAACCTGAAAACCTAAGAGGCCATCTTTGAATGCAGTATGTCAGTTTCGTCTTAGTTTAGGGAGGACATAAAAAACAAGTCAGGTCCCGGGCCGCGCTGTGATTGGCTGACGTCACGGGGTGTCCCGGGCCGGCAGCCAATCACAGCGCGGCCCGGGAATGATGTCACGGGGGTGTCCCGGGCCGGCAGCCAATCGCAGCGCGGCCCGGGACAAAGGGGCGGGGCTTAAAAAAAGCACCAGAAACGCCCCCGAATCGCGTTTTCAAGAGAAAGCGCGATTGACAGCCTCTGCCTCCCAATGGCTAGCCTCCATTTATGGAGCTAGCCAATGAGAGGCAGAGGCGGTGCCAACATCCCTACTGTAGACAATAGTTTTCGATCTGGGAGTGGCACTTCGTGCCCCTCGCCAGGTCGAAACCTAAAAACACACCCCACCCCCACCCCCCACCCTGCATGCAGCGGAATGCCACGCCCCCCCCCCCATAGGCATGCCTGTCGCCCCAAAGAACCTCGAAAAAGGGAAAACAGGAGGAGGGCCCTAGCTCCGGCCCCAGATACGCCCCCACCTACCCATCCTGACGAACAAAGAGCCCACCATAATGGAGGGCAAACAACAATGTAGAATCATCCCGGTCACTACAAGTCGCACCCACAAGCTATGTCACAATCCGGCAGCCAGAGCATCCAGTAAGTGTGTAAAAAGTCCAGGTTCAGCCTTGTCCGGTCCGGGTCGAGGTAGTAAGGCGCCGCACGTTGTAGGGAGGCAGGTGCGATGAGTCCACAGTCACTTTTGGAGCCACTGTAGCAGCAAGGACACGGAAAAAAGTCAATGTGATTGTGCAACTCCATAACACACTAGCCGTCGCAAAAACGAAGTAATGACGGTCAGGAGCAATAACAGCCGATTGGAGGGTGAGAACATCCGCAAACACAGAAGCTCGGCTGCAGGACCCACCAAATCCACAATCTGACTGCACCCAGTTCAGGGGGTCCTCAGTGCCAGCAAACCAGGAGATGTCGGGCTCCGGATCAGCAGTTTGGCCGTCCGCCATTGGACACATCGCCGCCATCTGTAAGTCATCACCGAGCAGCAAGCGACTCCTCAATTCGGAGTGCAAATCTGCGAGGGCCAGTAAGACATCTCGCGTTGTGGGTTCCATCGCCCCGCACCGGTCAGAGTGGTGCGCCGCTCATGCAAGGGACCCCAGAGCAGGAAAAGAAGCAAGCCCCACCGGCAGCCAGGAAATCAATCGCCGTCCACTACGCACTAGCAGATCTCTACAGGCACATACGGGAACAGAAACACCCACCGCGTTGCAAAGCACTCGCCGGGCATAACCGAGTGTTCACTCAGAGCAACACCGTAGGGATATCCATCGGTCGCCGGCAGTCCATGGGGTGGGGCGAAGCCGGTTCGTATGTCGGTAGGTGCAGCCGAGTGTGCGATTAATGGCAGGCGACGGCGCAATTCGTTGTTGGGCTGCTCTGGGGTGCCAGCGCCAATCCCCGATCAGCCGTCTCAGGCCGCTCCAATCGAAAGTCCCGGTCCGGTTCACCGGGCGAAGATGGTCTCTCGGGGCCGATGTTGTTCAGCCGCGCACCGGCTGCAGCGTCACGCACGGTCCCGGCCCAGTCATTGCCAGGGCCGGAAGGTTTGAGGCGATGGATCTCGGCCGTCAGGAATAGGTTTCGTGCCGGAGTGATATCGCCGCACTCCACAGATGTTCAGCCGCATTCGGCCGCAAGCGGGATGCAGGATCGGTGCCAGGATGGGGCGGAAGGCGAGGGCGAGCGGCGGAGCCGGGCTTCTATGCGGCCATTTTGGCCGCCGTCTTGGCTCCTCCCCCCGCGTGTTACAAATTTTGACAACTAGACCTGGGCTTAATTGTACTTTTACTGGAAGCTTTAAATATCTCTGCCTCATGTTTTATAAACAGGACAGTAAGAATAAGCTTAACTAAAACATAGAGCTCCTCTGTGGATGAGAATGTGGCTTAACAAATGTAAAGGTAAAGTCAGAGAGCCAGTGCTAAAGTGCATGTGCAGCAGTACCACCCTTGCTGCCATGTAACTTTGAAGAGACTCGTAGTTCTTACATAGTTTCATCATTTCAGAACTAAAGCACTTTCAATATACTATACTAGAAGCCACGGTTGTGGCACATTTGTTATGCAACTAATAACCATTGACAAAGCCAATACTACTGGCTTGTTGTAGGCCACTGTTACCTGTATTATATATCTGGATGCAATGACAGAAGCAGCAAATTACCTCTCAGGCGGTACACTTTGCTAAGCCCAGACTTTTAGCTTACTTTTTAAGCCAAGCAGGTGGCTAGATTGATTTTATTCACACCCAAACATATTAGCGCTACTTTACAGAGTTTGCCAGTGAAGCACTACTTTTTGTTTTCTTGTCTTTTTTTGAACAGCATAGTTTTCCCGGGTGGGGGAGTGCACCAATCCTGGGGTACTGCAATGACTGATTGATGGGTGGATTGGTAACCATGTTCTCCTTGCTTATATTTCACATGCTTTATTTAGCTTTTCCCAGAATGTTGGTACTTTTTATTTAGGCAGCATATTGCTCTCTTGTATAGTGCGTAATTTGAATGGAGTTGCAAGTATATTATGGTTCTAAAAGCACGCACTACCACCTTCCTGGCCTCTAGCAATTTTCACAAACAAAAAAAATGTCATGATAACGCTGATGGTTAATGTTTTTCCTAGTGAGAGATCAGAGTTTTGTCTAGTGGAAGTTTTGACTCATGGAAAGATAGCGCAGAAGGTTAATGTGCCTGCTACAAAGAACATGTACTTGATGCAGATCACAAAATGATGTAAATAGGTCAGCGAGTCACTACTTTTGCCAGAGAGATCCTTTTGTTATTTGCAGTTTGTAAGTTAAAATCCTAACATAGAACAGTGAGCTATTAACTGCCATCTAAGAGCTCCATGCAAACTGCAAGGTAAAAATTAGAGCGTTATGTGTTTTTTCCCCCAGTCTTTGTTTGATTATCCTCTTGCATGGCCGTGGTAGGTTAATTCGAGTGCACTCATCTGCTGGATTGGGCCCGTGGCCAGCAGTATGAAAGTCCAGTCTGTGGTGCATGAATGATGTATGAATTGACCATTAAGGGGTTGGTGCCTTGACGTGCCTTTATGGCTCACCTTCAGAAATCTTGATTTCAATATTCAGATACTTTGATATATATTTGTGCGTTGAAGCTAGTATTTCTGGAGGTGCTAAAATTGACTGAAATCACACTTTTTCCCTTCATTGCTGTGATGTAAACTACCGTAATCTACAGAATTCCTGGCAGTCTGCATTACCCCACTTGTGCCGATAAAAATGTTGCCCCACGTGTGTGGCTGGGCCTAGTGCTCGCTAAAGGAAAGGTTCAAACTGAGGTCACCCTGAGACCTCGCCAGAGGACTCCCACTGACCTTGGTTTGATTTGTTTCAGTCATGAGCACTAGGCCTACCCATACAAGTGACATACTATTTTAATCGGGCAACTCGGGGGAATATCGGGTGGACAAAAGTTTGTGGCTCAACACAGATTCCAGAATTTTCAATCCAGAAATGTGGTGAAATAATGCTTTTTTAGTCAAAGTTTGAGATTTGCAAGGGATTCTGGGTAAAAAAAAAAAAACAGGTGAGACCCCTGTAAGTCAGATCACCCCAGTTACTCCTAGGCATCTAGTTTTTAAAAACGTAGTTTGCAGCTAGGCTCCAAAACCTACAGCTACCCACGTTGGGGGAGAGGGGTGGTTAGTGGGGGGGGGGGGGGAGTTTCAGTTGGAAAAGCGATATGTCCATGCTGCGTTTTTGACTGTTTCCTGACACAGGCAGATGGCCTACCCACACAAGTGAGGTACCATTTTTATCGGGTGAACTGAGGGAATGCAAGGGGACAAAAGTGTGGCTTCCTGTTATTCCAGAGCTTTCCATCACAGAAATGTAAGAAAAATGTGTTTTTATAATCTGAGTGTGAGCTTTGAGCGGAATTCAGAGGGGGCGGGATGTCCTGGTGAGCCTCGCAAGTCAGACCATCCTGGATACACGGTCTAGTTTTAACAAATCTTCAAGTTGGCTACGTTTACCTAGGTGCAGGTTGAGCTAGTGCTCAACATCTAGCTACCCACATTAGAAAAAAATGGTCAGTTTTCAGTGGAAAAATAGGACGTGTTAATGTTGTTTTGGCCCATTTCCTGTTGCAAGCACCAAGCCCACGCACAACAGTGAGGTACCATTTTTATCCGAAGACTTGTGGAGCATAGAATAGTAGAATATTTGTTATTACAAACTGGATTTTGCTGCATTTGTACCTTTCAACTGTAAGCCAGTGGATAAGACAGAAGATATTCTTAAAATTACCCTCTACATCATACGATACTTAGGGTACCCACAAATTCAGAGATGTATAAATAACCACTGCTCCTAAACTCCGTGTTATGCCAATTTCCTAAATAGATAGGTTTTCTTGATACCCATTTTTCAATCTGCCCCTTTCACAATATGAATTTGTCTATACTCTGTACTCAATGACAAACCATTGTACGGTGCAGCTGAGTTGTTGACTCTGGGTCCTTGGTTAACCTACAAACTCTCTATATCCCCCATAACCAGTAGGGTATATAGCTTTTGTAAATGAAAACGTGGTCATAAATGGCACTCTCATTTACAATATTTATTTCAAGTTACTTTCCTTGAAAAAAACTTGAGGGATCTCCACACATGACCTCTTGCTGTCTAAGAAGCGGTCTGAGACTACTCTGGTTAAGATATAGGATTAATACAAAGTACAAAGCTTGCAAGAAACAATTAAATCAAATTCAGTTTCCCCATAATTAAAGAATATAAACTTTCAAGAGAAGCAGAGAAAGTAATGAAGCCAGTCATTAAAAAAGTGGTTGAACAGGATCCCCCCAGGATTTCGGGATTTGCACTTATAAATATATATATATATATATGGGCTGTATTGTGGGTGCTTGCATTATAACGATCAGACTGAATGGATATATTTTATCAGGCTAAAATGTAGGAGGGAACTTGATAGTGGTTTTTCCATTACTTTTTTTCCATGACTTTATGTATGTCCATAGCGAGCTATTATGAAGGTTTTAACAGCATTAAGTTGGATATTTATATGAATTTTATAGTCCATGAATTTATTTATGGTCTTTTATATTTATTCATTATGCTGTTTATACTGTTGGATTACCTGTTGTTATAATATGCTCGGTTATTTATTGTATTTTACAGTTATTTATTCAGTCTATGTTTGCAAATACCCACTGTCTTTCCACCTTGACAAAGGCGAAAGTATGTCTTCTATGTCCATGTAATTATTTCATGCACGCTTTCACTTTAAAAACAGCACACCGCCTTCTCAGTGCTGTCATGTGATCAAGGCCCTTCGCGGGATGAAACGCGTAATGGCGGATTTGGTGTCGGGCAAGAAATAAAAGAAAATAGCACCAGTTGCGGGTTAGTCTCGTCTCACGTACTACAAAGACGTTTTATGCCTCATATATATATATATATATATATATATATATATATATATATATATCTTCAAGCACATGAAAAAAGAGACACCGCACTCTTCTCGGATGGTTAAAGCGATTTATTCCAGCTCAGCAATAACTTCCTAAGTAAATGTAATGTAAATGTAAAAAGTAAACGTTCCTGATCACGGTAGTTTTAAGTCCGTTTTCGCTTTCTGTTTTTTATACCCTCCTACCCACTGTGTCTATCAGGAGGCATTGTGGGAGTGGTAGTTTGTACTTGGCTTAAATTAAGCCATTATCGAATTCCCCACATTTATTATAAGCCACATATTTGTATATGTTTTATAATTATATACAAAAGCCCATTTTAACTAGTTTATGGCTGAGTGCCCTATTGACTAGCGAATATCAGGTAGGTGTTCCTTGTTCAGAAAGTAAGGTGATAGCTTAGTGCTATATCTTGCTGTTGTGTGACTTATTCATTTGTGTGGGAGGTCGATAGCAACATACATGATTCATATTTTGGACGGCTTTCACGATAAACTAATATTTTACATTCTATTGTTCAGACACTTTAATCTATTTACTTTATGTTCAAACATTTTTTTTGTTCAAAAATTTTTGAAAAGGAGAAACATGCAATTTTTGCACTGTCCATATATATATATATATATATATATCAAAATCTGTACTTTCGTAAAAATGCTGCGATTTTTACAAAAGTGCCCGCAAAATGTTAAAACAAGCATTTACAATGCAATAGGTCTCGCATTTGTTAAGGCTAGAGGTGTTGGCATCGAAAATGACAATGTTTTTTAGTTGTGTTTTTTTTTTTTTGCAGTGGAATCATATTTGCATAGCACTGTGGTCATTGGTATAAAAAAGCAAAATTAAAAAACATTGTCATTTTGACCTCCAACAGCTCTAACTTTAACAAATGCATGACCTATTGCAATGCAAGGAATGAACTCTGGGATTTTTTTTTTTGCAGTTTTTTATAGCAGAAACCCAACGGAATCGGAGCACTTTACATGAGTACCAGTTGCATTACAGACAGACACATTCTCCTGCCAGACTCGAACCTGGGGGCCGATTATGATCGCGGACGGACTTGAGTCCATCCGCGACCCCTGAGGAGGAGGGAACGTCCGCAGGGGCTGCGGTGTTCCCTCCGAGCAGATTAGGATGTGACCTCCAGGGTGGCGGTCACATCCTCTATCTTTAACATTGCGGCGGGTGCAGCTTCAAGCTGTACCCGCCGCAAGGTTAAAAATGCTTGCATCGCATTTGCATGCACAAAGCGGCAGGCACCACGCAGTGCCTGCTGCTTTGTGCACGCAAATGCAGGGGGGTACCATAGGTACCCCCCCATGTGCACCCCCCACCCCCCCTTCACCCAGGGGGCTCGCTACGGGCCCCCGAAGTGAAAGTCTGTATGCTTTTCCACGGCGGAAAAGCCGCCGCGGAAAAGCATGTCATTCCCACCATCCTAATATGGCTGGCGGTGTCTGATAGACACCGCCAGCCATGTTAGAGCTTTTCCGCCGCGGTCGGAAGGTGACCGCGGCGGAAAAGCTGCGGACGGAATTCCAGACCCACCAGCCATCCTAATATGGCGGTGGGTCTTTGGAGGCTCGGCAGCGGTTTTTCCGCATCCTCCGGGCCGGCGGTGGCTTCCGCCGGCCCGGAGGATGCGGAAAAACCGCAATCATAATCGGCCCCTTGGTTCCCCAACGTCAAAGTTGGCCGCCCTAGCCGTTTAGCCTCACCCTCTCCTTTCTGATAATGAAATAAACAAGACTACAAGTCCCAGAAATAAAAATAAAAAACTGTTGTGGAGCAGAACATCATACACATTGACCTGGAAAACTACTGCTAATAGTATCATAAGTGAAAAACCTGACAATGTTTCCAGCAATGCTGTGAACTTGTTCCTTATCAAAAGTGCCTCCGTCATCCGTTGAGATTTCCAGGAATATTTAAATCTACATCCAAACATATTTGTAAACTTACGGATATAAATGCCCACATTTCCTGAGAATCGGACTCAGTTAGTTTTGGGACGTTTCCAACTTTTGCAAACTATTTTCCTTTTTTTTTTTTTCTAGCTTTCGCTTATTAGCAACAAAGGAAATGGTCTCTCCTCTCAATGCTGCTTTAAAACAGTCCCATACTATAATACGGGGTGCGCTATACTGGTTACAGTCAAAAAAGGACTGGGTCCATGATTTAATATACGCTATATATTCTGGATTAACCAGTAACCTCCTATCAAAAGTCCACTGTGTTATTGGTTTAACTAAATTAGCCGTGTCGAAGGTAAAGGTCAGTGCATTGTGGTCAGATAAGGTTTTCGGGGATTTAATTATTTCTATAATATCTTTCTGATTTATACTTGACATAATATAGTCGATTCTAACATATTTGTTGTGGGGGAAAGAGAAATATGTATAGCCATCCACATTTGGCCCCCGGAGTAGGCCCCAGACGTCAACCAAGTTGTGACTTTTCATCATCTGATCCAATGCTGTATACACCTTTGGTTTGCGCCCTTTATAATTTTGAGATAAAAAATTCCCAGAAGACAACCCTATGTCGATGTTGAAATCTCCACAAAAGACCAGGGAACCTGACCAAGAGGCCAATTCAATTTCGAGCTCTCGAAAAACAGCAGGGTCATCTAAATTTGGACCATAGATTGCACAGATAGTGATATCCAGCTGAAGCTGAATTATGACCCATCTGCCATGTTTATCAGCTGATTTACGAATTGGGGGGCCTATTATAGGTTTAGTGAAAATGGCTACCCCTCTAGTTTTAGATGTTTGGGATGTAGCTGCCATTAGGTTATAACCTGGTAGTTTAAGTAAGTTCCTGTCAGAGTATGCGATATGTGTCTCTTGGAGACATAATATATCAACAGGGTTTTGTTGTATTAATTGAAATAACTGGGCCCTTTTATCTTTATGATTGAGGCCTGCCACATTCCACGTACAGAGGCTTATTCTCCCCATGTATTAACTTGAAAGACTAGCCCGATAAGCTTTAAACACCCATTCTCCTTAAAATATATAATACGGTTTTGCTTTTCTTTAACATTTCTGTAGCTTTTACTCTTAATACAACGTAGTCTATGACCGAATTTGCCAGTTTTTCTTTTTTGGTTTCCCCCCTTCCCTCCCCCCCTCCTCGGCCCCCTCCCCAAGGCCTTCCCCGAAGCCTTCCCCCCCCACCTCCCCCCGCACTCCACCCTATGAGGCATGAAGACTCTCACTAGAGTCTATGATGATGGAGAGACACCCTGTGGCCGTACCTTTATCATTAATTCTGTATACTTCAAATAACACATGTGTAGGCTAGTGAAAGGATATGCAATAAAAATGAAACATGCAAAGCTATGAAAGAATAAACATCCTAGAGCCACGCAAAACCCAATGAGCCATGCGAGGAAAACCATAAATGCTGAGAGAGAAATTCATTATAACGATAATAGATTATGCAGCATATTCTAGTCCTATTCTAAGCGATTTATCCGAAAAAAAACCACATTAGGGTTGGTGTTAAACTTAGGACTTTGAAATATGCTTATTCTTTAAGATGAGCTTATTCTTTCTAAATTGCGAAACAAAGCCCACCATCCGGGGGCTATACTGTAGTCAGGATGACCGTAGCAATTTTAGGGCTCTTAAAGAAAAACCTATTGACTCAGAAAATTAGGTCAGGCTATCTAAAAAAGCCTTCGCTTTGATCTCGGATGAAAAAAAATGTACCTGACCATTATACAACACCTTGAGTGTGGCAGGGTTATTCAAATAGACCTTAGCTTTTTTGTCCAAAAAAGGTTTGATTAGCTGACGGAGACGCCATCTCCGCTCCACAGTTGTGTGGCAGAAGTCCGGCCTGACAAAGTATGAGATGTCGCCTCGGATCCGATGGGCCTCAGGTCTCGCTTTCTCTGCAATAATTTGACGAAGCAAAAAGTTACCAAAGTAGACGAGGATTGCCCTAGGATATTTGCTTTGCGAGTTGGTAGGCCGCAGTGTAGCAGGGGTTCTGTGGACCCGTTGAACTTCCAATTCCCAATTCCATGAAGATAGCTCAGGAAAAGTGTCTTTAAAGAGTTGAATCATAAAGATGCGTATATCATCTCCTTCACTTTTTTCGGGTACTCCCAGTACTCGGAGATTGTTGCGACGCATACGATTTTCCATCTGCTCAAGCTTCCATCTTACGTCAGTCATCTCAGCGTCGTGGGCATCGACCTGCTCTTTCACCACAGTTGCTTCCGCCTCAATAACCACAATTCGATCTTCCATGTCCGACATTCTTGCATTGGATGCTGCCACTGTTTTTGAAAGTTTACGTACCACCCCCTGTACCTTTTGTAGAGCTTGTTGTGCTTCCGACCATCCTTAGACGTTTGCTCTCTGTGTGATGCGATTGCCTGCAACACTGTGTCCATTACCGCAGTTAAGGTTGTGTCTTGTTCCTTTGAAGAAGAAGAGGCTCCATGAGAGCTAGAGACTAATGCGGGAATGCCTTCCCGATGAGGGCCTGCTGAGATATGGTGGCTTCTCTTTTTTTTGATCACTGTGTGTCTTCCGGCTGTGGCTTCTCCCAATAGCTCATCCGCATCGCTATCTTGAGTACTGGAACTGGAGCCGGTATGCAGGTCGGATAGAGAATCTAGGTCAGAGTCTAAGTCATGGTGCCACCCTGGGTCCTCACGACCTTCAGAAATAGTGTAAAATTCAAGAGGTTCCAAGTCTGTATCAGACGTGATTCCTGCTCCATCATCGTAGTCTGGCCCAGGCAATGTTGGCTCTTCAACATTTCCTTCCCCTACTGGTGCAGAGGTGCCTTGAATTTGAGCAAAAGTTTGCGTTGAAGAGGGTGATATTAATTTATCCTCCTCACTGACAGGATTTAGCAATGTCGAGTGTATTTCAGGCTGAGGAACAGTGGATATATATTGTTGCGACGCTTGTACCATTTACAGGTGCTACTGTATTAGAGGTAATTGCTGTAGGCTCAGCTGTAGCACGTATTTTTTCTGGTGCTTGCAGTTGTGGTTGCGCAATAATTACTGTGGCACTCCCTGGCGTATCTGCTGTTACAGTTGGGCCCTGCGGCGGTAATGACGGTAATGGTGATGATAGCGGGTCAGCTGTAGCTACGAGAGTAGCTAACTGTGTAGAACTTACTGAAGAATTTAGATCCGCTGGTAATTCAGACACTGCTGCCACAGACACAGACACTGCTGCCGCCGCTGACGAATCCGAACTGGGGAGCACTGTTGGAGTTGCTGGCGGGGCTGCAATCAGCGTCCCGCTTGTTGCATGTTGCTTGGAAGGGGAGGGAGCAGCTCCGGCCGGCGTTTTACGAAGCAAGTCTACCACAGAGGGACCCGGCCCTGGAGTGTTAGTATTCCTCGTAGTTCTCTGTTGCTTTGGCTGGAGTTGGAGCTGGGCATGTCCCCCGTCCGATCCGGCAGCTTCGTCCGTTAATGACCCAGCGCGCCTGGCAGCAAGTTTCTGGTCACGAAGCGCTTGTTTGGCTGCACGGGTCTTCGAGGCGGCTGTTACCGCCACAGCATTTTTCGGAGCCATCAGCGTCTTCGTATGGGGGTAGTCGATGCCAGAAGCACAACAAGACTGTTGATGGAGCTGAAAAAAGAGTCTGAGCACCGTGAGGCCGAGTGCTGACGCGATGAAATGAAGTCTTGAGCGTGGCTGCTCAGGTAAGAGCAATGAATCTCCGGGTGGTTTGAGACAGGCGCCACTCATTATTCATCTTGCAGGGCAAAAAAATTATTGCTAGCTTTGTCCATTTACTGCACCAGTTGTTTATCGCATTTCTCACGGTGTCTTCATGGGTATCACGGGATCCTAGCCCCTCCACTAACCCATTCAGTTGACTCAGGCACAGGAGAGTGTCTCACAGCGGACTAGTGAGCCGCCGCCATCTTGCCTCTGCAAACTATTTTCCGTTGTAAATAAAGCTTGCTACATAGAAACCCAAAGGAATCTAAAGTGGACTTGTCCAAAAACATGGCACCTAGCGTCGGCACATTCGGACCCATGGTGTCATGTAAGAAAGCATTCAAGTTGAAACTCCGTGACATAGCTACATGGCTATTCACTGCTGCTGCCATCTTTGAAGTCGAGTTGTCAGTGAGACTTTAGGGAAAGCAAACTGCATGGTTATGCCATTTATTGGTCCATTCAATATAAGAGGTTCATTATTATCAAGGACTGTGTTAATTTACTTAAAGTTAAATACTAAGGCTGTTTCTAAAAAAGTTGCTGCGCATGGTACATGTGGACGTTAAACACATATTTCCTTTGGATGCTTTTGCATAAGGATGTGCATTTTTGAGGGCACTGACTTCGGTGGAAAGGAAGCTGAAAGCACTTTTGAGACCAGTCACTGGAATTCGCTATGATACTCAGAATCATGTGCCACAAATCTGAAACTACAAATATGGTCTTGTCCGGAAGGGAGCAGTAAACAGCGCGTAGAATTGATGTGCTTACGTTCACAGCTGATCAGACTGTTGCAGGGACTAAATGTGAACGTTCCTACAGCTCTCTAGTCGTTTTTGGTATTACTGAACCGCCACAGTCCCTATGGTGCGCCGCTGATAAATGATGTTCCACATACGAGGAAGCAGCAGAAATAGCTTTGGTTATGGGAGTTGGCGCTGCTGCTCGCTGGTGCTGCTGGCCCTGTGCTGGTGGTGCGAGCTGCAGCAGGACAAGCTTCACCCCCCTGCTCCCAAAGTGTCCAGGCATGCGCGCAGATGCCAAGCACGGCACCTCGTCGCTCTGTACACCCAAAAAGGGTACCTCATCATGGCAGCAGAGAGGAGGAGGGCTGGCACCAGGCTGGCAAGAAGCGCAGCATGTAAATAAAATTATAAGTATTTACAAAGCAATAGGTCTCGCAGTCGCAAGCCTTTTGAGCCATTGGCACGGTAAATGGCAATGCCTTTTATGAACAAGCATTGGCAAAGCCGATAAGTGGGGGTCAAATGTGCTAGCACCAGTAGCACATTGTATCAAGAAACAGAATAGGGTAGGGACACAGACAGAGGGGGCAGAGAGGGGTATTGCTGTAAAGCAGTCTTTTGTGGTGTCCAATGCAAGCTCTGGAGTGGAGGTGGAAGATTACACGCCAACAGCCAATTAGGAGTAGGTGAGTGATTTATGCTCTACTTGACCGAGGCTGGTTGCAAGAGGCAAGGATGATTGCCACGTCTGAAGGCATGAAAGAGGCTGGTTAAAGTCAGCCTAGGCTAAAATGTTCATACCCAATGCCCAGTCTACTGTGTACGCAGTGGGGATGTTTGACAATGTCAGAACTCAGACCTTCAAACAACTCATCACCTTCAGTGGCAGCATAAAAAGCAATGGGGGAGAGGGGGCGGTCCCACTGTGGCATGTGGCCGAACGCTGGACAAGCCCAGGAAGGAGAGTGCTGTCAGTCAGCAGTCGCATTGTGTGATAGAAGGCGCACAGGCTGCACAGCCTAGTGCGCTAGCTCAGAGGGGGCACTAACTGACAGTAAAGGCCTGCTTCCTTCAGGTGTTAGGAGTGCGAGTAACAGTGCTCGGGCTGCTCTGGCTGCTCTGGCTGTGTAGTGCTGGTGCTGGAGGTCGTCTCGTGACAAGGGGCTCATTACTATGTCACTCCTCAGAGCCTGTTACCCTGGGTCGCCTGTCAGGTACATTCAGACTAGGCCACAACAGTTGAAGCTAGCTTTCTTAAAACCTCAGCTAACACCTTTCCCTAATCCCTGCTGCTCAAAGTTTTTACATTGCAATGGCAGTCATTCATTACCCACTGAGAGTTGATGTTCATTCTTCTTTCATCTCCATCCCCTCCCCCACCGCCGTGGCTCTGGATGAATAACTTCTGTGGCAGGAAATTATCCCACCATAATGTCTGTGGACACAGTCAATAACTCTATAAAGTTTTAGTTGTTTGCTGGGTACTGGGCGTTATTCCACACCCAGGAGTAAATAAACGTGCCCCCTCGGGTCCTATCCCGGGTTTCTTCTTGGCTTTATTTGGAAGATGTCGAATGGCCCTGTGGCTGCCCTGCCACCCCTGAGTCTGCTTCCGAGGCCCTCTCTCAGCTGGAGCAGCTCTTAGCAGGAAGGGCAAGGGCGAGGGCGGAGGGGTGAGGTGACACCCCGAGGCTTATCCCGTTAATTACAGGAAGCACCCGAGTGACAGGCGACACGCGCCGTTTCTGCCATTAGGCAGGACTAGGCAGCCGCCTAGGGCGGCAAAATTGGGAGGGCGGCAAAAATCATACGAGTAGCAGCACCGAGTGGAGTGCACTGTGCAAGCGCACCTGCTGCTTGTACATGGTGCTGCGCAGCGCAGCTTTAGAGCCAGTCCTGCCAAGCGTCACGCAACAGGTGTGACACTCACGCATTCCAGTGCGGTGATCCGCATCACCGCACTGAAATGCATTGTCACGCATTTTGCCACCAGTGCCAGGCGCGCCACCTGCGGCGCCTGTGCCCTGGCTCTGACTTCTGCTCGACGGTGCTGCCTGAGCCCGAGTTTCTAAATAGTTAACTGCTCTCAGCCTCTGTGGAGTGGCTGAGAGCGCTACAATGTGTCTGCACTCTGCCCGCGGCTCGAGGCTTTCCCATCACACACTGCAGGTGGAGGGAGGGGCTGCCCTCTCTCAGCAGACGCGATACTGCTCTCAATCACCGGCCGTGGCACCACGGGGGCCGGGATAATATCCGGATGTGCTGGAGGTAGAGTGTGCCGTCACGTCCGGACTTGGAGGAAGTAGGCAGAAGCGGCGGGGGAATCTGAAGTGCAGGCAGGAGCTGGAGATTCGGACTCTCTCTCGGCATTATGCCAGCCAGCCCAAGTTTAAGTTAATTCTGCGTGGAGCAGCCTGTCAAAAGAGCGGTAAAAAAAAAGAATTCCTGCAATCAGCCCGACTAGCCAAGCCCCACTATTGCCATGTATGCTGCCAAGTACCACCCGACCCTCGCATAAAGGTGAGGATCAGAAAACAACTTACGGGGCACAGGCCTTTTGTAACCGGGAAACGGCCATTACAACGAAGCCTTTACAACGAAATCGTTAACCACGCATGCAGTACAACGCATGCGTGGTTAACACGAAAGCCTTTACCACGCATACCTTTACTACGAGGTTTGTAGTAAAGGTATATGTGGTAAAGGTAAAAAGTAAAAAAAGGGGGGCTTGGGGGGGTCTCCCCCCCAAAAAAGAAACTCACCTGAAGTCACGTCGGGTATCAGCGTCGTTTAAGAGAAAACGGAAAATAAACTTCCGCTTTCTCTTAACGACGTATGACGTCACCACGCTAGTAATTGTGGTAAATGTTATGCATGGTAAACGGAATTCGTTGTAACGTCATATATTCTTTGTAACCTTGCCGAGTCCTGCAGCCCGCTGCCTTTCTGCGCACGTGCCGCTCTCTGCAAGGTAAATCTTTCTACTTCGGCTCTCTCTGAGTCTCTCACGCTTTCATCAAGGTTCGTCCAATGTCTATAAGTGTGTTGAGAAGGGAGATTCCACTGACAGGTCCATTTGTCGACTCGTCCAACCCCTGTTTTACAGGCAAGGCAGCTCCCTGAGGAAGTTGTTTGTCAGTGAAGCTCTGCGCACTGCCATTTCTTACAAGTTTGTTTCACTTTTAGTTCTCCCTGCAGCCGTCACTTTCTTAACAACGCCTGAGTGCCCTGTTTGTGGTTTTCTGGGTTACGTGACAATATGAGCTACTATTGTGTAAAGAACATACAGTTTCTGTTTTGAAACCATTTTATTTTATTTTAAAAAAGAAATGCATATTGAGACGATCATCTACCATAAAGATGAATACTGTAAACCGGGATCCATCAAACCGAATCCTTCAACTCATCGAAAGGGCACAGGACACGAAGTTATGAGCAAAGGCGAAATGCATAAATAAAGCGTGGGAACTGTGAATGCTTTGATCAAGTGGGGGTGCTGGGTGAGTGAGGGTGGGGGCGGGTCAAAGGCGTGACTATGAAAAACAAATATTCAGTAACTTTTTTCGGACTTTCACCTTCTGCTAACAACATATAAAGTAATGCACATCATAAATAAACAAGCATTTACAATGCAATGGTTTTGCCTTTGTTAAAGTTTGAGCTATTGGCATTGCTCTTGACAATATTTTTATTTATGTTTTTTTTAACATAAATAAATGGCATTGTCATTTACAATGCCACTAGCTTGATCTCTCGCAAATGACACACACAAACACCCACAGAGAGCCCCCCCAATACACACTCAGAGGCCTCCCCACACACACACCCACACAGAGCCCCCCACACACACACCCACACAGAGCCCCCCCACACACCCACAGAGCCTCCCTACACACTGCGAGCCCCCCCACACACTGCGAGCCCCCCCACACACTGCGAGCCCCCCCACACACTGCAAGCCCCCCCACACACTGCAAGCCCCCCACACACTGCAAGCCCCCAACACACTGCAAGCCCCCCAACACACTGCAAGCCCCCAACACACTGCAAGCCCCCCAACACACTGCAAGCCCCCACACACTGCGAGCCCCCCCACACACTGCGAGCCCCCCCACACACTGCAAGCCCCCCCACACACTGCGAGCCCCCCCACACACTGCGAGCCCCCCCAACACACTGCAAGCCCCCACACACACTGCAAGCCCCCACACACACTGCAAGCCCCCACACACACTGCAAGCCCCCCCACACACTGCAAGCCCCCCCCACACACTACAAGCCCCCCAACACACTGCAAGCCCCCAACACACTGCGAGCCCCCAACACACTGTGAGCCCCCCCACACACTGCGAGCCCCCCCACACACTGCGAGCCCCCCCACACACTGCGAGCCCCCCCCACACACTGCAAGCCCCCCCAACACACTGCAAGCCCTCACACACACTGCAAGCCCCCCCAACACACTGCAAGCCCCCACACACACTGCAAGCCCGAGCCCAAGCGTAGTTACAGGCAAATAGAAGGGGGTCACGTAAATGAAAAGGACGAGAGTTCGTAATGATACGTGTATTAAGCACACAAACGCACTGGAGAATGAATAAAGGCAGTTACGCAGGTGACACTGGAGAGTGGTAGGAGAAGGTAATATAGTGTCATATAGTGACATGTAAGAAGCTCAAGTAGTGCATGGTCTAAAAACAGTCTCTGGGAGAGTCTACATCGAAAGAGGATATTAATATTGTGTGTCAATAACACAAGAAGAACCCCACAAAGGTATACAAGTAACAGAGGAGGGCGGGGGGGGGGAGGAAATCATGGAAGAACCGCTAGTCGGAAGGAATGTAAAATGATGCACGTTTCACCTGCTGCGCTCTGTGGATGTCCAGGTTCTCTTCGGAAGACTAAAGAAAAGAAAAAAAGTACGGGGTGATTATCAGAGGACGAGAGTGCGAGCGGCGTGATGACTGACAGTGACAGGGGGTCTTACCGTGGTGGCGACTACTGGATACAAAGTCGGCCACGTGGTAAAAAGTACAGTAAACGACCAGGGCACCCCGTGCCAAAGGTGGGAGTACTGTACTGGACTTGCCCGCCCTGTGTCCGGTAAATGTGTGATGTTTGCAGCTTGGACTGTCGTAAGTGGCAAGTGGGACACAGCCAGAAGGGCTGGCCAAAAGAAGGCCAGTACAGCAGTTTTGTGTCAATATGGGTTCGTTTAATAGTGGTTTCTGTATGAGTACACCAGTACATGGATTTGTGGAGCCATGGAAAACGTAGGTAAGGTAAAAAGGCGAGGGGGGAAAGACAGGCGACATCCTTAGCCTTTTTACTTTCTTTGAAATACCATTAGAATGCACAACCAGCCACAAATGTCCCCCATATTTCTTTAGTGGATGTTTCTGTTCTGTGAAGATGCCTTAACATTCTATCCACTTTTGCTCAATGTCCCTGGCCCACTATGATTTCCAATTGACTACTTAACTTCCCTCCGAGATACAGCAGTGTGTCGTGAAAGGTCTTAATTTGCATTTTGTGAAGGAGGTAGGCTTTTCTTTTGGGTGCTAAGGTCTGTTCTTTGTCCCAGGCCATTCACTCCTCACCCCACCTAGCCTGCCCTATTCATCTCTCCACTTATCCCCTGCTCCGCCGGCCCTCCTCCGTCTTTTCCACCTGCCACGCTCTCTCCTACTGACTGCATGTGTTCTCCCCCCCCCTCTAATAGACTTGTAGAGAGGGAAGGACAGATTCAGTAGTACTAGTGCGTGTTTTCTCCCTCAAAGTCCCTATTTCCTCTCTCCCCACCCCAGCTGCTCTTTTCTGCCCTTTTCATTCCCATGTCTCCCCATCTCTGTTCCCCTTCAGCTCGCGCTCAGTCCCCCCCCCCTCCCTCCAGTGCTCCCTCTGTCTCCCTCCTTTGGTCTGCACATGTCCCACACTATCTCCCCAGATCTCTCTCTCTTTCTCTTTTCACTCCGTCTTTCTAGCTCTCTCGTGATCTCTTCCGTGCTCACTCTCTCGTGCGGTCTGTCTTCTTGCTCTTCTCCCCCCGTGTCTCGTCTGTCACATCTCCCGCGGTCTCCTCCTCTTCCCTCCTCTCTTTCGCCCATCTCGCGTCCTTTCTCCTCCTCTTATCATCCCGCCGTTATCCCACCTCACCCTTGGTCGCTCTGTTGCTGTTCTGTTGCATCTTCTTTCGCCCCTGCTCCCTCTCCTGCGCTCTCTCAGTGTTGTCCTTTCTCTCTCCCTCTTTCTGTCAGGCACTCTCCGGCTCTTTAATCTCTCTCCCGATTTACCGCCCTCCTTCTTCCTCCTCTCCGTCACTTCGTCTGTCTCTCAGTTTCTCCTGCTCTCTGCCCACCTCTCGTGTTCAAACCTCTCCCGCTGGTCCCCCATCTGCTGTCCTCTTTCTCTCACCCGCCTCGCCCCTTCTCTCCCTCAATGCTGGGACCTCGGCGGCCCCTGCCGCCTCCCCGGCCCCTCTGCCTTACCTCGCAGCGCCGGTCTGAGCTCGCCATTGCTTGAAGGATAAAGAGGCTGCGAGGGGCTGGGGTGCCCCCTCCATGCCTGCAACCTCCGGTCTCCATGACAACAAGGACGCTGCTCCCTCTCCTTCCTCATTGTGTCTCTGAAAGCATGTGGAAAGGGCTGGTGGGGGCAAGGGGGGAGGAGGGAGAGGAGATCTGGGGACGGGTGCGAGGAATGGAGCAGGGGGGCTGAAGGGCGGAGAGGGAGAAGAGGAGGAGGGAGAAGGCATCATTGGAAGGGCCGGGGTGCAGATAAGGGGGGAGTAGCTGTGGGGAGGATCAGCGATGGAGGAGTGGGGAGAAGAAGGAAAGGGGGGTAATCGGTGAATAGCAAATGCAAACTCCTGCACCTCTCAGCATCCAGAGACCCGCAGACTTCCACCTGCCCTCGCTGCAGACCTGGGGGTACAGTGGGCATCTCTACCAGCGCCCCGGAGCCACCGGGGGTGTCCCCAGCATTCACAAGCACCCACAGTCGTCTACCCCGGCACTTAGTGACGCACAGCCTGCCGCTGTGCTCTCTCTCTCACAGGGAGGGTACACCCAAACACCCGTCCAGCACACTTCTCACACCCGAAAGTGCACTCTAGCATCCCCTCTGTACCCATGCAGCTACTGACGCCCCCAACACCCATCTAAACTCGGAGTTACAGCTGGTGGTACCCCCACCGCTATTTCCCGCCCGGGGAGTTTCAGGCTGCGCCATCAGCCCGCGGAGCGTTTCTCTCTCATATATGTTATGTTGAAGGAAATTCCGCCTGCCGATTCTCCGCAAATTGGAGGATTTTTGGTTCCGCCTATTCCTTTCAACCCAGTACACAGGTGGCCCTTGGGACGAGGGTGTCCACCTGTCAGTCTGTCCGGTTTGTGTCTGTAGGTGAGCGCTCACAGGGGCGTGTCCCTTGCCTGCACCCTCTTAGCGGATTCGGCTCAGTATCTGAACTGCTGCTGTGGTTTTCGGGAAGGGTGCGTCTCTGGTTCTGCCGTGTGCCTGTTTTCACCGGTCAGGGGTGCATTTCCACGTTTTGCTGAATTTTAGTAAATAGTAACCTAGGCGCGATTTAAAGGGCTGCAACCAGGAAAGAGAAATGAATCGCGGAAGAGAGAGAGATGACAGCTAATAAGGGGCTACTGCGGTCAGCATCGGGTGGACGGGATGGCTCTCACCTGAGTCAGAAGGTCAGAAGACGCATCCGGTCCGCGCGTCCATGTAGCGAGTTCCGAGTAATGGACGTGTCCCGGCACCCCTCCCTTCTCTGCGGCCGCACTCACCGGTACTTGGACGCTGCAGCTCTTCCTCACCCGGTCCCGCTTCTTAGGGCCGCGTGCTCTCACGGGCGGCGGCGGGGCTCCTCTTCCACCATGGAGCCCTGCCGGTGGGTGC
This sequence comes from Lissotriton helveticus, assembly GCF_964261635.1. Classification (NCBI taxonomy): domain Eukaryota; kingdom Metazoa; phylum Chordata; class Amphibia; order Caudata; family Salamandridae; genus Lissotriton; species Lissotriton helveticus. The sequence goes on along the minus strand of NC_136065.1, from coordinate 1,374,440,390 downwards.
AGCTGCTTCTCCTTGTCCGCGCTGGGGGAGCGGGACTTCCGGGTCGCCCCCTCAGCTTCCGGGTCGTCGCGGGCAGCGCGGCGGCCCGTCTCAGCTACTGCAGGCGGGGAGTGAATTCACCGAGGGGTGGGCTCCCTCGAGGTGAAAATAAACAATAGTGGCAAGGTCCCTGGGCGCCTGCCAGGGGACAATTTAATTACAAAAAAGCGAGGTGAGCACTCGCTAGGGCAGAAAAGCGCTATGAAGCGCTCTGGGTGTTTTTCACGAAACTCCCCGGCCCGAGCAGGAAGGCGGGTGCCGGCAATGCCGGACCAGATTCGGGGGCGTTCCCGGCTTTCGGCTGACGTCGCGTGACGTCGGCAAAAGCCAAAGAATCTCGGGAACGCCCCCGAATCTGGTCCGGCATTGACGGACAGGCCCCTCGTCCAATGGCTATGCTCCATTTATGGAGCCAGCCAATGAATGACGAGGGCCGACCCAAACCCACACTACAGTTCTCATTAGGTTTTCGCCTGCGCGAAAAAGATGCGCAGAGCGCATCTTTTCGCCAGGCAAAACCTAAAAAACAAATGCATGTTAAGTTAATCAGTGTGAAATCCACTTTTGTGCATTATGAAGCCTGTGTAAATTGATGCACTGCAGAGGTCTGTGCGTGCAACCACAGAGCTACATAATTGAAACCGGTGTGTATCAGTGCATTGTAGTGCCCCGGTTAAAAAAACAACAAAGCCTCGTTAATCCGCAAATGGTCCTAAAGACCTGTGATCGGGTACAGCTGTGTGTGCCCGGGAAGCTGTCTCAGCAGCCCGGGCTGACACACACCAGGGCCCTTTCCCAATGGGCGTTGCTCGCTGTTCACACCCGCCCGCTGCATTCTCCCCTGAAGACTTTCCATTCCCATGCCCAGTGACAGTGAGAGGACCTGTACCTTCCGACCCGTCCCCGAGCTTCACACCCCTCCCGGTCTGTTTCGCAGGCACAGGGCCGACAAGGCTGCACTCAGGTCCCTGGATTGCCTGTCCCAGACCTAGAATTGGCAGCAGCTGTCCTGGAAGCCTCCCAGCCATTTGCCTTCTGCTCAAAAATATAATAGCTGGAGAAGCAGAGACTCAAGGTTGAGTCTGAGGGTGTGTGTCTGCCGAGGCGTGCCAACTGATGCATACACGACGCTCTCCTGTCATCCTGCTACTGCCTCCTGCAACCCCCACAAGGCAATGAAAGTTTTTTTTTATTTTAATGCATGCAGCATGCTTTTCAAAAGAATCTGCATTCTGTGGTCTGGTAACCTTGGATTTGTCTCTCAGAAGCTAAGAAAGCGCTCAGTGCGAGGGCAATAACCCCCGGACTCCCCCATACCGTGGGAAGTATCTACCCCGAGACCAGTACCCCTGTTATCCAAATACACTTAGCCAACAAGGTCGTAGTTGTTTTGGTGGTTGTTGGCCGCAGTTTTATTGGGGTCATAAATCATATCTGGGTCATATACATGTCAACACCATATCCCATAAATCATATCTGGGTCATAAATCATACATGCCATCACCATAGTCATAAATCATATCCGGGTCATAAATCATACATGTCATCATCGTTGTCATAAATCATATCTGGGTCATAAACGTGTCAATCATCATATTGTGCAGATCATATCGTGGTACATTCAGTTCGTAGATGGCACGCCTACCAAACCAGTTCTTTTGTTAGTCCTTGGTAGTCCTCTTTGTCGTGTTACCTCTGGGACCACCATTTGGCTGGTCACCCACGCCCTTTGCGTGTAGGGAGGGGTAGCTTCTCCAAGGAGTTAGGCCCAACTCGCTACCTTTTTTGTGCCCTGCCGTCCGGCCGGGTCTGGGCCGCGAGCGCCGTCTCCGTTTGCTACTCTGTGGTAAATAAATAAATAATACCCTATTTTTGACTAGGCATATATCATAACAGATAGCTCAATAAATAAGAGTCAAGATTCGAGGTAGTAGGAGTTTTTGCAGGTTTAATACAGCATAAGGACAGGGACAGGACAACCTGCATAGGATGACCCAGCAGCTGCTGGGGCCAGGTCTGGGATGAGCGCGCTAACATTTAATAACAATACATGAACTTATATACATAACGCAAACACATAGCATTACATTGCAGTAGGCGTAGCAGTGGGTGGAGCAGAAGGCGTGACGCGTAGCAGTCGCGAAAGATAAGAGTAAAAGTAGGTGTAACTGGGCGTATACATAGACATGTGGTGCAGACGTAACAGAATATGTCATGAATGGGGCGGAAACATAGGAGGGGGCTACCTAAGGAGCCGGGACCTCTAACCTGGTGGTGCGCGTAAACTGGCAATGACGTGTTACGAGGAGAAGCTGGGGGCTATGAACTCTGTGCTAGGAGCAGAGACTAAAGTCTGGAGGGTCGGAGCGACATGCACCTAAACCCTATCTAGTATCTGATGTTTAGGGAACATGTTGATATAAACTAGAAGTCATGAGGGGAAAAGCTAACTGACTCTAAGACTGGAGCATGCATTTATTCTACATGTAGTGCGTGATGGAGAATATTAAATGACCATTAAATGCAGTATTTCTCTAACGTGGAGCCGCATAGGCTAGACAATGACGGAAACTATTGATGCAGTTCAGTAACTTAGGAATGCAGCGAAGGAGGACTGAACTGATAGCTGGAATCATAACATACTCTTGGCAGACTCAGAGGCAGAGCCAAGCTGCACCGGGCACTGCGAGGCAGGAAGTGAGTGAAAGGTCGAGGATACAGGTGGGGGCTGTATCGCTCCTTAGCGAGAATTTCAGGAGACAGGAGCTGAATCTGAAGTCCAGGCCCTTTTGAGGCCTAGAAACGGGGACTTTATAATGGAATAACGTGCACACTGAGAAACGTGGCAACGTAACTTTACACAGGCCTGATATTCGTAGTATTCACGAGGACGGGAAACTGGCATACTAGAGGTGGACACAACTATAATTGCGTCATTAATCAGACATGAAGAGTACATATGCATATTGGTCATGCACACATAACATATGATGGATGAGGCGTAGGGACACAGAACATGGCAAAATTTACTTTTCCACATTCCCTCCTTGTCACTACGTTTCCATCAGGAAACATCAATATTCATGATACCATCTATCATTTCATACAGTACCATTTGCTCGTCTTGAATTGTCTTGGAACGGGATTTAGAACGGGGCTTGGGACTAGGAATACAAGAGGTAGCACAAATGCCGCAAATCGCAGGGCCACATTGTATACAGAGGCAGCAGCTGAATATGATCGCTACTGCAATACCTAGAAAAGACAGGACTTTCCATCCCCAGGCGGAAATTATATTCCAGAACCAACCGGACCATGTCCAGGTGCCTGGATCTTGGTGTAACAGATGGGCAATTTTATGGAGTTTGGTTATAGCTGAATAAACAGACGGCGCGTTATTTGGAATGAAAATGCAACAACTAGATCCGAGGACTCTACAGGCCCCGCCCCTATCGGCCAGTATGACGTCAAGGACGAGACGATTCTGTAAAACGACAATTCTCATAAAAGATTGCTCTTCAGTTAAGTTACCTAGAGCGGAGGCAGTCTCATCTACTACTGCTTCAAGGGTTCTTGTTAACCTACGGATTAGCTTACTATTTACAACTGTGCCTAAATAAGGAAAAACACCTTTATCAATATCAATGAATTGTTCTGCGGCAGTTTCAGTATAATCGATAATCGGGAGATTTCTCTTGTGTCTAGTGTGTACTAGGAAGGAATTCCTATGGTAGTCAGGTGGGGCTAGAAAAACAGGTGGCAGTAGGAAAGCAATGTAACAGGTTCCCTCCCAATCGAGGGGCAGACGAACATATGCGGTTTGACCACAAACAAAATAAGAATGACGTGAAGCTTTGAAAATAGATTTCCCACTGTCACTATACTTGACAATAGTAGTACATTCACTATGTCCTACATGTACGGAACCCCTATTTCGGACACATAATTCGCCTTTGACTGGTAGTACTGAAATAGCAGGTGAGTCTGGAGTAGTATCAGACTGAACATTCAGGACCATGAAATTCGACGAGTAGTTACCTAAATTATAGACTTCATTTTCTAGATCTAAACCTGTTCTGTGGGGGAAACCTTGCTTGTCTGGGAAACATGTACTGTTAAGAAAAGACATATCTGTTGAGGATGACGTTAACGTGGACCATGCTCCACACGAACCATTATGTGAGAATGGATAAGGAAAGAGTGGCAGAACTCCCTTCGGGGTCTGGAAAGGGGGGAGTCGACCACACACCCAACAATTAGTGGCATTGCTGGTCTGGTGTGAGTAATGTAACATGCGGATAAATGTGTTGTTACGCATAGCGAGGCGGTAAGAATATTCGTGAGGAGGCAGATCACTGAACGTGTGCTCTACTGTAACATTAGCAGACATATCTACATGAGAAACTGGAAAATACAGATAGAACGCATAGCTGGTGCAGGAAATCATTATGCTGATGAATAATATGAAACTTAGAAAAACGATACATTGAATTGAGTTTTGACTAACTCTCTCACTATGGGGGTCTATTTTATACATGTCAGAAACAGTCTAACCGTTTCACCTAGGGGAGGACTTATACAATCAAACTGACTGACTTATTTTACTAGACCGGAGCTTTAACTTATACTCCTGCTGCGGAGTTTTCTCTAACAGGGAAGGGGTTGTAGCAATGTCTTTTGCGGGACAGTCCTTAGGAACAATGTTTTGGCAGTCCTTAAAATCCTGGGAATCCTTGGAAATGTTTTTAGAAACGGGTTTCAATCCTTTAAAAAGTTTTACATGAGAAAGGTGTATCCATCCTTTGCGACCTTCCAACTTCACGGCTGTACGGGTGGTGAGGAGGACCTGACGTGGCTCCTTCCAACGAGGTTCCAGCGGACTTGATCTGTCAAAGTTTCGGACCATCACCAGGGAACCTGGAACGATTTCATGCGGTGCCACCTCGGTATTGTCTGGAAATGCGGCAGCAACCTGTGAACGACATGAGTTGAGGGCAGACATCAAGGAAGCTAGGTAATCTGTCAGCATATTACATGAAACATCAGTAATACTTCGGGGTCTTGGAGTACCCCACATGTTAGGGGGGCGGCCGAATACGACCTCATACGGGGACAGACCTGATCTGGAATGTGCGACCATGCGCATATAAAACAAAGCGACTGGCAGAGCTACTAGCCAGTCCACACCTTTTTCTTTACAAACTTTAGCAATTCGAATTTTCAGAGTCTGATTATGTCTCTCGACTAGACCAGCTGCTTCAGGATGGCGTACACAATGGAACTTCCACTGGTACCCTAACAAAAGGGAAACGTGCTTCATGAGTTCAGATGAGAATGGCTGACCGTTATCAGAATATACGACTCTAGGGAGTCCATATCGAGGGAAGAATTCACGAACCAACTGCTTGGCAGTGGTCGCGGCTGTGTAATCTGGGACTGGATATGCTTCTGTCCATCTGGACAAAGCGCATACAACTACAAGGACATACTTGAAACCTCGACATCGCTCCATCTGAATATAATCCATCTGGAGGACCTCAAAAGGGTGGTCAGGAGGCTGGAATCCACCTTGTTCCACCGGGACACTTTTACCTGGATTGAACTGACAACATATCATACAGGTACGGACTTTCTGCTTGGCTGCAGCTCGTAAATGCTTGTTGAACCAAATGTTCTGGATACTATCTAACATAGCTTTTTCTCCTAAATGTGCTGGACTATGTGCGGTATTAATAATGACTTGAACCATAGAGTCGGGGAGAAACCATGTGGCTCTACCCTTTGTTAACCATCCTTGATCTGTCTGGACCCCTCCTTGTTCAGACCATTTCTTGATTTCATCGGGAGTAGCATGTAACTGGATATCTATGACATCTCGTGTAGGGTCCTTAACTGTCATACATGTAGTCGGATCTGGAGTATGTGTCATGTTAACTGGAATGTCCGGGGTCTGTGCTGTAAGCTTGGCTGTGCGATCTGCTAGATCATTACCTTGGGAAATAGTGTCAGTAACTTTCGTATGTGCTTTGCATTTCATGATAGCGATAGATGTCGGTAAGTGTATGGCATCCAACAGAGCTTGAATAAGGAGACCATGCTGAATCTTGGTTCCATGAGAAGTCATGAAACCTCTCTCCTGCCAGAGCACTCCGAAGTCGTGTACAACTCCGAATGCGTAACGTGAATCTGTGTAAACATTAACTTTCTGGTTCATGGCGTGTATACAGGCTTGTGTCAGAGCAACTAGCTCTGCTGCTTGAGCGGACAGGGTGTCAATGCGGTGTGTCTCAATAACTTCGGTGTCAGTAGTCACTGCATATGCGGCGACTAGTTCTCCTGTACTAGTTCTCATACATGAACCATCCACATAAAGTGTCAGGTCGGGGTCTGGTAACGGAATGTCTGTCAGGTCTTGTCTTGGCTTAGTCATAATGTTAACTACTTCCACACAGTCGTGTGTGGCAGAATTTGAACTAACTGATGGTAACAGTGTAGCAGGATTTAAAACGTTGCAGCGTCTGATTTCTATGTGTGGCTGAAACAGTGTCAATTCATAACCTGTTAAACGTGCAATTGTCAAGTGCTGAGTTTGTGTTCGGTTTAAAAGAACTTCCACGGAGTGTGGGACTTGTACTGTCAAGGAGTGTCCTAAAACTATGGAATCACTTTGTCTGATAGCTAGTGCTGTGGCTGCAACTGACTTGAGGCACGCAGGCAACGCCTGGGCGACTGGATCTAGTGTGCTCGAAAAATAAGCACAGGGCTTGTATTGTCCTGCTTGATCTTGTGTGAGAACAGATAATGCTGTACCTTCACGTTCAGTAACGAAAAGTGTAAAAGGCTTACTGTAGTTCGGTGTAGCTAGAACTGGAGCTTGGCATAGGGCTTTCTTTAATTCGTTGAAACTAAGTGTATGTTCAGATGTCCAAGGGAGGACAGTCGATACGGCTGCCTCCTGTGTCGTTAACTGTATCAGTGGCTTGGCTAGAAATGCATACTGCGGAATCCATTGTCTACAATAAGAAGTAAGGCCGATAAAAGCACGTACCTCCTTCTGGGTTCTGGGCTGGGGAAGACTCGCTATTAACTGGATACGGTCTGGTGTCAACTGCCTACCCCTCTTGGACAGCAAGTGTCCTAAGTATACCACTTGCTGGACACAGAATTGAAGCTTCGAAGGGGACACCTTGTGCCCCATCTCGGCTAGGAAATACAGAACCGTCAGTGACGCTCGCTCGCAATCACGTTCAGAACGGGCTGTGATCAATAGATCATCGACATACTGGAGCAGGGCAGTGTCAGTTGGCATGTGAATGTTGTCTAGTTGTCTCTTAAGTGCTTGACTGTAAATACTAGGACTTTCTGTGAAACCTTGAGGAGCGCGTGTGAACATATAGCTCCTTCCATTTAAACAAAACCCGAAAAGAAACTGGCTATCTGGATGAATAGGAACACTAAAAAATGCATTCTTGAGGTCTATGACAGTAAAGAACGTGGCTTCGGAATCAATGGCTGTTAATATGGAAGAGATATCTGGGACAACTGGGTACTGTGGAGTAATACATTTATTAAGCTCTCGTAAATCAATCACTAATCGATATACTGGGGGTGCATTTGGATCAGTACGTTTCATGACTGGAATGATCGGAGAATTACATACATTGGAGTCAGTTTCTACAACTACTCCTTGAGCAATGAGCTCGTCAATAATTTTGGATAAGGCTGCTACAGCCTCGGGTGGCAATCTGTACTGTCTGATTCGGGGTAACACTACACCTGGTTTGAGAGTCACACGATGGGGTGTGATTTGCATGTAACCTACATCAGTTGGACCTTGCGCCCATAAGTGCTGCGGAACTTTAGACAGTCTGGAATCAAAATCTCGTAATACATAGTGACCCTTAAAGTCACGTAGGAACAGACGTATTCCCTCTGGGGAACAGCATATGACTGCACCTAATTCTTTCAGCGTTTTAATGCCTAATAGATTTTCTGGACATGACTTAGTAAGTAACAGATCAGTAGTACGGGACAATGGACCTACTTCTAGAGTGACTGGCTTTGATATTTCATTTATAATGGGTTTTCCTGAAAATCCAAGGGAAACATTTCTTGAGCCTGAGAGCGGAGCCCCTGGAACTTCGGCATGACTAATTGTGGTCCTACTTGCCCCTGTATCGATCAAAAACTTTCTGTCTTTCCCTAATACTTGACTGTGAACATAGGGACCTTCTTGATCTACAGGTATCTCGATGAGAGGCAAGCCTACCTCCCTCTCTAGGCTGTTTCATGAATATGGCTGGTACTCTGGATACTCAGACTGTGCATACTGGTACATCTGTGATGTGACATGCTGTGTTGCAGCAATAGGCTGCGGTGCTGTAACTGTCTGTGGTGCATTCTGTAGCTGAGGAATCTGTGAAACTTGTTCTTGTCTAGGCGGACGTGGTCTTTCTTTAGTCTTACCGGTAGCTATGTTGTGTTTCAGAACTGCACACTCATTTATAAAATGACCTGGCTGTTTACAATAATTGCAGTTCCCTTTAACGGGAGCTGCAGGATGACTGGCTTGATTCGGACCCCTCTTCTGACTGTCTTGAGGAACAGATTGTGCAACTAGCACTTTCATTTTCGTGTCTTTCATACGTTTTCTTTCGTGTTCTTGCTCTTCTCTGATTCTATTCTGGTGGTACTGGAGCATCTGGAGCATCTGGGACGGAGTATTTGCTTGCCAGGTGCTTTCGACTTTCAAAACTCGATTTTTAATTGGTGGACTTGAATTCTCGACTAATTTAGTAACAAAAAGGTGAGGGTATGACTCACTACTTGTCTTGAGGCCACTGTTAATACTGAAACATTTTTCAAATCTAGAATAAAAATCACTAATATTTTCATCTTGTTTCTGTTTACAGGCTGAGATTGCATCCCAGTCTTCTTTTCTCGTTGTCAATAATCTGGGTAAAACTTGAATTAATAATTCTGGTAATTCTTTACATTTATCTCCAAGACCAGTACCTGGTACTCGTGCCTTGTCTTCAGCTTCTAGAGCTGTCCACTCGATCTTTTTCTCTCCCACCTCCCATTCTTTTTCCTTTAGCTTTTCATACACCCCTGCGGGCAACAGGACCTTTAACATTTTAATTATATCTGGGTAAGTGTATTCTCCCATACGGAGCATGTCTTTTAATTCTCTATGGAACCCCGCTGGATCTTTGTCATGACATGGAATTAATTTCTTCATCTCGAGGAGTTCCATCTTTGTGATTGGAGTGTATACAAACACTCGTTGCATTTCGCCACCCGCTCCTTTAACTGGGTGGACTTCTCGTAACGGATTCTGTCTGTCTATATAGAATGATTTACTTTCTGGGGGTGAGACATGAACAAAATGCGGGTTCAAGAATGTTCTATATTTGTGACGCTGTTCTAGAATGACACTAATTAAATCGGTACCTAGACCTCTCCATCTATACTGGAGTAACTCGTTCAGGATATCATGTAACGGACCTGGATCAGAGTGCTGACCCTCATACAGAGTAATGAGGTGCTGGATCATATACATACCCGCCAGTCGTTGCTCGGCTGGGGGCAATTTCAGAAACATTTGTGCCACTATTTCGTCTGGAAAAGTGGTAGAATCAGTAATCCATCTGACTGCTGATCGGACTAGTTCTTGTTCATGCATATTACTTAACTCACTGTAACCGATTCGTGATTTCAGAATGTGATCAGTAGCTTGAAATACTTGTTCTAGGGAACCTTGTTCTGGTGCTGAATGATGGAAAATAGACTTGTGTTCTAGACGTAAATGGCGATCTGGAAATCTAGATTTTCCTACATACGCTATTCTGGCAGTATTCTCGTCGTCTTCCTCTTCAGGATCAGAGGTACTTTCTTTCTCGCTTACTTGTGCTGCTTTACGCTGTTCATGTAACTTTATTATTTCTTTACGGATTTTCTTGTACATACTTTCCATGGCACTAATAGTGTTGTGCTTTCCTTCGGCTATATTATCACTCCACCTTGTCAGAGTTTTCATTTCTCCCGGGTCTTTAGACGGGTAATCTTGTTCTCTTATTAGACAATTAATTAAGAACTTTAATATCATGCGCTGAATCTCGGCTTTCCTTTGAGACATGGCATCACTAATACTTTGTGGATCATCCCCTGTACGGATGAAACGATATATTCTGTCTAGGTCTTCTTTCATATTCGGTAGGGTGACTAGATACTCGGTCACTCTCCTTACGCGTACGGAATATAAAACCATATTAAACTCGCCTGGAACTGGGTCATAGACACATTCGCTAAGGGTTTGCCTGATTTCTGCAACGGACTTATTACTTTTAGGAGTACGCTGTGATGCTTGAGCATGTAATTCGAGTGCTGATAAACGCTTGTGTGGCGGCGGAGTTTGAGGAAGACCTCCTCCTGCGGCCCCTAAACTGGAATCGTCGACGGACATTCTTCGTGGCGGAGCGGGAAGTTGAAATGCTGGCTGGACCGGGGGTACCGTAGCAGGTACTGCATGGGGTGCCCCGGTATCTGGAGGAGCAGGATGTGCCTGATTTACAGGGACTGGCGGAGCGCGAACAGGATTTGCATATTCGGGGACCGTGTCGTCCAAATAGGACGAAATAAAAATATCAGCTGCGGTCGGTTTGTGACGTAGCTTGGTCGGAACTAACGGTGGCGGGAAATTACTGGATGCCTCTGGGGTCGCTTTTGGCAAGCCCTCGGCAAGAAGAGGATACATACCCTTAATGAGGGCATTCCTCTGTCTGTCTGATTGTTCGGCTTTGACTCGTTCACCTATCTCGATTAATTCTCTTTCTTGGGCTCGTTCTTGGGATTCTCTACTTACTTCTGACTTTCTGATTTCCTTTTCGGTTCTTCTATGAGCTTCCTTGCGCCATAACTCGATGGCATCTTTCTGTGACTGTCTGGCTTTCTTTTTCCATAATACTTCTTCTACTCGCATGATGCATTCGGCATCCCATGTACCCGATACGGGCCATCTATACTTTTCTTCTAACTGTTTGGTATACTCTACCCATAAATCTAGATACAATATGGCGCTTATGCCATGTTTCTGATACATAAAGTGACCTGGACTGTCCCTAGGCGGAACAGGAACTGCTTCTTCTAATAAACCCTTTCTAGTTTTTAGCTGACGTAATCTCGAAAAGAGCGGCATTGTAAACTTGAATCGGAACACAATACAATACACAATAAACAATAACAACTGGGAAAACAATTCAGGCATACCACGACATTGGAAATACATAGAACAATATCATAACATAACAGTTCGAACAAAATATTACCTGGAATACTGAGAACAGAAACACAAGAATTTTCTCGAGAACGGAACAGACTAGAGTTACTGGATGCACTGCTGTAACAGTACGGAACATACCGGTCCCATAAAGGGACGCATCAAGACCCGTATCCACCTAGGTGAACACTTCGTTTGTGAGTCTGGGCACCACCAACCCACGGACCAGGAGTCAATTTAGACTGACCCTGTCTAGATACTACCCCAGCAATGGTACTCACCGGGCAGCAAGAACGGAAGGCCTCGGACGGGACTGGACTGCTACGACGACGGACTTCGGACTTCAGTTACGGGTGGGCCTCCGGATACCTCGGACCTTGGACTCTCGGCTTGGGCTCTGGTCGGGACTCGCCGCGTTCCTCCACCGTCTCGTTTGGATGCTGGACCGCCTCCTCCGTCTCCTCCGTGGGCCTGAGGGATACTTGAGCAGAAATATCTGCCACTGCGCAGAAGAGTTCCGTCACAACTACAGAGGGTCAGGGAGTCGGCGTGGCTTCACCGACGCGTGGGGAAAGGGCAAGTCCCTATTCGGGCGCCATTATGTGGTAAATAAATAAATAATACCCTATTTTTGACTAGGCATATATCATAACAGATAGCTCAATAAATAAGAGTCAAGATTCGAGGTAGTAGGAGTTTTTGCAGGTTTAATACAGCATAAGGACAGGGACAGGACAACCTGCATAGGATGACCCAGCAGCTGCTGGGGCCAGGTCTGGGATGAGCGCGCTAACATTTAATAACAATACATGAACTTATATACATAACGCAAACACATAGCATTACATTGCAGTAGGCGTAGCAGTGGGTGGAGCAGAAGGCGTGACGCGTAGCAGTCGCGAAAGATAAGAGTAAAAGTAGGTGTAACTGGGCGTATACATAGACATGTGGTGCAGACGTAACAGAATATGTCATGAATGGGGTGGAAACATAGGAGGGGGCTACCTAAGGAGCCGGGACCTCTAACCTGGTGGTGCGCGTAAACTGGCAATGACGTGTTACGAGGAGAAGCTGGGGGCTATGAACTCTGTGCTAGGAGCAGAGACTAAAGTCTGGAGGGTCGGAGCGACATGCACCTAAACCCTATCTAGTATCTGATGTTTAGGGAACATGTTGATATAAACTAGAAGTCATGAGGGGAAAAGCTAACTGACTCTAAGACTGGAGCATGCATTTATTCTACATGTAGTGCGTGATGGAGAATATTAAATGACCATTAAATGCAGTATTTCTCTAACGTGGAGCCGCATAGGCTAGACAATGACGGAAACTATTGATGCAGTTCAGTAACTTAGGAATGCAGCGAAGGAGGACTGAACTGATAGCTGGAATCATAACATACTCTTGGCAGACTCAGAGGCAGAGCCAAGCTGCACCGGGCACTGCGAGGCAGGAAGTGAGTGAAAGGTCGAGGATACAGGTGGGGGCTGTATCGCTCCTTAGCGAGAATTTCAGGAGACAGGAGCTGAATCTGAAGTCCAGGCCCTTTTGAGGCCTAGAAACGGGGACTTTATAATGGAATAACGTGCACACTGAGAAACGTGGCAACGTAACTTTACACAGGCCTGATATTCGTAGTATTCACGAGGACGGGAAACTGGCATACTAGAGGTGGACACAACTATAATTGCGTCATTAATCAGACATGAGGAGTACATATGCATATTGGTCATGCACACATAACATATGATGGATGAGGCGTAGGGACACAGAACATGGCAAAATTTACTTTTCCACAACTCCCCTCCTTGGCCCGGCCACCTCACCCTGCCGTGCGGCATCCCAAAATGAGTGGCCTACTTCTACACACCGCCCTGTTGGTGTGTCTCCTTAGCCATCCGTTGTAACAATTTCCGCCAATGCTTGTGTTGCTGTCCAGCACTGCGACAACTGCTGGTTCCTAGGTGTGGGTGGGTGGGTCCAAAAATTCAGGTGCGCCGCTTCCCCCGCTCCACGAAAATTAGGAGCTATCTGGGGGGAGCGGCAGCTTATATCCCCCCCTTCTGCTCGTCTGCTCCTTGCAGCTGCCCCCCCATTGGGGGGTTTGTACCATGCTGTCCCCCCTATTGGCTGGGGGTTCCTTGGTGCCAACAGGATGTTCCCCTGAGAGGTGTTGAGCCTTCCTGCCGCTTCTGGGCGCCCAGAACCGGTTCTTCCACTGGGGCTCACCGTGGGTTTGGCGCCGGCCCTTGAGCCTCCCCCCCCCCCTTCGGGGGGTTGCGGCGGCCTCTGCAATAACCCCCGGACTTCCCCCATACCGTGGGAAGTATCTACCCCGATACCAGTACCCCTGTTATCCCAATACACTTAGCCAACAAGGTCGTAGTTGTTGTGGTGGTTGTTGGCCGCAGTTTTATTGGGGTCATAAATCATATCTGGGTCATATACATGTCAACACCATATCCCATAAATCATATCTGGGTCATAAACATGTCCTACGTCATATCTGGGTCATAAATCATACATGCCATCACCATAGTCATAAATCATATCTGGGTCATAAATCATACATGTCATCATCATTGTCATAAATCATATCTGGGTCATAAACGTGTCAATCATCATATTGTGCAGATCATATCGTGGTACATTCAGTTCGTAGATGGCACGCCTACCAAACCAGTTATTTTGTTAGTCCTTGGTAGTCCTCTTTGTCGTGTTACCTCTGGGACCACCATTTGGCTGGTCACCCACGCCCTTCGCGTGTAGGGAGGGGTAGCTTCTCCAAGGAGTTAGGCCCAACTCGCTACCTTTTTTGTGCCCTGCCGTCCGGCCGGGTCTGGGCCGCGAGCGCCGTCTCCGTTTGCTACTCCCCTCCTTGGCCCGGCCACCTCACCCTGCCGTGCGGCATCCCAAAATGAGTGGCCTACTTCTACACACCGCCCTGTTGGTGTGTCTCCTTAGCCATCCGTTGTAACAATTTCCGCCACGCCGCAGGGAGGCGCACGTCTTCCTGCGGCTCCCCCCAGCTCTCGTGATTATTGTGGCTTACATGCACAATTGCGGCACCAGAAGGCACTTCACTGACTCTCATCCTTCCTTCCGCCAGCTAGACTCGGTCGTGCCCAAATGGCTCTAGGCGACCAGGGCAAACCCAAGGCGAAAACCGCCATAGATATTCTGAGCCAGCCTTGTGCACTTGTGCGCGGCTGTGCTTTTTCCCTTATTTGTGAGGCCGGCCCCCGTACCCACACCGGGGTGGGCGCAGGATCTGCGCTCGGGGCCACTCGCACCCAGCGCAACAGTCATTCCCTTTGGCCCGGGGGACTAAGTGATTTGCCCAGAATCACAGGATGTTTGAGCCTCCTTGTCGAGGCTGGACTGTGGTTTATGGTATGCTCAACCTGCCCACTGTCTGGATTCCTTCCTCTGGCCTTATTAGGCCGCGCCATGTCGTATGCATTCCCCTTTTTTTTTTTTTTTTTTTGCCGTTGCACGATTGCCCTATGCTCTCATGTACTCACCGTCTGCTTTTTGTAATTTGCCCACTTGTAACTATCCCCTCGCTGTTGCCGGTCGACCTAAAACATTCGCTTCATTGTGGGCCGGGCGCAACGGGTTATTGGGTAGTCGTGATCCGCCGTCTGCACGGATGTGTGCCCCTGGGGCAAAGTGACTGCCCAGGTGGGGATGAGCACCTTGGTGCTGGCAAGCTTCTGTGCTTGGATCTAGTGACCACGCGGATTCATGTAGCCATTGCTGTAATTTGAGTTTGGCTCCAAAGTCGCCCTTTCAAGTCCGAGTAAGCTAGCCCAGCCTTTCATCTTTGAGAGGTCGATAACCCACATGCCGTAGCACTGGCCATAAGCATCTGATATTTAGCGCCGGGGTGCGGAATGTCCGCCACCGCCATTGTCCCCCTTTTGGGGGGAGGGGCTGAGCAATCCGTGTTGAGTTTCACCCCTGCCACCTTCCGGCAAGTCCGTGTTTACACAATCATGCCGCAAGCGTCTCCACTCAAAGGGTGGGGTTGGGTAATTCCTCATGCTTATTCCAGTGCCTTCTACCTGTCAGACATCCCATTGGCATGCAGCGCTTCCAGGTCTGTAGAAGTCTGAGTTTTTTTTTTGTTTTGTTTTTTAATGACGTAAACTTGCTCACTTCGTACCTCTCTACAACCGCATCCGGGATTACGCTGATTCCCTAATTCGCCTGCCACAGCTTTGCCAATGCTGCGCGCATTGAGATAGTGTGAATAATTAAAATTCGGTAACTTGCAGTGAGCCGCTTGTCGTGACACCGGGCGAGGGTGAGGCTAATGCTGCGGACGCAGTGATTTCAGCTGCAACCTCAGAATGGGTACATTGTTGTGTCCTTAACCTTGAACGATTTTTACCCCACGGACACCACTGCATCACTGGTTTGTATACAAAGAGGAATGTAGAAATCTGCCCTTTTAAAGTCCTTGGTATACAGCCGAATTCACTTAGTTACAGACGATTCACTTTTATTGTTTTTTTTTTTTTTTTTTGCAGGATAGGTTGCATATCTAACTGGGTAATCCGGTTACTTCTTTCAGAGCGAGGAAGTGGAACAGGACAGGTAGCCACTTTAAAATAACTTCTCCAACTCCGTCACGCGTGACAATTATGTTTTAGATGTTCAATTACTTCTCTCAAACCCCACAAAGTCGGCAACCCTCAAGGACAAGATAATACTTTTACGCCCGACTGACTTGTGGATGTTGCACTTTTTATATTGGGTCTCGCTTTTTTATAAACTTATAAAGTTTATTCCTTTCATCCTGTGTCCTGTGGATTATGTCTTATGGGGTTTTTTTTTTTTTGAGTAAACTTCCAATGTTCTATAGGACTCTTGTCTCCTGGGGCCCACATATACCCCCGGGCCAGCTCCAGGACCTTTTGTTCTGTACCGCAATTGCCAGCATGTAACACGAACAGTATAATCGTAGTCAAACACTAAGGTAGGTATTACCTTCAAACGCCCAATTGCAAAAGATATGTGTTGTTCCTATATGAATTGCGTCAACTACTGTGAGCCATCCTGAAAATATTTGCATTTATTTATTTACCTTGAAGGCTTAGAAACGTGTCTCACAATGCCACAATTAAGAACGTTATCAGTTTTTTCCCCCCTGTGCGAAGTTTTAAGACGGTCACAAATGACCTGGAAGATTGCCTGCACTTCCACATTGCCAAGCGCTTCTAGCGGTTCGTGGACACCTCTGCTCAAACAGCTGGCCCTACTGCAATTCATGTTCCAAAGCCAATCAACGCCGACCCGGATCAGTCTGGAGGAACCTACATGTGTCGACGGCGATCTAATACAGAAAACCGGGCGCTTTTTATATGGGAGTCGGGCAGAAACCACCCGAGGAAATCACGGAAAGCATGGCTGACATTTTTCCATAGCGCAGTTTTAGAACTTGGATGGGATGTTACAACAGCCTTCACTGTGCCAGTTTTAAGCGGATACGCCAAGGGCTCCTGAGTTTGTTTTTTTAAGACAAGCTTAAATTTCCATACTGTGTCAGCTCGGTAATGCCCGGGGCAGACCCGTGTCACAAAGCAAATTATGCCCCCCCCCCCCGCAGGAAGTGGTGGGGTGGACCTGCCTCAATATCACAGGGCCAGAGTATTAATGCCAGGCACGGCCACAGTGCCGATCAAAATGCACCCGACCCTGCCCCGTAACGGAACCAGTTTGAACCGGTTCCAACTAACTGGAGGGATGCAAAGGGGGGGGGGGGGGCTGTGCTCGCGCAGTGGTAGGGTACAACACCAGCCACCAATCGCGAGTGGGACAACCGTTTGCTTGTGAGCCAAATTTGTTTTTCCGCTTGTAAGCTTCAGTCCTTAGGGTTGAAACTGGTCCTATGTAAAGCGCTCTGACACCTTCGGGTAAAGTTCGAGCTATATCAAATCGCATAAATAAATAACTAAAATAAATAAATAATCTACACATTCGGGAGGGGCACTGGGGGTTAACTAATTTGCCCCGAAGCGCATGGAGTGTACGGGACCCCCCGGGGCTGAGCCCTGGTCTCCCGCGCCAAACTCGGCAGTCTGGCCGACCGGCCCTCCTCGCGGTTAGCCCGCGAGCCTCCTTATTTCCTTTCGTTACGTCTGTTTTCGACCTTGGCCTCCCATAATGTAGTATCGAGTTTGAAGTGATAATTATTCCGTTACTATTCTCCCCCATCCCGCTTTGAAGTGGTCCAATTGTATGGGGCAAGTTTTACTGGCGTTTGTCACCTATTGGGCGATGCCTCTCACAGTGTAAAAGACGCCGATACTTTTCAGTTTAGGGCGACCCTCCCAACGGGTATACCACCCATGGTAGGGACACACATTCGTTATGTTAGGCACGGGGGGATTGAGGACAAAAAGGTGCAGGTTTGAGTTACCTTTTGTATAGCGTGCGCCGGCCGCCGCCCGCACCCTTCGCCCCAAAACGAAACCGGATCTAATGCCTCTTTTGATCTCCCGTGTGCTCCTGTCTTTGATCCCTTACCTTGCCGGTCCGTGCCTTGTATTGACCGGAGCTTCCTCTTCCCCTTTGCGTGGGGAGCTGGTATGGGGGTCTTTAGAAAACGCGTCCCTTGCTCCCGACCACCTTTTCACCTGCATTTCTCCGCTCCAGAGGCGGCGGGCGTGGCTAGCCGGTTCGCTGAGCCAGTGTGAGGCGTGGGGAAAAGCGGGCATTCTGCGCCACTCCCGTGGGGAAAAGCGGGCATTCTGCGCCACTCCCGGGTGGAACCCCCGTTCCGTTCTACTGCCCTACGCCCCCGCCCATAACCTGCTTCGCTGCGAGGTTCGAGGGATCTTCCATTGTTGATAGGCAGGAGGGGATTACGAAAGGCTCTGCTGGAAAAACCTTGAGCGGGCTGTAAGCGGGCGCACCTCCATTGCTTCCGTCGTGTCCCCGGCAGCCAGGCTTCCACAAATTCGGGCTTGTCTTCGGTCGTCCCCCGCAGCGCTTCGCCTCGTGATGATTTCACTGTCTCCAAAAATTCAGGTGCGCCGCTTCCCCCGCTCCACGAAAATTAGGAGCTATCTGGGGGGAGCGGCGGCTTATATCCCCCCCTTCTGCTCGTCTGCTCCTTGCAGCTGCCCCCCCATTGGGGGGTTTGTACCATGCTGTCCCCCCTATTGGCTGGGGGTTCCTTGGTGCCAACAGGATGTTCCCCTGAGAGGTGTTGAGCCTTCCTGCCGCTTCTGGGCGCCCAGAACCGGTTCTTCCACTGGGGCTCGGCGTGGGTTATGGCGCCGGCCCTTGAGCCTCCCCCCCCCCCCCTTCGGGGGGGGGTGCGGCGGCCTCTGCAATTTCCACCGGTTCGAAGAAGTGTCTGGGGGTAATTTAAAACAGGTTTCTGACAGCAATAAGCTGTCATCTATGTTGTATGGGAGGAGATTATTGCACTGGCCTCAGCCTGTGAAGATAATGCAGAATGGTGCCAGGCAGCTTGTCTGTGCGCATGTCAGCTGAGACAGTGTGACACTTGGATAACTGAGATGGCTTTGTGAGTAACTTGTTCATGTTGGTGCCTCACACATCCTTCCTGTTGGACAAGGTCCCATGTGGACAGAGACCATTTCTAGTGCTTTGCAGCACTTTTAAGAAGATGTTCTTGGAGTTTCTAGTTGCTCAAATTGGTGTAATTCCTGATATTTATATGTTTCCCTCATCTTCATTACTTGATTTTCCTTGTGAGAAAGTGTCACTCCTAGTCGTTAAAATGTCACTCATAATTACACGGACATTTTGAAAATGTCACACGTAGCAATCTGAAACCTTGGCAGCTATGTAGAGCGCACCCTAAATTAGTGCTGGCGCACCCTAGTGTAGTGGTGTGTGTGGAGCGGGACACACTAGTAACAGTGTAAGTGTGGGTCTCCACTCCCCAGGGCCGTCAATCTTGTAGCGCGGGATAGCGCTACCAATGACGGCCCTGGGCAACCTTTTTGGCCAATCCATGAGCAGTGCTTCAGCAGCCAGTGACGCCGGTGACGCACACCACCCTCTCTCTCAGCGCGCGGGGGATGGACTGTGTGCAGGTGTCGGCTGGCGCGCTGCTCTCCCGGACCGTGGACGTATCATCCGAACGACGTGACTTTCACCCCGAGAGCACATCTCCCTGGTGCCCGCACAAGCAACAGAGAGAGCTGGGCAGCACTGTGAGGGCGGGCCCGGGGTGAAGTGTATGGAGGGTCTGTTTGTTGCAGCAGGCGGCAGGAGGCCCTGTCTATGTATTAATGTTCACTAAGGGCAGGCATGTTAATGTTGTAAATGAGGCCTGTGAGTCATGGCCCCAGAGACTGGCGCACAACACAGAGAGCTGAGCAGCACTGTGAGGGGTGAGGTAAGGATGGTGGCGCGGGGCGGGTCTGTTTGTTGCAGCAGGCGGGCTAAACAGTACAACAACACATACCTAGATGTACAAATACATGTAATACCCCATGGAAAATAAACGTGTTCCCAAAAAAAAAAGTATGAGAAGCGACTGTGCATATTAAGAGGAAATGTCTGTTATAACTACACTACAGTTAGGGAGGGACAGAGTTTTACACTGTTATCCTGAGCAGCTTAAAACTTTACTCGAGGATCCAATTTTAAGTTGTCACACAGTTATAGTTGCTCCATATTACTGTGACGTGCTGGTCACGCTTAGAATAGATTAGTAAAGCTTGTGGCTTGATTTACTGAGCTCTTGTGGTCACGATACAGATAACTGCCACAGAGCTCAAATTAATTTACTTTGCTGACAGTAAAATCCACGTTACGGGTTAGAAAGGGAGAGATGTGTGATATGGATTAATAAAAAGATCAATCAAGTTTACGCAGAATTAACTCACGAGCTGAGGAATGGGGAGATCTATATATGATTTCAAAATAGCCCAAGTGTACACATTTCACAAGTTACTGGGAAAACGATGTTGTATTTATAACCAATTTATTTTCACCCTATGTATGTGAAGACTCACGTTGTGGAAATAAATACTTACAAAGCAAGCTGTTTTAAATATTTTTGCCTTGTAATGGAAAATGATTTTGTATAAAAAAAGAAATGCATTAACTTCACCAACAACCCTGTGAAAATGGCTCGTATTGTTGCACTTTCACGGATATGACACTTTAGTGTTCTTGACTGTTGGGGAACAGAGTTCCCACTGTGTGGTGATTCTTGCCTAGGGCGGCAAAACACCTAGAAACGGCCCTGCATTTTCCACAAGATGGCGATGTTGCCACGTTGTGAATGCAGGAATATGCGCGTGTCTCGTGGCAATATAATGAGAAGTATCTGAGCTGTCAATGCCAAATCATCTAGGCAGCAAATGCCCTTGTCACCACTTTCAGCAAAGCGTCCCACGTGCAATGCCTTGTGTGTGCTTCAAGGGGAGACACAAAACATTTACAGCTACTCTCGGCTAGGGTATGAATTCATGTCGAGATTTATTTTACAGACTGTTTTTCGCAGCATCCCCCATACTTGCTGAATTTCCTGGGTCACTTCTTTCTAGTTTTTCTGTTGCTGCCCCATTCATTTCCAAACCAGGATGGCTCGTAAGAGATGGCAGGGTTTTGGGACACCAATGCGATTTCGCAATCACTATTGTAAAAAAAAAAAAACGCCCGCGAGTGGGGCGCGCGGCCACAGCGAACATGTAGTTTCAATTATTGCGCCCATGTCTGGGCACGATAATTGAAACCACATGGCCCTTGGTGCACGTAACAGACACCAATAGGCCATGGGAGGAGCAATGCGCCCGCCTTAGGCCTATTGAGTGCTGTCTATAAGAAACACACGCGCGCGCAAAGGCCAATCACAGAAGCCAAAAGGAAAAGCACATGCACAAGCGTGTGCGATTTCAGGCTCTGATTTGGAACCCCACACAAAAGTGCTCTCGCTGTGCGAGCCCTAAAAAGCACAATTGCTATACCATTGGTGGCAGTAAAAAAGACATACATAGATGACTTTACAGTTACCATAATAAATATGTAGGGTATGTTAGCAGTGGGTTGGGTTTCCATAAATCCAACATAGCCCTTTACTTGAGGGATGATGGAGACACCACTTATCCCCGCACCCTGGCATGTCTCAAGAAAGACCATGGTTGTTTCTTTCACAGACTATCCACTTCAAATGAACACTAGCTGGTCTAAATTTAAGCCCTCAGTGTCAGCTCCATGTGCTGACGTGGCAGGTGAGAAATGGTCCTAATTTGTAAGTTGATACTGCATGCAAATTAGGCCATGTCCACCCACCCATAACCCACTTGTGCTCAGCGGGGCTTACTACCCAATGATTGAAGCCACCAGTTCTCACTGCTCCCCTATTTGCAATAGGCAGACCTACCAGGTGGAAGTAGCCCAACTTTCAGCCAGGCTTAATGTGTCTCCATTTGTGTAATGAGAACACCAGGGTCTTACCCTCACATCAAAACATACTTTATTGCACCCAGAGTTATTCATTCCTCGTATATTTGCATCCCAGTTCAAAACAAATCTAGCCTGGCAGTAATTTCATTACCCAAAGTCTAGTACGTGCTATCAATTCTCTTCTTAAATAGGAAGATAGGGTGACGTTTGAACTGTCCTCCAGTTACTTATTGCAAGAGAGTTTGAAGTCCATTTATTATTAGAGACGAATTGCCCTGTAATAAGGATATCTGTTTCACGTTTATATAAACATCTGTTAACAATATTTTGTATCATATGGGGAATAAACTACTGCACCACAGAACGGGTGATATTTAATATCCTGGGACACCATACTATTATGAAAGTCAAGTAACTCATGCCCCACGCGGCTCGACAGAAGTCATAAACCTGAACCTACTTTTATCGATAATGGCATGAACATTTCCACAGGAATGAACACTGTACTCCTGATTCTCCTTATGAGTATATTATGAACCATCTTGTACGTCATCTGAACCAAATATCAACCAGAGACAACCAGAGATGGTACCAAAATCCAAAATATTGCTCCTCTGACTCTTTGACCTATGTCCTTCCAAATAATGCCGCATCTCCACCCACACTCTTTCGGTCCTTCAAACACCTAAAGACAAACATTGGTGCCAAATGCTTTCCCACTCCAGCCCTCACAGGTTGGAACAACCTTCCCCCTCATATTAGACTCACTGACTCCCTCTCATTAAGAAAGGCCATGAACACCTTCACCACTCACCATCATAGTAGTGCCTAGAATGCTGGACCAAAGCCCTTGGACATGGATGAATAGTTCTGCGCCTCCTCCAGCATCACATGGATACCACTGTAACCTCTCTGCCCCTGTTTAACGCAATGCATCCACCGTATCTGCTAGGGGTGTAGCACGGTTACAACGAATTTTTTACAACGCACTACCATTACATCGCAACTTTTACCACGCAAACCATTACAACGCAATGCGCTGGGGGGGCGCTCTAGGATAGGGAATGTATTTAATATACTATCCAACACCTTCCCTGCTATCCACGGGGACTGGAGTTGGAATAGTAAATTAAATAATTCACTATCCAGCGCCTAAAAGCATTATGCGTTGTAATGGACTGCGTGGTAAAAACCACGTTGTAAAGGCATGCGTGGTAAAAGCATGCGTTGTAGTGACACCAATCCCTGCTAGGAGCTTAATGCATAGCTGGTCCCAAAATCCCAATATATAAAGACCATGTGTTTGTTTCCAGCAGCCCACCGTGGCTTCTTATGCACCTCAGGCTCACGCGACACAGCTGACATTATCAATGGCATCACTATATTGTTGTGGTCCATAGGACATATATCACTAACTACGTGCCACCATCACCTCACCAGGACCATGAACTGAAGAGTAGCCCCAGGAAGACCCCGTCGACTGCACAACCAAGGACCTGGTAGATTCTAATATTTGTTTCCGTACACACAATATAGGATTACGAACAATCATGCATGGGTAACCAATGCTCCATTATATATAGAGACATAAAGTTATCACAGCTAACAAAGCATCGAGTCTATAAAGATTTGTTATGTTCGTTTCTTGTTCTGGTTGTGCTATGGTTTCCACTTCCTCTACCTTCTTAACTGCCAATGTGTAAAGAGCTCTGATACCCATATGTGGTCTTCTTTGCGCTATATAAAACTATTAATATAAATAAAAAAAATAAATAAATTCCTTTGATAATGTTTCCAGACTATTTAGTAAAAAGATACATTTTTCTAATTTTTTCATAAAAAGTGACAGCACAGAAATGTATTGGATATCATTTCAAAGTACATCACAGATGTCTGTGCTTTCAAAGGTGTTTTAATGTAGAGTTCGGCCTGTATTTTGGCGGTTAATCTTTGGGCGCTACGAGTTGGTAAATCTTCCAGCACCTGAACGTTATTTTTTTTTTCTTAATGGAACGCTCAGGTGACAGCACTGCTATTGATTGGAAGGTAGTGGTAAAGCTACGTAAACATTGAGCTACATTCAACTTCTCTAAGAAAGGGTCGGCTGCACTATGACCTAACACTGTGCACAGATGTCCATATGCCCCTTGGTTTTACAGACGTGTGATGCATTCACGTGTGTGGTATAGCACTTCGTACCCGTGAAGGTGGATTACTGTGACCAGTGGCCTTGATAAAAGGGAGTCACTTGCCGGTACAGTCACTTATTAAAGACCCAACCCAGGGCTACAGAAGCCCATGGTTGAAGCCCTGCCTCTGTCTGCAGCACACTCGTTTATTTGCTTATTTCTGCGATAAAAATATTTAATAACTTTTCATTTGTGAAAAACAATCTGTGATACGTGCAGGAACTTATTTTGATAGAATCTCAATTCGGCGGCTCTTATTTTTAAACCCTAAGCGGTACCTGAATCCCTATGTAGGGGATTCCATGAAATGCCAGCCCGAATTATTGAATGAATGGATTCCTATTATAGACCAACGCAAGTCCTCTGATGTAATCTGATGTAGTTTGACCACAGGATGTATTGTATTTTCTTCCAATTTTAGTTCAATTTTCGAATTTTGATATGGGGCTTGACTTACTTGAGATATACAATTAGTTGGCAGGAGAGCTGTAGTTATGGTGAAAGGCCGTGTGGGTTTCCTCGTTTGCATCCACACCTCATGCGCACACCAACTCTTTCTCATAGACACATGAGCACACACACACACGCACACACGCGCACACACACACATGCACGCACACAAACACGCACATACACACGCATGCACGCACACAAACACAAATACACACACTCTTACCCTCTCTCCAGATTTTACAGCATTATTGACCTCTCTTTATAGATACAGGACATGAAGGCACTTTGTTGAACTTGGTGAAGAATAGTTACATCTTCGCACAGAAGTATTAAATAAGCTTCTCTGCTGCCTTTCTTAAACAAGCTGGCTCCGTGGAGCCGACGGGGGAGGGAAACTGAAAGTGCGTTATGCGCGTGCTGCCAGCCTCTGGGACAGGAGATGTGCACGCGTACGGAGTGCACAGCTCCTGTCCGCGCGTGCCACCTCCTGTCTCCCTTCCAGCACCAAAGCGACAACTATAGAGTCCCGGTAGCGAATCAGCTGTGCTGCGTTCGCTAGCGAGACCTAAAAATTAAAAGGCATTGACATTTTCAATACCAACAGTCCAGTCCCACAAAGGCAAAACCCATTGCAGAGCTGAGTATAAAAAGTTAAAAAAAATAAACAGAGCGCATGCAGAGATGCGGTCGTCGGCACTCACCATTTAAGTTTCGATAATAAAATGTAAACTGTACCTGCTGTCCATTAAGTGGGCACCGTGCTCAGCATCCAAAAGCAGCTTCAATTGTCCTCATCAGTATCAATAAACAAAGTAGTGCTCACACACTTATAATGCAGACCGAGTAACAGATCCAGTTATGAGCGGCAACAAATGGAGTCAAAGCGGTCCCAAGGAGAGACTAACAAGCCTATTTCCGAATCAGAAGCCGACATTGAAGGACAATGACGCAAGCCAATGACAAATATGCATGCTATATTACAGTATGTCTCGCAGAGCAAGCAGTGCATGCACGCTGCAGCTAGGCTCGACCTAAAAACTGGCTCTGTGCTGCAACTGAGCCAGTAAAGACAGGGTGAGCAACAGGACCTCAGGTGTTAAAACGACTGCTGCCTGCCTTTGAAATGCAGCTAGCCCCCTGCTGAGCAATTAGCCTGCCACTTGGCACATGTGTGCCCACATGCGGACTAACCCCCAGCCTCCCACGTCTCCTACTGATTTTTAGGTCTTGGCTAGGCAGCGCATGCGCTGTCTTGTTGAGAGATGCTGTATACAGTATGGGGGGGAGGCTCCGCACACTTTTCAGGTTTATTTGTGATTGGCTTGCACCATATTTTTAGCATTGGGATTGCTGCTTGGCTTGGTAATCCCACCTCCTGACGGGCATGTCATCATTTTTTCCCTTCCTCGGCTATC
Source organism: Lissotriton helveticus (assembly GCF_964261635.1). Classification (NCBI taxonomy): domain Eukaryota; kingdom Metazoa; phylum Chordata; class Amphibia; order Caudata; family Salamandridae; genus Lissotriton; species Lissotriton helveticus. The sequence goes on along the minus strand of NC_136065.1, from coordinate 1,374,414,615 downwards.
AGCCCCTTTACTTCCTAAACTGTTTTGCTCCCCTGCCTCTCCCCGTTCCCTCCCAAACTCCGTGACTTCTTCGACCACCAACACCTTCCCACCCCCTCCTGTTCGGGCCTTCTTTTACATCTGCAGGTTAGTTAAAAATGCAATAGGACTCCTATAAATGCGCGCCCGGTTGCATTTTCAGTGCTTGTTTGCTTTTTGAATGGTGGTTGCATTCGCACTATTTGTCTTGCATGCGCGTGCTGCCTTACATCGTACGCATGCGTGACAAAACGCCACATGCATTTACTGCTTGCCGTAGACCAGGGAGCATTATTAGGATTGGAAGGAGACACTTTTTGTTATTTTTGGAGCGGTCTCCTAGTGCCGCCAAGTTCACGCATCTGCAGTCTGTTAGAACTTGTATCTGCTGCACAAAAAGGGGTGGTGATGGACGGAGCATCTGAACCAATCAAACACTCACACCCAGTCAACAGATTGGGTTTGATCCATCACCGTTCTTTAGCCCACTCCCAGCCCAGTTCAGACATGGCCATATGCAAATCAGTCTGACCCTCTGACTCATGGGAACAGTCCAGCCCGAACTGCCAAGCCCTGCCTTCCCTGGACCGGAATCAAGCTTCCTAGAACCAGTTTCTGGCATTCCAGCTATCTTCAGCCAAACTTGCTTGAATACAGTGGCAAAGTGAGCAAGGGACTCACGTCTGAGCATACCCTGCCAACTTATGGCGACAAAGCGGTACAAAAGGGGGTGGTGATGGACGGAGCATCTGAACCAATCAAACACTCACACCCAGTCAACAGATCTGGGTTTAATCCATCATGGTTCTTTAGCCCACTCTGCCACCCCAGTTCAGACATGGCCATATGCAAATCAGTCTGACCCTGTGCCTCATGGGAACAGTCCAGCCCGAACTGCCAAGCCATGCCTTCCCTGGACCGGAATCAAGCTTCCTAGGACCGGTTTCTGGCATTCCAGCCGTCTTCAGCCAGGCTTGCTTGAATCCAGTGGCAAAGTGAGCAAGGGAAAGACATGGCTTGGCAGTTTGGGCTGGACTGTTCCCATGAAGCACAGGGTCATGGCTGATTTGCATATGGCCATGTCTGAACTGGGGTGGTGTGGAGTGCAAAATAACGATGGATTTAGGCCCAGATCTCTGTACTGGGGTGAATGTATGACATTGTTCTGCATTCTGTCCATCAATTGTTGTTTTTGCATTTGTCACCCCGAGTGGGATGGGTATGCTCAGACGTGAGTCCCATGCTCTCCGCACCACTGGAGTCAAGCTATCTTGGCTGTAGACGGCTGACAGTCAGAAACCAGTCCTAAGATGCTTTATTCCGGTCCAGGAAAGACATGGCTTGGCAGTTCAGGCTGGACTGTTCCCATGAGGCACAGGGTCAAGGCTGATTTGCATATGGCCATGTCTGAACTGGGGTGGGGTGGAGTGCAAAATAACGATGGATTTAGGCCCAGATCTCTGTACTGGGGTGAATGTATGACATTGTTCTGCATTCTGTCCATCAATTGTTGTTTTTGCCCTTGTATCTGCTCTCATCATGCCTGTGCCCTCACGTCAGCCGCTTCGCAGGTGTGTTTCTTGTACTCTTTCCTCAGGTGTCTGTTCTTACCGCAGGTGTCTCGTCCTTTATATTAATGTGCTTTGTCTCCACTCCTTCCTTCGCTCCTACCCCCGGTAACAAGTGCCCCTATCCCTGTTCACAGGTGTCGGCCATGGTCCTATCCTCTCACTGGTGTAAATGTAAATGTACAGGAATTTATATAGCGCAAATCACCGAGCGGTTTCTAAGCGCTTGCTTAGGGAACCCGTCCTGGTATTCCCCTGTGAGATAACCCCGGCAGGGTATCCGCAAGGTGAAAGCCAGGCATCCCGCCGCGAGGGGCCGTTGTGGAGATTAAGCAAGCTATTGCCCAGAGTCGCAGAGTGTGAACCCGTGAATCGAGTAGGCACCGGAGCGAGAATTGTCTAGTCCATGGACAATTTAGGACTCAAGACCCCGCCGAGCCGGGAATTGAACCCTGGTCCCGGGCTGACCTCTGCTTCCAGGTCTGCCTCCTCTAACCAGTGAGCCACACTTCTCCACCTCTCTTTAGACCCTCCCTCACTTCACAGGTGCTCGCCCTTCTTCATAGCTGCACGTCCCTTTCTGCTGTACGGTATGCCTGGGTACCCCCCACTGCTTCCATGCTCATCTGCTTCCTCATTCTGTCCGCAGGGTGCTCTGTGACCTGGAGAGGCGGATGAGCCAGCAGCAGCCCCCGCCCCCCCGGAGACAGCTCCCGGAAGAAACCACGCTGCGGGGTCAGGCCATGGCGCAGCATGACCGAGAGCCGGAGGGCGGCGACCATCAGGGCCCAGGTGAGACACTCTGAGCGGCCACCGCCATCCTTCCCACTGTCCCTTGTGCCACGATCCCCCCTTACTTCGTGGGCCAGAGGTTGAGGCTGCCGCTTTCTCAGGGGCTCAAAAATATCCTTTGTGGTAACTTCGTTAGGTATGACTGTGTCACCCTGCTGTCTACAACTGCACATCCCTGGGCTCGCATTACAGCTTCCATTTGAGCGTTTTACTCCGTTTTCAGGACTGCCTCAGAAACCACACAAAAATCAGTTGTGCGTTGTTAATTATAAACCTAGTAGTGGGGTGCACAGGCCTCAACTGCCATTCCCAGGTGATGTATTGAACCTTACGTGTGGCAATATGTGGTTTGCAAACTCACCCATGTCTGTCATGCTCGGAAAAGGGTTTGTTTCTTCCTGAGTGATGGATAAGCAGCCCTAAGTTTCGCTTTTGCATCTTTATCATTTCCTTCACCATTTTAAAGAAAAACGTGTCTCGGAAAGTACATTGTTTGCCATTTGCAGCTAGTGTGTGGACTAAAAATGGGTTACTGTCAGATACCTGCATTGACTGGATGGGAATAAGCGTTGCTTGATATTGTAGCTGTAAGTTGTGAGGTAGGGAATTCGCAGTATGGACATGTAACACACAGTAGTACATACCAGCACCGTCGTGCACCAAGAACAGTTAAAAATTAAAAAAAAGTGGCATCGGCCACCTAACTTCACCTTTAGGCTTAACGTAATAAAATGCACAAATTAAGTAGGGAGCATTGCCCTGGTTGGGGTTAAATACATTTAAACTAAGATTAGATCTGCCAGTCTGGTAATACCTTCATAATTTAGCCTACCTGCACTTTTAGTCGGTCAACTGATAACATAGAAGGACAGCCTTGTATGTTAAGGCTTTAAAAATCTCATCAACAAGATACTGGTTCATGTATCAGTCTCGGAGATCAATCACTGTAATTTGTTTTGGATGTCTTTTATATTTGCCTAACGTAGGCGTTGGCTTTTACCATTCGTTTAACATTAACTACATACACTATATGAACAACACAGCATTTCTGATTTGTGGTGACCTAGATTATTTGCATCCACAGAACCAAGCTGTTGCTAACATTCATCTGTTTAAGAGTAGAAAAAAGGTTTTTGGTTGACTGAGTGACTGAATTGTCTTGCAATTCTGTAACTTTGTTTGCCTTCCAAGTTACTTAGGTGGTCCAGTAGATCACATTTGTAATGAGCCATCACAAACTTAGAGGTTTCATGTTTCATGATCAATTCTAAGTGCCTAAATCTGCAGATAGTTGCAGCTTCTGCATGACAGTCCTTACTTAGTACTAGCATGTAAAGGAACTAAACAGAATGTGCTTCTTCTGTACACCAGTTTAAAGCATCCACTGCAGTATTGATCAGTAATCCTAGCACTGGTTCCCAGAATACTGTGTAAAGTCATTTGAGCTTTTTAAGGTTGTCCCTTGTGGCAATATGCATGTTTAAAAGGCTCCTAGAAGAACTGGGTGTTGATCAATATCAGGCTAACGTTTTACAGCAAGATTGTGCCTAGTCCAATGTGAGGAGATGTCTAGTTCAGACATACCCCGGCAGTACTTCTCCCACTAGTGGCTATCCAGAACCAATGTATTACCACCTAACAATGTGCCGGCGGTAATAATTAAAACAAATAGGGGGGCACATGCATCATTGTAGGATTTTGCGATTCCTAAATTGCGAAAATTAAGGAATCGCAATTTAGGAATTGCTAAATCCTATGCATCAAGAAATTGCAAAAGTTTTTGAGATTCCTTAATTTTCTTTATTTGCGATTCCTTAATTGCGAATCGCAATTAAGGAATCGCATTACATTGATTCCTATGGGCCTAGAGGCCCATAGGAATCAATGGGAAGGCATTCTCATTTTGCGAATTCGCAATTAAGGAATCGCTAAATGAGAATGCAATTTCAACGGTGCAGGGGGGGTCCAAAGGACCCCCCCCTGCACCCCTGAAATGTCACGTAAGTACATTTTACTCACACACGTCCCAAGGGCATGTGTGTGTGTAAAATATAAGTTTCAAAAATGCACTTTTGTGCATTTTTGAAACTTTTCGCAAATTACCATGAAGGTTTACTTCATGGTAATTTTCCCCTTCCTAATTGCGAATTCGCAATTTTAAAAAAAATCATGCATGGCATTTAAGAAATCGCAAAATTTGCGATTTCTTAAATGCTATAGCAATTTAAAAAATCGCAAAAAAATTGAGATTTCTGAAATTGCGAAAAATGGGGAAAAAATGATGCATCCCCAAAAAGGTTTTTGCATTCGCAAACGGCCGAATTTTGCGATTCGCACCGTTTGCGAATGCAAAAATCAATGATGCATGTGCCCCATAGTGTTTGGTGGGCTACAATTTATTCTACCTTGTTCAGTTGGGCGGTGGGGTCTGGCCTCTACACCCCTTTACTTGGAAGGGGTCTATTGTGAAACCGATTCTTTAAAAAAAATTGAGCGGTACAGACCCAATGCATTATAGGCTTATAAGCCTCTTGGATATCTCATTAAAGATATTCTCCAAGATCATTCTAGCCAAAATTAAAGAATGGGCCACTAAAACTAAGAGAATCCCTTTAGAACAGGGGGGCTTTCGAGAGGGTCATTCAACCATAGACCACTGCTTTGCTTTGTGGGCTATTACTCGAAAGGCAGTGGAGGAAAATCAAAGGCTGTGTAGTTTAGTAGATTTCCGGACAGCCTTTGATTCTGTTGACAGGGATATTCTATGGGGAAAACTTGCCGCTTGGAACTTACCACTACACCTTCTGGGGGCTTTTCAATCCCTGCACTCTGGCAATTGGGCTCAGGTGGAGTTAGACAAGACAGGACGGTTGTCCCAAAGAATCTCTATCGACAATGGCCTGAGTCCGGGGTGCGTTTTAGCACCCCTACTGTTTAGTCTATTTTTGGTCGATCTCCCAACAGCCATTTCCCAATCAAAGTCTTTTTCACCTAAAATTAGGGATCAGCATACTGCTTGTCTGCTCTATGCAGATGATTGGGTATTAATGGACTACACTCCAATTGATCTGCAGAGGAAACTTAACGCATTGGCCTCTTATAGTAAGCAGAACAAGCTTTGTATTAATCTGGAAAAGACGAAAATTATGATTTTTGGGGAAAAGTGCAGAGTTTTTCCTGGTATCTTGATTCTCTGGTGGTGGAACAGTATAAATATCTGGGTTTAACTTAAGAAAAATCTAAATTGGGGTGCGCATTGGGATGCCACTAGCAGGAAGGCCCTTTTGCAGGCAAGCTGTTTATCTGGATTTAATGGTAGATTTGGGGGCCTATCGCATATCCCACAATTAAAGGCCTAAGAAGGGAAGATTCCACCAATAGGCCTGTATGGAGGAGAGATATTTTCTCTCGACCCAACCTACGAATGGGACAGATTGGAAGGGGTAGTGCTTAAAAGACTTCTATCACTCCCACAAGGTATCATGGTCCAGGCTATAAGGAGAGAGTTCAGTCTGGTATTTTCGAACATGGCGGCCGCCACTCGGGCTCTAAGATACTTTAACACCCAGCTGGAGAATGAGGAGGTGGCCAAAGTATCCAGATTGTGCTGGGAAGAGAGCCAAAGCAGCGAAAGGACGTGGGCAAAGGCCGTTAGAACCAGAATGACTAATGAAGAATCTCCATTTAAATAGTGGGACAGTCACAACCTGGCTCACTTTCCCAGGCAAACGAGTATTGAGAGAATCTGCTGCTAATGATTCGCAAAAATGTGATTTATTATATTTAGAGAAGAAACCATCTATTAGCTTCTCGTTACCTTCACTTGGCCAGGATTGTATTTTCCCTTACTCATCAGTTACCAGATCCAGGTTTGAGAAAAGAAATCTTAAGGGTTCGGATGGGATGAAATCCAATCTATTCATCCCACCCATATAAGATAGAGGTGCAGAATAATAGTGGTCTTTGTCCCTGCCCTATTACGCATATTCTTATGGACTGTTTTTTATCTTGCAAATCGGATTAAGTTTTTAAGACCTTTGTTTTATAAATATGATGCTCTTCGTAGGGACAAGGCGGTAAAGTTGCTGTCCGAGATGCAATACTTAGGTTGGGATTGCTCGGTTCCTACGATCTGCTAAACAGAATTTCAAAGAATGAAATGGGGTGGGGTGGTGAGGAGGGAGGTTCATTTAAAGGTTTTAATTAATGTGTAATGTTTAGAATGTTTTATGGACAATTATCTTGATAGAGCAAGCTTCGCATCGGGACTTGCTCGAGTCATGAACCTCGCCTGTGTGTAATCAATTAATAAAATTTGTACGTCTTACTAATCTTTTATTTTTCATATATGAACGAAGTAGATGAAGCTTGCCTATGTGTATTTCTAATACAACTAATCAGTGTTCCTAAAACATGGCCGCCGCTTGGAAAATTGCTTCTGCGCATGCGTCAGTCACACTCACGTGACCTGACATAGTTATAAGTTTGGTGGGAAAGGGTGCGCATGCGTAATACGCAGCTTTGGCAATAACGTGGTGCTGTTCGTGCAGTTGCTCTTGTGACAGTGTATATTTTGCTAATTTCTAATTGCATAGTATATTTTTATAGTGATAAGAATGAAGTACAAAATTATGACATGTAATGCATTCATTTATTTCTATGTATTAATTTGTTCTCGCTTACTTTTCATGTACTGCGGGGAATGGGGGCCCGAACCGGTTGGGAGCCATATTGAAGGTCCCTTCTGCGCATACTCGTGGTGCACTGAAAGGTGGCAACATTGGACAGTGGAACTCAGCCAGCTGGCAGCCACAGTCAAGATGCTCATGGGAAAGCCACCTCTGCCCTACGAGAATGGAGAAAGTTGCTCCTTATATGATACATTGTGTGTTGCGCTATTGTTTGCTGTACAGCTTCCCATGGGAACCCCAATCTCGCTAGGCGGTACCCAGAGATGCAAAGTAGGCCTCCAAATAGTCTGTTCTGATTGGTGTGTTACCCAAATCCTACCTTAGGACCAATCCAAATTGAGGGATTCTGACACTTTGCAACATTGGGGGGTGGTACACCGTCCCAAAACAGTAGATCTACCCTGGGTTCACCTAGGGAAATTGTCCGACTTGTCTGGTTTAGCTGACCTGTCACTGACCCAACGCACTCAATAGGTGACCTGATACAGAGTACTGCGGAGCACTCTGTCCGAAAATTGACCATAGACTAAGGTTTTACTAAACCTTAAAGTGCTGGCGGAAGCACTTTGCTGGGAGTTCGCTGACCCAATCGGGGTCGTGATCGATAGCTGCAGAGAGGGTGGAGCGCAGGCGTTGCTTCCGAACTGCGGGTGCCGGTCCTGTCCTGAGGGTTCCTGTCCTGACGGTCCTGTCCTGATCCTAATCTGGTCTTCCTGTCCTGTCCTGGGTGTCCGTTCTGCACCTGCTGTCCATTGAGGGGTATCCTTCCTTGAGGGTTTCCTGTCCTTAACTGACCCGTGGCCAGGGTTTGGTTTCCACACCAGTCTAGGTAAATATCACTCTGAAAACTCTGAATCTTGCACCTTTCTGAATTTCTGTCTTTTGCTTTAATAAAGACATACCTTTGCATATGTTAATTTTCCATGTTTTTCCGCAACAATTGAATCATAAAGTCATTTGCATTTATTTCATGACGTGTTCCTATGTTACCCTACCTGTTAGAAATTATATTTTGCATTGCAGTTTGTCATTTCCTGATATGGTCTAGAATATCCTTACTTAAACTGTCTAAAGAACTTTTGCCTTGATGCATAGTGTGTTTTTCTTCATTGTCTCTCCTATAGATATATATGTCCAGAAATCCTGTCTCATTTCTTGAAATAATTTCAGAATACTAGTCCTAATCAAAGACTATCCCATCTTTAATGATTCATCTTAAACGTTCTGATTTCTGGTCCTTCACTTTTAATGTGCCCTGGTTCCATTAGCTTGTAAATGGTTGCACTGACTCATTTACTATTTAGCTGTGTACTTTATGTTATTCTGTTTATCGATTGCTTAATTACTGTGAATTTGATCCTCTCTGAATTTTACTAAATTAGATAAAGATTTTAAAACTTCCAGTTGTCCGTGGTCATTTTACAAGGAGTTTGAATGTTATTTGTTGGGTTTGTATTTTGCTGCCTTTCCTTTTACAACTAGCTCCCTGATCCATTGTGGTCATAGGTACCTGCATCGGTGGATGGTAAGTCGGGTACTTTAGAGAATAACGAAAGGAATTCACAAATTATTGATAGTAGACCGTGAGGTCATCCGATCAATGTATATGGTGATTTGAAATATATGGGCCCGAAGCCGGAAGTGGCGAAATTATTGGTCGGGTGACCCGCGCGCTCTATCAATCTAAATAAACTGTTTTTTTGAACTTGAACTTAATTTATTTTTTCTTCTACTTAAAAATTCTTATAAGTTAAGGTACAGTACACATGCAGGCTACACAGTTGCTTTGGCAGTCCATTATTCCTAGCCTTCTGGCAATCGTTAGACTGCACTTGATTCTAGATGGTTAAAGGACCACCAGATATTCACAAAATGGAAGGGAAGCGGAGTACAGTTCTCTGTGTGCTGACAACCCCCCTCCAAAGGGAGAATCCTGACAAAGCTTGTGAGTGGTGAAACAATCCTCAATAAATAGATAAGTAACTTAGACCAGAGAGTAGGTTTTTGCAACACTATCAAATGCAGCGTGAAATTGTCAAAACCTGGTTCACTCTTATGAGATTATTAACAAAGGCTGGAAATCACAATTGTGGATTTCCAGGGTGCATTCAAGAGAGCAAAACAGTCACTCAGTCCTACCACCTGCCCCCCGTTCTACCTGTACCAGGGACAAAAATATTTGGCAAATTGTCCACGACATGTCTATTGGCAAAGGCCAGTCCTTTTTGTACCATTCTTTAATGTGACCACAGCTATTGCCTAGTCACAATTGTTGTCTTTATCATAGATTAGAAAATTAATTTGTGAATTCTCAAGGTGACCATATGCTGTCTTTTCTCCAGCTTTGTCATCCAGCAAGCAGGATCTGACACTTCTCATGTGCTGTAGCTAATAAATGCGAGAACTTTAGGGTGGGACAGTAAGCCCCCACATCATTTGAAAGACTTGCAATAACTTTTATGAGAACATTGAAATGTTATGAAAGGCACTCGCAAAGCTGGAGCGGGATTTTAATAGCCAGTAAAGCCCACTCCAGTGGGCTCTAAGGCTATATTATACCATTGGAATGTTGGAGCGCCCTTGAAAACCATGAAGTAGATCAGGGTTGATAATGGCTGGCTTTATAATGGCAAGTATAAGCCTTCTGCTCCAACAATCCAATGTTTTTCTTCATGTTTCTTACTTTTTAGGTCTCGGCTAGGCAGCGCAGTATCGTCGAGATGCTGTATACAGTTATCGTGGGGGAAGCTCTGCACTCTTTCTGCCCATCCTTTTGATTGGCTCAAATCTGAAATGCTGCGTTCAGATTGGTTGCCGGCACATTAGTCCTGCCTCTTTACTGCCATGACGTCATGTTTACCCTTCCATGCCTATCAGCCACTTTACTTAAGCAACTCTTTTGATAGTTGGTTGGCAGAACTTTTTGTTGTTGCTTTCTGCTCAATGTTGCTCGCCATCCACTGCTTTACTGCACAACGCCAGCCTACTCCGGAGCTCCCCATAGCACAAACCACACCTGGTATCTCACTTCCCCAGGTACGCCCGGCCGAACCCAGCCCTTCCTGCTGGTCACACCCACGTGGTCCCAGGGCCGTCAATGTGATTTCTTCCCTGAGCCACTCTTGGACCGAGGAACATATCCTAGCTGAGGCGTTCGGCCGCAGACCGGTGGATTATCTGTGGGGCCTGCGGAGCTGTACCTGGGACTGCTGGCTGGGAGTGCGGTGGCGACAAGATGACCCGGGCCTGCCTGACTGAAGCCAAAGTCAAATACAACTCTCTGCTGTGGAGCCGTGGCCTAAAAGGGGAGTTTGCGCTGCGGCCTACCCAGCTTCCCGCTTTGCACGGAGACTTGCCCCATGCATCCGCAGTGGTCTTCCGCCAGGGACCGCCGCTCCCGCAGTTGTAATTATGAGCACAGTGGGCACATCTTTCATTGTGCACCATTAACTGCTCGCCCTGGTGGGAGCCAGACAATGTGCAGAACAAACCAGACTAACTGCATCCCATTCACTACTATTGAGGGCGTGGAGGCATGGTGGACCAGCCTGCCTGGACTTCACAAGATGACAGGGTGCATTACAGGAGCAATGCCGCTGCCTGAACCATCGTGAAGGTGCGTGGCCCTGTAACAGTGAGTACCCATTTGGTCCTGCATGTGCATGCACTGGCCTGTAGCCTCCCCAGCAGCATGTCTGTGCACTACTATAACTGCTGTTTTACTAACACTACTATTAATACTCTTGCTAACTTCTCACTGCTCTACTGGTAACTTAACTGCTATCACTACCCTATTCCTTATGCTGTACCTGCTTTACTAGTAAAACTGCTGCATTACTATTCTGCTACTTCTAAAGTCATTGCTAACCTGCTAACATTCATCCAATGCTGAACTCAGTATATTAACCCCTTCCATGCAGTACACTGCATGTGTGCTCATGACGAGCTCATGTCGTCATGAACAATGGGATTCATCGATCATCCGCATGGAGGATGAATCTCTAGCATTGATGGTGTTAATATATCTATAATAGCAACTACTTCACTAAACTCAATATGCAGAGCCCAATTGGCATTGCCAATGCTAGTTTTATCTATCCTCAACCTTCTCTTCAGCCACCCCCTCCCGGCCCTTCACCCCTGCCACACAAGTTGTCAAAAAGAGCAGGTTTCATATTGTAATCTGCTCTTTGGTATCAGTCACACTCCGGTTCTAGGCTCCGCGCTGCTGGAGACTGCAAAGTTAAACTGACATAGCACATTCTCCAGCATTGACAGAGCACAAGCCTTCTGTATTTTGGTGGCAGGCACATTCTTTGCCCACCGCTGAAATACTATGAATTGAGTTTTTTGCAGCGTAATTTGCCACTCAAAGCTGCTAAATAAACCCTAAGGGGTCTGAATAAAAAGTGGTTAATGGAGAATAGTGCAGGAATTAAGAAATAAAAAAGGGATCCCATTCCAGCAGTAATCCTATTCTAGATTCCATCAGATGCAGAATGGCATAGTCATTAACTTATTCTGAGTGTTTTGCCCTGGACAGTCAATACTTATTTGCGCTCCACATTTGAAAATAAATCCTCAGATCCCACAAGGGTATACTGAAAGTCCTTCAATTTTTAGTCAATTCCTGAAGTAACACCTAGAAAATGTAAGGTTGCCCAGTAACTCAGTCATTGGCCAATATATCGATAATCTACTTGGTTGCATCCAAGACTAAAAATGAGTTTCTCTTCTGCATTGATTTAGTAGATAATGGCCACAAGGTAAGCAAAAAGTGGTTAATCTTGCCATCTGATGTAGACAAGGGGAACAATTCAAATCTCAAAACAATTCTGTAAGTGAATCCTCCTACCACCCAGAGTAGAGGCTGTGCTTGGGGATGGTTGGCTTGTCATCCGATTCCAAACTTTTCTTCCGTATCAAAACAGCTAGTAAGGGTGGCCTCAAGTTACACCCAAGATCCAGTACCATTTGACTATGTTTTCAGATAAAGTTTATGTAATGCATATACTTTATGAATGCCTAATTATAATTTTGGAGTGTAACCTTTTGTCATGGAAAAGGTGTGCACATGTAATGTTTACACAAACATGGGGAATCAGGAGGCCATCACCTGTGGTGGATGCAGTAGCTGTAAGTCTTCCTGGCTGTTTGAAAAAATTGCAACATTATCTATTGCAATTGAACTAAGTGATGATATATAGGTGAATTGGGTTTATTTCACACTGTTGAGATTTGCTAACTCGTACACCAGCTCAGCACAACAGTCAATTGACCAGTAATGAGGAGCAAGCCTATATGGCTGAATAAGATCTGGTCAGTATTGGAAATAAATATTCTGATCAGGTGGCCAGATACTCTGCGCTAGAGCATGACACTGATTCAGGGAGTAGAATAAATGAGGCAAGAGAACTAAAGATGCTCCGTTTCCTATTGAATCGCGTCCCAGACTAAATGAACCAAGAGACCCCTAGGAGGAAGCTCCTTAACCCCTTCCGCGCTGATGACAAAGCCAGCTCGTCATGGGCGTTACCTGCGCTACGCGGATGACGAGCTGGCTTGGTCACAAACCGCACGTTTTTCAAAAATCTGCACACAGCGGGAAAACCCGCTAGCGGTTAAGAAGAGTAAGAAAAAGGTAAGTTTTGCGTGAAGAAAGATTCAGATCTATACATCGGTCCTGAACAAAAAAAATCTGTACTGCCTGACTAGGTTACATCCCATGGTCCGAGATTTGCATAGGAAGGGGATAAGTTACATCTGTATTGAATCACTCCCAATTCCAGCAGGAAATCAAGACTCAATCCACTCAGTAAAATGTACTCCCTAAATCCGCCCAGGAAAATGTTCGGGTATAATATAGGACTAAACCGTATTGTACTTTAGTGAACATGGAATAATCTGGGTGGGGCGTTTACATCCAGTATATAGTATGGTTGCTTTTGAAACAAATTTTCTGTGTATTACTGCTTTTTTTGGTACATTAACTTATACCACAGTCCTGATAAAAACACCATCTTATAAAAGATGGAAATCACCAGTCACTCCTTTCCCCATGCCCTCCACCTTCTCTACCCCCAACTCTGCATCACTGTCAAGTTGAGATGTATTGGTTTAATTCCGCTGGTATGCTCAAACTGTCAATTCGAAACATTTACCAAGGACGGTTCACTGTGGCCATTCACTCATGCCATTATTCATAGTTTTCTTTTATCATCTTCGGACAACATTAGCAAAGGGTGCTGAATACTTATTCAACGAGTAGGTTAGTGCTTTGGAGTTAAGGACTTATTTTTCATGCTCTCAGATTTGCTGATGAAATGCTACATTATTTGCTGATAACTAGTCAGCAGATTCTGCAATTTTTAAAAGCAGAAATGTATAAACACCTTTCATGTGTGGGTGCAGAGAATTCTCCAGTTCTACTAGAAATGCAGTCATTTTTCGTACTTTCCTACCCATTAAAGACTTGGACTAGTTTCAGATTTTTGCATTCTTGGTATAATTTTCATTGAGTGCCTTCGCACTAACGCTTTATTTCAATTTTGCAGTAAAATTGAAACTTTTCTATTGATCTGAAACTCCGTTTTTTAATGAGCCAATTTATCAATTAATTTGAAATTGACAGCATTTCCTGAATTTTGGTGAATTAGCGAAATGTTGCCTCATGAAATGTAGAAATAAGATACACTGAGCGGTCTACATTTCAGGACACCTTTTAGCTGCCACAGTGCCTTGAGTGACTGGCTTAACCCATAAAACTTCAAAATACTTCAAGCTAAATGCCCCAACATGACCCCACTCAAAATGAACATGCCAGCCTCAGTTAAGGACATTCGTGCAGGACTTGACAGACATTACCATGGCTGCAAGAGTTATTGCTGCAAGGTGAACCAGATCCAGTCTTGTATGCTCACCACCTGCTGCGGCGATACGAATGACTGCAGGTGCAGACACCAGGCTTAAACAGTTTGGATGTCACTCTTTTAGACAAATTTGGACATGAAGTATCGAGTGCACAGATAAGTAAGCAATACATCTACATCCATTACCACTTTGCCAGGCAGACCTTGAGAAACCATTACATCAAGCATACGATTATCAAATTTAAAGACATTCAAGCTTTATAAAAATTTATTCCGTCAATGTAGGGCTTAATACAGGCGTTGGGGCTTCCCCATTGTGCTCTTGATGTACAGAGCCCGCACATTCTGCCAGTTCTTTTTCAGCAGTGAGACCAAGAAGTTAATGGCAAGATGGATGTTGTACACCAGCTCATCCTCTGTCATTTTAACATGGCCAACAGCAACTGCGAGGCAGAGGACCTAGATGGACAGAAAAATATGCGTTCAAAATAGCCAAAAATGTACCAATATAGCAATAATTTTGGGGGCTATAAAAGGGATCCGATTTAGATACAAGCTAAGAAAAGGCAAAAGGGGAATATCCAAATCACAACAGCCCTAGCCTTTATGAGATGATCAAAAAAACCAAAAACATGCCACCAACACTAAAAAGTTAAATCTGAAAACCACCTATATCCCCAATGACAGCCCAGTCTGTTGAAAGCTGATAAATGTTTTTTTGTCTGTCCACTACCCAATATTTACGCAGCTAGTTTAAGATAAAACAAGTGGATTAATGTGACCCAGTTTGTGGAATATCCGTTAACCCCAACCTCTGGATCTAAGCCAAACTATTAATGATTCCAGAAATTCTCGCAAACCACTATTGTTTATCTTCACAAAGGAATGGGGTTGCAATTAACTATAGACCAGACTAGACCAACTATTTTTCCAACAATTATCTGAACAGCGTTCCAAGGTAACATCACTTTATAAAAGTTTTAAGATATTGTACCTGCTGCAGTTCTCAGTAACTACAATATTTTACGACAACCTACGATCCACATCTGAATTACTCCATTTCGAAAGCTTACCTTCTTCATTTGAAACTTGATGGTGGATTTCACTTCATCAACCTTTGCCACCATGTTTTCATTGTGGGTCAAGAGCGAAGGGAATTTTCCAGCTTTGTTAAGACCAGGTCCCAGGATACGGGGTATCTGCTTAATCAGAGACTCTGATGCCAAGAAGGCATCATACTTCTTAGCTGAAATTAGAACAGATGTATACTCAGGCAGGGATGTGCAATTACTATAGCCCGACGCTCAGGACATTGTTTGAGGTCAAGTGCAACAAGTTCTCACGTGTATTTTGTCCTTGAACAAGTAGGCCCAACCCCTTGCAGCACAAACACTTTGGGTGCAAATTTGCAGTACCACATTCTGGATCAGGAAAGGGCACTGCATGCAGTAAAGTTAATATTTTTGTCCATATGTTAATGCTGTTCAAACTTGCATGTATGTTTTTTTATAGAAAGCCTTTATTAGGGTGAGCACTAAGACAGTTTTGTAAGCTCAACTGCACTACTGACCGTAGTTACAGTATAAAAATGTGAATTCAAGTTTTCAAAGTTTAGCAATCCAAGGCTATGTATAATGCTCCCAGAATGCTCTAATTTGAAGCAAATATTTACAGAAGCTTGAAAACTAGATTTGCATTTTTGTACTAACATTCTATTTTGAAAGCCATCAGGAAAAAAAATGTTTTGCTGAACTACTGGAAAATGTCAGGTAGCATTTCTTTGCAGCATCATTTAGTAACATGTGTTGATGCATGCCAGTATTCCCCAAAAATATTCATAATGGAAAATCAGTGTAGCAGTTTCAATAAGATTATGGGGCAACAAAAATCATTGGCAAAGCTAGGTGGTCTGAAATTGGTCATCTTTTTAGTTGTCAGTGTGAATTGTTTGGACATGGTTTTTGTAAAAACCATATGGGTGCGGAGCTGCCAGGCCCTCACCATTATAAACATTGGCAAAAGCAAAAATTGTGTTTTGTCTTAAAAAACACACTGCCACTGTAGTTACTGCCACTGAATACTACTTTCTAAGATATGCTCCTTGCAAAAGAGCAGAATGCTGTCACTCAGTGAAGCCAGCCGAAACAGAATTTCAATAAAAGCAAAAGGTCATGGTAAACGCCAGACTATATTAGGGGCCCAATTATGAAAGAAAGTCACAATAGTGTACCGATGGTATACGCTGTTGTGGTATAGGTCCTAGCATTAAGCTATACAGTGTTTGCGAATTCCAAAGAATTTAAAGAACACAAGAAATAGTACACCTAGAAAATTTGTGAACTGCATTTCAGAATAAGCATGTGTAGATTTGCTCAAGCGAAAATCTGAGTGTTTGCTAGTTCACTTTCCCTTCAACCACTTTTTACCCCCCAACTCTGGAAAAAGAGGCATGTCTGCCATTGTTCCGGAGTACATTTCAACATTTCTCTGTATGGGAAAAGATTAAAGAGTTGTTGAAAACCTTTAAAACATACAAGTAGGTTTGCAGACTCTGGGCTCAAAAAATCCACTCACCCGCTTGCACTTGCCAGTCAAATTCAATAAGGACGAGCTATTCACACCTTTTCTGGTGAGTAGGAAGACAAACTGACACTTGACCTCTGCCTCTAAAAGCAGAGCAGATGTGAAAAAATAGCAATATTTAAAGGCATCTTTATTACTCACAAAGTGAGTGAGCAATAAAAATGCTATTCAATCTTGCTAATTTGCCACATTTGCTAGGCTTTCAGTCTCAGTGGGCAAGTGCATTTCAGTTAGGTAAAGTATATATGTTTCACATTACCAGACCAGCAGGCCTAGTGCAATTTTTATGATTTTGAGCCCCGAGATTCTAAAGGGCATTCAAACCCTCGAAGTATTGCTTACCACTAACAACTATCTTCAGCCACAGTATGTAGATCTGCGGAAAAATGGCAACATAAGGGGATTTGCAAGCATTCAAGCACTATGGTAGGAGCACTGGCATAACCAGAGGCTACATCAGACCTCATAATGAGATTGCAGTCGTAATTTGTCGCCGAAATACATGGCACCAAAAGGGACAAGTGGATTTTTTTTACAGGGCAAGTAGATTTTCGAAGCAACCTGCACCATGGACAAGTAGATATTTTATTAAATTCCACACCCATCAGGGAAAATGTTACTTAACGAGCATCAGAACAAATCAAAAAGGCATTAAACCCCACAATGTCACAACGGATAGCCTAAAATGTGCACACAATGGACCATGCCTCTAGAGAACCATTCAGCACACCCAACGGCACTTGAACACTAGTTCATAGTTTCTCACTAATGGCTGCAGCCGAATTCATGGCCGCTTGTCACAGTTCCGCTAGTTGTGCCCAATTAGACACCCACTGCCTGAATTTTCAAATTCTGCAGTAGTCTAAAGTGAACCATGTGCACGTGTTTCACTCACCCAGTTTTTTTACCATCTTCTTGTTTTTATTGAGCTTCTTCAGTGCTTCTATGTCCATGTGGGGCATGTCAACAGCCTTGGCCTCATCACAATGTTGCTGGTCTCCCAGGACGCAAACTGAGAACTTGGGACGGGGGCAGGACTTGAGCCTGTTGAAAAGGAGGAACATTACTAACAGAAAACCACCAAGTCTAAGGCAAAGGAGTATTTTCAGAAAAGTCTTACCACACTTGCTAACATCTCTATCCTCCATAAGGGCACAGTTTAAACAAATGGTCGGTGAGGTTAGCAAAAGCCTTCCTTCACCTCCCCTCATGTTTTAAGACCCAGGGTGGAGGTCCGTCCAGCCATGCCCACTTTGATGTGGGTGGTCTGAACTACCCGGGCGGTTCTGCACTGCACCCCACTGGTTACACAAACAGTAACCATTTGAAACAAGATTGAGAGGGGTGGTATACGTGACAAAATGGTTGAAGTGCAGGCAGAAGGCTGGGTGAATCAGAGATTATGTCGAACCTGACTGTGCCTGAGAAACGCTTGTCCTTCTGAGGGTCATAGTTCTTCAGACTAATCTGCAGCTCCACAGTTTCCAAGAACCTAGAAAAAAGAAAAAACTATCAATGTAAAGAAGTCAAGGCCACAAAAAAACTTTATATATACTTTCAGCAAATCTTTTCTGAACCATGTTGAACTCATTACCATACCACCTTCTAAACCAAGTGCCTTAAATTGCACACATCTTGCCTCACCTGCTGCAGCTAGACCAATCAGGCATCAAAATGTGCGTACTATTCATCAAGAGCCGACATACCCCTGAACATTACATATTAATTAGACCATGGGAAGCCCGACATTTTCTATATACAGTAACCAGCAATTAAACAGTCACCCACAAAACATCCATCCAATTGCACGAACTAGTACTATAGTAAAAGCCACAACAGCACTACAAAAAAATGTCCACATAAAGATAATGTTGGCAACAGGCTGTTAGCTTGAATAAACCGGTCACTGAGCGAAAAAGTGTTCTGCCACTAAGAAATCCAAAACTATTTTTATACTATTATGTATCTCCAAAACTATTTTTATACTATTATGTATCTCCAAATGGATGAGAGCAGTCCACAAATGAGAGCAAAGTTGAGGAAAAAAAAGAAGAAATATCAGCCCAGTGAGTGATTAATCAAATTGGTTTGTTATCCTGGGTGATCATCAACACTTTGCAATAAAGAGTCTACGTTTAGACCCCTGAAAAATGCGTGCTATTACAACCGTCTCGGTGGGATCTTCCTCAGGACTAACTGGAAGATCTGTGTGTAGCCTTTGTGGGGCTTCCACCCTGTCACCTATTTGTGGCACGGTAGTCCTAGTCGCGTACTAAAAGTGATTTGTTGACTTCAAAGATTAATCTTGTATGCCATTTCTCCGGCGTTTAGGATTCCATGGGTAAACTGTTTATACGAACAGATACAGGGGACAAGGATTGCCAGTCGCTCTGAGGAGAAGGAAACATTTAAAATCCAAGCAGTTCCAAAAGGCGATTAACAAGCATGTGAAGACGATAGGAGGGCCGTGTGAGGAGGCGGAAGGCCCTTTGGAGTCACCATCCTTTTTCTCAAGATAATTCCACATGGAGCCCCGTGTGCCAGAGGAATGGCATACAATATTAATCTTAGAAGTGACCAGTTCACTTATAGCACGCGACTAGCCGTACCACGAATAAACCGGGTGGAAGCCCCACAAAGGCTACACATCTTCCAGTTAATTCCGAGGAAGACCCCACCGAGGCGGTTATAATATTGCGCATTTTTCAGGTGTCAACTCTTTATTGCCAAGTGCTGATGATCACCCAGGATAAACCAATTTTTTAAATAATCACTCACTGGGCCGATATTTCTTTCTTAAGACTTCGCACTGTGTTCAGATATCATTTTTCTTTGTAGTACATGTCCATTTATTTTGTGCAATGTGTTGTGACATGTAAATATTTTAGTTTGTGCTCATCTAAGTCCTAAATGTTCTCAGAAGAACTGTTCTGTGTGTATGTAAATATATGTATTGAAATAAGTTTACACCCATCCTCCAAAAATACTGAAAAAAATTCCTGGGAAGATTATTATAAGAGTTTTTGCTCTTCTTGGTTCGGACATAAGGTACATTTCGCTCTCATTTGTGGACTGTTCTCATCCATTTGGAGATACATAATTGTATAAAAATAGTTTTGGATTTTTTAGTGGCAGAACCACTTTTTCGCTCAGTATTAATCCCCAGGTCCTGCACTGGGCTCCCCCATTTCTTTATATTGAATACACCGGTCAGTTACATTAAATGGTACAAGACACTTAAAATTACAACATACATTTGCAAAAGTCTAGTTTAAGAACATTCCCAAGATGCGAGATATGTGAAAGCCACAGACAAACCTTTCCCACTTCAACATCTATTCATGACACCCGCCCCCTTCTAATAGTAAATATGGGCTTACTTGCGGGGTTTCTGCGTAGAATTCTGCAGAAGTTCTTTCACCCCTTCGTACAGAGTGTCGCGGGAGACTTTGCTACTGCAAGGAGACGAGAAAAAAAACGTTCAGGAAGGCATGGCCTCAGCCATGATTTTACACGTACATTAAATCAAACATCACACTACAGGTTTTCTACAGCAGGCACTGTACCCCTGCTACACCCATCTCAGTTATAGATAAGGTTTCAAACAAAAAGAAAGACTGGGCGTTTCAAACGACTGAAAGCATCAGGAGTAACTAATTGAAAGTTTTACAAAAAAAATGAAAGCTTACAAATAGTTAAATCACTAGCAATTTCTTAAGGCAGCCACACTATACAAAGCTGTTAACGCAACTTGTAATGGGATAAACGCAATCCCTACGGTTGTACCCGAGCAGCAACTGTGAATGAACATTCTTCCCACAAGTCTAACCAGATAAATATGGGGATACTCAAAAGGTGCACGGGCAAAAATATAACACACCCTATTTAAGTGATAGAAGATAGTACTGGTAAAGAGCGGTCAACGCTCGCAATCTCGGCGTAATAGGACATTGACTTTACGTACACGGTTTACCGATGCGGAGCCGATTTTACACGTTGAAAGGGAGTGAGTTGGAAACCCGTGTGCAATGTGTCTTTCAAGCTGCTGTTTCAGGACTCAGAACTTCGGATTGTGTCCGTGAAGCGTTTGCAAAGTTGACCAGACCTTAGCAGGAGCTTCGGTAGGTTATGTTTTGAGTTTACCTTAGCAGAAACCCCCGCCCCTCATGCTAGTAATAAGATTCTAACCCACCAGCCTCCTCACGTGCTCAAATGTTTCTAGAAATTGGCTTGGCGGGTCGCTATGAGGAGAGGAGATTACAGCAATACCTCGCCGCCCATCCATGAATATACGCCCGTAAAAAGTTGGCGAGGGCTTTGGGCGGCGTTGATTAGAAAGGGACCGAGGCTCAAACGAGTAGTGCAGGGCCGAAACTAGGTTAGTAACGCAGAGCCAAATTACAGGAGTGAATAGATAGGAGACGAGAAATTTGGACAATCATTCATATTCGTAGATCAGTGAATATGCTGCGGTGAGAGCGCCGGTTGAAGGCCCACGTGTACCAATACTACCCGTGGTCTTTTTTTACCACCTACAAACAAATTCACTCTAGTTTCAGGGGGCGCGCACGCGCACTTCATTCCGCATGGTCTCCGGCTATCCGCATGGATCGGAAAGCATGCGATCTACAGACAAATACATTCTCAAAGGAAAGCGCTCCCTCACCTCATCTTGACTCAGCGAATGAACAGAGCAAAAGACTGCGCTTAACCGGCTACGAGAATATATTATGTTTGATTCTCGCGAGAGTACTGAAAGCACGGAAACGTCACCCACGAAGTCACACCGGAAACATCGATGTAGTTCATCCGGCTACCAAAGAACTGGAACGCTAACCGCTTTTTAAGACGGCAGCGACACTGGCAGCCATACCTCTGAACAAAACAGCAATACAATCCATTTATTTAATGCGATTTTATATAGCACGAACAATACCCGAAGGTGTCAGAGCGCTTTACATAAGAACCAGTTGCGATACATAAAGGTTTAGGATTACATGCGTTGCATACACGATACAAACAGAAACAAATTGCAAATGTACAAGTTATAGAGTCACACAAGGAGGAGATACAAACAGAATTTTTTTTTGTAAAGGTAATAAAGTCTTTCATGGAAGGGATACGAATTGATATACTCTAAGAGTCACATAGGAATGGTAGATAGTACAAAGGTCTACTGCGTATACTAGTGATTAGATGTATCTCTATATACATAGGGACATAGCTGCCAAGGTTTCTGATTGCTTATGTGTGACATTTTCATAATTTCAGTGGAATTATGAGTGACATTCAACTACTATGAGTGACACTTTCGCTCAAGCAAAATAAAGTACTGAAGACCAGCGACCCATTTAAATATCAGAAATTTCACCCAACTGACTTACAAGAAACTCTAAGAAGATCTTAAAACTACTAATCAACACCAGAAATGGGAGGGCTTTTAGTGTTGTCAGTGAACTGCCAAATGTGTGACACTTGGGGGGACATTTTCCCTCAAGTAAAACGAAGCAATGAAGTGTATGGAAAGAGATAAATATTCAAATATCAGACACTTTTTATCAACAAGAAACCCTAAAATACCTTGAAACTGCTTCAAAACACTTGAAATAGAAGATTAGGATACTGATACGAAATGGTTTGTCTGCATAAAAGATATGAAAGTAAATAAAATATCATAAAACCTTTCACATCCTCAAGCCATTGCACTTTATTTCGGCCTAATACAGGTAAGTACATGCTGCAGAAATTAAATGAACTCAGGGCAGATATGTTATTCCGGCATGTAAAAAAGTAAGCAAATTCACCTGAATCTGGTAAATATTTCCAACCTTTAACTGAACATACTACAAGGAAGTAATGCAAATAGAAAGCACTTTAAACGTGTTCTAGCGCTGATCCATGACTATCACTTAGAGTAACCAAACACAGAAATAGAACGTTACACATTAATAAATCTGATGTTGTTTCCAGTTCTATTTAGCAGACTTGATAAAACATATAAACTTCTCTTGGGAATGTGACAACCCTAGTCAGAGTGCTTGACTCACCTGACTACTGCTGTCCATTCCACCACTGCCTGGGAGTGGGTCTGAAGGCTGAATGCTTCGCCAGCTAACTTTTTTTTCACACTGTTGTCGGTGCGACGTGTCTCGGTGATTCAGCTGGAGTTTAAAGCTGAGTCGCAGGAAACAGAGAGCCAGAGGCAGCTCTCCTTAAAATTGTCCTGATCTAATTGGCAGGACAAAAGGGGGTGGTGATGGACGGAGCATCTGAATCAATCAAACACTCACACCCAGTCAGATCTGGGTTTAATCCATCACCGTTCTTTAGCCCACTCTGCCACCCCAGTTCAGACATGGTGTAACCCCGGAATGCCCTCAGGATTGGATGGTTGGTGCCCTGATAACCTTTGGCGTTAGCACATAAAGAATGCAACCACAGACCGTATGGGAGTTAGAGTTAGGCTTTACGATTATTAGGCAGAGTAGACACCAAACAACGTAAGTCTATGAGTTACTCCACTCATGTACCCCTTTGGTTGTACTCTCAACCGTCCTCCGCATGAGTGCCGTCCTGACACTCCCCAACGGAGGGCACCGTGCTAAGCAGTGGCCGACAATGCCACTCGAACCATGAACAACTAGCCTGTTGTTCTTGAACCGTCCCCCGCAGTGATGCCGGTCCCGGCACCTTCCAACGTGGTGTACAGCGAGCCTTGGTTAGAAACACCAAAGACCGTGGGACACCGCCCAATGTATTGTCTTGAGCCTTTTGGTCTCTTAGTCAGTGAACTGCCCCCTCCGGGGCTTGGATTGCGTGTATATGCAAAAGGAGCTTCTGCTCCACTCAGTCTTTCCCTCTCCAGGGCTAGGATCCCGGAATACTCTTCCGAGCGTGTGCACTTTTAAATCTTGCCCTCTCCGGGGCTTGGTGCGTGTGAACGCGCGCTGGCGCTTTTCCTGAACTTAGTCTAGCCCTCTCCGGGGCTCGGGTTGCAAGCAGACTAGAAAGTCTGACACTCGCCCTCTCCGGGACGTGGCGTGCAAGCAGCACGAGTCAGATAACAAAGGCGGTGCGTGCGGGTCCGCTGTCAGCCACAACACCGCGAAAAGGAACGTGCGTCCCTTACCTTCAGGCCCGGACTGGCCGTTGTGGGCACCGGGCAATCCCCCGGTCGGCCGCAAGGGTGGGGGCCGGTTTTGGGCCCTGGGGGCCGTTTTTGTTGCAGAGACGGTTTTGCAGCATAGCTGCAAAATTGGCCCTGTAACAAAATCGGCTCAAAAGCGGCCCTGGCAAAGCGGTCACCCCCCTCCCGCCCGGGGGACCGGCCAAGCACTTTGCCAGGGCCGGTTTTGGTTCCTAGTCCGGCCCTGCTTACCTTGAATCCTTCCAGCGTCTTCCCGTCTTGCACTCGGACTCGTCAATAACCAATGAGATCCCTCGGCGCCGCCATCGCTAAATACGTCACGGATGTCCGTGCATGCGCGGCGCAACTTCTCACGGGGATTTGCAGGTTCATCGAATGCCGCTGGGAAGTGTAGTTTTTAGTTCCGAACGGTGCTTCGTTCTGTCCTTTGCCGCTGACTTTGACTGCTCACTTCGCTGGTCATGACACATGGCTATATGCAAATCAGTCTGACCCTGTGCCTCATGGGAACAGTCCAGCCCGAACTGCCAAGCCATGTCTTCCCTGGACCGGAAACAAGCTTCAGAGGACCGGTTTCTGGCATTCCAGCCGTCTTCAGCCCGGCTTGCTTGAATCCAGTGGCAAAGTGAGCAAGGGACTCACGTCTGAGCATACCCTGCCACACTTATGGCGGCCAAAAGCGGTACAAAGGGGGGTGGTGATGGTCCTCGGAAGCTTGTTTCCGGTCCAGGGAAGGCATGGCTTGGCAGTTCGGGCTGGACTGTTCCCATGAGGCACAGGGTCAGACTGATTTGCATATAGCCATGTCTGAACTGGGGTGGCAGAGTGGGCTAAAGAACGGTGATGGATTAAACCCAGATCTTTTGACTGGGTGTGAGTGTTTGATTGGTTCAGATGCTCCGTCCATCACCACCCCCTTTTGTACCGCTGATCTAATTGGCAGCAGTGTTTTTGATACAGGACCCCGGCTCGAGCATGTTATTTTCGGGCGGGCCCACTTGAGCACAAGTGATGCCTTCCTGGGGGCTGGCAGTATAATAAAGTTAAAAACATCCTGCCCGTCATGAGCGCTGACGACCCTCTCAGGTTTGAGGATAGCACAGAGCACTGCTAATTAAGTGCCATTTGGACAAGAGGGTGCCAGCCTCATACTCTCTCTCTCTCTGCTTCTGGGTGGCACCGGTGCATACTTAAAAAATAAACTTTATTTTGCTTGCCGCCGCCGTCACTCATTACTTCATTTGTCCATAATCCCAACACAGTACAAGGGTGTCGCCAGTTGCCGGAAACACAGAAAGGCAAGGAGCACTGCCGTGATTTGATCAAAGAAGGATAACTGTTGTTTATATTATCCTCTCGCGGAAAACACGGTGCTCTGCTTGGGCTTGATTGTGCCAGTGTCTGCTGATCAGTGCTGTGACTGCTGCTCCGGACTCCAGCAGCCACCGGGATCCGTGGGTTGGCTTCCATTTGCGCCAGACAATCATGCTCATTTTAAAATATGACCGTGGCGGTGCAAGCAGCACTGCCATTTGCCGCAGTTAGACTCATGATCTGCCTGCGAAGCCACCCCGCTTGAGCCACAGGTGACAGAACAATTTAGCATACGTACTGCCTTTGGACGGGTCTTAAGACTCAGGCTGTGACTGTGGCACCCCGCCTGGCGGGAATGCGCTACGGCTTTCACAAAAGAATACATTGTAGCAGCCTCACTGCTGTGCTCTGTGCTTCTGGCAGCTCGCGCCCGGGCCGGCAAGTGACGTCTGTGGGAGCAGTCCCGGCGCAGGCCAGGCACGCACGCAAGCTAGCAGCCTGAAGTCTCCAGTAATCTACTAGTTTAGCGCTTTGTGTGACAGCAGAGAGAGTGGCATCAAATGCGTGACAATGCATTTCAGTGCGGTGATGCGGAGCACCACACTGAAATGCGTTAGAGTCACACCTGATGCGTGATACTTGACAGGACTGTAGGGAAGGGATACGAATGGATATACTCTAAGAGTCACATAGGAATGGTAGAGAGTATAAAGGTCTACTGCATATACTAGTGATTAGAGTTATCTCTATATACATAAGGAAGGGATACAAATGGATATACTCTAAGAGTCACACAGGAATGGTAGAGAGTACAAAGGTCTACTGCATATACTAGTGATTAGAGTTATCTCTATATACATAGGGAAGGGATACAAATGGATATACTCTAAGAGTCACATAGGAATGGTAGAGAGTACAAAAGGTCTACTGCATATAGTAGTGATTAGAGTTATCTCTATATACATAGATATACAAATAGATTTTCTCAGGTCAAGACCCAAAAAAACCCAGGAGAGCAGAGTTCCATTAAGTGGGGTTGGAGGGGGTACGCAGTCACAACACCAAGGGAGGGTGGGAGGGATACAAGGGTATGGAGAAAAGGCAAATCAGAAAAAGGAAGAAACATTTAAGGATCGTCAAGGGGGACATGAGGGGAAAGGGGAAAGGACGAGGGAATGGACAAGATGGCAGGTCAGGGTCCGGAGAAAAGAGGCCGTGAACAGCAGGAAAATGGCGGCCAGGACAAAAGAAAAAAACGTAAAGAAGTCCATGAGAGTGACCCAGTGAGTATGGATTAGAGTGCCAGGAGAAGTCCGGGGGGTACATAGTTCAGAAGTCAAAGTCAGGAAGCGCTCTCCTGAGTACAGGCTCATGGTCTGCATGTTGCAGTGGTAGCTCCCGGCACTGCTGTTCTGGCTGCAGGGCGAGCTGTAGAGGGAGCCCTGGCTGGGAGAGTAGTTGAGGGACAAGGAGGGAGGGATGCCAGTCCTTGGTGCGGCGAGGAGATCGCTCCCCTCCTCTCCGACAGAGTAACTCTAGTTAACATATATGGCCAAATGGGCGGGCACCTTGTCTCGTCATTAACTTTACATTATAAGTAGGTGCAGAACCCCACGGGTTAATCGGAATGTCAGGTCTTGCAAACAACTGAGGCATAAATGATGCTCACTTAACATCGCATTCGTTGTAACAATTATACGAGCTCTAATGTCAGACAGAATTGTAAGCCCGGACGGGAAGCTGTAGGTTACATGACTGTAGAGACGGCAGAATCCGAGTAGAAAGAAACGCTTTAATTCTGTTCACAAGTTACTTTCTCTCAGAATAATTGCCACCCGCCATCCAAGCGTCCATAACCAGCCTGTGGGCCCATGCTGCATGAACAACAGGTGACAGAAGAGGTAAAAGGGGTAAACATACGATCCTATATATATATATTCAACCTATCCAGGAAACAGTATGACCTTTTAGCAGACACCACACTGTTGTGCTTGGCCAGCTCCCCCACTCTGACCCCGTTGACCTCTCTGTGGCGGGCTATGAGGGCGCGGGCTGAGCATCCTGTCTAAAGCCATGACAGAAGGTTAGGCCGTAATATCCTTCATTAGCGAGCGTCGTTTTCAACTGAGATGTGGTGTTGGCTAAAGCAGCAAAATATTTGCATAGCTGCCAAGGTTTCAGACTGCATAGGTTTTATGTTGTACATAGCTTTTCCCTTTCAGCCCTCTCCCTGCTTGCCCTAGCCCCAACCTTCTAGATTGCTTACATGGTTCTCTCTGCCTCACCTTCTGATTCCATTCTGTGGCAGTTACTCCCTGGCCAGATGAGGATACGGTCCTGTTACTTTTCTGTCTGCTGTATTAAACGACTTACCTGCCACCTATCCGGATTTGGTGTCTTCTTTTCATTTACAACATTTTGGCGACTTCTGGACGGGAGCATCTGGCCAAATGCTACTACAGCCTATGAAAAGACAAACAAAACAGTGATCCGTTCCTCGACGAACCCACGAGTGTCAGCGCATTGAACCCTCGACGACATCTTCTCCTGCAACTGTCGGATGTCGAAATTTTCCGGATTTTACTTCCTCTTTCAGCGTTTTTGCCTCAGTGGTTACTACCGACAACGTCACCTGACAACCAAGCCTGAGGTGCGTAGCAACCGAATCAAACGTCGTATTTGTATCTTGCGTAGCCATAGCAACTGCCTTGACAATTTCTGCTACCGCGAGTGGTATCTCGTGCCTGGACTACGCATTACCGCATCACGTACCTGCTAGTTTACTGCATTTCCGGACGCCTCGCATTGTCTACGTAAGGTCATTGACGTGACCTTCGTGACGACATACGCTGGCGGCCATCTTTGTTTACATCTGCAGTCCGATGCGAACAGTGCATCAGTCCGATGCGAGCAGTTCTTCACTAAAGGATTACGCGATCACATTTAAAGTCGTTGGCACGCAATAGTTTTACCACTCAAGTAAGCACGTTATTTAATACTTTTAACGCATGGAAGTGTAGCGCTGAGCTTATTTATTGGACATCGTTTTTACATGTACCGTTTGTATTGAGAGTTCAGTATCCCGTGGTCAATATTCATTATAATGGCGCAATCTATAAATATTGCTCTTCCTCCTCAGTTCCTGAGTGAACCTGGCAATCCTTCTACACCTTGGGAGGACTGGGTTATTATGTTCAATGACTACATTGAAGCCTTGGATGGGGAGGGTTTCTCTGCCAAACGTAAGAAAGCCATCTTGATGACCACATTAGGCAAAGAGGGACAAAGACTTTTTAAATATTTACCTCAGGTTCTCTCTGCCACGTCACAACCTTTGGACGAATTTGAAGAAGCTATTGCCAGACTGGAGAACAGATTTGGAAGGGAGGAAAACCTAATTCTTCAACGGTATAGGTTTTACAAGAACAAACAACTTGAGGGCGAAAGTATCGATGAATTTGTTGCCCGCCTTCGTGAATTGTCAGTCAAATGCAACTTTGGCCAAATGGCTGACGAGCATATCAGAGACCAATTAGTTGTACAGGTCAACAATAGGAAAATCCAGGAGCGCTTGTGGGCTGCTAAGAACCCCACTCTCAAGGTAGCAATCGAACTTGCTAAAGTGGTTGAGGAGAGCGAAAAATGTATTAAGGAGTTATCAAAATGTGGTTCTGACACCAAAGTTGCTGAAGTTTCTCATAAATTGGTGAATAGTGATATCAGTGATGACGAAGCTGCCGCTGTTGCGATTGTTAGAAAGAAAGGTTATGTGTTACAAAAGAAAAATATGTCTCAACAGTCGTTCAGTAGACCACAGTCACAACCTGGTAGCAAGTTTGTATCTAAAATGTGCTCTAGATGTGGGAGTTACTCTCATTCTTCCGATGCCAAGTTTTGTTTCGCTAATAACAAAGAATGTTTAAAATGTGGTAAAATAGGCCATTTCGCAAAGGTTTGTAAGAATAGAACCAATCAGAGGGTTACTGTGGTATGTGACTACAATGAGTTGAAGCGTGATGTCAACAAAATATTGATTTTGTATGATTCGGTGTGTACATGCGATGAGAAGAGAGAGCGTATTATTAAAGCAAAGTTTTTGATTGATGGGAAAAAGGTTGATTTGATGGTTGACACTGGGTCCAAGTGGACTATCATTCCCTCGTCTATGTTGCGTGAAGTTTGGGATAACAAGGATTTGGAAGAGTGTGATATTTTTCCATCCGGATACCAGGGTGAAAAAATCAACCTCCTCGGTTACTTCAATGCCATGATTCTTTTCAAGAACAGGTCAACCCAGGGCAAGATTTATGTGTCTGTGGATGGTCCCGCAATACTGGGTCGTTCTCATCAGTACGACCTACACATTATTGTTAATCCCAGAGCAGATGAACCCGTTCTTGTTGTGGATGATTGTTACATTGATGACATACTTGCCAGCCATAGTCAGGTTTTTCGTGAGGAACTGGGTGAACTACAAGGGTACACACACAGGATACTGTTAAAGGAGGGCAGTATTCCTGTACAGCACAAAGCGCGGCGTGTTCCTTTTGCCTTGCGGGCTGAGGTTAAGGCTGTTCTAAATGAGATGTTACAGGGAGGTATCATCGAACCGATTGAAGCCTCCCCATGGGTTTCTCCCGTAGTCATCTCGCAAAAACCTGACAACAAGATTGGTTTCTGTGTTGACCTACGCTCTGTGAATAAATGTGTGGTAGCCGATGTTTTCCCTTTACCCAATATAGGCGAATTAGTGTCCACCCTTAAAGGAGCTAGGTTTTTCAGCAAACTAGACCTTAAGCACGCCTATCACCAGATTCGTCTGGATGATAGCTCCAAACATCTTACAGCTTTTATCACGGGCGAGGGAACTTTCCAGTTTACCCGCTTACCTTTTGGCCTAATCTCCGCTGCCAGTGTTTTCCAGCGCATGGTTTCTGAAGTGTTCAAAGGGCTAGATAAAATTATCTTCTTCCAAGATGACATTCTCATCTTTGGCAATACATTGGAGGAGCACAATGATGTTTTACGCAGTGCTTTAGGGAGAATTGTAGATGCTGGTCTCACGTTGCGCCGAGAAAAATGTGCGTTTTTGGTTGAGGAGGTTGAATATTTGGGTTTCTGTCTTTCTGCTGAGGGTGTAAGACCTAAGAAAAATCTTTTAGAAGCTATTGAGCTGGCACCTCCCCCTGTAGATAAAGAACAACTCAGGTCCTTCATGGGGCTAATTGAGTTTTATTCTAAGTTTGTCAAAGATTTTTCCTCGAAGACTGCTCCCTTAAGAATTTTATTAAAGAAAGGAGTCAAGTTCTCTTGGACGAGTGAGCAAGAGTCTTGCTTTAACTGCATCAAATCTGAACTTAAGTCCTCAGGTGTTCTCACTCCTTTTGATATTAGACGTCCTTCTATTCTGATGGTTGACGCAAGTGGTGTTGGTCTTGGAGCAGTTCTTCTTCAGAAACATGAGTGTGGCGAAAAAACTATCGCTTTTGCCTCGAAACCTCTGTCATCCTCTGAGGTCAACTATTCCGTTATCGAGCGAGAAGCTCTTGCGGCTGCGTGGGGAGTTAACTACTTTAGAACATATCTGTGGGGTTCTCGGTTTGTTCTCCGCACGGATCACAAACCCCTTGTAAATGTGTTAGCACCTGGTGGTACAGGCAAGGGCTCCCCTAGATTGGCCAGGTTGGCTTCTCGCCTTCAGGATTACCAGTTTGAGGTTGAATTTGTTCACGGTTGGAGGAATGTGCAAGCCGACTGTTTGTCGCGCCTCCCGGTTTCTTCCCCTAAACCCGGGGGTTACTTGAGTGAACAGTGTGATGATAAAGCTGTTGCCTCCTTACATGATGTCGTGTCTTTGTGTGAGAGTTCCTTTTCAGCTGAGGAGTGGTCCAAGGGTATGGATGAAGATCATGTTTTGAAAGCAGTTATTAATCTTGTTCTCAAGGGGGCAAGAAGAGAAAGTACCTTAGAACCAGCTGTCAGACCCTTTCTTAAAGTTGTTAATGAGTTGTCCGTGTTCGGGAAAAACGTACTCATGAGGGGTGATCGCTACGTTCCTCCAAGCTCTTTGAGGGGAAAGATCCTCAGTTTAGCTCATGAGGGCCATTTGGGCCAAACCCTTACTCAACGGCGTGTAAAGGAAAACTTTTGGTGGCCCTCAATCGACAGCGATGCTGTAGATTGTGTGGTCAAATGCTCCTTGTGCATGGAAGGAGAGAAGCGTCTCAAAGTTATTGGTTCCCAATCAGTTGGCAACATTTCCTTTAAAAGCTTGCCTTGGCATACAATATGTTTGGATTTCATTGGCCCGATGTGTGAACTGCCATTAAATCAACGTTTTGCAGTAGTTGTTGTTGACTGCTTTTCCAAGTGGCTGACTGTACGTTTCATGAAGGAGATCACAACTGACTCCACTATTCTTTTCCTCAAGTCTGTTTTTGTGAATGAGGGTTACCCTTCAGTTCTAATTACGGATAACGGTACCCAGCTCACCTCTACCAAAATGGCCTGTTTCTTGCGTGAATGTGGTATAACTCATCACCGCACCTGTCTTTATAATCCCGAAAGCAATGGTCTGTGTGAAAGGGTCAATCGTCTGGTCAAGGGTGTGATACAGATGTCAGTTGCTAGCGGGTGTTTTTCTGACGAGCGTGTGCAAGAGCTGGTTTGGGCTTACCGCTCAACACCCCATGGGCAATCTGAAAAATCCCCTTTTGAACTGATGCGTGGGCGTTCCCCTGTGTCCAGGCTAACTCCTTCCTGGTTGAGAGATGATGGTAAGCTTTCTCCTTCTTCAAAAGCTTCCATTCTTCCCATATCCACTGGTGATTTGGTCAAGGTTAAGCCGGGTCGCTGCTCTAAGGGCCTCTCTAAGTTCAGTGGTCCCTTCCGGGTTAAGAAGGCTTTTCCTCATTTCGTTCTACTTGAAAATGGTGCTAAGTGGAACTACAGAAGGGTTGCCTTATATCAGAAGGAAGTCCCCAATGCCCAAGATTCAAATCTCTATTCTGCTGAGACAGGCTGCAGTGGCTATATGTTGTCTGCTCGACGGGATTCTGATTTGTGTGGTTCGCCTGCTGTACGGGGGGAGGTGGGTGGTGGCGATGCTCCTTCATCAGTGTGTGGTGGCGATGCCCCTTCATCAGTGTGTGATAATGTGCTTGGGAGTTCTGATACTATTTCTGATGTTCCTTCTTCCTCAAGGTGTTCTCGTTCCCGCCATCCTCCAGCTTACCTGAGTGACTATGTTCAATAATGTTTGTTACAGATATTTTGTTCTTTCTTTCTCTCATTTTTGTTTTGTATCCAAAGGGGGGAGATGTGTTGTACATAGCTTTTCCCTTTCAGCCCTCTCCCTGCTTGCCCTAGCCCCAACCTTCTAGATTGCTTACATGGTTCTCTCTGCCTCACCTTCTGATTCCATTCTGTGGCAGTTACTCCCTGGCCAGATGAGGATACGGTCCTGTTACTTTTCTGTCTGCTGTATTAAACGACTTACCTGCCACCTATCCGGATTTGGTGTCTTCTTTTCATTTACAACATTTTACATTTCATAATTTCAGTGTAATTATAAGTGAAATTAAACAACTATGAGTGACACTTTCCCGCAAGCAAAATCAAGAAATGAAGACATGGAAATTTATAAATAACAAAAACTACACCCATTTGAGCAACAAGAAACTTTAAGATCTTAAAACGGCTGGAAAGGACCTGATCGTACTGCAGATAGTGATTCACTGCAATGCTCTCAGCTGTATTAACTTTACTTATGCGGCTGAACTCAACTTTGTGCAGAGTGAATACAGTGTGATTGCTTAAATAGGGCTCTCAGCCTTAGCTGCCAAGTTTTCTGCTGGCTCCTGAGCGATATTTAAATGTTTTCAGTGTCCTCATGAGTGACATTCCAATGCCACAATATGAGCAAGACTTCAATGTAAGAAGAACAAATGCGTTATCCCACATCATTGAGATAAATTACAGAACTCCCTTTTGTGCAATGTAATGGTCTAGAAATGCCCATAAGAGAGATCAACATCTTTCAATTGCAACATCTGTGACTGGGAGTGAGTGTCTGAAAAGTTTCAGCGCTCCGTCCATCATCTCCTTATGTTTGCTTTATTCGCACTAAGTTGGCAGGGTATGCACAGACATGGCCCCTTGCTCAATTTGCCGCTGGATTCAAGCTAGCCTGGCTGATGAAGGGTGTTACCCCAAAACCGGTCCCGGGATGTTTTTTTCCGGTCCAGGGAGGACCTGGCTTGGCAGTTTGGGCTTGACTGTTCACATGAGGTACAGGGTCAAGGCTGATTTGCATATAGCTGGGTCTGAACTGGGGTGGCAAAGTGAGCTAAAGAATGAGGATGGATTTATCCCAGATCTCTGACTGGGCATGAGTGTCGGAAAAGTTTCAGGGGTCCGTCCATCATCTCCAAGGTGACACCACAGGCACACTTTTGCCATTCAGTGGTCCCAGAACGTAGGACCGGGTGCGTCTTTTAGGGGACGCAGACCATCCACTCAACTGGTTTTTTGGTCCTGAAGAAAACCTGGTTAATTTAAACCTTCACGGTTGAAACATGTAGACCAGACACATACAGAGATACATGGGTTCATAGTTACCCTCACTTTATCTCGCCACTATTTTAACATTGTCCAGTTGCTTGCAAATAAAGTTTTATTTTTCCCAAGTTAAACCAGGACAATTTTTAACACACTCATTTTTTGCACGCACCTTCACTCACAACCTGCTCCACTGTAAACAGGTGTTGTAGCACACCCTGATGACGCTAGGTCATTAGGGTGGACCCCGATGATGAAGCATGTCACCACTAGGTGGTGAGTGAGGGTTTTTTTTAACAAAAGGAGAATTTCTCACTTTGGTACAACCACACACCCCATTAGGAATCTGTGATTTCACGTTGGTGGTACTCCTTTTTCTGTTTCTAGTGATATACCCAGGGGTACAGGAGTACTCCCCGTTCACCTATGTGAACAAAAACCCTTGCTCTCCTTTTTGTTTTTTCATGTCCGTCCATCATCTCCTTATGTTTGCACTGTTCTCTTTCAGGCCACACAATCAATTAGTTTGTGCTAATCTTGCCATTTAATTCTGTCCTAGCATTGCAAGGTGATAGTTCAAACGATACAGGTTAAAGGAGCAGTGCTTTACAGAGTGCAACTTCAGATAATTAAAATAAATGCCACCTTTTGAGATCTGCGCACTTGCTTACCAGAACCAGCTGGGTGCACTGAAGCAGGTCTAGTTCACCTCATTCTTTCTGTCCGATTTCCCTCATCCCATTCTCTCACTTGCACACTCTTTTCTTGCTCTTTCGTTCATCTTGTCCCCTCTATCCACTTTTTCTCTTTCTCCTATATGGTCCTTTTTCACTCAATGTACTCTTTTTATGAGTTTACCTTCTTACTTTCCATTCCATTTCCAAGCTTTATTTCGGTATTTATAGACCATAAAAGTAGAAAGTATAATACATACATCACTGGATTTGCAATAAAAACATCAATAAACATTATAAAATATAACCAGAATGCAAATGAATTGATCAAGTTTCATAACAGTTAAAAAAATGTAAAAATTTGAAAAGAAGTTAAAACAGCGATTTTATGGATTAATAATGTTAAATCATTAGAAAATACAAAGAGGGCATTTAACATATGCGGGGGGAATTAAAAAACTTACGGCGCCTATGCCACGTAGCATTGAGGACACAGACTCAGCAAAAACAATCGGCGGATGAGTGTCAGTTCTCAAAACTCTAAAGGCCTCCAGACACTGCCTATATCCAAAGTTCCTGCAAAGTGGTAAGAGCCAATGCCTCCTGGCTACATTATAGCCAGCTATATAACAACAAGAGAGGGAGGGAAGACAACACTCTCAATCCCCCGGGCAATGTTTCATAAACAACAAAAGAGTGTAATTCATTAAATGTGTATAAGCACGCAAAAGGAGAAAGGTGAAAAGAAACAAAACTCCTTGGATTTGCTCAGGAAGCCCTCACTCACCGCCCTGGGCGATGACATGCTTCATCATTGGGCCCACCGGGAGAAGCCGAATGCCTCCCCGGTGTGCTTCAACGCCAGGATACTGCGGAGCTGGTTTTGTGAGAGTTGTGTGAAAAAGAAGTGTTTAAAAATGTCTCGGTTGTATCCCACATAAAAACTTTATTCGGTGGTCAACCTGACATATATAAAAACAATGTGATGGGAAATTACCAAGATAATTGTCTGGATATTTCCACTTAAAGTGGGGTCGACATGTTTCTGTCCTTTATGTGTGGATTACTGGGCATTCTTCAGGACTATAGGGAGTGTACCTCTGCGGTATGGGCATGCTAAGGCCCACCCTTACCTGAGGACGTGAAAGTTAAAATCGGTGTAAAAACTATTAGTGCAGGGCAAACAAAAAAGAGAACAAACCAACAGGAAAACATTGGGGGTTTCCCTCAAAATCAGAGGAACCTGTGTGGGTTGTCACTTAAAAGATCCACGCCCCATAGGTCTCGGGAGGGGGGTGGAGGCGAAAATGGCACACCGCCCGTGACGTCTAGCACCCTCTTGGTACCTGTGACTCTCCTCTTAAGTCCCTTAAGTTCAGACTGGTAGACTGTTAATTCAGTTGTCGCCCATAGTCTACGCCAGAAAGTCAAGGGTTGCAGTCCAATCTCCTCCTCTATGGGTCTAATCCCAAGGGGGATGAGAGGAGTACTTAGCGGTAGACCCAAAAGCTGCCTCATAAACTCATTCTCAGATTTGGTCAGCAGTCCACCTGCAGGGAGATGATCCCAAAGTACTGCCCCATACATTATAGCACTCCTCATTTGGACTTTATAAATCTCGGCTAGCGGGCCCGGCAGTCTATTTGATGAGTTCCTAAATGATTTTACTATTCCCTCAGCCATCTGTGCTAGCCTTAAGCCTGCCCTTTCTTTCTGCGGGCCCCATCCAAATGTTTCTGACATCATAACACCAAGGTAATCAAAGACAGCTACCCTCTCTAGCTGGGTGCCATTTAGGGAGGGATTTGGGCGAGATGTTTTGCTTGGGTTAAAAACCATGTACTTGGTTTTTGATGAGTTGATCTCCAACCCCCTGTCTTTACAAAATAAAGAAATGCTGTCAATGATCCTTTGGATGCCCATGGGAGACTTGGATAGTAACAAAGTGTCATCTGCAAACATCATTAATGGCACCTTGTCATGGACCAGCTTTGGGGCATCATTGTTAGCTACTTCATTTAATTGGTCCACCAGAGCGTCAATAAAAATACAGAACAATGTATGGGCCAGAACATACCCCTGCCTTACACCTCTATTTACTGGGAAACAGGGGGTTAATTCCCCATATTTCCCGTATCTCACCTGGGCAAAATTTCCAGTATGCAGGCGCTTAATCAAAGACAACAAGTAGGGCGGAATGCCTATTTGCTCAAGAACCACCCACAGTTTATCTCGAGGTACTAAATCAAAGGCTGATTTAAGATCAACGAAAATTAAATGGAGGCTCCCACCCTCTATTGACACAGTCTTCCAATATAATAATTGGAGCCTGAAGATTTGATCAATAGTGGAAATATTTTTACGAAAACCAGTCTGGTACGCACTCAGAATTTCAGGCTCGTCCACCCAGGACTGGAGACGCTCCAGGACAATCCTGGCAAACAACTTCTGAGTGACGTCAATCAGGTTGATCGACCTGATTTAGTGGGCAGGAGGGGTGAGCACTGTAGGAGAGTAGGGTCTGCGTCCTATGGTCACCCCCACTTTTTGCAGTGATTCTCTGGTTTTTCGACTTTAGTGTGGCTGTGGACCTGCTAATCAGACCCACAGCCCAGCTGTTCTCTCTCTAAATTGATACCATGTACTTTAGGTACATACCTGATTGGGTATTGGGTCACCTTTGTGAGCCCCTGTATAGTGTACCATAGGTACCCAGGGCATAGGTGCATCCAAGGCCTACCAGGGGCTGCAGCATGTATTATGCCATCCCTAGCTGGCCATCCAAACTGACACCACAGGCTGATCACTCAGCTTGGGTAAGGTGGTGTAATCATCCCTTACTTAGATACAGTATATCTATATCTACCTTATATATAGACACATAGTAACCTATAAGTCACTCCTATGGCAGGCCTTAACAATCTTGGAGGCAGAGTGCTTGGTTTTATGTGAGAGGGTGCCCTAGCATGAGCTGAGCCCCTCTGCAGTTTTCGGAACCATTTCCTTATAGCTGTTCTATGATATAGCCATACCATATACTCTTAAGTGCACTATAATCCTCGCGGTTAATGCTAACTTTGGTTTGGCTTTATCAAAACATGTCATGTAAGGTGTAATACGCTTTGGAATACTACCCCCCCACCCCCGCCAATTCTGGCGGCGGGGGTAGCATTCCACCATTCTAGAGGGAGAAGACATGTTGGTTACTGCTTTACCCGGTTAAAGTTAAACAGAGCCTCAGCATCACAAAATGGATGCTGCTGCCACAGACACGAGTCTGACCTCTTGCTGCTGGACGAAACTCCGGCAGGGCAGGCCTGGACGATAGGTTTCCTGCCTTGGGAGGTGCTAGCACCTCTCCAGACAAGCTTTTAGTGTATTGGGGCAGGGAGGGCTGCAAAATGAGACACTGGCTGGGGCACACAAGGTGCTCCATGCATAGCCCGGTTCAAACCAGTTGCTGGGGCACTCCAGCCCCATCTCTGGCGCGAAACTGGACAAAGAGAAAGGGGTGTAACCACCCCCTTCTCAGGGTCCACCCATAGGAGGGACCTAGCAGGTAATTCAGACCCTTAGTTTGGTATAAAGTTAGGAGCTGTGGCTAGAGACATCAGATTACCCTGTAAAGAAACTACGACACAAAACTCTTGGACTTCGACATTCTATGCTGACTAGAAGACTGAAGAAGATCTCCCTTGTGGTCAAGGAGTGACTACCCTGTTCAAACAGGCACCACCAGTAACTTGCCGGTTTGCTTTGTCGACGCTCCCGATGGAACCCAACAACTCAGCTACTCAGGACTGGACTTCCAGACTTCTTGGACTCCGACCCACATCCACAGCAAAGCTGAGACCCGTGGCGGACAGGAGAGACGTGGCACCAGACTCCAGGTACATCCTTCAAATTGCTAGCTGCCTCGACTCCTGAGGTAACTCGCAGTCGTGCATTGGGGCACGAGAAGCCCCAGACCCAAGCAACATCTGCACCAGAGCTCAGCCCTCTACACTCCACAAGTGCCCTGTAGGGCCTGCTCCTGCATTTCAGCTCAACGTGTCTTCCCGGTTGCTATCCCGTTGGCTAGTGAGCCCTCTGAAGATGATCCTTTTAATTTTCAACGCTTGCCTGATTGCTCTGGGCTTGCTCCAGATTCCTTCCAAAAGAGAAGCTCCTCAGACCTTGCTGGTCTGAACTGAAGCGAATCTTCACATCCTGCATGGGTTGCGGTTACCAAGGCTTGTTGGTTCCAAACCGGATACCGACACCGCAGTCAACTAGAGCCTTCGTGGGACAGCTCGACTCCAGCTCCTGGTCATCGTCGAAGCCTCCTGGTCCTCGTGGCTGCAGAGACAAGCTTCACCTCTTAGGCTGTTTGCATCGCGACATCACCTGGTTCCATCCTGGTCACTGGCTAGAGACCCAGACCCTGTCCCCTCTGCTTTCAGGTTCTTCAGCTCCTTGAGCCACCCTTGGATCCACCCGGACACTCTTCCTTCGGCCGCCTGCAGCACTTATTTTGCAGGTCTCCATTGAAAGCATCGACGAAACCCGACACGAAATGACACCTATGCACCCGGCTTCCCTGGGTGAGGTAACTCGAGTACTCCAGTGCTCCCGTGGGTATTAACTATCCAAGTGTCCTAGTTTAAAGGGGTTTCACCGTAGTCCACCCGGAAGTGTCCCTAATTAGTAACTTTGTGACTTCTTCGTTCTCCATTGTAAGTCAATGGTAGCTTGCGTCTGTGTTCCCACACTGCACGCGTCTCCCGTGGGTCTCCTACTTCCAAACCTTTGGTCCTGTAGTGTAGCCCCAGCGATTCCCTAGGCCCTATGCCTATTCACCTTTCCTGAAGTGGTCCTTATACCACTTACCTAGTATATGGTTCTTGAGGCCCCTAGGGCAGAATTGTATTTGTGCAACTTATAGTATGCTTAATGAGTAACTTGTAATGTATCTCGAACTCTGACCTCATAAAGAGTGCAGAGGGGTTGTGTTAGTAATAAATACATATATATTTGATATATACCTTGTGTGGTGTCCTTTCATTTGGTATTCAAGGGCTTATATATGGTAAAACAGCTGGCTTCACATGCTCTCTGACGTTTTAGCCTAAGACTGCTTTGTCTATGCTACCACTAGGATAGCTGTTCTATAAGGTTGACTTTACAACCATCACCATAAGGGTTGTTTGGACTGGTGCAGGCTGCCCACTAGAATAGTGGACATCATATACCAGGCCAACTTCTCACAAGCACTTCTTATATACTGGAAAGATTTCAGCCCCTAACCAGGTATCTGGATTTTCATGCCATTTAAGATAGCGTTAAATATTACCCAAAGATAGGGGCCCCAGATATTGGGTTTTTCCCGAAATAATTTCCAGGGATCTTAGCTAACCCGGGGGCCTTTCCAAGGGGAAGCTTCCCAATTGCACTCAACACTTCAGTCAGAGTGAACCCTTCAACATCTTCAAGGGTATTCCCTTCTGAGGTTGCAAAAGTTCCCTCAATTAGCTCTAAGGTTTCCTGTGTGGAATACAGCTATTAGAAATGAGATTTCCAGGCGTCTGCAGCAATGTTCGGCTCAGTAGGTGAGTTCTCTGTGGAGCTATCTGTACAAACTAGGATCCAAAACGCCTTCATATCCCTGCTAGTAAGTGCCTGTTTTATTGCATCCCATCTTTCAAGCTCCCAGTTCTTTTTGGCTAGGTTTATACTATCACTATATAGAGCCCTGTTTGTTTTTATCAGGGATCGGTCTTTGGTTTTTATAGCGTCGATAAGGGCGCCCTTTGCCATTCTCAAGAATTATTAAACCAAGTAGATTTAGGGCTCCTCTTACCCTTGGAGTGCATCAGGGGATTGAATATGTTGGTCAGGCTAGTGGTCAGATCCACATGTAAAGCTGTGAGCTGAGCGATGGTATCAGGAGAATTGAGTGTCTGGGCAGCCTCCTCTATCGCCATTAAAGGTGAAATAATTAAAGAATAAAGAGCAGCAGCTTTGCCTGGTGACTGCATCAGGGTTTCCCATCTAATTCTCCTTCTATTATTGGCTAGTGTTAGATTGCTGCCAGAGGAGGAACTAGTAGATGAAGGACTGTAAAGATCCTGGAGCTTGAGGTTGAGTACCAGAGCATTATGGTCACTGTCGTGTCTCAGCAAGACAGCAAAGTCAACAAACCAGTGCCATATGCTTGCTTCCACTAAGATATAATCCAATATGGATGATTGCCCTGGTGTATTAGAAGTAGGCTTCCCTGGTTGGTCTGACTTAGTACGACCATTACATGCCCTCAGTGCATGAGTTAGTGTTACTACACTGATCTAGAGAAACAAGGGAGTCCAGGCCTTTACCGGAGGAATTTGCGGTTCGGGGATTAACCAAAAAGAATCCTCGTCAGTAAGGGAAGAGTCAGTAGGAATGGCTAGAGGCTCAAATTGACAATGCAATCTCCCCCTATAACCATCCTAGTATTCGGGGAAATGAGTTCGATAAATGTGGTTAGCATATTTATGGTCAGGGATTCCTGTGCAAAAGTTACCGGGTGTGAATAAATGTTAATAAAATGCAATTTTGGTCCTGGTAGAAAAAGTCAGGAGGGTACACTGGATGTCATCAGATGAGGTATTCAACTGTTCAACAGTACAGTCCAGATGTGTAGCAACCCACGTGCCTAAGCCCCCAATGATCTACCTCTACCCCCCATAGTGGCTAGCACATTAAAAGTTACATAGCCCCTCATAACAATGTCCTCTCTTGCCCAAGTCTCCTGGAACATACACACGTTATAATCTTGTACAAATTGCCTCCAGTCAGGATTTTGGAGTTTACTTTTAATACCAGCGATGTTCCAAGACAGGATCCTCAGTTTGTGGCCTAAGTTTAAAGTGGCATCATATACTTTATGGCCAGAGGGGTTGGGGGTTTGTGTAATCTCTGGCTCAGACCCGGAGTCTGATACACCCACTTCCATTAGGGAGCTATTCCTAACCATATTTGGAGGTATAAAATCAGGGGTAAGACGGACTAGATTGTTCGACACATCTATACTAACACCATCGTAATCTTGAGGTCCCTGATGAAGTTCATGTTGAGACTCCACTGGTGCACCTTCAAACATGCCAAGAATACTCTGTGACTGGGTCCCAATGTTTTTCGGTTTAAACTCTCTATTAACCCCCGAGACCCACGACTAGGAGTAAGATCAGGTGGTAACATAAGTCAATTCACCTCTTCAAGGGCCCAAATCTATTTGCTACTGCAACATTGTACAGGATTCTAGGGGTTTGGCCTCTTGTTGGATGGGGTTGAAACCAGTGTGTTGGAACTCTAGTGCAAGGGGTCCAGGGTGGTGGATAATTACAATAATATAAGAAGTCCAGGGTGTGTTTTTGAATCCCTGTAAGCGCTGCCTAAGAATGGGAGAACTGGTCTGCCAGGATTTGGACTGTCTGGGGATTACTAAAATTAATAACTATACAGTCTCCTTTAATTGATTTGGGGTTCTTACCAACCCAATCCACTCTTCAAACTGGCAATATCTCACCTGCCCTATCATAGGGAAACTGCCCATGCCTGGTGAGTCAAAAAAAGACACTTTTTCCTCAATTCCAACTGAGATTCTCTCTGACCTGGTTTAATTTCAGGTACGTATCATCAATTGGTGGAGGGAGAGAGAGTAGAGATCCTTTCAATCTCCTTTCAATAATTATAAATCAATGTGGAAAGGATCACTGGTCCTGCATAACCAAGGTCTGCAGGTGGATCGGTAGGTGTCTCCCAAATAAAAGACCCTCATACACGTGTTTTTTCAGAGTCGTGTAGCGGTATATGATGTGTCCCCGCTTCTTGTAACACGTGTCCGTGCGTAATCCTTGGGTCAGTTTTTGTTTGCACCCTCCGCCAGGAGGTTGTACCAT
This sequence comes from Lissotriton helveticus, assembly GCF_964261635.1. Taxonomy (NCBI): domain Eukaryota; kingdom Metazoa; phylum Chordata; class Amphibia; order Caudata; family Salamandridae; genus Lissotriton; species Lissotriton helveticus. The sequence goes on along the minus strand of NC_136065.1, from coordinate 1,374,372,481 downwards.
TGGTTAAAACAGTAGTGATGGTGAATAAGTGAAATAGTGCTATAAAGGTGTTCTAAAATACCCGGACAGCCAGAGGTTCAACTTTAATATTTCTGGATTCGGGTAAAAGGTTAAGGCGTGTCGCTATGGAATTATTTAGGAATTCTAGCGCACTAATCTTGTGAGGTTAAAAGTGGTCGACATGTTTCAGCCTTATCTGCCTGTTGGTCAGTCGGCTTTCCTCAGGACCATAAAGTGATTAAGTGAAAAAAAGAAAAGGTAAATTTGTAACCTGATTCGTTTTGTGGTAGTAGGTCACATTGTACCTGTAATAAAAGAAAAGGGAGATAGTGCAACCACATTTGTAGCAAATAAGTGGGAAAAGACACTTCAGCAATGTACAATGACATAGAGACACAGTTGAGAATTATGAAGCATATTATTAAAAAACATATAATTAAAAGCGAGTTGTGCAATACTAAACTCAGAGTCACATTCATATTAAGCGTCAACTTACTCATTCTCAAAATTCTATGCGAAATATTGTGATGTATAAATCCCAAAATCGTATTTAGGCGTCATGAGATCATTTCTTTACAGTGCCCTGATATTAAAAGCGCTATTTAATTTAAGGCGCAATTCCATTGTTACATTACCATGACGTCAAAGGCGCTATTCAATTTTACTGTGTCATCACGATTATCTTAGACATTGGTATAACGATGTAATACCTGTTCGAGTATAGACTCTTACAATTATTTAAAAGTACATGCACTCGTTATTAGACGGTACCAAGCACTCGTTCTACATGTATTCTGAAAACCGAACATGTGCATACTGCCGCTATAGTATCTTTAAATGCGCACTCTGGAAAGCCTATTCAGAAAGAGATTCTATTTGAAAAGTAGGCACTTCTAACAAAAGTCTAAAACTAAGCAAAACTCAAAACAGAGCAGGGTTTTCACATGCGCTTATGCGTAACTAGACCTTATAGAATGTACCTCTACATTATGTAAGACTTGTCTCCTCGGGAACCACGGCAGTTAGGGGGAGGCTTCACTGTTTTGGAGTGAGGAAAAAAGGAGTTTAGTAAAGGGGTTTTAATACTTGCGGTTTACTCCATAACGAAAAGGACAATGCTCCTCGATACCTCTAGCCTTCAAACACCCGTCTAGCAGCTCCTTTTTTAGGGAATGGCCAGTCCAACCGCCGGTCCAGACAAAAAGGGATAACCTGGTCCGACCAAACAAGACAAGTCGAAACCAGGAGTGTAACGAAGGCCAAGACGGGATCGGGCACAACAACCTCGTCATCAACTTGACTGACAGAATCCTAACAAAGGATCAACTCAGCGTCCTGAATAAAGGACTTGGGTATGTCCCCACTCCAAGAACTGACATCTTCAAAACAAAATGCGAGCTCGCAGCCTTTTGCCGTACCCTGAAACTGAAAGCCTTTTTTAAAGACAACCAACAATTGACACAAGAAGGAGATACAACACTGAGGAATAAATCGACATTCTGCCCCCTCAATTCACAAGTCCCAATTGAAATATGCACCTTTGAACAGGCAATTATGAAGGAAGTTGACCTATTGCATAATCAACCACAGAAACCTTTTCAAAATATCACAAGGCGGAACAACTGGCTCTGACTGAACTCAAGAACGATAGAGAAATCGTAATCAAACCGGCGGACAAAGGGGGAGGAGTAGTCTTATTAACAACAGCTGGATATGACAAACAGTGTATGGACCTCCTTGCAGATACAACATTTTATGAGGTTCTAACAAGAGACCCAACTGCCCGTCTACAAAGAACAATATCCATGATGGTGGAAGAAGCGGAAGCTAACAATTGGGTGTCCAAAAAGGAGGCAGAATATCTGGAAGTAAAAACACCAGTAACACCATACTTCTACTCCTTACCAAAAACGCATAAAGGCAAAATGCCACCACCAGGGAGACCAATTGTGTTCGGAATCAATTTGATTTTGGAACCACTGTCAGAATTTGCAGACCAATATTTAAGACCACTGGTCCAAAAGACACCCAGCTATCTGAAGGACACAAGAGACCTCCTAAACATGTTACAAAACTTTGAGTACTCGGAAGGAACAATGCTCTTAGTGGGCTTATATGTAGAGAGTCTCTACACTAGTTTGCCACAACAAAAAACATTAGACACTCTTGTGACAATTCTCTTTAACATTGACTGGCCAAACAAAACCCCCAGACATTTTGTTTTGGAGTGCTGTAGATTAGCTCTAATGGAAAATTTCTTCCAGTACAAAGACACCCTCTTCCTTCAACGCCATGGAACATCTATGGGCAGTACATTGTGGGAGAGGTGTGGCGCCGCGGCCAGGGCGACTGACGCTGGAATCTGGGGACCACGGTTCGATCCCCGGCTCCGGCGGCAGGTCAGCCCAGCACCATGTGACTCTGGGCAATAGCTCGCTTAATCTTCCCGACGGCCCCCAGCGCCTAGAGACCCTTACGGGTGATTGTGCGCTTTACAAATGTGGACTTTACTTTACTTTACATTTGCCCCAAGTGTGGCGGGGTTGTACGTTAGCACCTTTGAACGCACCTTCGTTCAGAATGAGAACAATCCCTTTCTTCATCATATTCTCTTTTGGAAGAGATATATAGATGATATCTTTTTTTTTTTTTTTTTTTAAAACCTTTATTGTACAAAAGGCGCTCACAGATACGGGCCTACAACCCACCGGGCCGGCCACCACAATAAAGAGACATACGAGGCAATACAGGAGTGACAACAGGATTTCGAAATAGCGCATATGAAGGCAAAGGTAACAAGTCTTCGAGCCGCCATCGCAAACAGGATAAGAGTAGGTTAATTTTATAATGAAATAAAGGGGTTCGCAGGATAAAGACAATCTGTAAAGTCCAGAGGGCCGCGGTGGGCCGTGAGCAAGCCGAAGTTTCGAATCCAGGAAAAGACCAAAGAACAGTCACATTTTGGCAAAGGCAGAACGTGAGTCCCATATCAATAACAATCACAATCGATGCTCAACGCCCTCCCACCACTACCATGGCACATAATAATAAAACAGCGAAAAGTACGCTTACACAACTAAAAGCCCTCTGTTACGTTACAACAACCCAGAAAAGGAAAAGAAAAATGGGGGGGGAAAGGGAAAATAGGGGAGGAAAAGGACATCGGAAAAAGGAGGGAGAAAAAGTGAAGGCGCAGCGTCAGTGCACGCTCCCCACGGCTAACAAAGCACACAATACTAATTCGACACAAGGAACTAGTGGCAACCGGAGAAATGAATCCGTAGTAGACCGTGACAGCAGACGCACCAAAAGGGCCATGCCAGCACAAACACCCCGGGGGGCGACGTGCCGACACCGCGCCACGAAATAAGGGGATACATAAGAGCCATAGAACCAAAAAAGGAACAAGGGAAGATACAAGAAAACAGACCCCTCCCCCACCCCGCACAGCCCACCCTGCACCCCTGCAGAAGGCTATGGCCTACCCCCCAGCAGCGTGCCTGTCGCCCTAAGTAGAACCCGAAATATAGAAGAAAATGAAAAGAAATAATCACTTAGACGAAGAAAAGGGGGGGGGAAAGGGAAAACAAAGAAAAACAGCGGGAGAGGAGCCACACATTCAAAACCCTTTCAGCTCCCACCCTCCCGCCCGAAAATACTCAAAGCCCACGGGAAGATAATAAATACACGGATAAGCTCCAGGAACGTAAAAAAGTATCAAATATAATCATACAATTATAAACGGATCGCCCAACCCTACCACAAAATAACAGTCCACAGAGGCAAGATCAGTTCAACCCTGTCCTCGTTTTTCGCAAACTGTAGTAGTCCAACGAACCAGGAACCATACCACACGGAGCCGGAGGTGAAGAACAGGGAGTCGAATCAAAAATACACTCAAATCCAAGCGATCGCGATCCGGATGATCCAGACAGAACAGGAACCACCTCATACAAAGCAGGCACAATTCCGATGAGAACTCGGGGAAAGCCGGTCCAGCGGCACAGTCACAGGATTTTCGTTTGGCCATGTGAGGCAAAAGAGGAAAAGGAGACCCATCGAGGTCGGTCCAGATGGGATCCGGCTGGCGAACCTCCGGAGCAGACGGAGGCACAGGATGAAGAAGGGCAGCGGACTTCCGTACATCCACACCAACAGCAGCCTCCAGGTTCACGACCCCAAGGAAAGTTCCAGCAGCACACAACAGAGATGAAGCCGCACAAACCGGGGGGGGCCCGGCAGGTCCAGCCAAGGGACCTCTCTCCAGGATAGCGACAGGCGCGGTCATGGGCGCCCCCCAGGAGCGCAGGGCGGCGAGGATGTCGCCAAGTGTAGGCTCACCTTTGCAGTATTCAGAAACCGCGCCGTGTGGCGGATCCACATCGCCAGTCCCAGCAAGGCCGAGAGTCATGGGGCCGGCCGCCATCTTAGAAGCTCGGCAGGGCCGCTGCAAACACAGATCTCCGCCCGGATACCAGCGGGGCAAACCAGGATATCGGCAGCCGCCAGCGGAGGTGCCACCAGGGCAGAAAGGAGGGTCACCAGAAGAAGGCGATGCGCCGGCACCCCACACGCCGCCGGCACCGTTCTCCGAGCCCGGGCGGAGGAACTCAAAATGGCCGGGCCGGAGAACAAAGGGGGGACAAGCCCGATGTACGGTGAACCCCGTCCATGGAAGGCAGCGCCCCAACACCAGGCCGCAGGATCACCGGACCAGGCCCGGGGGGCCGCAAGCGGTCTATTAGCACATCGGCCTCTCCGACCAACTCCACACCACCACCAAGGGCCGGCAACCGCGCCCCGCCCAGCCCGGGTGCCGCCAAGGAGTGCCAGGCCCGGCCGCTCCGGAGGCCCCGAAGCAGACAGGGGCGCAACTCAGGATCCGCAACACCCAGGAGCCACCGGAGCAAACGGTAAGTGTCCGTGAGGTATCGTCGTTCCACAGCACATCGTAGAATACTTCCCGGGGCAGGATAAAGTACAGGATAGTTATCGTAGTCAGGAGAGTGTACGGAGCCGAGCTAAAACGCGGCCATCTCGGACGCGAGCTTGGCTCCTCTAATGATATCTTTTTAATTTGGAAGGGTGATAAGGAAACCTTGACGGATTTTCATCGCTGGCTTAATACCCAAGATGAATGCTTGAAATTTACATACACTGCCAATGAAAGTACTTTAGATTTTTTAGACATTACCATCTTTTCTAAAGACAATACTTTGCACACCCGTACTTTCTTTAAACCGACGGCCAAGAATAGCCTGCTATCTTTTCAAAGCTTTCATCCAAGACCCTTACGGGAAAATCTCCCGTACAGCCAATTACTTTGCTTGAGGAGAAATTGCAGCTCAATTACTGACTACAAAAGTCAAGCGAATGACCTATGTGACAAACTACTGGTTCGTCAATATCCAAAGAAGGTGATCAACACATGCAAGAAACGTGCCCGCAACCAACCAAGAGAAGCACTCCTAGAGACGTGTCCTAAATTGAAGGAAGATAGGATCACATGCGTAACTACTTATAGCCCAGTCACCAACAAAGTGAAGAAAATAATCAACAGAAACTGGAGAATAGTAACATCTCACAATCTGAATTGGCCTAAACCGATGTTTGCCAACAAGAGAAGCCGCAACCTCAAGGACTTGCTGGTGCACACGAGACCCCCACCTAAGAAAAAGAAAGACACACCTGGACTGTGGAATAACAGTCCAGTAACAGGCCATTACCCATGTGGAAACTGCACAGTCTGTGACACTACAAAACCCACAAAGGAATTACAGCTGCTTCCCAACTTCAATTGGAAATTAAAAAGACATACGAACTGCAACACAAGCCATGTCATTTACATGATAACTTGCCCGTGTCAAATGAGATATATTGGCATGACCTGTCGTAAAGCAAAACAAAGACTTTGCGAACACCGCAGCAATGTGAACTGTAAAAAAACAACCACAAAAATGTCAACTCACTACAAAGAATCTGGGCACTCTGTGAATGACCTACAGTGGGTCATCCTAGAAACCCTTGAAACTGTGGACAGGAATGCAGCCAAAATTTTATTTGAAAAAGAGCAACGTTGGGTGCACAGACTTAAGACAGACAGTGAGGGCCTGAATGATGCCGTTCCGTGGTTATGTCTTAACAAATAATTGATATTTTGCCTGAATTACGAATTTTCTAACGTTCTTTGATTATGAGAAAATTCCGAATGAGCGCCTAAAGAGTACATTCTCATAAACTCCATTTGTCATCTATTTCCAAGCTAGAAATGATTACAATTCTTATCTGAAAATTAGGTATAACATTTTAGTACAACTAATAAGTATAAACACTCGAGTAACTCTTCAGTTTCCATTACTTTGCAATAAAAGAAGACAAGTTACACACTGGCGATTGATTCCGGGTCACCAAGGGCAGAGACAGCACAAGCTGCTAGACGGGTGTTTGAAGGCTAGAGGTATCGAGGAGCATTGTCCTTTTTGTTATGGAGTAAACCGCAAGTATTAAAACCCCTTTACTAAACTCCTTTTTTCCTCACTCCAAAACAGTGAAGCCTCCCCCTAACTGCCGTGGTTCCCGAGGAGACAAGTCTTACATAATGTAGAGGTACATTTTATAAGGTCTAGTTACGCATAAGCGCATGTGAAAACCCTGCTCTGTTTTGAGTTTTGCTTAGTTTTAGACTTTTGTTAGAAGTGCCTACTTTTCGAATAGAATCTCTTTCTGAATAGGCTTTCCAGAGTGCGCATTTAAAGATACTATAGCGGCAGTATGCACATGTTCGGTTTTCAGAATACATGTACAACGAGTGCTTGGTACCGTCTAATAACGAGTGCATGTACTTTTAAATAATTGTAAGAGTCTATACTCGAACAGGTATTACATCGTTATACCAATGTCTAAGATAATCGTGATGACACAGTAAAATTGAATAGCGCCTTTGACGTCATGGTAATGTAACAATGGAATTGCGCCTTAAATTAAATAGCGCTTTTAATATCAGGGCACTGTAAAGAAATGATCTCATGACGCCTAAATACGATTTTGGGTTTTATACATCACAATATTCCGCATAGAATTTTGAGAATGAGTAAGTTGACGCTTAATATGAATGTGACTCTGAGTTTAGTATTGCACAACTCGCTTTTAATTATATGTTTTTTAATAATATGCTTCATAATTCTCAACTGTGTCTCTATGTCATTGTACATTGCTGAAGTGTCTTTTCCCACTTATTCGCTACAAATGTGGTTGCACTATCTCCCTTTTCTTTTATTACAGGTACAATGTGACCTACTACCACAAAACGAATTAGGTTACAAATTTACCTTTTCTTTTTTTCACTTAATCACTTTATGGTCCTGAGGAAAGCCGACTGACCAACAGGCAGATAAGGCTGAAACAGGACGACCACTTTTAACCTCACAAGATTAGTGCGCTAGAATTCCTAAATAATTCCATAGCAACACGCCTTAACCTTTTACCCGAATCCAGAAATATTAAAGTTGAACCTCTGGCTGTCCGGGTATTTTAGAACACCTTTATAGCACTATTTCACTTATTCACCATCACTACTGTTTTAACCAATGGTACAACCTCCTGGCGGAGGGTGCAAACAAAAACTGACCCAAGGATTACGCACGGACACGTGTTACAAGAAGCGGGGACACATCATATACCGCTACACGACTCTGAAAAAACACGTGTATGAGGGTCTTTTATTTGGGAGACACCTACCGATCCACCTGCAGACCTTGGTTATGCAGGACCAGTGATCCTTTCCACATTGATTTATAATTAATTTCAGGTACGCCAGTTAGGACTATAACATAGGGGAGTGAGGCTGGGGGTAGTTCTATTGTTGGAGTAACCCATAAAAATGGACCCGAGTTCTCACTCTCTGGAGAATTAAGCCTTTCCCTACCTATCATCTGCTCAGAATGGGGGCAAGTCTGCTTCTACGTGGGCCTTCATTATTAGGAGCAGGATGGGAGCTCACATTATCAGTGGTGAGTCTCCTGGGGCCAGGAGTAGTCCTCCGTACTTGGGCCTGGTGGATGCCAGGTTCCTCACAATGAGAGTGAGTGTTTCCCTCTTGGACAGTGATGCGTGCAGCTGCCATTACAGCACTCGTTAGAACTGGACAAGATGGAGTTCTAGAAGGGCCACATCTATCTAAAGGGGGTTGTCCTGCTCTATCAGTCTGTGAACTACAGTCTTTCTTCTCCACTACAGCAGGTAAAATATTAACCGTAGGATTGGCTGTGAGCTCAGGTCAGACAACTGGCCTCTAGCTGTATTCCCAAGGCAGAGCACTAGGTCTTCCTCGACAATGGCTCTCATCTCTGCCTCTAGTTCCACTATCAAGTTCCTCACCCATGAAGGGCAGTCAGGATCTTTATAAGAGTTGGAGGGTGGTTCTGCTACTCTCCCAAGGCTGACTGGTTCATCCTCACTGGAAATTATTTCTGGACTTATCCTTTTCTTAGTTCCTGTCCCATTACCCGTTTTGCGCCTACTAGCCTTAGATAGAGCAGTAGTCGTTCTACCTTTACGGGTTGTTAGCTTTACTGGAAACCCCGAAGATTGTCGACTCCATCAAATCTTTGGGAATTACTCTTGACAAAAATCTGAACATGACTGCACACATCAACACAATGGCAAAGAATGCCCGTTTCCATCTAAGCTACCTGCGGAAACTAAAACCATTCCTAAATAAAACAGATCTGAAAACAGCAGTCCAGACACTGGTCATTTCAAGGATAGAATATGGGTGCACTACTCTGGCAGGGCTTCCTAAGGTCACAACAGCCCCTTTGAAAGCATGTCTTAATGCAGCCGCAAGACTGATATCGGGATCAAAAAAATTCAAACGCATCTCCCCCCATTTGAAAGTGCTCAACTGGCTACCCTTCGAGGCAAAAATTCACTTCAAGTTAGCATGCATCACCCACAATGCATTGTACCATAAAACTCCAGTTTACCTTGCACAGAAAATCACGCTGTCAGGAGGAAACCGAGGTACCAGGAGCAAAGACAAACTACTTCTGAAACCTGCTCGTTTTTGTAAGAAAAAAAATTATGACCGAGCGTTCTCTGGGGCAGCACCTCGAATTTGGAACGCTCTCCCCCCTAGCATTAGAAGAATTCCATCCATCGCAGCATTAAAAAAAGAAGCGAAATTGTTCTATATGGAAACATTTCTACAATAAGTCCTGGCAGCAGTACCTATGGATATAATCTCTCCATGTTTGCTTTCAGTCATACGCCAGCATCTCACTTCACACACATGAGAGAGTATATCTGTAACACATATGGTGGTGTGATTTAATGCGCTTCTGATATATTTGTTATACGCTTCCCTGAAGTGTACTGTTGTAAAGAGTTTGTATTCTGCAACTTATGGTTCTTAATGGTTCTAATGTTGAAACACCTCTGTAAAGCGCTCTGATACCCCTTGCAGGGTCATGTTCGCGCTATAGAAAACACAAAATAAATAAATAAATGTCCGGGGTTAGGGATAATCGCCTCTCTGTGTGCTCTATTTCAGTCGAGACTACCCCTATAGCTCTCTGAAGCATCCTATCAATTGAAGTTTGGGGAAGTGGGGCCGGTATCAACACCGGAAGATGTTTTTTAGCTACACAACCACGCTTCCCCATGTCCATAGCAAAGGAAAAAAGTACCAATACCAAATTACCCCGAGGGTAGATCCAGGGAGATCAGGCAGCCCGATACATATGATTGTAAAAAAACAGTACAAGAAGATACAAAAAAAATAGTCTCACGGGTCGAGTTAACAAATAACCAGTCTGTTGGTGGACAGCTGGGTGAAAGAGTTAAAACAATATCCGCAAATGTTTTCAGGTGTATCTCGTGTTTGCAATATCCCTAGCTGCACCAGCTGCTCGCAATGAAGTTAATCGGTTCCCAGAAAGTCCAACCAGTTTTGTTGGCCCCAAAGCCCAAACTCAAGGAGGGTGGCCCTGCTCTGCCTCTTCCAGGTAAGGACGGGCCCGCTGCTTGCCCGGGCGCCGCCCGCGCGCCCCACGCTGCAGGGAGAGGGGCAGCGCTATAAGCGCGATGACAGCGCCTCCCGCTCGTTAGCAGCACCTGGGTGAGCAGCGGAGGATACTGGGACTTGTAGTCGCCTGCGGGCGCAGCAGGCGTCTGATGGAATGGCGGTGCTGGCGTGAAGATGGACCCTGGGATTCCAATCCCACCAGGGTGCATGAAGAGGCGAAAGCAGCCCCCAGCAGAAGCAAAGAAACTGGCAACAGAAGGGTCCCCCAACTTTCACTTTTTTCTTTTGTCCCACATTTACTCCCTCTCCGCCATCCTCACTCCTTTCTCAGACTCGTTTTCTTTCTCTCATGCTTTCTTTCATAGTTCTGTTCTCTTCCTTCTCCCTTGATTCCTCCTACATCTTTTCTTCCTTACTCCTTTAGTCTACATCTGCAGCAGTGATGGCATTGCTCACTATAATCTGTGGTTGATGAGTATGCTGGTTCATGCACCCCAGCAGCAAACTGCAGAGGCACTAGTAAACAAAAAAACACCGCTGCAAGAACCACTGACCTTTGACTCAAAAAATCTGAATTTCAATAAAAAAATAAACCTAGCGCATACTGAGAGGACTTCTTGGTCTCTGTAGGAAGCAGGCTCTGTATGTGATATCACTAGGTGGTAATATGTTGAAGAAAGTCCAGGGATTCCCCTAAGTGTACATAACTCAACGCAAAACCAAAAGTGCTCTATTAGTGGTAGTGTGGGCGAGCAGCCTTAGGCCTAACACAGAGGAGTTAAAAGGTACCAGGACATGTAGTGGTATTTACAAGCATTCTGTAAAATCCATGTTTTTGTGTCCAGTGTATCTTAGGGCAGTCGAGGAAGAAGTTGGAAACTCTTGACTTCTCCAAGTTTATTTAGGGTCATAGATGATAGCGACAAGAAATACTTTTGTGACTCACAATCAACACGTTTTGCCCCCTGCTGCCCATAAGCTGGGGCTTTCTCAAGCCTGAGGTGAGTAACACAGCATCCCCATTCCCAAATTGTCATAAACGCAGCATGGGAAACACATCACATTGAGAAAGTGACCCATTATAAAAGAGATATTAAGTATGTTTTTCAGTAATGAGAGAAGCCAAGGACATCATCATATGTCAATACCAAAGGGAGGAAAAAGGGAAGGTCAGAACAAGAAAAAAGAGAAGGGGAAAGAAAAAGAGAGGGGGAAAGAAAAAGAGAGGGGAAAAAGAAGGTAGACAAAAGCAAGAGAGAAAAAGAATTAGAGAATAGGGAAATGCATATTTAGAGTCAAAGTAAAGTATAGGGAGCAACGGCACAAAAGGAAAGAGGAACATGTCAGTCAATTGATATACATTTATCATCACACAGGAGTGAAAAGTTTGCAAACAGGAAACAGCATTGAGTGGCACACATATTTGGGTGCATCAGGCTCAGAACAGCAGTGACAAAATTGCTGGAATTTCCAATTGTTGGTGTCTTCTTTCTTTGTTGGTCGTTACAGATCCAGGGTCCAGGTCTGGGAGAGCCACCTAAATACTAAATTTAGAAGGCATTTTAGGGGAGTAGCAGATAGGGCAAATGGGCACGTAACCTTGGGTGACTACACCATCTATTAAACCGCCCTCTTGTGGCAGGGGGCATCGACCTAGCTCTGATTGGAAGGGGCCCCTCATCCCTCAAGTTGGTGGGGACTGCAAAGTCTGCTTCACCTTGCTTCCCCCCACCTTAGGGGTGGGTTTGGCAGAGGTCGGCACACCTCATATCTTATTGAATTTTCCCACCGGTTTTTCGGTCCAAAGTGGGGGTGTAAACCAGGGGCTGCCATCTGCTACCAGCAACAGAGGCTGGGGGGTCACGTTAAAAAGGCGGCAGGCCCTTGAAGCTTCCCTCTTCGAGCACTGGGCCATCCTGGGGGAGGAGGCATAACACCTCTGCCCAGGATGTGCTTTGTTTCTGGTCCTAGAGAGCAGGGGTTCTCCACAGAGGGGTCCAGAAAAATATCTGGTGGTGTCTGGTTGCCTACAGCATGCCAGGACCACACCAAGGTTGATAGGGATTCAGGGGGCACCTCTGAGGTGCTCTCTGGGTACATTGTACAATAAATCCCACACTGGCATCAGTTGGTATCAAACACTCCTGTATTCAATGAAGCCATCATGAGGCTGTGGAACTCGAGTTGTCGAGTTCTCAGCACGTGTACTCGCTATCGCTTCACTGACACGTAAAATATTAGGAAATGGTGTCACATATTGGAGGGGCATATCTGCTCAGGAAGATATGCCCTCACCTGTAGTATAGTGCACCCTGCACTATACTATAGGCTGTGAGGCCTGCTCGAGAGGTGACTTAACTATGTTGCCAGGCAATGTTAGCTAGCATGGCACCTGGACAGGGTGACATGTCAAATTTGTTCTTTTCTCCCTCACAGGGGCAGACAGGCTGCAGGGGTAGTGGCATGGCCCTAGTGAGCGGGGTACCAAAGGACCCTCTTCAGCTCCCAGGCCGTAGGCACCCAGTGTACCAGTTACTAGGGACTTACTGTGGGGCAGAAGTACCAATTAGAGGTTGTTTTAGGGAAGGAGCACTTGCATAGGTCACCTGGTTGGCAGGGACCATGTGCCATACAATTTAAACCATATCAAAACCAGGCAAAAAGTGGTGGACTAACCATGTAATAGATGACCTTTCTCACACTCTCCATAGCACACAAGCAAAAATGAAATGCCTTTCTGTACTTGAAGGTGAAGACATTGAGTAAATTTAGTACTGTACTACTCCTTTAATACACAAAAAATGCATTGCATTTGTTAGTATCTCAGTGTTAATTGATCCAATTTGCCAGTGATTTGCTACATACATTACAATTAGGGCTCCCGGTTTTATGGTATTTATATTTTTGTCAGTTCCATCTGTATTTATCCATATTTATTTTTTGCAAATTTTACCTGTATTTATCCATATTTATTTTAGGTTTTGTGAAAAAATTTAGCTGAAATATGCATATTTCTGCATTTATTTCACTAGTTAATGTGCATTCATGCCTGAGCGCCTGACAGGTTTCAATGATATATACACAAAGTCAGGTGGTAAAATATGCACTTGTATGAAAATATATACAATTTAGCATCAAGGTTGTGGCAATCTGCCGCTGTTTAAGGCTCTTTTCTTAAATCCCTATATATTTTTAATCCCCTTGTCTGTCAATCCGCACAGCTATTGGCCTGGCAGTCACGACTGACAGAATTTAGAATCACTCAAAAACACCCAATTCCAATTTCCGTTTTTATCCACATTTAAAAATAAATACAGACAGGAATATAAATTGTTTTCTGTCTGTATTTATCTGTAAAAAACAGGGAGCCTTAATTACAATACATTAGCTACAATTCCCACAGTAAAAACGTCTGCAGGATTGATAGAATTTAGAATCACTCAAAAACACCCAATTCCAATTTCCATTTTTATCCACATTTAAAAATAAATAGACAGGAATATAAATGGTTTTCTGTCTGTATTTATCTGTAAAAATCAGTAAAAACGGAAAACAGGGAGCCTTAATTACAATACATTAGCTACAATTCCCACAGTAAAAACGTCTGCATTTTTCATAGTAATTTTCTTTTTTAATGTTTCCTTACCAGTGGTTTGGTAGCCATAGTTCATTCAGGGCACCTTTTCTCTTTTAAACTGCTAGTCATTGTTGGATTCAAATTAAACAGCTCTGAGCTCCTGGAGGTAGGACTAAAATCTACAGATCTCCTGTGAGAAGCTGGCCTCGTATATGATGTCCACTAATGTAAGTGGAAAAACGAAAAAAGGCTCGTGTCCTGTCACTACCCGGCATAGACCTCTCAAATATGATGCAACAAAACATTGAGCGGATAGGTTATTACGGATTCTTCCTGTATGAGCTTAGACAAGCAATTCTAAGTTCATGTGATTTATTTCACATCACTTGTGACTTATTTGATGCACCTGTAAGATAAAACATTAATTAATGTCATAGGACAGAAAACACATCATTCAGTAGGTCACACTTATGAAAACATCACAAAATTCAACATTACAACAAAAACACATCAATGAAAAAACACAAAAAGAAACATATACGCCAAAGCAATTGCAAGTTTCCTACAAGTGTCCTACTAACAGTCAGTCCATGTTCAACACAAAAAGCACAGGCGGACAATTAACAGTTCTAGAGGTCCTGCCTGTGTGTGGGGCAAAGCGCTATACAGTTGTCACAAGGGTTGTCTGCCCAAAGGGAAAGACATTTCTTTTAACTAATTCCCATACACCAGTTCTTCCTGACTACATGATACCTCTGTGGACAACCCTTTATGAGGTGTATCGGATGCAGTAGTTCATACCTGTGGACCACCCAGCCACCAATGGGGCTATAGTGCCCTTCATGCTCTTACAATGCCACCCTTAGCAATTATGAGCCCCAACCAAAGTAGAGCCTTCTTCTACCTGTCCCCCCCCATGTTGTCCGTAATATGTAACAGAATTAGTTTGGGGTCTCTGGGAAATGTCCACCTCAGAACTGTCTCCAAGGTCCCCTACACCTCCTTCCAAAAATGTAACAACACCAGAATGTATGCACAATGTCCCTATGGGGTCTCCACATCAAATGCAAGCTCCCAAAGCAATCAGCCCCATTTTGAAGAGCTGTGGCCTCATGAGGTATGTGCGATGTAGTAATTTAAGATGAATTAAGTGAAACTGAGAGGCTATCAGAGCCTACCTGGGGACGGCCACTGATTCGAACCAGTCCTCTTTTTCTAATGGCCACAAGTCATGCATCCATGCTGCCTGCACTCCAACCATGGGATCTAGTTGGTTAAGCATCAGCATCTGATATAGAATGGATAATTTGTGTTCTTCAGAGTCAATGAGTAGGATTTTTGCCTTCAAAGTACAGCTTTCAGGAACAACCGCATCCTTGAGCAAGTATGGTGCGAGTGCATGGCGGAGCTGTAGGTAGCGGAAAAACTGGGTGCGGTGCATGCAGTACTCCATCTGCAGCTCCCAAAAGGACTCGAGGGACCCATTATAGAGCACATCTCCCACGGTCGATATGCCTATAGTGTCCCATCAGGCAATATCGCGGAGTACTGCAACCTGCGGGAGTCTGTTCCTCCTCCACAGAGGCGTTTCCAGTGCCAGTCTACCCGCCCATCTCATGGCCTTCGTCCAATCTTTTTAAGTATATTTTTCAACTCCCTAACTCTACTAGTCACTGCAAGAATAGGCTAAAATTCAACCAAATACAGTCATTATTAACACTTATGGTACAGTTTTTAGTTACTTGCCACAGGCTAAGATCCCATAGGGCTTCTTCTTTGAAGGCAGCAATTTAGTCTGCCCTTTCTTCAGACTCTGCATGGAAAAATTACTTTAAATCTGCAATGATCACAATGGAGGCAGAAACACTCTGGCGCTTACCCACATCAGCGGCACCGTTTAGGAAGCTGCTAAAGAAGCAAGTGAAACTTCTCTCTCACACATTTGATCTGGGTGCTTTCAAATGCAAAAAGATTTCCTTTTACATGGCCACTTCTTTCATAGATAATGTACCCTTTGCCTATCTGGTATTCAGCAAGTCCAGGCCATTGAGACATCTTTTCATGTGCAGATCTTTTTAGTCCCACTACTAGAATTCCGGCAAGAGAGGGCCAGATATAATTATTCTATTATTAGTGGTCACCTGTATACCTACAAGATCAAATCTTTGACATGTGTTGCGTTCATATGCTCTCATTTGTTATGTGAAATAATCTAATAGTTTAGACAGGTCTTCCTAAAAGTGGTTCTCGTAAGGTGACTGAGGCCATACAGTACGCCTTGAATGGTGAAAATATGCAATTATTGTATGCTCTAAATAAATTCATGCACCAAGCAACTAAGTTATTAACTGCAAAGAAGGTCCATACTTTTAATTCAGTCCTAATTTGGATTACAGTAGTAAAGGGGATTAACTGACATCATAAGTGACACAAGAGAACAACTATAATAAATGCCTACTTAGATCTAGGCTTTTTTTTTTTTTACAATAGCGAGCCACAACACTAAAAGGTTGAGGCACACGATTGCCTCGATTTTGAGGGTTATCTTAGAAGTTATAATATTTATTGATTCTTTCAGACAACAGTGGTCCCTTACAGGAGAGAGAATTAGGAACAATGAATATAGACTCAGTCGTTACTATATTGATTTAACATGTCCAGCCGGACAGAGGTCTGATATTTACTTGTAAGTAATAGAGAAAAGGCATTACACAGTAACACACGGTGGGGCACAAGCCTGTGCCCTACTTAACACATGAAAAACACACTGTAAAGGACAAAACAGGGAACAAAGGGCTTTTAGGCAAAAGCTTAAGGTTCGTTGCACCGGTAATTGCACAGTGTGAAAGTACAACAAAACACAACCTACACCTTTACACTTTAAGTACACATAAGGTTTGGAATGTATAAGGTGTTTACAAATGGTCGACAGCGTTTCGATCCGTTAAAGCGTTACGCGGATCATCATCAGGACATAGATATTATGCCTGTTGGACCTGGGGTCTCCAAGTCACATAGGATAGCCTGGCACCAAGTGGACAGTCCTAAACTAGAGTTCAAAAGTGTTAGCTTGCGTCACACCCTCACAGTAATCTAGCGTCCATCCATTCAAAAATAACGACACTACACCAATTTAGAAAAATACGGCTGTTTTATAAAGTTCTCTTTGATCTCTCTCTTAGTTTCTTAGCAGTATTTCTGTTTCAGCGCAAAATTAGCTCCACATGTAATTATTGACAATATGATAAAAATTAGCAGTATCTTTGTTTCAGCGCAAAATTAAATCCACATGTAATTATTGACAATAGGATAATTCTTAGCAGTATCTTTGTTTCAGCGCGTAATTAGCTCCACATGTAATTATTGACAATAGGATAATTCTTAGCAGTATCTTTGTTTCACAGACCTGGCAGTCTAACAACTTAGAACTCACTTACAGTTAGACTTAGGCTTATTCATTAACCATCTTCTTTCATTACCAAATTGAGCCTCTACCACCTACCACACCGCTGGAAGCGCGCTGGAATAGCGCTGTGTAATATTTTTAATGCGACCTCGTTTTTGTATTTGGGTTTTGTTGTGTTGTGTGGTCTACTGACTTACCTGTTTTTAAAACTCGCTGTTTGCAGCTTTGCTCCGCTCCCCTTACTGCATATAAAAAGGGCACCCTTGTGCCTCCAAAGCACCACTATTTCGGTGGGTCCGGGTCCGGGTCTCAATTTCGGCAGCCATCTTGGTTTGGGGCTTGGGATTCGGCGGCGGCTGCCATCTTTGAGCGGACTCGCGCGCCAAGGGCTTGCAGGTGAGCCTATTTAAGGCGGTCCTTCGTGTGGTCGGGTCCTCTACCACCTACCACACCGCTGGAAGCGCGCTGGAATAGCGCTGTGTAATATTTTTAATGCGACCTCGTTTTTGTATTTGGGTTTTGTTGTGTTGTGTGGTCTACTGACTTACCTGTTTTTAAAACTCGCTGTTTGCAGCTTTGCTCCGCTCCCCTTACTGCATATAAAAAGGGCAACCTTGTGCCTCCAAAGCACCACTATTTCGGTGGGTCCGGGTCCGGGTCTCAATTTCGGCAGCCATCTTGGTTTGGGGCTTGGGATTCGGCGGCGGCCGCCATCTTTGAGCGGACTCGCGCGCCAAGGGCTTGCAGGTGAGCCTATTTAAAGTCGCTCCCCTACGCGCAGCGGTACGCGCAGGTGGACGCCCTCGCTTAGCCTGAGTCGTGCCGGAGTCCTGCCCGTCTGCGCCCGTCAGCGTCCCGGAGGCGCCGGGGCGGCGGAGGACTGCGTCACGGCCGGTTGATGAGGGAGGATGCGTACTTACACCTCGGCGATGTTGCGTGCCATGCGGACTTTCTCATGCTCTTGCCGCTCGGTCTTCCCTGGGCGCTGTAACGGCAAGCGGCGCTGTCCGGCCTGTGGCTGGTCGCCCACGTGGACACCGGTCAACGTGCATAGACCTCCTGAGGCTTCCGTTAAACATCTGTGCTTGTTGCTGAACACAAGGTCGCTGGGCTGTCACGCTCTACACTTATTCGATCTTCTTGTGAGGGAAAACCCTTTGTGTCTTCTCCTTACCGAAACTTGGTTGGGAGAAGCGTCAAACCCTGACATTTTCTCTGCTATTCCTCCGGCTTATAACATCTACCGGCAGGACAGAGAGAAGGGCAGGGGCGGTGGAGTGGCGGTGGTGGTGAGGAAGAGTGTCTCATGCTCGGTTCTCCCCCCGAACCCCATTGGGAGCTCGGAATCCATTGCCCTCACGCTTAGACTGTCCCCGTCCCAAGCACTTAAGGTGCTGTTGGTTTATAGGGCACCAGGCCCTATGGGTTCCTTCCTGGAGGATCTGCAGGTTGCCATCTCTGAGCTGGCACTGACCACTCAGCATTGTATAGTGGCGGGCGACTTTAACTTCCATCTTGATGTGACAGGCGACCCGGACACAATTAAACTGCTGGATATAACATCCCCTCTGGGTCTTGTCCCATACGTGTCTGGTCCCACGCACGAGAGAGGGCACACTCTTGATCAAGTGTTCTCATCAGTTCCGGTTGCTGATGTAGAAACCTTGCCTGTGCTCTGGACAGACCACAGGCTGATCAAGTTCTCGGTGTCGGAGATTGGGCGGCCGGGTAATATTGCTCCCGTGTTACCTAGACCAGCCTCGAGAGCGCTGCACAGAGTGACAGCCGACATGCTGGAGCAGGCGCTCGCGGAACACCCCTGTCAGCTTTCGGGTGTTCTGGAAAAAGACACGGAGGCCTGGCAGTCGTGGCTGACCGAAAGGTTGGACGATCTTGCCCCGCAAGTTGCCCCTCGGTCCACGGTAGCACGGCAATCTGCGCCGTGGTTTACTGAGGCGTTGAGGGTGGCTCGCAGCCAGTGCAAGGTTGCTGAGCGGGCCTGGCGCCTTCAGTATAATGGGGAGGCTAAACTTGCCTACAGGGCGGCTATCAAGGCCTATCACCGGGACATCTTGGAGGCCAAGAAAGCATACCTGGCTAGGAGGATTGAGGCAGCGGCGAACTCCTGCAAGGAGATCTTCACGGTGGTGAAGGAGTTCACGTCCCCCAGCTCCCAGACACCCCCGTTAGTATCATCGGAGTCGTGGGCTTGTGATCTTGCCAGCTTCTTCACCAATAAAATCAAGGCGATTCAAGCCTCCTTCTCGGAGAGCACCGTGGATAGTGATTGCGGCCCCGGTGCGGGATGTGAGCTACCGCCCACGCCTGTCGCTGTTTTGACAGATTTTCCTGCTGTCACGAGCGAGGCGTCGCGGGTGCTGCTTGCCAGCCTTAAATCGGGTTCGCCACTTGACCCCTGCCCTGCCAGATTTTTGGCTGAGATGGCGGCGGTGGTGAATCCTCTGGTTAATCCTATCCTCAACGCCTCCTTGAGGGAAGGGAAGGTGCCTTGTACCTGGAAGAGGGCGATGGTCATTCCCCTCTTGAAAAAGCCAGGTCTTGATGCTGAGGTCTTGGCCAATTATAGGCCAATTTCACTCTTGCCGGCGTTGGCTAAGATCACCGAGAAACATGTTCATGGCGTCTTGTCGAGCTTTTTAGAAACGAACCATCTGCTCCATCCTTCCCAATCCGGATTCCGTCCTAATTTTAGTACGGAAACGGCACTGTTGGAGGTCTCTGAGATCATCAGGGAGACTCTGGATGTTGGTGGCAAGGCCATGCTAGTCATGTTGGACCTGTCGGCGGCCTTCGACACCGTCCCTCATGCGGCGCTCCTCGCCAGGCTTCATGACATCGGCATTAGGGGGACGGTGTTCAAATGGTTTACATCTTTTTTGGAAGGCCGCCGCCAGACGATCTGGGTCTCGCAGCGCTCCGCCGAGATGCCGCCTTTGGGGGTTGGGGTTCCACAGGGCTCTGTGTTGAGCCCATCATTATTTAACATCTTTATGACCCCTTTGGCGGTGGCGGTGGAGGCGTATGGGGCCCAGATCGTGTCCTACGCCGACGATACGCAACTCCTCTTCACATGTGGCAAAGACCAGCCATTTGATGGAGAGGGTATTCGGGCCTGTTTGGCCATGGTATTTGATTGGTTCCAGCATAACAACTTGAAGGCCAATTCCAGCAAATCTGAGGTTCTCTTTTTTGGATGTGCCACTGACCCTGAGTGGCGACAATGGTGGCCGGTTGAAATGAATCCCCCGGCACAGTCATCTTTGGTTGCCAAAAATCTCGGGGTTAAACTTGACAATAAATTGTCATTGAGAGCCCATGTACTTGGTCTGGTGGGCGCCTGCTTTGGTGTTCTGAGGATGCTCCGCAGGTTTCTTCCATTGCTCTCTGCGGAGCATAGGCGGATTACCGTGCAGGCGCTCATTGGATCCCGGCTGGACTATGCCAATGCCCTTTTCCTCGGCCTCCCAGACTACCTGGTCCAGCGTCTACAGGTTGCACAAAACTCTGCTGCCCGCGCGATTTTTGGCCTGCATAGGCGATCGCGAGCCTCGGGGCTGCTTCAGAAGCTCCACTGGCTGCCTATCCGTAAGCGGATTATGTTCAAATCCCTTACGGTGATGCACAAGGCACTGTTTGGCTCTGGGGCCGGATATTTACGGCGCAGGTTGATTTTCTATCGCCCTGCCCGCCTACTGCGCTCTGCAGCTCTTTTTACTGCCGTGGTTCCTCGCGTGCATAAGGCCCGCACTGGGGGCCGCTCCTTTGGCTTTAAGGCACCTCAGTTGTGGAACTCCTTACCACTGGCGTTACGCAGTACTCCTAATTTGCTTCAATTTAGGAAGAGCTTGAAGACATGGCTTTTTAATGCTTAGTTGTTTTTTGGGGGGTTTTTCTTTTCTGTATTGTTTCGTGTTATGTTATTACACACTGATTTGTTTGTGGAAAGCGCCGGGACACTCTGTCGGAGTAGCCGTGCGCTATATAAATATAATTTAACATAACATAACATAACAGGTTACAGGTCCCTTGAATAGTGCTGCAAAACCAGGCCTAGAGGGAATGGTGCTCTGATAAACCCTTATCCAGAATATTCCCTTTGTTCCCCACCAGCCCTCTTAGTTCACACTGACCAGCATGACATTACAAGCTCTCACAGTTCCATTCATTGGTATCAAAGATTTGGCGTTATAGCAGTAACCCTGTTCTCCTTAGGCTGCAAGTTGCCCTTCACCCTGGGTTATGCTTTCCTGAAGGCAGCCTTTCCGTGTATGACTGACCAGTTATGATGTCGCACAGGGCATGAGGTTAGTTCTTTCAATAACACGAAGGTGGAAAAAGAGATTATTCCAAGCCCGTCAGCTGTAAGCCAGTGAAGGCGGGCTCTTCAGTCAAATTCGAGAGGCTCACCCCTCCCTCCACTATGCCGAAGCCGGGTAGGAGGCCTTCTCTGACTTTGGGCCCCGCTCTCCACTCCCTGATCTTACCGCGTAGGTGGGGGGCTTGTCCCGGTTCCACACTCTCTTTTGCTACCTCGTTCCACTCGTAACTCCGCTCCGCGTCGTTTCCGGCCTTAGCGCTGCAGGACGCACAGCAGCTGATGGGGGTCGGAGCTTTGTCGATTCCTCCTCACAGCTTCCTGCTCCGTGTCCCGCCCTCCTCGCGTTCGTCAGAGGGGAGGGTGGAGAATTACGCCGGCCGGCCTCCTTCAGGTTCACGCCTCTTTCTCTTCCGGGAACCCGCTCGCCTGCCTCACTGTTCCCTGCAATACGGTCTGCCGCGCTCGCTACACCACGGCGCTCAGGCAGACCCTCCCGACTGTCCTTTCTCCTCAGGGGCCCAGGAAATAGCGTCAGTGGGATGAGGACGGAATTGCCATTTTCCGGCGCCACCGGGTAGGTCTATTTCCTTATGATCAGGAAGTTGATTAGGAAGGGAGCGAGGGGGTTCTTAACGCCGCAGTTCCTCAGCGAGCCTTCCCGGCGGGGTCACTCAAAAGGAGGAGGGAAAAATGAGGGCAGGATAATCTTCCTTTGCTTAGTCCGGTCCTGTCCCCTGTGTCTTGCCTAACCAGTTAACTTCGTTTTTAAAAACAGAGGCTCTACGGCTGTTAGGAGCCTAGAAGGTTAAAATGCTATCAGGGCTCAGTCAGAAGTTAGGGTCAGCAGAGTAGGGCAGCTGAACCTAGGGACAGTCTACCTCTTAACTTTGCGCTGGCCTCCCTACACTAATGCCTCACTCCAAACAAGGTTCTCTCAGGCTCTCTGGTCGCTCTACAAAATGGCTGTCCTGTCCTTGGTCTTTTTATAGGCTAGCTCAGGACACTAGAACCAGCTGGAAGGTTCTAGAGTCTCCCTATGTTGTCCTATGGGCCCCTTTCCTGAGGTAAACAGTTGTGGCAGTTACTGACCACCATTTTGTGTAGCCAAACTTGCCCTAGAAAAAGGAGGGATTTCTAGGCCTATGAGGAACCATAGGGTCAAGGAGTACCTAACCCCCAGGTCAACACCTTAAAAATTCCAGTGGACATCAAAAATGAAGGGAATTGAGGGGCAAAAAGGGGACAAAAATAAATAAATAATAGGAGGGACCACCCAAAGGGCGGACAGGTCTAACAATGCCTAACAATAGGCAGACCCTCCAGGATTTAGCGATTTCGCGATTTGCCGCGAAATCGGCACTTTTGGAGAAATGCCGCGATTTTTACAAAAGTGCCCGCGAAATCGGCACTTTTGTAGAAATCGGGCAGCATTTTTACAAAAGCCGCTGTATCCTGGGGGGTCTGACGCAGCTCATCCAGTTTCACGCTGTGTGAGCCGCGGCACAAACATACCTCAGACGTACAAACAGGGCACAGAGGCAGGGGGAAGCCAGGCCCCCTCGCGTGCTGATGGTTTCTGCCCTTCATTTGGGGAGAAGCGCCCCCCCACCTCCTCCGGTTCATTTTTAGAGCTGGTTTATTTCGGGCTTTTCTTTTTTCGTGCTCTAGTGTCAGATCTTTGTCGTTCTGCGAGACCTCGGGGTTTCTCTCCGGAGGATGCGAGCGGCAGTTACCATCGGCTTCCTGCACGGAGGACCACAAACCGGAGGGAGAGAGAAAGAGGGGGTGGAGGCACATGTGTGAGGAGAGGAAAGGGGTGAAAGAAAGGGAGAGTGGCTGGGGGCACATGTGTGAGGAGAGGAAAGGGGTGAAAGCAAGGGAGAGTGGCTGGGGGCACATGTGTGAGGAGAGGAAAGGGGTGAACGCAAGGGAGAGTGGTGGGTTTAGAAGGAAAGGGTAGGGGTGAAAGAAAATGGGAGGATAAAGGTGAAAGGTGGAGCGCAAAGGTAAAGAGGGGGAGCAAGAATGAAAACTGAGGGTATGGGGCAGGTGAGACGAGAAAGAAGGGGTGAAAGAGAGGGGGTGTGAGCAAAGAAGTCATAGAGGTAGGAAAGAAGGAAAGGGTAGTAGGGGGTGAGAGAAACTGGGCGAATGAAAGTGAAAGGTGGAGAAAAGTAGAGAGGATTGAGCAGGAGAGAAAGAGGGAGGGTGAATGCGCGAGAAAGAGGGCGAGAGAGGAAGGGGAAGTAAGACAGTGTCTGGAAGAATGAAAGTATGAGAGTTAGAGAGAGAAGAGAGGGCAAGGAAGGGAGAGTGGGCGACAAGAGAACTAGAGAGGCAGGGTGCTAGAGAGATCCGAAGATGGAAAGAGAGAGGGACGGGGGAGAAGAGACTGGGCTGATGAGAGAGATATCGATAAGGAGAGAAAGATGTGTGTGTGTGTGAGAGAGAGAGAGGATGAGTGAATGAGGCACAGAAAGAAGGGGGCATGAGAAACAGAAAGCTGAATGGGACAGTGGAAAGAGTGAAACAGGATGGAAGATAGAGGAGCTAAAAGCGGCAAAACTACAAACTTGAAAAAGAAAACA
The DNA here is from genome assembly GCF_964261635.1 of Lissotriton helveticus. Taxonomy (NCBI): domain Eukaryota; kingdom Metazoa; phylum Chordata; class Amphibia; order Caudata; family Salamandridae; genus Lissotriton; species Lissotriton helveticus. The sequence continues at coordinate 1,374,348,547 of NC_136065.1, read as the reverse complement.
TTTCCACATATGTTTCGTTCTTCTGCACTCAGAGAATGTGTAACCTCCTGATAAAGCACTTCTTTATAAAAATGCGCATCTCCCAGCTCCAACATTAAAATAAAGATGCCTTATTTTCTTAAAAGCGTAACACATGAAATAAGAATACCGTGCTCTGCAGCCCCGAGGTTCAGCCGGCAGTTGTACAAAATCGGATGAATTGAATTCTCCTTATTTAATGCAACCCAATATAATTGCATCCTAGACGCTAGCAATTACAGGCCGGAATTTTCTGCAGGAGGCGCATTGAGAGATATGTTAACTGTACTGTTAAGGGCTTATCATTTTTTACCCTTTTGGCATTCTGCTAATCTCCGATCTATGCCCTGCTTGACAGCTACTCACTCTCCATGCTATTGAGCCCTTTGTTGTAGGAAAAATGGCCCAATAAAATGCCGCAAAATTGCCGCTAAATTTCCATATTTGTGCCGCTAAATTTCCATTTTTGTGCCGCTAAATTTGCTAATCCATGCCGCTATATCCTGGGGGGTCGCCTCAATTGCCTATGGGAAGGAAAATACAAATTTGCAGAGGTTAGGGTTCGCGACAATAGACGGCAGGTTACAGAAAGGGTGAGACAAAACTTCATACACAATAGGAGGAAGTAACGTGCGCCTAATGCAGAAGGAGTAGTTTCTGTCCTGTAACTCCAGTTCTGTAGTAGGGGTATCTCTGTTATAGTCATAATCTAGTCAATAGTCCCGCCCATGTGCGTGGACCCCGGAGCAATCAAAAATAATCTCTTACAGTGTCAAAAAATGCAGAACTGCACAGACACTTAAGAGAGAATTTAAAGACAGATAATGCAGCCTAAAAGGCTACACTGTCCAGTACTTCAACTAGAAATCCCACCACAAAATCCACAAAAACAGCAAAGCCTGTACAGATTTCCCTTGCTTTAACAGCAAAATCCCTCTGGAATGATAGAGAGAAGAACCTGGACAGACAAGCCCCATAGGCTGCCATGATGTGGCTCAGAACAGGATACTGTGCCTTTAAGAGAACTTTCCAGAACTTCACAGTATCCCAGAATGCACTGCAGGTCCCAGTTACTTTCAGTTCTTTTTGAAGGCGTAACACGCCAGACCTGTAGCATTCCGTACATGAATATCTCTCTCCACCAGGGAGGAGGGCGGGCGCTTATGACTATAACAGAGATACCCCTACTACAGAACTGGAGTTACAGGACAGAAACTACTCCTTCTGTAGTAGGGGATCTCTGTGTATAGTCATAATCTAGTGAATAGAATGGCAAGCCCATCCCCACACCAAAGCGGCGGTGGAGAAACGACCACTAATGTGCGAACAGATTTCGCGGCGAAGCCTGCCCAACCTGAGCGTCTGCCCTGGCATCAGTGTCCAGGCAGTAATACTTAGCAAAGGTATGGACCGACTTCCAAGTGGCCACCTTGCAGATTTCTGCAATGGGAACATTACGAAGCAAAGCCGTCGTGGCAGCTTTGCCCCTGGTGGAATGAGCCTTAGGTTTGCCCCCTAAGGTCTTATTAGCTTTGTAGTAACACAATTGTATGCAGGACACAATCCACCTCGAGATGGACTGTTTAGAGGTAGCAAGACCCGTCCTGACTGATCCACAATTAATAAACAATTGGTCTGACCTACGAATATCTTTGGTTTTATCCAGATAAAATTTCAACACCCTCCTAACATCCAGGGAATGTAAAGACCTTTCCGCTGGAGATGAAGGATTCTGAAAAAACGTAGGCAAAGTTATAGTCTGGTTGACATGAAAATCAGAAATAACCTTGGGAACAAATCTAGGGTGAGTACGCATAACAACCTTAGAAGCATGAAATACAGTATAAGGTTCTTGGCAACACAACGCCTGAATTTCACTCACCCTGCGGGCCGATGTAATGGCCACGAGGAACGCCGCCTTCCAGGACAGGTGCTGCAACGAAGCCTTATGAATAGGTTCAAAAGGCTCCTTCATCAATCTGGACAGCACCACGTTCAATTCCCATGAAGGCGAAGGAAGCCTGAAAGGAGGGAATACTTTCTTCAAGCCTTCCAAAAAATCTTTGATCACAGGGATCTGGAAGAAGGAAGTCTGTGAAGGGCATTTCCTGTAGGCAGTCAAAGCAGCCAGATGAACCTTAATGGAATGGACATTAAGGCCAGACTGCGCCAGATGTAGTAGATATGGAAGGATAACATCCTCCTTGCATGTCGTAGGTTCATAGTTCTTGGACTTGCACCAGATGCAAAACCTCTTCCACTTGTAAGCATAAGAAGTCCTAGTGGAAGGTCGCTTAGCCTCCTTCCGTATGTCCATACAATCCTCTGGGAGATTCAGATTGCCATATTGTACTATCTCAGGAGCCATGCCGCCAAACTCAAAGACGAGAGGTTGGGGTGCAATATCCGCCCCCCGAACTTCGTGAGAAGGTCCGGCCTGCACGGCAGCCGCATGTGAGGAAGGAGAGACCGGCGAAGCAGGTCCGTGAACCACCACTGTCTGGGCCATTCCAGGGCAATCAGTATCATCCGCGCCCGGGACTGGGCCAGCTTGATGAGAACCGTTGGAATCAGGGGAATGGGTGGAAAAGCGTACAGAAAGCTGTTCGACCAGTTGATCCATAACGCGTTCCCCAGCGTCCCCGGCTGGTAGTACCTGGAAGCGAAGTCTCGGCATTTGCTGTTTTCGGCTGTGGTGAACAGATCTACGTCTGGAGTTCCCCACCTTGCGAAGACGTCTCCGAGTACTTCGTCGTTTATGACCCATTCGTGGTTCTCCTGAATCAGTCTGCTCAGTTCGTCTGCCTGAACATTCTGCACACCTGGCAGATGGGTGGCCGTTATCGTCAGTCCTTGGGCCAGGAGCCAGTGCCAGATCGCCTGCGCCTCCTGCGACAGAGTGCGGGATCTCGAGCCCCCCTGCCCGTTGAGGTAATACATCGTGGTCGTATTGTCCGTCTGTACAAGCAGAGAGTTGGTCTGGAAGGACGGGTGAAACGCCTTCAGTGCCAAGTGAACAGCTCTGAGTTCCAGGAAATTGATGTGGTACGTGGACTCCGTCGGGGACCACGTCCCTTGAATCTGTAAGTCTCCGGAGTGCGCTCCCCATCCCTGGAGAGAAGCATCCGTCACGATAGTCTGTGTGGGAATGTCCTTGTGGAAGGGAACCCCTCTCAGGAGATTCTCCGCCGAACACCATCACTTCAGAGACTGAAGAGCATGCAGAGACAGTCGTATCTTGTCGTCCCAAGATCCTCTTCTCTGGTCCCACTGTTCCTCCAAGCACTCCTGCAGCGGTCTCATGTGCAGCCGCGCATGTGGCGTCAGGAAGATGCAAGACGCCATCGATCCTAGTAGAGAAGACACCTTCCGCACTGTCGTAGATGGAGTGGACATGAGAGCCTGCGCCTTCCGAAGGAGTGATAATCGTCGCTCCTCCGAAGGAGACACGCTTGCTGACAGCGTATTGATGGAGGCTCCCAAGTACTGAATGCACTGGATCGGAGTCGGGACAGACTTGGACATGTTCATGTGCAACCCCAGCTTGTTCAAGAGAACGCACGTCTTCTGGAAGTGCGCTTGAGCTTTCGAGAAGGAGGAGGCCTTGATCAACCAATCGTCCAGGTACGGGTAGACAAACACCTTGTTCTTCCGCAGGTGTGCCCCTACCACCGCCATGCACTTCGAGAAAGTCCTGGGCGCAGACTTCAGCCCGAACGGAAGTACCGTGTACTGATAGTGATTGGTGCCGACTTGAAATCGCAGGAACTTCCTGTGTTTGTGTGCAATGGGCACATGGAAGTACGCATCCTGTAGGTCTATAGCACATAGCCAATCTCCCTGTTGCAACTGAGGATAAATCTGATGCAACAACAGCATGCAAAACTTTTCTCTGCGAATCCACTTGTTTGCCTGTCACAAGTCTAGAATGGGCCTGAACTCGTTCTTGTCCTTCTTGCGGACCAGAAAGAACCGGGAGTACAGACCTCTTCCTCTTTGAGACAGAGGTACATCTTCTATCGCCCTTTTCCTTAAACGGATATCGGCCTCCGCCTGGAGCTCGCACAGTTGATACTGCGAGCTGACCGGCGAAATCGATGGAGGAGGGCTGGTGAACCGAAGACTGTATCCATTGCAAACAATATTCAGCACCCACTTGTCCTGAGTAATTTTTCTCCACTCTGCCAGAAAAAATTGAACGTTTCCCCCACCGGAACGGGTAACGGATGAAGGGGAAGTAACCACTCAGGATCGAGACCCGGCCGGGCCTTTGTTCACGGTAGAGGACTGTTGGCCACCTCTACCCCTCTGGCGTTTTGGAAAGGGCCTCCGGAACTGCTGCTGTTGTTGCTGCTGCTGTTGTCCCGAAGATTGTCCTCGTCCTTTCCCCTGCGAACCGAACCGCCGTTGGAACGTGCGGTAGGGCTTCTTGTCTTTGGGCTTCTCCAGACCCACAGCCGTCAGGGTCTCAGCCTTTATACGCGCCATTTCATCGTCGGCATGTTTCCCGAATAGTGTTTCACCGGAAAAAAGGCAGATTGGCCACCCGCTGTTACGCCTCAGGCTCGAGTGACGTAAGCCTGAGCCAAGCATGGCGGCGCTGGTTGACCCCGTGACAGTAGCCATGTGCCGCCAACAGTGCGATATCCGCAGCGGCGCTGGTGGCCTGGTTCAAGACCAGCATCCCTTCCTTGACAATTTCTTGGAAGTCCTCCCTTCTGTCGCGCGGTAGAAGGTCCGCGAACTGTTCCAGGGAGTCCCACAGCGCACGGCCGTACCGCCCCAGCAACGCCGAATCGCTTGAGGCCTTCATAGTAGTGGAAGAAGTCCCACAAGCCTTCCTTCCAGTCGAATCAATCCAGCGGCTTTCTTTATCCGGTGGCACGGTGGAGGACGGGGAGGTAGAATGCAACTTCCTGGCTGCCGTCACTATCACGGAATCGGGCACTGGGTCCATTCGCAGGAATGCCGGGTCCGAATCCGGCGCCCTGTACTTCTTCAGAAGTCTGGAGGGAGCAGCCTTCACCACCGCTGGTGTAAGGAACAGCTCCTCCGCAGGTTCGACCAGTCCTGGCACCAACGGCAGCAGAGGGCGAGACAGGTGCTTCTTGTGAAGAGTCTCGAATATCACGGACGTCGTAGGTGTAGGAGCCGTCACCGTGATACCCAACTTCGCAGCCCCCCTCAGGAGAACCTCCTGGAACGTGCCGATGTCGTCAACCGGAGACACCCTAGTCTCCGGGGAGTCCGATAAGGTAGGCGAATAGGAGCGAGTCCTAGAGGAGGCCGTACGGGACCTCGATCTATGCCTCCTATGGCGATGTCTAGATCTAGTGGAAGACCTGTGTCTACTCCTCGATCTTCCTCTCCGTCCGGAGCGTGACCGTGATCTCCTAGGTCTGGGACGCTCTGCCGGCCTCCCCGGGGCGGACGTCCTGGGCTTGGACGGGTCCTGAGGCTTAGGAGTCCCTTTGGGAGGGGTCGGAAGCCTTGGTAACGAGACTGACCTCGGTGGAACCGGGGGCAGCTTGTCCGGCACATGAGGCCGCTGTCCCGTTGGAAGTGGAGGCAGAGGAGGCAACGGAGGAGGGGTCGGAGCCCTCGGAGGGAGACCCCTCCGCAACGGAGGCGGAGGCGTAACAGTCTTCTTTGGAATATACACCTCTGAGTACACCGATCCCGGTGAACCGCCTTCCTTTCCAGATCCGGGCCGTGGGGAGCCCCCCACAGCCTCAGGCCTCTCATCATGATCCCTCAACGTCGAAGAACGGTGACCAGACGGCGAGCGTAGGCCCCTCGACGTCGAGCGCCCCTTCGGCGTCGACCGTCTTCCATGCCTCGGCGTCGACCGCCTTCCATGCCTCGACGTCGACCCTGACCATCTCGACGATGACCTCTTGTGTCTCGACGACGACCTCTTGCGCCTCGACGGCGACCTCTTGCGCCTCGACGTCGACCTCGACCTCGACGGCGACCTCGACCGCCTCGACGGCGACCTCTTCCGCCTCGACGGCGACATCTTCCGCCTCGACGGCGATCTCTTCCGCCTCGACGGCGATCTCTTCCGCCTCGACGGCGACCTCTTCCGCCTCGACGGCGGCCTCGACGACGAGGATCCCCTCGACGACGATCGCTTCCTCTCCGTCGACGGCGGTGTCGCCTCGACGGCGAGCGCCGACGCCGGGCCCATCGACGCCGATCACTTGACGTCGACGCCGAAGACGACGATGACGAAACCGTCAAAGGATTCGACGGTGGCCTGTGCAACTTCCTAGACGCCGACCGTCGACGTTTCCTCGACCCAGAGCCCTGGGGAGACGGGGAGCAGGCCGTGGTCATCCCTCTCGACGTCGTGGTCAGTGCCACCGACCCAGACGGAGAATGGTGATGTTTGCTGGACTTCCTGCCCCTGGGGAGCCCCCCAGAGGCCTCAGCATGGGCAGAAGAAGCCCCTCCAGACCCACCTTGCGCCTTCAGCCTTCTTTCCTCGAGGCCCTGAAGCCTGATCTTCTGTCTTTCCTTCAGGGTCCTGCCAGAGAAGCCTTGACAAATCCCACACTCCTCAGGTATGTGGGAAGAGGGAAGGCAGAGGAGTCTCATTTTGCCTTCTTCCTGGAGCACTCTGGGCATTTGTCAAATAATGCAGGCATATTTGACATCAAAAGGGAGCAAATACCAAGAAGAACAGCACAAAAGTACTTTAGAAGCACTAAAATCGAATTTAAACCAATAAACCCTTGAAAAGGGAGAGCTCAATGCTCCAGGGTCCTGCTTGCAGGAGCCGGAAAAAAGAACTGAAAGTAACTGGGACCTGCAGTGCATTCTGGGATACTGTGAAGTTCTGGAAAGTTCTCTTAAAGGCACAGTATCCTGTTCTGAGCCACATAATGGCAGCCTATGGGGCTTGTCTGTCCAGGTTCTTCTCTCTATCATTCCAGAGGGATTTTGCTGTTAAAGCAAGGGAAATCTGTACAGGCTTTGCTGTTTTTGTGGATTTTGTGGTGGAATTTCTAGTTGAAGTACTGGACAGTGTAGCCTTTTAGGCTGCATTATCTGTCTTTAAATTCTCTCTTAAGTGTCTGTGCAGTTCTGCATTTTTCGACACTGTAAGAGATTATTTTTGATTGCTCCGGGGTCCACGCACATGGGCGGGACTATTCACTAGATTATGACTATACACAGAGATCCCCTACTACAGAAGGTTTAGAATATCAAACAATCAATTAACTGCTTATCAAGTTGGGAGTTAGAAGTGTAAAAAGTAAAGCATGCACTAGCAAACATTGGACTCATGGTGAATTAAGGGAGTATATAGAGTAACCGTTCCACAGACATATTGCAACTCTACATAACATGTTGGGCAATGGACTAACAAACGATCAAGTCAAGGTCATATCAATATTTGGTCATTCTCGCATAGACCGACCATGGTGTATTGAAAACCAGTTAGATCTTAAGGTGTAATTGAGAAAAGTGACGGAGAACCAATTTGGCGAGTCGGGGTGTAATAGGCGCCGTGATGTGACTAGAGCAATCATGCTATGAGCCGAAGTGAATGCGGGCTTGCTTACCGAAATAGTGAAGGTGGGACGTGGTGAGCCGCGATGCGAATAGGATCCAGTGAGACTTGAGAACCGCGTCAGTCAACTCAGACGTGCCCCACCTTGTGTATTGCTGTGTAATACCTTTTCTCTATTACTTACAAGTAAATATCAGACTTCTGTCCGGCTGGACAGGTTAAATAAATATAGTAACGACTGAGTCTATATTAATTGTTCCTAATTCTCTCTCCTGTAAGGGACCACTGTTGTCTGAAAGAATTTACTCCCAAGGACCCTTTTCGACTTTATTGGGTCCCCTTGTTGTTCTCAAATATATAATATAATATTTATTGAAGCACTCCCCCAAAGTTTGGGAGGTTTTAACTGATATTTTAGGCTGGTTTCATTATAATATTGTCAGGGAGGTCCTTAAGTGTTTTTGTAAGGATGTCCTCACTTTAAATATTAATGGATTTTGCACTGATGTGATTGGTATTGTTGATGCATTTCTGCCCTTTCCTTTTGTACAGTGGGAAGCCCTACAAAGCAGTGAGTTAATATAAAATGTAGAAACTGGCTCTATTGTAATCAATCACATTAGTTACAATTTCTGTAATCATGTAGGCCCGAAGAATTGCTATTCACATTCTTAATTTCAGATTGGTGCAAATTTACTTTATAATATTATGGCACTTCTCAAAATATTCAGGCTTTCGCCTTATAAGCTGCGACAGTTGTAGCTTCTCACTCTCATATACTATTCTAACCAGTGTTTTAAATGGGCCGGTACTGCCCGGTACAGAGTACCGGCACTTTTTTATTTTGGGAGGGAGAGTACCGGCACTTCGCAAGAGAAATGCTATACTTTTAATTGGAGAGTACCGGCACTTCTCAGAAACAAGCAGGTACTCTGTTACAGAGTACCTGCACTACTATTTTTCCATTTCAAGCACTGATTCTAACAGAAACGTTGTCGAGGATTGTGGTTTACTTTCCTTACCCATTATTCCGCAGCAGTTCAATAACAAAGAAAAACGACAATGTCCATAGCATTAAAATAGTACTAAAAATGTTAGCCATTGAATCAATCAGCTCCCTGAATGCCCATAAGAATCTGTGGTAAAGACATTTTTCTCTTTTCTTTACTACAAAGATAGCACCTCCTTAATCAGTTTAGAATGATCTTTTTTTTCATTACTTAATATAATAATAAATATGGAACCATCAAAGAACAATTCACTTATCAACAGGCAAACTAAAATATCATAGACCACAGGTGTATTAAATCATTTTTTTAGAATATGAAGCACAGCAATAACCCAATTGGAAAAATCCTGGTCGCGGTGTATTTAATAGAATAAAAACTTGGACTCCCAATTTTTTTTTTTTTATATTCCATGACAAACAGTAAGCTAGAATTATGCTAGATCGAAGCTTAGGCACCACCTGTACAGCCATGGATGCAATTCGTTGAAAATAAAACTTTTTAAATGTGGGCTTCTTTGAGCAGCGTTCGGCCTTCACAATGTTATCTAATATTACTCCTGATAAGATACATTTGGTAGCCATAGCCCGTCTGACCAAAGTGTGCTGGAAGTCTCACCTCATCAGTTCCTGCATGAGCAATCACAATTTAACTTTGGTATTGAGCAAGTAGAGTTTCTAGGGTTATCTGATTTAGAGCCATCTGACATGCATAACCCCATGTATGTTAGTCATGGCCCACTCTAACACATTTCTTAGAGATGGGATCTCAAAGCAGATTGTTCAGCCTGTCTCAGATCATCAGTAAGGGAATTAAAACATGTCGACTCTTTCAGCCATCAGCTTACTAGGGAGCATAAACCAGAGCAGAAGGTATATCTCTTTAGCACCTCACTTCAAGGTATTGGAGAGCAGGAGTACAAGGGTTACTCAGGGAAGTGGTGTGGTGCTAGACTCAGAATGTAATAAGCCATCCAAAATAAGTTAATAATCCATAGTCTGTTCGGTGCTTTATCTTTAAAAAGTAAGTACTTTACTATTGATACAAAACTCAATATTGCAATGTAGTTTATAAAGCTTTCATACACTAGAAGGTTTCATGTTACTGAACTATCATGTAAATTTCAGCAGATGACAAAAAAGAAATTTCAAAGTATGCTAACCGGTCCAGGAATTTAGACCAGAAAGCGCCAAACCTGTAAACGGGTACACTAGGAGGGTTTGGAGGCAGTGGCTGCTGAGGGGTGGTGGACTGACCTGACCGCTGGCCACCCGACCCACAGGGCCGGTAGGTACCGCATCCACGACCGCACAGAGACTGGAAAGCTTGTGCAGCACAGTAGCTGGGTGGATAAGGACGTGGCTGTATGCCCCTTCCATGGCCGTGAAAAGCGGATTGAGAGTGATGAGGGGCCATAGATAGGCCCATGGGCCTGGCGGTAGCCCTGCTGTCCTTAAAGCGATCCAGTGCTGAATCCACCTTGAAGGGACTGGAGCAATTAAAGGGCATGTCCATGATTGATGTCTGGACATCCCCAGAAAAGACAGTAGTCCTCAACCAGGCGTTGCCTCCCAGGGCCACTGTCGACAAAACCGCTCTGCCCAGTGAGTCGGTGGCGTGTAGTCCATATCTAATGGTAAACTTAGCTGCATCTCTCCTGTCGGCAACAGCCTGGGAGAGCATGGCCCATGCTCCGTGGCTGTTGGCAGCACCTGCAAACCGTATCCAACAGGGCGTTTAAATAGCTGCCCAAAAGGCATGCAGTGTTCACTGACCGCAATGCCAAGCTGGTGGAAGAAAACATTTTCTAGCCTAAATTGTCCAGCCTCTTGAATTCCCGGTTCGGCAGGGCAGTTAGAATGTGCCAGGATTTTAATGAAAAGCTGTCTCTTGGACTATCAATCCCTCCGGGGTACGGTGTTCAGTGAGGAATTTGGGGTCCACTGGAGCGAGGCGGTGGGCAATAGTCCTGTTCACAGGAGCGTCTGAGCTGGGCTTGGACCAGGTCCCAAGGACGACATCAGTAAGTGCTTCATTAGATAGGAGAAGCAATTCTGAAGGAGGCACTCCCAGCTGAAGCACTTCCATCAATAAATAGTCTTAACTGCCACTGAGGGCAAGCTATGGTCCAGGACTTCAGCTGCCCTCCGCACGACCATTGCTTTCTTCCCCCTACTGTAGCCACAGTAGGGGGAGAAAGCATGCCAGCATCTGGAGAAGTATCCAGTTAGCTGACTTCACCCAGATCCTAAACAGTCCTAGGAGTCATAAGGAGGGTATTTTTCAGGGTTCCAGCGATCCCTCCCATTCTTCCCAGAGTCCTAACCCATAGGAATAGGAACTCAGGCTCCGGCCTGAAAGGCACAGCTCCAGTCGGTGCCAGCATCAGATGCAGCCCCTCCGGCTTCGTGTCGGAGTGGGGAATGAGAATGGGGAAGGCGCTGCCAGTGGGCACCTAGAGCGTCAACCTCAGGGCCAGGGCCAGGGAAGGTCGTCATGACAACTGGTGCCGATCCAGATCCATCTGGGGATTAATGGAGCCCGACTTGTTCCCAAAGCCACCGGCGTGGATTCATGAGGGACCCACTCCTGAACCCGCAGGGCCCGAAGGCACATCAGACTGCATGGGCCACTCAAATATGAGGGGCATGGCCTCCTAAAACTCTTGAATTTTAGCAGGGGTTGCAGTGGCTCCCGGAAGTCAGGGAAGGTATGGAGTTGGCCCAGGCTTAACTGCGAAGCCAGGACTTGACTGACACTCCCTTGTCTCGTTGACTGGTGGACACGTTGAAGTCGAGGCATGCTTCGACTTCTTTTTCTTCTTGTGGGACCGAAACTTACCAAAAAGGCTTGACTACTTGGAGTGAGATGAAGACCTCGAACTCTGTGACCGACCCCTGGGCCAGCCCTCTCACCCTGTACCTCAAGTGACGTGCATTGAGCCACCAGGAGCTTAAGGGATCGCTTCCTCAAGGCCTTTGGATGCATGGTGTGGCATTCAAACAGGCCTTTGTGTCATGGTCTTGTTAAACGCAAACAGGGTGCGGATCAGTCACTGATATCTGGCGGTGACAGCTGCCTCGGGGCTTGAAGCAGGGCTTCTTTAATGACGTTCTACCAGCACATTCTCTGAACTGCACAGCAAGTATCACCTAGCACCCACTGAAACTTATCGCTATGTGCAAATACGACATGCATTGTAGAAGGCGCTGTAAAAGGAATAGGAGCTCCCTGAATCCTTGTAGCTAAAGGACAGATTGTAAGATTACTACATGCCCCTTAGAGCAATCTCCCTCGCTTATCAAAAATTTATTAATTACGCCCGATACCTTAACTCATCTATATGAACAACGGGAGTGTGATCTTGAGGGCCTAGAGGATGATAAATGGCCTGAGACCCTGGCATCTCCCAGGGAAGTGGCTGTAAGGTCTAGGTTCCGCCTAGTGCAATAGAAAAGTGTTAGAAGGGCGTTTCCAGGGGAGGCTAGAATATGTACCTGACCACCCTGTGACCAACCTCTCCTACGAACACTGCCGAGCACTGGCGTGAGACCCTTCAGGGGAAGAGTCTCGGATCCAGGATCGCACGTGCTGAGCTAACACCACTCGACAAAGGGACACCACACCGTAGATTTCAGGAGAACGTATTCTTTATCTCTCAAGCAAGAAAATGGATCTTTATGATCCGCAAGATTCTTATGTACAAGCAGAGCAAGGGCTCAAAGAGTCTCGGTAGGGATTAGGGTAGTGGGACAGTCTTAGTTTTTAAGCTCGATGCAGGTGCGTATCCAGCGCAAGCTCTCAATCCTCCAGATGGGGGATACGAGTAGATCTTGGGTCCAGCCTAACCAGGATAGTCTCTGTGCCGCGACTATGTCCGCAGGGCTCGAGCAAGGATGTGGCAGTTCTTACGGTCTTAGGGGAGCCGCAATCGAATCAGCAGGGCTCAGGTGTTTTCAAGGTTGCAAGGGAGCCGCGAACACGTCTGCAGGGCTCAGATGGTTCAGGGCAGAAGTCCTTCTCTGCCGGGTAGGAGCCGCGACGATGTCAGCAGGGCTCAGATGGATTCGGGCATAAGTCCTTCTCTGCCGGGTAGGAGTCGCAACGATGTCTGCAGGGCTCAGATGATTTCGGGCAGAAGTCCTTGTCTGCCGGGTAGGAGCCGCGACGATGTCAGCAGGGCTCTCGTAGTTCCAGGATACAACTAACTTGATCGTCCCAGAGCATCCCTTGATATATGACTGCTCCTCTTTGATGTCTGGAGTCCTTGCAGGCAGAGGTCTTAGCACCTGGGGGCCGCTTGTTGGGGGTTCCTCCCACGCGGCCTCTTTCATCCTTTCAAGTTGGGTCTGGAGGGATCCCAGACATGCAGCAGGCTTGGAGCCAGCTCTCAGGGAGGCCGGATGGGCGATCGAAACTCATCTCTCGAGGGGAGGTGGGAAGTGTGTGATCGAACTACTCCTCCCTCTCTCGCTCACGGGGAGCGCTCTACCCCCCAGCAGGGTATGGCCCATCTAGGGCCGAGGTCGTGCTGGGGCCGGGGGCGGCTATCTTAGGTGCATGGGAATGGGCACCGGAGGCCTTTGGGGCCTATAGGGTTTGGGTGCGTCCGGTACCGGGAAGATGGAGGGGGGAGGACGGGGAAGTCCAATGTCGTGGGTGTGGATCATGGAGGGAATGGTCGGGTAGGCCGTGATAATCAGGGGCCTGGTGTGGTGCACGGGTCAGGGAGGACCACGCCACGAGGCCGGGTCTAACACGCGTCCCCCCCAGCTGAAAGTTGGGGAGAACTACCCATCCTCTTGGGGGTTCTCTTCGCTGAGGCGGAAGAATCTGGAGAGGCCGTCAGCGTTGGCGTGGTCAGTCCCAGGGCGATGTTCTACTGTGAAGTCCATCCCCTGGAGGGAGATTGACCATTGCAGCAGTTTGGTGTTCTCTCCTCTCATCTGCATGAGCTACCGTAAGGGTCGATGATCTGTTTGCACTCGGAAGTGGGTTCCGAACAGGTAGGGTCGTAGTTTCTTGAGGGCCCAGACTACGGCGAACGCCTCTCGTTCGATGGTGCTCCATCTCTGTTCTCGGGGCAGTAACCTTCTGCTAATGAATGCTACGGGCTGATCTATGCCTTTCTCATTGAGCTGGGACAGTACGGCCCCAATGCCGTGCTCGGAAGCGTCAGTTTGGACTACAAACTCCTTTGAGTAGTCGGGGGCTTGAAGCACGGGGGCAGTACGCATGGCGGTCTTTAAGGCGTCGAACGCCTCTTGGCATGGGGGGGTCCACTGCACTCTCTCTGGCTGTGTCTTGGAGGTTAATTCTGTGAGGAGACCCACTAGGCTGCCATAACTTTTTATGAACCTCCGGTAGTAACCGGTGAGGCCCAGGAAGGCTCGGACCTCGGTTTGTGTGGTGGGCGGTTCCCAGGCGAAGATGGCATCGATCTTAGGCTGGAGAGGGGCGACCTGCCCGCTTCCGACTTGGTGCCCTAGGTAGACTACTGACCCCTGCCCAATCTGGCACTTGCTAGCCTTCACTGTGAACTCTTCCAGCCCGGCCAGGACTCGATTTACCAGTCTTTGAAAGGTGGCCGGGGCATTTTTCATCCCGAACGGCATCACTTGAAAGCGATAGTGCCCGTCCGGGGTGGAGAAGGCGGACCGCTCCTTGGCTCCTTCTGTGAGCGCAATTTGCCAGTAGCCGCAGGTCAGGTCGAAGATACTCAGGTAGTGAGCAGACCCCAGGCGGTCAATGAGCTCATCTGCGGGGGAATAGGGTGGGCGTCTGCTCGGGTGACTGCGTTGAGCCCCTGGTAGTCCACACAGAACCTTAGTACGGGGGCGACACCAGGGGTCGCGGCTTTTGGGACCAGTACCACCGGGCTGGCCCAGGGACTGTCGGAAGGTTCGACCACCCCCAGGGTGAGCATTTTTGAGACTTCGGCCTGGATGCAGGTCCGGACTCGGTCGGGTACGCGGTAGGCTCTGTGTCCCACCGGTGGGCTGTCTCCGGTGTCCACGTCGTGGACACACCAGTCGGTGACCTTGGGGACCAGAGAGAATAAATCAGAGAACTGCCCCAAGAGCTGGCGGCAGTCTTCACGTTGCTGGGGAGTGAGGGAGGGAGAGAGGCTCACTCCCTCTATGGAGCCATCTTTCTCCTTGGCACACAGGAGGTCAGGGAGAGGCTCCGTTTCCTCTTCTGCCCCGTCGTCTTTGGCCAGGAGCAAGCTCAACTCCGTCCGCACAAAGTGAGGCTTGAGGCGGTTCACGTGGAGGACCCGAAGGGGGTTCCGAGGGGATTGGACGTCCACCAAGTATGTCACTTGGCTCTTCCGCTCCACGACTTTGAAAGGCCCTGTCCATTTATCTTGGAGGGCACAGGATTTCACCGGGGACATCACCCAGACCTGCTGGCCCGGTTGAAACTCGACCAGAGTGGCATTCTGGTCATACTAGCGCTTCATCTCCTCCTGGCTCGCCTCGAGGTTGGCCTCGGCCAACGCTCGGAACTTCCGAGGTTGGTTTCGGAGGGCTAGGATGTATCTAAAGACATCTGGGGGTGGTTCTTGGGGTGCCGTCTCCCACCCCTCCTTGACCAGGCTGAGGGGCCCCCGGACGGGTTGCCCGTAAAGCAACTCAAACGGGCTGAACCCCAGGGATTTTTGGGGGACTTCCCGGTAGGTGAACAGGAGGCAGGGGAGGAGGACATCCCACTTACGCCGGAGGGGCTCGTCTAGACCCATGATCATCCCCTTCAAGGTCCGGTTAAACTGCTCGACTAGGCCATTTCCTTGGGGATGGTACGGGGTGGTGAATTTGTAGGACACTCCACATTGTTGCCACAGGGACATCCTGTATTTGGAGATGAAATTCGTGCCGCGGTCGCTCACGACCTCGCGGGGAAAACCTACTCGGGAAAAGAACCCCATCAACGCCCGGCCCACCACGGGTGCCGTCACTGTGCGGAGGGGAATGGCCTCAAGGGTATCGGGTGGCATGGTCCACCAGGACTAAGATGAATCGGTGACCTTGGGAGGTTCTGAGCTCTAGGGGCCCCACAATGTCGATCCCGACCCGCTCGAAGGGTGTACTGACGACGGGGAAGGGTTGGAGGGAGCCTTGGCCGTTCTTCCACTTTTTCCACTAGCCTGGCACGTGGGACAGGACTTGCAGTGGGCCTCTACGTTCGCTCGCATCTTGGGCCAATAAAAGTGCGTAACTAAGCGGTGATAGGTCTTGTCCTGGCCCAAGTGTCCCACCAGGGGTACATCGTGGGCCAGGCCTAGGAGGAAGTCTCGGAAGCGTAGGGGAACCACCAGCACCCGGGCTGACCCTAGCTCGGCAGACTTCTGCTCGCTGTACAAGAGGTCATTCTCCCAATATACCAAATGGGTTCCGGACTCGTCTCCCGCAGCTTGGGCTTCGGCCTGTTGCCGGGGTCCGACCAGGGAAGGGCAGGTGGCTTGCTCCCGGCAGAACTCCTCTCGGGAGGGGCCCCCCTCGTGACGCCATTGTGCCAACTGGGGCAGATCACCTAGCCCAGTGGTCTGTACGGAATCGGGATGCAAGGGTTTGTCATCGGCGACGGGTTCTCCTCCTAGGGAGAGGCCGTTGGGCTCGGTTCGGTCATCCCTGTCTTCATCTACGGGGTGTGGCTGGGAGGCTCGGCTTCGACTTCCCCGAGGGGGGCAGTCGGGCCGACATGGATCGCGTGGTGGCGCACACCCATTCCGGTAGGCCCATCATGCCTAGGTGGGTCTTGCGCTCAACTTGTCCCCACGGGGAACTTTCTAGGTCGTTGCCCAGGAGACAGTCGACAGGTTGTGAGGTTCGGACAGCTACGCGTAACTTGCCTATCACTCCCCCCCATTCGAACGGTACCAAGGCCATTTTACACAAGCTCTCTGTATTGTCGGCGGAGAGTACGGGGCACAAGACATTCGGGATGATTTGGTCCTCTTTGACTAGGTGACTGAGGACACCTGTGATGCTCGCCCCGGTGTCACGAAGGGCCTCTACTCGGTGGCCATTAACTGTCACTAGCTGCCGGTACTTTTTGGTGTTATCGGGTAGGGGGGCTCCGGGAATCATTTTTTTTTTTTTTTAAAAACCTTTATTGAGAAACAGGTATAAGTACAAGCGCAGGCCTACAACCACAAGGGCCGGCCGCAAAATCAGGAGAGTCAAAAGAGAACAACATCAATGTGTACGGTAGGATGGATACAGGATAGACGAGTAACGAAATCGTCACACAGTAAGCGCCAGGATAAGAAAGGTTTCATTTTATGATGTATAGAGGAGGCAGAAGCCATATCTACCCATGTGTCATGCAACATACTCAGAAAAAGAGGGGGGGGACGAGAGGGATGCAGCCCCCTACGCAATCAAATAACCACAGTAGAGCAAAGCCCAGATACATCCAATGCCCATCAAAGGTTCAAAAATAAAGGACAAATCGTAGCAAACAAGTAAATGGGTCACCGCATAGACCGCCCTCCCGCCCCGAAAAAGGAGAAAGTGCAGACACTTACGAAACGAAGGAGAAAGAACAAAGGGACATAGCCCACCCCCTAGAAAGAAAGCAAAAAAGGGACCATAGAAGAAAACAAACTAAAATAACAAACACCCCCCCCACCCTACATCACTGTAATGGCTATGGCCCATCCCACTAAACAGCGTGCCTGTCGCCCAGAGTCACCCGAAATATAGAAGAGAGAGAAAGGGAATAATAACGAAGGGAAAAAAGAGAAAGGGATAAAAGGAGAGGAAAAAGAGGGAAGAGAAGGAGAGGAGAGAAGAGAGAAGCCAGCGACCGAAATACAGAACACCACCCCACCCGCAATAACGGATCACTAGTCGAGGTCAAAAAAGGACACTGAGAAAAGCCTACATAAAGGATGAAGACAGGGACTGTCCAAATGATGAGGCACGGAGATGCCAATTAACAAAACAAAAGTCCCGCAGGCACCCAGGCACGATCACCCCTGTCCACTTCTATGAAAAGCAGAGCTGCCAGGCCCCGCCATGGCCAGGAAACAGCATGATACAGTGGGTCCATACCAGTCAAGGAAAGCAAGTGGGATCTTCACGGAACACCGTCTCGGCGAACAAAAAGCAGCCAGGAAAACTCGGCAGCAGTCAGAACGCAGAAGTAACCCAAAGATCCACGTGGCCAAGCACAAAGTCCGGGCTGTCCAGAACAAAGCAAAGAAATCAGGATGTAGGAAATACTGCTGCATCGGCACCGGGTCCACTTGATCCCATGGAATCGAACACCCAGCCGGATATCCCAGCACAGCAGCTGGAGAAGTCTCAACAATACCAACTCGGGGAGACGACACCGCGTCACAAAATGGCTGAACAACCATGGCGGCGATCCACAACTCCAAGTCCCGGCAGTGCAAGGACAGGTCGATCCGCAGAGCACCCAGGGCGAACAAGACAGTACTCCGTGTAGGGGCCGCCCGAATCAAACGAGGTCTGGGGAGAGCAAATGCAGCAACGTCCCTGTCTCCAGGAGGAAGACACTCCGAGGGGCCATCCGCCATCTTGTGCATATCGTCCGCCGCCATTGTCGCATCCGCCGCCAAGCCCACCAGGAGTGCCGGAGGCCCCAGGACACACAGCCGATCCGCGGCGGATGGCGCTCGGCGGAGAAAGGAGAGTCACCAGAAGAACGGGCGTGCTCCCCACAACACTCGGGGGAGCCCTGCACCGGATCCCAGGCGGGACAATCAACAGGAGTGGGCTTCTCACCCGAGGGGTGCCGGACAACGCGGCTTCTCTTCTTCGGGCCGGCAGGCAATCAGGCATGCGGGGTGGCCCACCATCGGGGGTGGGTCCGCTCCGGCGCCTCCGGCTCGCGGCTCTCAGGCTCCCACCATCGGGTCTCTTCAGCGGTTCCGGGCCGCCGGCACTCCGAACACCTCCGGGCAGACACAGCACTCGAGGCCCCGGCGTCAGGGCCGGGAAGGCCAGCAAGGTTACAAGGGCAGAACGCAGAAACCACTGCACGCCAGAGCCCCGGAAAAGGACGGTAAGTGAAGGCTCTTCCCAGGTAACCAAATTCGGAACACCCCGATCAGGATTAAAGACAGGATAGGCGGCGGGGAGGAAGGGATCTCGGAGCGAGGCGTTTATGCGACTGTTCCGATCGCCATCTTGGCTCCTCCCCTCCGGGAATCATGTCTTGGTCTCCTAGGGAGACTAGGGCCATGGCAGCAGGTTCCCAATCTTCGGTGTCCTCCATCTCCTCCCCTAGGGCTGTGTTGGCCATCTGTCGGGCTGGGGGTGCTGTCGTGGTGGGTCGCTGGGCCATGGGACACAGGGGGTCACTGGCTGTTGGCAACGGAAACATGTGATGGTGACCCGGTGCCCATGTCTACCTGGGGGACCGAAACTGGCTGGCGGGGGCGCTGGAAAGTTCTGGGGTTGGCTTCTGGGAGGACTATGCTGGGGACCTGATTGGGACTCCCTCTGTCTTCCTTGGTTCTCTCCCCCTCTCTGGCGGGGAGATCCCTGACTATTTCGGGGGTAATCTCCTATGGGGCCCCGGGGGACCCGGGTATTTACCCAGCGATCTGCTTCGACGGCCAGCTTCCTCGGATCTGCGAGCTTGCTGTCCAGCAGATGCTGGCGTAGTTCCACAAAACAGTTCGAGGACAAGTGTTCCCATGCAATGAGGTTGGTTACTTCTTCAAAGGTGGTAACTTTGATCCCCTTGATCCACCCTTCTAAGGCTCGGCTGTAAAAGTTCACGTACTCCACCCACGTGGTGCCAGGGAGCTTCTTGCAGTCTCGGAACCGCTGGCGATACATTTCGGCGGTGAGCCCGTATCTTGTTAGGAGGGCCTCTTTCATGTGGCTGTAGGAGGTCTGCACTGAGGACGGCAGGTCGAGCAGGGTGTCTCTTCCCTCGCTCAGGAATCGACCCCACAATCCAGCTCCCCAATCCTGCTGTGGGACTCGGTGGGAGGTCATGGCGACTTCGTAGGCTTTGAACCACTGCTGGATATCGTCGTTTTTATAGTATTCTTTCACCACATCCTTGGGGATGTGGACTTTTGGCTCTACCGGGGGAACGGTCTCTCGGTTCCCTGGGGGCCGGCCTTCTTCGCTTCGGGCCTTCAGTTCGATCTCCTTCAGGCCGCACTCATGCTCGAGTTGAAGTCTCTTGCCTTCATGTTCTTGTTGGAGTTTCTTTTCTTCCAACTCCCCTTGCACTCGTAGCTGTTCCACCGCTAGCTTCTTTTCTGCTAATTTTAGCTCGCCCTCGATTTTTAGCTTGGCCATTTCAAGTTCGTCATTGCGGCTTCTCCCTCTGTCCGCTAGCTCTTCTGGGGAGAGGCCCACATCTGGTGCGTTGCTTCATACCTGGGCGCTGCTGCTTCCTCTTTGGGTGAGTCCGGGTTCGGGTGCTGCTCCGCTTCTCCTCCTGTTTGGGAAAGGGTTGCTCCGGACTCCACCCAGGCTTGTAGGGCTTTTTGCATATCTTCTTTCGTATTTAGGCCTGTGGTAGCGATTTTCTGTTCTTTGCCAAATTCCTTCAATTCTTTGTGTGTGTACTCTTCAAGCTGTTCCGCACAGAACATAGTACTCGCATCGGTTTCAGTGGGACTCTTGGTGTTTCCTTCTGCCATCTTTGTTCGGTAGTGTGTCAGCCGCTCACTGTACGATCTCTAGATTGTGGGCTCGGATCCCGTCGCTTGCCACCAATGTTAGAAGGGCGTTTCCAGAGGAGGCCAGAATATGTACCTGACGACTCTGTGACCCACCTCTCCTAGGAACACTGCCGAGCACTGGCGGGAGACCTTTCAGGGGAAGAGTCTCGGATCCAGGATCGCACGCGCTGAGCTAACACCACTCGACAAAGGGACACCACACCGTAGATTTCCGAACGTATTCTTTATCTCTCAAGCAAGAAAATGGATCTTTATTATCCGCAAGATTCTTATGTACAAGCAGAGCAAGGGCTCAAAGAGTCTCGGTAGGGATTAGGGTAGCGGGACAGTCTTAGTGTTTAAGCTCGATGCAGGTGCGTATCCGGCGCACAGCTCTCAATCCTCAAGCTGGGGGATACGAGTAGATCTTGGGTCCAGCCGGACCAGGATAGTCTCTGAGCCGCGACCACGTCCGCAGGGCTCGAGCAAGGATGTGGCAGTTCTTACGGTCTTAGGGGAGCCGCGATCGAATCAGCAGGTCTCAGGTGTTCTCAAGGTTGCAAGGGAGCCGCGACCATGTCTGCAGGGCTCAGATGGTTCAGGGCAGAAGTCCTTCTCTGCCGGGTAGGAGCCACGACGATGTCAGCAGGGCTCAGATGGATTCGGGCAGAAGTCCTTCTCTGCCGGGTAGGAGCCGTGACGATGTCTGCAGGGCTCAGATGATTTCGGGCAGAAGTCCTTCTCTGCCGGGTAGGAGCCGCGACGATGTCTCCAGGGCTCAGATGATTTCGGGCAGAAGTCCTTCTCTGCCGGGTAGGAGCCGCGACGATGTCAGCAGGGCTCTCGTAGTTCCAGGATACAACTAACTTGATCGTCCCAGAGCACCCCTTGATATATGACTGCTCCTCTTTGATGTCCGGAGTCCTCGCAGGCAGAGGTCTTAGCACTTGGGGGCCGCTTGTTGGGGGTTTCTCCCACGCGGCCTCTTTCATCCTTTCAAGTTGGGTCTGGCGGGATCCCAGACACGCAGCAGGCTTGGAGCCAGCCCTCAGGGAGGCCGGATGGGCGATCAAAGCTCATCTCTCGAGGGGAGGTGGGAGGTGTGATCGAACTACTCCTTCCTCTCTCGCTCACGGGGAGCGCTCTACGCCCCAGCCGGGTATGGCGCGTCTAGGGCCGATGTCGTGCTGGGGCTGGGGGCGGCCATCTTAGGTGCAGGGGAATGGGCACCGGGGGCCTTTGGGGCCTATAGGGTTTGGGTGCGTCCGGTACCGGGAAGATGGAGGGGGGAGGACGGGAAAGTCCAGTGTCGTGGGTGTGGATCATGGGTGAATGGTCGGGTAGGCCGTGATAATCAGGGGCCTGGTGTGGTGCACGGGTCAGGGAGGACCACGCCACAAGGCCAGGTCTAACAAAAAGTCTGCACAGATCCTACTATGTATGCACTACTATGGTAAAGATGAGCATGGCAGCGACCCTACTGTGTCAAAGGAGCTGGGGTCAAGTGGGGGCGTTTTTCCACATTATTTGCAGCTGTCCAGCACATTGAGAAATAATGGGAGTCAGTGGTTACTTGTCTGAATAACATTCGTAGGAGCAACATCGGAGCCTCTGCAAAGTGGTGCCTCTCGAATGTTTGGGATGCTACAGCCCTTACCCGTGTGAACCAGATCTGGATGAAATTGGGGATGATGGTTGCTAAGTGCAATACTGCACGCTTATGAAGCGCAGATCGTAACAAACAACTGGGAGATTGGGAGCGGGACATTACTGGTGCATGCTAGTGGAGAAAGGGGTCTGTGAGGGCAGGGGTTGTCCCCAAAAAAGGGGCCAAAATATGGGGGGAGTGGATTGCACATCGAGGAGGCCAATGTGCCTCCGTTAAGAGTACCGGTTTCGATGCTCACTCAGATTCTAATGCAGCCATGTGAAACGTCAAGAAGTGAGTGGAGATAGGGGTTCCTAATGGCTGGAGGGAAACTGATTTGGTTTGACTGTGTCTCAGTGCTACAGTGCATTATGTTTATTGTCCATGTATTTTTGGTTGCTCTGTCTGCAATAAAAAGATCTTTAAAAAACAAAACTTCGACAAAACGTCAAAGAAAGCGTATTCAAAAGTGACTAAGGGGTAGCTCTTCCCGGATCTGCACGGCCTAGCGTGGAAAGAAATTAACTGACACCACCGCACTTAGGTGTCACCTACATTACATAGTGAATGATGCCAACAATGCCACACAGAGATGAATGACACCACCTACCAGCACCCAAGGGCACTGTTCACGGAAAACTTCCAGATCCAGTCTGATGCCTGGGAATAATTCGAAGGTAAGACATCTGCAATCTCTATCAGATTCAAGTATTCCTGCCTGTCTCATTTGAAAGGGATGATATTTTCACTAAAAGCTGTATAATCTGTGAACATTAGTGCAATCTAGCAAAAAAAGGAAAGACGAGTGATCTTGGGTTAGTGTAGTTTTGAGGAATAATAATTTGGATCTGTTTTTTTATAACAGACTTCTGGACCATGTAGGGCTCTAATTTTGACTTTGGACTGGCATGTCCAATGATTTACATAGTTATACACCTCCCACACTTGGTAGGCATCGGTGTGGGTTTACAATCATCTTTAGGGAGATGCTGGGCCTAAGGAAGATACATTTACAGTCCATTAGCAAAGTTGAAATTTTAGGCTTCTCATTGTAATTTTCTGGTTCCTCCTCCCTGATGAGCTTACTTTGATACAGGCCTCCTGGGTCTCCGGGACATTTTGTAGAAGATTTCTTGATATTTTTGGAACCTATACATTTTTCCAATGCTAAACGTCTTTTCTTAGGTAACTTTATTTATGGACAGACTCAGCCAACAGGGTACTGACAAGAGATGCTGGCCACTCTCTGGATGCAATAGGTCTAGTGCAATACATTTATGGCACAACATGTGTAGCAGTCCATACACTAAACCTGATTGACACACAAGGCCTTATTAAAATGTTGATAATACCTCAATCCCAGACAGGCAATGTTTGACCTTCTTTAGTATCAAAGGAAGGACTCTTTCAGGGCAGAAAGTGAGTTACAACATGACATTATGAAGCACCCTTGGGGAAGAATTCACATAAAGGAGGTTGACAGCCAGTTAAAAACATTCTCTCCCACAGTTAACCCACGTCAGTTGATTTGATGGTGGTATCGGTATCTGTAGGAAAGTAGGATCTGCTTTCATGCTTACCCCCAATTTTTGCTGGTGTTATTCGTGTTTTATGACTAGTCTGACTGGGATCCTGCTAATCAGGACCCCAGTCATCAAGCTTTCTCCCTAAATATGACAGTGGTAAGTACTTTGGTACCTTCCCAACTGACTATGGTGTCTCCTTCTAAGTCCCTAGTATATGATCCTAGGCACCCAGGGCATAGGTACACCAGGGGCCTTCCCTGGGTTCAGCATGTATTGTACCTCCCAAGGGAGGCTACTTAAACTGTGACTGCAGGCCTGCCTTTGCTGCCTGTGTGAGTTGATGCTTGCACCTCTCATAGCAGATATACGTTTCCTTTTATTTGAGGTCACTACACTTAAAACCTATAAGTCTCCCCTATGGCAGGCTCTTCAGTCCTGAGGGCAGGGTGCTTGGTTATAAGTGTGAGGGTGCCCCCCTGCATGATCAAGACACCCCTATAAACCCCAGAGTCAATTATCCAGGCATTGTAAGTGCAGTCAGCCATGTCACACATTTAGAGGACATCGAGTCAGTTACGAGATGTCTAAATATTGGCTGCACCAAAACCGGTCATGTTTGGTATCTAACATATTGGAATCCTACCCCAACACCGATTCCAGTGTTGGATGTAGGATCCCATGTACTAGGGTGCCCCCCTGTATTCCTGGTATCAGCCTTTCAGGGTCTAACAGCACGTAGTGCTGCTGCTGATCACAGACACGTTTCTGCCTTCCTGCAGCTGAGCTGAGCTGAGCTTCAGCAATGGAAGGTAGAACAATAGGTTTCCTGTCACAGGGAGGTCTGACCACCACCCAGACAGTACTTGATGTATTGGAGTGGCGGGCACTTGTCAGTGCCACCAGACCGCCTAGAAGGGCACATTCGCTTCCATCCTTGCATACTCCTATAACCAGTTCTGGGAGCCCTTGGCTCACACTCTGGCACGAAACTGGACAAAGGACATGGGAGTATCCTCCTCTCTTATAATAACTGGACAACCAGAATAATAGATAAGATTTGTACAGCAGCTCGACTACCAATTAATCTTCCAAGAAGGACCTCCATCTCCTTGACACTAAAAAAGCTGCATTACTTACCAGGCTAAAAAGCCTTTTAAAAAATCACGTTATAGTGTGTACAAGGCTTTACATATGATGGGTTCTATCAATCTAAGAAATAAGCTCAGGAATTGCCAAACAGGTCACTGATTAAAATGAACTGAAGAAGGCCTTCTGGTTTAGAGAAGATTTGACTCTCCCGGTTTGGAGGCAGAGTGTTTTTGGTACAGGTAGCATTTTCTGGAAAATTTTACCAATGGCACCGCATAAATCACCTGATCCTGGACAGTTCAGGAAATCTCTCAAAATGTGGCTGTTTACTAGATAGTGGTTGGGGTAATGAATGACATAGAGATTCATGCTGCTTAGCACCAGGTTGCCTTTTAGGTAATCGTGCACTTTAGAAATATAATTACTAATAATAATGATAACGCAGGAGTCTCTAATATTTGTACACCTACTCTTAATCCCAGTCATCAAGAGCCTATCTGTGTACTTTAATATCTGAAAGCATATATTCTCACTTTCACTCAGTAACACTCCAATAATTCTTGGGAGACAGCCTGGGTTATTCCTGTGGGACAATTCTCAAAGGTACCCTTAGAGCACGGGCACTCATAGTACGGCCCGCTGGCCGCCAGCGGCCCGGCAAGCCTTCCTGGGCGGCTCACGGACCTTGCAGACAATTTACCCGTGTTTAAAAAATAAATAAATAAAGAGTGTCTGCAAACAATCGCGCAGAGACTCTGCTGCTCTGTGGGGGCCCGGGCATTCCAGTGATAGTCAGAGTGGAGCTGCAAGGGTGCTAAGAGGTGAAATACAAAAGCCTCATTAACATACAAATGGTCTTTGAAAAGGCCTGTGAAGTGTTCGGGTGCGGCTGTGTGTGTTTGTGCCCAGAAGCTGTCTCAGCCCGGGCACACACAGGTAGGGTGAGATGAAGAGGGTGACAGAGGGAGGTAGAGGGAGGTAGACAGAGGGAGGGAGGGGGCGGGAGAGCGAGGGAGGGAAAGGGTGGGAGAGGGAGGGAGAGCGAGGGAGGGAAAGGGAGGCAGACAGAGGGAGAGCGAGGGAGGGAGGGAAAGGGAGGCAGACACAGACAGAGGGATAGCGAGGGAGAGCGAGGGAGGGAGAACGAGGGAGGGAAAGGGGGCAGAGAGAGAGCGAGGGAGGGAGGAAAAGGGAGGCAGACAGAGGGAGAGCGAGGGAGGGAGACAGGGAGGGAGGGAGGGAAAGTGAGGGGGAGGGAGAGCGAGGGAGGGAGGCAAAGGGAGGAAGAGGGAGGGAGAGCGAGGGAGGGAAGGGGAGGGAGGGAAAGGGAGGGAGAGGGAAGGCGAGGGAGGGAGCGAAAGGGAGGCAGACAGGGAGAGGGAGGGAAGGAAAGGAGGGAGGGAAAGGGAGGCAGACAGGGAGAGCGAGGGAGGGAAGGAAAGGAGGGAGGGAAAGGGAGGCAGACAGAGGGAGAGCGAGGGAGGGAGGGAAAGGGAGACAGAGAGGGCAACAGAGAAAGGGAGAGGGAGGGAGACAGACAGAGGGAGACAGACGGAGACAGACAGAGGGAGGGAGACAGACAGAGGGAGGGAGGGAGACAGACAGAGGGAGGGAGAGGGTGACAGAGGGGGACAGACAGAGGGAGGGAGACAGACAGAGGGATACAAACAGAGGGAGGGAGACAGACAGATGGAGACAGAGAGAGGGCGACAGACAGAGGGAGGAGGGAGGCAGAGGGAGGAGGGAGACAGAGGTAGGGAGACAAAGAGAGGGAGAGGGAGGGAGACAGAGGGAGAAAAAGAGAGGGAGAGGGAGGGAGACAGAGACAGGGAGAGGGAGGGAGACAGAAGGTGACAGACAGAGGGAGGAAGGAGGGTGACAAACAGAGGGAGGAGGGTGACAGACAGAGGGAGGGAGGAGGGTGACAGAGGGAGGGAGGAGGGTGACAGAGGGAGGAGGGTGACAGACATAGGGAGGGAGAAGGGAGGGAGGGAGGGCGACAGAGTGAAAAGGGCGACAGAGTGAGGAGGGAGACAGAGTGAGGGAGACAGAGAGGGAGAGGGAGAGTGAAGGAGAGGGAAGGAGGGAGAGGGAGAGGGAAGGAGGGAGAGGGAGACAGAGAGAGAGAGAGGGAGACAGAGAGAGAGGGAGACAGAGAGAGAGAGGGAGACAGTGAGAGAGAGAGGGAGTGAGACAGTCGGAGTGAGTGAGACAGAGGGAGTCAGGGAGAGAGAGAGGGTGAGAGAGGGAGTGAGACAGTCTGAGTGAGACAGAGGGAGAAATAAGGAGAGAGGGAGGGAGAGAGGGAGAGAGGGAGAGAGGGAGAGAGGGAGAGAGGGAGAGAGGGAGAGAGAGAAAGAGAGATGTGTGTATGCCGGGTCTGGTGGCCTGCAGGGACCTACCTGTGTTCAACCTCATGTTCAGTTTCTTTTGTTGCTCTAGCCCTGCCCCTCCCCCACTGACTCCACCCCCACCGGTGCGGCCCTCAGACACAAACCACACTGTAAATTTGGCCCCCGAGAGAAAGTACGTGAGTACCCATGCCTTAGAGGAAAGTGACAACAGTCTCTGAAACTCTTCCACAGATTTAAAGGCAGTTGATGTCTATGGTTAGCACGACTTGACCTCTGCCAATATGGGCAAATCATTTCCTCTGATACAAGAGTTCTCCCATATATTTTCCCCTTCTAGCGCAGTACCTTTTTGTCTGTTACTATATTTTTGCATAGACCTCACCTACAATGTCCATGGACCAGCAAGGATAGTGCCACTTGAGGCGAATGGCCTCTTTATGGTTCAGGGTAATGCCACTGCACTCTCACTTTGTGGGTACACAGGTTTTAGTCAATACTGCAAGGATGGTTCTGGCGAAGTAGTGCTAGTCTTGCCCCAAATTGCAGTAGATTTCTTCAGTGTCCCCCATTCTCGTCTCCTTTGCAGACCTCCATCTTCTATATAGCCTCGTATTTGTACAAGGGCATCTGCAGTGCCCTTTCCCAGCAGTCGCTCAGCCACAAGGTTGAGGCAGTGTCAACTGGCAGGCTTAATTGAACTCTCCAGATTACTAGTTCCAATTCTGGCTCGGAGAGTTAGAATAGTTACCTCAACCCTGGAGCAGAGAGTGTTTCTTGGTCGCAACTGGTGGTGACATCCAGTAATCTGGTAGAGAAACTTTGGATTCTGTCCCATCTTATGGCAAAGTTGCTGGCAGCATTTGTGCTCTCTAACAGTCGGCTTTGACAGTGGTTCTAGTTAGTTTTTACCAGATTGGTTGCTCCATAGTTTTTGCTGTCAGGTGTTACTAGCGAGGTGACATGGAGGTGGAAATCTGAAGTCAGTAGAGACCCCAAAAGAGAGGGGGCTGACCCCTTAAATTCCATGTTAAACTTGTGAGGGTACCTTCCAGAGAACAATGGAGCATAAAGCAATAGAGGACACTTCCTTATTTTAAAAGGGGCCTGTCTCCTCTCCTCCACACCCAAAAGTCCCTCAGGAATGTCCCAGAGGAGCCCTGCAATGGCATGTAAATAAACAAAATTGATTTCACTGTAACTACAGCCATACAGCATATGCTCCACCCACTTCTTCTATACAGAGTAGTATACGCTTGAAACATCCATGTCCTACAGAGATGGGCGAAGGACCCAGTTGCAGGGGACTGGTAGAACAATTTAAAAAGATGGGAGAGGCCAAGAAGCAACTCTCCCTGGTGGAGACAGGAAACAGTGTATGCCTTGCCACTAGTCTTATCACTGCAACTACTGTCAGTACTCCCAAGACCACGGGTAGTTGAATTTGGTATAGAGAGTGCATATGGTATGCCTCTCAAGACAACAGAGTGCTGCCCTGAGTTACAATCAGATAAAGTTGTTCTTAAAAAATCTGACTTTAGACCAAAGGGATATGGAGGTGTCACCATTGACCTACTTGGTTACTTTTAGGGGGTCAATACATTTCAAGGGGAGAGTGATCTCTGTGAAAATGTATGTCAAAGAAAGGTGACTAACTTATAAGTTGGCTTCACCAAAGAGATATGCATGTGTTTCTTGATCCCAACAAAGATCCTCAGGTCTGTCTGAAGGAGTTGCTGCCTGTTAGGGTGGTTGACTATTTGGTTAATGATTTGATGAAAGATTTTCCTGCTGTTTTTGCAACTGACCTAGGCTGTTTTAAAAATGATGTACATTGCATAAGACTTAGCAAAATATTATCCCTAAGGTTGCCAATGTTAGGAGTGTTCCTCTCTTAGTAAGAGACAGCATGAAGAGTGAGCTGGACAAACTTCTGGCGAGGGGTATCATCCAAGAAGTTGAGGCAACATAGTGGGTCTCTCCGGTAGTGATGGTACGTAAGGCAAATGATGAGGCCCGACTCTGTGTGGACTTGAGGGAACTAAACAGAGCAGTGGTCGTTGACCACTGCCCTCTACCCAATATTGCTGTGCTCCCGTGAAGGGGCGAGGCACTTTTCTTCATTGGATTTAACATCTGCTTACCACCAGGTTAGGCTGCATCCTTCCTCTCAAGAATACACAACCTTTGTGACACCCTTCGGTACGTTCAAGTTTCTAAGAATGCCCTTTGAACTAATTTCGGCTGCCTCAGTTTTCTAAAGGGTAATGGAGGGCATTCTTGGAGATGTAAAGGGTGTGAAGGTGTATCAGGATGATGTGCTCATTTTTGGAGTTGATTTGGAACAACGTGATTTGAGGTTGAGGTCAGTTTTAGGGAAGTTACAATATGCCGGACTCACCCTTCGAGCTGACAAATGCATGTTCAATGTCAAGGAAATTGAGTACCTTGGACATTTTGTTTCAGCAGAAGGAATCAAACCAAAGAAAACTCTTGTGGATTCTATCCTAAATTTGCATTCACCATCTAGCAAAGATGAACTTATTAAATCTTTGGGCATGGCTGAATTTTATCATAAATTCATTCCGAATTTTGCAGGAAAAACCTTATCCCTAAGGTCATTGTTGAAGAAAGGAAGAGAATTTGAGTGGTCAAAAGATTGTGAAAAGGAATTCATTGGAATTAAGAATCACCTCAACAATGCACCATGCCTGAGTAGTTTTGACCCTGCAAAATCATCTTTTCTCATGACCGATGCCAGCTCAACTGGTCTAGGGGCAGTACTGTTACAAAGGGTAGATGGTGTAGAAAAAGCCATCTTGTTCATCTCCAGGCCCCTAAGAGGTGCGGAACTGTCTTCCCAGTTCAAAACAGTGCTAGGCAACCTTCACCAAATTCCAGAACAAGGAACCTGTGGTTTACAAAGAAGGTGTAGAACACCACACAAGCACCTTGACCAAGAGGTCTGATCCCATCTCTGAGCAGAATGCCCCCGGCCTGCCTTGGAGGGTAAGGTGGCGTAACGCCCGAGATAGACTCTCGTATAGCCACCTTCTTCGCCAAGTACATCAAAAACCCCAAGAAGGGCATCGGCTGCTGGCAGTCGTGCCAGTATAAACTCCTGGACATTACTGTTCCCTTGATTAAAATTTGATATGACAGAGGATGCCAAGGCGTGTTGACCAGTTTGGCCGAACGGGCAATTATCTTTCTCGGCAATGACAACTGCGCCAGCTCTACTGAGAGGTGCAGGTCGTTGCTCATTAAAATTTATCCTAGGTTAGGGGACTTGGCCACATCAGAGGCAGGTTAGGTGGCCCAAGGTAAGCTCTTTGGCGATCCATTCCTCAAGGAGTCGAATCTAGAAGGAGCGTTGCTATTTTCGAGAAAAAAAATTCCACACTTAAGTATAAAAGTCCAAAAGAAGATCCTCGAAGTGTCTGATGTCAAATTCTTGTTCTTTATTTGCATCAAATCAAATCATCAATGTCAGCCAACTTGACAAACAGGTAATACTTTTCACAGCCAACGTGTTTCGTCCCCTTCTGGGACATCATCAGGGCTTTAATCAATATACCTCCAATAGGTCCTTGTCTGATCTCACCCGTAATATCTGATCCGACCATGTGATCCACAAGCCGGGACACCTGCTCTTTTCGGCTAAGCAACGTCTCAAAGGCATCTTACCTTCATCACGGTCTCACATACTCCCAGTATGTTCCTCCCTCAGACGAGGCCAAGGAGGAACTCAATTGGTAGCTCTCTCATTTGGTGGCATGGAATGGCTGCGCCATTTTTGGCTCACAGCCAGATCTAGTGACTGAGACCGATGCCAGAAGTTCGGGCTGGGTGATTATTGTGGGGAGTTCACCGCCAGCGGCAGATGGTCCGCCGTAGAGCAGTCCCTCCATATCAACTACCTAGAGCTGTTGGCGGGTTCAATTGTCGTCAGTTATTGGACCAGAGACAGGGTATAGTCATGTGTTCTTCTGAGGATGGACAACCTGACGGCAGTCGGCTACATTAATCATCTAGGGGGTACGTGGTCCAAAAGCATTTGCAGATCTGGCCAAGAATGTCTGGGAATACTGCCTGGTGCATAACATCTCAGACATGTGAATTATTTGTCTCATGAAAGCCACAGAGGTGTCTCTGCTACAAAAAGGTTTTTAAGAGAAAAGATTTGGTTTCCCAGATTAGATAGTCAGGTCGAAGAAGTGATTCAGACTGGTCACTTATGTCAATGTACTACCAAAGAGACAGGGGTGGAAGAATTACACATGTCTGGGTTGCCAGATGCAGTATGGTCTAATATAGCAGCAGATTTTTATGGACTATTTGATTCAGGGCATTATTTATTAGCAGCGATTGATGAGTATTCCCATTTTCCTATAGTAAAGGTGGTGTTGTCAACATCAACATCAGTTGTACTTCCTGATCTTGATGAAAAATCTTCAACCTGGGGAATACAAAATGTATTGAAAACGAATAATGCACCACCGCTCAGTGCCAATGAATATCAGAAATGTATGAATTATCTGGGGATAATGCCCAGATGAGCGACTCCAATGTAGCCTCAGGCGAATGGAAAGGTTGAAATATTGATTGCCACAATTAAAAAGGCTGTCCAAAGAGTAAAACATTCACAGATTTCGATAAACCAAGCTCTATGTCAAGTTCTACATGATTATCGGAGTACTCCTCATGGATCAACGGGAAAATATCCTTCAGAACTGATGTTTGGGTAACAGAGAAGAGAGATAAACTTGGATGCAGCATCTCACAGCACATCCACCAAAAGATCATGCCGAGACAATGGAAAAGGACAAAGAGGCGGAAAAAAATGAAACACTATGCAGAATGTAAAAGTTAAATTCAAGATCGAGAGTATCAGATAGGTTACTTGGCACTAGTAAGGCAACAACAAACACAAAAATCTTAATGTAGATTTAACCCTGTACCTATTGAAATGACAAATTCAAGGGACGGCAGTTACAGCGTGGATTGATAACAAGAAATAAGAACTTTTTCAAGAAGTTTAATGGTCGAGTGGCTGCACAACAAGATGTGCAACTGAATAATCAACTAGAGGAACAGGTCTGAGAAAATCTGTAAGGATTTCAAGATAACCAGATTGACTAATTGAACATTGTTAAATTATCATATATATATTTTTTTTCCTCACTCTCTATTTTCTCTTTATATCATCTTTTCTTAAAAAACAAACAGGGGGGAGGTAGGAGAAATGTAGTAATGTGATGTTATGGAATGTAGGGAAAGCTTTCCTAGAATGGAAGGGGTTTAGAATATAAGCAAGTCACATGTAAGGGACTAAGGAAGGCTACAGGCAGCTTCCTCGTGAGAAACTAATAAAGATATTCAAGCCCACCTGAGAGTTCGTGTATTGTGTACAATTTGGGCTAGCACATGGATTCTCAGGCTGAGTGCAGATTAAGTATTTATGCATAAACTTGTGACAAATAGGATACCTAAACATGCACTGCGCATACAAGAATTGGAGTTACTTTTAAATTATTTGTGCTTTGAGCTACCATTCTTCTGAATACCCTAATTTTCCACAATTGCCCTATAATTCAGGGCATCTATGGTGACTTGTTCTCAGTTGTCTTGATTCTAGTTTGTATTTCCTCATACCCTTCTTGTGCTTGTACAACCGGTGCCCAACCAGTGCCATGCTTCAGTAATATTCAAAGAATCCATAATGATTTAATTACTCCTTTTTAAACCTTCCTACAAGCATTGACAAACTATAGAGCACCATCTTCAAGCAGATTGTCTTACCCTGACCACCTTGAGTAAGCCCATTGCATTACCATCCAACCCTTCACATAGGCAACCCTCTCCTGTTGCTGGCCCTCTGCCAGATCCACCATCTGGAGCCCCCACTTCTTTATCAGATATTCAAGCTCATTTCTAATGTTCCCAAGCCATTGGAGAGCACTGGTAACACTCAAATACCAGGTAACAACCTTCACCACACCGTCATCCCTTGGAGTGGATGGTGTAGTTGTTAACTTTTAAAATCAACTAAATCTGAAAATTCACAAGAAAGTATAGCTCATAACAAGGGCTGAGAATCTCATATGTCCCCTCAAACACTCACTGCTTGCACTTTCATTTGCTTCCATCTGGGTATAATGCCAACTTTGCCAATTCTCTCCTTGAGTGCCTTTCAATGTTCTCAAATGGAAAATGACATTCCCAGATTATTGGGAGAATTAACCTCCAAAGCAGCTGCCTTTCAAGGTTCTCAATTGGAAAATTACAATCCTAGATTATTGGGAGGATAGAATTCTAAAGCAGCTGATCAGTGTATCAAAAAATACGTCTTTGCAAATCATATTTATCAATCTCAGATGAAATGTGTGGACTGAAAATCATGCTCTTTTCTTCCACTACTTTTTTTAGGCTTACCTAGTAATAAAGAAAAGATCAACCCAGCATGCGTTAAAATTCCCAATAAAAACTCTGAATACCCAGTGATCTTTTTCCTGTCCAGATAATGTGCTTTTCACTGCAATGTATGGCAAGCTTTTGTGCTGTGTTGGCAAGCTCTTGGTAGTCTAGTTTTCAAAACAGCCAGTAGAGTTCAATGCCTTTGACAGCAGTTGGATTCGCCTGGATTAAAATGATTTAAACAAGAGAACAATCAGAAATGAAGTGGAGATAGAAGTGTCTGTCCACCGACTGTCTTGTGTATGAGGAGCATTTCAAAATCAGCCATAACATGAAAAGATTGTGTTAACAAAATATTAACACTGAAATTATTCCACTCAAATTTTAAGAAACAGGTATTCCATTCTGTCAATACAACCCCGTTCACAT
Source organism: Lissotriton helveticus (assembly GCF_964261635.1). Lineage (NCBI taxonomy): Eukaryota > Metazoa > Chordata > Amphibia > Caudata > Salamandridae > Lissotriton > Lissotriton helveticus. The sequence goes on along the minus strand of NC_136065.1, from coordinate 1,374,314,884 downwards.
CTGTGCCTCCCAACCCAACAGCAGCATTGTCTCAATCATTTAGTGACTGTACCACCTCCACCAACAACGAAAATAATAAGGAATCAGATGTAAGACACATAGGGGCACATGCCTCAAAGGTTTTTGCAATTGCAAATGGTGCGATTCCGAAAAATCGGCCGTTTGCGATTGCAAATCGGCCGTTGGAGATGCATGAAAGTATTTCCCATGCGCAATTTAAGAATTTGCAAATTGGTGGAAACATGGCGGCAGCCTGCTAAGCTGCCGCGGTGCTCCGTGACCGAGCTCCTGTTAGAAGCCACCCTGGCAAGTTTTCCCGGAGTGGTGCGAGTATGATTTATTGAGGATGATCGCGGAGGCTCCCTGGAAAGTGAAAATCTGTGTTTAAAGCTGATTTTGCGGGGGAAACGCGGTGCCGCTCTTATCACCCTTATCGCAAATAGTCTGTTTTTCCTCTCTATGCCGGGTCTTCACTGTTGTGCTATCATCGGAGCTCCTATACTGCTCTATCCTCCTGTAGCGGACTCGGCGCTTCCCGTATTGCAAACAACCCCGCTGGCCTGGGCTCTGGTCTTCGGCCGCCCTGGAGGACAGAAGGGGCAGAAAGGCACGAAGTCTTGTGCATGTTACTTGCAGCGGCTCCGTTGGAACTCAGCGGTGTGAGGCGGCGGCGGAGGAGGCACAGCCGGTCTCCGCCGTGGCGGTGGAGGGGTCAGAGGTAGTCTGTTCAGAAGAGAGCGGTAAGAAGGGCGTTTCTGTTCACCTTCCAGCGTTATTTGTGTCACCCCATCTGCCTAATCACAAAAATTAAAGCAAATGTGGGCGGAAAAAGAAAGAGGTGCTTGTAAAGGCTGTCCCTTTGGGTTTGGGGTCCGTTGTTAGCCCTGTGGAGTCCTCAGTAAATCTGAAGCCTTCTTCATATCTATGCACTGAGGTAAAGACAAAACAGACAAGGTCCTCTAAAGCCCCAAAAAACCTCAAGGCGGTGCTTAGTTTGGGAACTAAAATTACTCCATCACTACGTTCCTATTTTAAAGCAGCCCAGCAGGTATTAGATCTTACAGAGGATCGGGTTATGTCTGGTCCATTACATATTGCCACTGTAGCTGCCCCTGCTTTTAAGCCAACCTCTCTTTCTGCAGATGTCGATCCTGAGTCTTCATTGTTGTTATCATCTAGCCCATCTCTGTGCAGCGTGTTGGAATTGCCCTGTCTTGGTGAAAAGGTCTCCCTTGAATTGGGTGCAGCACTTGTTGGTCCGACCCTAGAAATGGCTCAGTCATTGTTAGACCCGCTGCTACCTTTGGGGCAACTTTCGGGGGATGACGAAGCTCACAGCAGGATAGTTGGCGAGTCTTCTACTTCTAATGAAGGGCTTACAGGTGGCATAGGAGCACATGCAGTTGCAGGTGTAGAGGATCAGAATGATAAAGGAGGCTTTCAGCAAGGCGGTCCTACTATTCTCAGCAGCACCGATTCAGAGGGTCCTGATTCTGGCATTACTGCTGCCTCTCTACAATCAATGTTCTCCTCTTTGTCTTTGGATATAAAGAAGGGTTTTGATGAGTCTTCGGCAAATCAGATTGAGATTAGGAACTTTTGTGAATCCCTGGACAACAAGATCGACGGTCTCTCATCAAGAACAGGGAAATTGGAGGAGACTGTAGCTGCATTATCGATTCATTTGGATCAGGCTAAAGAGGATAGTGTAAAGCTTAGAAGGGAGGACCTGGCCTTGTCCGATAGGATGGAAACGTTGGAAAATAACGCCAGACGGAGTAACATCCGCATCCTTAATGTTCCTGAAGGGTCTAAGGGGTCAGACATTAAACAGTTCATTACCCTACTATTGAAGGAGTCACTATGCTTAGACCTACTGCCTGAAGATCTGGCTACTGACATCCAGCGGGTTCACAGGGATCCTTTCAGACGAAACCCTCAAAGGTCTAAACCTCGTAAAATCCTCGTAAACTTCCACACCTATTCACTTAAGGAACAGATCCTTAATCTGGCCCTAAAACATAAGTCCTTGGCTGGGAAAGGATTTATCTTCCAAATAAGGTCTGATCTCTCCAGGGTCACTTTAGAAAAGCAGTGGGAGTTTGGCAGGCGGTTAGACGCATTTAGGAAGTTAGGTGCAACCGCACAACTCATGTTTCCTGTTGCTTTAAAAATAATGCACAATAACAAGATGTTTAACATCAGATCAGTGCAGGCAGCAGATGAGTTATTGCTGGATCTGGGCAATGAGGGCTCTTCTGAGTATGCCTATCTAGGCTAGTATCTTCGTGGCAGCTATGTTATTGTCCCACTTAATTTGGAATGGAAGCTTGGATAAGCTTGAATAAGTAAAAAAAAAAAAAAAAGAGTACGAAAAAGGAAACAAAAAAACAAGCATTTACAATGCAATAGGTCTCGGGTTAATTAAGTTTGAGCTATTGGCATTGCTAAATATTGCAACAACAACTGCAACAAAAGCTATTGGTGTTGCATTATTTAGCAATGCCAATAGCTCAAACTTTAATAATGCAAGAACTATTGCATTGCAAATGCTTGTTTTCCTGGTCGTTGGTACCTGTGGTGGGGCACTACGTGAGTCTATGCGCTGTACAGCAGAACACAGTTCTCAAGAAGTGTATAGTGCCCCACACTGGTATACCCCAAGACACTACGAAGGCCAGTCCGATGCTGGCGTGGGGGGGATGGAAGGAGGGTGGGGGATCGGGGGAGGGGAAAAGTTAACACCGTTCCAGATGAGGGGGCTTTGGCTGTGTGTGGTGGGGTCGAGCTGTGGCTGTGTGATGGGGTCGGGCATGTCAAGGGTGGATGTATGTATGTGGTGCGTGCGTTCATTCAGCGGGGATCAGTGCGGGCTGCATGGCATAGATGAATGTATAGGGAGGGCATGCATAGGTGGGGACGTTCGAAATGGATGAGGGACATCCCGGGGGCTGGCGGGAAGTGTTGGCTTTCTCGTGTTCGGCCTTTTCATGCCTGGTCTGAGCTGATATGTTTCCGTCCTGTAAAGAGCGCTCACGCAGTGTGTTCATGTGCTGGTGTGAACACTCCTCTAAGAGGTTGTGGGGTTCAGTGCTACAAGCAATGGGCTGAGGGGAGCTGTACCCCTAAGTTTAAATGCTGCCTTGTTGCTATATTCCACAAGAGTGGAATTTGAGACCTCTGGACAAGAATGTATATTTTAATTAACGTTGCAACGCAATGCTCCGAAATGGGAAAGTATGAAGTCTGGCAGTGAAGCTACATCACCAGCTAAGGCCGCTTCCGGTCACACATTCTATGATGCATGCAGCGCCTCGCGGTCTGTCACCCACTTCCACAGACGGGTATTCTGCGTGTCTCCTCCTCAGTTTCCAGCCGGTATATCTTACACGCCTACGAGCAGTGAACGCGCCGCTTCTGAGCGCCCTTGTAGCGCTGGTCTCCACCTCCGGGGGAAGAGCTGGGTCCGATCCTCTGCTTCGCTACACCCGCCCCTTCAGACCCGTGCCAAACATTTTTTATTTATTTATTTTATGCGTTTTTATATAGCGCGGACTTTACCCGAATGTGTCAGGGCGCTTCACAGTAGGAAAAGAACTGATACATGAAGGAGAAACATTACAAGTTTACAAATTAAATAAAAAAGCCAACGTTAAGTTACATGAGGCAACAAGTCAAATACCGCTGCTTCCTGAAATAAACCTGCCTGTTTATCAGCACCGTGCGCCCCTCTGCAGACTCCCCCTGCATTCCAAAGTCAGTCACGTGACCTCTTCCCGAGGCGCGCTACGCGATCCGATTCTTTCTGCCATGCTGAAAACAGCAGAAGTTCACGCGCACAATGTAATCCTATGGCAAAGTGATGCGCGTGGCCAGCTCTTGTCTCCACTTTCCTCTCGTTGTCGGCTGAGCGGACAGCTATAGTTCTCTGGCGACAACGCGCTTCGCGCGTTTCTAGCCGAGACCTAAAAAGGGGGGTGACGGTAAAGAGAAATCTTCTTCACTAATGATATGTAAAGGGGAAGGGGAAAAAAAAAAAGGAGAGTATAACCCTGTTCAAATATCTCATCAGATTTTTAGTAGTGGGAGGACATGTTCTCGCCATATTTCTATAAAATGATGAGGGGTGATTCCGGCCTTCCCCTAGTTTATATGTCACAATCTGTAGTAAGTAGAGTTTGTGGCAGGGTGGCCTAATGGGAGCTTGGGGTGGGGTGCTATCTACTGGACATGTTCCGCTTAGATATAGGAAGGGTTTTCCGAGGGGAGGTTGTGGGGGTGGAGGGGGGGGGGGCACAGGGGCAAGTGGAGGGTAGGGTTGTGGGAAAAATTTAAAAACCTCCTCATTTACCAATTGAGCTTTGTTGGGTATGGTATTAAGCAGGTAAAGTTTAACAAATTATTTTTACAGTTAGGGCAGGATACTGGAAACCTCCTGCTACATGGGTGGTTAGGTGGAGTCTGGGTTAGTTCTTATGGGTAGTTTAAAACTTATCTCCTGGAATGTTAATGGCCTCCGCACCAAACCAAGATCAGATAAAATTATGCAGTATTTGCGTGATTCGGATGCGCAGGTCATTATACTCCAGGAGACCCATTTGACCCAGACTGAAATGCTTGCTTTAGGTAAGAATAGGTGGATTGACTTTTCGGTATCCACATCACAAACTATGAATAATAGAGGTGTGTCTGTCATCTTTAAGAAACAATTAAAAGCTAGGTTAGTATCCCAGTTGGTTGACCCAGGTGGCAGATGGGTCATTACCACGGTCATCATTGCTGGGGCGCAATTTACAATTCTGGGCTATTATGGGCCTAATCAAGATGACCCCTCAACGTTAGAATCTATTTTTTCTCATCTATTGTCCTTTCCTGAACCAATTATCCTGGCGGGGGACTGTAAGATAGTATTGGATCCGTTTTTAGGCAAAACTCCTAATAGTCGTCCCCTAGTCCTTTCTAAAACTAGGACCTTTTTGCTTAACTCTATGAAACAATATGGGTATGTAGATATCTGGAGAGTAAGGTCAGGGCAGCAACAGGGTATCTCTTTTCGGAATTATAAATATCATCACCAGTCTAGAATAGACTTTGTATTAATCAGTCAGAGAATGGTGGATTCCGTTAACAGTATTATTTACCTTCCTTTACATCTATCTGACCATTCAGCAGTGTTTATAGAACTTGTGGGGCTTCCCAAGGCTTCCCCTAGGAGTTGGTCATTTGACCGCTCTTTACTTCCACACCCAAATGACATTGTGTTTCTCAAAACCGAAGCCCAAAACTTTATGAGCATTAATATCGGTTCAGCGGCAATTGGAGTTGTTTGGGACTCCTTCAAGGCTTTTTTGAGGGGTCTCATCACTGGTAAGGTGTCATATCGAAGGAAACAGTATAAGGAAGAAGTTGCCTCCATTGAAGCAGATATAGCTAAAACACAACTTGATATAGATGCCAATGCTGCTTACCCTGACTCCATTCTAAAGCCGCTACATAATAAATTATTTTCTCTGAAGGGCCACTTGGGCTCGGTTTTAAACCAGAGAATTCAGCAGAAATGGGAGGCTAGTAAGATGGCCCATTTTCAGTATGGCGAGGGTGCAGGGAAGCTATTGGCCTGGAAGGCTAAAACAGACCAGGTCCGCAACAATGTTGAGTCTATCACCGTTAGTAATACTATATTCTCCTCAGATGAAGATATCAGACGAGCCTTCAGAGAGTTTTTTCAATCAATCTATCACGAGGACAACAAGATCGATCCAGAGCTTATTGAGGGTTGGTTGAGTGGAATCTCTCTCCCAGCACTCTCTGCGGAGCAGCAAACATTCCTTGATAGTATTATCTCGGAGGAAGAGGTCAGGATAGCCATCCAAAGTAGTAAGAAAGGGAAGGTGGCAGGACCCGATGGGCTCCCAGCCGAAATCTATAGAGGCTTGGAACAAGAAATAGTAACCATCCTCACCATTTTATTTAATCAAATCTTACAGGATGGCCAGCGTCCCCCAGTATCCTGGGACAGTGCATCAATCACCCTGATTTTAAAACCAGGGAAGACAGCTTCTTGCTGTGGGTCTTATAGGCCAATTTCAATTCTAAATGTAGACTACAAAAACTTTGCTACAGTTCTCGCAAAGAGGCTGGCGTTGGTGGCCCCCGATATTTTACATCACGACCAGAAGGGGTTTGTTAAGGGGCGTCAATTATACGAGCTGACATATGACCTGATAGGGGCTATCAACATGGCATCAGCCGAGGCCCTCCCTCTGGTCACTCTTACGTTGGATGCAACCAAGGCCTTTGACAGGGTAAATTGGTTATACCTGTCGGGGGCCTTGGCCAAGTTCAACATCGGTGGGGGCTTCCGTCGGGCTGTCAGTCTTCTGTATAAGAGCCCTACAGCTCGTATTCTGGTCAATGGAGATCTATCGGACCCCTTTAACATCACAAGGGGGATGAGGCAGGGCTGCCCACTCTCCCCTCTCCTATTCGATTTATTCATTGAACCCTTCGCTCAACGTTTAAGGGAGGATGTTAATATCAAACCTTTTATTTATAGGGGATGGGAGAGAAAAGTGGCCCTGTACGCGGACGATGTTCTTATCTTTTCATCAGAGGCACATACTGCACTTCCCGCAGTACTCAAAACCGCTCTAGAATTCAGGGAAGTCTCTGGGTACGAGGGCAATGCCTCAACAACCGAGATGCTTGTCTGGAAGGATGATGAATGTGATATTAGCATACAGCCTGGGTCTAGTATGCGTTATCTAGGTCTCAATATTGTGAAAGACATCAATCAAATTGGTATAGCTAATTTCACAGTTGTCGCAAAAGCTTGTCGTAAACTTATGCGATCATGGGCACAACTTCCACTATCTTTATTAGGGAGAGTTACTTTGATTAAAATGACTATGTTACCTAAAGTTTCCTTTTTATTTAATACCATCCCCCTTCATTTTGATCCATCTCTGTTAGTAAAATTACAGGCGGAAATTACTTCCTTTATCTGGGATAAGCACCTTCCGAGGATTGCTTGGAAGAGACTTAGGCGGCGCAGGGAGAAGGGCGGGTTGGCAGCTCCGGATCTGCAGATGTATGCATGGGCGTTGCAGCTCTCCCATGTCCGAATGCTGTTAAAGATGCCTACAGATCTTGGAGTTGGGACCTTGTTTTCAGCTCTGCTTAAAGGGGAAGGAGTTAGTCAGTCAGGCTTTCTGATTAAATTCGGTGACCCCAAGTTCTTTAAGAAGATTAAATTGAAGGTCTTGCAGGGGATGGCAAAAACTTGGGCTAAGCTAACGATGTCTATAAAGATGGGGTACTTCTGCAGTAGGACACCTCTTTGGGGTCTTCCTGAGAGCCCAGTGTGGCTGGGAGACAGTTTAGCTGTTCCGTTGAGAGAAGCAGGGCTGGAGGTTTGTCTATAAAGTTGGGGTACTTCTGCAGTAGGACACCTCTTTGGGGTCTTCCTGAGAGCCCAGTGTGGCTGGGAGACAGTTTAGCTGTTCCATTGAGAGAAGCAGGGCTGGAGGTTTGAGGAGATCTTTTTATGGAAGGGGGCTTGCTCCCATGGGAATGTTTAAGGAATAAAATCGGCCCAAATCTTGCAAGGTTTAAATATATGCAAATTGCTAGCTGGACCCACTCTTATATTTCCTTGCCATCCCGTGGGAACAGATTCCCACTCGGTGGTCACAGTAAGTTAGTATCCCTACTAGTAGACAAACCCCCTGCCAAGAAGGAGATCTCCCTATGGTACAATCTGATCCTGGAAGAAGTTGATGGCGATTTTCGGCTACCAGATTTGCTGTGGGGCTCCCTCTTTACTGGTCGCTATGTGCATGACCTGTGGATTACATCGTGTAAGGTTTTATGGGACATCGTCAAGCCTGCATGGTTACGTAGGAACCATCGTTTTACACTTCATAGAGCATACTATTCCCCTCTAGACTTTCAAAATTCTCTCAAGGGAACTCAGTAGCTTGCGCCAAATGTGGACTGGTTGCTGCCTCGGACGCCCACATGTTCTTTGAATGCCCCCGCTTGGCTCCATTCTGGGATGCTATAAGTAACACACTTTCTGCATCATTGGGCTTTCAAGTAGTGCTAGAGCTCCCTCTTGTGATTTTTGGTATATTGGACGGGGTCCAGAGCCCGGCAAAAAGTTTGCTGTTTTATTCCATCTTACTTGCCAGAAGGGAGATCTGTAAAAAACGGAAAGATCCTATATCACCTTCTCTCAATGACTGGTATTTTTCAGTCTTGCAGGTCTCCAGACTAGATCTGGCTAGGGCTGGCAATCAAAATAAGAGAGCATTCCGGCATCTGTTGGTCTGGGAACACTGATCTGGCCAGGGTTTGTTGTCCCGCCCCCCCCGGGTCCGATGATTACACAGCTGTGGTTCATTCTCCTTGCAAAGCCTCTATCCGGTTGGGAGCCCGGTACCTAATGGCTGTATTCTCCACCTGGTATTATACTCTTTTTTTGGTTTCCTTGTGTTTGTCTCTGGAGGAAGCGTCATTGCTGAGGGATGTCGATAATCCACCTTAGTTAATCCCTTAGTTAATCCCTGCCAGTTTTACAAACTGTGACAGCATGTCGTATTCCCACCTGCGGCTACACCTGAAACCATGGTGGTAAATGAGGACCAAAAAAAAAGAATTTGCAATTATTTACGAATTCCTAAATTGCGATTGCATTTAAGGAATTTGCAATTCCTTAAATGCAATGCTAGAAGCACTTTCAAATAGCGATTTCGCTATTAGGGACCGCATATTACAGACAAATCAAACTTGTCTGTAATTTGGAAAAACTATGAAAAATTGCACTACAATGCATTTTTAAAAGTTTTAGGTCACATACACCCCCCCTTGGGGTATGTGTGCGCGCAACATGGGTGCACATCACAATTTCAGTGGTGCGTAATTTGCGAGTACCTACTAGTACTCGCAAATTGTGCATACAATTTCCCATTCATTCCTATGGGCCTATAGGAATGATTGGGAAGTCATTCCTTAATTGCGACTCGCAATTTGCGACTCGCAATTAAGGAATTTCCAGGAATCGCTATTTTTTTAGCGATTCCTACATGCATAGGCTTTTGCGATTCCTTATTAGCGCATCCTTATTTTTCGCTAATAAGGAATCGCAAATGACATGTTTGATGCATGTGCCACATAATTCGCTACCCCAAGTTGAAATTCACTTTTCTCATTCTAATGAGTTTAGATGCGGAGATGGAATTTTCTAATGTTGTCTGGTAATATTTGTTTGGCACATTGACAGAATGAACTTCGGAAACATTTTTATTAGTAGAATCAAAAGAGTGAATAATGGGAAAAAGGCGCCTTAAAACAAAAAAAGGGTTATATTGAGCGTTATCACAAAGTAACCCTACCAGACTGCTTTCTCTCACCACTATTTAACCTGCTGTTGGCACCCCAATCAACAGGATAAGTAATGTCATCTCAGGTGTTAAAATTGAAGAAAAAAAAAGTATGGATTGTAAGTGATAAGTTGGTCACGATACGTTCCCCCACAGACATCTATACCAGAATTATTGAACTTGGTAAACGTATTTTTTCTGTTTCACGCTTGAAAATAAACTGGTCAAAATTGTCTCGGATGCCGATTTCCAAACTGGTAAAAAAAAAATTTGAATGTAAAGGCTGATAAATACAATGGGAAGCAAGCATGTAATGTATCTAGGTGTGTGTATACCCTAGGAGTTGCATTTCACTGTACAAATTAAACCATGTAGAGTTAATAACATTCATCAAATTAAATTTAAAACATTGGCACAAGCTTAATTTATGTCTTTACATAAAAACAACACAATTACAATTAATTAATGTTTTACCATGCATTTCTCTAGCGATTTCAAGGTATTTGTGCATCAGGTAAATGTTTTGTAACTTAACATCGAAAATCTAACAATTAATTTATTCTGGAGGCAAAAAAGAGTCCATCTTCTTTGGGTAGATTTTTTTGTTGTAAAAAAACAGATTTTGATTTTCTTTACTAACAAAAGTACATTTTGTTTTCACATTTTTTCAGACGACACGTTGTTTTAAACTGAATACCAAAGAATTACATACATTTGCCTGTATTAAAAACAGGTTATAATAGAGCTTTCAATAATTTTCTTTTTACAAACAGATACAAAAAACAGACATTAAGTGTTGTCAGTATGATTTGATACAAAAGTGCTTTCAAATTAGCCATACATTTTTGGATATAATCTTAGGAAATTACTATTGTTTCCTAATTAGGGTAATCCACACATTCCTATTTATTGGAAATCTTGGATAGGCTCTCACATAATCACAGTAAAACAAATACTGTCTGTTGGAACCTGGGATGACAGGTCACCTAGGGTAGCCTGGCCTAGGGTAAGACATGCAATTCTAGAGGCACAAGTGTGAAGGTTGCAAACCACCCAGCAGTAAATCCACGCAATAACACTTAAAAAGGACACTACACTAATTTGTTAGGAAAATATGTACTGGTTTATAAAAATAATATTCTCTTTGTTTTAGTTCTCAGTATTCACAATTGGAAATTACACCTTTAATCAGCAGAAGTTAATAACACTTTTCTGTCTGTGGGGAAAAAGAAATTACAGTCTAAACATTCAGATGTCATGAATTCAAAAATGCTTACTTTTAGTAATGTGAACTTATCTCAGTAGGATTACTTTCAGCAGTATTACCTTGCATTAATGATCAACAACAACAATTCATCTCATTACATTAACCTGCCAAATCCACTGGCTTTGTCTTTACTACAGTGTTAAACTCTTTTCCTCCCGTATCTGCACCTTTATATACAAAGTGAATGCACACCCAGTGAAATGTAGGGAACTCACAAGTTCTCAGTAAGCATCAGCTACCTCCATAAGTGTCTGAAGGGGGGTCCTCAGTTGATAGGAACTGTCAGCGCTCTTCTGACTATAGATTCAGCCCCCCTGGTTTCTGGCTTGGTAGATGTCTTTCTCAGACCTGTCTCAAGGAAGCTGGAGTTATGTAACTATTTCCCCCACCTACTAGGGCACAGCTCAGGAGTAAAGACGATCAGAATGTCGGGGCACCTTTCTAGGCACTAGGATTCGTGATATGAATATCCCCAGAGAGGGCTCAGCACTTTCCCTCCTCACCCCCACTCTCCTTACTGTCTGTGTGTCTGTCCTGCCCCAGTCCCCAGGAGTGGGGGCTGACACACGGCTCCGCTGTAAATGCCACCGGCAGCGGTAACGGCCGCCTATCCCCGCCCAGCCAGCCTCTCAACCTTGGTGCTGGTGTGGTAAGGATTGATGACGGCGGCCCTTCGTTCCCTCACTCGCTGTCTGAGGGCAGGCGCCAGACGAGCTGCCTCTGGTCCGGCTATGGCCCAAGTTCCCCGCTTCTCTGGGGATGTAGGCTGCACCTTCGCCCCTGTCCTCACCGGAATCGGAAACGCTGAGGAGACCGGAGACGCGTTGCCGCTTGGGAGCCCCTCGCTCCTTTCTAGACGTAGGCCTCAGCCGCGCAGGCGCGGGGGAATCAGTGACACGGCCGGCGCCGCCTCCTTCACCCGGGAAGTACACGCCTCTGCCCTTGCGCGGAGGAGCAGTGTCTCGCTGCTGTTCTGCCCGCCTCACCTTCAATTTCACCGCGGGGCTTTGACAGCTGGCAGCGCCACTCTCCGCGGACTGTACACCTCAACGCCCCCTCACGCCTCCCAGTAGAGACGCTTCAGCAGCGCGAGATGCCAGAACACACCAGGCACAGTTCTTCCAGTCCGGGTAGGCTGGAACTTCAGAATGAAGGCGGGGAGCCAATTACTAAACCAATGGGGGGTTTGAAGGTGGATGTAGGACACGGCCCAAAACGGGAAAGTGTCCAAAGTTCTTGATTGCTTGACTGACCCAGATTAATGTCAGACCAATGAAAGGGTTTGGTCAGGAGCACAAGGGGGAACGTCTTCTGAAAGATGTTGTCAATCCAGTAGACCAACTAACTTCTTCTAGCGCGTCCTCCTCCTCACACTGCTGCCTCTCTCCTCTCACACTCTGGACTACCCAAAATGGCTCCCTGCCCTTTTATAGATAACCCACACAGAGTCCAGTAGGGTCCAGAAAGTTCTGGAAGGCCTAAGGTTATCCTATGGGGCAGTCTAAGATGTGGCAGTTGGAAACAGTTAGGGCCCTCCATTTTGTGAACTACTGCATTTTCCTGACAGAACAGGCCTCTAGGCCTGAGGTGAAAAACTATGAGGGAGAAAAGAACACCTATCCCCTTGACTAACACCTAGAAAAAGTTAGTGGACAAAAATTATTAAAGGTATGAGGGCAAAAGGGGGACAAAATAAATAATAAATTGGAGGGACTACGCAAGAAGCCAGACAGGTCTAACACGCGTCCCCCCCAGCTGAAAGTGGGGAGAACTACCCAACCCCTTGGGAGTCCTCATCACTAAGGCGGAAATACCTGGAGAGACCGTCTGCATTGGCGTGGTCCACTCCAGGCCGATGTTCCACCCGGAAGTCCATTCCCTGTAGGGAGATGGACCACCTCAACAGCTTGGGATTCTCCCCCTTCATCTGCATTAGCCAACGAAGGGGTCGGTGGTCGGTCTGAACCAGGAAGTGCGAGCCAAACAGGTATGGCCGCAGCTTCTTCAGAGCCCACACCACCGCAAAAGCTTCCCTCTCAATTGCACTCCACTTCTGTTCCCGGGGAAGCAGTCTCCTGGATAAGAAGACCACAGGCTGATCCAGGCCCTCTTCATTTAGTTGCGATAACACTGCCCCAATGCCATGTTCTGATGCATCTGTCTGGACAATGAACTCCTTGGAGAAGTCTGGGGCCCTCAGGACCGGTGCTGCACACATTGCCTGCTTCAACTTTTCAAAGGCTTGCTGACAAGCCTTCGTCCAAACTACCCGTCGAGGTTGTTTCTTTGAGGTGAGCTCTGTGAGGGGCGCTACAATAGTGCCATACCCCTTCACAAAGCGACGGTAGTAACCTGTGAGGCCCAGAAAAGCTCGGACCTCAGTCTGTGTCTTGGGGGGTTCCCAGGCCATGATTGCCTCAATCTTTGCCTGCAGGGGCTGCACTGACCCCCTACCCACCAAGTGTCCAAGGTACACAACCGACCCTTGCCCAATCTGGCATTTGCTGGCTTTGATGGTCAATCCAGCTTGTTTCAGGGCCTGGAGAACTGCTTGCAAATGCTGCAATTGGTCCTCCCAACTGCTACTGAAGACAGCAATGTCATCCAGGTAAGCAGCAGAGAAACTCTCCATTCCAGAGAGGACCTGGTTCACCAGCCGCTGAAATGTGGCAGGGGCATTTTTGAGCCCAAAAAGCATCACGCAGAACTGGAAGTGTCCCTCAGGCGTGGAGAAGGCTGACCTTTCCTTTGCTCCATCTGTCAAGGAGATCTGCCAGTACCCCGAAGTGAGGTCAAAGGTACTTAGGTATTGGGCAGCTCCTAGCCGGTCAATTAACTCATCCGCCCTAGGGATCGGATGAGCATCAGTCTTTGTAACTGAGTTCAGTCCTCGGTAATCCACACAGAACCTCAGTTCAGGTGTGGTGCCTGGTGTCGCGGCTTTTGGCACGAGCACCACCGGACTGGACCAAGGGCTGTTAGAAGGTTCAATAACTCCCAGCTCTAGCATCTTGGCAACCTCTCCATGGATGCTAGCCTTCACCTTGTCAGACAGCCGGTAGGTCTTCGACTTCACTGGTGGGCTGTCCCCTGTGTCCACATCATGGGTACACAGGTGAGTCCTTCCCGGGACAAGGGAGAACAACGTAGAGTACTGCCCCAGGATCTGGCGGCAGTCCTCCCGTTGCTCAGGAGTTAGAGTGGGAGAGAGAATCACTCCCTCCACTGACCCATCCTTCTCTTGAGACGAGAATAGATCTGGGAGAGGTTCGCTTTCCGCTTCCTCTTCCCCATCAGTCACCATCAACAACATGACCTCGGGCCTCTCATGGTGGGGTTTGAGACGATTGGCATGCAGCACCCGTAGGGGCTGTCGCGGGGTCTTAAGATCCACCAAGTAAGTGGCCTTACCCTTCTTTTCCAACACCTCAAATGGGCCTGCCCAGCGATCTTGGAGGGCACTAAGCTCTCCAGGCTCCATCACCCACACTTTCTGGCCAGGTTCCAATTCCACCGGGTGAGCATTATGATCGTACCATTCCTTCATTACTGCCTGGCAGGCCTCCAAGTTGTCAGAAGCTTGCTTCCACAACTTTGCCATTTGGCTCCGGAAGGCCAGCATGTAGCTCACCACATCTTGAGGAGGCTTTCTGGGAGACTTTTCCCATCCATCCTTCACCAGGCTGAGAGGTCCACGCACAGGGTGCCCGTACAACAGTTCAAAAGGGCTGAAGCCCACTCCCTTCTGCGGCACTTCTCGGTAGGAAAACAGCAAACAGGGCAGGAGGACGTCCCATTTCCTCCGTAGGCTCTCAGGCAGACTTCTTATCATGCCCTTCAGGGTCTTATTGAACCTCTCTACCAGTCCATTCGACTGGGGGTGATAAGGAGTGTTGAACCGGTAAGTCACTCCACACTCCTTCCACATCGCCCGCATGTAAGCCGACAGAAAGTTGGTCCCCCTGTCGGACACAACTTCCTTAGGAAATCCTACACGGGTAAAGATTCCCATCAGGGCCCTAGCCACCACAGGTGCAGTGACAGTTCTCAGAGGAATGGCCTCTGGATAACGTGTGGCATGATCCACCAGAACCAGGATAAACCTGTGACCAGCTGTGATTGGTGGATCTAAAGGCCCTACAATGTCAATGCCCACCCTCTCAAAGGGTGTGCTAACGACGAAGTGGTTCCAGGGGAGCCTTCAGCTTCACCCCTGTTTTCCCACTGGCCTGGCAGGATACACATGTTCGACAGTAAGTGTTGGACGCCACTTTCATCTGAGGCCAGTAAAAGTGGAGGACAAGCCGTGCAAAGGTCTTGTCCTGGCCTAAGTGTCCTGCTAGGGGTATAGCATGAGCCAATTCTAGTAGAAAGGCTCGGTATTGTTGCGGGAGTACCAAGGCCCTTGATGAACCAGGCAAGGGTACCTTGGGTTCACTGTAGAGGAGTCCATCCTCCCAGTAAATATGGTAGTGTCCCGTAACATCACCTGCTGCTTGGGCTTCCGCCTGTCGCCTCAGTCCCTCAAGGGTAGGGCACTCCCTCTGCCCCTTACAGAATTCCTCTCTGGTAGGACCTCCCTCCACATGCCACTCAGCAGGGATGGGTAAATCCTCCAGAGAGTCTACTTCCCCCTCCACAGGCTCCTGGTCCACCATCGCGGGTGGCCGATCTGTCACATGGGGTGTGGAAGCCGGAGCAGGCTCTTCCTATCTCCGGGTCTGTCCCTTTTTAGCAGCGGGTTGGGCCATTGTTCCAGGCTCCAACCCAGGCGAACTCCCTCTCCGGGCAGTCGCAGACCGTGTGCTTACACAGGCCCAGTCAGGTGTACCCAGCATCGCAGAATGCGTCCGGTATTCCACCTCTCTCCAAGTGTTGTGCTCCATGTCATTCCCCAACAGACAATCGACTGGCACGGCAGGGCTTACGGCAACTCGAAGTGAACCTGCAACCCCCTCCCACTCAAAGGGAACCTCAGCCACTGGATAGTGGCCCATTCTGCCGTCAGCCATCGCAGCGGGGTGGAGTACATTGGGAACCACCTGCTCTGGAGACACCAGTTGACTTCTCACCATAGTCATACTGGCTCCTGTATCTCGCAGAGCCTCCCCTCTTTGGCCATTGATGGTGACCCATTGCCCATACTTTGTAGTATTTGGGGGCACCTGGATCTTTGGAACCATCTCCCGTTCTCCCAGGGACACTAAGGTGACACCCGCCCACTCACCCCCCTTATCTAAGGGCAACTCCTCCCCGAGCGCTAAACTAGCTACTCCCGGTGGTTTTCCTCCGGTGGGAGGGGGTGGTCTCTTTGGGCATCTGACATCTCCCTTATAATGTCCAACACCACCACACTCAAAACAGTGGAGAACCCTTGGCTGCTGGCTTTGGCCAGGATTAGGGTTTCTGGGCGGGATTGCCTTAGGGGTGAAACCTGTTCCCTTCCCTTGGAAACTGTTTTGGGGACCTTTAGAGAACTCCCTCTTTTTGTCTCCCCCCTCCTTCTTCTGAGGGGCGCCCTGTCCGGCCTTTTGGGAATCCCCTCCAGTCCCCTTTGAGGACACCCGGGTACTTGCCCAGATGTCCGCCTCCTCTGCAAGCTTCCGGGCATTGGTCAGCTTGCTGTCCACCAGGTGTTGGCGCAGCTCGGGAAAACATTTCTCGAGGAGGTGCTCTTTCAAAAATAGATCATACAACCCCTCATAGTCCTTCACCTCACTGCCCTTGACCCAGCCCTCCAATGCCTTACGTGCGTAGTCAAGGAAGTCCACCCAGTTCTGGGTACCCAACTTGTGGATCCCCCTGAACTTCTGACGGTACCTTTCTGGGGTAAGCCCAAACTTCCTTACTAATGCTAGCTTCATGATGGGGTAGTTGATTTGCTCCTGTGGTTCCAGGGCCAGCAAGGTGTCCCGACCAGCAGGAGGCATGTATCTATACAAACCACCCCCCCAGTGCTTCTCCTGCACCCCATGGGCTCTTAAGGAGACCTCATAGGCAGCCAACCATTTGGCTATGTCATCTCCCTGACTAAAGCTAGCAATTAGGTCTTTTGGCAAATAGGGTCTGGACTCCCTGGCTGTCTCTTTGGATTCGCTGCCACCATTTATTACAGGAGAGGGCCCCCTTTGCAGGGCCTGGAGTTCCAACTCTTTCAACCTGAACTCATGAACCATCCTCCGCTCCTCTTTCTCCTGCTCCAGCTTAGCCAACTCCCATCTCAATTGCCTTTTTTCCCTCCTGTCAGTAAGCTCGGCTTCAGTTAAGCTTCCCCCAGAGGCGCTACTGCCCTTGCTGGAGTAGGACACTGGTCCTGGGAGTAGGTTTTCCCCCTCAGGGTGGAATAATCCCTCTATCTCCACAACCGTGTCCCGGTCTGCCCCTTCATCCTCCTCCTTCCCTTCTTTGTGTGCCTCCACCCAAGCCCTTAGACTGGTCTGGAGTTCCCCCTTCTTGGCACCATGCTTAAAAAATACCCCCATTTTCTGGCAGAAATCTTTCAGCTGAGCCACAGAATAGGTATCTAGGTTTTCTAATGCAAACTCCATTTTACAATAGGCAATACCAAGTTATACACACAAGGAAATTAGAGTTGCAAGGGCAACCTAAAGCCACCTCCACCCCACCACCAGGAACAAATTTGGAAAAACAAAAGGACAAATTAGGAGGGCCGCTAGGAGAAAGCTCCTGGTGTAGGCTTAGTGTATTACGTTCAATTACTACTGAGTAGCTGCAACCACAGTCCAATCCCACCGCTAGACACCAATCTGTTGGAACCTGGGATGACAGGTCACCTAGGGTAGCCTGGCCTAGGGCAAGACATGCAATTCTAGAGGCACAAGTGTGAAGGTTGCAAACCACCCAGCAGTAAATCCACGCAATAACACTTAAAAAGGACACTACACCAATTTGTTAGGAAAATATGTACTGGTTTATAAAAATAATATTCTCTTTGTTTTAGTTCTCAGTATTCACAATTGGAAATTACACCTTTAATCAGGAGAAGTTAATAACACTTTTCTGTCTGTGGGGAAAAAGAAATTACAGTCTAAACATTCAGATGTCATGAATTCAGAAATGCTTACTTTTAGTAATGTGAACTTATCTCAGTAGGATTACTTTCAGCAGTATTACCTTGCATTAATGATCAACAACAACAATTCATCTCATTACATTAACCTGCCAAATCCACTGGCTTTGTCTTTACTACAGTGTTAAACTCTTTTCCTCCCATATCTGCACCTTTATATACAAAGTGAATGCACACCCAGTGAAATGTAGGGAACTCACAAGTTCTCAGTAAGCATCAGCTACCTCCATAAGTGTCTGAAGGGGGGTCCTCAGGTGATAGGAACTGTCAGCGCTCTTCTGACTATAGATTCAGCCCCCCTGGTTTCTGGCTTGGTAGATGTCTTTCTCAGACCTGTCTCAAGGAAGCTGGAGTTATGTAACTATTTCCCCCACCTACTAGGGCACAGCTCAGGAGTAAAGACGATCAGAATGTCGGGGCACCTTTCTAGGCACTAGGATTCGTGATATGAATATCCCCAGAGAGGGCTCAGCACTTTCCCTCCTCACCCCCACTCTCCTTACTGTCTGTGTGTCTGTCCTGCCCCAGTCCCCAGGAGTGGGGGCTGACACACGGCTCCGCTGTAAATGCCACAGGCAGCGGTAACGGCCGCCTATCCCCGCCCAGCCAGCCTCTCAACCTTGGTGCTGGTGTGGTAAGGATTGATGACGGCGGCCCTTCGTTCCCTCACTCGCTGTCTGAGGGCAGGCGCCAGACGAGCTGCCTCTGGTCCGGCTATGGCCCAAGTTCCCCGCTTCTCTGGGGATGTAGGCTGCACCTTCGCCCCTGTCCTCACCGGATTCGGAAACGCTGAGGAGACCGGAGACGCGTTGCCGCTTGGGAGCCCCTCGCTCCTTCCAGACGTAGGCCTCAGCCGCGCAGGCGCGGGGGAATCAGTGACAAGGCCGGCGCCGCCTCCTTCACCCGGGAAGTACACGCCTCCGCCCTTGCGCGGAGGAGCAGTGTCTCGCTGCTGTTCTGCCCGCCTCACCTTCAATTTCACCGCGGGGCTTTGACAGCTGGCAGCGCCACTCTCCGTGGACTGTACACCTCAACGCCCCCTCACGCCTCCCAGTAGAGACGCCTCAGCAGCGCGAGATGCCAGAACACACCAGGCACAGTTCTTCCAGTCCGGGTAGGCTGGAACTTCAGAATGAAGGCGGGGAGCCAATTACTAAACCAATGGGGGGTTTGAAGGTGGATGTAGGACACGGCCCAAAACGGGAAAGTGTCCAAAGTTCTTGATTGCTTGACTGACCCAGATTAATGTCAGACCAATGAAAGGGTTTGGTCAGGAGCACAAGGGGGAACGTCTTCTGAAAGATGTTGTCAATCCAGTAGACCAACTAACTTCTTCTAGCGCGTCCTCCTCCTCACACTGCTGCCTCTCTCCTCTCACACTCTGGACTACCCAAAATGGCTCCCTGACCCCTGCCCTTTTATAGATAACCCACACAGAGTCCAGTAGGGTCCAGAAAGTTCTGGAAGGCCTAAGGTTATCCTATGGGGCAGTCTAAGATGTGGCAGTTGGAAACAGTTAGGGCCCTCCATTTTGTGAACTACTGCATTTTCCTGACAGAACAGGCCTCTAGGCCTGAGGTGAAAAACTATGAGGGAGAAAAGAACACCTATCCCCTTGACCAACACCTAGAAAAAGTTAGTGGACAAAAATTATTAAAGGTATGAGGGCAAAAGGGGGACAAAATAAATAATAAATTGGAGGGACTACGCAAGAAGCCAGACAGGTCTAACACTGTCCATAGACAATAAAGTTGTCCGCTAAAAGAACTTTGCGACCTTATGAATCTCAGACAATATTTTCAGGACAATGACTGCAGATTTTGATCATCCTTATATGGAAATAGCCCTAAAACCTGTTAGGATGATTATAGATGTATAGAATTAAAATGTATACAAATACCTGATAGAGGACAATGTATGTCTTCTTCCAATAAAACAAAAAAAAACAATATTGGGAGACAATTTAACTGTGACACCTTTGGGGAAAGACTTGTTTATATACGTAAATAAGCAACACAAAAACACGTGGTAATATCCTAATCGTTTTGGTTAAATAAAAAATTGTACAGCAACTTTACTGAACTCCATAACTGAGAAAAATATGTGTTGCTAAACTCCCCAAGCAGATTTTATTCATAATTTTCTTCCATGGCCAGAAGTGTCTCAGTAGCACAATAAAATGTACGCTTCTAGGAAAAAGCAAACAACTTTGGCTAAAGCAAAGTCTTACGATGACAAAAAAATGATTATTTTGACAAGCTGGAAGTCTTTCAGAAAGCTACATGTTGATAATTGGATGCTTGAAATTGCAAATTTGTCAAATAGAAATATCATAGATTTTGCTTAAGCTCAGGGGCATCTAGAACCATTTAACTTTGGGAAGATGTTATTGATCTTTAGGGCTCAACGTACTGACTAAATTAACAGCCTAAGAACTCAAGATATTTCATATTCCTGTTTTACATGTATATGTTTAAATACATTCTTGTATGGATAAAAGGGGCCACATTAAGACCACTGGTAAATGTTTAACTCTTTGTAACATGGTGCCTCTTTAAACTTCTTTCCATATTGATGAAGCTTTTTTTTAGAAGCCTCATAAGATCTCGCTGCTTTACCCTCAGCAGTCATGTTTACTATCCTAACTGTACTATCCATCATATCATAGAGGAAATAGGTGGCCCTCTGTCAGGTAGCCTGAAAGACCGATTTGGAGAACACAACTCTACTATGGTTTTTGCACAGTTTTCCTTCTTTTTTTGCTACCATCACTACTGTCTGGATTAATAACATATTTGAGAGGAGGTAGTGGTATCGTTCTTGTTCAAACATGTAGCAGTTTCCCCTCTTTTTAAAAACATCAAGATTGCCCCAATAAGATTATTGTCCAAAAGTTGATATCTCAAGTATCATTAAGATTTTGGAAAAGGTAGCCATTTTCAGCTTAAGATCAACTGGACTTTTTTATCTTCTCAAACTGTTAGCAGTAAGAATTTTGACCTAAGCATGAAACTGAGGCTATATTGCTTAAAAGGTAATCTTCATCTGGCTGACAATTTGAGCTTGGTGGTATATGCTTGTGGTTCGCCTGGACCTGTACCAGTATTGAATAGGGGGCACCATGCCATACTTCCCCACTGATTCCCAAATATTGCAGGTTTTTCAGATGCCTCATTTGATGGGTTCATTGTGTTTCTTCCTTAAATAAGCTCAAGAGTTAAAACATGCCAATTCATCTCCCGTAGAACATTGTTGTAGGATTCCTCTGGGTTTGCCTTAATCCAGAGGACACCATTTTATTTCTGAGAACTTGGATCAAGACTTCAGGAATGTTTATGAGACATATTAAGTACTAGTATTAACTCACATTGCTGTTAACTCTCCATAGACACGGACTGCTCCCACAGAACGAAACATCCTCCATTTTGTATATAATCTAACCAAGCCATTTTAGTGTGCCGGTTGTCCCTTCTCAGCATCACATTTCCTACAATCATTATGCACTAAGATGATCTCTCGTAGCTACCCCTTCTTTACTGGGTTAAACTAGAAAATGGCCACTAATCCGCTTTAGATCTTATACACTTCTGTCAAATTTGCAGGAATGCCTATCCCTAACCCTTCACCTCTAATTAATCTACTGCAAGATTTTGCGGCTGAGCATTGTCTCAGATAGAAGCTCATTCACCACGGTCTTGCTCTATTCCAATCAATAAGACACAGGAAAGGGATGTTTCTGATCTGTGTTTAATTCCAACAGCAAAGTAATTTACCAAAATGCAATGGCCTTGCAGATCTTTCTCGTAGTCAGGGAAAGAGTGTTGGTGTATGGACAACACATTTTTTTTCTCCAGATCCATAAGGTTGTGGCAATTGGATGATTGGATGTGAGCACACTTTGATGTATTCCATCCTGGGGATCCAAGCATGACTTGGCTGCTATCACTCTAGGAGACCTAAGCTTCAGCACAACTGCCAGCCAATATGTTTAGCTTTGAAAATGTCCCTATCCAAGGAGAAACCCAGAGTTGTTGCAGTGCTTCCTGTTGACGAGTCCTTGAGGTTTGGGAGGCGAAAATTAGCCCTGGGGCAAATTAATTTGCAGAGATAGGATTGACCACACACAGAGCATGTAAGGGCCAGCGTTTTAAACAGAGAATAGTCTACTTGGTGTTCCAAGAGTTATGTATACTGGCACGGTGACTGTCCTCTCAGTTTATCAAGTGCCATTATGTCTTTGGTTGGAAATAGGGATAGAAAGGTGGTTACTGACTGATGCAATGCAAACAAATACAGTTTTCCCACAAGGCTTGTAATAGATGTTTATTTCTGAACGCACTACCAATTTTCCAGGAGTAATATTGCATTCACCAGAGTAATCTGCTCCACACTCCTTCACCAGTTCTGTAGAATACAAGCACTTAGCCCTACTGCCTAGATTTTGATTTGCTTATTGCACGTTTGCCGGATTGCCTAATTTCCAACAGTAGGGTAACCAAGATCTTTGGAACAAGCAGCAGTTGTCAGGTGGATAGGCTTGGAAAGAATGCCGGTTAGAATTCGGAGGAGGCAAACAATATATTTGGCTCAAAAGATAAATTGCCCAAAAGGTATCTTGAGTGTGGTTTCCTAATCCATGGCAGCACCTGAAATCTGCCAGGAAGTCCACTCTGCAACATTCAGCCTTGATGTTTTGTCTTCGGTCAGTGTATAAACATGTAAAGTCTGGGGAGATGTAGAAAGGTTCAGGCAAAAGACATAATTTCAGGAAGCAAGCAACCGCTTCAGAGCAGCTTGGAGAGATTTTTTCAGGAATGTTTCATTCAAGGCTAGAGCACTGGACAGTGGCTTATGGTGAGACACCAGGATCTGTAAGAAACACAAAAAGGTTTGTCAAGACAATATAGTTTGAATCAAAGCCACTGCCTGAGGCCACTGGCAGGTCTGGGTCATTGTGTTAAAGCTTCTTCTGCTATGCCCAGGCAAAAATAGTCATTAATATCCTGGAACCAACACAACAGCCACCATTCTACAAACAAAACAGATTATGTTGATTGTACATGGAAAAACACCAACACTACAACCACCTACATGCTGGGACTACACAATCACAAGAGCTATCACTGCTCTTCAACAGCCATTGCCATATTATTTCCCACTGTCACAATCTGAACAGCCACGTGACACCCATCATAGCCACTACCGTGCCACAAACACAAAACATGCCACTGTCCAAGAACAGCTGCCACTACATTCTCTCAGAAAAGCCTGTCATGCACGATATTAGGTAAACACTTGCACATTGAGTTGTCTGCCTCCTGTTGGTGTACACTGCCTACAAGACAGTACTCACATGATTCTGGTATTTGGTCAACAAGTTCAGCATCAGTTTGGCAAATTTCATGGAACTGATAAACTTTGGTGACCACTGGCTCAAATTCTGGATCAACAGATCAAATGTACCAGATGGCAGCTCCACCTGCAAAGAGACCGATAAAGAGTAAACAATCACTGAGACACCCAGATGTAGAGATAGGGGCTCCTGCGGCATACAGCTTTTACTGTGATGCTCCGGGGAATAACTGCAGAGGTTGTTCCAGGGACACCCAGTTGAAGGAAGGGCAAATGCTAATTGTTTAACAACTTGGAAAGCAGTAAAAGACTGAATGTGATAACATGGGAATTAGAACAAGCATTGGCATAGCCAATAGGTCTCGCCTTTGGGACCTTATAAGTATTTAGTTAGGCAGCACAATGTCCTTGGTGCAACTACATCAACTGTTGCATGGCTAAACACTTATAAGGTCCCAAAAGCGAGACCTATTGGCTATGCCAATGCTTGTTGCTATTTCCATGTGTGCTGCCCTGTGCAGCACACATGGAAAAATCAAAATTCCTTGGTTTGTTTATGTACAGGAAGGTGTCCCTTCCTGTACATAAACAAACGTTAAAAATAAATGCCATGTTGTCACTTCCATGTGTGCTGCATGAAGCAACACACATGAAAGTGACAGAATAGCATTTCTAGGATTGTTTATGTGGAGGAAGGGACACCTTCCTACACATGAACAATACTCCCCTGAATGCAGATACCCATGCACTCTGGTGCTTAGCGCCATCGCAGGGGAAACGCAAGGCTGCACCAGATTCTTCTAAATATGGTGCAGCCTTGCGTTTAAAAAGTGGAGGAGAGAGGCGTTAAGCCAGGAAGGCTAATGCCAGAGGAGAGAGGTGGGAAGCCAGGTAGGCTAACGTCTCTCTCCTCCACTTCCATGTACATATCCCCCAGAGTGTTCAAAACGATTTCCAGAATTATATTACCTTGACGCCCTTGTCTGAGTTTATGGAAAAAGGCCCCGCGAGGGGAGTTGAGGGTTTTCAAACGAGGTGCTGACAAAGCCGCTAAGCCCCCCACCATGCCTGCCCCCACCCCCCTCGGGTTCCACGATCCAAGCCCAGACAACTTGGCCTGCAGCAGCTTTGGGCTTGTCCTCGCACCGCAGCTCTCGAATCAGGGTCACTTTAATTACACTCTACACGTCCTTAATTACATTGGTCACGTCTCTTTGAAAGACCCCCACCCTAGTTGTTTCATCCCCCTTCAAGCCCTGGATAGAGCCCCCTTCTCGGAAAACCAGACAGCAAAAGATGCAGCTAACAGGAAAGTCGCCCCACATTCCGAAAACCCAGTCTACAAAACATGCAACTAACAGTAGGCCGTGATGTCGAAGACAATCTGCAGGCCAGAGAGAGGGTTAAGGGACCGACAGAAAAAAAGTTCCCCCTACCCTGCTCAGTGATCTAGGGCCAGGAGTTCAGGCAACTGTGAGGGCAACAGAGCCTCCTTCTCTAGCCCCAATATCGCAAAATAAACAAAATGATGGGAGATAATATCAAAAGAAGACTAGACACCATAAGGGACAAAGATCCTCCTATTGGGACCCACAGCAGCATCAATGGCAATACAAGCAGAATCATTTCAGATTATAGTCCCTGCATCACCCACTGTAAAACAATGTTTCAAATCCAAGGAATGCGTAGATGAAAATACAGTGAAGGCCTATTAGTTTATTGCTCATATCTATCAACTACCTTTACAAATCACTAAATAGGCATAGAAGGGAAATACAATTATAAAACACGTAAGTATCTGCTATCGTGAATCAGTAAGCATTCGTTTGCCACACACATATTACAAAAGAATATCATGCATGAGAATTATTTTCCATAAACAAAAGGGTTTACAAAATCGCCATAAATTATTTATTGTACCCAGTATGAGGTCTCGAAAATGAGGAGCTGAGTGTGAGTTCCTTCTCACCAGGAAACCGGTATCTGTGCATGACAATGCACTCAAATAACAAACACATCAAAACACATTCTTTAACTTAATTGTTGCACTTTGTTAACTCAGCAGTCTCTCCATTAAAGGTAAATGAAAGCAGGGCATTTTATCTACAAACCCAACCTTATCAAGGGGCATTCCAACACATAAACACATCTTTTCCTCAGGGTACCCTCTGTCTCCATGCTTGGTAGCATTCCTGAAAATAAGCTGTGTGAGGAGCATATCAAATGACAGCAATTTTGGTAAAATATATATAAAGAAACAAGCAGTCTTAATCAACTTTTAATAAAAAGGTAACATTTATTAACTGGACGTCACACAATATTTGATTAAAAAAAGGAAAAATAAAAAAAACATGAAAAGCTAGAAAGGCAGTCTTTGGAAGCATAATGACCCTTGTCTCATGTGGCCTTAAAGTTGAGAGGGATTAAGAGAACAATTCAGCATAAAAAATTGTGTGTTATCCAATGAGCCCACTAGAAGGTAGCATCAAATCAAGATTCTTACTACAGCACATGCGTGGCCAGTAGAGTTCACAGGAGTCCGGGGCAGATTTACGAACTTTTTAAATGTAAAGCACACACAGCAAGCAGAGCTGCTGCATTGTGCTAAAGGAAAAGAGTACACACGGTTTCACTGGAACATAAGTAGGTGAAGGGCATTAAGGCTCCTGCATTGGTTGTTTCTTTCAATAAAATCTAAGCAGAGTATATAAACGGTGTTAGAATGTTATAGGAAGAAAGAGGAATCTTTGCTTCCAAGGGATAGGAAGTTGAGGGCCTTGCAGACAACAGTTGTGAACACCTTTTCGTTTCTGAAGACAAAAGGAGCGCCGCGGCGAAAGTGAGAGCACCGTGTTTTAATGACCCGTGACGATGGAGGAAAGACAGATAGCGGTGCGTGCACGCGCGTAACCGCACGCTGGTGGCCTTTGGCAGAACTTTCAAAAGCCAGCTACTAAATGTCTCGGCCAGACTAGCGCATTCGCTGGATCAGGCCGAGACCTAACAAGGAACGGACCCTGGAAACACCATAAAATAATCTGCTGAAAAAAAAATTGCTATATGACAGATGCTTACAAAGCATACCAAAAAGTAAAGTAAAGGGCCATCATTGAATTAGTCTACATTGAAAAGTTTTTACTCTAGTTTGCGTAAGTTGCCTCTTGGGAACACTTCTCTTATTGATAAGTTTCTTGCGTTTAAATATCACTCTAGGGCCGAGAAGCTACCCATTACCCTTGATTCTGCTTGTGAAGATTGGTCTCCCTCAAATTAATGGCCCAGTCTTTTTTCTTGAGCCTCCAGACATATACGTTTCTGAACTTCTGTTTCATGGAGTGGTTTCTCCTCCTGATTTTACTACTAACTTAAGATGCATCCCTGTGCTTTAAGAAAGGAAATTAACACTCTCACTCCGTTCTTACTCCTGCGATCCTGCTTCAGAGGATGAAACACTCCTCCATTGCTTGTGATCTTAGAAATGTGACATTTCTCTAGAGGGTGCAGCCTGTGTTTGACATGTTCCTCTTGAGGGTGTATGCCAGTGAATGACATGTTCTTTCGAAGATAGCTCAGCAACTTCATATCGTGGGCATGAACTACTTGATATATAGATTGAATCCCTTCAAAGCCAAAAGTTGATAAACTGTATACCATTACATTTGGGTAGTCACAGCAGAGAGAAGCTGTAAAAAGCATGGTATCAACTGGCCACATACACGCCTCTTCCTCTCTCTTATTGTAAGAACATATCATGATCTACAAGGTAGATCCAGTTGCTGTTATATTGAAATATTCTTTTGTTATCTTGAAACTAATGCTCTATTGGTTTTCAGTTGGTATTTTTTTTAACTTTGAACATTTTATTTCCAAAGTCTTGCATAATCTAATGACAAATAAAATGTATACACTGTTGTGGAATCCAAAAAAACATATGTAACTTGTCAACTGGAATTTCTGTCAAAAGTGATCTCATTTCTCCTTCTGGGTAATAATGAATTGTGGGAATATCTTTCACTTACCCCTCTTTCCAGCAGCGAATGAAGCACTGCAATGACATCTTCAGACCATGGTGCCTCGAAAATCTCACTGCAGAAAAGAACATTGATGCCTTGTAAGAGCCAAACAAGAAAACACAGATGAGAACTGCTGAAACTACCCCAGACGCACATAGCTTGCTGATCATGTCTACCTTGGTAACTGGGTCCTTATGCATCATATTTACTAAGGAGACTTTTCAGGTGGGTGAGATAATCCAATTTACAATTATC
Organism: Lissotriton helveticus; assembly: GCF_964261635.1. Taxonomy (NCBI): domain Eukaryota; kingdom Metazoa; phylum Chordata; class Amphibia; order Caudata; family Salamandridae; genus Lissotriton; species Lissotriton helveticus. Next base: position 1,374,287,524 of record NC_136065.1, on the reverse strand, counting down.
CTAGGTCACACCCATTAATTTTTATGGTGTCACCCACTGAATGGTAAATTTCAGGGTATTTCGAACTCAAAGGTTTGAAAATAATGAAGAGTGGGAGAGGAAGTGAGGGATAATGGGGAAGGCAATGTAGTCATGTGAGGTAAGTGTGCAAGCAAAAGAAAGGAAATGTCAGGAAGAGAGAAAGTAAGGAGAATGAAGAGGGGAACAGAAAGAATTGAAACGAGATTGAGAAAGTAGGAAAAGAAAGGGAACCAGTGAAGGGACTGTGCATAAAGGTGGTGATGTGGGACAAGAGGAGGAAGCGAATGAAAGGAAAGTTCAAATAAGGTCACATGGTAGATGCCGATATGGAGTTAGATACCATGCCATCATGGTCCATAAGTGCCTTCACCTCTGTATTCAGTTCACCTAGGAATGAATAGGTCACTCTCCTGATATGCGTGAAACGTCTGAGGGATGGTGGCACAGACAATACAGCAAACACAACAAGATGATGGACGGAGTGCTGAAACTTTTCAATCACACAACACTTGGAAAGAGAATGAGCTAGCATCTCAATTCCATTTATAACAAACACTGGCAAAGCCAATAGGTCTGGTGTTGTCTTTTGTCTTTGTCAATGCATTTTTTGTCATGGTTCTTGCTGAACCTTACTGTTGCGGAAGCTGTTGGGCCCTCGTCCATGTAAAAAAAAAAAAAGAACACTGCCTAAAAGCAAAAATACGTTTTGGTCGGTCTCAAAAACCACACACTGCCATAGTAGTCCCTGGCACTGGAGAGAACTATTTCTGTGCTTCTAATGAAAGAGCAGAATGCCGTCACTCACTGTGAAGTTAGTGAATGGCTAAAGTGGGCCAACACTCTGCCCCATAGTGTATGCTGTAGTGGGCCTAAGAAAGATGTGAACGCTACATTAACAGACCAATGGATGAAGAGTGCTAGGTGAAAGTCCCTAGAAGTATTTTATGCATATAATTTTAGTAAAGTTAAAAGGTATTTTCTAACTCCAGGCCTAAAAAGTGGCTCCTCAGGTGAGGTCTGTTGGTTGACTTAAAGTCTGTGAGTGACTTGGAAGCAAATGAATCAGCTATGCCAAACGTATACATTAAAGTTTGAGTGTAGAGCAGTTTCTGCTCAGTATTCCTGCATGTCTGGCATGAACACGAGCAATGATCCGTCTGTCTGCTTCTGTATCCTCAAAGAGCAAATGGACTCTCTTTTACAATTTCCTGAGCAGCCTATAAGGAACTACATCACCCATAATGCCCCGTTTTGTCAGGACTTTGAAGACAGTCTTCATTTGCTCTAGTGATCCCCAGAGACATTTTACTTTTTTGTATGCCAACTCTAGTGCCCGACTTCATAGATCCAACAATGCAATTTCAGGTGAAGTATTGATATCCCTTTAGACCAAGTTCGTTCTATTCTGTATGTTTTCGCCTATGCAACCTTAAATTCCCTTGGCGCCTGTTGGACTTGGCCCTTCTGGCAGGTTCACCCCTAAACTTTTTGCTTTTGATATGTGACTTGGTGTTAGTCATTTTTGGTTTCTGCGCACTTTACCACTGTGTCCCAGGGTAAAGTGCGTGCTTGTGGTAAGGTTGGCCTGCCCTCCCATAGGAATGTATGGGGAATGTATGTGTCCCTGGTAGTTCCTGATGCGTGGGGAGTGCAGGGGTAAATTTGGTATGTGCGAACTCGCGAGAGTGAATGCTGCGCGATGATGTGTGCGGCGTTATTGTGTCTAGTGTGGAAGTGCCACTTCTAGAAGTTGGCCTGTCTGTGCAGTGACTGTCTGGCTTGTGATTGGCTGGAGCTGGCTGGTGTGCCTGGCTCCAGAAGTCAGGATGGATCTGCCCCGGTGGTGAATGGGGAGATCTGCATGTTGATGGCAGGGAGGGGCTGCACCTGGGACCTGAATATGGCTGGGCTTTCCCTCCACAATGCTGGCTCCGCCCTCTGTGGTGCGACTGATGACCCTAGCCTGGCCAGTGAATGGGAAGAGGGGCTGAGCAAAACAAAGTGCTCCAGAACCAGCTGCGTCTGGTTTTTCCTACACCCTAGAGACAAAGGGATTTTGTGTATAAAAAGAGGCTGTGACCTCATGTTAAAGGTTCATGTTTTTCCGGACTAGAATCTACCAGGGGCGTGCTGCTGCTGGGGCCCAGGGGAAGGCTTGCCTCCCTGGGCCCTGCCCAGCCCCTGGATTGCTGATGGACTTGGAGGCTGGAGGACTTTCCTTTTTCTTGGGAGCTGCTTGCTCCATCTTTTGGTATCCAGGACTTTGTGGGACCCTCCTGCCCTCTTCACCTATGACGGCTGTGTTCCTGGGACTCTCCTTGATGTAGGGGTCCTTTTCTGGGGCCATTGGTGCTTTCTGTGCCCCCAGCACCTCTGGGAGCACTTTATTTGAACTTTGCAGCATGGAGCTGCTCTCTGACCTGCTCGTGTTTTCAGGCAGGAGCCTACCCTGCATATTGCCCGCATTTTAATTATTTTTATTTACGGGTGCCACCCTGTTTATATGCACCGTAGCGGGTGCACACCCCGCTTCTACGTTTATTTTTAAAACCGAGGGTGCTCACCCCTCATTTTGCCCCCGTTAAATCACCGCCGCGGCACTCGCGCCGCAAAATAGGAAGTCAGGCACCGTAGTGCCTGACTCGGGCGGGACTTCCGGTTCTACGAGGAAGTCCCGCCCGCCGCCGTGCTCCGATTGGGGGAAGCCGCGCAGAGCCCCGACGGCTCTGTTTCAAGTCCTGGTCCCGAGAAGGGGGACCGGGTGAAGATGCCCCCGTGCCTGCCTAGCAGGGCTCCCAGGAGTGAGGGGAGCCCCGGAGACAAAGTCCCGAGCAACGCGAGGTGCAGCGGATCCCAGCGAGGCTCTCCAGAGAGCGAGAGCCCCGCCCGCTGCACCGGCCGAGAGAGGAATGCTGCCTGCGCCCCCCAGAGCTGGTGAGTGGCCTTCCGGTGGGGCACGGTTGGGTTGTGCCTGTTCCAGGCTCTTGGACAGTGCTGGGCGGCCCCATTGGGCAGAGGGCTGCCCCAGCGAGAGTGCAGAGTCTCAGTGGAGGCTCCATGGCCAACAGAGCAGCCCGTCTAGCAGCGGGCCGCTCCCACAGGTGCTGCATGTTCATTCTGAGCCTGCGGGCTCCGTCAGAGATGGCATGATTATTTCCCGAGCCAGATGGCTCCCGTAGGGGCAGTGTTAGCCTAGAAGGGCTCCCGAAAATGCCCATTAATTCTTAGGGCCTCGAGGGCTCCACCGTTGTGCACAGTTATTCCTAGAGCCAGCGGGCTCCCAAACTTTGCACAGTTTTGCTCCCAAGGGCTACTGAGAGCCCCTGTCGCAGTTATCATTCCCAGCTGCCCAGCAAGTAGTGGGCAGCTGCAACGTTTAGGTTTTCTTTTTAGGGACATGTACTTTGGACTCAGGAGTGAGTCGCACTCCTTCGCCCCTACTTGGCCTTCCCCAGCTGCACAGCACTTAGTGCCAGCTGCAGCGTTTAGGCCCTTGCTATTGTCCCCAGCTGCCCAGCAAGTAGTGGGCAGCTGCTATGTTTAGGTTTTTGGCGCAGTGGCGCAACCTGGACTTTGATTTGAGTTATGTGCTAAATGTGATTTCTGCGCTAAATATGATTTATGTGCTTCTTAGGTTGCTAGGAAATGTACTGTGTGTAGAATGTTTTGCGCACCCTGTTCTGATACCTCTAGACATATGTTTATGCTTAGGAGGTTGTTTTATCTAGTATGGGTCATACTAGTGTGTTCTTGTTTCCCTGCGTGATATATGCCTAAGGTGGTTAGGATTGCGTAGGAGGTATATACCTGTTACCAGTGGTTACTGGCTGTGTGCTACCTTTTGCTATTTTTGGTGCTACAGTTATTATATGTGCTATGTGCTAAGTGTTATTCCTTCAAAGTGCTAGTTCTAAAAGTGATTATTCCTGACAGTGGCCCATGTGGCCCTGTCCCCTGTAAATTCTGCCTGTGCCTATGGCACATTGTAAAGTGTGTGTTCATTATCTAATGTGTTTGGTATAATACAAAGGCTATTTTTATATAATCTTGTGTGGAGTTCCTTTTGTGGGGGGCCTTGGATGTTGTTGCTGGTGGGTGCGTGCGCAAATACTTAACTTACATTGCCTCCGGGGTAGGCCTTACTGCTCGTGTCACGCTACAAAGGGGGTGAGCAGGGGTTATCTTGGCGTGTAACTCCCTTGCCCTGACTAGAGTGGTGGTTTCTGCCTGATTTTGGCGCCAGCCTTAGCCAACCGGAAATCCCATTTCTAACAGCGCCTTTGCTGGTAAGCCCAAGGCCTATCCTTGGTCTCTGCCATCCCTAAGTGTAGCGTTAGCTAGTTCTAATTTATTTCAAGGGGCAGCAGGAGGGTGCCCATACCTCTCAAGGCCTAGAGTGTCCTAAGAGGGTGAAATTAAGTTTTGGAGGGTGATCCCAATAAAACTAACAGATGGTTTAGGGGGCGAACACTGCTGTCAGGACAGGTCCTATTTCACTTTGTGGTTTAAATCTTTTTATTAAGTTTCCCAATAACAATATCCGCCACCTCCATCCAATGGCCGGTGGGGAAAGCATTATAAAGCAAATTGAGAGGTTAAAAAAAAATAGTTATAGAATAGAGAGAGAAGGTAGAGGGAAGGCGCCATAGGGAGCTTGTGCTGGTTTTGGGTTGGGGAAATTGTGTATTCCTGTTCTGTGTTCACAGTACCGCTGAGAGAGATATCTAATGGTCCGGAATATGATCCCTGGTGAGTCCTAGCATCCGAAGGTACCTGGGGCATGTGAGTGCATAAAATTCAGATGACAGAAACTCTAAGGTGGAGCCCCATGTTTTATCGAAGCGGGGAAGCCAGAGTGTCAATCCTGCTCTAATCTTTTCCATCCCGATTACTTCCCATAGCTTGTGCAGCCAGTCCAGCCTTGTTGGGATTTCCTCTGTACCCCATCTAGCCAGTATCACCTGCTTGGCAGCCCCCAGTGCTAGTGTAATGGCTTTACCCCTGCATGATTTTAGGGGATATGTTAGGGCGTTGGGGAGGTCTAAGAATATGCAACTCAGGACGCTTGGTATGTCTGTGTCATAGGTAGCGTTTTTGTCAGGTAGTATAGAATCCCAAAAGGGTTGTAACTTAAGGCACTGCTACACCACGTGGGTCGGATTTCCTACCTGGCCGCAGTGGCGCCAACAATCAAGTGTCACTCCCTGGCCTACTGGGGGCCACTCTTTTGGGGGTATATTACCAATAATATGCTATCTTGAGGAACATCTCCTTTCCTGCCGTACTGCAGGAGGCGGCCCTGGCTGTGTGCACTATATCTTGCCATTCTTTTAGGGAGAACTCTTGTTCCCATTCTAACTCCCACCTGCGCTGGTGTCTTATTTTGCTGTGTGGGTACAAGCAGAAACAAGTCTATATCCGAGAGCAGGCGCTTGTCTGAATGTCGGGTTATGAGCCATTTTTCGAATTTGGTTAAAGGGCGACTTGCATGACTGCTGATTTGTGTTTGCGTAACCCAATGCCTCAGGGCCAGGTATTGCCAGTATGTTGTCTTAGGTAGGTCATAGTTTGTAACTAACTGGGGGAGTCCATTATCCCATCCTCATCAAAGAGATTGCCCACCCTTTTGCAATTGGCCTCCTGCCACTTAAGGTAATTCTGCCTGGTTCGTGCGGAAGGGAAGTCCGGGTGACCAATGAATGGGGTCAAGGGAGACGTAGGGGTGGACAGTCCACAGGACACCTGAACCCTATCTCACACCATCATCGTGGCTCGCATAACTAGATAGATGTGGACCCTGGCAGGGTGGTGACGACTGGGGAGCCAGGGCACTTTCCACACATGTATGCCCGCTATTGCACGGTCAATAAAACACCAATGCTTTTCCGCCATTTGCTTGTACCCTTCGGTCAAATACCGAAACTGTGCGTCTTGGTAGTATCGCTCTAAGTGTGGAACTCCCAGTCCTCCGTCCTCCTACTTCAGATACGTTTGGGGGTGTGCCATCTGAGCCTTCTTTTCGCCCCAGATAAAGTCTGCTATCAAGTGCTGCAGTTTGGCCAGGACCTGGATTCCAAGTTGCAGTGGCAGGGTCTGCATTACGTACAATATTCGGGATAGCAGCGTCATCTTTATAGCTGCTAGTCTACCTAGCCAGGCCAGTGTAAGCCTCCTCCAGTTTTGGAGTTCCGTCCGGGTGTTGGACAGCAGGATACCATAATTCCCACGTGCCGTGTGTTCCACCGTGGGATATATCTGTAGGCTCAGGTAGGTAATCGTACTTCACTTTGTTGAAGATTAAGGCAGAGAGGCATCCACCAGCTGATTAAGAATACAGCTGTTGAATAGACTGCAATATATTCATTTAATTTTGGTACACAGCCAAACGCTCCTGGGAAATAATCAACACCCTTATTATGCAGGCCCTGATATCCCCAACCACAAAAGCAAAAACAACCTGTTTCTCCGACAAATTGATAAGTTAGTATGACAGGTCAAAAGACAGTAGATCAGGTGTAAGGGTAAGTTACACCTTCCCCACATATAACTCTTTGGTATGACTAGAACAGTAGATGGGCAGTCCCTCATTGAGATACTAGGAAGAAGTACATTTTGGGTCATGACCCAAGGCTCTCTCAGGATAGATGACATGGCAAAGCTTCAGCCTCACTAGTCAGGCTTCATGAAGGTCCTCTTGGCACGAAATCCAGATGTTTACAACTTTTCTTCACATACCGCAGCTATCTAAAAACATACAAACCAAATATCGAAAACCACTTAGTCCAATCACACCTCAAATAGCCACAGATCCATCAGTTTTTCAGCAAGCAAGAAGCGGCTTGCAGCAAAGAAAGCAATTTCTAGTCACAACACAGACTATAGTCTACATTCAAACTGAATACACCAAAACCTCAAAAACAAAGTTAAGGGGAAAAAAGAAAAACACGAGTTAGAAAACCAAATTTAGTTTACCTATTTATTTTTACTGCACTTAGTATATCACAAACACGGCCCAAAGACTTTAGAGCGCTTTACACAAGAGAGGACATTTACAACAGAAAATGCATCGACCCCAGCAATTAACCCCACGATCCTGTGCGCAGAAGTCGTAGGAAGATGAAGATAGTTAGGTAAAGACTGTGTGTAGACAGTGATGTGATGAAAAAGTGGGATAGATGAACAGTGTGGAAGGAGGCTTAAGAAGAATTCAGCTAGTGTGTGAGGGTGAGGAGAAATAATGGGCAGTGACTTAACCAGAGAAGAATTGGGGCAGGTTTTCGAAAAGGGTGGGTGGTCAAGGGAGCCAAACGTCTGAGTTACATTTAACAAGGGCTGATTGCAAACTTTCTACGGAAGAGAAAACGTTTGAGCTTGTGTTAGAATTTTGGGGTAAAATGTGGTTACCGCTTTCCTGAGCGTTGCTGGGCCTGTGTTCTTGGCCACGTGTTGAATCTGCCTTATTTGGAGCTTTATTGTAGCTACAGACATCACGGTTGGGGTCAACGTGGCGCCTGATGCGGAGAATGATGCCAACACCGCATGCCAGGTTAGTTGGCAGCATTCATGATGTTGGATTCCTTGTCAGCATTCAGATGGCACCAGATCCACGTGTTTTTAAAACAAATGTGACTCATCTGGCATCATCTTGGGAATGAAGCCTTTTTTCTACTGTAGTATTTAGTGCCAGCCCAATCCACGAAGGTAAAACACCTTCCGCAAAATAATCAGGGAATGCTGTGTAATGCGTTGCAACATTGATTCTTGTCTGTTCCTCGCTCAGACGCATTTTGAGGCTTATTTTTTGCCTTCGGGTTGTATGATTTCATGCTTGCCTGTTCGATTGTGCCTGTATTCAGAGTTGGTATTCTGAACTCACATTTTTTTCCTCTGAATACTGGAATTTTCCAGTGATTTTCTGCGATCTGCCTTTAGCTCCTGTGTTTATACCACAGTGGATACGAGACCGATCTAACCTGACAAAAAAAATATGTTTTTCAAGAACTGCAACCAGAAATCAAGCGCCTGACAGCTCGGTCTTCTAGGCAGCCAAAGGTGATTGTTAAGCTTGGGATGGAGAGAATTATATATCTTATGGTTGCACTCCCCGAGACGGATCGTGCACTGTGTGCTCTTCTTTTAAAGCTGGAGGTTCTAATTAATGAGCAAAAGTTGCATAACCTAGCATAATTCTGGTAATTTCACATTACCCTTGTGCGAAATTCCAGAAAACATGCTATTACGTCATGTAATTACATTCCGTTTATGGTAAAAATGTAGCGTAAGTGCATTGGCATAACACGAACAAAAGAAGGCACACACCTGTTGTTCACAGTGCTTGTTTTTTTGTGTGTGATTTTTTAACCATGAAATTCCGGTTTTTCCTTCTGTGCGATAATGCGTAATTTTGTGTAACTTTCCCGAACGTCTGCATAATTACGCAACAGCAATTTATGCTTACTTCTCATTAGGTCTGGGCGGTAAATTCCGTTCTGTTCGTGGAATTTAGCGTTCCGCAGAGAACGGGAAATTGCCCAAAATTATGCATTCCGCGACTTCGCAAAATGTTTTGCTTGTTCGCGTTCACAAAATGCGTGTTCGCAAGATATTTCCCTCCAAGCACGCAAACAGCGATTGCGAACAGTAAAAAAGCTTCCCAAACAAGCAATTCCACGTGTTCGTGGAAATTCTGCGTGTTCGCGGAGATTTTTTACCGTTTTGCGGAGAATTGCGTAACGCAATTACGCAAATTTCGCCCACCCATACTGCTCATACAAGGGTTTCCGAACTATATAATCTGAGCCTTTCTGACATTTTCAGCGTCACTGCTATTTTTTGAGGGGTAGAAATACGTGTGGAACGCCCTATGGGTGGTGCAAGCTGTGTTATACAATGCTCTGGCTTCTAGAGGTAAATATTTGACTGCCAGTTGTTCAGAGTAATGTGGGAAAATATTTTAGTGCCTAAGACACAGTGTGCTGCCGCATGTAACACTGCCTTCAGGGGGCTAGCTGTGCTTCAGCAGGACCAGTCAAACTGACACACTCTCTAAAGACGTTGCAATTGAAAGTGCGCGCTGTTTGCCATTGCACTGACTTGTGCTTGCCGATTAAGGGCCTGCCTAGAATTTGCCAGAGCAAGACATTTGCCAAAAAGCGGCTCATGTCGTAATCAATGATGCACTCTTAATTTAGCAGATGTGACATTCAGATGTTTTTGACTGATGTTTTGCATCTGCATTACATTAAATATGTCTTTTTAATTAATATTATTTTTTTTATCAAGGAGGACACCAAAGGATTTTACGTTTTCAATGATGGCAAGTTTGTAGTCAAGAATACTGCATGGCTCGTTCCAAGAATAAACTGGTAAAGTGGATTGTGACGATGATGTATGGAAACACTTGGTCGGTAAAGGGTTGAGTTTCAGGTGGTTAGAGGTCACACATGGTTGCACCGTTTGTAAAATTAGGGCACAATGTAGCAGGTCTTGGGGAGAAGAAATCTTTAGAATGACCCGTGTGGCAACTATATATTGATGCTAAAAGATCTGTTATCTTTACGGTTCTGGTTAAAGAATACGGCGACGGTGTGGGCGATTAGAGAAGAGGTAAGGGGTTAGGATAATGTTATGGTTAGGTTGACAATTGGTTAGAGTTAGGGGTACAGATAGGATCAGGAAATGAGCCAAGGTTTAGGTTTGGGAGGGATGTGGGTTAGGGTATGCAACAGTAACAAGTATGTAACAGTAGAGGATAAGCAAAACAGTTAGTCTTAGGGTCTGCTTTGGGTTAAGGTACCTTCCAGCAAGAGTTAGATCCTATGGAAAAAAAAGTAATTTATTTCCGAAGGTGTTTAGCTTTCAGATTTTATGACTCATACACAGGGTGCATTAACATTTGAAATTGTGGCCTCTCACTTTTAAATTATTTTGTTGTCACTTTTTAAATAAAACATTTCTGGCATGATTCCCTGCACTGGGGGCTCCTCAGAGAAGCCCCCAGTACGCCCGGTAACAGCCTTCCAGGGTCTGCCAATAAGCTTGTGCTGCTGCCGACTCCAGGCACGATTCTGCCCTCCTGCTGCTAAGCTGAGCTCGAGCAGGGGATGGTAGAACAATAGGGTTGCTGTCACATGGAGGCGTGACCACCTCCCAGACAGGACTTAGTGTATTGAGCTGGGGTGGGCGCTTGCCAGCACCACCAGACTGCTTTGAAAGACACATTTGGTGCCCTCCATGTACATTCCAGTTGGAACCAGTTCTGGGGGCCCATGGCTTCCGCTCTGGAGCGAAACTGGACAAAAGACATGGGAGTATCCTCCCCTCTGTCCAGCTCCTCCTCTGTGAGGGATCCCTGAATCGTCACAACCCTTTTCATAGGGTACATAAGGGCTTACCTTGGGTGGCTCTTCAGATTCGTCGAGGGACAAGATTCAGACCCAAAACCACTTCAACTTCAACCATCTGGGCACCTTGGACTTCGACTGGAACCAAGACTGCATCTAGGAAGGCTCCTGCTGCTCCTGGTCTCTTTATCCTGCCAGCCTTCTGCGTCATCTGTGCCCATCCAGGTTCTTCTCCAGGCCTGTGGGCATCAAAGAGACCCGAAGTAGTGAAGGAGTCACTCCCCAGCATCTGCAGGCTCCATAACTAAGCTGACCGGTCTGCGGCTCCTGACATCCAATGGACTTCGAAAGGTTCAGCAACACAGGTGGTTGTTCTGCAACTCCATCGAGGCTTGACCTGTACTCCCTGTAATTTTGAAGACAGTATCCCTCGTCGGAACTGCTGAGACCAGACCCCTGTGCACCGCATCCACTTGCCATTGCCTAGGCTTGTTGGCTCAGCACTCCAGAGACCTTTGAGCTACAAAAAGCTCCAACCTCCAACATCTCTTCCTGTCAAGTTTAGCGTCCGTACCGTATCCCCTGCACCGTAGGCCTTCTTCTATTGTTGGCTGCTCGAGGTTCTCTTGAGACTTCTGTCTTCGGCCTGAGGGTCCGCCTGGGAGTCTTCTCTTGATTCAGTGGGCTTTTCTCATGCTTGGGGCCTGCCCTGACTCTCCTACACTTGGTGAATCCCTTGGACCTTGCGGGTCCCAATGTTGCTCCTTCATCGTTTTCCATGTTTGTTGCTACTGCCAAGAACTTGTTGGTGCTACCCCTAGACACCGACTCCCTGGGTCTTGATTTCCGATGTGGGACACCTTGTGAATGTTTTCTAGTCTTCCTCAGGGTCACCTGGTCCGCACAGCTGCAGTGACAAGCGCACCGCCATCACTCCTGCATCTTCTGTCATCGGTGGGCATTGCTCTTCCTCTGAGTGGCATAGACTCTGTGCCCTCTGCTTGTATGTTCTTCTCTTCAAGAATCCACCATTGGATTCCACCGGACTCTTGCACAGTCTTCGCCAGCGACATCTTTTCTGAAATCCTTCTTTGCGCACTATGGCGGTTTCCGACGTCACTTGGCACCTATGCACCCGGCTTTCCTGGTGTAGGTATCCTGGTTCCTGGGGTATGCACGGGTGGGGTGACTCTCCAACCTTCTGGGTCTCTTCAAGGTCCAGTGTCTTCTGGTCTTCAAGGTGTCTTCTTCAAAACTGCACCTGCGACTTTCCTGTTGACTTCTATGGAGTATGCGGCTATGTTTCCACTCTGCACACAGCCTCCGTGGGTTCCTAGATACTTACCTTGGGTGGTTTCTTGTTTCCCAGCTCTTCTGGGTCTCCTGGTCCAAGTCCTGACTTCGGTCACAGTTCTCATTCCACTTTCTTAGTATATGGCTTGGTCGCCCACTGGAGACCACTGTGTATTGTGCTTACTTACCGGTTTGCAATTGATGTATTGTGTGTATTTGTGTTGATATCTCTGTGTAGGAGATATACCAATGTGTTAGTCAATGTTGTGTACAAAATAGACATATTTTTATAACTGCATTGTGTGGTTCTTTTTCGTTTAACCTACACTACGTGATTAGATCTGGTAAAACAAGCTGCTTAATACTGCTTCTGAACTAAGCCTGAAGACTGCTGCCCCCCAGCTACCACTTAAAGAGATTTCTAAGGGTGTCTACGACCACTAAAAGCACCATAAGGGTTTCCTAGATTAGTGCAAGGTGCTTCACTTAAATAAGTGTGAACCATATACTAAGCCAGCCTCCTACAAATTTTTATTTTATTGGAAAACCATGTTCTTCCATATTATCACTCCTTACTCTTCCTGTACACATCCTATTCATCACATCAGTTCTTTGATTCTTGCAGGTTGGTGTGAAATAAACCCAGCGTAGTAGTGCTTAAATGCTTATTCCGTCCCCCAACTCATACACACAGGTATGGTAGGCATGTTGAGGGCAAAACATATGTACTGGGATTTTCAGAGGATAGGTGCTATTTGACTTGCTTGGACTGAGGAAAACACAAAGGTGATGTGGAATGCTTGCAAAAGTTGGTCCACATCCTTTTGGGCGGGGTGCAAGCAGTGACAGAGTACTAGCACTTATTGATTTACTTTGAAGATTGTCCAGAACATAATACTGACCAACAGCAGTGAACACTTAAAACAGAAAAGGGGAAGGAGGAGGGGGGGAGAGGGGGAGTTAGGAAATAACCAAGATCACCACTACTTCCCAACTAGAACGCATTCCACCATCATGAAAGATGCGACCCATTAAGGGTTTTGATTGACTACTCAACCTGTCCCAGGCTTCGAAGGGTCAACACGTATGCCTGTACGAATGGCTGCCATGCATGAATCTAGCCCAGATAAACGGTACACATGATCCCTCAATGGCCTCCTGGTTCATCAATAGCATTGTCATCAGGGTGGGGGTCAGGAATGTTTTTAGGTTCATTTTTAAAAACTCTCACTTTTAATAGACATATTACTAAAGCATGATGCACTGTCATTTACAGACTGCACATTTCCATTGAAATAGCCACAAACTTTCCTAAAGACATGCAGTTTTACTGATAAAACTATATAGCGTATGAACGATAACGGGTAAATTGAGTTTCAGGAAATATTTATCATTTGCCCATCACCAAGTAAAGTGTTCTGATTTATTTTGATCCTATTAAATATTTGTTTTCATCACACATCATTACTTAAAAAAGTGCTTTCCCAACTACTGAAATATATTTTGAAATATTTGTACAGTTCATTTGCACGGTATTTTAATGTTTTTGTTTTTAAAATAAACTGACATCCTATAGCCTTTTATTGCACACAGCATGAGTGTCAGACAGTTCACTTTACTTTTCTTTCTGTGACTGAAAAATTAGAGGATTTTGTAAACACTTCCTCAAGATAAAAAAAGGAACAATATGTAATAAGACATAAGCAGATGTCTGACCTCTGTCTTTGAAAGCACAGCAAGTGTTACAAGATTTAATGGCATTGTTATGGTTTTGGTTTTTTTACTTTCTTACTTATAAGTACACCTATTCTTTGTCAGTTGGAGTCTCTTGCCAGACCAGGCCAGTAGTCCTTAAAAATAGCTCACCCTAATACATCTGACTCACCATAGTATGTGGGCAAGTAGATTTTTCGAGTTCTGAGTGGTAACCAAAAAGGTTGTTAATAAAAGACTACAATATTAGAAAATTGCAAAACAACTGTGGATGCATAAGGAATCCACCATAAAAGGTCCTGATGGAAGCCACGAGACTGTGGTAGCAAGGTGGCTGAATATCTTGACCATTTGATGCCTGGGACATAATCTCCCATTGGGCGTCCCATCTTGTTTCTAATTTTACCAAGGAGCAACTTTTTTCATGTAAACTCTAGATAACTCCTTAGGTCATTTTAATTTTAGGATCCCCTCCATCAGATCTAAAACAGCTCCCTTGTGTTCACAAGATAGAGCCAGTGTGTGTGTGACAATGGGTCCCAACATCAGGACTTAATGATGAAGCATTCCTCTGTCTGATGGTGAGAGTCCTATAAAAACACAAGATGAGTGTCAAGGGATAAGTTATCTTTAGTTTGGATTTGATAACTTAGCATTCACGGGGCACCTCTTTCATGTTGCTGCAAAAAGGTGGATTCCATGCACTGTGATTTGGATAAATAAGTTCTAGATTTCTGTAAGTCAGGTACAGCGCCATCAATTGATAAACATGTAGAATGTCATACTGCTTTTAAAGAGCATCAAAAAAGGAAAGTCAAGTAACATATTAAAGCATATGGCTGACTTTTATAAATTACCTGTTTAATCCTATAAGTGTAGTGGATGAATGATTCACATGCACCACATTATCCATATATATGCATCACATTATCTATATATTTCAGTGGATGTGAACGGTACGTCCACCACACTAAAGAAGAAAATCCTTCTGGTGCTGGCTGTTTACAAAATAATGCCAGGAATCAAGCAAGGTGCTTCCCCTAGGGCACAGAAAGCCTACGCTAAGCTTAAACAAGCATTTACAATGCAACGGTCTCGCCTTTGCAAAAGTTAGAGCTATTGGCATTGTAAATGACAAAATTTGTATTTATGTGTTGGTTTTGAAAACAGGTAAATAAATGGCATTGTCATTTACAATGCCAATAGCTTAATCTATCGCAAACGCGAGACCTAAAAACATTCCCCCTACTTGAGAAGTAAGGGCACCTCGCAAAGAGAGCAAAGGTTCAGATCAACAAAATACTGACATATTCAATCAGACTCGAGACGAGGACCCTCAATTTTCAGGTGTCTCATTCTCTGCTACTCTCTCTTAACTTTGCCACATGTAGAAAACAAGTTCGGCTCTTTAAGACTGCACCCAACCACCAAACACATACAAATGGGGAATGCAGCGCTCTTAGACCCCTGCACATGCAGGACGCATCTCCAGTGAGTACGGAAGTCGCACTGACCACTTTAAGATCCAGCACGCCGTCCTTAGCTTCCTGTAACAGGGTGACGAACTTGGTAGTGAGCAAACCCAGGCTCTTCTCGTGGCGGCCGGAAGTGCCGCTCTGGCACTCAGTGGCAGCGGCCATCCTCCGCGCTCGCCTTCACGAGCCCTCCTGCGTCGCAGCCTTCTCTTCAGTCGGGATCGTACACGGCTGCCCCGTGCGGAGCAGTAGAGACAGCACGCGAGCCCTGGCAGAGCTTTCACAGAGGAAGTGACGTCGCAGCCGCTCACGGTTGCCAGAGTAACAGGATTGTTGGCCCGTGTATGGCATGAAAGCTGCCGTGCTATTTACACCTGACTCGTGTGCTGAAACTATTCCTAGTTTTCAACTTAGAAGTAAGAAGAATGGCAGCGCCTGTTGAGGGGAGGACTCAAGCCCTACACTCCGTGCCCGTTAGGAGGCTCCGGGCGGGGACTCCTAGGAGGCAGCAGTGAACTACAGGCACAGGGTCCTTACCTCTTCTGTTCCGGTCCATCAACGGCGCGCCGTGGCAGCCAGCGTCCAAGACCAGCGTCCCTCGGGTCAGAGTGAGTCCAGGCTCGGCCGCTGGAGGAGGCTCGGTCCCGTGTCCACTGGCAGCAGCTCAAACGAGGAGCCTACTCTCCAGCTGCGCCTCCATTCAGCCAGGCCCAGGAACAGATGGGGGAACAGACCAATGACCGTCCGTGGCTGGGGGTGGGGAAGACGCGCAGGAAATAAAAGAAATTACTCTTTAAAGCCCCGTCCCTTTCAGACTGGGTGCCCCGACTTCCTGCTGGGGTAAAAGGTTCCTTATCTTCTTTATGGGGCCATCTGGACCCTTAAAGAAGATAAGAAACCTTTTACCGCAAACGTAAAGCAAGGAACCCAGTCTGAAAAGGACGGGGCTTAGCGAGAAAGGAGAACGTCACTAGGACCTCTTCTCCAATGGCTGGCCACCGTTTAGGAGGCCACCCAATGGAGAAGAGGGGCGGGGCTTAACCCTCGCTAGTGAAGTACTCCTAAAAACATAAAATCTCGCAAGCTCGACTTCGCATGTGCGCAGTACGCCAAGCGAGACCTAAAAAAGAAAACAAATCTATAAAAAGTGGGGGACTGCCTTCTCTTCCCTGGAACTGGGCCTGTCCTCACACCCAAACTGCAACATCTGTCTTTCTGTCCACTCCCCCTCCTCCCACTCTCGGCAGATTGGGAAAGTTTAGCAGGAGGCCTACTCAACGACAGGGAAAATTTGCTTTAACAAAAGGAAAGGGTGGGGCGGCCTGCCCAGGCCTCAGGTCATGCTCCCACCCCATAATATTCATAGCAGTCTTCTTGCTAGGAGAAGCTTTGGGAAATCTCGAGGAGTTATCCAACAATCTGATTCTGGGGGCAAGGGGTGGGGGGTGGGGGCAGGAAAGCCCCCTAGACAACAAGATTCTTTTTGTTTTGTTAAAGGAAAATATGGTGCAGAGTAGCCCACCGAGGCATTGGGCCTTACCCCCATATCTAGGGGTCCCCACAGTCTTTCTCCCTCCCATTCTGGGAGGTGGGGGAGGGGAGAAAAAGCCAAATGAACTCCAGGGTTCATTTATAGGAAAAAATATAGGTTAGGTGGCCCACCTCGTCACACCTCCATTTCCTCCCACCCCTAATGCCCCAACAGTTTTTCAGATATTCTGTGGGGAGATTGGAGATTTTACCCTACCAATCTGCACTGAGGGGGTAGAAAACCCACTGGATGCCAGAGATGTTACAATTTTAAAAAACTGTGTGGGGCTGACCAATCATTAGGCCACCTCCTCACCACGAAGACCCCAGTAGTCTTTCTGCCCACCTTGGCATTGAGTATCGCCATGGCAAGTAAAAGGAAATGTTGATTCTTTTGGGTGTAATTCTGACATATGCACTAGGAGAGAGGGGTAAATATCATTTTCCTCTCACTTGCCATGGTGAATAGCTGCAGTATGTTGGCTCTGCATCAACCAGGAAACTCTACAATCTCTGGGCATTCCTGAAACCTAATGACCCAGGCTAATTCATTGTGGCTTTGTTTGTGTGGATCCCACTCTGTTTTTTCCCGCAGAATGTCCTGCAAGCGTCAAACTTTGACTAAAATTCCACATATTCTTCACATTTCTATGAAGGAAAGAAAGTTCTGGAACAGTGGGAACCATAAAAATTCCTAAAATAAGTCGTTCCCCTACTACATCTGCTAAAAACAGCGCCCTATTTGCACCCTACATGCATTATTGGCTGATAAAGTGAATGTATTATTCATATGACCTTACGGAAATATGACTTGCTGGATGTTGGTTCATATTTGGAGCATTCTTTTTTATTATGAACGATACATTATGTTACAAAAATAATACAAGACGATTGATGCTTCTTGTACAACTCGATTTTCCTGCCTCATTCAGTAGAACCTGAGTTGCAGATGTCACAAAATGCTAAGTATTTTCTGTGATTAACCTGCTCAGAGCCTGCATCCAGTTGGACCTGCCGTTTTTGTTCCAGACGTGCACCAAAGTCCTTCGGCAGGTCTCCTCAGAAGTTGCAAACATAGGGAGAATAACTTCACAGGAGAGTACTGGCTGCACGAGAAATCAATAGAGAGCAGACTTGGATAGAGCGCTGCCCCACAGTTCGCAAAGGCTTTGCTCCAGAAGCAAAGGGACCTGGGGACCTCTTCAGACGTTCCCGCCGCTCCGGGGTGAAGCAGCCTCCACTGCAACGAAGGAGGATGAGCGCCACTCCTTCAGTGTCCAAGGTCTTCCAAACCAGTCTTAGAATTTACTGTGGCCAAACAGACTTTTAAAAATAGGAACATGTAAGCGTAAAAGGCACTCTACGCTCACAAAGCAGGGAATCATTCTTGATAGACATTGTAGAAAAACCCCAAGAGACGGGAATAAGGAATTTTAAGAAAATCACCTGGGGACAGGGCTTTAGAGCCAGCCAGCACCAGACAGGTTTAAATGCTGCAAAGGCAGCGACAATTACATGAACTGATTATGAAGCATTTGATTGCACACGCACACGAATATAATAAGTGGGACATAGAAGAAAATTGGTATTTCAGACTATCAATCACATACAATTTTTTATTAAGGTTTGGCACAAGGGCAAGACGATGCAGTGCACCGTGGCTTGAAAAGATCTCACATTAACTTGCTGGTCAAAAAGCTATCCCTTCTTTAAATAAATAAAAACAAGCCACATAAGACAGAGGAAGGAGAGTGCAGTCATGCTCCCTTCAGAAGCACAAGAACGACAAAGGCATGATTTTAAGGCTGCTCTATGAGTTTACAATCTGAGGCGGGCATGAAGGGTTGGAAGGCGAGAGGTATGGGTGAAGTCAAACCTTATTCAATGCAAAAAAGTGTCAGGAAAATACTTAGGAAGGGAGGTCAGCAGCCCAAACATTTTATTACTAAATGGACGTGGCTTTAGAAACCTGTGTTGTGAAGCCTTTCATCCCTTACTGTTTAGAAACTATCTACCTGAAAGTGTGGAGTGTGCTCAACAGATTGCAATTACAGATGGTCTCGCAGCAAGAAACTCTGCTTCAACAATTTCTCTTCAAGCCACATAGCAATGAAGACAACCAAACGGTAAAGTCTATGTACTGACCATAGAGTAATGCGTGATGTATGGTCAGTAGGAGAGAACAAGTACAAGACTCTGTGTAAGAGTATGACTGGATGTTCATATCAGGGCGCTCAAAGCGATGGAGGAATTTAAATGTAAAAGGTTTCCTTCTGAAGGAGCGACAGAGCACAACACCTCTTCAACTTATATAGGAAGCAGCCAGAAGAAGGACATCTTTATGTCAATGCCTATCCTGTGAACCAACAAATATGCCCATAGTCAGGGCTTTAAGTGGGTGGGGAGAGAGAGAGGCTCTCAAAGAGGCGTGGCCAATGTAATTTAGGGCATGGCTTATAAACAGGTAAGCAAAAAATCTTTGCTTAGCCTAGTGAGCCGCCCCACTTGTATTTTGCTGTTGCTATCATTGCATCCAGATTTATGATACAAGTGACACCATACCTACAAGTCAGGACTATTGGCTTTGTCAATGGTTGTTAGTTGCATAAGATAAATAGCTTGTATTTAATATTGAAAAAGCTTCCACTTAAAGCCCAGGTGAAACCACGACGATTTTGCTGCTCCTGAATTTCAAAAGAAGAAGGGAAATCCAGAGAGAAATTGACTCTTTCAAATACTCCCCTTCTCCTACAACGCTCACCTGGCATGACATCATGCCGTAACCTCTCCACTCGTTATAAGTGAGCACTGAGCAGTGTGAGCACGCGCACATCGATGTGCCTGCTGTCACTGCAGTTCAGAAACAAACGGACTGCCTGTGCCAGGGCATAAAACAGAGCCTGATAGGGACCCGTTTCGCGGCCCCCTTTAAAAAACTGCTGGTGCTCAGCACAGGTGAGACCCGGTTCACTTAAAGCCCTGCCCATAGGGCTACCTTGTGACAGGATCCTCCTCAACTTTATTCACGAGACAAAGGAGTCATGTTAGAGTTATCAGAGAATCAGAGAAAAGTAACGCCACCACTGGGCAACGCAGCCCAACAATGGAACCTTTGTAGGAATGAGAAGTAGCTGCCGGTAGAGGTAGAAGACAGACCTGAAAGACAAGCCAAGGTTCATAATCCATGGATGAATGCGACACTGCTAAATGGCCCAGAAAAATCAAAGAGAGGACATACAGAAAAAGCAACAGGCAAACAAGAAAGTAGTAGAATTTAAAGGATACAGTGCAAACCCCAACGCTGCCACAATCTATATATTTAATCTGTACCTAGTCACCTTAAATACTTGGGATTATTTGACACAGAGGCTAAACAGAGGCTGCACAACCCATCCTTCCCCTTTGACACCTATAGTAGGCAATTCAGATTTTATTCTGGGGCTGGATAGATGGAGGGTGCTAACTCCTTAGGGATTTCTACCAAACTGGCATTATCAAACCAAGATTTTACGTCCATGTTACAGATACCAGAAAGAGAACGATACCACTACCACTAAATGTGTCACCAAGTCTCTCATGAGGATGTTAAATGAGCAGTTACCCAGCCCCTACTCACATTTGTGAAGTTTTTTCAAACACCACAACATTTGGTCTTGAATCACAGCCACAAATAATCATATCAAGCTTAGCTAGCTGAGAAAAATACTTAGAAACACAATTTGATCAAAAACAACGGGAAATGATTTATCTGCAACACAAACTTTGCGTATCGGTCACAGGGTCGAAAGCCCCTACATAGGATATTATACAGGTTGCATTACACCCCTACCAGAATGCATATTATGAATCTGACACACTCTGAGCTCTGCTGGAGGGGTGTGGAGACCACTGTTCCACATCTACTATGGTCATGCCCTAAACAAAAGACTATTTGGTCTTCTATTCTCTCACGCTTCTTGTGTGTCTCCTGCACTGCTGCGTGTTGGAGGAGCGCTGCTTATCTTTTAATATTTTAAGGCTTTTACATTGATTTTATCTTTAAGGAGGTCTCTCACCTGTCTGGTTCGGGTGGAGAGGGGCTCCTGACTTGCCTCATTGTCACAGACATTTTTATTCGTCCTACTTGGGAAGCTGCTAGGCGACATCTTCAGGGTCGATGGTCTAGTCTTAGACCGACCGGTCCGACCTCCTACTTATGGAAGCCGCAAGCCCGTCTGTGTCCAGACCACGGCCAGCATCAGCCATGCTGCTCAAATTTTGAGCTGGACTCATATTACTTGGTCCAGGGACCAGCTGCTGTACATGAACAAAGCGGCCTGCTCGGGTAAGGCCAAGGCAGACCTGGGGACAGGAGCCTCGGAGTGCTGTTGCAGCACTTGCACGTTTAAGCTAGTGGTTAATGGAGGGAGGAATAGAGGCAATATTGCCGCCGCTGCACCCCCTTAGCCAAAAGTATTAATATCAGGGCCTACTTGATCAATTGTAGGTCTTTGCCTAAACATGCAGAGGATATCTGGCTCTCCCTGGAAACAAACTTCTGGGATCTCATGTTATTTACAGAAACTTGGCTGAGGAAGGGCACAAACCCTGACCTGATGCTGGCGGAACCCGACAACCTTTGGATCAGGTGCACTATTGGGGGGGGGGGGGCAACAAGATAGGTGGGGGTGTAGGAATTATCCTCAGGGACGGTGGGGAGATCTCCACTAGGAGAGTGGAGCACATGGGGAACATTGAGGCTCTGACCTTCTGCGTTAGAATCTCATCCTCCTCCTCGGTGGCCAGAATGTTAGTTTACAGACCCCGGCACCCCTTCTAGCCACTTGTAAGAGCTTTGCGACATCACCGCTAAACTCGCTGAAGTATGCCAATCTTACTGTGCTTGGCGACTTCAACGTACATGCGGATGATGAAAACTGTTCCCAGGCCTCACTGTTAGTGTAAACTTTAGAGGGTCTAAATCTTTCGCAATTGGTTACCAACCCATCTCGTACTGCGGGCCATATGTTTGACTTAATTTTTTCCAACAACACTACCCTTACAATGGAGGCATCTTTGCGCCTGACTTGGTCGGACCATTTCTTGGTACCGTTCAGCTTCAGTTTAGAATCCAGGCCGACTAAATACTTGTCGATCACTGACAAAAGAAGAAACTGCAGAAAGGTCACCTCAGAAGCTATGGGCCTATACTTCAAGAAGCTATCCCACAGATGACTGGTGATCCTGACAGTGATCCATCCAGCTTTAATTGCTGGGTTACCTCTGCCTTATACACGGTCGCCCCTCTCAGGCCAGTGACTTCTTCTAGACGGAAACCCTCAGCCCCCTGGTTTTCCACGGAACTACGAACAGAGAAAGTCCTATGATCTGGCTGCTAAATGCTTCTATAAAGAGGCTCTGAAAAGATTCCATAGGCTAAAGCGCAGCATGATGAGGTAATCTTTTTCTAACCAAATCAGTATATCAGACAACTCAGCCAAAGAAATGTTTTAAATTGTCAAGAGCTTTACCAATCCCGCAGCTTTGGATAGTACAGTTGTGCTCTCTCCTACTCTCTGCTCTGGCCTGTCAGACTACTTTGAGGAAAAGATCCAAATTATCTATTCCGCCTTCCATTTACCGGCGTCTCCCTCCTCCCAAAGTATAACTTCCGACTCCCCCGGCACCTGGTCAGAATTCCGCACACTGCCTTTGGAAGTCACTCCGGGAGCTGTCCAGTTGAAAGTCGGGCTCACTAGGAGATCCATGCCCTGCTCGGTTCTTCACATTTTTGGCCCCTTGGCTTAATCAGTTTCTGAACCAGATTCGGAGCTCCTCCCTGAAAACTGGTATTTACCCAGTCGCCTGGAAACAAGCATTTTTGCTGCCTTCATTAAAGAAACCACAGGCTGATCCAGCGGACCACAAGGATTTTAGACCCATTTACCTACTGCCAGCACCGGCGAAAATTCTGGGGAAGGAAGTCCAGAAGCAACTGGCAGTTTTACTAGAAACGAACAGTCACTTCCATGACTCGCAATCGGGTTTCAGAGCTAGGTAAAGCATGGGGACCGCACTCCTTGAAGTCTCAGAAACAATACATCTGTGGAGCAGGGCGCTTCAGCGATGCTGGTGTTACTTGACCTATCCGCATTGTTCAATACTGTGGCCCAACCGATTCTGTTGAGAGATTGAGACAAGTGGGAGTATGGGAAATAGCTTGGTCTTGCTTTCTGTCGTTCCTGGAGAATCGGTTGCAACAGGTGTTTCTACGTCCTTTTGTTTCATCCCAGAAACCCCTTGTTTGCGGGGTTCCCCAGGGTTAGGCCCTGAGCCCGCTACTATTCAATGTCTACCTTGCCCCACAGGCTACCCTGGTGAAGACATGGGGTGTGAGGGTAGTCTCCCATGCTGACGATACACAGCTGGTGTTCTCTGTCAAAGAACACTCAGAGGCGGCCTTTCACAACTTTAAGCAATGCCTGAAATACATTTCGGCTTGGATGAATGAGAAGTGCTTAAAGTTTTTAATGCCGAGAAATCTGAGGTCTTGTTTTTCAGTCAGGTGGATCCTCCATCGTCAAGTCTGTGGTGGCCCTCAGAGCTGAACCCACCACCTAACCCACTGGAATCCGCCATACATCTGGTGTTCAAATTTGATAATGACCTCTCGTTCAAGACACAGATGCGCCATGTCGCTTCCAAGTGCTTCTGGAAGTTAAGCGCACTCAGGAAATTTTTACATTTCCTGCCGGAAGACTGCAGGAAGACAATGGTCCATGCCCTGGTGACCTCTCAGCTTGACTATGCGAATAGCCTGTATCTGGGGATGCAAGCATATCTTGTGCGCAGGCTGCAAGTAATTCATAACGCTGCGGCCAGACTGATTAGGCAGGTGCTGCTTCGCCATCACATTTCCCCACATTTGCGGAAACTGCATTGGCTTCCTGTTAGCAGGAGGATTGAGTTTAAGTCACTCACTCTGGCCTACAGAGCCACCAGGGACTAGGGCCTCGGTTATCTCAGGCAGAGATTGCAAGTATACCATCAAGAGCGGGCCCTGAGATCAAACCATCTGCGACTTATGCGGGCTTCCGGCTTTTTCAAAGCCAGGATAGGTGGCAGTTCTTTCGCGGTGAAAACCGTGAAACTGTGGAATGCTACGCCCGTCGACTTCCGTATGTTGGATTCTGAACAGGCTTTTAGGAAAGCATTAAAACCTGGCTTTTCAACAAGTCGTAATTGACCCGCTTTGACCCCGCTTACTGAGTCTGCGACTAGTGCCAGGACACCTCAGCTAAGGTAGCCGTGCACTGTATAAGTTTGCAATATTATTATTATCATTATAAAATAAATTGAAGAGATAGACTTGACAGACAAAACAATGTCAGCTTTACTGTAGATGGCATTTACCCACTACATTCTACATGAGGCAAGATAATAGCATCTCCTTCTTGCGGGAAAGCAAACAGCAATATGGCTGTGGGGAAAATCTGTTATTTCTACATAAGAACTCTGGTTGCCGAGACGATGGCAATAGATAGCCAACAAGATGACTACCGACCATCTGAGAGATGAACCTAAGGAACCCGTTCCTTCAGCACCTTAACAAGGACAATAGAGGCCTTACATGCCCAACAAGATTAAGTGCTCTAGGGCCTCTTGGCCCCAGATGACCACTCCAGTAATTAATGTTAAGGACATGTTTTTACCCATGGGATACACTGTTATTACTGGCAGAATGCGGCTTGACCAAAGTGAGAAAGGAGGGGTGAGTGTGGGCGGTTTTGTGTAGTGTTTTATTGTTGGCAGAACACGGCCTAAGTGAGTTACAAAATCCAAACAACATTATTGAACAAAAGGATGTAGTGAATGTGCTGTCCAAGACAATGAGATTTAAAAACATTGTCCTTTTATCAAACAGTATCCAATCTAACCACAATCCAGGAGCACAGCTTCAAGTAGATCATGGAAGGAAACAGACCATGCAATGTAACACAGATGTGATATGTGACTACCTTTGCACAGTGAAGCAATGGCAGTTCGTCCAGACTGTAAAATGTTATTCTACTGTTACAGACACTTTAATTCACCTACGAACAGAAGACTTTTAGTTTATTAATAGCTGCCTAGAAGAAGAGAGTGGCCCCTCCTGACTTTGGAGTAGTAGCGGAATCGAATAGTTTTCTTACCTGTCGGTGTAGTTTTGCAGCTTGAAGATCTTTCTGGATTCACTATGCTGTGCATTATTCCGCGGTCTTGTGGTTGGGTCCGGATTCGTAGTCTTTTCTTTGTTTTTTTTTGTAGCCCAGGTGGGCGTCGGCGTCACACCCCTTTGGGTGTATTTCCGGTGACGTCGGCATGCTTCCTGCGGAAGCTCCCACTCTTGGGCGCCATCTTCGGGTTCTTTTTTTCCGTGTTTCTTTCTTTTCCGAAGTAATGGCAATGTTCTATTCAGGTGATATTTTACCGCTTTGTACCTTCAAAGTCTTTTCCACTTTTCTATTTCCACCTCTTCTCTCTCCAGCCTCATCTTTCTGGCGGAGGTGGGTGGGTTCGCTAGTGAATCCAGAAAGATCTTCAAGCTGCAAAACTACACCGACAGGTAAGAAAACTATTCGTTTTGCAGCGTGAATCTTTCTGGATTCACTATGCTGTGCATAGATTTTGTAGCGGTTTCTCATCTCTGTGGCGGTTGGGTGGAAGATGAGCGTTGGGTATTGAATATGTGCTGTAGCACCTTCTGTCCAACTTGAGCTTCCTTGTTCATCTGTATGTCCACACAGTAGTGCTTCGTGAACGTGTGCACCGAAGCCCATGTTGCCGCCAGGCATATGTCTTGTATGGGTGTGTTAGCCAGGAAGGCTATTGTAGCCCCCTTTTTCCTAGTGGAGTGGGCACGTGTCCCCTCTGCTAGCTCTTGTCCTGCACGCTTGTGGCAGAGTTGAATTGTCTGTGCGATCCATCGTGCAATGGTCTTTTTGGTTACTGCCTTTCCCCATGTAACTGTTGGCGAATGACACACAGAACTGTTTTGTTTTCCTGTGTCCCTTTGTCCTCTCAATGTAGTGCATGACTGCCCTTCTGGCGTCCAGGGTGTGCAGAGCTCGCTCTGCGGCAGTTATCGGTTTTTGGAAAAAACTCGGTATCTGTATAGACTGGTTCATGTGAAATTTAGATACCACCTTCGGCATGAAGTGTGGGTCAGTCCTCATCACAACTCTATCATTGTGTATTTGTATGTAGGGCTCTTGTAGCGTCAGAGCCTGAAGCTCGCTTACTCTGCGTAAGGACGTTATTGCAACCAGGAAAGCTGTTTTCATAGTTAGCATCTTTAAGGACGCCTTGTGGATTGGTTCAAAGGGCTCCTTCATGAGCTCCGTTAGGACTACGTTTAAGTTCCATGCAGGTGGCGGCACCCGCTTGGGTGGTGCGATCCTTTTCGCTCCTTCTAGGAATCTCTTCACCACCTGTGATGTGAAGAAACTCCTGCAAGTTTCTCCCCTTGTGTAGGCGACTATCGCTGCCAAGTGAACTCTCAAGGAGGATGAGCTAAGGTTCTTCTCTAGCAAGTGCGTCAGGTACTTTAGCACTGTGGAGTCCTTCTTCATTTTATTGTGAAGTCTTTCTTGTCTGCACCATATTGTGAACCTTTTCCATTTCGCAACATAGCACTTCCGAGTGCTAGGTCTTCTTGCCTCCCGAAGTACCCTCAGGGTACTTTCTGGCAATCTTAAATGTGCGAACTCTATGTCCTCAGGAGCCACGCTACTAGGCTCATGTTCTCTGGCTCTGGGTGGAGCACCTCTCCGTTCTGCATGGAGAGTAAGTCTTTCCTCCTGCTGAATCTGTGGGGTGCACACTGTGTCATCTCCATGATCTCCGACTACCATGTCTGCCTCGCCCACTGTGGTGCGACCAGTATCAGTGTCATGTTGCTCGCTCTGCATTTGCTCAGTACTCTGTGCATCAGTGGTATCGGGGGAAAGGCGTAGGCAAATGTCCTTGACCAATCTATCCATAGGGCATTCCCTAGTGATCCTTCCTCGGGCTGCCTGGATGCGAAGTTTTGGCATTTTGCATTCTGGCGTGTGGCAAACAGGTCCACCGATGGAGTTCCCCACCTGTCGAATAGGCGCCTTGTCTCCTGAGCATTGAGCTCCCACTCGTGGGATGCCGATGTCTGCCTGCTGAGCCAGTCTGCTTGTATGTTGTCCTTCCCTGGCAGGTGTATGGCTAGCAGGTCTATCTTGAGAGGGATGGCCCATCTCCATATCTCCTGCGCCAGCGTTGAAAGCGGGGCTGACTGTGTGCCCCCCTGCTTGTTGATGTAGAACATCGCAGTGGTATTGTCTGTTTGTATCAACACCTTGTGTTTGTACAGTCTTGTTTGAAAGGCTTTCAGTGCAAGGAAGATTGTCTTCAATTCTAAGTAATTGATGTGCTTTGTCGCATCGGTTGGTGTCCACAGACCCCTCACCTTGAGCTCCTCCATGTGAGCGCCCCATCCCTTCAGGGATGCGTCTGTGGTGATGGTCACTGTTGGCGTTGGGGGCGTTAGAGGCTTTCCCCTTGCTATGTTCTCCATGGTCCACCATGTCATCTCCTTCTGCACTGCGTGCGTTACAACCACTAGATCCTCCCAACTGCCTGTAGCTTGTGACCATTGCTCCTGTAGCCATTCTTGAATGGGTCTCATGTGGAGTCGTACATTCGGTACCAGGTGGATGCATGATGCCATCATCCCCATGATCTTGCTCGCAGTCCTCACTGTCCGAGCTTGTCCCTTCCGGTAGAGGCGAGTTTCCTTCACCAGCGCCCTCGCCCTCTTCTCGCTGGGGAACACCTTGCCCTGTAAGGTGTTGATCTGTGCTCCCAGGAAGATCTTCACTTGTTCTGGCTCCATTGATGATTTCTTCCAATGGATGGAGAACCCCAGGCTTATGAGCGTGCTTGTCACTGTATGTGCGTGCATCTTGCATTTCTGGTATGAGTTTGCTTTCACCAGCCAGTCGTCCAGGTAAGGGTATACGTGTATCCCTTGCCTTCTTAGGTGCGCTGCGACTGCTGCGAGGCACTTTGTGAAAACTCTTGGTGCTGATTTTAGACCGAAGGCCAGTGTCGTGAACTGGTAGTGGCTTTCTCCGATGGTGAACCTGAGCATGTGCTTGTGCTTTCTGTTCATTGGAATGTGCAGGTATGCGTCTTTGAGGTCTATTGTGACCATGAAGTCCCCGATCTGCAATTGTGGGAGCACCTCTTGCAGGGAGGTCATTTTGAATTTTTGCGTTCTTATGAATTTGTTCATGAACCGTAAATCGAGAATGGGTCTTATTGTTTCGTCTACTTTTGGTACCAGGAAGTACGTTGAGTATACTCCTGTGTTTCTTTCCTTGAAGGGTACCCGTTCTATGGCCTGCTTCTGCAGGAGTTCTTTTGCTTCTTCCTGAAGGCACTGCAGCTGCTTCCTTGCTAGTGGCTTTCTTTTTGGTTTTCTGCTTGTTGGCCTCCCCTCCAACTCTATGCAGTATCCGAATTGGATAATGTTGAGGATCCATTTGTCTGATGTGATTTCTCTCCACTCTTGTAGGTGGAATCTTAATCTTCCTCCCACTGGTGTCATGTGGTCGTAGGTGTCTAGTTTGTCTTGATCCATCTGTACGTGCTGCCCCCTGGGGTCTTTTTTGTGGGCGGGCACACGGATTTTTTTGAAGTCACTTGGAGGTGGGCTGCTGCCCCCCCTCTTCTATTTTGTCCCCGTCCATTTCTCCCTCGAAAGGACTGGCCTCTTTGTTGGTACTGCCAGGACTGCTTCTGATGACCCTGCTGAGTCTGCGAGTCTGCCTGGTGCGTTTGCTGGAAAGCCTGGTGTGATGTACCTGGCTGGTTTCCGCCTCTCCCGCCGGGCCTCCGTGACGGGGTGCCCCTCTTATTCCCTCTGAACTGCAATGCTCCCATGGATCTTGCTGTTTCGTTATCTTTCTTCAGTTGGCTGAGCGTTTCATCAACTGTTGATCCGAAAAGCGTGCTGCCGTTGAACAGATGCTGTGTTGCACCTCCGGTTTGAAACCGGATATCCTGAGCCAGGCGTGCCTCCTTTCCGTGACGCCCATCATCATGAGCCTGCTGGCGGTGTCTGCCCCATCCAGGGCCGTCTTAAGGCAAGAGTTTGCCGCGTTTTTTCCCTCTTCAACCAGCTTTTCGGCTTTCTGTCTGGCATCCTGGGGCAAGTCCTTCACCAACTGCCCCAGTCCCTCCATGATTTGGTACATGTGCCTGTTTATCAGGGCGTTGGAATTAGCCATGCGCCAGTGGGTCGCGGCATTCCGTTCGATCCTTCTGCCCACCAGATCCATCCTTTTGCTCTCCTTATCCGGTGGTGGGCCCGAGGTAGTGGGTACGTTAGCCCTCCTCCTTGCTGTGGCCGTGAAAATGGAGTCTGCGGAGACCGTGCCCTGAATGTAGGCCGGGTCCTTAGTGGCATGCTTGTACTTCTTCTCAGTTCTGGGAGTTACTGCCTTGCATGTTGCGGGCTCCCTGAAAGCTTCCTTCCCCTGAGCCAAGACGCTCTCGAGCATTGGAAGGAACTGGCTCCTCGTTTGTGTTGGGAGCAATGTTTCTAGAAGGAAGTCTGCTTTCTGCTTCTCTTCGTCGAGCTTGAGCTTGAAAGCTGCTGCGGCAGCCTGTATCACCGAGTTGTAGGCCCCGATGTCGTCCGGCGGCGAGGGCCTCGAGGGGTAAGTGTCGACCACCTCCTCCGGGCTGTCGGTGTCGACATCTATGTAATCTACCTCCTGTAGGTCAGAGGGTGTCGAGTCTGCGTCTGTCCTGCTTTCCTCTTTCTCCCCATAGTTGTAACTATCGTAGGGATTCTCGTACTCCTCCTGGTCGTCGATCACCTCGACGTCCTGGTCTTGTTCCTCGACGACTTCGGCGATCTCTTCCTCCTCCTCGACTGCCTCCACCACCGGTGGCTTGGTCTTGTGAGGGATCGTGAAGGCCTTCATCTTTGCATCGAAATCTTTCTTTCTGCAGGATGTTCTCCATTTCGGCCTCGAGGCGCCTTCTCTTCTTCTCCATCTCTGCCGCGTGTTACGCGTCGGATGGGTCGGCCGTTCTTTTCGGCGGATGGTTCGTCGCCGTACCTTTCGGCGTAGAAGTTTTCGACGTCGACGTCGGACCGGATCTTGGGTCTCTGGTCGTCGTCGTCAGTTTCGGGTCTTTCTCCCTCGGCGTCGATCGATCCTTTTCGGGGACGATTTTCGACGTTTTCTGCTGATCAGCAGCCCTCGGCGCCGGGGACTCCTTCTCGGAGGATCCGCTGGGCCTGGGAGTAGTCGCGGACGCCGCCTTTTTAGGCGTCGGCGCTTTCGGGGTCTTGCCCTCGATTTTTCTAGACTCAGAGTCTCTCGGGTTCTTGGGGGCCGAAGAGTCTCCTACCTTGTCAGAAGTCTACGTGTAATCGGTCTCTACGACCGTGTAGCTGTCGTCTTCGGCGGCAGCGTTGTCTTCTTCCTCGGAGGACATCCCCAGCTCGTAGAGGGACGGAGTCGGGGCCTTCCCCTGCAGGGTGGCGTGTGCTACCCTCTGCCTCTTTCTCACACGAAGGGTCTTCGGGGCGAAGGCGGAACAGGCGTTGCAGTCTCCGCTTTCGTGGTCCACCGGTAGGCAAAGGTTGCATACCGGGTGCTGGTCCTTCTGCGCGTACTTGTGGTGGCAGTTACGGCAGAACTTGAACGGCGTGTTGTCCATCATCGAGCGTCCAGGGCCTCTCTGGTCGCGTGTTCGTCGACGGTCGTCGATGATCTCGATGAAAAACGCCTTCTCCTCGCGGCTTTTCGTCGATGAAGTCCCCTGTAGTCTTCAGATGACTTCTCCTCGTCTTTTCTGTATTTTCTTTCTTCTTTCTCCAAAAATGTCTGGAGCCCAAACGGGAACGATCCAGACCCGACCGCGGAAAAAAAGAATCTGAAGATGGCGCCCAAGAGTGGGAGCTTCCGCAGGAAGCATGCCGACGTCACCGGAAATACACCCAAAGGGGTGTGACGCCGACGCCCACCTGGGCTACAAAAAAAAAAAAACAAAACAAAAAAAAAAAAAAACCAAAGAAAAGACTACGAATCCGGACCCAACCACAAGACCGCGGAATAATGCACAGCATAGTGAATCCAGAAAGATTCACGCTGCAAAAATAAGACCTACTCTTTGCATGTACCATTTGTACATCTGTCTCTTTGTAAGGGGGATATGACCATGATCACGGTACGGACGGTTTAGTCCGTACCGTGAGACGGCGACCGGGAACCACAGGAGGAGGGATACCTAAATACGGCGCACTGCCACTAGAGAGACGCACCCGTTTCTAGCGAGCCTTTTTATTAGACGGATCCCCTTCCGGCTACCTCCTGACACACACCAGTAGTCAGAGTGCATAAATTCGAGAATTTTTGGCAATCAATAAGGCAGATTGCCTGGCCACTAGTACTTTCTACGCGACTATCGTTATAGAACTTACTGTTTCTAAATAGTCACATTGGACCTAACAGTGTCTCTCTCCTATATAAACGTCCAACATATGAATACTAGTCCAGACCTATGGTCATATCACTACGACTGAACCGAGCCCGAAGCCCTGAAGAGTCGTGTTGACTCAACTGTACACGACGAAACACGTGTCGGCTGGCTTTGTATGACATTCCTCAAGTCTGGAGAGAATAAACCAACGTCTTGCTGTAACCAAGAACACAACAAAGAATCTGCTTCTGTCTCTTTGAATACTCATCAGTCACTGTACTGTTTATGTGATACTGTACTGTAGTAGCGAGAGCATAACTGTATATAGTTGTTTAGTCCCTTGACTTCTTAGACGGTTAAGGGTGTTTTTCCGCCTGCTCTTCACGCACTACACACCAACCTGTCACTCTATACTTTGTAACGTATAACTGAGGTAGTGCGCCCGAGTGATCTGAATCTCAAAAAAACCCTTTCAATTGTTTCTCTTTGTAAGGGGGGTTTGGGGGATTTACTTTCTTTATCCACCCAACCACCCTTATATTTTTTACAATATAAATTTACCTTAACACCAGGATTAAATGGTCCAGCTCTAGACATTCTTCGATAATTCGGCACAACAACTCCACAAGCACGGGTCCTGCGAGGTAAAGATAGGCAGTCACCAGCTGAAGTCTTTGGAGGGATTGGAGTGACAAACTGAGGAACTTAAGGCTTGATTCACAAAACATGAGCAACGTGAACACAACTGATCAATAACTGCACACAATCAAAGTATACAAGCATTTACACATGCATAAGCTATGTATGGAACAGTATTCACATACACATATGACTGTTCATCTAACATTGAACGTACCTACTTTATGCATTACATACATCACGGATAAGAGGGTTATCTTAATTGAGAAACTAGTGAGAAACTACTTCATAATAACGTTATTTCGATCACCAGGATAATTAAAGTGCAATTTGAAACATAAAAGCATCTCAGCAGCATACATTAAACGAGCAATGTGATCCTCCTTGCCATCACCTTCACACGGTGTGTCAGTGAGCTTCAGAGTCTTTGTGTTAAATCACCCATACACCACCCTCTTCCCAGACAAACTGGTTCTGCGGACTCAGCTATCTTTTCTGCCTAAAGTTGTAATGTCATTCCATATTGATCAAACCATCACCTTGCAGGCGTTCTATACTCTGCCTCACCCCTCAAAGGAGTTAGGTGAAACTCCTTTGTTTGGACCCCAAGAGAGCGCTGAGCTTCTATACGGATCTTACCAAACAACACCAGGTGGATGTACAGCTCTTTGTGGGGTTCACTGGAACGAAAAAAAGGCAAGGCTTAGCAGAAGAGAACTATCTCCCCCTGGACCGTGCACTGCCCAAAAATCTGCTTCCCACTGACTAAAAAGCAGCTTCTGGATGACTGCATGCTCAGTCCACCAAGGTTGCTACTACAGCTTTAGCACGTGGAATCCCTGTCCTAGACACATGTCAGGCAGGTACATGGGTTCCTTCAACACATTCACAAAGCATTATTATCTGGACAGGCAGGTTTGCAGAGAGGGACACTTTGCCCATTCCGCCCTGCAAGGTTTGAGTATATTCACAGACCCTGTCTCCTATACATACCGCTTTGGTATGGTTGATTAATCTGGGGCTAGAAGTTTCTTTGGTAACGCTCTTTCTGGTAGAGACTCTATCTAGCTACAGATTCCTCACTGACCCTCTCATCCTCCCCGTTCTGTGATTTGACTCTATCCATTAATAAGATCCCAAGTCTAAGACTCTGCACTCATCACATTCGAATAGTCCTTGGAGCTTTGCATCCAAGTGCATGCACAGCCTCAAAATCAATTGAGGTCAGTTTTCATGAGTGGAGCCTATATTGGCGAAGCACGTGTTTTCTGGAGCGAAACAGAGTTAGTGGAGAGCCGCATAATGCCACCTGACGGAGCGCCAAGTTTTGGG
Organism: Lissotriton helveticus; assembly: GCF_964261635.1. Classification (NCBI taxonomy): domain Eukaryota; kingdom Metazoa; phylum Chordata; class Amphibia; order Caudata; family Salamandridae; genus Lissotriton; species Lissotriton helveticus. The sequence goes on along the minus strand of NC_136065.1, from coordinate 1,374,254,685 downwards.
ATCCAGTCTGATGCCTGGAGAATATTCAAAAGGTGAGGAATCTTGCTAAACAGAGTCTCTATCAGAAAGAGCATAACTAAAGGTAAGTAACTTGTTCTTCTGAGTATCGAGACAGAGACATGGGTCTCACCAAATTGAGCATGGATGTGCAGTGCAACAAAACTAAATTGGAACCTTATGATATTTTGATGTATAAAGGCCATCCTTCAACAGGGGGCCTGATCCGGATTGGTGGCAACCTGCAGATACAGTATCCACCAAAAAGATAGTTACTGGAGGTATCTTTTTATCTGATGGATGCTTCTTCTTGTTTATTCCTCATCTGTTGAATAGATACCACAGCAGTATGCTCTGCCAGGTGGTGGGTCTGAAGGAGTAGTCCGACAAGTAAATCCTGCAGCACTGAACAAGCAAAATGGTCTTCACTTCTAAATTCAACCAATAGGGTGGTGCAGAGTGTGTGAAGGAAAGCCCAAAAGAGACTCATCTTAGCCAAGGAACACCCTGGCTAGTGCAGATGCTAAAACCTTCACTCAGGTGGAATGAAGGCCGATTCCGTATGGTGGGTACTTTTTTTGCAAGGGCATAACCAATTTTAATACAGAAGACTATCCTCTTCTGTACTGCCTTGCCCTTTTTGGTGCCTACATAAACACTGGCTACCCTGCAAGGGTCCAGCCGGTGTAGTCTCTCCTCATCCAGGTGGAAATGGTGCAGAGGGTAGAAGGTGGATAGGATAATGGTCTGCCCCAACAGGAATGGGGTAACTGCCTTGGGCAGGAAACACACTTTAGTCCTTATTGTTAGTTTGTTTCTGTTGAAAAAGGTGTTGGGATAGGGGTTGGACACACTGATGCAATGCACTGAAGTGATGACAACCAAAAAAATACATTTCCCAGGGTCAACAACTGCAGCTGACAAGGCCCCCAACAAAAAAAAGTCAAAACGAGATTTAGGTCCCAATGGGACATGACAAAGGAAATAGGGAAACTTATGTCGCACCTTTCAAAAAAAGGTAGAACAATTAATGACATAAACAAGGATGGCAGATCAGGAAGGCAGAGGAATGCAGAAGCCACCGCCAGATCCCATACACCTGCACCCAAATCCAGAGCCTCAGAGAGGTTCCCAGCAGAGAGGATGAGAACCCACATGCTAATTGGCCAGTCCTGCTCTCTGTCAAGATTTGGACAGCCTGTCTGTAAAGGGAGGACAGGAAGGCTTTGAGGGCCAATCGAGTCACCCAAAGCTCAAGCAGGTTCATTTGCAATACCTCGAGACTCAAATCCTGAGACCTCTAGTTCCGGCTGATGCACACCCCACCATAGGGTGACTGCATCTGTCACTACTGTGGCCACTGCTGGTAATGCGCAAAAGGGCTTCACATGTACCAGGCAGTCCCTTAACTAACACCATAGCAAATCTGTTGCGACGCTGGAGAGATTCTGATGGCTGACAGATCACTCCTGTTTGGAACCACTGTATACACAAGCACTACTGGACAGCCCTCGTGTGCCAAGTTTCTTGAGGCAGAGGAGAAGCCTCCAGCACAACTCCTGCAGGTAGGACACAACATTGAAACTAGCTCGTACAGAAGGAAACCTCAGAGACGGTATCCCAATCAAAGGCCCAAATCGTTTCATGAGGACCTTAGGCACAGCAGAAGGACCCGCAGCACTCCAGAACAATGCCACCATGGCATGTAGGAACAAAGCCGGATTGGTACCTGTGATGAAAATTCAGGGCAGGATGAGAAGGATGCTGGCATGGCACCAAAAATGGCGTTGGGGGTCGGGCCTGGCAATGGAGGTTGGACTGGTACTGAAGCCGGGTGTGGGACCAGACACTGCCCAAGGGCCAGAGTCGATGGATCCGGTGTGATGTCCACAAGCTCAGTCTCGAGGAGGACTCCACTGGGGGTGGAGAACGCAGAGCCAGCCTGCCATTCGAGCTACAGCAGTGCCTGGGAAAGGAGCTTTCATGAACCTTTTTCTTCTTGTCGTTCATCGTCTTTTCCTTAGAAGATTTTGAAGAAAGGGAGGAATGTGCTATCAACTGATTTCGAACGCGAACAATGCTGAGCCAGCCGCTCATCGCGCACCATCATAAATGTTGCCTCCTGTTCCTTGTTCACTTTAGTTTGTATAATCTAATGATAGTGCTTTGGGCCGAGACATCAAAGGCATACCTCGTGATAGTCTGAAATGACACTTGTCCATAACCCTAACTTCTTAGGAAGAAACATCCCTAACACACTGCGAAACGTTTTAAAGAGAAAATGTTTGAAAATGGGAACATTCTGGGACAGCAGCTTGAAGCGCGCAGAAAAAGGGGAACTGGTGTCAGGATGGTGCCAGGATAGCTCCAGGAACATTACACCTGCATCCTGACCGGAGCCAAGATAGAGCCATGGCCACTTATCGGCGACGGAGGCAGAGGTATAACAAGTTGAAGGATCCCATCCGGTGCCTGGGGATATTAAAAATGATGAGGAATCTGCAGGCAAAAGTAAACATAAGGAGGCCAGGTTTAGAAAAATGAACAAATCACATGCAGGAGCCGCCTCCGAAATTACCTTTCTCTGGAGTCAACAGCAACGGGCCAATCAGAGCGCTGCATGTTGCGTGCGCGTACTTTGAGCTGAACAAGCTAAGGGCTGTGAGGAGAAGCCGTGACGCAGGTTCGGTGAGGAGTAGCACCTACAGGGAATGAGAGACATAACCGGTCATTACATACATTTGTGGGATAAAGAGATGGACACGAGACAATAGGTAACAGACAGACTGTGACACAATCGAAGAAGGTAGACTGGCTCAGACTCCGAGTTTGCCGCAGGTTTTTAAAATTTTTTTTTAGGAGGGATGTCCAAGTATGTATTTTTAGGTCTCGCCTGGCAAAGCAGAGCATGCGCTGCTCTCGCCATGGAGAGGACCTTTTGCAATCGATTCAGCTATGGACCTTTTGCAAATGCCAAAGCTGAATGCACGCGCGTGGAGATGTACAAAGATGGCTGCTCTCGCTATTCACAAAGGTAAACATGCACGCATACGGACAACAAATTCACGCGCATGTGGACAGCCCGACGCCATCTTTGTTTACTTTAATTTTGTCCGTACGCGTACATGTTTACCTTTGTGAATGGCGAGTGCAGCCATCTTTGTACATCTGCAAGCACGTGCCCCGCCCCCTCCCCTTCAATCCGTTTACTAACGCAGCGTGCTCTCCTCTCAGCCTCGAGAAGCGTCCCGAGCCCGGCCAATCAGGTTTTCTGTGTATATATTTGCCCCCCAGTGTATGTAAGGCAGTAGGGGGAGGACCTGAACTCTGGGCGGGCCTGCCATATGTTGGTGTCACTTCCAGGTTCTTCGGGCCTGGCTGGCAACCACTGAACCGCATGCAGGCCGGTCATGCTATTGGGGAGTAGTGAATCTGCGTGTGTGGACTTTTGGGCTTCTGTCTATCATGGTGCTGCTAGGCCCCTCCCACCCGGTGTGCAAAGCTGTGGGCCAGGCCCAGACACCCGGTTATGTCTTTTACTCTCTGCCAGTGGGGGCACTGCCAATAGCCTCCTCTCTCCGAGGGGGCGTGCAGGGTACTTCATCAGGCATTCAACCCAGGCCGCCGTATCGGACACTGACAGTGAGAGCAGTGTGCCCACTGTGAACGGAGCAGTGGCGCTAGGCGGCAAGATGCGACAGCCAATCAATGGCGTGCACTTGAAAGCGTTTGCATGGGTTTGACTTATGGCTGTTTTCTTACGACAGCCGTGTCTCCAGGGACTGCATGGCAGCGAGGTTGCCGGTGACAATCAATGAGCTGCACTGGTAGCCAAAGTGCATGCCCCAATGTCTGCATGGCAGTGTGTGTGTCTGAGGTTGTTGGCATGACTCTTACGTCCGTTGGTGAGACCAGTGCTACGTCGGGGTCACAGTGGAGTGCTGCAGTCACAAAATCCCAGCTGGGTCTGCACATGTGTGCCGGTAAGAGCGGCACCTTCCTCAGTATGTAAAGGGTGGTGTAGCTGTCATCTCGGAGACGCCAGTCACAGTGAATTGTGCAGGCATGTGTTGCACTGAGTGAAGTGTTGTCGTGGCATGGCTGTGTGGGCAGTGGTGGGTGCCTCGAGTGTGGTGGTGTGAAGGGCGGCACAGGTCAGTCCTGTCGCTGTATGCGCACACTCTGGTGTGCAGGCAGTGGGAGACCTCTTTACACAAAGACGGGCATGCGGCCGTGTGCTGGGGGGGCGTGGGAAGTCAGTGAACAGCTATTCCGATCAGGGCACCACTGTGAATATGAAAGCAAGGATCAACCCTTAGTATGCAGAGCTGCATAAGCCACAGCATAGCCCCATCTCAGTAAGTGAGCGCAGTGGTTCACTCTGGTTTGCAGGGCAGTGGCCACAGCAGAGTTGTGCTGTTGTATGCCTGTGAGAGCCACGCCACACTCCTAGTGTGCAGGGCAGTGGGCGTCTTGCTCCTGGTGTGCAGGGCTGCGGCATCCATTTCCCACAGCGCAGGCCTGCCCTTGTATGCCTGCGAGAACCACTCCCTACTGCTAGGGTGCAGGGCCGTTGGCAGCCATTTACCACAGCGCAGGCCTGTTGCCCTAATGGTGAGATCTTCTCACTCTGTGGTGGTGAGAGCCGTGCCTCACACTGAATGGGTGGGGCGGCGGCATGCATTGATCCTCGTTCCTAAAGGCCTCTCACTATGTTCTGGTGGAGGCCGAGGACTGGGACTTGCACCCTTCCAAAGCTCTCCTTCTGATAGCTGTTTACATGCCAGTGCTCACAACACCACCGATCCACCATTAGACACGGAAAAACAACACAGGAGCAGCAACCCGGCCAGGGAGCACCTGTGGGGCTTGAGCTTGTACGATTCCCTCCCGATTCAAGTCCTGGCAGCAGCAGTAACAAGCATTTACAATGCAACGGTTTCGCCTTTGCCAGTTAGAGCTATTGGCATTGTAAATGACAATATTTTTATTTATGTGTTGGTTTTGAAAACAGATAAATAAATGGCATTGTCATTTACATTGCCAACAGCTTAATCTCTTGCAAATGTAAGACCTATTGTACCCTACTGGATTTCACTGAAGAAATTCAGAGTCTGGTCTGCAGGTGTCACGTGACAGATGCCCAATTGACAGCTGAGGGGGTTAAATCGTGCTGGGGTGGCACATTAAGGCAACGCTTGCTGAAAGCACTACACTACCCTACTGGAGTGTCAGTCTTTTTGGACATGGTCCACTCACTCAGCCTGTCTGGGCTTTTGAAGAGTATTTTTGGGCTTCTGGCTCAAACAGTGGGTATAGTGAAACTACATGTTCCAGCATGTTTGGACCAGAAAACTGCAAAACTAGTAAAGACTTTAAATAGCCCCAAAGCGCTTGGGCATTTGTTGACATAAACGCTATTTGTCATATATAACACTTTCATCGACCTGGTTGAAGGCAGTGGGCACCTACCTTGGAATAAAGAATTGCAGGACAGGTTAGTTGTGAGTAGACCAGCAAAAAGCCCCCCCCGTACCCTCCCTCCAAGATAGTTTTGATTTTCTAGTTTTGTTTAGTATTGTCCATTTACTTTTCTTTTTGGTTACAGATTTGTGATTGATCGTTTATAGATTTTCCACATGTTGCTGTGCGGCATGTAAAAAACTTGACAGACCAAATTGATTTCGCATAGGTGTAACCTATTGGCTTTGCCAATGCTTGTTGTTTTTACACATCAAATTAGCTAGTTCATGGAACGATATAGAATGTGGCGTGATCTGCTTTACTAGCTCACGCTTGATGGCGCGCGGTTGCCTTTACACCTCCTTAATGTAATAATGTAAGTGGGCATGTAAATTTGCTGTGCTGATAAAAAAATATATATATATATACACACACACACACACGCTTTGAGAGCAGCAACTACATTACCAGTAGGTACTAGCTCAGTTTGTCTACTGTGTAAAAGTTTAAATTAGTTCACAGCCTCAATATACTTTAGCCTATGCATATTGTAATTTGGTCCGGCTTTAGTGATACTTTAGGTGCACTGCATACATAAGTCAATAAAGCTGTGCTTTGCATACATCTGAAATACATTTTCATTTCTGGATATCTGTGGTGGCATTTTCAGAATTGGATGCTATTATTTCTTTATTTGCAGCCTGTAACTTTTGGGACCCTATCGCAGTCCACATGCGTTGTCTGGGGAAGAGGATTGTGTATGAAGTGAAAGTAAAATAAAACATCTGAGTTGTAATTTACAGTATCACACGTTTCCTTTACACGTGGTTGTGCATGTGAGTAGCAAGCCATTTGCTGCTTAGTTTGTGAAGAATACATATTTGTACAGTCGTTGGGACAGGAATAGTCCAGATCCAAAACAGAATCTGCAGACAGGGCCATGTTGTGCAGTGTATTGAAATTTTTTTTTTGAATTGCTGCCTCGTGAATTCCTTCTATAAACAAGCATTGGAAATGCAATAGGTCTCGCACCATTAGAGTTAGTGCTTTTAGAATTGTTTATGGGTTTTTTTTGTAAATGTTTAGCATTTTTGTTTCCTGTAGCCAATGCTAAAGTATTACAAATAAAAAAAGCCATAAACATTTCTAAAAGCTCTAACTGAAATGGTCTGAGAACTATTGCACTGTGTGAGGGTGAGGGTGAGTGAGGGTGAGGGTGAGTGAGGGTGAGTGAGGGTGAGTGAGGGTGAGTGAGGGTGAGTGAGGGTGAGTGAGGGTGAGGGGTTGAGGTTGAGGGTGAGGTGTTGAGGGTGAGTGAGGGTGAGGGTGAGTGAGGGTGAGGGTGAGGGTGAGTGAGGTGTTGAGGGTGAGTGAGGGTGAGGGTGAGTGAGGGTGAGGGGTTTTGGGTGAGTGAGGGTGAGGGGGAGTAGTTGAGGCTGAGTGAGGGTGAGTGAGAGTGAGGGTGAGTGAGGGGTTGAGGGTGAGGGGTTGAGGGTGAGTGAGTGAGGGTGAGGGGTTGAGGGTGAGTGAGGGTGAGGGTGAGGGAGGGTGAGGGGTTGAGGGTGAGTGAGGATGAGTGAGAGTGAGGGTGAGGGGTTGAGGGTGAGGGGTTGAGGGTGAGTGAGGGTTTGAGGGTGAGGGGTTGAGGGTGAGTGAGGGTGGGTGAGGGTGAGGGGTTGAGGGGGAGGGGTCGAGGGGGAGGGGTCGAGTGGGAGGGGTTGAGGGTGAGTGAGGGTGAGTGAGTGAGGGTGAGGGGTTGAGGGTGAGTGAGGGTGAGGGGTTGAGGGTGGGTGAGTGAGGGTGAGGGTTTGAGGGTGAGGGGTTGAGAGTGAGTGAGTGAGGGTGAGGGGTTGAGGGTGAGTGAGGATGAGTGAGAGTGAGAGTGAGTGAGGGGTTGAGGGTGAGGGGTTGAGGGTGAGTGAGGGTGAGGGTGAGTGAGGGTGAGGGGTTGAGGGTGAGTGAGGGTGAGTGAGGGTGAGGGGTTGAGGGTGAGTGAGGATGAGTGAGAGTGAGGGTGAGTGAGGGGTTGAGGGTGAGTGATGGTCAGGGTGAGTGAGGGTGAGGGTGGGTGAGGGGTTGAGGGTGAGTGAGGGTGAGTTTGAGGGGTTGAGGGTGAGGGTGAGGGTGAGTGAGGGTGAGGGGTTGAGGGTGAGTGAGGGTGAGGGGTTGAGGGTGAGTGAGGGTGAGTGAGGGTGAGGGGTTGAGGGTGAGGGGTTGAGGGTGAGGGGTTGAGGGTGAGTGAGTGAGGGTGAGGGGTTGAGGGTGAGTGAGGGTGAGGGGTTGAGGGTGAGTGAGGGTGAGGGGTTGAGGGGGAGGGGCTGAGGGTGAATGAGGGTGAGGGGTTGAGGGTGAGTGAGGGTGAGGGGTTGAGGGTGAGTGAGGGCGAGTGAGGGTGAGGGGTTGAGGGTGAGGGGTTGAGGGTGAGGGGTTGAGGGTGAGGGGTTGAGGGTGAGTGAGTGAGGGTGAGTGAGGGTGGGTGAGGGGTTGAGGGGGAGGGGTTGAGGGTGAGTGAGGGTGAGGGGTTGAGGGTGAGTGAGGGTGAGGGGTTGAGGGTGAGTGAGGGTGAGTGAGGGTGAGGGGTTGAGGGTGAGTGAGGGTGAGGGGTTGAGGGTGAGTGAGGGTGAGGGTGAGTGAGGGTGAGGGGTTGAGGGTGAGTGAGGGTGAGGGGTTGAGGGTGAGTGAGGGTGAGGGTGAGGCTGAGGGGTTGAGGGTGAGTGAGAGTGAGTGTTGTGAGAGAGGGGTGATGAGGCCTGGTTGTTGTGAGAGAGGGGTGATGAGTCCTGGTTGTTTTGAGGTACAGCTGATGAGGCCTGGTTGTTGTGAAGTATCTGACTTTCTTGTGAAGACAAGTGCGTCATAAGCTTAAACGAGAGCCTTGCATTCTCTGTTCCCGATCCTTGCACCCATGCATGGCTCGGGTCTCAGGGCAGCTACCAGGAGTTCTAACAGCTCTCATCAGGTTTCTACAGCTAGTTCCCCGGTTTTGTGGGCTGGGCATGAATAGTGGGCAAGAAACAGCTAATTATAGAAGGGCCGCTTTTGAATGAATTAATTAATAAACCTTTACACCGCAGATATTCAAAGGTCAAGCCACTGATGAGTTGTGATGTTTTGTTTTGTAAGAGGTGTTAAGCTGACTTGCAGGCGCCGGAGAGAATTCACACGGCAATTTGCCCGCCTCCGTTTCAGTTGCAGACTGTTTATGAGCTCAGCAGCAAGGTTTTGGTTGGTTAATCACAGGAACCCTCAAGAGGTGTAGAATTAAATGTTAAACCTGAGGTAGGATGGGGCCTTCCCACGGCTGCATTTATCCACAGTCCGGCTTCCAGGAAGAGGTGAGGTGAGTGGCACACGTCTGTCTCGTACAGCTTTTCCTTGGGTTGGTGAGCCTGCGGGGGCTCTCGTAAGTCAGGCTGCCCTGTTTGCCTCTGGAGAAAGACAAGCCCTAGCTCGTCTGCAGCGAAAGTGGGGGTGCTGGCTTGTGGCCATGACAGACGGTACACTGAAAAGCAGAGTGGAGGGCGGCCTCTGAATTCCAGCATGCCCTGACGTGTCGGCGGGGACAGAAGTGTATGCAGCCCCTCCTCCCCCCACGCTCAAGGCTGGCAGCCTGAAGGAAGAGACAGCTGGAGCGGTGGGTTATGTGAGGAATCTTTCACTCGAGTGTGCCGGGTCAGAGGCCTACCTCTAGGGTCAGTGAGCAGAGCCTTGTGTAATGTGTGCACCTGCAAACAAACCAGGACAAGCACAAACGCTAATACACACAGCCCTGTACACACAACGAGTAACGGCTTGAGGAGGTGAGGGAAGGGCTAAAGGCAACAATGTCACCGGGTGAAAAGAAAGAGAAAGCAGGGTAACCTGACCCAGGAGGGGGGAGGAGGGAGGAGAAATGCGTCTCGGCTGGAGCAGGGGGCGGAGCAGGGAGAGCGGGCTTAGAAATGTACTTCACACGGCCGGCCGGTCGTGAAACTGAAAGCATGGCCGGCCGGCCGTGAAAGCCTTTGATGCCGCAGGGGGTGGAGCGGCACCAGCTGGGAGAGTAGGCAAGGCAGGCGGCTGGGGGCATGTGCACGCGCTTTTAAGCTCAATGCGCATGCGCATTGAGCTTAAATTTCTCGTGCACTGCAAGGAATCGCCACGATTCCTTGCAAGTTGGATAAAGAGTGGATAAGCCACCATAGTCTCGCTTGCTCGATGCGCATGCGCATCGACAGGCGAGACCTAAAAAGCAGGCTGTATAGTTATTGGTGTCCCCAGAAACGGAATGTAACTCTCGCACGATATTTTGAGCGTTTCCATTTGTGATTCTGTCGTTTGCAGTACTAAGCAGCTCACAATATCATATATCCAAGTTATATAGGATTGTTCCATATTGCAGTCTGTCGATGTTATTTAAAACTTTACGCACTGCATGCTTTCTCTGTGTGTTCCCTCGCTCTCATCGGAAAATTGGATTTGAATGCATATTTAGTTTGTTACTGCAAGATGTAGGGTTTGCACATTTAGTTCTAGAGTCAGCTGGAACTGAAAATATAGTGCTGAAATCAGCGTTGTGGTTTCCAAGAGTGTATTATTAAGAAATACTGCTTTTGATTATTTTTTTGTGAGCTTTGACAATTTGAAATTATAATAAGCACTGGTAGCTTCCCGGAAAACTCCAACTTACCTCGTTTCCAAGTATGGATAGTATTTGGAAATTCAATCCCAACTTTGATACTCAATTATGTGGGACTTCATTCCTACTGACTTCCTGTAATTCTACACCCACGGGTAAAAATATTAGCGGCCGTGGAGTGCTGCAGAGTTTCGACATGTTGATTCAAGTGGCGGACGGCTAAGCCCGTGTGCCTGCAGCAAGAACGTTCTATAACTTTGAAAGGCTGGAGGACTGTTGTTCCTGCTGGGATTCTTTGATGCAAACTGGACGAGGACTGATTGGAGCACAGTTGGCAGTGTTTTAGTGTCCTGCAGCTAGATCGAGTGCTGGGTAAGTGGAGGGTTTTGACTGGGAGAAGTAGAAGACGTTTTCCAAACTGCATCCTCGAGGCGGCTTTTATCTATTTCGTATGAATTTTGAGCATCGTTTGGCGACGACCTTCCTCAACTGTATCCGAGGCACATACCCCAGCTTTGGGAGCTCTTTCAAGCTGCTTACAATCATCCCGATGCCAGTGGTGTATTCGGTGCAGCTGCCTTTTGCTATTTTGCAGACACATTTGTGGATTTCGCTCAGTAGCATGCTCGGGAAGACGAAATGGCAAGGAGGTTAAGATTGCACTTCGCAGCAAAAAGGAGTAACACTGATCCATTGCCAGACAGCTCAGGGGACTATCTGGATAGCAATGCTTTTATGTACCCAAGAAGACTGTCGCCCACCTCTGCTCCAAACACTATACAGATGAAGCTGAGTAATAGGGAGGCCGCTGTGCAACCTGTGTCAGCGGAAATCTGGAATTCACAACCGTGTGTGCCCTTTTCACCTAAAACAAGCACCTACGAGGACACAGGGGGCGGGAGAGGACACGAACGGCGGGAGGGGGGCGGGAGAGGACACGAACGGCGGGAGGGGGGCGGGAGAGGACACGAATGGCCGGAGGGGGGCGGGAGAGGACACGGACGGCGGGAGGGGGCGGGAGAAGACAAGGACGGCGGGAGGGGGCGGGAGAGGACACGGACGGCGGGAAACGTGCACAGGACAGCGAGGGGGGGCGGAAAGGCACACGGAGGGGGCGGGAATGGACAGCGCATCTGAATTCACTTACAGTGAAAGGGGAGGGAACGGAAAAAACGTAACTCCGCCCTGGGAAAAAATCTCGGGAACGCCCCCGAATCTGGTCCGGCCTTGACGGACAGATCCGGCACTCAATGGCTAGCCTCCATTTATGGAGCTAGCCAATGAGAGCCGGGGGACGTTCCCGAAGTGCTTATTGTCAACATAGGATTTCACCTGCGCTGAAAGGCTGCGCAGCAGCCTTCGGCAGGCGAAACCCAAAAAGCAGTGAAAATGCAATAGGTCACGCCTTTAATTAAGTTAAAGCCATTTGCTTTGCTAATGGTAATGTATAGCAAAGTAAATGGCTTTCATTTAATTAAAGGCGAGACCTATTGCATTTTTAATGCTTGTTCTAACTTGAGATACGAGTTACAGTTCTATAATTAGATCAGTGACGATACTCTCTTCAATAAAAATAAAAATTTGCAAGCGAATGGATGATGGCGATCGGTGCGCTGAGGCAGCTGGCGCCACCGTTTCCTACTCGTCGAGACAATGAATGAGCCTGCGACCATTGTCCGGCCAGAGCCAAAGTTTGCTGTCGATGTCTCTTCACAGAAGATGTCTAACATCCATGTCTGTCAGATCAGACGCAGATGGCCCATCCTGTCAGAAAAGATAGGCACGGTTCATATCCTGCCTGAGCAGAACAAGAGGAGTTTTTGAAGAGAGGCTTTTCTAAGGAAGGGAAAGGAAGTAGAGTGGTCAACTAAGGCAAAGCGCAGCAAAAGGGAAACCGATCATAAGATACAGACAAAATCCGTTAGGGATTTCCTATTGAAAGCGTTGAGCATTCCCAATTGTTACTCTACAGATGGACTTGGGCGTGGAAATAATAACAGATTCAAATAAAGTAGGATTTGAGATTCGTGCCACATCACAGCATATTTGATTAGGTAACTTGTGAATGGATGGATTACTTTATGAAGGTTTCCTTACCCATGCACTCTATTATGCACCTACGTCTGGCATGCGATAGTCTAAAAAATAAGTAGGTTCATGGGGCAACAAGCTACCACTGTTTAATTTCAAACTATTAAATGACAATCAACGGCCTGCATGCAGCAAACACAGAGGACACAGAAAAAGGCAATAATATGTAGTCCCTATAAGACAAGATATGGGGAGCAATTATAACACTAGCATAGCAAACATGGATTAAATACGGTCGGGTTCTCAAAGGATAATGAGACTAAGGGCGAAAACTCAAAGCATGGACTGTGGTGGAAGGTCTCCATGCCCTCACCTCTAAATTCGATCCATCCCTCTCCATCCTCCCTTTTATTTAGGCACACTCCGGCACCATCTTTCAATGAACTAACTGACAATTCTTCAAGCTTCTCCTCTCATCAACCTTGTTTCCCGTTCATCAATTCAATCCCAGTCTCTTCTCCATGCTCCTTACAAAAATGTGGTTCTTGGTACTGTGTGAGGCTTGCCAGCTAGTTCAGTAGATAATCACAGAAACAAAACAGTGTACAAAATACTGTACACCAACAAATCCAAAAGACTCAAAACAACGACACCTGCAACAACCACACACACACACCGTATACACGATGGTGGAAGGTTAAAAAAGAAGCCTTCCCCGAACCCCTTGTGGAGACATCTACTGGGATATGACAAAAAATGGCAGTGGCAGTGAAAGAAAACTGACAAAAACAGTAAAAACAGGCCACTTGAAGGCAAAATGTCTAAGAATTAGTTTATGGCACGTCTAGCACATGAATACACCAAGCAAGAGTGAAATATTAGACCGGCGGTCAGGGAGGGTCTTGCATTATTTGGTGGAAGACCGGAACACCAAACCCCAGCATTCCACAAGAGCAGTCTTAAATTAGATGAACTGCTAGGAGGCAATTAAACACAAAATAACTCAGCTTATGTGTAAACAGTGTATGGAGTACTATACCAAACCCTAAACACAACAAATGATTATAGGTTGATTAGTAGTGCAGGTCAAGAAATTTAAAGGGACGAATGTGAAATCTCAAGCAGGCTTGTAAAGGTTAGTTAAAATTGCTGTGAATGGTCCCACTAAGCAGATGCTGTCCCAGTATCCACTGATAGCTTCCAGAGGTGACTCCCAATTACTGATCACAGCCTTCAAGGCAGGATACTCAATGAGACAATTTCATCAGGGGGATCCACATAAAACCATATTCTTTCACAGTGAATACTAGATATCCCTACCGGTTTCACCAGCTTCCAGAGGTTTCTACTTCCCTAGAGAACGAAATTTGCTAATGCAGTTGGACATTTAAGGTCAATTTAGCTGGCCATTTTTTTGTGCAGTTTTTATATAGCGGGAACTCGACTTGAAGGTATCAGAGTGCTTCACATGAACACAAGTTACATTACACAAGGACACATTCATTTTATGTAGGCACAGGGAGATTAAGGGCCCGATTTAGATCTTGGCGGATGCGTTACTCCTTCACAACATTATATCCTTTGAGATTTATATTCCAACGGACGGGATATCCGTCACCATTGTGACGGAGTAACCTGTCTGCCAAGATCTAAATCGTGCCCAAAGTGATTTGCCCAGAATCACAGGATGTTGAGCCTACGGCGAGACTCAAACCTGGTTCCCCAGCTCCAAAGTCATCAGCTCTGGACGTTACCCCACATCATGATTTGCAAACAATGAATCTGTAGGAGTATAATTCACACATACATCAGTTATACTAATGTTATTAGGTAAAGCTTCATAGGACAGAGTAGTGAAATCCAAGATCTCCCATCCTCTCATCAGCAACCCCCACAGCAGTGGCCTCATACTCACACGGTGCAGGAAGAGGTGCTTGGACAGCACTGCTGCGTTCCTGTAGCTGAGGTCAGGGCTAAGGGACTGCAGTTTGGTGCAGAACTGTACTAATGCCTGCTCCGAGAGCTGTGACACCTGCAGTAGCGAACACAGCACCTCCAGCTGAAGGGAGATGGATAGAAAGACACTGTCAGCTGTAGGGCACAAGACATGAAAATGAATAAAATGATAGTGTAACAACCTGGGTGGAAGAGGGGCAAAATGGCAGTGAAAGAGGTAGGAAGCATCAATAGGCAATTAATGAGCAGTGACCCGCATGAAAAGTAGGCATAGTGAAGAAGGGGGAGCAAATTGATGCTTTCTTCAATCTGTAAGAACACATCATGATGTTAAAGAAACAATTTAAACTCCCCACAAAGGGAGGGCAGATTTGTTTTGTATCATGTTTACTTTATGGCTAAAAGTGATCCTTTGATAAAAAGCGCAATGAAACAGTTGTACGCATTTTATAAGGGTTGGTCACTATTTCCAAGTAAGTTAAAAAAATTATTATCAAAGTTGTGATTGTTTGCAAAAAAGATACAAATGGCTCCTGAATAACTTTGATAATTTACCGGCTGCATACATTTCATGTGAAAACTCAAAAAAAAGTTTCACGTTCAATTCTTAATTTTTGAGACATAATTTAAGAGTTTTAACTTTAATGAAATTATTCAAGAAAAGATCTAAACGTTAAATGTACCCTGATCATTCTATATTTATTCAAACACTGTTTAAGAAACTTCATGCATGATTTTCACAAATGGACTGCCTGTGGAATTATTTTTTTTTTTTACAAAGAATATCACTTTTTGAAAAGTTACAATTGTTGTCCGGGCAATCAAAAAACGAGTTACTTACCTTTGGCAATGCCTTATCTGGTAGAGACTATCTAGCCGCAGATTCCTAATCTTAGAATTATCCCCAGACGTCAGACTGGATTTGGGTTTATTTTGCGTGCTCAGTACTCCTACACGTTGGTATGTGGTGTAGTTTGGCTCCGCGTGGCATTGGTCGCGCTGGTAGTATCGTTCGTGGTGCCTATGTAGCCGCCACCCAGGCACGTTGACGACAGTCCATTTTCGCAACTTTCCACACCAGAAGATCGGAGCCATGAAGTACACTGCCCACGGGTGTTTAGGACCCTGAAAGGGGAAAGCCTTGTCCTAGAAATCCATTCGCAGAGTGGGGAGGATGGATGGGTCGGTAAGGAATCTGCGGCTAGATAGATTACCGAAGGTAAGTAACTTGTTTATCTGATAGAGACCACTAGCCACAGATTCCTTAACTTAGAATAGATACCCAAGCAATGCCTCCCCAGCGGTGGGTCTGCAGACCAATTTCACAAGAGGAAGTCCTGCAGGACCGAACAGGCAAAGTGCCCATCCCTTCGGACCTAACTTTCCAGGCAGTAGTGTTTGGTAAACGTGTGAAAGGATGCCAAAGTCGCTGCCTGGCACATGTCCAGGACCGGAACTCAGCGTGCTAACACAGTTGTTGCAGCTTTAGCTCTGGTGGAAAGAGCACTCAAACCCTCAGGTAGTTGCTTCTTAGAAAATGCATAGCAGATTTTGATACAGAGCACGATCCATCGTGAGATGGTCCTCTTCTGGACGGCCCATCCTTTCTCTGCTACGACATACCCCATAAAGAGTTGGTGGTCCACTCGGAACTCTACTGTGTGAACAAGGTAGAACGACAACGCTCTTTTTGAGTCCAGAGGGTGATGTCACTCCTCTTCCTTGGAGGAATGAGGCGGAGCGCAAAAAGTAGGTAGAGTGATGGATTGGCTTACATGAAATGGAGTGACCACTTTCGGGAGAAAGGAAGCTCTCATAAGAAGCACCAGTTCGTCTGGGTAGATGTTTAGATAAGGAGGCTTCGATGACCTAGGCTGAATCTCACTGACGCTCCAGGCAGATGTTGTTGCCACCAAGAAGGCTGTCCTGATGGTAAGGAGCCTGAGAGGACAATTGTGCAGGGGCTCAAAGGAAGCACACATAAAGAAAGTGAGGACAAGATTGAGGTCACAATGCGGCATAATAAAGGGAGATGGTGGCGTTGGGCGTGGCATGGCGGCAACTAAGATGGCCGCATAACACCGCGCCGCAGCTAAAGGGAGATCAGAAGGCCCCGAAAATCCTGCAGTAATCCTGCCGTCTTACCGACCTTGAGGACGGGCTTGTTTAGCAGGTGTGCTACGGAGTCGGGAGGAGTTTTTCCAGTCCCTCTCCGTCGACGGGGAGCACAGCGGCGACGACCGGCAACCAAGAGTTCTCCGGGGCCTGGGCCGAAGGAGTGCATGAGGGGGAGCACAGGCCTCGAGTGATCAGCAGGCCGGGTGCGGAGGGGGCGCGTCGGCGCCAGCCAGGTGGTGAGCGACGACTTTGGGGCGAAGAGCAGCGGGCCCCATTCTATTAGCTGCTCCACCGAGAAATACTGACCCGAGCGTTCTGGCAGCAGGAGGAAACTGCCCGCCCGTATGGAAGGGGCGAAGGGTCCGTGAGGACGGGTCTTGGACCCACGTGGTGGCTGGAGTTGGCTGCCTGCGGCCCCGGGGAGCGGAATAGATCGGCGCTAAAGAGGGAGGCGAGTGAAGGCCGGGGACAGGCAGTGGCAGGTCCCGGCCGGTCTACAGCACCCCGCCGGAGAAGCTAGTCGGTGCCCACTGACGGGGAGTAAGAGGCGGCAACACATCGGAAGGACGGAGGGCCCGGGTGGCCTGGTCCTCGCTCCACATGGTGGCAGACGGCGGCAGCTGATGGCGATTGGAGGAGAGCACGGAGTCAGGCGAGTTGACCTGGGCATGAGTGGTGGTGACTGAAGAGGTGCGGTGACCCCGGTCCGAGGGGTGCTGCGTGTGGCTCGCAGGAGGGCGTCCTGATAGCGACGTTTCCCGGGGGTGCTCAGACCCTGGGACGGAAGATACTGCCCACCAGGGGGCGGCCCTGTTGGTCCTTAGCGGGGGGTCTGGAGGCAGAGTGGCGCCGGCGGAGCCCAGGACTGAGCTGTAATGACCGCAGCGACGGCACATTGTGGACGGGCAGCCCAGTCGAAAGTCCAAACAATCTCCACGCAAGCGCCTCCTGGGCTACGAGTGGACGGCGCTAGGAGTACGTGGGCAGTGTAGTGGCGGAGTGCCCAAGGGCATGAGAAAGCAGTGCATCCCCCCGTGGCCCTGTGGACAGCATAAGACACAGCTATGAAGCCCAAAAAAGCCACCATGACGCAGACCAACACCATGGACAACTACACGGCCTCGGCAGATGGTGGGGGTGAGGCCCACACCGGGAACTTGACCGACGCGCCGGAGCCCTCCCTGTCCTCCATCATGCAGGCCATACAAACTTTGGGCAACACGCTGGAATCTAAGATTGACAAAGTGACCATCGAGATGGCGCTGCAACGGGCGGACTTAAACAAAACTTCAGAAAAAGCCACTCAAAATGCCACGGACATTGTAGAGCTTCAGCGCACTACCAAACTGTTGCAGCAGCAGGTCCAGCACCTGACCCATCAGCAGAAGCTGGCGGCGGCCCGGCTGGAGGACCAGGAAGGAAGGGCCTGCAGGAATAATATACAGGTGGTGGGAGTGCCGGAGAAAATGGAGGGGCCGAGTGTGGACTTGTTCTTGGAGGACCTAATTCTAAATCACCTTAAGCCCAAACGCCTCTCTTCATTTTTTGGTACAAAAGGGGGTGGTGATGGACGGAGCATCTGCACCAATCAAACAATCACACCCAGTCAACAGATCTGGGTTTAATCCATCACTGTTCTTTAGCCCACTCTGCCACCCCAGTTCAGACATGGCCATATGCAAATCAGTCTGACCCTGTGCCTCATGGGAACAGTCCAGCCCGAACTGCCAAGCCATGCCTTCCCTGGACCGGAAACAAGCTTCCGAGGACCGGTTTCTGGCATTTCAGCCGTCTTCAGCCCGGCTTGCTTGAATCCAGGGGCAAGGTGTGCAAGGGACTCACGTCTGAGCATGCCCTGCCAACTTATTGCGAACAAAGTGGTACAAAAGGGGGTGGTGATGGACGCAATCATTGCTCGGATCCTCAATTATAGAGACCGGGACGCCATTTTACAGGCGGCCCGCCAACATGGAGATCTTCGGATTGAAAACGCCCCAATTAGACTCTTTCCTGATTTTACGCTTAAGGTTCAGCAAGAGCGGCGCTCGTTTGATGGCGTCAAGAAAGAGCTTTGTGATCGTGGCATTAAATATATGACGATCTTCCCGGCACGTCTCAAGCTTCTAGCGAACGGGAAATCCTTCTTCACATCCCCGGAGGAAGTTCATGCCTGGTTGGAGGACCACGTGCAGTCATCGGGAGGTCCCAGGCCGGGAGGCAGATGGAGGGACACTGTTGCCCAATCTCTGACTTCTTCTATGGGCTCCACAGGGAAGGAGCATTGGCAACAGGGCGGTCCTCGAACGCCCAACAGTACCAGGGCCCGGAGTCTATCGGCCTCGCCGGACATGGGATGAGATGGCCAGGGTTGTCCTGGCGTGAAGGGCGTCGATGGAGTGCACGTAACGTATAATGACTCTCCTGTGTATAAGACGGCTGGGACACTGATGTGGGGGGGGGGGCACTGTCCCAAAGGGTGGCCCCCGGGGGGTGGGGTGTCTACCCTATATCGGACATATCGGAACGAAAGGTCAGTAATAATTGGGGGGAGGTGGGGAGTGGTCCATTTTGCGTTGACCCCCGTCTTTGGATATGGTGAGACGGCTAGCTCGATACAGTGGTGGGCCGGGTGAAACCCTCAGGTTGCTGAACTGGTTGTAGCACTCACCCCCTAGGTTTTCGTTGTAAGGGCTACAGGCGCTCTGCTTGTTGGGGTATGTCGGGCCATGTTGGCCTGCGAAGCAGGGTAGCAGGGTGGGGGGGAGGTATGGGGTTTGGGGGGGGGGAAGGTTGAATGTTTGCTTCCTGCATTTATGTTTTTGCATTGTACAACTGTTTTGGCTCCAACGGCACTAATGGTGGGCAGGCGGGAGGTGGGGGGCGGAAGGTATGGGCAGCCGTCCCTAACGGTTTATCTGATAGATGTTTATGATGCACACATCAAGGGCCCAACAAGTCAATATATTGTCCTGGAACGTTAATGGCCTGCAGAACAAGATTAAGCGCACCATGGTGCTTCAATATCTCCATAGGCATGCCCCGGATATTGTCCTACTCCAGGAGACCCACCTGATTGGAAACCATTGCAAGGCCCTTAACAGATTCGGCTACACATTGCGGGCCATGCAGGTTTCACCA
This sequence comes from Lissotriton helveticus, assembly GCF_964261635.1. NCBI lineage: Eukaryota > Metazoa > Chordata > Amphibia > Caudata > Salamandridae > Lissotriton > Lissotriton helveticus. The sequence goes on along the minus strand of NC_136065.1, from coordinate 1,374,235,364 downwards.
CTGGCTCCAGAGGCGCTGGGATCCTCATTAAAAATTCCCTTCAGCTGGTAGTTGGGCGGCAATGGTTAGACCCCTTGGGGCGCTATGCAGCACTTTCTGGACAGTGGGAGGGACTGACGCTTAACCTCTGTTTATTCTACATTCCCCCAAAGCTGCACAGCACTATTCTCCCCGATATTGGGAAACTACTCTTGGATATGCCGACTGGGTACTGCTCTTAGGGGGATATGAATGAGGTCATGGCTAGGGACATTGATAGGTCACAAGCTCTGCCTGCCAGGGGGGGTATGCCATCTCCGGGACTTTGCGCATGCTATGGGCTTGGTGGACCTATGGAGGGCACATAACCCTCACATTCGGCAATACACACATATATCCGCAGCGCATGGCTCAGGGTCCAGGATCGATTACATATTCACACAGGTGGGTCATATGGGCCTCTTTAAGGGTGGCTATCATAAGACAAGAGGGATATCCGATCACTCCCCGGTGGGGGTGCAATTACAGGGTCCGGAGAGGGAGTGGGCTAATCCCCCCCCGGCTTGATACCTTTCTATTTAAAGACCAGGAGTTTCAGGAGCAGTTCCTGGAGCACGTACACCAATATTTTGAGGAAAACGTGGGCTTAGTTAGATCACATGGTATCGTGTGGGAGGCGTATAAGACCGTAGTTAGGGGTTTTGTACAGGCGGAGGTAGGAAAGCGTCGAAAGGACAAGTATGCACAAATTGAAAGACTAGAATCGGAGTTTCACGCCTTAGAGGGCGCAAGGGGGGAGACGAAGGAGCAGGAGCGAGATCTTCGACACAGGTTGCAGCTCCTAGAAAAAGAACTGAAGGATGTACTTTCTGACCAGGCGAGATCGTGCGCCCTAGCCAACTAGAGGCGTGTGTAGCATTTAGGGGACAAGGCCAATAAGATGATAGCCTGGCTCGAGAAACGGGACAGGGAACGTAACTGGGTGCCCGGGATCCGAATGATGGATGGGACGGTGAAGGACACAAGTGTGGGTATAGCGGAGGAGTTTGCGCTTTATTATGAGGCGGTATATCGGTTGCAAACTACAAGGCGAGAGCAGGAATGCGAGGACTTCCTGACCCCCCTACAGTTTCCCGCCCTGGATCCGGCGGATAAGGAAATCTTGGAGTCTGAAATTACAGTGAAAGAGGTGGAAGATGCCATGGGAGACCTACAGGCGGTGAAGGCGCCGGGTCCTAATGGGTTTCCGGCAGAGGCGTTTGGATGTGTGTCAAGTAGAGTTGCGCCTCATATGTTACACATGTTCAATGAGGCCAGACAGGTGGGGAAGCTTCCGAAGGATCTAAGGTCCGCAACGATCGTAGTAATCCATAAAGCCGGCAAACCGCAAGACTTGTGCAGTTCATACAGGCCCATATCTCTTCTTAATTATGAAACAAAGGTCCTCGGAAAGATCCTGGCCACAAGGCTGGGGGCGGTTGTTCAGTTTCTGATCCACCCGGATCAGTCAGGCTTTATGCCGCACTAGAGCACGCGGCTTAATTTACGGCGCCTTTTTGGTGTATTACAGGCGGTATCTGCCCGACCCAGCGTGACGGCGGCCCTGCTGTCTATTGATTCCCATATGGCTTTTGATAGCAAGGAATGGCAGTACATATATGGAGTTTTGGAGAAATGGGGCTTTGGAGACAACTTTCCGTCGTGGGTGAAGCTGCTGTACACCGAGCCGCTTGCGAGGGTCCGAGTCAATGGCGCCTTGTCTAGGGAATTTCAACTGGGTCGGGGCACGCGGCAGGGCTGCCCGCTCTCCCCGACATTATTCGCCTTGGCCCTGGAGCCGTTGGCGACCTGGGTGAGGACGGAACCCATGGAGTGGGGCATAGACCTAGGAGGGGGCTGGGAAGAGCGTATATCGTTGTACGCCGATGACGTTTTATTATATGTTCAGCGGCCAGTCGCCTCCATTCAAAGGCTGATGGCACGTTTGGTGAGTACTCCGGGTATCGTATCAATTGGGATAAATCCCTAGGCCATGTATTAGCGGGGCCGCAGACAAATTTAACTGAGGCCTGTAGGGGTCTGGTTTGGAAGGAGCTATTCCGATATCTGGGTATTTGGATCACAAAGTCAGAAACAGAGTTCCTACGCCTGAATGTGTCAGCTCAACTGGAGCGGCTACACTGGGATGTCGAGCATTGGAAAACTCTCCCGCTCTCCTTGATGGGGCGCGCTGTTTTATTAACAATGATGGCCCTTCCCAGTCTGTTTTATGTTCTGCAAAGTATGCCCTTTCCGGTCCCGGAACAGATTTTTAGGGTGGTTGAATCGGAACAACGCTCTTTACTATGGAGTGGGGGATTCCAGAGAATAGCTCTCAAGAAGCTACAGCAGGGGGCGTATGAGGGAGGACTCGCCACCCCAAAAGGCAGCGGTGGTAGGGGTGTGGAGGCGGGCGACGAAACTGCTGGGCTGGGAGGCGAAACTCACGGCGCAAACCCCACTATGGACCGGGAACTTCCTCCCAGAGGTTGCGCAATAACAGGGTCTTCGTCAATGGAGCCTAATTGGTATTGATGTGCTGGGTGATATCTGGAAAAGGGGGGTATGGTGGGATTTGCTACCTTACAGGCAGAATTTCAAATGGGGAGCGGGCAGTTCTTACACTACCAACAGCTTAGACATGCCCTAAACCAACATCTGCGCCAAGGGGAGCAACTACCAGAGTATGCCCCGCTGGAAGACAGGTTACTGATGGACCCCATGATCGACAAAGCCATCTCCTTCACGTATAAAAAGCTCATTAATAACCTGGCAGACCCACTGGGACCTTTGCGGGAAAAATGGGAATCGGATATTGGGCTGCTAAAGGACGATGACTGGAGGGAGGCACTGCAGAGTCCCCGGGAGGTGGCGATTCGTGCCCGGTTTAGACTGGTTGAGTTACGCATTTTACACCGTTTATACACACCGTGCACGGTACAATACAGGATAGGATATGTAGATTCTCGGTTTTGCATAAGGGGGTGTGGGGAGGAGGGCATCTTTTTTAACATTTTGTGGGATTGTGCCAGAGACCGGGAATATTGGTCCAGGCTGGCAGACATCATGTCGGAAGTGGTGGACGCAGAAGTTCCACTAGAAGCCAGATGGCATATCTTGAGTGTGACGAGCGACATCACTTGGCCGAAGTGGGACAAGGTATGGCTGACTTTGGCGAGTATGGTCGCCAAGAGAAATTTAGCAAGATTATGGGGAAGTGATCTCTTGCCAACAGTGGAAGAATGGGGGCGGGACCTGGACTGGTGCCAACGGGCTGAGAAAGTAATATATAAAAGCAGAGGATGCCCCAAGAAATGGGAGAAAATATGGGCAGCATAGAGACGGTACAGGGGAGAATTGATGGATACCCAGTCTGTGTCTGACCCTGCTTAATGTGGTGCATGTATTCTGGTCTTCAACTCTTGAGTACACTGTTTATGATGATTTTATGAGTCACTCTGCCTCCTTTGAGCCCAACGGACTGCTAATGCTGATCACTATGGACATGCAATGGATTTGGGGGGATATGTGGGGACTGAACTGCAGATGATGATTTGAGGATGGCCTTCTTCATTTCTGTGGCCTACGGGACGCCTATGCTAATACATAGGTGTCTATCCAGGAGCTTGATCTTTGTATGCAGGTCATATTGTTAATACTGATTGCGTGGTTGACTTTATTTTTATGTGCCAATGAACTTCAGATGGCGACTGATGTGCGATTTTATGTAGCTAGTTACTACAATAAAAAGATTTTCACAAACAAAAAAGGGATAAGGTGGCAACCTATTAACAATAGGGTATTTGAAAAGGGATGGCTGACAGGCAACCGCAGAAAAGCTGAACTAGCAGAGAGATATCCCCTCAGAGTGCCCAGTACCTGCTGGGTAAGGGAAAGGAGGAACAGGAGAACCTGAGGAAGAGGGACAAAAAGGTGATCAATTTGCCTTTCTGTAAACCATGCAACAAATTTTACCCAACAGCAGGCGTAAACTGTGTTGGTGGAGGGTCACCATGCTGGCAAGATAATGTCAGAGACTTTGAGAGTAAGGTCGAAAGCTGTCAACTGTTGCCGCTCAATTTCCATGCAAGAAGACAGAGCGTTGACAGGTTCCAGAGGAGACCCCTCCCCTGCTGCTGCGACAGAAGATCCTCCCGAAGGGGCAGCCTGATTGAAGGACCAATGGCCATGCTCAACAGCTCAGGATACCAGACTCTCTGTGCCCAATCCAAAGCAACAAGGATGACTTGCGGCCAGTCGTTCCTGATCTTCTTGAGAACTCTGGAGTTGGTTCTGAGGAAATGCGCAGAGTTTACTCCCCGCAACCGGCTCGATGTACCGGTTCTGCTACACGCAGACAGGAGATGTGTCGAAATCCATGTTGCAAGTATCTGGGCCATTTCCAGAGAGCCAGGCACAGGAGAAGGGGTAGATACTTTGATATCCCTGAGTTTCAAGCTACAGGAGGCAAGCCAACAAACCCTTGCAGATCACTTGGAGTGAAGGCATACTCCAGCTCTCCTTCAGCAGTCAAGTGAGCAGCAGGGTCACACACAGAAAAGCAGGCGTCCCAGTCAGCAGTCTAGTTGAGTTATTTAAGCAACACAGCAGTTCTCCTGACAAAGCTTCAGTTACTAGTTCAATAGTGTCTTATTTTAGGTGGTGAGGGAATCAGTACTTTGAAGTGCACAAGTATCCCTTTCAACCCAGTTGTGTCTGCCATCTGTGGGGAGTAATCAGTCCCTTGTGTGGAGACAGGACATTGCTTATTGGAGTGAAGGGTTATCCCCTCACTTCCATCTTGCCCAGGCAAGGCCACCGGAAAGTGGATGTATGTAGATGGGTACTCAGACACACCTATCCTTCCTATGCTGTGGCTGTCTCACGGGAATGTACAAAATGTAGCTGTCACCCAGCCCAGATGTGTCTAAAAGTGACATTTCTAAAATAGAAATGCTAAATCCAACGTTACCAGTAAGGAGGATTTATCATTACCATTCCAAACATATAAAACATGAAAAAACTACTCTTCTCTGATCAGGTATTACAGCTTAAAAGTGTATTAAGGAATTCCCAATGCTAGCCTATGAAAGGAGTAGGACTCACAGAAGTGAAAAATGAAATAGGCTGTTTGTCACTACCAGGACATGCAAAACATACCAGTAATGCCCTACCTTTCATTTACACAGCACCCTGCCCATTGGGCTATCTAGGGTATACCTTAGGGTTGGCTTTCTTGTAATAAAGGGGCGTTACAAGCTGGGCTAGTAGTGTTAAACGCCAAGTCTGTATGGCAATAAACAGCACACAGAGGCCCTGCAATGGCAGGCCTGAGACAGGTTTGAGAGGCTAATTATGTGGGTGGCACAATCCGTGCTGCAGGCCCACTAGTAGCATTTAATCTAAATGCCCTGGGTATATGGTGTTCCACTTTACAAGGGATTTACAAGTAAATCAAGTATGCCAAACAGGTGTAAACCAATTATACCATGTTTAGAGGAAGGAGCACATGCACTTTAGCACTGGTTAGCAGGGGTAAAGTGCCCTGAGTCCTAAAGCCAACAAAATCAGAAAAAGAGGAGGAGGAAGGCAAAACGTTTGGGTGACCTTATTTATTTATTTAACTTGTAACGCGCAACAGCTACCCGCAGTGGGTTTCCCGGCGCTAGGGATAGACTCAAGAAGAAAGAAGTATCAGGTAATATCAAGCAGACCAGGACAACGGGCAGATCACTCAAAAAGCAAGGTCTTAAGTCCCTTCCGGAACTGCAGCAAGTTATTCTCCAATTTTAGAGCAACTGGTAAAGCGTTCCAGAGCTTGGGACCTAGATGAGCAAAGGACCGCCCACCCATTCTGGCAAGTTTGAATCTTGGGATAATAAAGTCTCCATTTCCAGAAGATCTAAGGGTTCGATGAGTCCTGTATGGTTGAACTAAGTTCTGTAGGTATTTAGGGGCTGTGCCCTGCCTAATCTTGAACAGATAGCATAAGGCTTTAAATTTAATCCGGCTTGAGATTTTAAGCCAGTGTAAGTCACGCAGAGCAGAAGATGCTGAAGTTCTCCTAGGAACCTTCCGAAGTAGGCGGGCAGCCGCATTGTGGACTACCTGAAGAATCCTAATGGTTGCAGCATCAGCTCCCAAATAGAGAACATTACCGTAGTCCAGGCGGGAAACAACCAACGCCTGGACAACAGTTCTCTGAGTGGATAGGGGCAGCATCCATAAAACTTTCTGGAGCCATCTTAAGGTGGAAAAACAGATCGCAGCAACCTTTGTAGCCTGCTGCCTCATAGATAACTTGTCATCAACAAGGAAACCAAGGTTGCGAACCACTGTGGCTGGTTGTGGAAGTGGTCCCATATCACTAGGCCAATGTTGGGGGCCCCATAGATTTTTATTCTTGCCCAATATCACCACCTCTGTCTTCTCCCCGCTTAATTTCAGACAGTTCTTCTGCATCCACTCGGCCACGCGTACCAGGCCGAGCTTTAGAGCAGAGGGGCTGTTCTCATCTCTGCCTGACAGAGAGAAGACAATTTGGGTGTCATCGGCGTAGGAGAATAGCGTCAGCCCCGCTTCCTCCACAATGGTGGCCAGGGGTCTTACGTAGATATTAAACAGTACGGGGCTGAGTATAGACCCCTGGGGAACACCATAACCAATGAGCAGATTGTTTTTTGTTTTTTTTTAATTTTTTTTTTATAAAACCTTTATTTGTGCATATACAAAAGTACAAATACAGGCCTACAACCCTCAGGCCGGCCACAAATATCGTTTGAGCATTAGCACATGCAACATGGTGACGCAATAGCACAGCAATATCAATAATCGAGCAGTCAGGAGGTACACTGTAAATCACGTGCTATCGCGCCGCAGGAGCATTGAAGGTTAATTTTAAAAGTTTTCCGTAGCAACTATTAAAGTCCAACTGTTCCGTTTTAATTGAAAATAGCAACTATAAACTAAGAAAACAGGGTCCATGTAGGCGTAATATAACAGTAGCCACAGAATCACACACAGCCAGCAACACAATGTCAAGTCCTTTCAGGCGGCATGGCGGCCCAGAAAATGTGCAGCAAGGGTAACAGAGCCAATATCTTGACAAATATCTACCGCCACCCGCCCACCAGCAACATCGACATGGACCCAAGATAGAAAAGAAAAGAAGAACTAAAAAAAAGAAGAAAAACAAGGCACCATAGAAACAGAAGAAACCAAAAAACCCAACCCCCAACCCCCCACCCTACACGCATGCAGAGGCTACAGCCTACCCCCCCCCCCGCAGTGTGTCTGTCGCCCAATAAACCCGAAATATAGAATAAGAGAGTGAGAAAAGAAAAGAAGAAAAGTATCATAACACCGAAGATATAGGGAGCAAGAAAAGAACAGCCTAATCTAAAACTCCCATGAAACACCTAACCCCGGAGGAGGGCCACAATCACTGATTCCCGGACTCCATCGCCCGCACAAAACTTCCGCCCCTTACACAAGGTCAAAAAAGAATACAGTCGTTGTAACCGCATGTGGGAAGGGATATCACAAATAGCGCCCCCAATTATACCGAGATAGCATTACAGTCCGGGTCCCCGCCAGCCGATCAAACACAAATTCCAATATCACGAGCAGCAATACTCACCCCCAGACCCCCAGCCCGCTAAAACACCCACCCCGTAAAAAGGATCAAAAATCGGACACATCAATTGCAACCTAAAATGAAAAAGGACAATTGCAAATAGCGCGTACAAATGTTCCAGGAAAGCATCTCCGTTCAGGTCTACGCCAGCCAAGAGATAAAATCAGCGCAAAATTATGCAGTTCGGGGGAACATAAACAAAAGAAGAGAGAATCAGCACGACTCAGGCAATTTGGCACAGTAGGCACACACAATTACGAGGAACATATCAGAAGAGCAGTCCGAGTCGAGTCTCTGCCAGCCAGTCCATAACGAAAGTTGATAAAGATTCCCTCAGCCCTGGCCAGATCTTGAGCGTCTCTTCAAACATGGTCTCCGGGGGAGGTCCGACTCAAACAAAGCCGGAGGACAAAATGGCCACCACCGATGAAAAGAAGGGAGGCAGAGACAAAATGGGCACCACCAGTTACTTGCCGAGCTGCAGGCACACAGGATAATCACCCCCGAACTCATGAAAAGACATCCAATCCATCGCCCGAAATAAAATGTTTGCAAGGCTGCAGGTTCAAAGGGGACCGATGTCAGCAAAGTCAAAGTTTGAAACACTAACCTCTCCGTAGACAAAGTCTCAGACCTTGACAAAAGGGGAAACATTGTAGCGCCACTGAAGCAGTTGGACGGCCGTTCACAGGCATCACTGCAAATAGGGAAAATCAACACCTCCCCGCACTCATTCCGCATCCCGGCGCCCCCCACAGAGACAGACAAAGGCGAGCCAGTACAGTCTTGATAGTTAGGCGAACTCCCCCGATCCGAGAGAGGGATACCGTCGAGCCGCTCACCCAATTCACCGAAGAAGGCACGCCAGTCACGGCGGAGCCCAGCAAGTGCGGCCAGGATGGCCCCGTACGTTGGCATCGATCGCAGGCACTCCAGCTCCACAGTAGGGAATGGTACTCTAAGTGCAGCCTCCGGCTCGCCATCGGGCAGGGTGGTAGAATCGCAATACGAGACAGCCCTCACCATCTCGGGGACGGCAGCCGCCATTCCTTCTTCCCCGGGATGCGTACACGGAGAAGGGGGCGAGCGCGGTTTCAAGTGAGCGCCCTCCGGGTCGCCGTTGCAAGCACAATACACGGCCTTGGGGCGCCGCACGGGGGATGCCACTGCCGCTCCGTCTCTAGGCGAAGGCAAGCACAGGGGTGACCACTAAGATGAAGCGGCTTCGAGGAGTCGCAGCGCCACTCAGGGAAGGTAGCCACAGCGGGTAAACGGCTGCACGACGAGTCGTCCTTATGGAGCGAGGCACTCGGGTGGTCAAGGGTCCGTCAGATTCCCTCCTGTGACGGCAACGTGGATGAGCGCACCGGCGCACCCCGGGCTCAGCAGGCCGTTGCCGGGCCAGTGACCGCCGGCGGAGAGAAGGCAAACGGGTCCCAGTGCCAGGGCTACGGCGGTCGTCCAGGCAGCACGACGATAACTCTCCCAATACGGCACGCAGGGACCTCAGAAGATCACAGGTAGAATCAGCGCGGTCACAGCATCGCTACGCGGCGGTCAAAAGTCAGGATAAAAAGGCAGGATGTCGGTGCTGGGTGCACAGGCCCGCGGAGCCGGGAATCAACACGTCTGTTCAGGTCGCCATCTTGGCTCCTCCAATGAGCAGATTGTAGATGTAGCTTTAGCCAAGAAAACCTGGAAGGTACGCCCACTAAGAAAGGAGGCAATCCAGGCTAAAGCCGGGCCTGCCACTCCCAGGGAGCGGAGAGATCTCAAAAGGATGGAATGGGACACGGTATCGAACGCAGCACTCAAATCCAGCAGGATGAGTGCCGAAGTTTCACCTTGATCGATACCGTGTCGTAGACTCTCCGTAACTCCGAGAAGTGCTGTCTCTGTGGAGTAGTGAGCTCGGAAGCCGGACTGGGATGAGTGTAGAAAACCAGAACTCTCCACTAGATGGTTCAGTTGAGTGTTGACGTGCCTTTCCAGGATTTTCGAAAAGATGGGCAACAGGGATATGGGCCTAAAGTTAGAAGGATTAGAAACATCCGCACCAGCCTTTTTTAGAAGGGGCACCACCATTGCATGTTTCCATGCCTGGGGTACATGAGATTCATTTAAAGAGGCATTTAACAGTTTTGTAAATACCTGATATAAGTTAGGATCTAACGTCTTCAGGATTTTGGCAGGTAAAGGAGAGTGCCATTTTGAAACACTTCCACTGAACATGAGTGTTTGTATTGTACTGTTCACCTAGTGGGTAAGCGAATGCTCAGTAGTGTAGGCTTGAACTGTTTATGGTGACAAGTCTGTAGACATGCCCCATTTACTGTGAAAAATGCAAAAAGAACAATCGATGGACAGAATGCAGAACAATGTCATACATTCACCCCAGTACAGAGATCTGGGCCTAAATTGAATATGCTACTTACCAGTATGCATCTGTTCTTGGCATGTAGGGCTGCTAACATTCATATCTAGTGCATAGATCGCCGCCTAGTGTTGGGTCCGGATGATTGCACATTGTTGTCCTGGAAGAGTCTTCGAAGTATCACGAGATAGGTGGCTCCTCCTCTGGACTACAGTGCGCATGGGCATCGGCTCCATCCCCAGACTGTTTTTAGCCATTGTGGCAGAGATGGAGTGAAATAGTGTAAAGGATGTCCATGCTAATGATGAATGCAATAGAGTGTCTGCAGCCGCTACGGGCACCGGGGAGGAGGGCGGGCGATATGAATGTTAGCAGCCCTACATGCCAAGAACAGATGCATACTGGTAAGTAGCATATTCAGTTCGAGGCATGTGGGCTGCTAAATTCATATCTAGTGCATAGAATACACAGCAGTCCCTCCATTAAGGGCGGTTGCCCGTGCCAGCTGCAGAAGCTTGAAAAAGTGTCTTGAGAACAGCCTGTCCCACAGCTGCTTGCTGTTTGGAATGCACATCTACGCAGTAATGCTTGGTAAATGTGTGTGGTGTAGACCATGTGGCTGCTCTACAAATGTCTTCTAACGGAATGTTCCCCAGGAAAGCCATGGAGGCCCCCAATTTGCGTGTGGAGTGCGCTCTTGTGGGTATTGTTAAAGTGCGTTTAGCCTTTTGATAACAGATTTGAATGCAATTAACAATCCATCTGGCTATTCCTGCTTTGGAAATGGGGTTGCCTTTGTGTTGTGCGGAGAAGGCAACAAAAAGTTGTTGTGTCTTCCTAAAGGGTTGTGTTCGGTCAATGTAGTACATTAGCGCCCTCCTAACGTCTAATGTATGAAGCATTCTTTCTGCTACCGTTTGTGGGTTTTGGAAAAATGCAGGCAGGTCAATAGTTTGGTTGATATGAAACTGTGACACCACCTTTGGAAGGAATTTGGGGTTAGTGCGGAGCACCACCCTGTTAGAATGTATTTGGATGAACGGCTCTTGGATAGTGAGCGCTTGCAGCTCACTAACACGTCTGAGCGACGTGATAGCAACGAGAAAAGCCACTTTCCACGTTAGAAACTGAAGTTCGCATGAGTGCAGTGGCTCGAAAGGTGGGCCCATCAGCCTAGTGAGGACCACATTGAGGTTCCACACAGGAGCTGGTGGAGATCTAGGAGGAATGACTCGTTTCAGCCCCTCTAGGAAGGCTTTAATGGCAGGCACCCTGAAAACAGAGAGGTGCTGTCTATTCTGGAGATAAGCCGCTATGGCGGATAAATGTATCCGAATGGAAGCGTACGCTAGATTGCATTTGTAAAGATGTAACAATTAGCAGATGATGTTAGGAATGGATGCATCTAGCGGGTTGATATTGTTGTCAGTACAGTAAATGGCAAACCGCTTCCACTTTGCTGCATAGCAAGCTCTGGTAGTGGGCTTCCTTGCCTCTCTGATGATGTCCATGCATTCAGGAGGCAGGTTGAGGTAGCCAAACTCTAAGACCTCAGGAGCCAGATCGCCAGATTGAGTTGTTGCGGATCTGGATGCTGAATGTCGCCATGGTTCTGCGTCAAGAGGCTGGGTGTGAGATGCAGCCTTTGATGCGGTACCACGGAAAGTTCTAGAAACGTGGTGTACCATGGTTGGCGTGCCCATGTTGGAGCAACTAGGATGAGAGTCATCGAGTGTTGCTTTAGCTTTCTTGCCACCAGCGGAATGAGAGGCGCTGGGGGAAAAGCGTACGCAAATTTGCCTGACCAGTTCATCCATATCGCATTCCCCTGCGATTCCGGGTGAGGGAACCTGGCGGCAAAGCTTTGGCATTTTGCGTTTTCCCTTGTGGCAAACAGGTCTATTTGTGGATGACCCCACTGCCGGAAGTACGGGTGGAGTACTGATGGATGTATCTCCCACTCGTGCATTTGATGGCTGTACCTGCTGAGCAGATCCGCCATCTGATTGTCCTTGCCCGGGAGGTGTTCTGCCATGAGGAAGATGTTCCTCTGAATGGCCCACTTCCACATGCTCTGAGCCAGATGAGACAGCTGTGGCGAGTGAGTACCTCCCTGCTTCTGGATGTAGTACATGGCTGTCATGTTGTCCGTCCGGATCAACACGACCTTGTTGCACAGATGTACTTTGGAGGACTTGAGCGACATGAAGATTGCCATCAATTCCAGGTAGTTGATATGCAATCGTTGTTGCTGGGTTGACCACAGTCCCTGCACCGTGTAGTGGAGCACATGTGCTCCCCACCCTTGGAGAGATGCGTCCGTCGTTAGGACAATCTGTGGCACAGGCTCTTGGAACGGTCGTCCCTTGCAAAGGTTGTGTGGATTCCACCAATGCAGAGAGTTGTATGCCCGACCGGTCACCAACACTAGGTCTGTCAGTTGTCCTCAAGCCTGTGTCCATTGATTTGCCAAGCATTCCTGGAGGGGGCGCATGTGCAACCTTGCGTGCGGGACTATGAAGATGCAGGAGGCCATCATGCCTATCAACTGCATGAACACTCTCGCTGGCAGGGAGAGTTGCGGTCTGAATCGTTGGATCAGCGACTGAATGCTGTTGATTCTGACTGTGTTTGGCTGAGCCATAGCAGCCAGGGTGTTTATTGTCGCGCCCAGATACTGCCGTACATGGGCTGGTTGAAGGTGCGACTTTGGGTAGTTTAGCGAGAACCCCAGGCTGTGAAGGAGTTGAATAGTGTGGGACATGTGTGAGGCGCACTGTCTTTCCGACTTTGCTTGAACGAGCCAGTCGTCGAGGTACGGGTAGACATGTATGTTTTGTCTCCTGAGGTGCGCCGCCACTGCCGCCAGACACTTTGTAAACACTCGGGGGCAGTAGTCACACCGTAGGGTAGCACTTTGAACTGATAGTGCTTGTTGTGAATGGTGAACCTGAGGTATTTTCTGTGGGACGGGTGGAGTGGGATGTGGAAGTAAGCATCCTTGAGGTCTAAGGTTGCCAGGAAGTCCCCTTGGTTTAGAAGGGGAAGTATCTGTTGCAGGGTCAGCATGTGGAAATGTTCCGACAGTATATACATGTTGAGAGGGCGGAGATCCAGAATGGGTCTGAGGGATCCGTCCTTTTTTGGGATGAGGAAGTACAGGGAATAGACCCCTGTTCCTTCCTCTTCCACTGGCACGAGTTCGATTGCTCCTTTTTGCAGCATTACTAGCACTTCCTGCTGCAATAAGTGCAAGTGCTCTGCCGACATAGGACGGTGTCTTGGGGGAATGTTTGGAGGAGTGGATGTTAACTCCAAACAATAACCGTACTGGATTAGTTTTCTCACCCACCTGTCCGTGGTGATGGACGACCAGACTGGCAGGAACTGCTGGAGTCTTCCCCCGACAGGTGTTGGATGGTCGGGGGGCAGTGACAGGGAGTCACTGTTTGTTTGCGGCAGAGGAACGGGAGTTGGTGTTCCCTCTGCCTCTGCCTTTGGCACTGTTACCTCGGTAACCCCCTCTACCTTGCTTGGGATACGAGGACTGCGCACCACCTTTTGTGAATTGTGACTGTTGTCCCATGTGTCCTCTGGTAACACCACGCGCTCCTGAGCGACGAAAAGTGTTGCCCCTGAACTGTTGTGATTGAAGTGCCCCCATGGACTTGGCAGTTTCGTTGTCCTTCTTAATTTTTTCAAGTGTGGTGTCTACATCTGGGCCAAACAGTCTGTCAGGATTGACGGGCTGGTTGAGGATTGTAGTTTGGATGTCAGGCTTAAATCCAGATATACGAAGCCAGGCTTGGCGCCGTAGCATGACGCTAGTGTTAATTCCTCTAGCCGCTGTGTCCGCTACATCAAGTGCGCATTTTATGGCAGCGTTTGATATAAGCTTTCCCTCTTGTATGAGCATTTCGCCAGCTTCTTTATACTCATCAGGCAGATGTTGAAGGAGCTGTTCTAGGGTGTCGTAATGCGCCCTATCGTAACGCGCTAACAAGGCCTGTGTGTTTGCGATACGCCATACATTAGCAGCCTGCGCAGCGACCCTCTTGCCAGATGCCTCAAGCACTTTCGACTCCTTGTCTGGGGGAGGAGCTCCACCAGTTGTTTGGGAGTTTGCCCTCTTGCGGGCATTCGCGACCACCAACGAATCCAGAGGCAACTGTCCTCGAATATAGGCAGGGTCCCCAGGTGCTGGTCTGTATTTTTTCTCTATTCGTGGGTTTACCACTCTCGCCCTTGTAGGTTCTTTAAAGATCTCTGGCGCATGTTTAAGGACACCTTTCAACATAGGAAGTGTTTTGACTGTTCTTTCTGAGACAGAGAAAGTGTCAAACAGGAAATCCTCTTCCACTGGGTCAGCATGCATATCTACATCGTGATTTGCAGCTGCCCTCTCAATTAAAGCATTGAAAGCTGCTGAATCCTCAGTTGGTGAAGTACGTGCCCCAAAACCTTGTGGGTCCTGCACCACCTGATGACTTCCCAGGTCCCCAGCGTCGTCATATGAGTCCTGATGCACATCAGGGTCATTGCCAGTAGGGAAGTTGTATTGTTCATCTTGGTCTTCATCCTCACCCCCTGATTGGGTGGGGGAAGGGGTTGGACTCCTCCTTGGGGGAGGTTTCAGAGGTTCAACAAGGGCAGGTAAGTCCTGTGTTTGCCTTTTCTTTTTCAGTGGAATTACAAAAGTCTCCAGTGGCTGGGAACTGATCTTTCTCTTATAAAGCGTCATCTTCCCTGTGTGGGCATCGATGTAATGCTCACAGTCGTCCTCAGATGCTGTGTGTCGAGGCAAAACAGCACTGGACGTGGAATCCGAAGTCCCCGAGGTCTTCGGCACCGTTTGGGGTGCAAACGCCTTTGGTGGCACCTTCGGTGGTAGTGTATAGATAAGTTTAGTCGACTTCTTGGCAGGTGGCTCCATCGGTTTCGGATCCGATGGCGCAGACTTTGTCGACGGCAGGGCTTTCTCCCGAATCCTCTTGAGCGACTCGGTGACCTGTTTTGTAAATGAAGCCGAGGGTTTGACGACTGATGCTTCATGTTTGTCCGCTTTGGAGGCTTTCGGCGTGGCAGAAGAAGGCACCGACGAATCCTCGACTCCAACGGTTCGCTGCCCTGCAGCTGTCTTAGACGCCGACGGCGTCACCGCAGATCCGGTGTCTTTGTGCCGAGGAGTAGCGGCTCCGGCCTTTGGATCCGGGCTCTTAGTGGCCTTTGCTTCGACCGACTTTTTGGAGGGTGACGCCCCAGACGTCGAGACGTGATGGACCACCTTTTTTGTGGACGTGTCCTTGGCCACCGCGTGTGGCGCCGGTGACTCGACGGCCTTCTTCGCCGGCTTCGTAAGTTTGGACGGGACGTCAGCCGTCTTAGATGTCGACGAAGCCGTTTGTTTCGGTTTCGTTTTCGACGTGTCTTCGGCCATCTTAGATGTTGTCGAGGCCGTAGGTTTCGGTTTCGGTTTAGGCGTGACGTCGGCCATCTTAGATGTTGTCGACTGTACTGGTTGCGGTTTCAGTTTCGATACGCACAACAACGGCTCCTCCGGTGTATCCGTGGCCGGGCCCGAAGACGGGGCTGGGGATATCGGTGCAGGGTCGTGGGTAAGGCCGAGTGGCGATCCCGTGACCTGAGCCTGAGTCGAGTAACTTTCGGGGCATAGCTCGTCCTCTGAGCTATCTTCCGCGGCCCCATAGACTTCTTCGTCGTCCCCTACCTCATCGACGTATTCAAGGTCTTGGCTCTGTCCTTCGATGTATTCTTCAGGATCGGCCTCGACCTCCGTTGATGGTGGTGAAATCTCAAGATGACGGCTTTGGCCGTCTTCTGCGGGGTCGTCGAATATGTCGTCGGGTGCCGGTGCTGCGTGCAAGGCCTCGAGGCGCGCCGCGCGCCGATGCTTGAGTGTCTTCTTCGACCTGAATTTGGCGCAGGCCATGCAGTTGCCCTCGTCGTGATCCGGCGAGAGACATTTGTTACAAACTGGATGTACGTCGATGTGTGGGTACTTGGACCCACACACGGGGCAGCGCTTGAACGGACTCCGTTCCATGATGATTTCGTCGGTGTCTCGCTGCGAGTACAGGGCCTCGATGTCCGAAGAGTAGCAACTCCCCAGAAGTCCGACACGAAGAGTCGGACGATGCTCGGGACCGTTCGCAACAATACCGACGCGAGTATCGAAGGCCTTTTGGCCTTAAAGAAGTAATTTTTCGATTCCGACAAGGAGGCGTCGAAATCACATCCGAACCCAATGGCGGAAAAAAACAATCTGGGGATGGAGCAGATGCCCATGCGCACTGTAGTCCAGGGGAGGAGCCACCTATCTCGTGATTCTTCGAAGACTCTTCCAGGACAACAATGTGCAATCATCCGGACCCAACACTAGGCGGCGATCTATGCACTAGATATGAATTTAGCAGCCCACATGCCTCGAACACATTGTTTCTTTGCTCACCATGCCATTCCAGTTTGGACCCAGCTATATGCAAATCAGTTTGGACCTTGTGCCCAATGGGAACAGTCCAGCCCGAACTGCCAGACAGGTCCTCCCTTGACTGGAAACACGCATCCTAGGACCGGTATCGGGCTTTCAGCCCTCATCAGCCAGGATAGCTTGACTCCAGTGGCATGGAGAGCACGAGACCCACATTTGGGCATACCCGTCCCACTCAGGATGACAAATGCAAAAAGAACAATTGATGGACAGAATGCTGAAAGCCCGAAACCGGTCCCAGGATGCTTGTTTCCGGTCCAGAGAGGTCCTGGCTTGGCAGTTCGGGCTGGCCTGTTCCTACAAGGAACAGGGTCAAGACTGATTTGCATAAGGCTGGGTCCAAACTGGGGTGGAGTGGTGAGCAAAAGAATGATGGATTTAACCCAGATCCTTGTGACTGCGGGTGAATGTTTGCATTGTCCATTATTCCATCCACCAATAGTTTCTTTTGCATATGTCGCCCTAAGTGGGAAGAGTATGCCCAGACATGGGTCCCGTGCTCACTAAACCACTGGATTCAAGCTAGCCTCGCTGATGAAGGGTGATGCCCTGAAACCAGTCTGAATTGGCAGTTCGGGCTGGACTGATCCCACAAGGAACAGGGTCAGGACTGATTTGCTTATGGCTGGGTCCAAACTGGGGTGGTGTGGTGAGCAAAAGAATGATGGATTTAACCCAGATCCTTGTGAATGGGGGTGAATGTTTGCATTGGGCAGCATTCCGTCCATCGATTGTTTCTTTTGCATAACTCATTTACTGTGAAAGGCATATGTTAAAGGTAATAGTCTGTTAAGGGTGGATTATTATTGTACTCTGGTAAAGCCTGTAGACCAGTATTGTGTCACATAAATTCTCCCAGAATACCGTAGAAGGCAAGGGTTTTGGCATTAGTTACTGCCTCTGACAATCCCTGGGTGTAGTAGGCTTACACTGAAATGATCCTTTTTAGGCCCTTTTATCATGATTCGCACATTGTTTTGCCAACTGTTATTTTGCATATATTTGCAATTCTATGACTGTATATATGATGGTTGCTCTGGGGAAAGCTCATGTTCAAAACTCAAATGACTTGAGTTGTTTATGTTGACAAGTGCATGTCAAAGACTGTATACCTAGTTTGTTCATTGTTAACAATTATATTGGATGCCATAAGACTGGCTGGTTTATTATGAAAAGTTACAAGAAAGGCAGTAGGTCCGTCACTTATTCATATATTCAAGCCAATAATCCTTTAACAGTGGATTGTTGGTTAACTGTGCATACACTATGCACAATACCATTCCAAGACGGCTGCCCGCTGCCGTGTTTAATTTTGCACTTATTTTTTATTGAAAATTACTTTTAATGTATTTTTTGTTTTATGCACATGCATGTTGAGTTTGTGCGCGTGTGTTTTGTTGTGGATGGGTGAGTGAGTGAATGCAAGAATAGGCTGATGGATTATAGGATGCAGGAATGCAAAACTGAGCGATAGAGTTCATATAAGATAAGCGAATGAGTGCCTAACCTCATCAGTGTCTGAAGAGACACTTTCAATTATTAGCTAGGCCAATTGATATTGCCATTGCATGTTGAATGGTGACATTACAGTGGCATGGACGGTAAACAGTTGTTGGCACTGACTGATAGAAGTAGGGAAATACATTCAGAAAGCAACAGTAAACCTGTGAGAAAAGAAAAAGGTGTAGTGCTGCTAGAGTCCAACATTGACTAACACACACACTCTTGAACATGTATATGAGCTACTAAGACACCACACATTTAGAGAGCCCAGCCCTACTTTGCCCTAATTTCAGATGAAATTAATCTTTACACAACAAAAGTAAGAGCAAGAGAATTTTTTCCAAGGAGACAAGATCTGAGTGCACTCTCTTGGTACAAATATTCAGTTCCCCTAAGTCTTGTATACGAACAACTCTTCTATTGGTAGTTTGGAATAATGAACATTGTTTCACCTGTTGAGTACAAGGACATTTGTCATTATAACAAAGACTTAGGTGAACTGAACCTTTGAGCTGAATAGGCTAAACAAATCACCTGTACCCTGCTAAAACACAATATTTAATGTACATCTAGGTTAATACATCCAAGTTATACTAAACACCACTCTTTTAGTGTGAGAGCATGCAACTTAAAACGCTAACAGGCTGAGTGCTATTCAGAAGAGGACACCCAAATTCAATTTAGGGAAGAAGAGAGTCAATTGGGACTGATGTAACATTTGCTGCTGTAGGGGACCTTTGCTCCATATCGGGCTGCTAACACAACTAAGCAGCGTCCTAGTATTGACCTGTCCTTGAACCAGCCTTGAAGCTGGGTATCAAAAAGTTCCCCAAACGCCCCTAAAAGAACCATCCACTTATGGTTAGGAATGCGACACCTCAACAGCACTGACATCCATGAACAGCCGCTTCACAGTCTCAGGTACTGGCTACCTATGAACAGGAGAGCCACATCACTGATCTGAAAATGCACCCTTCACCTATCTGCCAGCAGCTTTGAAAGCATCTATTCAACCCAAGAACCATACATTGTTATAATCAGGACAGATGCCCTCACTGCAGCAGCTGGCCCTGAACAGGATAACTGCACTATATATAAGGCCCAAGTGGGTGATATACCATACACCTACCTGGGCGGAGTCACACTCGTTTAAAACCTGCAGCTCAGTAGAAGCGAGTACATCTGGCCTCTGAAAAAGAAGTGGAGACGACCTTTATTTAGTCAATTATATCAGCAAGCCTACTCACAATGACACCAACTACCACAGATTCACTAACGCAAAAGGCCCATCAATTAATAATTTATCAAGTAAAATTCCACTTTAACGATGGCAAGCTTTACCGTCTACCATGGTTTCATGTGAAAATATGCAGACCAACATATTTTGCAAAATAGCAGACCAAAATCTCGATCTTACAAAAACATCGCCCTTCAAACATTTAGATCTGTATTCAGTTTTTGAATTCAGTCATACGAAGAATGGATTTAATATTCCCTCTCCAGTCGAAGTGCATTAGGTGTTAGATGACAGTATGCTTGGTGCAGGTTGAAATTTATATAGAGAGATATTTACCCATGGTCGAGATTTTGGCAGTCTGACCCATTGACAATGTTTTTTTACGAGACTGTGTTTTCACAAGTTACCATCTTCTGTGCTTTTTATTATCCTTCCTTAGAAGCAAATTCCACTAGTACAACCAACTTCACTCCTCATTCTCTATCTTGGTAGCGCCCCTCTTCGGCAGTAATACCTGGTGCAACTGGGCTGAAAACGTTACATTCTTTTGGCAACAAAATTTCTGGTGGATAACATATCTTCTTGCATATTCCTCACATTATGAAAATCCTCCAGGTGTCAAACTGTATCCAGAAAACCTGTGTTCCTCAGCAATAGCTCTCCAGTGCTGCCAGGTGGCACATGCAAATCTAACCATGACAATGACAGCAGGTAACAAATGTTCATAACTTGGTCTTTCCTTCTCAATGGCACTAACTCATCGAAAGAATAAGAAAGACTGTGTATTATCTCCGGGAAGATATAGCGACCACCAGAAATATCATTAGATAAGGTAATTATCTTTTTCTTTTAGCAGATTACTCAATTTAGAAATAAGTTCCAAAGCAATCCTCTTTGGAAAGTGTGATTTAGTATCACTGGATAACGAAGGACACAATGCAACACAGTCTGGTCACATGCTTGAGCTGTGAGACAATACTTTTTTTACAAATATATATGGAAAGAACATCTTTCTAGAGTCGACGAAGAGAACGAAAGTGAGCAAAACCTACAAAGAGCTGATCATCTACTTTATTCTGTATTTTACAGTCAAAGTAGTAAGAGCACATGTGTTCTTGGTAGGGTGAGGAGGAGGACAGAGTGGATAGGTTAGCGTTCTAGCTGCCCAAGCACGCCTATTCATGAAGGCTGCAGCACGGACGCAAGGCTGAAAGGAGGCACACCGGTGTCACCACTCTCTGGAGGTACTATCGTTTTTTACCTGTAGCTTGAAATATTGCTGCTTAATTGTTGTTGAATTTGACTACCACAACAGTTTTATTTACCTGCCACAATTCGTTTTTATGTTGTTTTTAGATAATTTCTACTCGTTGTTTTACTGCACCTAAATCTCCACCTTGACCATAAAGAGGATCGTCCTCCTCTTGGTCATAGAGTGGATAGGTTGCTACAGGATGCTGTCTGTGAGGCCTAGGAAGCAGTGGCGGTCGAAATGGAACGGCTTCGTAGCTTCGACCACAAGACCTATTTGACGAGGGCACACGCTGAGGGGGACAAGGCTGGGACGCTGCTCGCTTGGTTGGCTAACCCCACTAAACGTAGCCACCCGATCTTGGCCATAGAGGGGGAAGGGGGCCGCACGTATAACACCCAAATGGAAATACTAGACAGCTTCCAATTGTACTATGGAACGCTATATCAGAGTGCGTTGGAGTGACAGGAATGCGAAATTGACACTTTCCTGGAGGGGCTGCAACTACCGCAGCTAGACCAAGAGCAAGCAGAGACCCTGGGCAGGGATATTGAACTAGAGGAGATCGGGAGTGCTGTGAAGCAGATGGCCTGTAATAAAACCCCGGGCTAGGACGGGTTGCCCATAGAATTTTATAGTAAATACCTGGAGCAACTTGCTCCGCGGCTCCAAACGGTATATAATGAAGCCAAGGTTAGAGGCCGGTTACCTCAGTCCATGTGTGAAGCACTAATGATCCCGTTGCTGAAGCCGGGAAGGGAGAGCTGCAGACCGGCATCCTATCGGCCGTTGTCCATGCTGACAACGGACTACAAAATCCTGAGTACCATACTGGCGACCAGACTGTTACAGCACATGTCGGGGTTGATCCATAGCGACCAATCCGGTTTTATCCCCACGCGAAACACTACTATTATTATACGCTGACTGATACGCTTGCTGGGAGACCCGAATGCGCATTCGCCTTTAGTACTATCAATCGATATTGAGAAGGCGTTTGATAGCTTAGAGTGGGAATATCTGTACAGGGTCATGCAGCGCTTTGGCCTTGGAGACGGTTACATAGGCTGGACGAGAGTGCTGTATACATCAGCGATGGCACGAGTGCGGGTGGGCTCCCTTATATCGCACCAATATCGGGTGTGCCGTGGAACTAGGCACGGGTGATCACTATCGCCTCTGCTGTTTGCATTGGCGATAGAGCCCTTTGCGGCGGAAGCCAGGACGGGACATTATTACAAGGACCTAGTCTACAGGGGAAGCCCACAGTTTAACTCGCTGTACGGGGATGACCTCCTGATGTTTCCGGAAGACGCAAGTGATGCGCTGGAGGGCGCAGAGAGACTTCTTGCGCTCTTTGGGAGGCTGTCTGGTCTAAAAGTCAACTGGTCTAAATCCTGTTTATTTCCACTGCGACAGGGAGAGATGCGACCTACCACCCGCCCGCTGCTCAATTGGGAGCCCAGTTGCCTGAAGTACTTGGGGGTGCATGTGTACCACAAGGCTGCGGATATGCTGGAGGGCAATGTGGGCTGCTGTATCCGGGCACTGAAGGGCTGCATGTCCTTTTGGACCACCCTCCCGCTTTCGGTAAGGGGGCGCATTTCATTGATGAAAATGATAGCTTTGCCACGCCTTCTTTACTACTTTCGCACACTGCCCGTGTGGATACCCGGTTCTGTCTTTCAACAGCTGAGGTCAATACTAACATTGTTTCTCTGGGGTACAGGCAGGCGTAGAATAGCGTTAGCTACGCTGCTCCGACCGAAGGATGAGGGAGGGCTAGCGGTCCCGGACTTTGAGCTCTATTATCTGGCGGCTCAATTGCAGATTTTCACGCAGGAAGTGGCGAGGGTGTACCGAGGTCCAGAGCATGGGAGGGAAGCGGGCACCCCCCGCCATGTTCTAGCGTACATCACATTACAGCAGAGACTCGCCCTCAGAGATTTGTCTCTGGAAGAGCAGACGTTTAGGCTCTGCTGGAATCGATCGCAACGACGAGCGGGGGTGCGGCGAATGTACGCACCTGAGATACCGCTGGGGATGGTGACGGCGCTCCCCCACGGCGGCGATTGGTCACGATTACAGATGTGGGAGGACGCGGGGCTGCAAATAATGGGTGACCTATACGAAGATGGGGCGTTAATCCCATACCAAACCCTGCAAGATCGATTTGACCTTCCAAGGGGGGACTTTTTGATGCACGCTGCTGTGACCAGAGCTATGCAGGTGCACTGGGGGGAAGGGATTCTGGAGCCCGCTACGTCCATGGCTTGCCAACATACCATGATAGCAGCTGGTACTTATAAAGCGGTAACGTGCCTTTACTCTAGGATGTTGCGTGAAACTTTGCAACCCTTATCGGCACTGAAAGCTAAATGGGAATTAGATCTCCAGATAGAGATCCCTGACACCACTTGGGCGCAACTAGTGAGGCAAGCAAGGAAGAGCACGAGGAACGCTCGCTTCCAATTGATACACTTTTATATCCTCCATAGAGCCTACCTCACACCGGGGAAAATCGGGAAGTATTTTGGAGTAGAGAACGCGGCATGCCCCAGATGTACTGCGGCAGGGGCGGCCTTGGAACATATGCTGTGGGACTGCCCCCACCTACGGGACTACTGGCGGGAGATTGGCGAGAAATTAAACGAAGTAACAGACAGGGATTTACAATACAGCAAGGCTATCAGCGTATTGCACTGGTTTCCGCACACACCCAGGAATAGGATCACGAGTAAATTTATAGATATGGGTTTGATCCTGGCCAAAAGAGAAATAACAAGGAACTGGAAATCGAAGAAGGGCCCTACGCACAGGCGGTGGGTTAATGAGTTTCTCAAATGGGCGGCGAGCGAAAGCACACTCAGATATCAGCTAGCTCGCCGCAAGTCCGACGACAGGACATAGGAGGCGGCAGCGGCGTGGGAGACGTTGGTGCAGGCCATGCGAGACAGCACATTGGAGGAGGAGGAGGGACCTTCCGACTTAGGTGATGAAGCTCCCATAAACACACCAGGTACACTTTCCCCATAGTTAATCAGTCACTCCTGATAGTACTCATACACACACACTAACAGCGAGCTCAGGCGTAGGTGGGGGCACTTGTGGGTGGGCAGGGGAGGGGGGTTAGGGAGTTAAGAAGTTGGGGGGGAGGTGGGGTTCGGGGTGGGAGATTAAAAAAAGTAAAAGCGGACTGCAGAAATCCTTGCATGAAGAATACTAATGTTTAAAGGTTGCTGAGAATGGTGATCCATCGCTTGACGACGCCTTCGGGTTGTGGGTTTACAGGCCGTGTAAGGAGTTCATCTGAACAGGAAATACGCACTAGCGTTGGCAGTGCAGGGTCTTCATAACAGTATGCTGTATATATTGGTTCTGCAATAAAAAACGTAAAAAAAAAAAAATAGAGTGGATAGGTTAGCGTTCTAGCTGCCCGAGCACGCCTATTTAAGGCGGCAGCAGCTTGGACATGCGCAGCGGGTGCTCCGCTGGCACACAGAAGTCATGCCAAAGGCAAGCCCTTCTGCTCCCGACCGGGACCAGGGGCCAGGAAACCTGTGCAAATCCCCTTGCATTACTCTAATTTTCAAAGGTATAATGCTAACGAGCTACGGCAGCTCAGGCCTGCCTTGTTCCCACAGTGCACGCATACCAATGAGCCGTATAGTCCCCTAAGAAACAGAGCGCTCTGCCTGCACTGGAATTTCACTTGGGACAGGAGCCCACACTACAATCACATCACACAGGATATGTTGGGAACGATACACACTGGAAAATGGGGCTCATAAACAGCAGATCCCTCCCAGGGCACAAAGTAGAGATTGGGCTGCTTCTAGAAGAAGAATCACTTGACATACTGTCCATCACAGAAACTTGGCTCAGAGAAAGTTCAACTCATGAAATTATTATGACCCTCCGCCAGGGCTCCAGCATTAGCAAGCATGACTGGTTGGGAAAGCCAGGTGGAGGGGTGGCCATTATCAATAAAGAGCAGTTTAGCTGCTCTGTCACACCCCTAACATTAACCAATTGCGAGACCATGCAGTTCAGAATCACACTCACCCCCACACCCTTATTCTACGGAACCCTCATCTACAGGTCACCACGGCCGTCTACAACATTTCTAGATGCCCTTCCTGACCTCCTAGCCAGTTGCATTATAGGGAAAGGAGCTTTCACAGCGCTTGGTGACTTTAATATACACCTTGACAACTCCAACAATCTAGCTGCCAATAGACTTCGCTCAGACCTTGAAGCCTTACAACTCTCCCAGCTGGTGGGCGCCGCCACTCACGAAAAAGGGTATATTCTGGATCCTATTTTCTCTAATGACCCTAAAGTACAGGTGCTCAGCCCGGTCCAAGTCCCTTGTTCTGACCATTGCTTCATCCCTTTTTTGTACGCTAAATCACTCATTCAAACATCGTCGATTGGTGACATGAACTCAGGCAGGAAATGGCCCTGGGTTGCTCCAGAAAGATGGATCAATTTCCTAAAATCCACCACACTGTCCCCAACAGATGGCCCTAACGTGGCCCATACGCATTTGAGGGACTGGATTAATTATTCAGTGGAGAAATGCTTTTAGAAACCTCAAATGAAAGCACAATGTAAGCCCAGAAGAGCTGTTTGGTTTAACAGCCAGCTAGTCTCTCAAAAAACATAAGTGCAAGAAATTAGGAAGGAATTGGAGGAAGACCTATGCCCCAGACCTCAAGATGCTATACAAAAGTTCCATCCGACAATATCACGATGATATCGAGGTAGCCCAGGCTAAATACTATGAAGAAAGGATTAATATAACCTTCAACTCCCCCAAGGAACAATTCAAAATCGTAAAGTCGCTCACCACGATTGAGCAGTACATCTCCACACATCAATCCTCCCAAGACAGATGCAATGAGTTAGCCACTTTTTTCAAAAAGAAAGTGGAAAATATATAACTTATTGCACATGAGCCCCATGGGTGGCTCTGAAGTGGAGCAGGACACCTCTGGCAGGACAAGACAGCTCTCCAGCCTAGGCCAACATGGCCCGTCAGCAACCCCAGTACTAGACACCTTTCCGGTTCTAAGCAAAGAACAAACAGGACTCCTACTGAAGAACATCAAATCAGGTTCGCCACTCGATCCTGCCCCCCTCACATTTTACTCCAGGGTGGGGATCCCGCCCTCTCCACAATGGTTCACCTTGTCTCGTTAGCCCTGATCACTTGGATAGACCTCAAGAAGTGGAAACATGATATCGTAAAGCCACTGCTCAAGAAGCCTCATCTTGATCCCACGGTACTTGTGAATTTCTACCCCACTCACTGCTACCCATGCTGGGTAAAGTAGTGGAGAAACATGTCAACAGTATCATTTCACAATTTCTTGAGGAGAATAACATCTTGCATCAGACTCATATGGGTTTCCGTCCTGAACACAGCAGGGAGTCTGCTCTCCTCCTGATCACAGAGAAACTCAAAATGATACTGGACCAGGAGGGATCCGCCGCCATCCTGCTCCTTGACTCTAGTGCAGCATTTGATACAGTTGATCATAGTATCTAAATACACAGATTAAGGGAGATTGGGATTCAGGACAAAGCCATCCAATGGTTTGCCATGGAAAAGATAGCAAGCTAGATGGCCAACTGCAGCCTAAAGCTTACGGCGAGAAAAACGGAGCTGATGTTCCTGGGCAACTGCACAAGGCCCTGGAACAGGATCAGCTGGCCTGAAAGCTGGGTTGCACCCTTGCTTCTAAGCCCTCCAATAAGAAATTGGGGATGTGGATGGACCATAATCTTTCTATGGAAACCTAAGCAAAAAAACTCTCAGCTACCTGATTTGGAATTCTACGTATGATCCATAAGATCATAGATCTCATCCCAGAACAGGCCCGGAGAACGGTAATCCAGACATTAGTTTCTCATGACTGGATAACGCTAACTCCCTGTATTTGAGGGCCCCAAATACGTAGTCAACAGGTTACAGGTTATCCAAAACACTGTGGCCAGGATGCTCCTAAAGATACCCAAGCAGGAGTCAGTGAGATCCTCGCTGAAAATTCAATTCAATTTATTTATTTATGATTTTGGAACTCTGATGAGATCCACATAAGAGAAAAACAAAGAAAAATATACATTTTCATACAATAACAATAAAAAATACAAAAAAAGAAAACATTTTATAGACCACTAATATATATCTAAAAAGCTTTTAAAAAAGTTAAAATGTTTTGTGACAGAACATTTCATTGGGTGGATTGTAAATGGCGTCTATAAATGCGGTGGCAGACAAGATACTTAATTTTAGACAAATTGGTCTCAACCACTTACGCCGATGTGAAAGTAGAGCCGGACAGACAAAAAGCACATGGTTCATATCCTGAATTGAATTATTACAAAGATCACACATATCTAAGGAACCATACCATCTGGACAATAAATTATTCAAAGGTAGAAGATCCTGCCTCAATAAAAACCAGAAACGGCGTACACCATTTGGGAGATTCCAAGTAACATAAGATTGTACTTTTCTTATTAGGCAGGAGTCGATGGCCAGAGAAACACCCTTCTTTGAGATACGGGCTTCCCTATCCATCTTAAAACATAGTTTCCAGGAAGCCAGTTTCAAAGTGGACTTCAGCTGGTATGCAGATAGTGTAAAAAGTGCTGATTCATCTAATTGTAAAAGATCAACTGCAGTTCTAAATTTCTTTACAATTAGAGAATGCTCTTTTAGAGTTCCTAGTAATTCTTTTTGAATAAGATGTCTTAAAGTAACAGGTTCACCCTTTGCGAGGCTGGAAATCCATCGGACTATCCCTGCGAGGCCCTGAACCCAACTACTACGCAGGCCAAATTCCAGCCTAAGAAAAAAGTTCCACTGCCTACCTATGCAATCCAGGGTCAGGTTTAAAGCCCTTTGCCTAGCCTATAAAACTGCACATGGCAGGGGTCCAGCCCTGCTAAAGTCCCTCGTCTACCCATATGTTCCCAACAAATCACTCAGAACTGCATCTGACTTCCACATGAACACACTAAGGATAAAGAGATCTAGAAGGGGAGGGAGATCTTTTTCTCAGTTGGTACCAAAAATCTGGAATTGAATGACCACTGAGTTAAGACTCTTAAAGGACGAACGCAGTTTCAGGAAAAAACTCAAGACCTGGCTCTTCCCATGAGTGCTCCTCCATACCTCCAAGCCTCTTCTCTGCAGCGCTGGGAAGCCCTTGGACAGCCATGTGCTTTATAGATCCCCTAGACATAAGGATGGAAGAGTGATGAACTGACTCATGTGACTCATTAGTCAGATACAGCCTTCGGCAAAGAAGATGGACAAGCTCGAAATACCAGCTGGTCTGGATTGAAAACGGTGAAAAGTGACCAGACCAACAAGGTTTGTAATTAACTGACACTGTGGGCTGAAGTGATTGCCACCAAGAACACAGTCTTCAAAGTAAGAAGGTGAACCGAGTAACAGTACATTAGTTTAAACAATAAGCCATAAAAAGGCTGCCACTTAGATAAGATCACACTGCAGGGTAAAAAAGGGGCTGGGGTTAAATACATATAATAGGCCTGTGAGACAATGGGGCCAATAGGGGCGACGTGAAGAAAGATAGTTGAATGGGAAAATACATGAAGTCAGAAAGGGCAGCCAAGTAGTTAAAAGTGGAGAACATCAAAAACTAGATTTAAAAGATGTTTAAACCCCTAGACTACCAGCAAGCAAATAATATGGACCAGCAACTAACATAGACCAACTTGGTTAACAGGTATTTATGCTGCAAGGATGACATCCCCTTGTTCCAGTGGCAAACAGACAGTTTTTAGTCACCACCTCTCGTTCTCCATGCATGCGGATGAAGCATCTATGGCCTGAGGTGGAGGACCAGACCTCCCTGCTGGGGAAAAGATATAGCATGCTTGGAAGAGAAATAAGAGGGCAACGCTGAGTTCCAACTGATCAGTGTTCCAAATCCCCATCACCCAATATGAATCAGCAGTACTTGATACTCTTGTATATTCTGTAGGACCCTTGAAGAGAGGGATCAGTGGGAGCGCATAGGCCAGATGCCGTAAAAAGCTAGCTGAAGGTGCCCACCAGGGAACCTTTCGAAGGGAAGTGAAAAACACAGAATAGACTCTTTCTGTTCTGGGCGGCGATGAAGGTTCCATGCAAGAACATCACAATCTGAAAAAGAGCATGTTTGTCACTTCAGGATGACGGTCTTACTCATGGTCCTCCAGTGAGATCTGACTCAATATATCTGCCCTCACATGGAGGGTGCCTGCTTGGTAAAAGCCAATTGGATAAAGCCCTGCTGTAAGGCCCTTAGCCACAGCCATAAGGTATCTCACACAAAGTCTCCACTGACATGCTGGACGTTGGTTGTGTTGTCTGAAAGGAGTGAAATGACACTCCATCAGATGAAAGAGAGAAAGGCCTTCAGGGCATGGCAGATCTCTTGCAACTTCATCATACTGATGTGCAACAGTTATTCTGATGTGGATTAAAGGCCATGTGCTGACATGTTCCCCGTGTGAGCGCTCCAGCCTAACAAGGAGGCATCCGTAACAACAGAGGCCTACAACTGTAGAGGCCTGAACGGACGACCTACCATCAGATTGAAGCTACACATCCACCAATATACAACTGAGAAGACAAAATTGAAGAGCTCTATGAAAACTGAGAGACTAACTTGATGGTGCAGCCACTGTTGTCATTAAGCACCACTGACAGGCCCTTGCCGCCATCTACAATGCAACACCAAAGTATCTCCAAGCCCATCGAGCTCAGCAGAACTAGGATCATTCCTTGATACAGAAACATCAGAATCATACCCTGACCAGTAATCCTCTAATGATGAGGAAAAGCTCTCATGCTGGTCATGTTCAGTACCACACCAATGAAGCTCAGTCTCTGAGTGGTGGCGAGATGGGACTTCTCGATGACGATGATGGAGAACCTGAGGTCGAGCAGAAGGGTTATAGAGTGCTGAAGATAGGCTGTGACCTGTGCCAGAGATTGCCTTCAACAGCCTATTGTCCAAGTCCACAAATACATGAATTCCTGACCTGCTACCACAGCCACCACCTTGGTACAGAATTGTGGAGCAGTAGTGAGACCAAATGGCAGTACAAACAATTGGTAGTTCTGGGGCCGCGGTATGAATAAGAAATAGGGCATGTGAGCTGGGAGGATCAGCATATGTAATTAGGCTTCCTGAAGGTCCAGGGACAGTCTAATCACAGGGATTGAGGCCAGCAGCACATGGCTCAGGGGTAGCATATTTAAACTTGTCCGGCTGATTGAGGATGTTTAACAGCCTCATATACCGAATGGGTCTGAGAGACCTATCATTCTTAAAGAGAAAGAAGCAAAGGGAGTAAAAACCCAGGCTCCTCTCCTCCAAGGGCACCACTTCTAAAGCCACTTTGTTCAACTGGGCAAGAATGTCTGCCTTAAAGATCAAGCATGTGCCGGATAGAACTTGCTTGCAGAAGGAGGATGGTCCAGGGATGTCAAGAGAAACAGGAAGGCGTATCTCCTGCTGAAGCACCCAGCAATCATTCGTAATAGACTCCCAATTGTTGTTGAGGTAGGAAACCCTCCTCTCATGCTGAAGTGTGTAATGGAGGAAGGATTAGTCAGAGTGATTTTGAGGGGATGGATCCAGTGGAAGATGAAGAGGCTGGCTCAGATGCTGTTGGACTACCTTTCGTCCACCTATCCTTCAAGACAAACTACTATTGAGTCTGGACTGGCTGGGGAAGTTGCCAGGAGGATTGTCCCCTGGGGAAGGACTAGAAGTGCCATTATAGTTGGCAAAACTGTTTCTGAGGGGAGAAAATGGTATAAATTCCTGCATCAAACTCCATCTTTCAGAAGTACTTGGCATTAGCATGATTTTAGTTATTCCCTTTTATAAGATTTAAATTAGTTTTCTTGTTAGCCTATTTGCAGCATACAAGACATGATCCTGGTTGTGGTGCCCAAAAATATCTATATCTCAGGATTGTCTTGTACATAAATGAGATATAACAATGTCAAGAACACAGAGGTGACGCATTACAAGAATATTGGACGTGACATTACGGTCCTGCTTGTCACTCACAATCAGTTAGATTAGGCAATGGTGATTTTTAGGTCTCGCTCGGGCAGCGCATGCTTTGTCTCTTTGAGATATACTGTATTCAGAATATGGGCTTGGAGGACCATCCATCTTTTTAATTGGTTCTTTATTCTGTGCTTCGGAAATGCTGTCTTCTGTTTGATGGATACGCTTCGTAGTCCCTCCTTTTGGACTTTTGTATCCTCCCATGAGGACTGCTCCTTTTACATGTGTTCTTACTCATCAGGCTATGTAGAGAGCTTTGAGAGCACTATTTTCTAGGCATGCCTTCGCTCGTTAAACTATCTGTTTACTTAGCTTTGGCAACTTAATTTGCCCTGCCTTCACTTGTTCTCTGTGTGCCGCCCCCCACACCCTAATCCCTGCCACAGAACTGCTTGCCCTCCGATATGCTGCTTTCTTTTGTTTAATTTAAACAACGGTTGTCATACTTCAATCACTTATGCCCTCTCTCCGTACCCCCTCATCCCTCCCACAACACTACTTGCCTGCCCTCACCATCCCTCCAAGGCCGCTGCGATTGTAGCTTTTTTCATTTAAATTAGAACATTTATATAGTGCAGGCAGTTAGGAAAAAAAGTAATTTGTCCACATCACAAGATGTTGAGCCGAGGCTCGAACATGGATCCCCAATCCCCGAGTCAGCAGCTTTAACTGCTGCGCCACATCCTTTCACTGTGTGGATCCACGTTAGAGTCTCCTTTGTTACAGCAGTGCCTCTAATGTGTTGCTCTTACGTCAGGGGACTTGTGTGGCAGGGGGCCTTTTATTAGCACGGCGCCCACTGCTTCAACAACAGACTTCATGCTTGTTTTTTTTAATTAACCCTTCTTACACCCAATCTCCCTGTGCCGTCTCTCATGTGCTGTCTCTCACCCACCCACTCGCCCCCACCACAACACTGCTTGCCCTGCCACACAACCCCTTCAATTAATACATTTATACACTGCAAGCGAAAAGAGGAAATTTGCCTAAATTCACAGGATATTGAGCCTACACCGAGGCTCAAACATGGATCACCTGCGGCTTGTACACATTCCCTCCACTTTCTTGTGCTATGGCCGCAGTGTTGGGTGCCTGAACGAGGCTCCAGTTAGGTGCGTGCTCTCTCAGCAACTTAATTGAGCTCGCCACGTTTCGAAGGCTACGCGGTGGCAGTTGCCAGACCCGAGCGCAGCAGTCAATCATTTATCTCTCCTCTTGTAGTATCCTGATGACCAGAAATCCTCACGCCATATGAAGTGTAGACTTTTAATCCAGTCACTTGATACAAAGTCACCATCGTTTTCCTAAATCGGTTTTTACTTTCCAAGGCATTCAATCTGAAAATGTTGCAAGACTCTTGTGTAAGGCAAGTATCTTCACATCTATTTTAACAACAAACACTACTTAAATACCATGGCTTGGTTAAACTGTTCAAATAAATCTGTTCAGTCAGCATAAATGACAAAACGATATGCTATTTAGTGTATTTATAGCTTTTGGTAACAGCTTTTTCCTTTAAGGTACGACTTGAGAGTTCCTGTAAAAAATACAGTATTGAGCAAAAAACAGAAAACAATTCTTTCACATACCAGCCTTAAGCTGCTGGACGCAAAAATCCAAGTTTAGGTGAAAATGACAACTCCTCTAATAACACTATCAGCAACTAGCACAGCAGAAAAACAAGGTTACATCGAATAAATGTCCTTCTGTTGTATCTTTTTTTCTACATATGAGTTAATGCCTCGGAGTGTACTTGTAGGACATGCTAAAATGGTGGATATGGTAAATAAAATGGAGTCTGCTGTTTACTTGTGTCAAGCAAGTAAACTTTTTATTATTCTCGGGTAAAGCTCATTTTTTTCCAGGCAGCATGTTACTCTTCTCTCCCCTCCCTCATAATCTATTTCCCATTTTCTGATTATCCAGCACTGTGAGGTCATACAAATGGCAATAGTGTTATATGCAAATATGATCGCTCCACTGCAAACAAAAAAACAAATGTAAACAACATTGTCATTTTCAACGCTAATAGCTCTAGCTTTCACAAATGCGAGACAATTGCATTGCAAATGCTTGTATTATATAAACACTGGGATTTGGCCATTTTAGATTAGAGAGGTCTTCGACCGGAGCTGTCCAGAGATGTCAGGTTCCCTATCACCAGCTGCTGTCCTTCCTAGACTTATGTTGGATCTGTGGAGCTAAAACGGAGTTCAGCTGAACTCTGATCACAGAAGGCTCCCTCCTCCTCCTCCTTCTTTCCGGTTAAAGGTCTGTAAACACAAAGGCACTTTATATGGGAGGTATGCAGAGTGGGAATTGTAACACTTCCCATGTAGGCAAAGTTAGAATATTTGTATGCTCTCAGGGTAATGTATAGAGAGTGATAAGGGTGTGTGTAAGAAGTTGGGAGCCTGGTGCTGTGATTCATGATAGAAACATTGGTCGTGTTCACTCTCCTCTTAGTCCTAATAATAGCAATCTGTTCTTTGGTCATAGCACATGTACTAATTCATAGAATAATGCAGTAAATATTTTTAAACATACATTGTGTCATCATTAGAACAGATGCTTGAGTGTAACATAGTGCGAAAGGTGAGGTGTGTTTCCTGAATGCCGCTGCATCCCTGATAGAGGGACTGTTCCGTTTACCAGAGTGCACATCTCCAGGTGAAACCGGACAAGCTGCATGTCTGCGGTAGATTTGCTGTTCTCATACATTGAACTCAGTCCTAGTGCTATTGTGCTGGGCGGGGGCTAAACACGTAGACTTAGGGTAAATCCCTAAGATATGTAACATGGCGCCCAATGTGGGGCTTATTTTTTGGGGGAGCCCGGAGTAGTCTTGAATGAACACACCCAAAAGAGCAATCATTACAAGTATACAGAGACATCTGTTTTAATCATGGTTTATTTATTTATTTATTTATTAATTAAGCTTATTAAGCGCAACAGCTACCCAAAAAGGGTTTCCCGGAGCTGAACAGGTTAGGTACTAAGTGGCCTCACGTTGCAGACAGGGATAGCGTTATTGATTGAAAAGCCAGGTCTTGACGGCTCTGCGAAACTGGATATAGCTTGTTTCTAAGCGAATATTCAGGGGGAGAGAATTCCAAAGAGTTGGTCCAATGTACGCGAAGGATCTGCCACCCATTCTAGAGAGTCTAATTCTAGGGACAGTGAAGTTGCCTTTGGATGAGGATCGGAGATGGCGAGAGGGAAAGTAGGGGCAGACAAGGGATTGAAGGTCTAATGGAGCTGATCCAACTTTAGGTTGGAACCTCTTGCAGATAAATAAGGAATCCCTATGCCTCTATGGTTTAGTGAAGCTTGATTCTTAATAGGTAAATCCCTATCTGTGGACTCCCATTTTTGATTCTCATTGATTGAATCTATTCACTTAATGGCGGTAACTCCTCTTGCAATAGGAGTTAATTATAAAAAGGCCGTAACACAACTCCAAGCAAACGGAGTCCCCAGCTCTGGGGTAACAAGCAGTTATTTTTGTAATAGCTGCGCATGCAGTATATGGATGTATAACATTTTACTCAGGGCTGGAGTTTGAGGCAATTGATGCTAATACATGACACTTTCATGCATACCGACCAGCTGCACAAAAGTAATGAATATAGAGCATTCCAATACTTTGAGATCCCTCTCACATATCAGGAGCATCAAAATTGGTTTACGAATACACGTCAGACTGGAGCATTTTAGTAATGAAGGAGCTACTTGGCCAAATCATGGACGAACACATGTGCACTTACTGTAGCGGAGGTACTAGCACTACTAATTTAGTCAGGACATACCAACAATATGTTTTATGAACCTTAAATACTAGACAGGCTCCAGTAAGACCTTTGGTACAGGGACAAGTTGCCATTCAGGCAATAAGTCCGCAGACAATAAAAGCCATTATGGGAAAGGTGCCTATAAAGCGTAACACAATAGCCTTCTGGATTGCTCGTAAGACCAACCTATTAGAAGCGGTCTACCCTCACACACCACCACAAGATAAACATAGAATTCTTACTATGCGCCTACCCTTAGGAATGGTGACACCCGTAGAGAACTGTAACACCTGTGGAGGCATGTTTTCTATGCATGTATACTACGACACATGTAACACCCTTATTGGCAGTACTCCCAGAGGTGATTAAACGGACACAGAGCTGCATCAGCCCTGGATCTCAGAATGAAATCAATCAGTAATTTTGCACTGATGTCCTTCATCTTTTTAAGCAATATTCGTGGGAAGTATCAGCACTGGCTGTACGTCCAAGATTGGCACAGGATCAGGAACAAGAGCTACCTAAAACCATAGCGGAGACCTACACATCTGTGGGCTGTGATACCTTACTGACAAGGGCGGTAAAACCGTGTATTACAAGTAAAAATAAAACTGAGGGTAACATTAAAGATAAACCCACATTAGAAGCCAAAACAGAAGGTAAGGGTGAGAGAAAAAGCCGACCAAATCTTCTGTAGCTCAAAGGTCCAGACGGGGTGGTTACAATTTGTGGAACCGCAACAAGATTAAAAAGCCGAATCAGTATGAGTATTATATGGGCGTTCTTCCCATTCTTTTCAGGACTCTGATGATCGGAGGGAGTCGAAGCGATTACAGACGCTAAAATGATTATACGAAACAAAAGTGAGAATCAGCTGAGACACCGAGGTTAGTGCGAAGAAAGAAGAGCAGGGTCCGGACTCTAAAGCACCTGTAAAGAAGAAGAAAGTAGCTGGACTTTCTAGAAAACATGCCCTACACACTAGGGACACTTGTGCAGAACTGGACTTTGGCGTGAATGCTGCTAGACAGACAGTGCAGCAGAAGGAACAATAGTGTATCGGCCTCTACGAGAGTTTCCGCTGGTGAATCCAACTGAGGAGTACATACAGGTCGAAACTCCAGACAGACATTGTGGCCCAGGGTTTACACTGTAGAAATACAAACAGAAGGAGATATTCAGTGCACGATAAAAGCAGCCTTCTGGTCACATGTATCTGAGTCCTATGATATAATCTTGGCAGAATGGGATTGGCCTCCAATCTTTATTAGGGAACCATCCTGGGGGGCATAAATATGCAGTGTACAATACACACAGTACAGGTCTTTTTGCACATTAGGTGTGTTAGAAATCTAAACCGACATTGGATATTGCTAATGTATTCTTTAGTCAAAATAGATCACCTGAAAATAGCTATCAAACCACATTTACCAGTTTCAGCTCCCAGTATTCCTTCTAAAGTGTTCGTTCTAAAGGCTCCTCACGGGCTATAGAATAGTTCAGGTTTATTCTCAGCCTGCATTATAGAAATCTTATAACCAGATCATGAAGCTTTGTCCTACATTGACGATATCTACCACAAAGATGATGATTTAAAAACACGCTTAACGCACGTGGACTGGATAGTGACCATATGGGCCTCACACAGTTATAAAATACATTCTGTAAAATAGCTTACTTAAATGTAGTCTTCCTAGCCTATGGGTTATCTAGCGACTGAAAAGGAAAAGCACCTAATTTCCATCACAAATGTGCAACTCTGCAACCTCAAAATACACTTAGAAACCTGCATGCCCTATTGGAATTTCTGATCTTTGGACGAGCCTACTTACCACATTTCGCTGAGTAAGTTAAACCATTGTATAATTTGATAACTCCCACGTTTTCTCCAAAACACTAACCAGATAAACTCTCAAAGCAGACACACTGGATTCAAAATATTTGCAAACTAGTGTTAACAAAACAATCTTAGTATTGAGAATCATACCAAGTACCTCCAGGTACACTTTTGTAATCTACAATGAGGAACAGAATGTTCCCATTGCATACAAATTACACTTGTGCTCAAATGCAGAATCCTATTTCGCATCCACTGCGAAAATTCTTGCAGCTGTACAATCCCTCATTCAA
This sequence comes from Lissotriton helveticus, assembly GCF_964261635.1. Classification (NCBI taxonomy): domain Eukaryota; kingdom Metazoa; phylum Chordata; class Amphibia; order Caudata; family Salamandridae; genus Lissotriton; species Lissotriton helveticus. The sequence goes on along the minus strand of NC_136065.1, from coordinate 1,374,198,803 downwards.
GAAGTGTCCTTTGGTGCAGGGAAAACAAATCTTTGCTGTATGCCCTTGAGGCTGCCACCAAAGCCAGCATTCCTAATGCTCGAACACTACACCTTACGTGGATTCAGTGGGCATCATCCTTAAATGCAGTGGAAGTGCAGTTTCAATATGATTCTACCTTAAGAACAGAAGAATTTCTCTGGTGTGAGCAAAAGCTGCCTATAACCCCAGATGATGCCGTTCCTGGACCTAGGTTGGACCCATGGAGCTAAAACGGAGTTCAGCTAAATTCTGATCACAGAAGGCTTCCTCCCACTCCTTGCCGTTCCAGTTAAAGGTCTAATGATATAGATGCCCTCTGTGTGGCAGGTATGCAAAGCAACAATTCAAACACTTCCCCTGTAGGCAATGTTAGCCTATTCCTTTGCTCTCCGAGTAGTGTAACGAGAGTGATAAACATTGGTGTAGGAATTAGGGAACCTGGTGCTGTGAATCAGGATAGAAACATTTGTTGTGTTGACTTTCCTCTTAACCCTGACAATGTCAATATGTTCTTTGGTAAAGCACATGTATTAATTTGTTTTTTGAACATGCGTTGTGCCACCATTAGTACAGATACTTCAGTGTGACATTCTAAGCATTAAACTTGTATTTCCTAAATACCACTGAGTCCCTGAGAGAGTGACTGTTCCATTTACCAGAGCAGCATCTCCCCCTGTGAAATGGACCAGGTTGCAGGTCTGCAGCAAACCAGACCTGTCTTTCTAATACATATTGCATTGAACTCAGTCATTGTGCTATTATGTTAGAGGGGCTAAAATTGCACTTAGGGTATATCCCTATGATATGTAACTGCAAGGCCCAGTAAATTTAATGTGGCACATCTGTGGTTAAAGTGTAAGAGAGTGACACCTCGAGGAAAAAGATTACTTCTCTTTCCCATGACCTTTTTGAAGGAGGATTGGGTGATCACTCCTTGTCAGGAGATTTACCTGCAGGAAGTGTCATTCTGGGTCCTTGCCAAGAGTAACATGGCCTCCTACTACTTGGTGTCTTTCAGGTGCATGGATGACCAACTGTAGCAGGCCATGTGGTCATGATCACAACATAGACACCATATTCTGATGATGCGAGTTTCACATAAAAAATATATTCTTTCAACGCTATCCTCAGGGTTAAACCTCGAGATCACAGGACATGGCTTGACCTATTTGCAGTTGAATTTGTTGGGAATTTAACTTTTAGAAATGAAGAAGTGCGAGGGACATGGCCTTGCGGCACAAGATGACAAACACTAGTCTTTAGTGATCTGGTGCCCGGCGCCTGAAATCCTTCAACAGCCTGCCTTATCGTGCATCCTGCCGGCTACCGGAGGCGAAGGTGCGATTGATTAGGTTTCTGCCTTTCTTGGGCTGGAGAAGGCCAGGGGGATTGTGGAGGGGTGAATCACGAGTCCACGGTAAGACTCTGCCTCGCACATGAAACGGTGGATGCCCTGGGAAAGCGCAGTGGCTTGACCATAGCATCTTTTGGGTCTTGTCCTGGGAATGCGAAGGCCCTGCAGAGAAGCGGAGTCTGTCCTGAGGATCTAGCCCGACTGAGGAAATGAGCCACTGACATTGGACGGGTGGCCTGAGACGTAGCCTAACATCTTTGGAAGAGTTGAACCAGTAGCTGCACTGGTACAGCGTCAGGCCGTCAGCAACATTTTCAAGGCAAAGGTTGGCCGTCAGCAGGCCAGACAGCCTCTCGATGATGGTGAACTGATCAGGGAGAAGGAGGATGCGGCATTGGAGTGCAGGTGTGGGCAGGCTGGCTGGGCTGGAGACGGGGATGGGTGTGGCACCATCTATCCCCAGCAGAGAGGAGTGGTAGCGCACCGTGAGACTCTCCCAGAGACGAGGAATTCTTTTTTTTATTTCAAATGATTTTATTAGAAAAAGTTTTTTAGCATATTCAGTACAGAAAGAAAGAAGGCAATACTGGTCCTGTTATAACGCCATTGTGGTTACAATTGGCGTACACTACATATTGTTTAGGCGTTAACACGTTGGGTAGGCAAGACTGGTCAGGTTATATCGCCATTGGGGTTAATATTGCGTACCTTCTGAATGGTTCGACAATTACACGTTGGTTAGTCATTTACGATCCATGGCGTTTGCGACGTTGAATGGTCTCTGTATCGCCTGGTCGAGCATCTGGGGAGCAATGCAGAGGCTAACTGGGAGGTTTCACAGGTTTTAAGACCAGTCAGGAACCAATTGAGGCTGAGGCTGTGAGGATCTTGGAGGCCCCATGGACATTATAGTTTTTCCTGAAGACTTCCCTTACTTTCATCCCAGGCCACCCACCATTACACACCACAGCACCAGCCCCGGAGCTCGCCCCAGCAGCCACGCGTCGAACCCCGTGGCCCCCTGCCGCTAAGCAGGCGCCGCAATCGCAATTTTTTTTTTTTAAGGAGTTTATAAAGCGCCTGGTTACGCCTTCCGGCGTGTCCCCGTGCTGTGGAGAAGGGGCTAGTACAATAGTAGAGAGAAGCCACCGGTCCGAGCTCATGCTAGAGGGTTATTCAGATAACAGGTGAGTTTTGAGAAGACTCCTAAATCTGGTTTCTGATTGTTCCATCCTCAGACAGAGCGGGAGTTTATTCCAGCTTTGCGCAGCTAAGAGGCGAAATGAGCGACCACCCATTCTCGCTTTCTTAATACTAGGGATTACCAGCTGTCCTGTCCCGCCTGATCTCAATGTTCTGCCCGGTACATACCTCGTAATCAGGTTTCCCAGGTACATTGGAGCCTTGTGCCAGAGGATGCGATGGCAAATAAGAAGGGATTTGAACAATACCCTTTTCTTGACTGGAAGCCAATGAAGAGCTTCAAGGGCTGATTTAGACGCTGCCCTTCTGGGTAGTCTCAAAATCAGACGATCTGCCGCATTCTGCAGAACTTGAAGCCGCCTGAGATTCTTTTCCGGAGCACCCAGAAAAAGGACATTCCCGTAATCTAGGCGGGAAGTAACTAGAGCATGCGTCATAGTCTGCCTGGCCTCTAGTGGGAGCAGATCTAATGTTTTGTTGAGGGTTTTTAATACACCAAAACATTTCCCCACTAGCCGGTGGATGTGGCCTTCATAAGAGAGGGCCGAGTCCACCCAGACTCCCAGATTCTTGGCCTCTAGACAGGGTATAGGGGTGGGGCCCAGACATTGTGGCCACCACCCTGAGGTCCAGTAAGATTTGTCTCTGCCAACCACTATCACCTCCGTTTTGGCTCCGTTCAGCCAGGAGGCAAGCTCCTGCATGCACTGCTTAAAGTTGGAAGCCTCAGCCGAGGGTGCTTGGGATAGGGAGATCAGCAACTGAGTGTCATCAGCATACGATACTAATTCCACTCCAAACGCCTGCACCACCTCAGCCAGGGGGGACAGGTATAAGTTGAATAAAGTGGGGCTCAGGGCCGAGCCCTGAGGGACCCCCTGCTCAAGTGCCACCTCTTTGGACTGAAAGGAGCCTCGTTGGATCTGGGAACTGCGCTCTGTCAGAAAGGATTTCAGCCAGCCCAGCGCAAGACCCGAGACACCTCCTCTGTTCAGACACTGCAGCAAGGTGAAATGTGCTACAGTGTCGAACGCCGCACTGAGGTCTAACATTATCAGTGCCATGGTGTGTCCCGCATCTACTCCTTGCCTGATGGTTTCTGTGGCTCTTAACAGAGCGGTTTCGGTGGAATAGCCCGCCCGGAACCCTGATTGAGAGTGATGCAGAAGCTTAGCCCTCTCCATCTGTGCGGTCAGCTGGATATTGACCACTTTCTCCGATACCTTCGCTACATAAGGCAGCAAGGAGATGGGTCTTAGATTTTCAAGAATATCATGGCTGAGAGTGGTTTTTGTCCTGATAGGTAATATCACCGCTTTTTTCCAGGATGCTGGCAGCGTATGGGATGCAAAAGAGATCTCCAGGACGTGCCTAATGTACGTCTCAAGAGTCTCTAAGCTCTCTCCCAGCACCCTGGGAGGGGCTGGGTCACTGGGGGATCCAGACTTAATGCTGAGACAAATGCTTCTTAAAATCTCTGGAGGAGGGACTATGAAGCAGTCCAATTTTTGTCCCACTACACTATCTCCAGGCACTTCCTCAAAAGCCAATCCACTCCCTGGATTGCTAGTGAAAGAAGCATAGATGTTCCTAACCTTCAGAGAGAAATAGTCCGCTACTCTGTTACATTCTTCTACTCGCTACTCTGTTACATTCTTCTACTGAGTCGTTACCCGGGGCATTCGAATCAGCCACCGTGGAGATCTCTTTATAGATTCTAAAGAGTTCCTTAGAGGAATTCTCAGCCTCTCCTATTCTGGTTTTATAATGGGCGGCCTTAGCTCCTCTGAGTAGGACTTGATATTTCCTCTGTCCTTCTCTGTAGAGCCTCCGCTCCTGCGTTCTAAACTCTCTTCTCCAACTCCTTTCCAATCTCTTGCATTCTGCCTTGGCCTTCTGCAGGTCGGGAGTGAACCAGGGAGCAGATCTTCTGACTCTCCCTACAGATTTCTTCAATAAGGGAGGTGCCACTTTGTTGAGGGCCTGTAAAATGCGCTCATTTAGGTTTTTACTTGCATTCTCACTGTCCGACCCTCCCGGTGGGCCTCCTTCCCTAAGCAGCAAGTTGAAGGTGTCTAGCGAGAAGTTTTTCCATTTTCTGCAGGGAAAGTTATTGGTCCGTCCCTTCAGTGGGTCTTCTATGGTTATTGCCATACTAAAAGGCACCAGGAAATGGTCAGATATGGGGACTGGAAGTGGAGTCCCTACCTCCACACCCTCCCAGCTGGCAAACACTGGATCTAGCAAGTGACCTAGTCGGTGGGTGGGGACAGCCGACTTAAGATCCAGCTGCATAGACTGTAAGTCCTGACGTAGTTCGACCGCCTCCTTATGCAGAGCGTCTTCAAAATGCATGTTTATATCACCCAGCACAAGAATATTGTTCCGCCTGATCGCCAAATGGGCTATGCCATCTAGAAGACTGGGCTTAAAGTTCCCAAGTGCTCCGGGAGGTCTATAGAGGAGGATCCCGGTAATAGAAGACTTAGGACCTAGTTTTATTACAAAGTGCCCTGCCTCACTGCTATTCACCAGTAAGGGTTCAAGGGAACATTCGTAAGGTGCCTTCGTGATAACTGCGATTCCACCTCCCCTGCCCTCTGGCCTGTCAACTCTAACTATAGTATATCCATGGGGCAGGGCCTCTACTAGATCAGGGTCCGAGTTAGGCCCCAGCCAAGTTTCAGTCAGAAATAATACGTCGAGATTTTCATCTATGAGAAGCTCCGAAATCTCGATGCTATGCTTACTGAGGGATCTACAATTTAGTAATCCGTCCATAAGCTATTTCAGACCTGTCTGACTGCCCTGCTCCCTTCTCCCCGTATAGGAGCAGTGTTGGCACTTACTCAGTCGCATCGCCGCCATGGAATGTCTACAAGCCATCACCAAGGGAGGGCACAGCTGTAATAGTTCCTCTCTCCCATACTGAATAGGCTGGCAATCGATTTGGGCAGGGGTACAGGCCCCGGTCCCCGTCCGGCCGCGGATGGGCGCAGACGGGCTTGCCTTCGGCGTGCCTTCGGCTTGCCCGCTGCACGGCCGCTGTCCTATCCGCATTAAGTAGGGGAAGGGGCGGGGGAACTGGAGCGCTGACCTGCTTGCTGTCTGCCCGGAAGTGCTGGGCTCCTCCTCACCACCAATTCCCCACAGATTGTGCTGCTAACTTTTAAAATATTAAAATGATTTCTCAGTACATAAGCACATAAATCGCCCACGCTCTTACTCAGCGCAATGAAGTGGCAATAATAATGGTAAAAGCGGATGGAGCCTCCCTGCTCTGCCAAGGCCCCGCCAACCGTCAATGGGCTGCCGACGGGAACAGCACTCGTCACCGTAGCTCAGACCTGCGTGGCAAGTGCCGGCCAGAGTAGGCTCAAACACGGCGTCCACGTCCCTGCAGACCGCCGCCGGTATCAAGCCTTGCCCTCTCCAGGGAGCCGCAGACTCAGTGGGCAGCATAGCATGGCAGTCGCGAGTTCTCCGCAGGGGCCGTCGTGAGGTTTGAATGCAGCAGGGGCCGCGCGTCTGCCCCGCTGGAACCCGGCTCCCGCAGAGTTACAGGCCGCAGCGCCCGGGGCTGTCACAGATAGCCGTCGGGGTCCTCATCAAGTGCCATTGAATCTCGCAGGCACTGTGGATGCGGGCTAAGGCAGGGAAAACCGCCAATTTGAGAGGATGCACAGGATAAACGGGGGGTTCACTGCAGAGTGTTAGCAAGATGCGTCCGTCATCTTAGGCGCTTGGCCACGCCCCCCCATGTTGAAAATATGCTTCATTACAACCTTTCCCAAGGTCAGAGTTGTTAAGTTCAACTCTTACTTTTGATATCTGACCTGTGGTGGTGGGAGTGCTACTGGCTGTGGTGCCCCTCACTACTCTAGAACTTGGCACCTCCGACCTACCCTTGGGGAACACTCCTCTCCTCTTGAGCCCACCATCACCTTGCTACACCACGACGGCCAGATGCACGCAGCTGCGACATAGCGTGGGTGGGGTCTGAACTCCTCTATATCTACCCCATCCGCCCCGTGACTACCTGCATTACCTCACGCACAGCGCCCGGATTCCTGGAGGTGGGGACCCCGGCACCCTCAGACCCACGCGAGGTGTGCCCTGTCCGAGCTGCGTAGTCAGGTTGTTAGAGTCCTGTGGATCCTGCTCCTGCTCCGCTTCCACGCAGTGGGACGGTGATGGCTTCCATCCTTTCGCCCGGCGTTGCTTTGCCCAGCTGGTTCTTGGCTCCTACCGGCGGGAGGCAATGGCGTCCGGCAAGGGGTCGCGGCCCCAAACTCAGAGACAGATCAATAAGAACTCCTGGAGCGTAAGAGGGGACAACAGAGACGCTGCCCCCTCGGGAGATCTGAAGCTCCCGTCCCCCTCGCAGGGGGCAAAGACTCCCACCCTGGAGGACGTAATGGAAGCCATCGCTGGGGTCCGCTCCTTTCTAGAGACTCGAATTGACTCCGTGAACATTGAGGTGACCCTCCTGCGAGCTGACTTACGAAAAATGGACACTAAAGTCAAAGATGTAGAAGTCAAGACGGCGGCCTTGATCGACGACACCTCCACACTTCAGCAGCAAGTTGCCCAGCTTCAAAAACAGCAGCAGTTGATGAGCGAACAGTTGGACAACTATGACGGGAGGGCGAGACGGAACAACATCCGTATTCTAGGGGTCCCGGAACGAATGGAGGAGCCCTCAGCGGACTTATTTGTGGAGTCCCTGGTTACAACGCACCTTAAACCGAAGCAACTCTCGAACTATTTCTCCATTGAAAGAGCACATAGGGTCCCGGGAGGCAAGCCTAAGCCGGGGGCCCCCCACGCCCCATTATTGCGAGGGTCTTCAACTTTAGAGACCGTGACGCTATATTGTAGTGTAGCTCCTATTTTCCCAATAGGCTCTGCGCATTGGAATAGTACCTACAGCAGTAAAGGCCTAGGCCAGACGTTAACTAGGTCTACTACTGTCGATGCTAGACTTAATTTTTGGGTTTGCCAGCTAAGCTCAGAGTTCGCTAGAAACTTTCTCGAATGTTCAAGGAAGGATTAACTCCCCTGATTAGACAAGAAGGGATTTAGTTTCTGACAACCATAGAACATGACAACTTTGCTCTCCCCTAATCAAGAGTCAATCTCAAGAGTCGTGTGAGCACAAGGCAATTATTTTACTCAGTCAGTACGTGCATTCTTAGTCTCATCAGAATGTAGAGAAAAGGAAGCGACGGGCGTGTTCAATAAAAGATGTTATTTATTGATCAGTCTCTTTTCTCGTACAAGAGAAATGGATCGATATTATTGCAATACTTATAGTTAAGTAAAGTGCATACATTAAAAGCAATAGTATAAAATAATACTGTAAAAACATTGATATGGTTTCTGAGCCATATGATGTTTTAAAATGATTAAAATATATTTACATACACATATACATTTGACTAAACGTGCTCAACTGGTGTTTCTAAATACGCCTACCCCGTGTACCTGACCTAAGTCTAATGCGTGGGCGGGAATAGAAAGTTACAGTTTAAGTTAAGTTTGTTTTTGCCAAGTGAATAACTAAAGAATTCTCTAGGAGGGGTTATTCAGTTCTGTACCTGGAATTTAGGATGAATGAGGAATGGTATCTCTTTCTCTGCTCTCGATATTCCAGGCTGCCTGCGAGGGCTACCCGGAAGCGCCGGTGCTGGGTCTCTCGGCTTGAGATAGCAGCGCGTCTCTCAGCGCGTCAGGAAGGCGGGGCTGCTGCCTGCGGGGTCTGCTTCTGCTCTCGGCTTCGGCAAGTATGGCTGCTCCGTCTTGTCACCACGCGTGTGTTTGCATAGGGCAAGGTCGGCAATATTTATACCTTAAAGGTGCCGGGATTGACGTAAGGATGGACATAGGTACGTCAATAAAGATGTCATACGACTTGCTCGTTAGCACATTCTTTACTAAAGTTCTCTGTGAAATCAAAACAATGGCCGCACGGATTATCCAGGTTGTCATAGGTTTGATTTGTTATGAGAACGTCGTATGCCTTATCAGGGGCTGGAGGAATGTCGCTTGTCTAATTAGATCTCAAGCGTTATGACCTAATCAGATAACACGTTCCTGTGCCGTAGTGTGACTGCGTCAGATAACGGTATCTGCATCATGGGGGATTTCTTGCCTCATGGGCTGACTGTTAGTTAACTAGCTAGGTAGTTTAACCAGAATAGGGTCAGGAATAGGGGGATCGATTCAGAACCTATAGAAATACACGACACCCACTCCACGCTAACTATGGTCATATCTACTAATCTATGCATAGTATAACATAGTACAACATACTATAGAGTATAGTGTATACCTTACCACCCCAAAATACATAAATGCATTTTGAAATTTTCAAATATACTGAAAAATTGCAGTCATATATATTGTATGCACTTAAGCTATGAATTAAATGCAAAAGTAAACACGCATTGTTATGCATTATTGCTTGTTGGTATATGAGAAATACACATGAAATGGCTCTTAATATGGCTATACAGAAAAAAAAGTCGAAACCATTTCATCACATAAAATATATTGTGAACATACCAGCGGGCAGCTAAAGTCTATATAAAGTCTATAAAGTATCTAAAAAAATAGAAATCTTAGTTCTCTAGGAATAGTTTCTTACTTTAAGCAGAAGGTCAGTGTCCCGGGGAAAAAAAATATATAGAAAAATATTTTAAGGGCTTGCTGAAAAAGGTTGCTGTCCGTGAACTGGATTGTAATTGTTCATGTGACTTTATTTTTTAAGTTGAAGGCCGGATTCAGGGAACGCCGTGTGCGAGTTTACTCAAAAGTCTCTATTTCTGTTCCGGAGAGAACATCATATCATTCAGGCTTTCGAAAAAACTGTCAACAGCTTCATGGGAAAGTTCCACTAAGTCGGAAATAGGGGTAACCATGCATTCATGCGCATGATTGTCTGCATTGACATTCTGATTTGCATTGCTGACAGAAGGTCGTACCTGTTCGATGTTGCTTTCATCTTGAACTTCAGTACTCTTCAATCGCAGTGGTGAAGATTCCAGGAATGCCGTCATCAGAATTGGCAGCCTTTGAGGGCAGCACAAAGCGTGAACCTTGGTAGGAACCAGCAGTGTATCTGCATCCACCGGCGCATCCGATTGTAGTGTCAGACAGGTGTCTAACACGCATTCTTCTCCGCATAGCAGACACCTTAGTACAGGTAAAACACATCTTTGCCACATTGGTCGAAATGATAGAAACCAAGTCATGTTCAGGTCTCTAAGCCGGGAGAGTCCCAGGATTTTTGATATCCGGTCCCGGTATCCAATGGCTAGGATCGTATCTTCCATTGTCGTGAGAGTTTGTTCTGTGACATGGGTTGCCATAACGAAAAATAAGGACTAGGAATAGGATTCCTGCAATTAGTCCCAGGATCAAGGGAAGTCCGCCAAAAATCGAATGGACGAAATCTGGAAAAATACCCAGTATGGCTTTGAATGGTGTTAATGCCATCGAAAATACTGTCTTAAATACCTTTGAGACCCCTGTGGTATCAGAAATATTTAAGATTTCGCTCAGGATTTCCGCGAAATGTACGGGGGAATTGGTTGATAATAATGTATGTATCTCTGCAGTCGTCCTTGCGACTTGTAGATCATACGTTTCTTTTGATGACGTGAGCCTTGTAGGCGTCTGAAGAAGCACTGTTTTCATTCTGCTTAAAGTGTCTATTCGAATAGAAGTAATTTTCAAACCGGGCCATGCCCTTGCCTCCCTGTCTGGAAAGGAGCTGGGGAACAAAGAACGTCCACAGCACTTGACCTTCGCCGTCGTAGTGACGAGATAAGGAGTCCCGGGCATAAGACTACAACATCTGCGGTCTACAATAAGAATGTAACTCCCATTATAGAGTCTTTGAAAGAATGGTTCTATTTCAGTTGCAGGTGCGCCTTGCTGGTGACATGAAAGGTTGTATGAATTCCCTTCACAGGCTCCGTGCAAACTAATACCGTTACACAGAAGCGTGCCGCTTAGTGACATAGCACAATTGTTGCCACTAAGAAACACTTTCTGTCCTTTGTTACTGACACATGCATGTGAATAGGGCAGGTTCCAAGTTGTTTTAAGGTACCCCTTTCCCAATTTCTCGTACATGCCAGCCTGTATATATTTTTGGCAGTATTGAAACCTGAAGGTTGAGATTGGAATATTTATGATTCCGTGGATTATCCATTCACTGACAGGTCGTTCTGACATTGTCAACGGTAATCTTTCTAGTTTTTCAATGCTCAAGATTGTATAATCAGCACCCTTCTGCGCCATACCGATTTGTCTATCAGTAAGGTTAAAGATTTGGAATAGTGACGTTGTGTTGATTAAACGCCAAGGCACGTAGCCTGAACGCAGATTTTGTAACGTCCAGCCAAGCTGTACAATAGAACGCAATTGTGACTGACCATGTTGTAATAACAGTAAGTCTTGCGATAATATATCGATTGCTGAAGACACAATGCTGTCCAATGAAAAAATTCTGGAGGACAGAGTCATTAACCCATTGTCCACTACAGAAAGTGATTTTTCCAAATTAATACGATCAATTTCACGTATTCTCTCTGCTGTTTCAATTTGAGTAACCTTCCAGGCCTCATTGTATGCTGCATATACAGAGGCTGCTATGAAACACTTTTGACGCTGTTTGCGTGGTCCCATTATGAAATCACGCAAGTCAGCACCATCAGTAAGTAAAGTTAGGTGTTGCTTAATTTCAGGCAGTGTGGAAGACTGTAGCCATTGAAGGCATAATTTGCCCACACTGTAGGTTGTTATTATCCCTGGGTGATGTCTTTGGGGATATCTAGGGTCTGGCCTGGTCATTTTGAAACCCTGTGTTTTATTCAGGAATCTATCTTGACAGTTATTTGTATCTGTGGGCCAGATCAACCATTGTTTCCAATCAGGATGTGTTCTGTTTTGGTTAAGTATATGGTTTATGTCTATTCCTTCATCTGTATCAGAGTTATTGCTAAACATTGTTGGCTTTGGAATAGACGGGTTATTTAAATCTTTGATTTTGGCTAAGCCAAGACAGGTGGTTTGTTGAACAGTGTCATTTAAAAATATCATTTGTTCTGGGATCATGCAGGCTCTAAACAAAGCTTCTATACCCTATACTTGCCATTCTTTTGTACCCCAAACACTTTTCAAATCAACATTTTTGTCCCAATAATCGAATCCAAAAGTATTCATTTTTTCAAAGAATGAATCAGAATAAATCAATTTTGTGTTGGTTATCATGGTTTTGGTCCCTGTCTTGTTTGACAATTTATAATAAAATGTTTCAGCATTACTAGTGTTAAAACCTTGAAAGTATGAATATTTGTCATAAACGGTTCTAGAGCTCCCTTTTGGAGGTGTAGCACAATGTTCCCATTGATTAAAATTTAAAACATTTCTAGGTTGTGCAGATTTATGCAAGAAATGGTTACCATAGTGGTTATAGCAATACATACTATCATAATTTGTAGAACCTTGCAAATAATCATGTTTTGTAAATTTAGCAGACATTACTAAGTCAGACATCATATCGTTTATACTTTCAAAGTCCCAATCATCAGCAAATGAGTTTGGTTTTGCAAAGTCACTCAAAGAGATCTTAATTTGGTGTGGATATTTCAGGATCTCGACCGGACCATAAATTTCATAGTCAGTGTTGTCCCAGGCTACCCCACCAGGTATTGGAATTGCTGTGAAGTTGGCTGAAGAAAGTTCTGAAGAAAGTTCTCTTTTCTCGACGTGTGAAGATGTGTGTGGTTTGAGGACCAAGTTGATGTTCTGACTTGCTGTGTCCATTTTAGCATATTTTCCCTCAATGAAGCGTCCCAAAGTAAATACCATGATGAGCCAAAGTATGAGGATAAATGCACCAAAACCCACCCAAAATTCAATCCATGGAGAAATCAGATATGTTTCTTTTAGTTGTTTCAAAAGTTCCTTCGCTTTGTCTTTAAAGGATTTTGATGATGGCTGTGTCTTTTGTTCGCTGAAGCCGTCAGAGGAATCATCGAAGTTGATGAAGTAACCAGATGCAGTTCTATCAATTGTTCCAATTGGTTCAGGATTTTTGTTTTTTGCATTTTCACTTGGTACTTCAGTATAGATTGGTGTGTCTCTGCTAAATGTCTTTATTTGGGTTTTCAGAGGTCTAAGTTCTATTGCATTGTTGCATAGTCCTTGTTGTTCTTCTGTAGGCGTTTCGAATGTGATGAGCCTCTTTGATAGGACCTCTGTACTGGTAGCAAACCTTGGTGTTCTGCTACTTATTGGGAGTCCACTTGGCCTACTGTTTGTTATCGGCCACATGTTGTGGTTTTACCATGTCGATGGATACAACTCGGTTCTCCTTTTTTCCAGCAAGTGGCGGTAGTACAACTGATCTTGTCCCGTTGACAGACAAGACAGGAACTGCTTTTCTGTAAGAAGGCCCAAATTCCTTCTTTACCGCGATCTTCTCCCTGACTAGATCCCCGACTTTTGGAATCCAGACAGGTCTTGCTGGGACAGGTGGTGATTCTTCAGTGGTTGTTGGCTGTTGTTTCAACTGTATGTTGCTCAGGTCTTTTCTTGTTTTGTTTAAGTCCTGCAAAATAGCCAAACGGTCTTTGACATCAAAGCTTTTTTCTGTTACCACTGAAGTCTGACTATCAAGGTCAGAGATCAACATCCTAGTTCCGAATAATAATTCGTACGGACTGAATCCCTTCAGAGAATTTCTTGGCAAGTTATTTAGACTACGTTGGACACTTATTAGATGTTTGACCCACCCAGCTCCCGAACCTAATACCTTTGCCGTTATAGATTGCTTTATGTCACGGTTTTTTCTTTCAACAATTCCGTTCCCCTCAGGGTGAAATGGACAAGAGTACCGCAATTGCACGCCCATGCTGACCATGGCCTCCTTATAAGCCCGAGAGCTAAAAGCAGGACCATTGTCCGAATGCAGAATGCCAATTGCGTATGTGCCGATAAAGACCCGCAAATCTTTTATAACAGTTCTGGCGTCAGCTGAGTGCTGTGGATCTACATTATAAGTGGGAACTAGCCTGTATATGTTAATCGCAAGCCATTCTTTTTGCTGGTAATATTATCTGCCTTGATACGACGAGGTATTAAACTGCTTCTCTCCCCACTGCGATCTCTGTTGCAGTTTGGGCAGTTTTTTACAAACATGGTGTAGTGCAGGCTCATGCCTGGCCACCAGTACCGTGATTGTAATTCTTCCAGAGAATTTTTTAATTTAAGGTGTCTGTGACCCTCGCCCATGTGTGCGTCTGCGATTAACAAGTTTCTCCTGTCCATGTTTGGAATCACTCTATCCCCCACTCCAGGGATTCGAGCAAAAGGGACGGAGTTTGCATCGATTATGTATGTATAATTGAGTGGATAGTTGATCGGTAACGCTGAGCAGTCGCCTTTTGATGACGTTTTCACCGCCAGCAATGTTTCACCGTCAATGTATTTTAATGTACGCTTTTTTCGATCTACGGGAGCCGATTTAGTGGCTGCCGCTGCGGCTGTCTCAGCCAATGAATTCCCCACAACGTGAACGCCATCACGTTGATGACTCAGTGAGTGAGTCACGTGAGTCTTTGGTAGTTCTTTCTTCAAAAGAGCTACTTGTTCCCAGAGAAGTCTCTGCTTTATTGGTGCATCTGTGTCATCTTTGTAACCGTTCTGAATCCATGTCTGCAAATCCTTGTTATATGCTTTGACGCAGTAATATGAATCGGACACTATAAGTGTCGGGAATTCGCGATCCGCATTATCTAGCGCCATTTTCAAAGCTATTATTTCAGTTTGTAGTTCTGAATTAGTTTCTACTGAGTGTGATTTTGTTAATAGAGGTCTTAGTTTACCTCCGCGCCACACTTCTTTTGTAATCTCACATGTGGGGTTGTATGCTTGTTCTCCCCAAACGGAGGGTTGAGCATGTCCGTCTGTATAGATTACACAGGCGTAATGTCGTAGAGGCAGAATGTCGATTGGCAGAGGATACGTCTTTTCATATTTTAGATTTTCCAATTCTTCTAGTTCTTAAAAGACTGTCAACCAGGCAATACTTGATAATTCATATCCTCCGTACTGGATTTTCAGATGGGCAATTCTGGATTTTTTGAAGTTGAATTTGTAACCCTCTGCAGCGAAACCAAGTATTATGGTGTTCACTCTTTTCAAGTGAGTTTCCAAGTCATCATCTGTTAAGTAAATGTCATCGACATAAGATAATGCTTTATCATCATATAGTTGTAGTAATTCTGTTACTCTTGCTGAGAATACCCCCGGGCTGTTCTTGTACCCCTGGGCTAACCGACAGAATTGTTTTTGAGTGCCATTTACTGAGAAAGCTGTTAAATATCTGCTCTCTGGTGCTATGTTTTGACAAAAGAATCCGTTGGAGATGTCCAAGGTAGTTTTGTATTTTTTGCGCACTAAGTTATTCATTAGTGCAGCACTGTGTGAGTTTTGCACTGCAAAAGTTTTGCAACATGTGTTAAGGTGTCGGTAATCCAAAACTAGACGATATGAATTGTCTGGTTTGGAGACCGGAAACAAAGGATTGTTCATTTGTGAGGTGCAAGTTTCAATCACCCCCTGGTATTCTAGCTGATCTAGTATTTCATTTACTTGTTTTTTAGCTTCTTGCTTAATTGGGTACTGCCTTTGTGCAGTTGGTTGTGATTTTAACTGGACTTTGTGAGGAGGAGAATCCTCATCCCATCCTACATGATTTTTATATAAAGCAGGTGCTAAGGCCACTGCCCACTTTCTAGCAAGTGTGTATTTTTTATGAATCGGGATTTGATTCGAGAAGGCAGGCATAATTACTTCTTCGCCATGAGGGCACTCCCTGACAAACTCTGGTGGCCAGTCTTTTTCAGCTAAAAGGATGTCATAACCCTTTGAGAGGTTATCCCAAAATAGTCCCCTTATTTTCCTAGTCTTATCTCCCTCTATACGTAATGTTATCTCGTATATTTTGTGGGGCTTGCTAACTCTGGTATCTGCAGTTTCCACTTGAAGGTATTCATTCGTGTCCACTGTCTCCAGATGATTCATAAGGACTTTGCGAGCTATGCTCACCTCTGTTGCGCTGTCTAGCATTGTCTGAGCCCACTCTCCGTTTTTCAGTTGTGTCCTCAGTATTCTCGGCATTGTTAACTACCTTGATACTGGCTACCTTCTTTTTTGGAAATTGTGATTTCTTTTTCAGTTGAGCAGGTTCCTTGTCTTTGGACTTGGCGTGCTCTTCTGATCGTCCTCTTCTTTCCGATTTCTGCGAGGAATTCTGAAAAGATTGAGAGGGACGTGTATCAATGTCTTGATATCTATCAGGTTTTTTAATATTATCCCTATTTCTAAGGTTATATCTATTCCCAGAGGGTTCACTCTGGGGTGACCTTTGTCTCGGGTTTGGAGATTTCTCTCTTCGCCTAGGAGACCTTCCTCTGGACTGGAATTTCTTTTCTTTAGGATTGGATTGTTTGTTCCCATCCCAGTTCTTTTTTGGTGAATTATTATTATTATTAAAAAACATTTTTTCTGGACTTGTAGTCAGTTGCGGTTTTACTGGTATTCCACCTAGACTATCTCTGCCTAGTTCTTCATAGGATTTTTCTATGATTCTGGCAATTTCAGCTGGCTGGTCTGCTATATCTGTCTCTTTTAACCTCTGGCGGATCGCCACGTTTGCTGCTTCACCCTTTATGTTGGCTAGTAATATAGCCGAGACCTGCTTGAAGTCTTTTAGTAATTTCATACCAAGAGTTAAAGCAGGTTCTGGACCGTATTCATCTTGAATTTGTTTTAGCACATCTGGTATTACCGAAATGGATGGAACACCGTGCGTTTTTGTGTAGATGGAAGCAAAGACTGTACCCCAAGTGTCACAGTCCTCAATGTGTGGTGCGATTCCCATTGGGAGACATATAGTCAGAATCCTGTGTTTTTCTAATGGGGTGGTGTCAGGAAACACCGCCTCTATTTGGGTAATTTTCTGTGCCAACCAGAATGGTATTTGTTCCCGTTTAGCTGGAACTTTACCTAGGCAGGATTGGATGTTCTGTGGTGTAATTTTATTTGTGTTCCCCTGGTGAGGGGTCAGCTGTGGAAGTTTAATCGCTGGCTGAATTGTTGAAGTCCGCATTACATACTGAACTAATTGTCTGTGAATTTTTAGTAGTTGTTTTAGCTGTATTAACAGCTCTGCTGCAGGCATTCTTTCGATGTCTGGATATGGTGTGTATCCGGCTAGGACCGGCCACGTTGCTCCTGGTCTTCCTAAAGGACCGAGCCTTGTAATGTGATTGTTATGTATTAGGGCGCCATCAAATAAGAGCAAATGCTCTTGGAATTTGAGTGGTACTTCCACCTCCTCGAAAGGAGTGTACTCATTAGGAGGTTCCTCTACTTTGTAATAGTGGAAGTACTTTGTTATAGTATTAGCTGCTGGAAAATGTATCCATGTATAGTATACCTCTGTCTGCCGATATTCGTGTGCCTCGATTACGAATATGACTGTGCCACCTCTAGGTGTCAGTCCTTTTTCTATAAGTTTTAAGGTTATAGATCTCCTTTTGGCGACCGGAATGAGTATTATATCCGCGTCTGCTGCTTGCATGGTAGCATCAGCATCTGCTATTTCAGTAGCTAATCTAGTAACCTCTCGTTCTTCATCGCTGTCCATTTTGCTGACAGGATGGTATTATGTTTATTTGCAGATCAGGTTTCTTTATGGAAACAGAGATTAGATGCACAATATTTTGGAACACTGTTTATCCTTCAACGTTGACTAGACCAAGAACCATACATAGGAGTTCCCTCCTGCGAGGTTTTGGAGGATATTATAACCTTTCACCCACTCCAGACGTCTTTGGAGTATTTGGGAAAAGGGGTCTGAGTGAGAAAGCACGACTGAGTTACTCTAAATGTCTTACGTTAGTTTTATCGCCCTTTCCAAACGCGTTGGGCGCCATGTAGTGTAGCTCCTATTTTCCCAATAGGCTCTGCGCATTGGAATAGTACCTACAGCAGTAAAGGCCTAGGCCAGACGTTAACTAGGTCTACTACTGTCGATGCTAGACTTAATTTTTGGGTTTGCCAGCTAAGCTCAGAGTTCGCTAGAAACTTTCTCGAATGTTCAAGGAAGGATTAACTCCCCTGATTAGACAAGAAGGGATTTAGTTTCTGACAACCATAGAACATGACAACTTTGCTCTCCCCTAATCAAGAGTCAATCTCAAGAGTCGTGTGAGCACAAGGCAATTATTTTACTCAGTCAGTACGTGCATTCTTAGTCTCATCAGAATGTAGAGAAAAGGAAGAGACGGGCGTGTTCAATAAAAGATGTTATTTATTGATCAGTCTCTTTTCTCGTACAAGAGAAATGGATCGATATTATTGCAATACTTATAGTTAAGTAAAGTGCATACATTAAAAGCAATAGTATAAAATAATACTGTAAAAACATTGATATGGTTTCTGAGCCATATGATGTTTTAAAATGATTAAAATATATTTACATACACATATACATTTGACTAAACGTGCTCAACTGGTGTTTCTAAATACGCCTACCCCGTGTACCTGACCTAAGTCTAATGCGTGGGCGGGAATAGAAAGTTACAGTTTAAGTTAAGTTTGTTTTTGCCAAGTGAATAACTAAAGAATTCTCTAGGAGGGGTTATTCAGTTCTGTACCTGGAATTTAGGATGAATGAGGAATGGTATCTCTTTCTCTGCTCTCGATATTCCAGGCTGCCTGCGAGGGCTACCCGGAAGCGCCGGTGCTGGGTCTCTCGGCTTGAGATAGCAGCGCGTCTCTCAGCGCGTCAGGAAGGCGGGGCTGCTGCCTGCGGGGTCTGCTTCTGCTCTCGGCTTCGGCAAGTATGGCTGCTCCGTCTTGTCACCACGCGTGTGTTTGCATAGGGCAAGGTCGGCAATATTTATACCTTAAAGGTGCCGGGATTGACGTAAGGATGGACATAGGTACGTCAATAAAGATGTCATACGACTTGCTCGTTAGCACATTCTTTACTAAAGTTCTCTGTGAAATCAAAACAATGGCCGCAAGGATTATCCAGGTTGTCATAGGTTTGATTTGTTATGAGAACGTCGTATGCCTTATCAGGGGCTGGAGGAATGTCGCTTGTCTAATTAGATCTCAAGCGTTATGACCTAATCAGATAACACGTTCCTGTGCCGTAGTGTGACTGCGTCAGATAACGGTATCTGCATCATGGGGGATTTCTTGCCTCATGGGCTGACTGTTAGTTAACTAGCTAGGTAGTTTAACCAGAATAGGGTCAGGAATAGGGGGATCGATTCAGAACCTATAGAAATACACGACAATATTACAGGCTGCTAGGTCCGGCCCGCCTCTTCTTTTGGAAAATACTCGCATCTCCATGTTCCCGGACTTCACGGTCAAGGTGCAGGCGAGGCGTCGCAGCTTCCTGGAGGTCAAGAGGGCGTTGCACGACAAGGGAGGTAAATACTCCATGCTCTTCCCGGCGAAACTACGGGTCGAATTGGACGGGAAAACATGGTTCTTTCTCTCGCCGGAGGAGGTGTGGGACTGGCTGGAGGGTTGGAGCAGGGTCGGAGGTTCTCCACTGAACCGATTTTCGCCGGAGGAGCCCTCACGTGAAGAACACCCGGCCTGAGAGTCAGGACCTCTTCACCAGACCTTTTGATGGAGTGGAATGACATCCTTATGCTGAGACGGGCCCCGTCAAAAATGCGGGGGTCTCCTCCTTGCCGCTGTCTCATGGTTGGTGGAACAGCTCGGGGCACCGAGCTTCCTCCTTTGGGGCTGGACTCTGTTTCTGGGACCTCTTTTCCTCGGCCGAGTTCGGACTACACCAGCTGATTGACAAGTAACTTTTTCTATTATGTGAATGTTGTATAAGTCTTATGGTATAACCTTGCAATAGTATTACATTTATAATGTTTTCAGTCGGGCAAGCGGCACTGTCGGCTCATTTAGTACCCTGATTATGTGTGGGAGGGCGACAGGCACTCTGCCTAATTGGGGTGTGGATAGTTCTGAATCCGTGGGCAAGGAAGCAGGGTGGGGGGAGTTTGCAATGTTTTGAGGTTGTCATGATGTTTACTTTTGTCCTTAGCAGAGTTCTCAATGATCGTTCCATTTCGCTCATCTATCCTCGTACTTCCAGCAGAGCAGTCTTTAGTTTGGCTTTCCTGCTTGTCCAACGTCCTGTGGTGATTGGCCTGTTCTCCTGGCTGCCACCTGGCTCCCGAGGTCCGTATGTCCTGACCTGTCCCATGCTTCGAGCGGCCTCTGGGCCTGGCCGCCATTGGTGGTTCCTTCTTGGACGACCTACCTACTTGACCCTCCAAACTTGCAGCCATGACTCAACAACTCTCTAGGTCCCTTTCTATCCTCACATGGAACGTTAACGGTTTAGGTCACAAAATAAAAAGGAGTGTAGTCCTTCAGTTCCTTAGGCGTCACTCCCCCGACATAGTCTTGTTGCAAGAGACCCATTTGGTTGGAAACACCTGTCAGGCGCTGCAGCGAGGGGGATACAAGCTCCTGGTCCACGCTGGGTTTACTTCTGGGTCCCGGAGTACTGGGATTTTAGTCAGGAAATCTCTTGCACTCACTTACTCACGCTGCTGGGCCGACCCCCTAGGCCGCTTAGTTATCGTGGAGGCCACCTGGGAGGGGCGTCCCTTGAACATCGTTTCCGCATACCTCCCGCCAACTTTAATACGAGACTCCCTCAAGGAATTGGGCACTCAACTGTTAGGCCTCTCCCCGGGTACACTCATAATTGGTGGGGACTTCAATGCTACAATGTGTGACGACCTGGACCTAGGGCCTAAGCGAAGTTCGCACCGTCAAAGCTCGAAACTGGCTGACTTTGCCCATGCTTTTGGTTTAAAGGACATCTGGCGCCATCACTTTCCTGACACACCATAATTTACACACTATTCTAATGCACACAACAGTACGTCGATGATCGATTATTTCTTTTGCCCCGTCGCAGACGTTGGCTGTTTTGTCTGCCCGAGAGGTCTCCCCCGAGGTACATCCAACCATTCGCCACTTATGATAGACCTAACCTACAATCGCCAGTTGGTGAGGTGACCTATCGTTATTAATCCCTGGCTCGTGCAGATTCCCGATATTAGAGAGGCGTTGCGGGAGCGTACCGAACTTTATTTTGAAGAAAACGTAGGCCCAGTAGACTCAGCTGTTACGCTCTGGCAGGCCTATATGGCGGTGGTGAAGGGGGAAGCACTAGCCCTTAAGACGAGTCATCTCCGTAAACATGCTGAACACATTACGCAAGCGGAAACAGCTCTCATCAGCCTTGAGGCGTCCCACAATGTTGCACCATCAGATTCCACCGCAGCACGTCTCCATGCCCAACAATTGATCTACAAAGCGCTGGCCCAAGAGAAGGCACAGACACGGCTACTCCACACGCGTCATCGGGTCTATGAATTTGGTGACTGTGCAGGCAAGATGCTTGCATGACTTGAGCGTCGCGATCAAGGATCTAGATGGGTGTCATCCATAACTAGGCCAGATGGATCTGTGCTGGTAGATCCCCAAGACATTGCTGAGGCGTTTGCCGATCACCTTGAAAGGGTCTATACCGCTGGCGATGGATATTCGTCCGTCGAATCCAGACAACTGCTGGAGGAGATGCGCCTCCCGACCATCTCAGACTCTGACCGGCTTGCCTTGGACGCCGATCTCTCCACGGACGAGCTCACCGCGGCGCTCTTCAATGTGAATTCCGGCAAGGCTATGGGCCCCGACGGAGTCCCAGTCGAGTTTCTGAAAGGAATGGTCCTGACATTATTCCCCATCTCTTAAATATGTTTCTGGAGAGCCTGGAGCTTGGAGTGCTCCCTCTCGAGCAGCGATTGGCCTCAATTGCGGTCATTCTTAAACCTGCCAAGCCTCCCACTGCATGTAGCTCCTATCGGCCGATCTCCTTGATCAGCGCTGGGGCCAAGGTCATGGCTAAACTACTAGCGACTCGTCTTCTTCAGGTCCTTCCTTCCCTCATTCACGATGACCAGTCCGGCTTTCTTCCGGGCCGTAACACGGCGCTAAATCTCCGAAGGGTGCACAACGTGCTCAGCCGTCAGCCCACTTTGTCTCAGGATGCGGCTATATTATCCCTCGATGCAGCGATGGCATTCGACTCGATTGAATGGCCATACCTGTTTGAGGTCCTTCACCGATTTGGCTTCGGACCCAAATTTATTGGATGGGTGCGTCTTTTATATACGGACCTCTTTGGCCAAGTCCGGGTCAACAATTTCCTGTCCCGGAGATTTCCCCTCCATCGGGGCACCAGACAGGGCTGCCCCCTCTCCCCCTTGCTTTTCGCCCTTACCCTGGAGCCTCTGGCTCACTGGGTCCGCACAGACGTCTCAATCAGAGGCCTACGATGGAGTGACGAGACTGTAGACAAGATCTCTCTCTACGCCGACGACATCCTGATATACGTGTCGTCCCCGCAGTCCTCCATTAACAGCCTGTTCCACGTCCTTACCAACTTTGGTAAATACTCGGGCTACGCTATAAATTGGACCAAATCGGTGTTGTACATGTTACATGGCCCGCCGCCTCGCCTGCCCAGGGGGTTCTCAATCACATTAGCCACTGAAGGCTTTAAGTACCTTGGTATCTTCATCACCCCCGACTTCCAACAGTTCTATAACCATAATCTGTTAGGCCCACTACGTAGGCTTCGCAGCGACGTTGCTCATTGGCGCTCACTCCCGCTCTCTCTCCCGGGACGGGCGGCACTGTTTAAAATGTTAGCGCTTCCACGCTTCCTGTATGTCCTACAAAATTGCCCCTTCTTCATTCCAGATTCTTATTTCAAGGCAGTGGAAAGTGAGCTCCGACTGCTACTCTGGGACGGTGGTCCCGCTCGAATTGCTCTCTGTAAGCTTTTTCAGGGCTGGTATGATGGGGGTATAGCCCTCACTAATCTCCGACTTTATTACTGGGCCTCCCAACTGGTGGTGATAAACCACTGGATACACGGCTCACCTCTGAATCCGGCCTTCCTCTTAGACAGGGATCAAACAGGGCGGGAGGGCTACCTGGGCGCCTTATATAGTAAACCCACAAAAGCTAGATATGTTGGTCCTATGGCGCACACGGTGGATATCTGGCACAGAGCCAATAGACGGTTGGGTTGGGCTGACAAACTTACCAAAACCTCGCCTCTGTGGTCCACGCAACGTTTGGGCTCCCTTTGTTTCTCCAGGGGATTTGATAGGTGGGATGCGATTGGGATCTCTGAAGTCGGAGACCTCGTGCATAGAGGTAAACTGCTGACCTTTGTTGACCTACAAGCTAAATATGCCCTCGCATCCACCGAGTTCTTTCTATACCTGCAAATCACACACGCTCTTCAGGTTGCCTTTCCAGATTTCGCCTCCATACCTGATACCTCCCCTTTGGAGGATAGGCTGTTGTCGGAACCTCTTCCTGAAAAGGCCATCTCCCTTACCTATCGTAAGCTCTGCAATAACCTTCCCGACTCCTTCGTGTCACTACGGGCCAAATAGGATGCAGACCTGGGTCCTTTGGATGACGACGTATGGCGCTCAGCGCTAATGTCCCCGAGGGAATCGGCTATTTGTCATAGGTTTAGATTGATCCAACTAAAAGTGCTGCACAGAGCGTATATGTCTACCCTCACCTTGGCCAAAATTGGTCGACGACCTGACGCATTATGCTTACGTGGATGCGAACTCCCTGGGACCTTCTACCACATCCTGTGGGATTGCCCTGTGATACAACGGTTCTGGGCGGCTACGCTGCGGAAAATGAGCAGCTCTTTGGGCAGACCGCTCTCCACATCCCCCAGGGAATGTGTCCTTAGCATTTGGGGGCCGAATGACCTAACTGCTCTTGAGCTACAGTGGGCTGCACTGGGGTTTCTGATGATCAAACGTTCCATAGCGATGGGGTGGGGCTCCCCGGACGCTCCATTAGTGGTGAGATGGGTGGCCGCAATGGATCAATGCATGATAGCCGAGAAAACTGTGTATAAACTGAGGGGCTGCCACGGAGTATGGGACAAGAAATGGGGACATTGGAATGCATACCGTGGCGAACTGTGTGATTCTCCAACGGCGGAACTGGCGATGCCCCGTAGAGGATCTAGGACCGGGTGTGTGGGCTGAGTAGTGTGGGATTGGCCCTCATTGTGATATGCCTCTGTTCTTTCTGCGAACCATGTGATGCTCCGACAATTATGTTTTTTACCAACAGGGTTCTGTAGCGATGTAGCACCACAAATTCGAGCTCGACCCTTTAAATTGGCCTGCAGGCTGGCCTGACTTTCTCTGCTGGACTTCTTTCCTCAATTGTTGTTTTTTGTTTGAATGAAAAAAGTGGTCTGAATATCCTGTTCTGTGTCCACTGCAGGTATTGCTTTGCTTTTATTACGGTTTGCCTCTCTTGGAACGCCGTCCGACCTAAGGGTTGTGGACCGAAAGGCTGTGTACTATTCTTTAACTTGTTCTTTGCCCTTTACCATTGCCTGCATGTACGCAGATGTGATTATCCATTTGTTTTTCTTTATAATACACCACAATAAAAAGTTATAAAAAAAAAAAAAAAGAACAGAGATGGGAAACCTACTTACATTATGGATTGCTCCTGGGTTTGCTCTCCAAAGTATTTTGCTTTTTCTAGGTGTTCCTCCTGTCAGGACCATACCCGCTGGCCTTCTCTATCTGGCCAGGCTCTCCTCCTGCATAGCAAGGCACACTCCTTCCCACTCTCAGCAAGCAGGAAGACTGACTTCTAGGCAATGCAGAATTCAGGTAATTTCCTCTCACCTTTGGGAGACTGGAGGTCAGGCAGACAGGCGTTCGAGCAGGAGAACATTCCCTTATATCGTGCAGGGCCCATTCCTGTCCCTACAGTCAAAATGATTCCATATGTAACATCTATCACAGTATGCAGTGCGACTACGTCACAACCTAGGGTCTCGGCTGTATAATAACCCACCTATCTGAAGTGATCTCTGCATGTGACAGACTGTCTAAAGGGTCTCTCCCCAGACTTACTGTAGATAAAAGGGAGCTATGTCATTAACTGGGAAGGGGTATGTTCATCATCAACCATGGGATAAGGACAAGACGGCGCCACAATTGCTTCACTTGTGGCAGTAGATTTGATACTGGCCATCCAATAGGGGATTCTGTACATCTAATGCACTCTAATAGGGGTCCTTGCTGCAAATCATGGTCTTCCCTTGAGCTGTTTTAATAGCTATAGGCTGGCGGCGGCCTCTTTCAAACTTTAATTGGAGAGTAGCTGGTTTAGTTGCCCCACCTTACGTTATTCCAGTCACCAAGTTACTTGTGTGTCTGTACTTACTGTATTTATGAAGCATGTTACAGAAATGGTAACCCAAGCAGCAGTCTTCCCTCCTCCATCACAAGGTACCAGGTCTGCAGACATTTCAAAAGTACAAAGGAACACTGCCACTCATGACCTACAACAGATCATTCGCTCAACAACTTGGGCAACTGAAAATGTCAGTCCATTAGCCCCAGCTAACAGCCAAGGCCACATGACTCATCATGTGAGAAGAAAATGCTTACCTCCCCTTCTGTCTCCAATAGCTCTTTTAGTCCAGACACACTCAGCTAGAAAAGAAAGTAAAATGACAGTAAAGTTCTCACTAATGGCATACTTTACACCTCCTAGTACTTTCCTTGGCAAGAGTTTATAAAGACACTCACCCTCTTCATCCAAAGACTGAACAAACCTCTACCACTCGTCACCATCTTGCCCTTATCTTGAATTTGTGCCCATCTTGAACTGGATCTTGACGCTCTGAACTATCCTACTGCTCTATCCTTACACCCCTACTACTCTGTGCTACTCTTACCGTGAAGACAAACCACTCACTAGCTCTTAGCCTCTCCTACAGTCAAATGACCAATGATCTTTTCAAGGCTCTGGACTTGTTCGATGCCATTGAGGCCTTGAACCCATGTTCTTCTGCACATGTATTTAAGTGGGAGTATGAATCTGTTCACCTTGTATTATAACATGTTAAAAAACCATCAATTAGGCTGGATTAAAGGCATAGGGACAAATTAAACAAATGACATGACCGTCTGCTTCCAGAAACAGCAGGTGCACATCAACCAAATACTTTTAGGAGGTGAAAGAGAATGACTATGAAGAAAAGTAGTTTTCAAAACTAAAGAGGACAGATTAAAATAACAACAAACCCTTTGTCGAAGCATCACCAAGCAGATTTTGAAGTCCACCATAAAGATTTTTCTTTCCATGATCCTCCCCATAGTCAAACATCAGTGACAAACATGGAAATAAATACCCGTCTTTTCTGAAAACCTATATGTGTGCGCAGGCCAACACCCTTACCCTTCACCAGATATGTTCCATCATCTTTTCCAGAGTAGACCACTAACAGTAGAAAATAGAATGCACAATGCACTAGGTCATCATAGCGGTTTTGTTGTTAGGTCTGTCTATTTCTATTCTTTGTCAAGATCAAACTCTAAATCACGTGGTTGGACTCTAGTATTTTTCATAAATTGCACCTTGCTTAGATACCCAGTACAGGTTTGCACTAAATAAACACCATTAATAAAATAAGAGTAGGCACAGTTTCAATACCTTTATGGACTCTGGAAGTTCCCCGCATTGGCCTGGTTCGAGTGCTAGTTGTCCAGGATTCGCAGTCTGGCTCTGAGGCAGTGGTCTTCCCATGGCCCTTGTCTGAGACGGCTGGGACTGTGATGCATGTCCTTCTGTGGCTCTGGTGTGATTGTGGGATGCAGGTATCCCAGCGTCCCCGGAGCCCTCTTTTGCAGCTACATTAAAGTCTGTGGCATGTTCAGCTGAGAGTCCCTCAAATAGGTCAATGTCTTGATCCTTCTGTGCGGCGCGGCTCTTCTTAGCCTGCTGCCCTTCCTCAGGGCCCCAAGGTGGAGAATCAGGGGCAACATCAGGGTTTTTCCTCTTTTTCAAGTTCTGTAATTCGCGGCCCATTGCTTTCTCAGTGTCTCTGCAGTGTTGCTTCTGCCAGAAGTCCCTGTACCAACCGAGCCTGTAGTCAGTCCTCAAACTACCCTCTGCTTCACTGGTAATTCCTCTGCACAGATCTCTCAGCTGCTGCTGGCAATGTTCTGTAAGAGGATGTAAGAGGGGAGAGCTGTTCTCTCTCTCTAGGTCCCTTTGCAGTAAAGCTCTCAGTGCCATGATCCAGGGGTCCGAAGAGGTATCATGCCCTACAGCTTCAATGACTTCGCTCAGACAGGTCTTTGGCATTGGCGGGTGTGCCACAAGCAAGAAACGAAGGAGATTCCTCTGACACATCAAAGGCAGCAAGAGGATCAACGGCTTCCTAGCAAGTGAGGAAAAAATGCAGAAGAACAGAGGTGAACAAGTACCACTTCAACCCTCAATCTAGACCTCAAGAAACTTAACTGATGTCAGCATGACCCTTACCAATCTATTAATCCATCTAGTCACTACCCCCTAACTTAATGTGCAGCTTGGTACTCGCTGCTTACATCTACTAACAAGTATGTTTGCATTCTTTCTGAAGGAATGTGGTATTATTCTAGCAAACCGGATAGTTTTTTAACCTACTGTAAACTGGAAAATGTGGGACTATTGACAATCCTTCAGAAGGGATTTGTAATTCCTTTTTGGAAAATCTGTATTCTTTCGTAACCATTATACAGTTCCTTCTCTGTGTCACCTGCTTTACGTATGGGTGGAGACAGTTAGTCCCCTTTTTGCTACGGCCTTGCATTGAACAATGTCACTTTCTTTGCCGGTTTCTAAATCAAAGAAACTCAGAAAGCAACCATTCTAAGAACACCAACTAGAGCTGTTGATTATCTGTAGAAATCATCCTTGGAACCAGGGGTCACAATACCATATCCTGCATGCCTCCCTTCCCACCCTTCTTCCTGACAAGTCTTTGACTACTAGCTGCCCATCCTTCTTGGCTCATCAGGAGTGGTAGTATTTTGCCAAACATGTTGTCCAAAACTGTATTTTATCAGCACTGTGCCTAACGTTTTGCTTGCAATTTATCATTTGTAAACTAATTTGAAGTCCATTCATGGAGTGCAACATTGAAATTGAAAGTCTAGTTTGTGTGCAAATGATTTGTACCACAACAAAGTTTGCTTACCATTTCCTCCCTACTGATTGTCACACAACAGCCTCCTTTCATTCCATCCACCACTTAAGCACTCCATTCAGGACATACTGTTCAGTTATCCATGTAAACAGAAGATCAAGGATGACTTCCTGCACCAGCTTTACAGCTAGACCCTGTTAGTGGCCTAGGCCAAAAACCCTCCTAATACCCTATTCTGAATTCACATTATATCACATTATATCACCAATCAACATCTCTTCTTCGATCACCCCTTCTTTCAATTAGATAATACACTGGCTCTACTAATTTTGGTATATGAAGAACCCTTGTTAACACTGCTTTATAACCTTACTGCCACACATTCTGTGGTCACACCTGCATCTCCACAGGGCAGACACATAGGGCCTCGTTAGGATGTCAGTGGGACTGACACCAATGGCACGTCAGTGTCAGTCCCACCGACATCTGAAGCTGCGGTCGAACCGCCGCATTACAGTGGGTTCGGTCCAACCGCATGCGTGAGGGACCAATCGCTGTGGTTCCAAAAGGCTCAAGGAGCTTGTTGGTCCTGCGGTCGGAATGTAATCCCTACAATGAGGGGGGGTGCCTGCTCAGGCACCGCTGCAGGAAGTACAATGGCCCTTTCCGACGGCCTTCCAATGGCGGTCCGGCTGCCATTGAAAGGCTGTCGGAAACAGACTAGGAATGCCCCCGTCCCTCAGCGGCCTCCACTATGAGGCCCGGGTGGCACCACAGGTGCCCCCACAAACATCCATGCTCCATTTGGCAGGTCCCATGAGGTGCAGGGATATTTAAAAACATTAATTTAGGAGTTGGGACTTGTGCTACGGCCCTTTTCCGGGCCACAGCACAAGCCTCAAAGCAAAGAGGTCTGTTTTCAACCCCCTCCACGGGGTCGGATCCTAATTTGGCTGTCGAGACTGCCTACTACCTGTGGGCCAGTCCCGTTACCACAACGATGCCAGTCAGACATTCGCCCGACTAGCATCGTAATTAGTGCATAGTCTTAAGTAACAATGGTTTGACCAGAACGCTGCTTCGTATTTTGGTTGCACCTATGTGGTTCCTGTGTTCCATTGTGTTTGAATACTTCTGTGGCTTTTACCAGATAATTTTTTTGGGTAGCAATAAAGCCACGCCTGGGTGGACATACCAGTTTTCTGGTAAATCTGCTATTTAATTGGGAAGCAGGGCTCTCAGATTTTGAGCCAATCCTGTTCCTAGGTGAACATTGCAGGCCGCAAGGATCATTTTAAACCCCAAGTTTCATCAACCTCAGCCATGGCACTACATAACCAGTACTTAATCCTGATTGACATGGCTGTACCCTAACCCCTCACCCGTTGTAAGAAGTTTATCTTGCTACCACAGGCAAAACAGTGACTTGTCATAAGAGAAGCTTTAATTAAAGTGGCAATTTGCTTGTAAATCACCACCACCTTGGTGTACGGTAAGAGTCTATACCAGAATACCATAATAATAAGGACTATCCGGCAGATGTATGCAATAATAAGGCACTAACATATCTGTCTGAAAATCCTTTCCATAATAGATATGCCTAGCTTTGACTCCAAGTCTGCAAGGACCGGGTGGAAGCAGCCATCTGCTGCTCACCACAGCATCCAATGCTTCCCACTTAGGCCAAGCTACAAACATACACTCTAGGAACCACACAGAAAAGCTTTGCTCGGGTAAACAGAACAAGACATGCATAAGTAATAATATTAATAATAATAATGCTCATACTGAACGGCTATGTACCTGCACCTTTTCTCAGAGTCAACCAGCACAACAGGTGAATAGCTCTGTGTCCCTAGCTCTACCACTCCCCTGAAATACGTATCTGTCAAAAGAGGTGAATACCTCTGTATTACTGAGGTAATAGCACTGGAAATGAATGGTTCGATGCAGGGAATCAGCACAAGCAACTGTGTTGCTCTCTAAGATTATAAAACCAAATTAGTCCAGACATAGGCACAGGTATACACAAACACAGTTCCCTCTAGGAATACAATACCTAAGTCCTGTACTCCTGGCCTAACTATACTCTTCAAGTACACCATCACCTCCTCCTCAGGGACCGCTTCTGGATGGGAGTCACTTATGGCTAAAATCTCCAGTATCTATGAGCCAAGGGCTTGGACAGGCATGAGGCTTGCGACTGTTTTGAAACCTCCTCCTTTTCTAATCACAGTATCCCTTAAGAAAAGGTCGGTCACATTGGCAGAAATGTGGCCAGGTTTCGAAACTAGACAAGACTGGATTCCGGAGATGGTGTCGTCAGGACAGATCCATCAAAGTGAAAGTAGCCCAACGTGCTCACAGAAGCCAAGACATTGAATAGGAAGTTACCACTTGTGTGCAACAGGGACTTTTATGCACAACCTCGACATGGACAATTCCCTACTGCTGGCCTACTGACTCACAACAAATTCACTAAACAGCAGGTCCAGAGCACAGGCAAAAATGATGTTGCCAACCTAAAACCTTTCAGTGCTACACTGACAAATAACGAGTGTGCACACAGGACAGCAGCACCTTTCTCCACAGTCACTCAGCTGTGGATGAACCCCCCTCCAACTTTATCTAAGACTATGTGGGAACAAAACTGCACCCCAACATTTAGACACGCCAAAATGTACCACATTTAGCTTTCCCACAGTTTACTGGATCAGAGATGGTGTAAAACGTCAATTTCATGAGCAATGTGTCCCTGTGTTAAGACACTTTTCCGAATATCAAACTAGCAAAGTAAAACAATTGAAAAAGTTATGGGATTTAACAGATTGAATGGACCCCACTCTATAACTGAGATCTATATCAATAAAAATCATTTTTTTTAGCAAGATAAAAAAAAAATAGGCGATAACAGTTTACATGCCACAAAGGCTTTCTGAATCAGTTATACAGAGTAGGTAACATCAGAAAGTATTCAAAGGCCCTAATGAGCAGCAAAATCAGTAGATAGACGGGCAGCATCCCTAGAACAGGAAAGTCTTCTCTACATGTCGCTCACCCCCAGATCAAGGTGTTTTTATACACAACTCTTGCACAGACTATTAGCAATCCTACAGTTTCATGGTTTTGGGAGTAAACGTATAATTTCTTTAGCAAATCGGAACGCAAGAAAAATAAACGTCATTACCTTAACACATAAGCATCATCCCATTTTCTCTAACAATTATTCAACACCCTCTATGTTAATGTCATCAGGCGATGTTGGGACAAATGTGAAACATTTAACAATAAAACTTTCTTCAGATGAATACGACTAGTGAAATAACGGAAAGCATAGCAACATGTTTTGGTAGTACATCCGCACCATGGAAAATTTCAACACAAGCAGGACAACTACTGTAATGACATCAGTTTAGCTATGCTCTGCTGAGCCTGTGGGGAGATGGTGTATACTGAGAGGGATGGGGGAAATTTAAGTGGGGGGTGGGGGGGAGCAGGCGTGAGTGACAAAGACGAAACTAACTAAACCACATTAATCACTTCATTTCTATACATCATAAGACATTTTTCGAATGCAATTATTTGAATTCAGTTTACAAATGTAGAATCGTGTGGAAATTAATATTGCAAGTTATTATTGATGCACTAAAAAATAAACCCGAAAAACCTTTCTTCAGCTACTATGGGAGAAGTGGGAGGGACAGGAACTGCCGGCTCTCACTCCCAGTTTCAGGTCAGGCATTCATGAAGTATACGTAAAGACCACACACCTAAAAGAGGACAGAACGCAGACAGATAAGGCTGTGTGGGTACCAGGAGGCTGACTGATGCTGCACACTTTATCCAAATTGTTCGTTGCAGAGTGTCTCATCAGAGGTCGCACACAGTGAAGGCGACTGAGCAGTGGTCCGACCTAAGGTCACCTTATCTGGTCTCTTTTCAAGACCCTGAATCTAAATTGTGATAGGGAACTGGGCTGCCATT
Source organism: Lissotriton helveticus (assembly GCF_964261635.1). NCBI lineage: Eukaryota > Metazoa > Chordata > Amphibia > Caudata > Salamandridae > Lissotriton > Lissotriton helveticus. Next base: position 1,374,167,049 of record NC_136065.1, on the reverse strand, counting down.
CTCGCCCCAACTTGTGAGCTCTAAAGAAACCGGTAACCTCAAGTTGCAGCACACTGTAAACCTCGACTTTCTCACTTACGTACCCTACATAAATTTACACTGGTCCAAGGACTGTGGCCTGCCTGGCTCATGAATGCTGTGTGATCCACGTACAGCTGCAGTCTCGTGGAGACCCGAAACATTGCAACTCATTCCAAATGGTCATTTTAGTTCTCTGGGGAGATGGTTACAGGACAGGGACAGAAAGCACCAGGTCTCCTTGCGCTTTTTTGAGGGGAGCCCCACTTTTGAGGGATCTCCTTGACGGATGAAAGAATTCTCCCACATGAGGCTTGTAAAGGCAGGAGCGTGGCAACTGGCTCTTCTTACAGCTTCAAAACGCTGCTCACGGGCGGAGCTCAGTTCAGACTACAGGGGCATCAAGGTTTTACCAGAGGACCCGCAACGATGCTGAATATGCTCCAAATTGCCTCGATGTATCACATACGAGACCCTGATCAGTGGAAACTGACACTTCTCAGTATTTACCATCAATAGTTTGTCTTTTCCTCACCAGTGCAATAATGCGGAGGCGCAGGTAGAACTTCCAGTCCAGGATGCATATTTCGAGACGGACCGGTATTAGTACACTGTGATGTGTTCTTTTAAGCAGGTGGTATTCATCTCTTTCCTCAACAGGAGCAGTGTTGTGACGACGTTGGGTGTATTGATGGAAAATACATACTGCCTTGATTTTTTAATTTTTACACTTGTGTCCAGCCGGATGGTGTCCTGCTGCAGTTGTGCAGAAAGCCATCAAAGATGGTAAGCTAGTCAACAAGATAAGTGGGTGCTGGTCATGATGGGTTTGTAGATGCTGGTTTTGAAGATGGTGCAGGCTGGCAAGAGGAGACAATCTAGTCCCACCAGGATGGGGCAGAAGGCATCATATTAATTCATGACCAGTATGAGATGTGCGGTGCCATGCAGAATGCCCTTAAAGGGGGAGGAACAATGTGGAATCAGGGAGGCTATAGAGCAGGGCGTAACCACCATCCTAGTGCAAGAGCATGAAGGTGTGAACAGCAGTCCTGATATTATTTTGGAAAAAAGTTTCACTTTATTTAGATAAGCAAGCTGGTACAAGGCAGTCTTTGTGTTTTGTCAGTGGGTTCCTTCAAGGGAAGGTTGGTTTCCAGGGTTAATCCACGTGGCTTGGCATTCAGTGAAAGATGGGATTCAAAAACATCAATGTCATTAAGCCAGGTTTGTACTATTTATTAGTTGTTGCTCCTGGCAAATAACAGGAATTCTATCTTAGTGGAGCAGACCTTCAGGAAGGCACCGGACATCCAGGGCTTGATGAGATGCAGACAGAGTTTGAGGCACTGGATGTCCGGAGCGGAGGAGACTTGGGGTTGTGTAACGTCGGTATACTGGATGTAATCTGTGAGTAAAACTCCAAGACACTCAATGTAGAGGTTGAAGATGACAAGAGACAGTTTGGAACCCTGTGAGACCTACATATGAAAATATATGAAAAGGATAAGGTATGCATGAAACAAATTAATATCAACTTGTCAGAGACCTCATAATCCAACTAATATAGGACACAATCACTTTAGATAGAGTATATTTCTTTTTTATATATTGGAGACCTCTGACACATTTCGTAATTATGATTTGGAGTCAGGATGGCATGTTGTCAAGATGGGTCACCTCCCCATTCTAGCAAAGGAGGCTTAAGTGATGCCTCCCCCTGGTGCTCCACAACGGTATCAGATGTCCAGTGGGTAGCACAGTTACAAAAATGTTGAATCAAGATTATTAACCGAGAGGAAAGAGGAAATATTGTTTTTTTTGTTTTAAAAAAACTTTATTCACAGCTGCAATATCACGTATTTCCGCATTACATTACACAGTGTCAACATATCAGCTGGTGTTTTGTATTTTCTCCCCGTGCATGTCCCCAACGTATCGTTTCTGAACAGTGATACTAGACAGGAGACCTTCAACCTTAGTAATACACAATTCCGTTTCATTTCAGCATCATACTTTGATACAAAGGTAGTGTCTCAACATCCCTTCACCCTCCCACCTCCCCCACCCTTTTGTGTGCATGAACTTCCCATCTCCCGGCGGTAGATCAATTTTCCCATCAAAAGTGTGCTCGGGCGTATCTGGCTGTTGTAGGCGGTAATGTAAGTTGCCTCATGGGGCATTACAGGTAATAATACTAAGAATAAGGCTGACTGGGGCACTCCCTCACTCATATTCCGTGTGGCTTTTCCTGTCTAGGTCTCCGGCCCGTTCCCTGCACTCAGGCTGAGGTCCTCGCTCTCCAGTGTAATGAGCATATCCTCCCATTCTTGGGAAATTGGAAATTTCCGGAGGCCTCGTGATTCCTCCTCCGAAGTGTTGTCCCCTCCGCCCTTCCCCATTTAAGTACTTCTGCCTGCCACAGGAGTATCCCTGGGGGTCTAGGGGACTTCCATCTCATTGTGATCGTCCTGAGTGCTAACAGCAGTGCTAGGTCCAGTAGTTTCAATTGGGCCTTTAGCGCCTTAGGACTTCTGCGCAACCCCAACAGACAGTACAGCGCCTCTTCCAGCACCGGCAGGTTCGAGACCATCCGCAGCATCCGGCATACCCCCAACCAATACTCCCGGAGTCGTGGGCACAACCATAACATATGTAAGAACCCAGCCAGGTCCTCTCCACAGCGTGGACACTTATGGGGAGAGCCCGGGAAAATCTTATGGAGCCTCATAGGGGTCGGGTATGGCCTGTGTAAAATCATCGCTTGAATAAATCTGAACAGGACATTACGAGATACCCGCCTGGGATGTTCTAGTATCGTGGCCCAGTCTTTTTCCGTCAGCTCCTGACCCGTGTGGTGCGCCCATGTTCGCATAAGCGCGGTGAGTGAGACTGCAGCATACGCCCTAACCCCTGTGTACAACCATCTCACTAGGTGTCCTCCCGGTCCCAGATAGTATAGCAAATGTACTAGTTCGTGTTGTGGGGGTTGTAGGCGTTGTGGTGCCCACCTGTGTTGTATGTAGTACGTGACAGCGGCATGTAGTAGGTACAGTCTGGGGGGGACACCAGTGGCCTGTACAAAGGCCTCATGAGTAAGAAGGTGATCATCTCCAAAAAAGTCCCCAACTCTTTCCACGCCCACCTCGTGCCATGACCGAAGCGCCCTGTCCGTAAGCCTGCCTTGTGGCGTCGGAACACCCAGCAGGGGAATGTTAGCCGCATACGCCTCAGCCGAGGACGTATATGCTAGGGCTTTCCGCCAACATCTCAGAGCTGTGCGCAGGAATGGGTGACACTCCGTAGGAATGCGGCTCTTCTGGAGTAGCAGGGCATGCAACTCTCCCCGTCTCAATCTGTCGGTCGTATAGTCTATTTCGTGCAGGTTCCGTCCCGCCATCCAATAAGATAGCCATTGAAGTTGGCTAGCATAGTAGTAACCTCTAAAGTCAGGGGCCCCCAGCCCACCCTCTCTGGTGCCCAACTGTAGCTTACGAAGGCCAATCCGTCGTCTCCCCGCCCCCCAGATCAGAGTGGTCAGGAGCGAATTGAGGGTGTCAAAGATAGACTGTGGCAGAATTACCGGTAGATTAACAAAGAAGTATAGAAGGCGGGGGAGCATGACCATTTGAGAGATCGCGATTCTTCCCATGATAGAAAGTGGCAGTGTCGTCCAAAACCCCACCGAGGCACGGAGACTTGAGATGGCTTTGTTAATATTTCCCGCTATCTGGTCCTCTTGTCGCCTATAGACCTGAATCCCCAGGTATTTGAAATAGGAAATATTGGTAACCAAGGAGGAAATTCAATCACCAATGGGTACCAGAGTCTAATCAGCGATGACGGAGGACTCACTGGACAGAAGTGTACTAGTAAACGTACTTTATATTCAGAGATCTTACAAACGTATTTCTCTTACAACTTTTCATCCCACAGCTAAGACACAGTTGTCACCCACGAGGCATTCCAAACGCTTCTTGGGGAAGTGTACCAAACCATCTGCGCTCATTAGGGTGGCTCCACAGATGTCAGGAACGTCCAGTAACAGATGACTGAAATGTAAGACTTTGACAGAGCAGGGACAGGTTATTAGAAGTACTCATGGTGCTGGGGAGGGTGTGGGTGTGTAAGACTCTGGGTGAAAGGAGCACATTCCTCATTCATATAATCCAGCCAAATAGGGCAATTCATGGGGAGAGTCTTACAGAAAACCAATGGATGGACGGATGTCTTAGCATGCATTAGAAATTATGTGCTGCCTTGCACAGTACTGGTCTCAGATCCAGTGTATGTAACGCCCTTTCAACAGATAACTTAGGTGAGCACTTCCATGCTATGGTTTACAAGTGGCAGAGAGACCTTATCAACAAACTTCAAGTGAGATGCAAGTCAACCCCTTTCCTCTGTGGGTGGCAGTATTCTGCATGATAGTCAAAAAGGGCTGAACCACTCAGAGCAAGTGAAATAATCTGGTTTTGAGGCCACTGATATTAATGTAGAATTTTTTGTAGAGCCAAAAAGAAATGTAATACGTTAAAGACACCAAAACACTCAGACTTTGCTGCAGAATAGTTATTTGTAAATTGGCCGTCTGGTCTCTTTACTAATGCTCCTGCATCTTTATGGGAGGTTTAAGTACTCCGATTCTATGAATTCAGAAGCCATGCGGCGGCCAAATTCAGTAACTTGGGATCCCGGTCCCCGACTTGGCTCTGATGAATCAGACTGAAAGATTATCACAGACGTGGTGGTCTGCTACCAGGTCACAAAACCTGTGATAGCCTCCAATCAGAGTGTGTGACGATTTCCTATCTGCCTCATGGATTTTAAAAAGGTTGTTTTAAATACAAACCACACGGAACCCTTATTTTGGCAACCGACCGATCAGTGTATGTAGGAAAGTAGGATCTTTTTTTATGGTTACCTCCAGTTTTTTGCTTGATGTGATGCTGTTTTTGACTAGTCTGACTGGGATTAGGACCCCAGTCTATCTGCTTTCTCCCTAAATTGGTCAGTTCATTACTTAGGCACACCCCAGATTGGATACAGGGGTACCCTTATAAGTCCCTAGTATAAGGTACCCATGTACCCAGGCCCTAGGTACCCCAGAGATCTCCCATGGCCTGAAGCATGTATTATGCCACCCATGAGAGACCATTCAAAATGGAACTACAGGCCTGCCATTGCAGCCTGTGCAAATTGGTTCATGCACCACTTACTAAAGATATAGGTTTACTATACCTAAGGGTCACTGTACTTAAAACCTATAAGTCACCCCTATAGCAGACCTTTGTAATCCTGAAGGCAGGGTGCTTGGTTCTAAGTGAGAGGATGCCCCTGCATGAGCAGGACACCCCTGCAGCCTACGGAGTCCATTCTTCCGGGGTGTCAGTGAAGCAGCCATATAGTATATAGAGGGCACCGTGTAATTACGCGATGACCATCTCGAAAACAACTGCAACGAATCCTAGCATGTTTGGTATCAAACATGTTGGAATCATACGGTGTGTGGGAGGTATGATTCCAAGCACTGGAAGAGCCCTCTGTTAGGCTATCAGCGTTCCCAGTACCAGCCTTCTAGTCCGGGACAGCACAAAATGGTTGCTGCTGACCAAAGACACATTTCTACCCTTCTGCTGCTGAGCCAAGCTAGAGCAGAGCAAGGTAGAACAATAGGCATCCTGTCACAGGGAGGTGTGACCACCTCCCAGACAGGATTTAGTGTATTTAGGCTGGGTGGGTGCACTTGCCAGTGCCAGAAAGTCTGCATGACGGGCACATTTGGTGTCCCTCTGCATAGTCCAGTTCAAACCACTCCTGGGAGCCGTTGGCTCCAGCTCTGGCGCGAAACTGGACAAAGGACATGAGTGTAACCTCCCCCCTGTCCAGACCCTCCTCTGGGAGGGTCCCTGAATCTTCCCAACCCTTTCCCTAGGGTACTTAAGGGCTTACCTGGGTGTAGGTGCCTAGGTTCGTCGTGTGATAAGGTTCAGACTACTGCCTTCTACCGTCTGGGCACTCTGTACTTCGTTTGGGCCTGACTTAGTCTCCCTTCCAGGCTTCTGCATCGTCTGTGCCTGTGCATCATACAGGAACCTCCAAGGCCTGTGAAGCATCAAAGACAACCGAAGTAATCTCCCTTGGAGTGAAGGAGTCACTCCCCTGCTATTGACGGCACTGCAACTAAGTCGACCGATCTGCAGATCCTGAGCTCCACCGGACTCCGTGGGCTCTGCAACACAGGTGGTGGTTTTCCCAAGCTCCCGTGGCCTGTTCTATCCTCTCACCAAGTTTGAGGCCAACATCCCTCGTGGGGAGTGCAATAACCGAACCCCTGGGTACTGTGTCCAACTTTCAGTTGCAAAGGCTTGTTGGCTTATTTGCAAAAAGATCTTCGGGCTCCAAGTAGCCCCAACCTCGAGCATCTCCTGTGACCAGAATTTTCAGCCACACTGCATAGTGTACACTGTGTCCTGCATCTTTTGATGAGCTGCTTGAGGTCCTGTTGCGACTCCAGTGCTTTTGGCCTGTGGGTCCACTTGAGGGTCACACTTGTTTCTTTTGGGCTGAGTCCCTTGGACCCTGTTGGTCCCAATATTGCTCCTTCTTCGAGTCCTGCGTGGCTGGTTTTTGCCAAAGCTTGTTTGTGCTCCTGCCGGACAGAGACCCTTCCTGAAGCACCCAACATTAGAGGGCATTCGTCTTCCAAGTCGCCTGGTCACTCCTGAGTGATTTAGACTCTGTCTCCTCTGCTTTCAGGCACTCATCTTCGAAAATACACATTTAGATTCCCACTGACACTTTCTCCTCTTCCAGCAGCTGCACTTTCCTGAAGTCCTCCACTGGGTTCGACTGCGGTTTCCGACACCACTTCACACGTATGCACCTGGCTTCCCTGGTGTTGGTAACGTGGATTCTAGGGTATCCACGCGTGGGATAGCTCTCCAACCTTCTCTCTTCCTCTGGGTTTCTTCAGGGTCCACTGGGAAGGGTCCTTAACCTTTAAAAATCCAACCGCGACTTGCACATAGAGTTGTACGGAGCACGTGGATCTGTTTCCACACAGCACACACTCTCCGTGGGCTCCCTATCTACTCACCTCAGTGGTTCCTTGGGGTCCAAGCACTTCTACGTCCTCTCAACACTGTCTTGACTTGAGTCGTGGCTCTTATACCACTTTTTTAGTATATGGGTTGGTCCCCCCTAGGGCCACTGTGTATTTCGTGCTATTTACTGTGTTTCTTTGCTAACGTATTGTGTGCATTGTGTTTATCTCCGTGTTGGAGATATTGGAACATACTAGAGAGTATTCTATAATAAATACATATTTTTATAAATACTTGGTGTGGTTCATTTGATTTAATCTATACTATAAAATTGCATTCTGGTACAACAAGCTGCTTTACACTCCTCCGGACTAAGCCCGAAGGCTGCTCTCCACAGCTACCACCTAGAGAACTTTCTAAGGTTGTCTAAGACCTCTGAAATCACCATAAGGGTTGTCTGGACTGGTGCACGGTGCCCACTTACATTAGTGGACATCATATACCAGGCCAGCCTCTCACAGTGTACATCTGCCCTACAGTGTGTTAGGAAGGATAAATCTGACGAAAGAGCAATGTTTTGAGATGATGGCGAAAGTTAGGAGTGGGGTTTTTCTAGACCTAATGAAGACGGCAAAGAATTTCATAATCTAGAAATAGGAAAGGGAGACATTTTTGCCTCCTCATTTTTGTTTTATGCGGAATTTATTTCAATAGGTACCTGTTAGTGAATGCTGGTGTTTCACTAAGCAAGGTCTTGTGGATTATGCAGAAAAGTTTAAACTGAACTCTTTGCTTTATTATGAGCCAGTGAAGTTTCAGAAGCAGTGAACTGGAGTGAGCAAAAGAGAGTCCCGTAAGAAAACGGGGCGCATTATTTCGGATGACTTGATGCTTAATTTGTAAACAATGCAGTAACTCCGCCCAAAAAGGGAATCGCATAATCTAAGAGGGACCCTATAAGGGCACTAACCGCAATATATTTGCACTCTGCTAACAACATAGGAAGAATCTTCAGTAGTATTCTGAGGTAGAGTGCAAGAAGGCACTACTGACTACATCTGACGCCGCTTGACTCAACTGGCAGTCAATCTTCACTTTTAAACTTCTGTGAAAGAAGTTGGTAATGAGCCATTCTCAGAGGGCCAATGTGTATCAAACCAAAGATCACAGCAATTATTAATGATCAAAATCTGTATTTTGCCACATGTGCATACGAGTACATTTTGCAGTAACTATGTGACCTTCAGAATTAGGGGCCACTGGCTGGAAAGGCACTAATGGAGTAACCTTATATGGATTAATGACAGAGGACCCAGTCATGGTATGAGGCCATATATCCCAGTAACTTTTATCCTCATTGTCAGAGACATCTATTAAAGGTCTCAGCAATGTCAACATCGTGAACTTGGTCATTGATTTGCCTGGTAAGCATTTTTGTTTAAATACTAGGTCTTTACAGCAGGATCTCAGGCACCATGTCAAAAACAGTTTTTTTGGATTACAAGGAAGTGAGAATTTCAGCCAGGCAGTGGGAATCGACCTGCCGCCAGCTGTACTGAGTAGAGCTATGCAGTTCTGCGACACAGCAGGTTTTTGAAGCCTGGGCGTAAAACATGGGGAAGGAAAATAAGACACAGTCTTCTAATGGAGTCACCTTGATTATCTTCTCCTCTTCGTTCCTCCTTGAGCATACCGAAGGTTGTGATGGCCATCCCACTCCCCATGAGGCATAGCGTCTGAGAGGGTTAGCAGCTATCAACATACTGCTTGGAGTTCCCGGGAGTTGGTCTACAGGGGATGGCTCCTCTCTGGGCTTTTCTGTCTCCCTTTTTATGGCATGGCATACATGCATTGGATCTCTTTAAACAATAAATTCTTGAACCTCAACATGGCAGCAAGAAATTCTCCATATGGAATCAGACTTTTTCCGCTCCAGGAAAAAAACTCAGTAGTATTCACCCGATATGCCAAAACGTGAAAACCTGTCATTAGGGCTCTCATTAAAATGAAAAGTGCACCAGCAGTTAGCCAGATTAAAGATTTTTAGACTGAGTGAAGAGGAATTCAAGTTACTAGAGGATTTCAAGGAGAGGTGGAGTTCCTCCCCCTTGAGTATTTTTTTATACCTCAGACTTAAGCACTCCATGAGAGAATCCTTCCCTTATTTCCCTGGCTGACCCAACCCCTCTGTTAGTGCTGACTCAACTGAAACCCATTCTTCTTCTAGAGACGTCAGCACTAGACTTTACAAAGCAGCGCTTGAAGCGCAAAATATCCCTGAGACCCACATTAGGAGGAGATGGGGGGGAGGGGGAACTGTGGCTTGGGACAGGAGCTGCCTGACGTACTATGATTTTAGACCGAGAGAATTTCACTCAACAGTAGGCATAGACTAGTGCACTAAGAATTTATACCTATGGTGTATATACTTGCAGGCCTTTGAGTAATGGGACTAAATGTGGACACACGGTTCAAAAGGTATGGTTGGCCTAAGGTGGAATATTTTCACTTTGCTGGGAGATGTCCGCAGATACTGAACTTATGGAATCAATCATTTCAACTATCACCAAAATGACTAATGAAAAATAGATTTCCTCCCGGATTATGGCTCTGCTTGGATATGTAAAAGAGATCAAGAAAAGAGTAAGAAGATTTACAGCACTAGCAAGCTTATACTCCAAAGCGTGTGTCCCTTGCTCGCTGTGCCACTGGATTCAAGCTAGCCTGGCTGATGAGGGGTGATACCCCGAAACAGGCCCCAGGATGCTGGTTTCTGGTCCGGGGTGGCCCTAGACTGGCAGTTTGGGCTGAACTGTTCCCATGAGGATCATGGTCAAAACTGATTTGCATATGGCTGGGATCAAACTGGGGTGGCATAGAGAGAAAAAGAATGATGGATTCAACCCAGATCTCTTGACTGGGGGGTGAGTGGTTGGAAAATGTTAGCACTCCGTCCATCATCTTATTGTGTTTGCTGTAATACTAAAGTAGACACTATTAAGCATTTACTCTTCCACCCATGTCTTACCTGAAAGACATTTGAGACACCATCAGGAGCTATCTCTTGGAAACAACTCCTAATGTATAGTTAGAGATATAATGTTTTTTCGGATTTTCAAGATGAGGGATGACTGACAAGATATAAGATGGCCTTTGGAGTTTCCAACCATTAGTAATAACAGGGAGATAATACTAAATGGAACATACTTTGATGTTATTCATCCTCTCAAGTACTAAGAAAATTATATATGGCCCAGTATAAAAGGAACAGTTTTTAAAATCTGATGTTATCGATGTTCATTTAATAGTACTTCACTACTAAATCTGACTCATGATTCTCATTTGGTGAAGTTTATGCCCAATACAACCCACAGCAGCAATCCTGAAACCCGGAAAACTACAGTCAGCACAATAAACCCTCATGTAATTCAGTTTTATTTTTCAAAGACCCTCACCCACTCTATTGGTGGCATGCTTCATCAATAAATCTTATCATAGTCCCTATAAACCAGAATGAGCTCATCCTTGGTGGAGGGAAACTTTGAATATTTATTTTTGGGGTATGATCTAAAGATAAAAATACCTAAGAGCAACCTGGTTTTCTTTTACTTTGGGTGCCCAAGGTATAGTTAAAACTAACTGGATGCTTCTGGAAATTATTTCCAGTATTCCAATGTCCCAATATTAGACAACATGTTTCATCTGAGACACACCCGAGTATGTGAACAGTGCTGACTCTGTCATTGCCCTACTATTGGGTTTAATGTGGGCTCCGATATCTTGTCTACCGCTTTCGGATGGTTCTTTCACTGGTTTGGATAGGGAGTTGCTTTCTTCTTGTCCTGGGGCTGGACCTGTTGTAGTTTTAGGGTTTTTCTAAAGTTGGGTTGCCTCTGCCTGGCCTCCCTGGATCCTGGTTCTGGGCTCCTTCAGTGAACGAGGGATTAGGCCCACTGCTCAGGGACCCAGAGGGCGACTGCAGTTCTTCAGTATGGCATCCTTCATGACTTATAATTTTTGTTAGCAGGAACGTTTGGGGTCTAAACAACATGGCAAAACGATATAAGATACATGCCTACCTCAAAAAAAGAGGAGTACATATTGGCCTCCTGCCAGAGACCCATCACACTGCAACTGAGAGGGAGGCACTACGCAAAAGATGGCGGGGTCAGATATATGACACAACGTGTTTGGTCTCTGCCAGATGAGTTCTGCTGGGTATGTAGTAGTCACAGGTCGACTAGGAGGGAGTGATTTGGCCATAGCCTGGATCTACGCTACTAACACAGATCAAGGAGGGTTCTTTACTGAATTGTCCAGAATTCTGACCCTGTATATGGCTCAAGTCATACTGATGGGGGGAGATTTTAACAGTGTTGCTGACCCTATCCTTGATCGGTCTCTTTCGCAGCTGGACGATTCAACGGTTCTTCGTTTAGCCCGTATATTTCAGGATTGGCAGCAGTGGTGGGGGTTGGTGGACTGTTGACGGTGACTACTCCCTGGGGTAAGGAATTGCTCCTTCTACTCCGTTATCCATGAGCTCCACGTCCAACTTGATACTTTTCTGTGTTCTCCTTGGGTCCATGGGGTCGTATGCAATGTAGAGTATCTCTGTCGAATGGTCTTGGATCACAACCCAGTGTTACTCTCCCTGGATTGGCACAGAGAGCGTCCCCGCATTCCTGACTGGTGACTACGTGTTGAGGTCTTGGAAGACCCAGTGTTCCTACACGCTATTGGTAAAGCCATACGGAACTACTTTTTAGATAATGCTGCCACTACTGCTCCTCCCCCGATTGAGTGGGACGTGTTTAAGGCAATCATTGGGGGTGCTAAAATGGTGGGAGTGCGGCTAACACTAGCTGGGGAACTAGAGACCCAGCAGCAGGTACTACTTGATCTAGAGGTGGCTAGATATGAGAAGCCATGGTTGGAACGCCAATTATTAGACAACAAGTAGCTACTGCCGATCAGACTTGAGAAGCTCCACTGGTTCGATTACTGAGAATGCATGGTCGGTGCCGATACTGAGTGAGATAAAGCAGGAACACTGCTATTGTGCTTACCAACCCAACGTCCAGGGTCTCTTTAATACTGGAGGTGGAATCGGACGCTGGTGAGCGCCTCTATAGCCAGGCCCGTATTAATGGTAGGTTCGCTGAGTACTATACGTCCTTGTATACCCCCTACCTGTTCTACCCCCTCAGATACTTGCTAAGTTCTTGCCCATGACCCGAGGCAAAGCCCCCGGAGCAGATTGCCTGCTGATCGAGTTTTAAGCAACATATGTGGAGGAACTGGAGCTGAAACTTGTTGCCGTCTATGCTGTTGCCCTAGATGTAGGCCATTTACCGGAATCCACTTGTGAAGCCCTGGTGATCCCGCTTTTGAAACCAGGCCACCCCCTACTTGTTGTTAGGGCATACCGCCCGTCCATGCTTAATGTGGACTATAAAATACATAGTCGGATATTAGTCAGTTGCCTTTTACCCCACATGCCCATCCATGTTAACCAAGTGGAGGTTATACTGGGGCGTAACACTCGTAGACTACTCTCTCTTCTGAGTGCCGACTTCTTAGATAAGCACAGGGTGGCGGTTGTGGCGAGATCGAGAAAGCCTTCGAAGGTTTTCTGTGGGCTTTCCTTTATCAGGTGATAACTAAGATGGACATTGGACCTGGGTTTGCAGAGGACCAGGCTTCTCTACTCAGGACCTACGGCACAAATACGTATACCAGTAAATTGATTTCAGACTCATATGTAGTGGGGTGGAGAACTAAACAGTGGTGCCCTCCTTTTCCATTGCTGTTTGCTATTGCAGTTGAGCCATTAGACACCGCCTCTCATTCTACGTCCCCACCAGACACCTCGCTCCGCCCAGACGGGCCTGGCTGCCGCCCCCCGGATCCACAAGACAAGAATCGGAAGAAGATCCTACTCTGAACTTTGCCAAAAAGACCTGGAACACCCTGCCAACCGACCTCAGACAATCCCTGTCGCTGACCCAATTCAGGAAGGACCACAAGAGCTTGCTCTTCGACTGAACACCTTAGCGCAGACGGGTCAGTAGCAACACTTTAGAAACCCTGATTATTGAGTGCACGCTCTAAAGCGTCCTCTTGAGGACTGAAACTACAGGGTATGTACTGCCTTATATGCAAACAATAAGCTCCTATTCCTAAGGGATGTGGGCGCGGATTTTCCGGGAGCGATAGTTCTACTGGAGCACTTCGGGAGGGTGTTTGGCATGTGCATTAACTGGCAGAAATCCCATCTGTTTCCGCTCTGTAGCAACTAGCCTCAGCTCCAGGATCTGTGTGAACTTACATGGGAAGGGACATGCCTGAAATATCTGGGTGTCAAGATTTACCGTAATCCCAGAGACCTCCTAAACGGTAAATATGGCGCTGCCTTCGGGGCTCTTCTCACTTGGGTGGATTTGTGGAAAACCTTGCTGCTGTCCATGGCGGGTAGAGTGGCTGTGGCCAAGATGATGGCACTCTCTCTGCTAGTGTACTTCATCTCGATGTTTCCCGTCAAATCTTTTGGGATCTTGAATCACTGATAATTCCTGGTATGAGGGACAGGCAGATGTAGAGTGGCAATGTCAAAACTATAGCACCCAGTGACAGAGGGGGGGACTGGCGGCACCAGACCTGGAGGCCTACTACTTAGCGGCGTTGATACAGTGGTTAAATCAGTAGATCCATGCTTCAATGAGCCCTAGGGAAGAAGCCCTCTTGAATCCCAGACAGCATCTCCGGGAGGGCTCCGAAGAGTTATTGGTCATTCAGCACTGCAGGCAGCGCTGCCTACAAAGAACGCGCATTCGCGCACCATACTCGCCAGACCTGCCATTGCAATGGCTGGAGTTGGTGGCTTGGGATGGGGCCCTTGATGAGCCACACAGAATGGACCCCATATGGAGAGGCCCGCATGGGGGATCTCTACAGAGATAGGTCTTCAAAGAGGAGAAGTACTCTATCAGCGACTTTCGAACTACTGGGGGCTGATACTTATTACACCAGGCAGTGGTAGCGACCCTACGAGATCATTGGGAGACTCATAAATGCTGCCAGGTGCCCTCCACTACCACTGGTCGCACCAAGGCAGTTACGTGCCTATATCAGGCTTTAAGGGCTGAGCTCATTACACCATTAGCAGCGCTGCATGAAAAATGGGAAGGGGACTTTACACTCCCAATCACGGATGAGAAATGGGCTTTAATCCTTGCCAGCATCTACGCAGTATCGAGAAATGCCAGATTCAAATTAATCAATTTCTATTTCTTGGGCAGGCCCTACCTCACCCCTGGTAGGAGGTGGTGATACATTGCCTTAACCAAGTTACCCAGAGGATGATCTCCTGTACTCCTATAGTCGGTTTGCTTGGGGGGTTCCTGCGCCCAAATAAATTTTAAACTACTACTAGGTTTGTGGACCTGGCATGAATTCTCGCGAAGCGGAAATAACCATGCATTGGAAGGCCACCCGAGGCCCTAGACTGTCCAAATGAAGAGACGAATCGTTAAAAGGGAAGGATTGGAAGGTGCAGGATTACTTCGAGAGGTGAGGAGAGGGCACGTATTGATCAACAGGGCAGAGCCTGAGATTATTTAGTAGATTTTCTTAAAGAATCTGATTCGGACATCCTGGACCAGTCCCCACAACCTGTAGACGAATTAGATGGCGAGCATGTTAAGAGCCACTTGATCCCTGAGCGGTGCATATTCTGTGAGCGTTTGATTATAGGAGAGAACTGAATGAACACTGCGTTAGTGTGATAATACAGATTGTGAGATAACAGCGGCATGGGATTGGGCGGGTCAAGGTGGAGGGAGGTTCTCCTATAACAGGGAACGGTTCAGTATTGTAATGCACTATGTACATTGGTTTGAAATTCTATGGTTTTATACTTGGTTTAACCATGATTAATATACACAGTATATGGACACCAATATTGTTACTGTATTGAGCCTGCAATTGAATTGCTTGCATTGATAACAATAAAAACATGTGTTTAAGGGGGGCAGACCTTGCTCGCGACCAAGATGGCCGCTGGAGCCCCGGGCTCCGTCTCGTCGTGTTAATATCCTGGCAATATCCTGCAACACTTGTCTGATTTTGGCCTCAAAAGACCTTGACCCTGCTGTCGGAGGGGCAGCGCTGTAGGAGGGAGAAACTTCAGACTACTTCAGTGGTGTGAGCCCGGAGAAAAGGCGGTGGGAAGCAGGCGCAGCTTCCAGGCCTACAAGCCACGGACTGTGGTGAGCGGCGGGACGGCGCTGCGTCACAGGACGTGCGGCACCAACTCCAGCACCCGAACGGAGATCAGCTGCTGCCTGCGGAGCCCCGAGTAAAGTGAGAGCGGCGGCGGACTGCTGTGGTACAGCGGGGACGAGTGGCCTCCCCCCCTTCCTTCCGCCCCTGCGGACATTGGGTCACTGCCGTGCCCTGATGAGAAGATTGCGACAGGAGGCACGGTGAGAGGCGGGGCTCTCGGTCCGCGAGATCCCCCAGGGGAAAAAAAAGTGACAAAGAAGCGGAGGATCCCCGCAGCGAGGAGTGGCGGCGGGTTGGGGAGTGAGAGGCCCGTACGGCGTTCGGGGCCCCCACCCCATGTGCTAACGGGGGCTGGACAGCGAGAAGCAAAACTTGGAATGCCTTTGGTAGCTGCCTGCCGGGAGTGAAAGTAGTCCCCATAAGAGCGAGGGGAGCACATGGACGTGGGGAACTCGGAGGAGCTACTCCCCTGTACAGACCTGGCAGCCCAGAAATAACTGTCCAGTGGAGCGGGTTGCATGGCATACGCGGGGACCTGGTCACGATTACGGCGGGGGGCTGAAGGGACCGGTGCAGTGTGGAGGATCATCCCCCCCCCCCTACATACTACTGACCGCGGCCTGTGGGGATAGGTAGAGATCTTGGGGAGTGACGGCGCAGCGGCACGAACACACCTGCGGAGGGTGGAGACCGACTGGTGGAGCCCGCCAGCGAGGGAGACAGCCCTGAGCTCAGGAGAGGTGGTGCATAGTCGCAGGAATAGAAAATATCTGGTCCCACCTGGGCCTGGCCAACGAGTCCAAGACATTTGCCGGTGGTGTCCACCAGTGAGGCCAGCGGGTTGATGCCCCCCTCCGCTCCTGAGGCAGCGCAACCTGTCAACAATTGAAGTTGAGCCTGGGACTACGCATGCGGTCCCATTTACCCCCCACAAGGCAACATGGGTTGAGGAGACAAAACCCAGACAAAGCTGCCGTTCGAACTCCCAAAACGCCGACGATGCAGAGTCCACAAGACTGCCGGCAACGGAGAGCGAGCATGCCGGTACGGACATACGGAGCTTACTCTTATCAATGGAAAAAAGTTTACAGGGTGGGATAGCGATGTTAGGCACGAAAATGGATGCGCTGACTTACAGGATGGATAGAATGGTGGAAAGAATGGATGAACATGCTGAGAGACTTGCTATGTCGGAGAGGAGGATCACGGAAGTGGAAGAAGCGCATACCACACTAGACACCGACCACAAGAAACTGGGGAAACTCATGCAGACCCTGCAGGACAAAACTGAGGACCTGGAGGCCGGCTCGCGGTGCTGCAACCTCAGAATTACGGGCCTGCCAGAGACCACCCCTACGGGGAATATGGAGCTGTTCATAGAGAAGCTGTTGGTCACGCTGCTTGGAGAGGGAGTTTTTTCGACAATGTTTGTGGTGGAACGGGCGCATTGCTCCCTTGGCCCCCGACTGCGGCCAGGTGCCCCAACGAGTCCCATAATTGCAAAACTGCTCAACTACAGGGACAGAGACAAGGCATTACAAGTGGCACGGGAGAAGAAGACACTGAGGTTTGAGGGTTCGGATATTTCGATATATGCTGACTTTACAGCGAGAGTGCAGGAAGCACATAAACATTTTGTTCCGCTAAAGAGACAACTACGTGACCTGGGCATAGACTATGCTATGCTGTACCCTGCTAAACTCTGTGTAAACTGGCAGGGGTGATCCCATATATTCACGGACCCGAAGGCCTTACAGCAGGCTCTAAAGGGGTGGTCAAAGGAACAACGCAGAAGTCCGGAAGTCAGTTGCTGGATGAAGCAGTTGGTGGCCCGATGGAGGAGCAGGACTGATAAAGAAGGACATTTGCAACAAGTAGAAGTAAGGTGAAGGGGGCGCGATCCTGGGCAATATAACTGATGTGGTAAGACTCCTATTGCCCAGAGCAGACAGTACATTGTAACTGATGGAACGAAGGGGCGTGTAAGTGAAACAAGCAAGGAGGCATAAATTAGGTGTTCATGTGCAGTTTTGGAATCGAGTGATGCATAAGGCTTTACACGATGGGGCAAAGGGGGGGCACTAAGCAAAGTGCGATACAGCTACACTCTTCACACACGGAGTGATCTCTGTCCACGCGTGCTGAGCACCACAGTACTCTTTATCGGGGTTTGTTTGTGGAGAGTTTTATTGGGTGGGTTGGGTGGGACTTGAGGCACTGCATGACCATGTTGAGGGCGGTCAGCTGTGGGAGGGGGGGAGGGGGAGATTGGGATGGTTGTTGAATGTTTGGGAGGACTGTGTTTGTTCTTGCATACAGTGCACGTACACACGATAGACTAGGGTACATTATGCGCAGCAACTACACTGATGGCGCGACAGGCAACGGCATAAGAGCATTGTCATGGAATGTCAGGGGTCTTAACGACCACCGGAAGTTACATAGGGTTCTGAGCTACCTGCACAAGCAGAATATTGATGTTGCCTTACTACAGAAGACCCACCTACCACCGAGGAGCGCGATGCTGCTCTGTAGGGAGCTCATTGACAATATAACCGCTGCAGGATTCACCACGCACGCAAGAGGCTTGCTGACATTGGTGAGCCCCAAGTCAAAGTACACGTTAGAATTGCTGAGGGCGGACACAGGGGGCGATTTGTAATATCCCGATGTAGGGGTCGGGGTATTGATTTGGTGATAGTGAACGTGTACGAACCTAACTATGACTGCCCAGAGTTCTTCACATCGCTGGCTACAGCTACACGTAGATTCCACAATGCACAGTTTTTATGGGGAGGGGACTTTAACCTGGTAAGGGACCCGGAACCCGGACAGATCGGCGGGCCTCACCCGGAGACCCGCTGCGGCTGCGCTCGCGCTGGGCAGCGTGATGGTCAGTATGGACCTCAATGACGTATGGAGAACGCGCAACCTGGGACAGGGGGGCTACACGCACTATTCAGCCTTTCACAACTTGCATACTCGTATAGATTACTGGCTAGCCTCTACGTCACTGTTAGACCAAATCTGGGTCTGCCAGGTCCTGCCGCGCACACTCTCAGACCTTTCACCGTTGCGATTAGTCCTGACCACCCCTAAAAAAACAATACCACCGTTTGCATGGTGCTTTCCGCCCTACGCCCTGCTGGACCCACTCTCAAAGGGGGAGCTTGCGGAGGCGATTGAAACATATTTTGGGGCAAATATAGGAACAGTGGACAGTTTTGAAACAATATGGGAGGCTTTTAAGGTTTATATTAGGGGCATAGTGATGAATAAAAAACACTTGGGGGTCCTTAAAGCCATAAGGCAGAGACTAGGGGACTTGGAACTGAAATTGGGGCAATTAGAGGAGCGCCTGGTGTTGGATAATAATGAAGACCTAGAGGAAGAGATTAAGGTATTGTTAAGCGAATATCATGAGAAAGCAGACAGGGAGGTCAAGCACATGTGGAAGTATGCATCGGCACGCACGTACGAGGAGGGAGACAGGCCAGGAGCGGTACTGGCAAGGGTGCTGAGCGCGAAGTGGGGGAAGATGCAAATCACGACAATAAGGTCGGCGGAAGGAGAGCTCTTAACCAATGAAGCAGATATAGCGGATCGGTTCCGACAATATTACAAAGACTTATACACGTCAAGAACAGGGGACCTGGATGGAGAGAATTTAGACTACCTGGAGCACATTGAACTTCCATCTCTCACAAACACGCAAAGGGAATTTCTAACGCTCCCCATAGAGAAGGATGAGATAGTAGAGGCCCTGGCGGGTATGAAGTCTGGGAGTGCCCCGGGCGCTGATGGACTCACGGTGGGTTTTTATAAAGCCTTTATGGATCTCCTACTCCCACACCTGGCAACGCTATTCGAAGATATGTGCGAAGCGGGTAGTATGCCACAGTTGATGAGGGAGGCGATTTTGGTGGCTGTTCCCAAACAGGGAAAATCACTGGAGGGGTGCAGTTTGTCCCGCCCACTTTCCCTCTTAAATGTGGACACCAAGATATACGCAAAAAACTTAGCTAATTGCCTGGCGCTCCTGGCTCCGGAACAGGCGGGGTTCATCCCGAGCAGAAATCTGACATATAACATCCGTACCATTTTTGGAACAATGCAGCATGAAAAGCAGGATAAAAAGGCAGTGGGGGTATTTTTAGACATGGAGAAGGCTTTCGACTCTGTGGAGTGGCCCTTCCTGAGGCAGGTTTTGAAGAGAATGGGACTAGGGTAGGCGCTCTTGCAAATGATTAGCACCTTGTATAACAGCCCCAAGGCGAGGATTCGATTGGGCAATTTGGTCACGGACACCTTTACCATTTCCAGGGGGACCAGACAGGGCTGCCCGCTATCTCCCTTGTTGTATGCCCTAGTCGCGGAGCTGCTGGCATGCGCGCTCAGAGAATATCACGGGAACAAGGGCATTGACTTCCCGCCATACAAGATCGTAGGCTCCACTTATGCCGATGATACGCTGTTATACGTTTGCGACCCCGAGAACAACTTGTCTGCAGTGCTCAGAGAGGTGGTTCACTTTGGCGCGCTCTCAGGCCTAAAAGTAAACTGGGCAAAATACATAGCTTTCCCTCTCACTCCAGCCACAAAGGAATTTGAGATGGAGTTCCCACTGCAGTGGACTATAGACTCCGTCAGGTACCTAGGAATTCAGTAACATACGGATTCTGAGATAGTATTTAGAGAAAATTACGGGGTGGCCATCAGTAAATTGGAGGATGATGTAGAGGCCTGGTGCCGCCTCCCACTCTCACTTATGGAACGCATCTCCCTTATGAAGATGGTGGTGTCACCTAGGTTGTTGTTTCTGTTCACAAATATCCCAATGGTGATACAGCGTGTCTTCTTTCAAAGACTGAAACAAACTATGATAAAGCTTGCCTGGGCGGGCAAACAGGCCCGGGTCCAATGGCAGGTCCTTACACTACCATACAGTCTGGGAGGCCTGGGTGCTCCAGACTTTGAGTTGTACTACAGAACCACACAGGGAGTCCACATGTATACCTGGATTCATATTGACTTGAATATCCCATTTGTCCGGATGGAAAATCTTTTTGCGGACCCTCTCCCCTTAACGGCGACGATATTCAAGCCTGTTGACCGCCGAATGGGAATATTAGATTCGATAACTGCTACCAATCATGCATGGCGTGCTTGCTGCATCAGCAGGGGGGAGCATTGTTGTACTCGCCTAATATGCCAGTGGAGTGGGCCCTCTGGTTGGCTCCCTGCAGAGACAAGGGGGTGATAAAGGCACAGCACCAACTGAAAGTCCTGACGGCAGGGGACTTGTTTCAGGACGGGAAAGTAAAGACCTGGGAACAGGCATCTGAGACTGCGGGAGCAAGCACAGTACTGCAGCGTTTTCAATTTCACAGGGTACGCAGGGCCCTGCAAGAACAGTTAGGAGGAGACCTGGATGAGCCACCGGAAGTGCCCGAACTTACCTATGATTAACCTGTGATTAAGGCTGAATCCCCACGCAAGATAGTTACCAATATCTATAAAATAGCAATGACCCACAGGGAGAATAGGTACACTGCTGCGAGGCTGGCATGGCAATGAGACCTGCAAATAACGATAGACGATTATATGTGGCGATACTGCTGTATGAATACAAGGAGAGCCTCACTACATGGTAAACACTGGCTTATACACTTTAAATACATTAATAGGATGTACTACACTATTGGCTGCGGGAGGAAGCGACATGCGAGAGATGCCATGCGCCAACAGCAGATTTCTTACGTTTGGCGTGGCTATGCCCGGGAATATATGCCTATTGGGTAGAGAGCTTCAGGGAATTGAGTAGAATAGTAGAAGTATCGCTGGACCCAGATCCCGCGGTAGCCCTCCTGGGATACTCCAAAAAGCTGCCTAGGGCGAAGCGCAGATTGGTGGACATGGGCATGCTTATAGCTAAACGGGTGGTGGCCCTGTGCTGGATGAGGAGGCCAACGCCCACGGTGAGGCGACGGACGCATGATGTGCTGTACTGCTGCACGCAGTCACAAAACTACAACGAACGGCTTCTTCCACTTAGCAGACCAAAATATTTCTGGGGACTATTTATGGCACAGTTACCCAGTGGGAGTGAGGATGCAGTACAGGCGCGGTTGAACCCCCAAGGGGAGGCTGCAACGCAACACAGTGTAACACACAATGAATGAATCTGGTTTGACAGATAAGACTGAAACTGAGTGAGGGATTTGGGTAAGGTCCTACATGTAACGTGTGAATTTAGAGAAGGCGAGCACATGGAACGGGCACCGATGGAGGGAGCGGGCGGGAGCCTAAACGGCGGTGCTTGATGCGGAGGGGGCTAGACCGAGGGCGTACTGAAATATCAACAGATAGAGAGTAGCTGGAACACTGCTGAGACCCACGCAGCCCTATTCAAGAGGACTCCTCCTATCTGTACTAATGTTTGTGTTTTGAGTACAATGTGCCGCCTGCCCCATGTTGGGTTGTTGGCATTAGGGCTGTGTATATTCTAGGAAGGAGGTGCGTTGCCAAATATTCAGGTGTCTTACTCTGTACGACTGTATGCTTTTTGTATAGTTATGTAATAAAATCTAAAAAATATATATATATATTATTTTAAACGTGTTTCAAAAAAAATGTCTAAGAAGATTTGCATCTGCACTAGGCATCCTTTGTATTTGTATGTTGCAATGTAGAATTTCTTGGCAAAATACAAACGTGAAAAGGTGATGACAGTCTCCATTTGAACCCGAGAAGAGGAAAGTTGAGCTGATACTCTAAATGGAACAATTCTCCTGTCCTACCCGGGATGCCTCGAGAGGCCAATGGCAGTCATGGCCCAACAGAACCCTGGCATGCTCAAACACTGTGGTCAGTTTCAAGCATTGACCCATTCCCTGGCTGGGAAGCAGAAAAGGAGAAATAACACCGTAAAGACAGCTTCACGTCAGGGATAAAAATCAGGAGTATAACACACCGGGTGCTTTGTATTCTTTCTGACTCGCTCCTTGTCTACGTCAATTTATTAGGTTACACTACTGAGCGCTACAACTTGAAGCGATGCAAGTGGCACTCTTCTGGTGAAGGCCCAAAAGGGGAACTTTAAGGAACGATCCAGAGCCCTCCCTCCATTAAAGCACGACATGCCACCTGCTGGTGCTAGAGCACTAGTGTGCCCAAACAGAAATGTAAAAAGAGTTACAGAAGGGTACAGACCAGTGGCATCCAACAGCTTAACTCCTTTGGCCTCGACGAAAAGGGGGCAGAGACAACCCGAGCTCTGTATGCCAGGAACGATCAGATTCATTATGAAGCACTCCATCTGATACTCGGGTAATCTGGAAGTATTAGATGATACAGTACTGAAGGCACAGGATGCAGCTAATAAAACCAGTGCCCCAACACTGTTTCTATCCTCTATCATGCTTAGATAATCCGACCCTGGAATGGGCAGTGAATCTGACTCTGGCCTGTTCCCCACTGTATAAGGACTGCAGGTACAGTGTAATAAGGCATTCCAGTTTGATTTCAATGATAAAAAGAATTAAATTAAGTATCTGGGGAAAGAAAGTGCCTGGCTTTTGTTTTTTCACATTCCAGAGGAAAACAGCTAGAAGAACAGCATAATAGGATGAAAGCGTCTCAATCTGGGCTTGCAAAGAGACTGACTGGGGGAGATGTTCAACTGAAAACAAACATAAAATACCGAAGAATACTTCTGAGACTTAGTTGGGGGGGGGGGTGATGCTGCAAGCATACTTAACTACTGTTGGTCTTTGACTTCCTGCTTCATTGTTTTGTTTTTAGGGCTCTCTCTGAATTTTACAAGTCTACAAATTGCTAAGCCTGCAAATGACTGGTGGTATGTCTATCGTTAGAGTCATTCAGTCCTAAAGCTAAATTATATTGTGTGCCTTTGCCTCTGCTACATAGGGGAATGACTAGATTACTGATCCAATTAGTTGAGCCACCAGCACCACAAGTGAGAAAATTCATATCCACCTACTAAAGGCTCTGTATTCGACTGGAACCCATGAATCCACCTGGTCTTGAAGGAGACAGCCTCACTGGAACATTGCAACCCCTTGAATGACCCAAGACTGTAGGAAAAAGCCATGATTCCTCAGCTAACCCTTACAGCTTGCTATAACGTCATCCAAACATTCAGGTCAAAAGTTAAAAGGTTCTTTATACCTGGTCCGACACTCTCAAACCACTCATTCATCCATCCAATATAATAAAATAATTCCCAACGAATTAAAGGTCTCCCTTACATTGTGAGTCTCTTCTCTGGTCCCTCCAGGGAGGGCTCCTGTCTGCATAGGGTTCTCGTCAAGCTCATCCAATCAAAAGGTTCCTGGCCAGTCCCCTGCCAGGAGGACTGGATGCGCTGGAGCGTCCGAGAGGCTGTCAGTGACCCAGATGAGCCAGACATCAGTGCATTTAGCAGAAGGCGTGATGGTTTATCAAAGGGCTCCAGCCAGAGAGGCGTTCGTGCTTCCATCGTAGCTGCAGATCAAGGCGGCAGACAATGAGCGCAGGGCAGGCAGGAGAGGATGTAGATAAAGAAACAACAAGACATAACTCAGTACAATGCATAAAAGAAAAAGCCACTATGTATTTGAAAGGTATTTCTACCTAATCCCTTTATTCACCCCATTACAGGTGTAGACAGAGGACAAGGCTCTTAGATACTTCCAATTGCAGATACACCCTGGGGGAAACATCCTTTACAACGAAACTTTTACCACGCAGTACCTTTACAACGCAGGTATTACAACGCAAGTAGTTACAACGACTTGCGCTGGAGGGCGCTGGAGGATAGGGAATAGTTTAATTTACTATCCAACACCTTCCCTACTATCCACGGGGACTGGAGTTGGAATAGTAAATTAAACTATCCACTATCCAGCGCCCCCCAACGCAAGTCGTTGTAACGACTTGCGTTGTAATACCTGCGTTGTAAAGGCATGCGTGGTAAAAGCATGCATTGTAACGACATACATCCCACCCTGGCACCTGACATATAGGGCGAAGTCTAAAATCCAGTCTAAAATCCTTCCAGATCACTGAAGACTGGCTGGAGAGGAAACGAGTTTTCAAGCGGGTGGATGGTGGGTGACAAAATGGGTGCACCTTGAATTGACACTGGAAAAATAACAGGGTGCACTCTATACATGCAATATGAGGGGTGTCAAGATGAAGAGCTACTTGGGTCCTTCTTTAAAGACAGGAGAAGCTCAAATGTGCAAAACACAAGGGAAAAAATTGGTTGTTCCTATTATTTACCTCAGTAGAAGCAGCAAGTGGCATTTGAGGGCCATCTTAAAATGCTCAAAACTTAGATCTCATCTGCCAGTGTTGGGACACAAGGCGGGGCAATACAATACACTCTAAAGAGGCGCAATGAATGCAAGCTTGGATACCCTGTAGAGCAGTGTTTCCCAAACTGTGGTCCGGGGACCCCCAGGGGTCCGTGACACATTCCCAGGGGGTCCATAGGCAACAGTTTTAAAAGCACAGAAATATTTCTTGTATAATTAGCAGCTTTCCAGCAACAATAAAAGTGTCCAGAGAATGCCAGTGATTAATGTACCTGCTGGAGAGCGAGGAGAGTTTTGTTCAGTGGCAGCTTTGATTTAAGTAATGTAGCACAGAGGGTTAATGTGCCTACTGCAAAGAACGTGTAAAATGCATCTTAAAAAGCAGCATTTTATGTGCCTAGGTTAGTGGTTACTGCTTTTGTCACAGAGATTCTTTTGTTACTGTGCACTTCATAAGTGACAATCGTAATCTAGCAGAGGGACCTATAAACTGTCATCAAAGAGCTGCTTGCAAACTGCATGGTACCAGTTAGTAACTTATATTTAGTCCCAGTTATTCATTATCCTGATGCTGCTAAAAAGATATATTTGGGTGCAAATACATTTTTAATGTTAAAGTCAATGCTAGCCACTGTGTTATGCTCTGAATCCTGAGTTGTGCTTTTCCAGACCAATCACTCTTTAAACATTTTATATACACACTGATTTACATGTATGATTCAATGTCTCTATATGTGTGTGATGTAAAGTGCTCTGACATCCTTCAATGGTATGAGAGATGCTACAAAACAAATGAAATACACGTGACAGAGGGGCTAATACTTCAACATAAAATACTACGGGCCAGATGTACGATCTGTTTTTATATGCACGAACAGGTTCGTGAACCCGTTTGCGCATGCAAAAACCTATTGAGCCATGTACTATTTCGCGAGTCGCAATTTGTTTGTGACTCTCTAAATAGTATAAGTAGTATTTATTGAGTGATTAATGAAAATCAATACAACAAGAGGACATTCAATATTAAAAACAAAAGAAAAGAAAAGAAAGAAAAAAACAATCAGTGTGAAAAGATTTAAAATCAAGTAAAACAGCATGAGTGTGGGAAGCGTATGCTGTATTGGAACTTCCACAAGTTAAAAGTCAGGTTATGCCTTGGATGGCCTGTCCGTTAAGGCTAGTCGTGCTTGGTAGAGAAATTTGGCAAAGTTTGCCATGTGCTTCACCATGTCCAACAAGTACAGTTGGAGGACTGCATCTTTTACCGTACGTGTGCCCAATTGGAGAAGAATGGGCCTTAAATAGATTCTACGGATCGACAGCAGGGCAGGGCAGCATAATAAGATGCGAGACAATGTTTCACGCTTATAATGACAGAGGCGGCACTCTGTGATCGCTGGTCTGACTTTAGCTGAAGGATACAGGTGTTTTAAGGGGAGCGCATGCAGTCTTGCCGCTAAAATCCGTTGTAGGGCTTGTCTGCCCAATGTCTGTACAAGGTGTGGTTTGTGGCCATTTAAAACATGAGGAGAGCTTTGGGACTCATGGAAGCCTCTGGCCATCAAAGCTTCAATGTCCAGTTTTCGTGAGCAGGATGTAACTTGCTTTTTCAATACTGTTCTGATGGTTGTATTTTTTGTTGAGTTAGGGTCCCAGTTCTCTGTTGCTAGATGCAAAAGCTCTTTGGCTGATGTCAAACCGGCTGACCACGGATTGCCTGGCTTTGTGAACATTTTGTTTATAACATGCTTCATCGAGTTCTTTGGTGCTATGGTGGTTAAGTAGTAATATTTTGCCAGGCTCGCTAGTTCTTCCAGAGATTGCCGGGTAAGGTTGAATTCTAAACAAATTAAAGTGTTCCTTGTACATGACGGGAGGCAGAATAGCTTTTTGTAGGCAGCACAATTGATTTTTTCGAGATCTTGACCCAATTTTCCTGGGAACGCCTGTATAGCGTAGTTGAGTGAAGGTAGTAATTTTTCTCTTAGGACTCGTTGGATGGCCGTGGTAGTTGGGCTTTCCAAAGTGGCATTAAGTTTACAAATAGCGTAAGTGACCATCTTGGCTTTCTGCTGGAACTTTAGTCGATGAGCCTTTGACCGGCCAGTTTCGCTGAGCCAAACTCCGAGGTAGTTATATGATTGTGTGGTGGATAGCGTAAGTGGTCCCAGTCTCCATTTTGTTATCTTCTTTTTTGGATAGCGGCCAAAAATCAGTATTTTCGATTTTGTTGGGTTTGCAACCAATTTATTTTTGGCGTTGTAATCTGCTAATGCTGTTAGACCTTTTTGCAGGCCGACTTTGGTGTGGTCCAAAAGGACCAGGTCATCTGCGTACTGAATCAGTTGGAGACTAATCCCCCCCAATTCTAGGGATCGCCAGGTTTGCTCCCTGCAGTGCCTTACCCAGGTCGGCTGTGTATAGGTTGAAAAGGAGCGGAGCAAGAACGCAGCCCTGCTTTAGCCCGTGATTTGTGCTAATTTTTCCAGTAGCTGATTCACATGAGAGTTTGACTCTTACCCACGTTTGGGTGTACAGTGATCTGGTGGCTTGTAGAAGTTTCGGGCAGATGTTCCAGCCCGCCAATTTACTCCATAAGATGTTACGATCTACGCCATCAAAGGCTACTGTGTAATCAATGAAACAGGCGAAAAGGGGCTGATCGCCCTGAGCCATTGATTGTTGTATTATGTATGATAGGGCTATGATGTTATAAATGGTTGAGCCTCCCGGGCGGAATCCTGTTTGGTAGAAGGGAAATAAGTTCTCCTTGGTGGCCCAATCTGCAAGTTCCATGAGGAGAGAGCTTGCATATGCATTGCCCTCCACATGCAGTAAGGCGATCATTCGATAATTCTTGGGATCTGTGTTTGCCCCTTTTTTATAGATTGGGTGTAGCAAGGAGCCCCTCCAGGAGTCTGGGACATCCATCAGCAGTCTGCACTCTGCATACAACTGGCCCAGGTTCTCTGCCCAAAAGTCGATGTCTTCCCTGAAGAGGGAGCCTGGTAGGCCATTAGGTCCAGGGGCCCCATTATGGCGTATTTCTTTCAAGATTGCTCGTAAAGCCTTTCTTTCTGTAGGTGTGGAGTTGGCTAGAGGGGCCATAGGTTCAGTTGTTTCTTCCTTTAAATGTTCGTCAGCGGGTGTTGTTTTGCTTGGATTTTTCTCTGAGTCTTTAGCATATAGAGTTTTTACGTGAGCAATCCAAGTACTTGCGTCAAGTGAGTTCCCTCTAATACTGGGCTCATCGTTGAGCTGGTTTATATATTGCCAGAATTCTTGAGTCTTGCTGGGGGCAAGCAGCTCGAAAACCCTCAACCATTTTTGCTCCGTTGCTTCACGTTTCGCCTGCCAAACAACTTTTGCATGGGTCTTGGCCGCCTCCTTCAAGTCGTTTTTTGCAGTTATAGATCTTGTTTCCCGATAGGCTCTGCGTTTGGAATGGAGTGCTTTTGAGGAGTTCCTAATTGCTGGCTGGAATCCCAGTTTATAAGACGGGTTGACCTGGGCTCTTCGTTTCTTGTTCCCTCTGAGTTGGTAAGCTAAATCATATGCGAGCTCACCCCACTTTCCGATTCTACCCTGGTCGTTGAGGCCGGTCTGCCAGCCTTTCCAGGTAGATTTCTATTCGGCGAACTTATGGGACGGGGCGATTCCCCATTTGATTCTTTTGAGGAGACTATGATGCTCGTCTCCGTTTGTGGTTCCAATATGGTGAAAAGTATATCTGCTTTTTGCATTCATGGTCAACTCTATTTTGAGAGCGGCGTGGTCGCTTTCAATCCGAGGTAGAACTTTATAGCTTAAGATATGATTCTGTAAGCGTTCACTGAGTAAGATGTAGTCGATTGTTGTCTGGTTATTAAAGGTAGGAATTATCGATGCTGTTGGATTGTTTTTTATAGTTATGTAGTGTTGGATTGTTTTTTATAGTTATGTAGTGTGATGTTGCCAGCTTATAGGCTCGCATTAGGGCGTTGAATCTTCTGGTACTTCCATTATGATGGTTTTCATCGATTGTGTGCCCTATATCATGCATGTTGAAGTCGCCCAAAATAATCGAGTCCATACCTGCATACCGTAACAATAGAGTTTCGATCTCGTTTAATAAGTGGGTCAATTTGTCGGTGGAGCCAGTCCATGCCGATTAAAATAGATGTTAATGAGGAGAATTGGAGTCGGGCCATCAATCGTTGTGAGGCCTTTCAGAATACCTGCCAGGAGCATATCTGAAGTGTTCTGTATTAATAATAAGTTTACTTTCAGTGCGTGCTTAATGTAAATTGCAATGCCCCCTGAAGGTCTCCCAAAGATGTTCACTTTTTTTGCGGGTTTGGAGTATTCGGCATAATTCCATAGTGGTGTGGAGGAAGTGGCCCATGTTTCCTGTACGCAGATTATGTCAGCTCCAGCCATGAATGCTACTGCTCCTGGGCTTTGCAAGGCTTTGTGTATCCTCTAAATAGGTTTTGCAACTTGCTATTTGGAAGGGGCATTCCCTTCCAAATAGCGAGTCTCAAAACCATGTACAAATGTTTTGCGGAAGCAAAACAGTCACAATTACCACCTACTTCAAGTAGATGGTAATGCATTCGCAAATGGGAAGGGGTCCTTAGGGGACCACTTCCCCTTTGCAAATGCATGCAAAATTATTTTTTAAGGTCAGGCAGTGGTCCCAGGGTCCTCTGCCTGCCCTTAGAAAATGAAACGAAAATGTTTCATTTTCTTTCTTTTTTTTTAAATGCATGGTAAACAGGCTGCATTTAGTTTTTAAAAAACGGCTTTATTTAAAAGCAGTCCGAGACATGGTGGCCTGCAGAGCCCAGCAGGCCACCATTGCTGGGAGGGCTGGCATTCCCAATGGGCTCGCAAATTGCGAGAGGCTCATTAATATTAATGAACCTCGCAATTTGCGACCCCCATTGGGAATCCCAAACAGTGTTAAACACACTGTTGTACATTTCATTTAGCGACTCGCAATTTGCCACTCACAATGTGTCGCCAATTGCGAGGCGCTGAATGAAATGGTCGTACATCTGGCCCCAAAATCCTTAGTACTTTGAGTATTTGTTTTGTGTGCACACGTGTGGATTTTTTTCGAATTACTGTTTTAATGTTTGAAATTTAACTCATACAAATTGCTTGGGGGTCCCCGGCTTCCAGTGGTGACTCAATGGGGGTCCTCAGGAGTCAAAGGTTTGGGAACCACTGCTATAGAGGATTTGTGACTGACTGGGTGCCATAAGGCAGAAATATAATGTAAAGACATGAACAAAGTTAGGTGGATCAAAATCCTGGGTAGATCTAGGGCTTTAAATGGGAAAAGTCCAGCCTGTACTAAGGCATGGCATGAATTAAAAACTAACTCTGAAACGGACCCTATCTTCATGTCATGAGCATACTTTTGGGATGGGAACGTCCCAATACTGGCATGTACCTGTTACCTTTGTACCCGACAACATATGTATCCGGTATCCTAACTTTTATTTTGGCCCAGGTGCCATGCTAATTTAGTATGTGTGCATATGTCTAGGTCTTTTGTTGACTTTATGTGGTCCAGGACATGTCCTGTGACCTAGATGTGCACCAAGGGTGTCCTCATATTGAACGGAGGATTACTGTTCCTGGCCTAAGTTTAGTGTATAAGGTACTGTGGCAGTATTATGAGTTTTGTGATGATATAGTACACCAGAACTTGCACTGACATCCAGTGTATATGTCGAATGCATGCATGTACAGTATTCATGCAGTACGTATCTGTGGTACGACTCTGCGTACATAGTAGTCTGAGAACTGAAGTCATTGATACCCATTTTGGATGCCTCTAGTTTAGCATGGCATGGATGGCAAATGAGGCCGTTATCCCTAGACATTGGAATTGTAATGCCTGTATTCCTCTGGCTGGAGAGTGGAAGCTCTGACACTGAAGTGAGGAGGAGGATGTATAGAGAGCTACTGGTAGAAATTCCATGAAGACTTTGTTAGCAAGGGGCTGCAAGTTAGTTCTTCCTGAGCACTCCCATTTGGCTGATAATGTGATGAAATGTGTAACTCAGTTTCTGTTGTTCATGGTGAGCAAGTTTCTATGTCAGGTCTGCCCTTTTGCATGTCCCGGAATACTGATTCATGAAGGTAATTGCAGCCATATCCAGAGAATGTTCACTTTACTGTGCCCATGTCTTGGATAGTCCTGCTTGGACCTAGCCCCACTACTACCTGCTGTAAGGACCATCGTTTTGCACAAAGGCTGTTTCTAGAGAGCAGCTAGAAAGACACTTGAAAGAGAACTACCCCAAACCGGTTCTGGAGTTTCAGACAGAGGATCCACATCCCCCGTCTAGAAAATGTGTATAAAAGTGGCTTCCAAACTATCCCAGTTTGTACCAGTTCCAAGTTGGTCATGATCAAAGAAGGGAGTGCTCTGCCGAGTACTTGAAAGGCTGCTGTGTGACCATGGCTGGTGTCTGCCTGACAGTCAAACTCCCAGGGTTAAGGGAACATCACCTGAAGTCCTTATTTTTTGTTGGAGCAGCTGACGCTCTGCCTAGTAACCTGCCTACTGCAAAGAGAGGGAAGGAGTCTGCGTGGCCCTACACAAGGAGATACTGTCTTTGAGGAGGAGCCCAGGGTTTTCTTGACCTGCAGAACACTCAGAGAAAGCGGAATGCCTGAGAGAGCAATCGCAGGAGCAACCCGTGCAACAGAGGGCCTTCCAGGCACCCTCCGTAGCTCCTGGCGAATTACCTTGAAAGTCTGCGTACACCTGTACGTTGGCCCAATGCAGACTGCATCTACTGTGCCATGTGTACTGACTCAGATAACTGCTGTAACTGCCTACCATGTGCATCGTCCCAAGTATCAGCCTGGGTTTGGGCTGCATCTGGCTAACCATGTATTCTGCCACAGGTCAGGCTGGCATCTGCCTCACCATGTTTATTGGCCTGGACCAGGGCTGCAAATTCCTGCTGTGTGCATAGGCCCCACAGAGAGCTACATCTATCCTGTATGTTTAATGGTCCACGTGAACTGCAACTGCGTAACTTTGTGTACTAACCAAGGTCAGGCCACCACTGCCTCACCTTCTGACCGCATCAGCCCAGAACTGTGCTATTGCACCCATACAGTAGTACCAGAGCCCGCCCAACAAAATCTGAATAGTGCAGAGTAGACATGCCTGATGTAAGTAGTGCCTGCCTGCCCTGTGGCTGCTACTGGGACTGCACACGATTATTGCAGACCCTGGCCTGCAGCCAGACCGAGCCACTACACCGAGGTGTGCGCAAGGACTAAAGACTATTTCTGCCCTCAACAACAACAGGGTCAAGCACATGAGTAAACAGTAAACTGAGTGAAAATGTCACTTTTGGGAAAATGGAATCTGCACCTTACAAATGAGGTACAGTAAAGAAGTGGTCAAGTAACACTGATTTCTTAAAGCAGAAATCAAACAAATCATCCCATTCACAATACCTAATTTTAGATATCACATTTGCAAATGTATGCAGTTTATTTGTATTAAAGTAGTGATTCGCAATCGTGGCAACGCAGTTGCTCCATCATATCAATTGAAACCAAAAAACATTTGCAAACTGTGGTGCTCAGGTTTAGGGGAATAGGGAATGGAATGTGGTAGTGAATAAAGTGAAAATGTGGGGGTAGTGGACAAGGACAGGGTAGTGTGACATATATATACATCATCATCATCATATGGTGGTGCTGATCCGGCCTTAGTGAAAGGTCAATTGTTCCACAGAAAACGCATAGCACTATATGAACACTGTCACATTGTTTATAGTTGTCCTGACTTGTGTTCAGGTTGAAGTTGACGTTTCAACCCCTAGTCGATATGCTAGGTAAGTTCAGCCTTACGGTGGGGTCTTCATCAGGACTAGTGGGATAGGGAGCACCTAAATGTTAACCCCTTCGACGCTCATGACGAGCCCAGCTCGTCATGTAGTTCCCATTGATTTCAATGGAAAGTCAATGGACCTACATGCATACCCCTTAGCAGCCAAGTGGTTAATAGATAACTGGCGTAAAGGTAAGCTTAGGGTCACAGGAATAATGAATGCGTATGAATTGGGGGATATGTTACATAATTAGACATCCAAAGTGTTCCTTAAGGTCCGATTAGTTGTGTTGGGTGGGGCTCAGCTGAGCTCCTAAAGGCAGAGAAGACACCTATGTAGTCTTACACAATAATAATTTAACTGGTGTAAAGAAAAACACCCAAAACTGAGTTGTCACTTGCTTATATACCAAATGGATGTACGGCCATCTGTGCACATACGTTCAAAGGGAAATTGCAGGTCAATCGATTGCTGTCAATTTCTAGATCAATCTAAAGAGACAGGGAAACAAACTGGTTAAGAAGGGGAGTTCTAGGGCATTAGCTGGGTATAAAAACACAATAGATTGCCTCAGACTGGCCAAACTTCCATAGAAGGTACCTTAGATGAGGAGCAATGCGCTTCAAAGGCCGAACAAGTAGACATGCAAATAGTAAACACTGAACATATAACAACAGGCAAAGCATACAAAATGAGAAAAGGAACAACAAGAAACATAGTAGCTATAGAGTAACAAAATTGAACAGTAGAATAGGCTTCCAGAGCTGTATAGACAAAATAATAGTCAATTTGAATGGATTCAGGTCTATTGTTGAAAGTATTTATTCAAGAGAAACTGTTTTTCTTCTTTTTTTAAAGAAGAGGTTGATGGGTTAGATCTGGTTTCAGGAGGACATATGTTCCATATTCTAGGGGTAAGAACAGAGAAGGAGCGGTTATAGGTTCTCTTCTTTTGGAATTTCTGTGGTTTCAACAGTAGAGAGTTAGAACTTCTTAGGGACCCACTCATACCAGATTGTTTCAGGCTGTCTTGAACTGAATCCTTGCTTCGAGAGAGATACAATTGGGTTGCGTTGGATCTGGTGTGATGTGATCATGTTTTCTTGCTCTTGTGATGAGTCTTACAGCTGAGTTCAGTGTAGCCCTTAAAGGGTCCAGCCTAGCTTTGGTTAACCTTGCCAGGGTAGCACTCCCGTAATCTAAAGAGAGATAACTAAGGATTAGACTGCTAACCACAAGTTATCTGGAGGTAGGAACGGTTTGATTTTCCTTAGAAAGTGGAGTTGGTGATTGGCTCTTCTGGTGGCTGCACTGATGTGGTCTTGCATATTTAAGTATTTGTCTAGAGTTATGCCTAATGATATCATGGATTCAACATGTGGGGTCTAGCTGAGTACCGATAGTTGTTTGAACCATTCCCTTATGTGGGCAGAGTGGTTGTGGGAGGTGATCAGGAGAAATGTTGTCTTGAGTGTGTTTAGCATAAGATGATTGCGTGTTAACCAATGTTCCCTCTAATTTTTTTCCTCTGTGTGCGGCAGTGTAGGGTCTCTGTGCGCTGCAGTCATAGCTATGTGCGCCACGAACCAGACTGCGCATGCATGCAGCGCCAAATATCACTCCAAAGTTTTGCTTGGAAAATGTGAAAAGACTGTGCATTTCCACACATACAGCGCCACGTTTGGGTCTTAAGGTAGGTTTGCAATTCGGATACGAATGCCATGACATGACATGAATTGGTTACACAGGCAAGTACACTTCGGATTCCTAACTGGAGCACTGTTCATGGGTGGGGAAATGTTGGGAGCCTATATAAGAACACATATACACAATAAGTTACGCGCTTACATAACATATTGACAATTTGATGGGCAAGCTACTGAGTAATGTCAGGCTATCTCATCAAAGATAGTGTATAAAATGCGATTAACTTGAATACTTTCACAAAGGCCCAGGATCAGACCCGCATCCATGCTCTATTAAGAAAAGAAATACATCAAGTCCAAAAGCATAACGTGTTTTAAACATCGTGCTTTTGGACTTGATGCAGGTGGCATCTGGCATGCTACTTGTTATATTATATAGCTGGATGCAGAGAGAGAAAGAAGCAGCAAATTACAACCAATGACAAAGCCAATAGTCCTGGCTTGTTGTTGGTGTAATGTTACTTGTATTATATTTCTGGATTCAGTGGCAGAAGCAGCAAAGTACCAGTCAGGCAACACACTATGCTAAGCACAGATTTTCAGTTTGTGTTTTTAAGCCATGCCCTTAATTACATCGGTCACACCCCTTTAAGAGACCCCCTAGTTTTTTTCATCCCACTTTAAGCCCTGTCTATAAGATTTGTGGACATTTACTGTAAATATAAAAGAGCCTATCTAGAAGTTCTAACATTATGGGATTGGGCTAAATGTAATAAAAACTTTTCCTATGTTCTTTGTACTGCATCTTCTTTGAGGAATACACCTCGTGATCCTGCAAAGGCGCTTCATCTTTTATCTTATCAGGCTATCAAATATAGCGTGAATGACCCTATTATGCCTACAATGAAATAAGTCACAATCCTAGAGAAAGTTACTTTGAGAATCCTGTATTGTTTTTCAACATATCCTCTCTGAGAGCTTCCTCTCATCATCCCCAACTTAATTGGATAGTGGCAGTTTGGATATTAGACGGATACGTATGTGAGAAAAGAACTAATCTGGAGATCTCAGATCATGTTTGCCACATCAGCAGAGGCTGTTACATGGTAGGCCTCCTTTTTGAAGAAGAAACAGATACAGGTCTCTGTAATAGGTTTCATTGAGTCTCCATGCTGGTTACCAATTGGGTGACCTAGTCACCTATCCTCTCCCATTTAGTAACTAAATCACCTCCAGGACACTATGCGAGATTTAAGCTGTGAAGTTTCCTTATTATGTGAATGACTCAATCATATACAAAACTGAAGACATTTAACTGGATAATGCAAGTCTATAAACTATTAATGCTGTTGTCAAAGACTCAAGGAATCTTAATTGGCTAACCTATACTGTCCACTGCCAAGTGTAAACGGTTATCACTATCACTTCCAAAATTAACAGTACCCAATTCATTAATGGATGGAAATACTTCTTAGTTGGCAAGATTACTTAACTTGTTAATACTCACAAAAGACATCTGCAGTGAAACGAATGCCATGAGTTTGAATCCGAGTAACGCAGATTCTGCCTTCCAGCCTTCTACGGTTGGTTAATTGAATCCCAGTAAACTGGGCAATAGTAACTTCTTGTTCTACAGGGCTTAGAATTGGCAACACCACAGCATGAAGTGCTACATATATCACCAAATAATGTATTATTGGCCATTACAGTTCCTCGTCACCTGTCCCTCTCTACCTGTACCACACCTTTGCAACATTCTTTTTCCACTTTTATAGTCGACCTGGCACCAGTCATCATGCTCTCAAGGTGAAAACCTCAGTGTATGTTAAACTAGGCCAATGCTTTTGTCTGCTCCCCCATGTGCTATAGACACCCATTTAAACACTCCTGCCTCTTCTTCAGTAATCATAGAAAAAAACTTTCTCGGTTTCTAAGCTAAACTATTGGAACAGCTTCTACTTTGGTGCTCCCACAAAACGCATCAACAGAGGACAGATTCTAGGACACACTCACTAAGCTTGTAGTGGGTTCCCAGAAATGCATTCTTGCCACTCCATTAATCCTTATGGCTGCCTGTTAGTTCTAGAATTTGGTTAAAACTAACCACCATAGCTCAAAACAATTTCAAAGCAAGATCCCAAACTACAGTTAAAGAGATTTCCCACCAGAGGGATTTCCAATATTTCCTCACCTTAGAGTTGTAATATGTGCATCAGCTCATAAAGTGACCGATCCTGTGTTTAAATATACAGGGATTTAGTGAAGAAACCTTGACAGTAATTCACTCTCCTGATTGGCATGCTATATATTCAGAGCTGGACTTAATTTACTAAAATCCCTGATTCTGAAATCTTGCTGTTTTTGCATTCTCCCTCAGGTCACTAATCAAGTTTGCCCCATGCCAGGTTCATTTAGTTCTGAAGTTTTTTGTGTAGAAGGAGTGCTTGAATAGCTCTTGGTCTCTTCTATATAAACAAACCTACAACTTTGTATATTTGGGGGAAAGCTGCAATGTTGTACATGTGAGTACTTGAACTGAGTTACTGTATTTCATGTGATACTGTTATACAGTTTAAACCTTGAATTTGCTATTACTGACCAAGGAACAAAACACATATTTTTAACGCCACTGATTTGAGATAGCACAAAATGGGTAATAAAGTTCAAAGTTGTTCCGAACAGGGGCCACCAAAATATTTCTTGCCCAGGGCCTCCAAAATTGTTAAGCTGGCAACGGTGGCTGCGGCAGGCATAGATAGCTTGTCTGTGGCCTGGGCCACTCAGTGGCAGCCCACGATTTTCTCTTCCTAAGACTTCCAAGAACACTATGTGAACATTCGATTATTAGGGATTACTTCTACTGTAGGGTCTCCCTAATCACCCTCCTTCTATGTCTTGCAGACGTGATATACTGGAAGGTAGTATGTAATATCAAGGACTCTACAGGGATATGACTCAATGTACCAGAAGACTAGGTTATATGAGACAAATCAGTACCGGAGATGATATTACAAGAGGCTCATTATTTACAGTACATGCCCAGTGCTGTTCGCTACTTAAAAAGTAAATAGAGGGGCATCTGAGACTTGCATGCTTATGAATTGTCACCCACAGGAATGCTTAGAAGGTAGGGGGCTAACTAGTGTTGATATAAGATATATTCACCATCTACAATAGCTGGGAGACCAGCCTTCTGAAAAAACAGAAGTGGATAGGGATGCAAAGAATTACCACCAATATGGCCCTGTTTGCTGCACATGTTTGTAATAAGAGACGTCAGCACATTTCCAGGAAGAGGCATTGCATATTTTTTCTGCTTCATATGTAGCTCAGCTTGTGCTCTGCTTCACTTTTCTGAACACTAAATCTTCTAAAAGGATGACAATATGGCTTTAAAGAGTCTAACTCTAGCCAGAGTGATATCAGTGTTCATTTCTCTTATTTCCTTAGAAGACCATTTTGAAAACTAGGCTGAGTGTATTCAGCAATGGTGCTAGGAAGTAGAGGCGGGTGGGCCATGGAAGAGCCTGATCCATGTCTCTGGCTGAGCAAGAGGTCCTCTCGGACCCTGGAGCTGAATGTCTATCTGTACCTGCCCGACCACCCTCCGGGGTTAATTTAAAATGCAAAAAGTTTGTATGGTGCAAGCTCTGCATGAAAGTCTGTCAACAGCTCTGCAGCTGAGCAGTGCCCGTCACTCGTGACGTGCAATGGTATTTGATTTACACCTTTTCTTTTGCTAATAAATGTAATTGTCTTTGCTAAGCCTCTCCTACAGTCGGCCTCTTTGTTAATTTCGGTTCGGTTCCTTTCCTTCACTTTACTTTACTTAACATTGTAATTTTATTCAGAAAGTTCTGGTGTCAACTTGATTCAAAATGTAATTACAGACTACGTATTAACCTTTGAAGTAACACACGCAGCTAGCACTCTTAGTCATAAAGTATTCTAACTTTACCTTCATATGGATAATACGAAATATAAAATGACCAGAGCATTTCTAGCCACCAGAGCCCTCAGCCTTGCACT
The DNA here is from genome assembly GCF_964261635.1 of Lissotriton helveticus. Classification (NCBI taxonomy): domain Eukaryota; kingdom Metazoa; phylum Chordata; class Amphibia; order Caudata; family Salamandridae; genus Lissotriton; species Lissotriton helveticus. The sequence continues at coordinate 1,374,128,851 of NC_136065.1, read as the reverse complement.
CAATCTGCACGCAGCCTCCCTTTACTACCAAACCAATACAGCAAGTCTGCAAACAAGGCAGATTAGCCTAAAAAACACACGCTGTGTTTTGAAACTTCCTGTATTGTTCTGATAGTAAAGCGAGGTTGCGGGGGAGATTGAGTGCTTTTGTTTAAATATCCATGTTAATCGCAGCTTGTGAAGGGGCTGCAATTATCATGGATACCTAAATAAAAGCAGACAATCTCCCCCGCAGCCTCGTGTTACCTAGCAAACATTACATCAAACAGTGCGTGCACTTCAGGGCAATAGAAAAAGCACACACACGCAAATGGCCACATTAAAACACTTACCTCCGTAATATGGAAATGCCCGTTTTTCGCGCAGCGGCCTTTTAAAAGCGGCGGCAGCGCGAATTCTCTCCTGAGGTGTGCCCTCTGTGCGCGCTCCACACATGGCTCTGCGCGCTCGGGGGTAGGGAAGTGCGCGGCCGCACGGCTTATTGGGAACACTGGTCTTAACCACTGTTGAGTTTTCAGTACGGCACAGTTAAGCATTTTGATTTCTTCTGGTGAGAAAAGTTTCATGTACAATTGAGTATCATCAGCCTACATGTAATAATATATGTTCAGAATTTCAGTGACAGCTTCCACGTACAAGTTATAAAAACCTGGACCCTGTTGTTTGGTATATTGTTGTGCAAACATTTATGATATATCTATTCTTGAAACAGATGAGAAATTTCACTCAAATAACCCAGTGGCCAGGTTTCATAGGACGGTTGAATGTGGATCCGTCACTGTGTTGCTTATCAATTCGAATATTTTATGTCACTACTTCTTGAATTTTTTCCTTTCTAATCACTTTACACATCCTTTCTGCACCCCTTTGCTATGTTGCAAGCTCCATTTTGGGCAACCATGATTATCTGCAATGTGTTGCAGTTAAAAAATGGTGGTATTTATTTGACCAAGAGACAATGGATTAAAAATATTGCTCTGTGTTAATACTGTTGCTTGTTGTATGCCCGTATCATCATATTGTTTTATGAATACGTGAATGGAAGAGGGGTAGGAAGAAGTTTCGAATTTGCTTAGTCAATTGACCTCTTGAGTTGTCAGGCAGTTGCAACTGGTGGGTGGCGGATCGTGGTGGACAAGTGGAAAATGTCCATTGGAGCACAGGTTTTGAAGAAGGGCAATTAGTAGACCTGTAATTCGAGGTTACTGTTAACTTTTGAGCAGTGAGTATTGTGCCCTAGTGTATTGCAAGCTAAAGGAGAAGGCAAATCACATAAGTTGGTTCTCGGGAGGGGGGGGGTTGTTTCAGGAGTCCTTATTCATAATACCAGGCCTAGGTCAATCGGCAACAATTCCACCATTGAGAGCAATGGCGACAGGTTATGCAGACGTTGTAAGGAAGAAGTGGTAGATGAAGCGTGAGATTCAGTTGCGGAGTAGGAGAAGAGAATTTGATGAGGTAGAAGGGACAGTGTCTGACAATTAATTTGTAATCCTCATAAAGATTTTGTCAAACCATTCTAGATTTCAGCCATGTGCTTGTTTAAGGATGTTCCTGTTGTTGTATAAGGAAATGGTTAGTTCAGCCTTGAAGTCTGATGAGGGTATTCTGGAGATCCGAAAACAGAGGCGTTTTCATCGATGCGTTATCATAGATGTATAAGTCCGGTGCACGGATGTTATGACTCTTCTCTATTAAGCTCTTCAGTTATTGAAGTAGATAAGGTCTTTAACCACAACTCCTTTTGAGGTAGAAAGGTAGGCATCAGATGAGCGTTTTGGGGGTACATTTTGAGTCATTTATGTTTGAAATTCTTGGCAGCGTTTTTCAATAGGTTAGGGGGGTAGTTAATTTTGAAGGCATCACGACCCACCAATGACAGCAAGTTGTTGGCGATGTTGTCTGGAGCCATGAAGGATATTGGAACAATGGTGTGAGTGGACTTTATAGTTGTAGTGGATCTTTCAAAAAGACCATTACAGGATGCCCGCCCTATTTGATTTGAGCCAAAGTGGTTACTGGAACAATGGTGTGCGGGTAAGTAGAGTTCTATATCAGTTAAAGGATCTTCACTTTCTATTTAAATTTGTTTGGTGGTGGGGTATAAGTGACCTATCCAAAATGGCTACCATTCAGGGGGCTAAATCCATTCCTATTTCTATTGGAGGTAGTTGAGAGGGGATGGGCATTCAGTGGGAATTCTAGGCGAAATGGGGCTGCAGCAGACTTCTTCTATTTCTATTGAGTCACAGCCTGGAGGGGAAGCATCAAAATGGATGCCTGTCTCAGCATTGTTGTCAATGAAAGGGCACTGGCAAGGGAGGTGTCAGTCCTGGTTACAAACTGGTAACAAAATACGACGAGTCCTAAGCAACAATAGAGGACTGATGGGTGGTGCGTGGTGGTAGTGCTGTAGGGCAGTAGATCATACCCTTAATGAATGCCAAGATGGCGGATAATCCCTCAATTTACAAGGAATTTGCTTAAAACGTGAAACCCTCCTGCTGGATGCCTCACAAAATTCGCTAAGATCAGTAACCTGAGGTTGGGAAGCTTGCACAGTAACAGGCCCCGAATCAGAGCAAGAACTCTCCCCCTTTCAATTAGAAGTGGGTTTATTCTGAAAAGTAGGCACCCATGACCGGAGCCGTCCAGCTGCGGAGAATCCAACGCAAATACTGGCCTTGCTAGGGGAGTCTAAACAACCGAGCAACCACGCTCGAGAATGCAAGACAAAGATAGCACACGGCTCACAGAGCATTACAATTACTACAACTCAGCCCTCCAGTGCTTCAGCCTGGGGAGCGAGAGGCTGACAAGGGTGGTTGAGGCATACATGCCAACATTTTAGGACAGGGACATGGGAGATTTAAAGTAAAAAATCTGGAGAATGAAAATTCCCCATTAACTTCTGTTGTTGAAAATGCAATTTCAGGCGGGAGACAGCTAAAATAAAGTCATTTTTGGCTTGAAAATAGGTAGTCTCCCGTCTGAATCGGGTCTGTTGGCATGTATGGTTGAGGCGGGGAGCAGCAGCCCTCAATAATGCGATCAGAGGTGCGGGACGCTTGCAACGGAGGCCGTCCCACCTCCAACCAATGTCGGCTCAATACTGTTGCACAATCTGAGTCACAGTCAGATGGAGAGAACATTGAGGCCAGATTATGGGACAGCGAGCGCAATCGCCAACAAAGCGGTTCAGGGGGCATCAACTCATCAAACTTCTGCACCTTCCCTGCTACTGACTTACTTTGTTTCTTAATCTTCGACAAGCTGGTGGGGGCGGCGGGCAGTAATGCATGGGTCTGTGTCAGGTCAGCAGCGCCGAGAAATGAGTCTTTCCCTGGTTAGCTGGATTTGCCAGGAGAGTCCTGGTTTTTCCACATCCATCTTAGCAAATTTCATTAAATTTAGCACAAGCTAATTTACAGAGAGGATTGACTGAACACAGAGAGTTGTAAGTTATTACAGTGGAGAAGTGTGGCTCAGTGGTTAGAAGCGTCAGACCTTGATGCAGAGGTCTGGCCCGGGGACCAGGGTTCGATTCCCGCCTCGGCAGGTCTCGAGCTCAAAAAAAAAAACTCCTTGCATTTTACAAAAAAAAAACCGACAAAAAAAAACTCCTTGGACCTGATATTCTCGCCTCAGTGCCTATTCTAATCATGGGTCCCACGCTGCAACTCTGGGCAATAGCTTGCTTAATCTCCACGTCGGCCCCAGCAGCGCAGGGTATGCCTGGCTTCACCTTGGGGGTGCCCAGGAGTGGACACTTCACATGGAAAGCCAAGAAGGGTTCCTCTGCGGTATGAATACAGCGCCACGAGGCCTGAGGGTAGAAGTGCGCTATATAAATACAATTCATTTCATTTCATTACATGTTTCAGTGAGAAATTATTTGGCAGGCCAAGCAGAAAGCAATGTATTAAACACAGATTTTACGGTATGCAAAAACTGTATTTAATCTTATTGGAACAGGAAGGCTCCTGGTGGCTCTGAAGACCGTGCCTCCCTGCCCTATGTTGATCTCCTGGCAAGTCAGTGGAAAGTTGCTGATCTCTACTGCAGTGAACATAACAATCATACATGTCCACTGAGGGTCGCCTTATATACATGGATTGAGACCCTAGAGCTTGGCTTTGCTATTGAGGGGTTCTGCACAGCACTCCTCTTTTACAAAGAGTGGCTACTGCACTCTCTGCCCAGGCTGTGGTAGACTGACAGTGGTGGCAGAACTAATCTATACTCTGGGGTATATGTAACCCTGTATTCTTTACGAGGGGTTGCCTACTAGCCCCCTCCAGTTAAAGTCTGTGTAGTCTCACTTACTTTGGATGTTTTTGCCTCTGTCATTTCTGGGATGTGTATTTTGAGAGCCAGTGGGTTCACTGGGGAGAAGATGGTGAGCCATTGTGTTTAGGGTGAGCCAAGCTGGTATCTATTCTGCGGAACATTCCAGTTAACCTGTGTCCCTACCTATTCTGTATAGGAGCTCGGTGGGTCTGATACGCACTAACTCTTAGGCACCCACAAGGAATTGTTCAGGAAGCCAAGATCCAGGAGTGGAATCCAGGGGTGTTGGATTGCCATTCCTTGTAACCCAGGAACAGGGTTGAACTTGAGAAGGTGTCTCTGTAACAGATTAATGGTGAGAGGAATTTGCCAGTCTGACGGAAGGGGCTGGGCTTCAGCTCATCAAGCGACATATCAGCAGAGAATGAGCGGTCTGTGAAGTTTGTGGAAGCTATTGGTGACTTGGAACACAAAGAAACTGCAGACAGCTGCTCCAGATAAGGAAACTTGCTAATCATTAACATGGTGGGAGACGGGGGGCTCCAAATTGTCATTGAAGTTGAGACTGCATTGCCCTGCCCCTCCCCAGTGCTGTGGGTGCTCTCAGTTACAATCTGTATGTAGCTGGGGGAAGAGCGTGCGGATGAAAAACTACGATTGTAACCCTTGGACCCTGCCCCACGACTTGCATATTCTCCAGCTTATTCCTTACTTGGTCTGCAATACAGCATGTAGCCCCCTATTGGAAAATTTAGACTGTGACCATTCTAATATCTCTAATTCTTGCAAAAGCGAGACCTATTGCATTGCAAATGCGTGGTTGGGGTATTCCCAGGTCAAACAGGATTACTTTAGAAGCCATCCCAGAGTCATTGGATGATCATCCAACTACCTTAGAAGTCATTTACACATCATCAGACATCATCAAGCTCTTGAAGTCATCAGCAAGCTGCAGAAGCTCAGCCTGAGGATTTGAGGATGACTTGAAAATGAGTATCTGATGACTCTAGTAGGTGTCATTATTGGTGATGATTAAAGGATGACTTGAAAAGGAGTACCTGATGACTATAGTAGGTGTCATTATTCATGATGATTTAAGGAGGACGTGAAAATTAGTATCTGCTGACTTCAGAAGGTGTCATTATTCCTGATGATGACTTGTAAATGACTCTCCGATAACTTTACAAGATGACATTGTTCCTGATGACTTTGGGGTGATTTGAAAATAAGCATCTGAATACTTCAAAGGTACTATTGTGTTTTCAATAAGATGTTTTTGCGTCTGGTGATTTTAACAAGAATTGTTTGTCTATTTAAAGAGCACGTCCACCACTCTGGTTTCAGTTTTCCAGAAAAATGCAAACTGTTGGATGATTGCACAATGAATTGCAGATAAACGTCTGACCTCCTGCAGCTGGGAGCCCCAAAACCCAAACACACCCTGAACCCCCAAATTAACCCTTGCACCCCAAAACTCACACACCCTGAACCCCAATATTAACCCTTGCACCCCAAAACCCAAACACACCCTGAACCCCAATATTAACCCTGGCACCCCAAAACCCAAACACACCCTAAACCCCCAAATTAACCCTTGCACCCCAAAACCCACACACCCTAAACCCTAAAATTAACCCTGACACCCCAAAACCCAAACACACCCTGAACCCCCAAATTAACCCTTGCACCCCGAACCCAAACACACCCTAAACCCTAAAATTAACCCTGGCACCCCAAAACCCAAACACACCCTGAACCCCCAAATTAACCCTTGCACCCCAAACACACCCTGAACCCCAATATTAACCCTTGCACCCCAAAACCCAAACACACCCTAAACCCTAAAATTAACCCTGGCACCCCAAAACCCAAACACACCGTGAACCCCAAAATTAACCCTTGCACCACAAACCCAAACACACCCTAAACCCTAAAATTAACCCTGGCACCCCAAAACCCAAACACACCCTGAACCCCCAAATTAACCCCAAACCCAAACACACCCTAAACCCTAAAATTAACCCTGGCACCCCAAAACCCAAACACACCCTGAACCCCCAAATTAACCCTTGCACACCAAACCCAAACACACCCTAAACCCTAATATTAACCCTTGTACTCTAAAACCCAAACACACCCTAAACCCTAACACTAACCCTGGCACCCTAAAACCCAAACACAACCTGAACCCCCAAATTAACCCTTGCACCCCAAAACCCAAACACACCCTGAACCCCCAAATTAACCCTTGCACACCAAACACAAACACACCCTAAACCCTAATATTAACCCTTGTACCCTAAAACCCAAACACACCCTAAACCCTAAAATTCACCCTCGCACCCCAAACCTAAACATGCTCTAAACCCTTAAATTACACCTGGCCCCCAAAAACACAAACCCACCCTCAACCCTAAAATGACCATATACGCCCTAAAATCAAAAATTTGCTAGCATTCGCAACAAGAATTTTCAATTCTATTAAGGACACGGAGGCGAGGATTATGCTTCTCAATCTTTACTGCATTGAACATAGCAGCCAATGAAAATGTATATTTTCACAGTAACAGTAAAACAAAACTTCATTTCCCATGAACACCAATGGTATAGGCACGCCCCCACAGTCCATAAGAACCCCTTGCGTGCACTTCACTTCCTCTTTCTTTGAGGCGATAAGTCCATAACTTGAACAATAACAAATCCTCCAACATGGAAGAGCACTTCAGATCAACATCTTGACGTCCATCGTCTGTCAGTCCGACTTTTTCTCAGCTCCTGAAATAAAGGAAATAACACCACCGTAATCACTGAATACTCGGGTGGGCAAGCGTATGACATACTGTACATTAAGCCGGGTGGGATAATCCTCGCCTCCGTGTCCTTAATAGAATTGAAAATTCTTGTCGCGAATGCTAGCAAATTTTTGATTCTATTACAGGACCGGAGGCTTCAGATTATGCTAGTTTAACGCTGATTAAATACCACTGAAGTAATATCTCCCACCGGCTTATAGTAAAACGTTTTAAACGTAGACTCAGATGACCAATCTGCACAACGCATGATATCTTGGATACTTGATCCCAAACCATATGACTTTGACGCCATAGCGCCTCTTACTGAATGAGCACCAAAGATCTGTGTATCAACACCTGCTTCTTTCATAATGAAGCGAAGCCATCTGGCAATAGTGGCAGCCACCACCGGTTTAAAGGGCTTTTGAATAGCAATCAACAATTGAGTACAGCCCTGAGGCCGTAAGGCCTTTGTACACTCTTCATAAGTCTTCAAACATTGGACCACACATAATTTATCATTTTCAGAAAAGGAATTATAAGAAATATGTCGTGACAATGTTTTAGTACGGCCTGTAATATGAAAACAAACCCCTTCTGGGGTAAACACTCTACCTGTTACGTCGAGCGCTCTCACATCCGAAGACCTTCTGCAAGCTGATAAGCAAAGCAACATGGCCAATTTCGCCGATAATTGTTTCCTAGACAGGAGAGCATTAGCCGGCCATTTGTTGAACAACGAGATCACTAAAGAGACGTCCCATAACCCGGTATACTTGGGTTTGGGAGGGTTAGCCACCCTGATTCCTTTCAACAATTTACAAACTACCGGGTGCATGCCAACCGGTTTCCCATCTACCTGAGCATGCCCGCAGAGATAGCGGAACGAAAATTATTTACCGAACGGTACGCTAAACCATCCGCCGCTTTCTCTGATAGGAAATTCAAAATTTGGGACAGCTCTGCCCCCACGGGATCCAGATGCCGTCCCACGCACCAATCCACCCAGTTCTTCCAGGCTGTGGAATAACGTTTCCTGGTGGAGGGAGCCCATGCTTGTTTGATGAATTCAACAGTGTCGCTCGAAACTCCCGGCAACTGCCACTGTTCCCGGAAAGCCTCCAGGCCATCAGCGTTAGCCTGCCCTCCAACAGCAACGGATGTTGTTCCTGTCGAGGGCCCTGCAACAACCACGTCGACCCCGGTAACAACCGGGGTCGATCGCAGCTCCACTGCAACAACGTGGGAAACCACGCTTGTGACGTCCACCACGGAGTCACTAACACAATTTCCGCCCTTTGACGTAGCACTTGAGACATCAAGAAGGGTGGAAAAGCATAATGAATCCCCTGTGACCAATCCTGGAGAAAGGCATTGGTCGCTGCCGCCATCGGATCCGGCCTCCAGCTGAAAAACCGGGGAATCTGATAAGTCAGTCTGGAGGCGAACAAGTCCGTCTGAAACGGACCCCAACTCGCTTACAACCAGAGGAACACCTGGGGAAACCGCTTCCAGTCGCTGTAATCCCGCAGATATCTGGAATTCCAGTCCGCCACTTGGTTGGACTGCCCCGGGATGTACTCCGCTATTACCGATATCTGATGTTGAAGGCAATAGTGCCAAAAATCCTTGGCTATTTGGACTAGAAGAGCCGACCTTGTGCCGCCCAACTTGTTGATATACACGTTGTCCAATCGCAGGAGGATGCAACAGGATATCTGCTTCGGGGATAACGTGCGGATCGCAAATGATCCTGCAAGCAGTTCCAAACAATTTATATGAAGTTCGAGCTCTTGCGAGGTCCACCTGCCGCCTGTGGAAACCTCTCCACAGCGCGCGCCCCAGCCCCATCGACTGGCGTCTGACTCGATCACTACTTCCGGCTGAGAGCCGAATATTGCCCTGCCGTTCCAGGCGTCCACGTGTCCTAGCCACCACTGAAGTTCCGTTGGACCTCTTCTGAAAGGGGGACAGAGTCTGTGTACGATAGTCCCCTCTGAAGATGCCTGATTTTCAGACGCTGGAGGGCCCTGTAATGTAGGGGCCCCGGGAATATAGCTTGAATCGACGATGCCAATATCCCCACCACTCTGGCCAGTGCTCTGAGCGTGACCATCTGTTTGTCCAGCAATTTCACAATCTCCTTTTTTAACTCTCTCAATTTCGCTTGGGGCAGACACAACTGCGCCGTTAGGGAATTGATCGTGAACCCTAGGAATTCTATCACCTGAGTCGGAACCACCACTGATTTCTTCAGATTTATCACAAAACCTAGGCCTTGAAGCAGCGAAGTAGTCATGGTCAGCTGCTGCTGTAGAGTCGACCGGTCCTGCGCCATGATCAGGATATCGTCCAGATAAATGATCAGGCGCACCCCTCTTTCCCTGAGAAAGGCCACCACCGGCTTCATCACTTTGGTGAAGCACCAGGGGGCCGAGGAGAGACCGAAAGGAAGGGCCCTGTACTCGTAACATCGTGCGTTCCAGAGAAACTGTAGGAACCTGCGGTGAGGAATAGAAAGATATGCGTCTTTGAGGTCCAGCCGGACCAACCAGTCCCCTTCCTGCAGCAAATCCGCTAACAAATGAATACCTTCCATCTTGAAATGGTTGTAAGTTAGGTACTGGTTGAACTCTTTGAGGTTGAGCACTAACCTGTTGCCACCTCCTTTCTTTTGAACCAGAAAGACATTGCTGCAGAAACCACGAGGGCCTCCCTGACATCGGGCAATCGCGCCTTTCTGCAGCAAGTCGGCCACCTCTTTGTCTATGAAACTGTGATCTAGTTGGGAAAAATGGAGAGGTGGAGGGAGGAACGCTTGCGCCGGGGGAGAATAAAACTCCAGCCGAAAACCTTGAATGGTTTGCAGAACCCAAGCTTCCTGAGTCAAGGCTTGCCACTGCATCAGACAATGCTGCGTGCGCCCCCCCAAAGGAAGCAGAGAAACGTCTGCAACACTCACCGGAATTCTGGTGGGACTTGAAACTTGCTCTGTTGTTCCCCGACTGGAAACGTCCTTTGTTGAATCCTCTCCTAGACGGATAGAAGGTACCACCGCGGGTGGAGTCCCACTCTCCACGCCCTCGACCGAAATCTCCTCGTTGGGAGCCTCGCTGGAAACCTCGGCCTGACGAGCGACCCCCGCCTCGCCCGGCCCTGTTGAAAACACCCTGCGTGAGGGCTCGTTTGATACCACTCTGTGCCTTGTCTAAGGCGGTGAATGTCCCCACATACTTAGTGACATCTTTAACGAATCGGTCCCCGAAAAGACACCCCCCATCCAGGGGGCCCGGTTCGGCCTCAGCCAATTCCGTCAGGTTACTGTCCATTCTGAGCAACAAGGATTTGCGCCTTTCCGAAGATATTGCGCAATTTGCGTTACCTATCAGGCAAATGGCGCGTTGAGCCCATTCAGCCAAGATGTCAGGATCTACCGGTTTAACCTCTTCTTTGGCCGCCAGGGCCATCTCCAGGATCTTCGCCAGGGGTCCCACAACGTCAAGCATCTTATCTTGGCAGCCCCGTCAAGCCCTGTCTAACCCCCTTTTGGGGTCCTTTGAAAACTTTCTCAAAAAAGTCAACATACTGGCATCAATCTCCGGAGTATCAGCTACACCATCTGGGATAATTGGACGTGGGCACTCCGACCGTAGTCGGTTACGAACTTCCCTATCGAAGCTCTTCCTGAGGTGTTCGTGAAGGTACTCAGAGACCTCCGTCGGCGGGACCCAGTCCGAAGACCGAGGGTGAACTATGTCGGATGGCTCAAAGCGAAAAGTCTTGGCAACTTTATCTTCCGCCGAAGTGGACGCAATCTTAGCTTTCTTGGGAGGAGGAGGACGTTCCTCTGAGGTGTCCGTATTGGTATCAGTATCAGTGGCGGTGATATCAGTGTCCACAAACACCGCCCTTTTACACTTCGCTTTCCCACCTGAATACGGCTGGTCATCTGCTTCCCTGGCCGGCAAGGAGGCCATGGAGTGCGCATGCGGCCACTGTTTCTGCGCGGCCGAGCCAGCGGCTGAAGAAGAAGGGATTGTCTGCTTTTGTTTCTTCTTTCTATCGTATCCGTGGCGTTTCGCAAAACCCTCAAGTTGTTTACGAATGGGGCGTAGGGCCACTGCTAGTGCCTGTTGCACTGTCTGAGGGACCTTAGTCTCCATGGCTCGATTCACCGAAGCTTGGACCGAGGCATCCAAAGCCTCTACTATATGGTCTTCCAAGACAGCTTCCTGCTGTCCATCAACCATCTCCTCCCCATCTGCATTCTCCTCCTCTGGGTATTTTACCCACTCCTCCATGGTAGAGGAACACCTCACAATACAATATAAGGGATAGCACCCTATGAATCTCACGCCTGGGGGGGGTCAGCCCAAAGCACACACAATAGTAATGAAATAAGGCAACGTTTCCCAAACCCCCTCAGCAAAGCTGTAGTCACGAGGTCAGTGACCTTGGCCCCAAAGTCTGTAGAGCGTGTGCACACTCTGGGCCTTCGCTATGTAACACCAACAGCACTGGCGATCAAACAAGAGGCAAGCCGGTGTGTGGAACGAGCGAAATGCGCTGTTCCGGTATGCCAGGGAATCGCGCCGAGGCGCGCCGCCCAAACGCTACCAAAACTACCAAAAACAAGCCCAATTTGGTCAGCGTTTCCGGGCGCGCGCGTCGGCCGAGAGCCACCCGGCCTGAGCGTCAGGGCGTACTAGGGGAGCCCAGCGCGCCTTCAGGCAGCCGGTAGCGGGCTCATATGGATAGCGCGGCAGCCCCTTGCCGGTCAGGGACCGTTTCAATGAGCGTGACAGGACGCGCGCAGCACAGCGCGATCGATGACAGCCAAAAGCCGGTCGGCCCGAGACTAAGCAAACAAGGTTAGAAATATAGCAATATCGTCACAAACCAGCATCAAATGAAAAACAGTGTTGCAAACGCAAACTCTTTGTAAAAGCGGATGATCCCGCATACAATCACATATCACCCAAAACCCCCAAAGCATCCCAAACACAAGCAGATTGAGGGTACCAGGGGGAAGGTGCACTTAACTCTGGCTTGAGCAGCAAAGAAAGAGGAAGTGAAGTGCACGCAAGGGGTTCTTATGGACTGTGGGGGCGTGCCTATACCATTGGTGTTCATGGGAAATGAAGTTTTGTTTTACTGTTACTGTGAAAATATACATTTTCATTGGCTGCTATGTTCAATGCAGTAAAGATTGAGAAGCATAATCTGAAGCCTCCGGTCCTGTAATAGAATCCAAAAGCCCTACAAACCCCCAAACTTTTTATGAATGCGGAATGCCGGGAGGCGCTGCTGTGATATGATACTTTCTGTACCCCCAGGCTGCACTTCCTTCATAGAGTATTTCCATAAACACATAGTTTAGTGGAATCCGATTGTTAGATTCTAACAGCGGACAGACCTGCTCATGGCCCGAGGAATAGGTCTTGCAAAGGAAAACAAGCGTTGTCGTCATGGTGACTGCCGAATTCACTCCATCACAATACTAAAATACATTTTTAAAAAGCAGTTGCCTCGAACACAATGCCAAAATCACCTACTGTAAACCTTCAGTCTGCCGGCTGGCTGGGACTCGAATCGCAGATCCTCAATGCAGAGCAACTCTCTCACCATTTCTTCCTCTAGCAAAAGCCTACGCACATCCGGGAGCGCCGGAAGTGACGTCATTGTTCTGCGGCAAGAACGAAGACTGCCGTGAGTGCAATGGCCATTAAAGGGACAGATGGATTGGCATCTGTCTCTTTATTTTTCCAACTCCACTTCCTTCGTCGATTCCAGCGTATACTCAGGTAAGTGCTGCAGCTGTTATAAAAGAGCAGCATCGATCCTCCGCTCTCGGTCCCAGCTGCTCAATTTCTGTCCCAGACCAGCTTCCTCATTTTTCGGAAAGCACGAGTTTTCATTAAAGGGGCAAATTCAGACGCAGCTCCCTGCATGTGTGTGCTTCGTACGTGTTATAATGAATACCTGCGTTGCAATGTGTGTGTATTATGTGTGTTTGATGTTTGTCTGTATCAGCCTGCCTGCTTGTTTAATATGCACCTTTTGTGTTTGAGCATGTGTATGTGTGACGTAGTGCGTGCCTGTGTAAGTTGTGGAAAATTGCAAAAAGCCTAAAAAATGTGTTTTACAGCAAGTTCTTCGCCGTAAGGAAAAATACATTACTGCCCGGATATTGTAGGTCCCATGTTGGTTCCAAGTGCACCTGCGTGTATTCAAGATTCTCGACCAAATGGAACAGTTTTCGATCTACTGAAAAGTTGTCCATCAAAGAAGGCTAAACACATTTATTTATGTGAATATTGTATATTGTTGAGCATTACTTGTGTCCTTGCAACTTGTAGTGAGCATTCATTACTAAATGAATGTGTGCTCTATTGTTGAATCCTGGTCACGTTCCCCAAGCTGTGTAGTGTGCAGAGCAGCACATCTTCTAAAACACTGGCAGTTTTCATGGATGCGTTTCAAAGCATAAGGATAAATGCTTCAAATAACTTAGCCGTTGTAATGCTGGTTCTTTATTTTGTTTGCTATTTGTGTAATTGAAATGCCTGGTTGCCTGTGGCGATTGGGGTTTACGCCCTATTTAGGAAACGTAGTCCGACGTATTCCAACATCTTGCAATATCTACTTTCGCAAAAAAGGCTATCATTCTGGTTTCGTTCCATGTGCATACAATGTTTTTAACTTGTTTGTATATATTATTGAGACGGGGCCAATTACGTATTCCCTGTTTGCGCTAATTTACCTTGACCGCTAAGATCTCTGTAAAAATGAAGCCGGTCTTGTTACATCTGCCACTATCGATCCCAGCCATATATTATCCAGTTACAACCTGACCTACTGCTAAAGTACTGAGGCAGAGGGATCGAGCCCTGAGATAAATCACATTAATATTTCCTATTTTCTCTCTTTCTCTCTCTCGCTTTCTCTCTCTCTCGCCTTCTCTTTCTCTCTCTCTCTCGCCTTCTCTTTCTCTCTCTCTCTCTCGCCTTCTCTTTCTCACTCTCTCTCGCCTTCTCTTTCTCACTCTCTCTCGCCTTCTCTTTCTCTCTCTCTCGCCTTCTCTTTCTCTCTCTCTCTCTCTCGCCTTCTCTTTCTCTCTCTCTCTCTCGCCTTCTCTTTCTCTCTCTCTCTCTCTCTCGCCTTCTCTCTCTCTCTCTCTCTCTCTCTCTCGCCTTCTCTTTCTCTCTCTCTCTCTCTCGCCTTCTCTTTCTCTCTCTCTCTCTCGCCTTCTCTTTCTCTCTCTCTCTCTCGCCTTCTCTTTCTCTCTCTCTCTCTCTCTCGCCTTCTCTTTCTCTCTCTCTCTCTCTCGCCTTCTCTTTCTCTCTCTCTCTCTCTCGCCTTCTCTTTCTCTCTCTCTCGCCTTCTCTCTCTCTCTCGCCTTCTCTTTCTCTCTCTCTCTCTCTCGCCTTCTCTTTCTCTCTCTCTCTCTCGCCTTCTCTTTCTCTCTCTCTCTCTCGCCTTCTCTTTCTCTCTCTCTCTCTCGCCTTCTCTTTCTCTCTCTCTCTCTCTCGCCTTCTCTTTCTCTCTCTCTCGCCTTCTCTTTCTCTCTCTCTCTCGCCTTCTCTTTCTCTCTCTCGCCTTCTCTTTCTCTCTCTCGCCTTCTCTTTCTCTCTCTCGCCTTCTCTTTCTCTCTCTCTCGCCTTCTCTTTCTCTCTCGCCTTCTCTTTCTCTCTCGCCTTCTCTCTCTCTCTCGCCTTCTCTTTCTCTCTCGCCTTCTCTTTCTCTCTCGCCTTCTCTTTCTCTCTCGCCTTCTCTTTCTCTCTCGCCTTCTCTTTCTCTCTCGCCTTCTCTTTCTCTCTCGCCTTCTCTTTCTCTCTCGCCTTCTCTCTTTCTCTCTCGCCTTCTCTTTCTCTCTCTCTCGCCTTCTCTTTCTCTCTCGCCTTCTCTCTCTCTCTCGCCTTCTCTCTTTCTCTCTCGCCTTCTCTCTTTCTCTCTCGCCTTCTCTCTTTCTCTCTCGCCTTCTCTCTTTCTCTCTCGCCTTCTCTCTTTCTCTCTCGCCTTCTCTCTTTCTCTCTCGCCTTCTCTTTCTCTCTCGCCTTCTCTTTCTCTCTCGCCTTCTCTCTTTCTCTCTCGCCTTCTCTTTCTCTCTCGCCTTCTCTCTCTCTCTCTCGCCTTCTCTTTCTCTCTCTCTCTCTCTCTCTCGCCTTCTCTTTCTCTCTCTCTCTCTCTCGCCTTCTCTTTCTCTCTCTCTCTCTCTCTCGCCTTCTCTTTCTCTCTCTCTCTCGCCTTCTCTTTCTCTCTCTCTCTCGCCTTCTCTTTCTCTCTCGCCTTCTCTTTCTCTCTCTCTCGCCTTCTCTCTCTCTCTCGCCTTCTCTCTCTCTCTCGCCTTCTCTTTCTCTCTCTCGCCTTCTCTTTCTCTCTCTCGCCTTCTCTTTCTCTCTCTCGCCTTCTCTTTCTCTCTCTCGCCTTCTCTTTCTCTCTCTCGCCTTCTCTTTCTCTCTCTCGCCTTCTCTTTCTCTCTCGCCTTCTCTTTCTCTCTCGCCTTCTCTTTCTCTCTCGCCTTCTCTCTTTCTCTCTCGCCTTCTCTCTTTCTCTCTCGCCTTCTCTCTTTCTCTCTCGCCTTCTCTCTTTCTCTCTCGCCTTCTCTCTTTCTCTCTCGCCTTCTCTTTCTCTCGCCTTCTCTTTCTCTCGCCTTCTCTTTCTCTCGCCTTCTCTTTCTCTCGCCTTCTCTTTCTCTCGCCTTCTCTTTCTCTCGCCTTCTCTTTCTCTCTCGCCTTCTCTTTCTCTCGCCTTCTCTCTCTCTCTCTCTCTCGCCTTCTCTTTCTCTCTTTCTCTCTCTCTCTCGCCTTCTCTCTCTCTCTCGCCTTCTCTCTCTCTCTCGCCTTCTCTCTCTCTCTCGCCTTCTCTCTCTCTCGCCTTCTCTCTCTCTCTCGCCTTCTCTCTCTCTCTCGCCTTCTCTCTCTCTCGCCTTCTCCTCTCTCTCGCCTTCTCTCTCTCTCTCGCCTTCTCTCTCTCTCTCTCGCCTTCTCTCTCTCTCTCTCGCCTTCTCTCTCTCCTCTCTCTCGCCTTCTCTCTCTCTCTCTCGCCTTCTCTCTCTCTCTCGCCTTCTCTCTCTCTCTCGCCTTCTCTCTCTCTCTCGCCTTCTCTCTCTCTCTCGCCTTCTCTCTCTCTCTCTCGCCTTCTCTCTCTCTCTCTCGCCTTCTCTCTCTCTCTCTCGCCTTCTCTCTCTCTCTCGCCTTCTCTCTCTCTCTCGCCTTCTCTCTCTCTCTCGCCTTCTCTCTCTCTCTCGCCTTCTCTCTCTCTCTCGCCTTCTCTCTCTCTCTCGCCTTCTCTCTCTCTCTCGCCTTCTCTCTCTCTCTCGCCTTCTCTCTCTCTCTCGCCTTCTCTCTCTCTCTCGCCCTTCTCTCTCTCTCTCGCCTTCTCTCTCTCTCTCGCCTTCTCTCTCTCTCTCGCCTTCTCTCTCTCTCTCGCCTTCTCTCTCTCTCTCGCCTTCTCTCTCTCTCTCGCCTTCTCTCTCTCGCCTTCTCTCTCTCTCTCTCGCCTTCTCTCTCCTCTCTCGCCTTCTCTCTCTCTCTCGCCTTCTCTCTCTCTCTCGCCTTCTCTCTCTCTCTCGCCTTCTCTCTCTCTCTCGCCTTCTCTCTCTCTCTCGCCTTCTCTCTCTCTCTCGCCTTCTCTCTCTCTCTCTCGCCTTCTCTCTCTCTCTCTCGCCTTCTCTCTCTCTCTCTCTCGCCTTCTCTCTCTCTCTCTCGCCTTCTCTCTCTCTCTCTCGCCTTCTCTCTCTCTCTCGCCTTCTCTCTCTCTCGCCTTCTCTCTCTCTCTCTCGCCTTCTCTCTCTCTCTCTCTCTCTCTCGCCTTCTCGCCTTCTCTCTCTCTCTCTCCGCCTTCTCTCTCTCTCTCTCGCCTTCTCTCTCTCTCTCTCGCCTTCTCTCTCTCTCTCGCCTTCTCTTTCTCTCTCGCCTTCTCTTTCTCTCTCGCCTTCTCTTTCTCTCTCGCCTTCTCTCTCTCTCTCTCTCTCTCTCGCCTTCTCTCTCTCTCTCTCTCTCTCGCCTTCTCTCTCTCTCTCTCTCTCTCGCCTTCTCTTTCTCTCTCGCCTTCTCTTTCTCTCTCGCCTTCTCTTTCTCTCTCTCTCTCTCTCGCCTTCTCTTTCTCTCTCTCTCTCTCGCCTTCTCTTTCTCTCTCTCGCCTTCTCTTTCTCTCTCTCGCCTTCTCTCTCTCTCTCTCGCCTTCTCTCTCTCTCTCTCGCCTTCTCTCTCTCTCGCCTTCTCTCTCTCTCTCTCTCGCCTTCTCTCTCTCTCTCTCGCCTTCTCTCTCTCTCTCTCGCCTTCTCTCTCTCTCTCGCCTTCTCTCTCTCTCGCCTTCTCTCTCTCTCTCTCGCCTTCTCTCTCTCTCTCTCTCTCTCTCGCCTTCTCTCTCTCTCTCTCTCGCCTTCTCTCTCTCTCTCTCTCTCTCTCTCTCTCTCTCGCCTTCTCGCCTTCTCTCTCTCTCTCGCCTTCTCTCTCTCTCTCTCGCCTTCTCTTTCTCTCTCTCTCGCCTTCTCTTTCTCTCTCTCTCGCCTTCTCTTTCTCTCTCTCTCGCCTTCTCTTTCTCTCTCTCTCGCCTTCTCTTTCTCTCTCGCCTTCTCTTTCTCTCTCGCCTTCTCTTTCTCTCTCGCCTTCTCTTTCTCTCTCGCCTTCTCTCTCTCTCTCGCCTTCTCTTTCTCTCTCGCCTTCTCTTTCTCTCTTGCCTTCTCTTTCTCTCTCGCCTTCTCTTTCTCTCTCTCTCTCTCTCTCGCCTTCTCTTTCTCTCTTTCTCTCTTTCTCTTTCTCTCTCTCGCCTTCTCTTTCTCTCTCTCTCTCTCGCCTTCTCTTTCTCTCTCTCTCTCTCGCCTTCTCTTTCTCTCTCTCTCTCTCTCGCCTTCTCTTTCTCTCTCTCTCTCTCGCCTTCTCTCTCTCTCTCTCTCTCTCGCCTCTCTCTCTCTCTCTCTCTCGCCTTCTCTTTCTCTCTCTCTCTCTCTCTCTCTCGCCTTCTCTTTCTCTTTCTCTCTCTCTCTCTCTCTCTCCTCTTTCTCTCTCTCGCCTTCTCTTTCTCTCTCTCTCTCTCGCCTTCTCTTTCTCTCTCTCTCTCTCGCCTTCTCTCTCTCTCGCCTTCTCTTTCTCTCTCTCGCCTTCTCTTTCTCTCTCTCGCCTTCTCTTTCTCTCTCTCTCTCTCTCTCGCCTTCTCTTTCTCTTTCTCTCTCTCTCGCCTTCTCTTTCTCTCTCTCTCTCTCTCTCGCCTTCTTTCTTTCTCTCTCTCTCTCTCGCCTTCTCTTTCTTTCTCTCTCTCTCTCGCCTTCTCTCTCTCTCTCTCTCGCCTTCTCTTTCTCTCTCTCTCTCTCTCTCTCTCGCCTTCTCTTTCTCTTTCTCTCTCTCTCTTCCCTCTTTCTCTCTCTCGCCTTCTCTTTCTCTCTCTCTCTCTCTCGCCTTCTCTTTCTCTCTCTCTCTCGCCTTCTCTTTCTCTCTCTCTCTCTCGCCTTCTCTCTCTCGCCTTCTCTTTCTCTCTCTCGCCTTCTCTTTCTCTCTCTCTCTCTCTCTCGCCTTCTCTTTCTCTCTCTCGCCTTCTCTTTCTCTTTCTCTCTCTCTCGCCTTCTCTTTCTCTCTCTCGCCTTCTCTTTCTCTTTCTCTCTCTCTCGCCTTCTCTTTCTCTCTCTCTCTCTCTCTCTCTCGCCTTCTCTTTCTCTCTCTCGCCTTCTCTTTCTCTCTCTCGCCTTCTCTTTCTCTTTCTCTCTCTCTCGCCTTCTCTTTCTCTCTCTCTCTCTCTCTCGCCTTCTCTTTCTCTCTCTCTCTCTCTCGCCTTCTCTTTCTTTCTCTCTCTCTCTCGCCTTCTCTTTCTTTCTCTCTCTCTCTCGCCTTCTCTTTCTTTCTCTCTCTCTCGCCTTCTCTCTCTCTCTCGCCTTCTCTCTCTCTCTCTCTCGCCTTCTCTCTCTCTCTCTCTCTCTCTCTCTCTCGCCTTCTCTTTCTCTCTCTCTCTCTCTCGCCTTCTCTTTCCTTTCTCTCTCTCTCTCGCCTTCTCTTTCTTTCTCTCTCTCTCTCGCCTTCTCTTTCTTTCTCTCTCTCTCTCTCTCTCTCTCGCCTTCTCTCTCTCTCTCTCTCTCTCTCTCTCTCGCCTTCTCTTTCTCTCTCTCTCTCTCGCCTTCTCTTTCTCTTTCTCTCTCTCTCTCTCTCCTCTTTCTCTCTCTCGCCTTCTCTTTCTCTCTCTCTCTCTCTCGCCTTCTCTTTCTCTCTCTCTCTCTCGCCTTCTCTTTCTCTCTCTCTCTCTCTCGCCTTCTCTTTCTCTCTCTCTCTCTCGCCTTCTCTTTCTCTCTCTCTCTCTCGCCTTCTCTTTCTCTCTCTCTCTCTCGCCTTCTCTTTCTCTCTCTCTCTCTCTCGCCTTCTCTCTCTCTCTCTCTCGCCTTCTCTTCTCTCTCTCTCTCTCTCTCTCTCTCGCCTTCTCTCTCTCTCGCCTTCTCTTTCTCTCTCTCGCCTTCTCTTTCTCTCTCTCTCTCTCTCTCGCCTTCTCTTTCTCTCTCTCTCTCTCGCCTTCTCTTTCTCTCGCCTTCTCTTTCTCTCTCGCCTTCTCTTTCTCTCTCGCCTTCTCTTTCTCTCGCCTTCTCTTTCTCTCTCGCCTTCTCTTTCTCTCTCGCCTTCTCTTTCTCTCTCGCCTTCTCTTTCTCTCTCGCCTTCTCTTTCTCTCTCGCCTTCTCTTTCTCTCTCGCCTTCTCTTTCTCTCTCTCTCTCTCGCCTTCTCTTTCTCTCTCTCTCTCTCTCGCGCCTTCTTTCTCTCTCTCGCGCCTTTCTCTCTCTCGCGCCTTCTCTTTCTCTCTCTCTCGCCTTCTCTTTCTCTCTCTCTCTCGCCTTCTCTTTCTCTCTCTCTCGCCTTCTCTCTCGCCTTCTCTCTCCCTTCTCGCATTCAACTGCCTCGGATCATGTGTTAAATATTTATAAGGTGGAAGCACGCACAAGTTGCAGTAACGCGTGCCTTCCCCATTGAGTGAGATCTTATAAGAGGTTTCCCCATGCCCTCTTCTCGTTTCAACTGCGGGTACTGCATGTGTCAACGAGGTATGGGATCCCTTTATGTTAAATTGCATCTCTTACCAAACTTCCAAACACCTCTGGCAAACACTTATAAGGTCCCAGAGGGGAGACCTATTGGCTATGCCAATGCTTTTGCTTTATGTATTTGCCATTGTAATAATGCATTTTGTTTCATTTATAAAGCCATTACATACTGCACAATTAACATACAATACTACTAGCAAAGCTAATATCTTTAGCTTAATAAAAGGTGAAACTTATTGCATTTTTAACGCTTGCCCTTTCATGTTAGGGGTGCCGGTGGGCAGAGGGTAGCAAGCATCTGACTCTCTATGCATCTGCGGGGATAGGTAACTTGATTTCCCGTCACAAACCCCAGTGTGAAAGTTCACTTATTGATAGTTCTTCTATTTCTCTCATAATGCCTCTACTTTGCTATTACTATTTGTCCTGGGCAGCAAGACCTAAGCATACACTCTGGCTCTCCAAAAATAAAGTTGATATTAGGTAATTTCCTCAATGGCCTTCAGTGCATGCCCAAACACTTCTTTGTAGTCCACAATCTAGGCATATTAGATAGAAATTGCACCAGGTCAGTGTACTTTTTGGGGTGCTTTTCTCCAATTAAATCTGTTAATCAGTTTGATATGCTTTGTATTTTACCTCTGAAACTTAAACCACACACAAACTAATTCCTGATTTTTATATCTAGCAGGACATAATCATGGCTTCATTCAACGTCCTGTTTTTCACTTGCGATCATTCTGTGTGTGTTCGAAAAGATGGTGACTTCCTGCTTTTGGACAATCCCGGAAGTTCTTTGTAGATGAAGCTGGTTGGCCAATCACCGAAGAGAGATTTTAAAGCTATGATTCTGTTCCAATCATCTGGTAAGCACAATAAGTAAACCTTTATAATAAGTTTGCAACTGCAGGATAACGGTACAAATTACCAACCTGTTTCAGTAAAACCTACATTTGTGATTAATTAATCCAATAATGGACAGTAAAAATGAACATGCATGTCCCCACATATGCCTTGGATTGCTCTCCAGAGACAAATGTAACACTTATGAAAAGCACTGAAACGTTTAGCTTGTGGCACTACTATAAGGCAGCTATTTTTGGATAAACTATTTTCAGGAGGTTCAAGTTCAGGCTTACAATGTGTACTGTCTATTAAGGAAAACTTACTTACTTGGTTATGGATAGATTGTACATTTTTCCTTTTATTATCAATACCTCTTTAAATTATATATTATGGCTAGAGCATGAAGATATATTGCAAGTGGTCAATGTGTTCTTTTCTGTTTTGAAGTTCATATATTTTTTTCTCTTGCTTTTTTTAGTGAAGAAACAATGTCTAATGATTCAGGATATTTTTCAAGAGATAATTGCAAGCTATTCTGGCACAACAGAGGGTCTAAAACAGGTGTTACTTCAAAGGGCACTGGAGAAAAAGCAGATGTTAATGGACTGTGGCAATCGGGGAAGCGCTGGTAGACATAAGAGGGTGTTACGCGAACTACAAGAGGAAGAAATTGCAGAGAAAAGAGGCAAGGACAAAAAAGCCAAGCAGGGTGGACTGGATTATATAAGAGTTGGTAACCAAGCTCCTGCTGAAAGCACAACTTCTCAGCCTGGTGATGCAAGTTCGCGGAGGAATTTGCAGAAACTTGAAAACCTGGTCCTTTTAGCAGGGATGGCTAGTGTCCTTCATCAAAAATCCACAACTAAAAATGACGCATCAGACCGTGAAAATGAACTTGTCTTGGAGTCCCCGCTTAAATCCAAATATCTAGGACAAAAACACTTTCACCACGTCATCCTAGAGTAATCAACACTCATTCTGAAAATATAATGGGGCCATTCTGATGTAATCAATAGCCATCCTGAAGCTGTCATAGGATCATCCAGGAATAATCCACACTCATCCAGAAATTGGCATGGGATCATTCCAGAGTAATCCACTTCCATCCTGGATCGGTTATAGGATCATCCTGGAATAATTGACAGGCATCCTTAAATTAGCTAGAACCCATCCTGGAGTAATTCTCCCTCATCCTGAAGTTGTCAATTAGTATTAGTGGAGTTGTAAAAGGTAATCACTCCCTGCCAGTAGAATCATCAGAACACCATCCTACTGTAGTTTTTGTGATGAGTCTAGGTTCGTCATCACATTTACATTTTTTGTCCTACAGGCATACTTCAGGATGGCTTGAGATGACTTCCCCAGATAATTGCAGGAATAGCCTGACTGTAATCATCAGATGAGTCCAGAATGACTCCAGGATGATCTTCCTTTTTGACATGGGTTGTGCCAGTTTACTGAACCATGGCGTTTCAAGCCAGGTGGGAAAAGAGAATATGGTTCAAAGAGCATATGGTGCAAGATGTAATTGAGGAAGAACATGGTGTGTGTGTTGGCACCTGCCCATTCACTACCAGGCAGTATAGGGGAAGTCAAAACGAACAGGTTGTAATAAGTCTTTAGAAAACGGAAAGAAAATATTAATTATGTTATAGACAGAGGCACGAGAAATAAAATGACCAGCTGTCTACGACTTACAAGCACTGGGCGTTACAGTCCTTCGTCCGCAGTGGATCGTTTAACTGGTGTCTGTCATTGATCCATATTCTGGACACAGCGGGAACGCAAAATAACCAATCCAACGACAGAACATATTTTGAGGGTAGAAAGCACGCCTAATATGTAAAGGAACTCATGATTGGCGCATTCGGTGGCATCTACACCAATCCTAGTTTGTCACACAGAACCCTGAAACATGATTGGCTTTCCAGTCCGCACAACCCTTCGTCCGGGCACGGCAGCCATCCTTCAATCAAAGAGTGATGCCCAATTCTGGCCGCGTTATGGGGCAGTGTTCGAATTAAGTAACAGTCTTTTCAGTTCCTTTTGGCAGCTGCTCTTGCGTTTGTGGTCCACGCTTGGTGTGAAAGCCATGCGTGATACGTCCGGTCTCTGGCAGGATACAGAGTGGCAGTTTGCCATTTACTGGCAAAGGATATTCCGTTTGTTATGTGGCAATGGCTCAAATGGCACCCTGCTGCCACACTGACGGCTCTTTTTTTTTTTTTTTAGCATGTCTGGCCTTTGCGGTTTTCTATAGCGTGTACATGACTCTTAAGGCCAGAACAACACCGAGTCAGGTTCACCAAACTATTGTGGTTCCAATGACCAGTGCCATGGAGATGAAAGATGAGGCGCGCGTATGCCTTTGCTTACATTACAAGCACGATGGTCCGTGGAAGACAAGGGGGGCTTGGGGGGGGGCAGCTGACCGAAGGGAGGTTTCCCCCCCCCCCTCCCGGGCGGTTTGGGAGGTCAGGTGGGGGGGGGGGGTTTACTGCAGCTTCCGGCAGAACTTTCTAGAATCGGGCTTGTTGGTCCTACCAAATGGAGCCCAAGCATTAACGCTTGCGGCTCCCCCCCCGGCCACCATTTTAGGGGCGATGTTGTATCAGTACAGAGTGGTTCAGTTGGAGAGGGTGAGTGGGCTCAGATGGATCGTGGGAGGATGTGTCTTTTGGGGCTCGAGTTCAAGAGACTGGTATTTTAATTTCCCCTGTCCTTTCTCTGGGGCCCAGCGCGATGGTTTCGAGTAATTTGGCGCAGGTAGCTTCATTTCCTTCGAGGGGAGGTGTGAGTAGAAGGCCTGGGATGGGTGCCAGGTCCTGGGAAGGTCTTGATATTTTTCCTTCTTGGTCGCAGGGTGTTTTGGAAGCTGGTTTGGACAGGAGTAGTACAGGTTTTGGTGGTCTTAATGATGCTAGTCAGTCACGGGAGTTGGTGGTTCAAGGACAGGTGGGGCACGCTGGCCCTAAGCTGGGTCCCGCTTCAACTGTGATGCAGGCTATGCTGGAGGACAGTAGTGGGGATGAGTTGGTGGAGCCTTCTCCTCCTCCCGCAGGGTGAGTTTTTCATCAGCTGATGTGGGGTTGAAGAATGATGGGATTTTGTTATGTTATGTTATGTTATTGGTTTTTATTGTGCGCACAGCTACTCCAGCTAAGGAGCGTCCTGGCGCATTTGACAGGAAATGCATAAAAAACATAACACAGCTAAAAAAAGAAAACCAGGGAGGACCACTCTAAGTACATAACACAGGCTGGGGGTTAGAGACTAAAACAGGAATGTTTTCAATGCTTTTCTAAAAGCCATAAGATCCTCTAAGAGGCGCAATTCCACCGGGAGAGAGTTCCAAGCTGATGCCGCCTTTACACCAAAGGAACGGCCGCCCATACGGCAAAGCCTGTATCTAGGGACTACAACCAGGGCCTGGCCCTGGGAGCGAAGAGTGCGAGTAGGGACATAAAGGGAAAGAAAGCCAGACAAGATTTCAGGGCCTATGCCTCTCAAGATCTTAAAAGCCAGGCAGAGTACCTTGAAAAGAATACGCTTCCTTATTGGAAGCCAGTGTAGGGAGCGAAGAACATTCGCCACCGAGCAGAATTTAGGGAGGCCGACAATCGCCCTGGCTGCGGCGTTTTGTACCCGTTGTAATCGAGTAAGCTCAGCCTTTTGCAGAGTAACTCTTTTAGGGGCTCGTCTGTTTTTGGTGTAGCTGGTAGTCAAGGGTCCGGCACATCAGTCCAGCCTTTTTCTTTACAGGTTAGGGACCGGCGTGGGACTGCAGACTCGGTAGGGCGACAGGCGGCCCATTTTCACCGAGGAGAAGGGAGGGTGGAGCCTGGCGCGGCACATTCCGTACCGTCGGGGGATCCCGGCGCGGTCAGCAGATGCAGGTCCGGCGCGACCTCGCTGGCCCCTACACACCTTGATACAAGGAGGATGGATTGGTCTGCTGAAGAGGCTATTGGGATCAGTCAGAAGTTGAGGGAGTACCGGCGGGTACAGTCGGCTCCCCCTTTAGGTGGTCAAAAACGGCTTGGTAAGGCCCTATCTGTGGTGGAAGAGCCGACAAAGGCTCCCAGGAGTATGTTGGTGTCAAACCCTCCTCAACTGGAGGAATCGTTGAATTTGGATTATGATGAGGACAGCCCCGAGGAAGGGGAGCTGCGTGATACTGTGTTGGGGGGGGGCATTTTCATGCTTCTTGTAGTGTTTTACAGGCACCCGTGGCGGTGCTCCCAAAGAAAGTGGTGATGTCCGGACCAGTTCGAGAGCGCGGCCCCACAGGAAGGGTTCCTCGGATGGTGGACAAAGTGGAACGTCCGACATGGAGGTCGGGGCCAGGGCAAGCCCCCGTTTTAAACCCAGGTGAGATTAGTGAACCACGGGCCAAACCGAAAATGGTGTCTGTGGGGATCGGGGGTAAATCTGTAGAAGAGACTGGGGATAAATTGTACAAGGGTCGGTACATTAAAGATCAAGGAGTGGGCACAGGTGATGTTAAGGGTGCAGCTGGCAAGGATGAGTGCGCCACAAACACCGAGTCTGTAGGGGGCGCAGAGCCCTTACATAGCAGGGAATTGAAAATTAAAAAAATACCCTACATGGGTGTGACAGCCTCTGGGGGCACATTTGATGGTGTCTACCAAGGAGAGAATTTGGAAAGGTGAGTACGTGGAACCTTTGAAGTTACTACATAGGGAGGTGCGTGCTAAGGAGGGCTCGAAAGAGGAGGAATATGAGCTGGCTAAGCGCCCTAACGCACCGCTCACTATTGAGAACTGGACATCAGCATTTTTTATATACGCTAGTGTCTATTGCGAAAAATTTCCTGAGCGCTGCGTGGCTTTATTTAAATACATGGATGTTATCAGGAAAGCGCAGATCACTGGTAGTGGCTTTGCATGGGTGCAATATGATGAGGAATTTAGGGCGCGCATGGCTTGGGATCCTGATGCAAAGTGGGGCGAACTGGACACTGATCTTTGGCAGCACACCATGGGTGTTTCTGTTGGCGGTAAAACCATTTTTACTGCTAGTGGTCTTCCTTTAGTGTATCGGCCCTTTCAAGGTAAGCCAACCAGGGGAGGGGTGGGAAGTTCAGCGGTCATTCAGCCAGGAGGGGGAGCTTGTTGGGATTTCAACAAGGGCCTGTGTTCAAGGGAATACTGCAGGTTTAGGCACAAATGTTCTCAGTGTGGTAGGAAGCACCCATCGGTCAAGTGTTGGGGGCCTCGGCCGGGGCAACAGTGGCCCCAGCAGAGTGCTAGCGCGTCCGGCCCTCCTCAGCAGTCCCAGGCCATTAGAGGAGGGAAGAATACACCAGGAGCTGGGCCCAAAGGCTCGTACTCCGGTTAAGCTTGATAATTTGGCAGACAGTTTACGGTGTTATGAAGATGTGCGAGCTCAACAACTTTTGCTGACAGGTTTTCAAGAAGGTTTTCGTCTGGGTTATTCTGGTCCTCGTTTGCGGCGATGGTCCAAGAATTTGAAATCGGCTGATGAGCTCAAATCAGTGGTGCAGGGTAAACTTGATAAATAAGTGCAAGAGGGTAGAATGGCAGGTCCCTTTGATGATTGGCCTTTGGAGAACTTGATTATTTCACCAATAGGAGTCGTTCCCAAAAAAGAACCAGGGCAGTATCGTTTAATCCAGCATTTATCATGGCCGGAAGGGGCATCTGTTAATGATTTCATTGGCGCAGAGTCAGCTTCAGTGTCCTATTCATCAGTGGATGTGGCAATGTCTTTGGTGGTGAAAGCAGGTCCTTTGGCGCAAATGGCAAAATGTGACATAAAATCAGCATTTAGACTGCTTCCAGTACATCCTGAAGATTGGAGTCTTCTGGGCATCCATTTTCATGGAAAATGGTACGTGGACAAGGCACTGCCACTGGGCTGTTCAATATCCTGTGCTCTTTTAGCACTTTTTTACAGTGGTTTTTATGTACACCAATCTGGTCATGAGCTGGTCACACATTATCTAGACGATTTCTTTTTTGTAGGGCCCCAGGGATCATCTCAGTGTCAGGCAGCTTTGGACAAATTCAAAGAACTCATGGAATATTTGGGAGTCCCACTTGCACCGGAAAAGACAATGGGTCCTTGCGCGACCATGTCTTTTTTGGGCATTGAGCTTGATTCGAGAGCAATGCAGGCTCGTTTGCCACAGGATAAAAAAGTGAAGATGCTGGACCTTATGCAGGCTATGTTGGCAAAACCAAAGGTTACAGTGAAGGAGGTTCAAGTCCTTTTGGGACACTTGAACTTTGCTTGCAGAGTGGTACGAGCGGGTAGGACTTTTTGTAGGCGGCTGGGCAGGGCTCTGTCAGGTCATCATTTGCCTCATCATAGGATACGACTTACTGCTGGGGTGAAAGAGGATTTACGGATGTGGTCCACCTTTCTGCATTCTTTCAATGGAATTCCTTTGGCTCAGGAGCAAGATTGGCTGTGGGAGGTTCAGATATTCTCAGATGCGGCTGGCAGCGATGGTTTTGGCCTGTATTGGCAGGGTAGGTGGTGCGCAGAGAAATGGCCTGAGCAATGGAGGGATGGAGGCAGAAGTATCGCCTTTTTGGAATTGTTTCCGGTGTTGGTGGCTTTGACTTTGTGGGGCCAGGATTTGGCGCACAAAAAGGTTCTGTTTCGTATTGACAATCGAGCTGTAGTGGACATTATCAACAGGCAGTCTGCTAGAGATACCCAGATTTTGAAACTGCTGCGCGTCTTTGTGTTGGGTTCCCTTAAGCTTCAGGGCCTTACACATTCCTGGTGTGGACAATGACATTGCGGATGCTTTGTCTCGTTCACAGTGGGAGAGATTCCATGGGCTTGCCTCGGAGGCGGACAGGACCCCGACTCCCATGCCGGAGCACTTATGGGAGGTCGGCAACACAGGGTCGTACAATTGGTGGTAGGTTTGTTGTCTTTATCTACGCAATCTGCTTATGAGCTGGCTTGGAGGGAGTTCTTAGCGTCGGGGGCTCAAAGACGTGCACCAGGTCCTGGACGTTTGGAAGATGTGGTACAATTTATTCTGTGCTTGACGGACAAAGGGCTATCCAGGGTCACCATTGCTGGGAAGTTAGCGGGCATTTCCTTTATGGGTAAACTCCTTTGGGGTTACGTTCCTTCGGCCGGTGAAGTGGGTAGGAGACTGTTGGAAGGGTGGTCCCGTGAGCAAGGTTCCAGGCAGGCAGTTAGAAACCCTTTGTCCTGGCAGAATTTGGCCATCCCTTTGTTTGTAGAGATGATTTTGAGGTTTGTCTGTTTTCCACCCTCATGGTGTGGATGTTTTTTGGAGCTTTTAGGGTTTCAGAGTTGTTGGGTTCCAGATCTAGTAAAGGTATTGGGTGGGGGGATGTACATTTGTCTGAGAAAGGTGTTCATTTATGGCTTCATCGTTCAAAAACTGATCAAAGGTCCAAGGGTAAGGGGATTTGGTTGGAAGCTTCCTCCCCTTCAAGTACATGTCCTTTATTTTGGGCCAGGAGATGGTGTACTGTTTCTGGTGGGGACCCTGCAGCTGGCGTTTTTGTTCATGCGGATGGAATGCGAGTCTCTGAATACCAATTGCGCATGGTTTTGCGCAAAGCTTTGCGTTATATGGGTTTAGATGACAAAAAGTATGGCACACATTCTTTCAGAATTGGAGCGGCGACTGAGGCGCATAACCGGGGTTGGTCTGGGCATGATATTATGCGCTTGGGGCGTTGGTCCTCTAGGTGTTTTCAGCGCTATGTACGCCTTGAAACGGATGCGGCGCATGCGTCATCCCCTGTGTCTTAAAATCTGATGCTGCTTTTTCATTTCAGGTTCGGTGGCTGGTCCCCGATCGACATCTATGACCATCTGGATTGTGGGCCATTCATTCGTGAAGCGGGCGCAGTGTCATGCACGGGATAGATATTTTGGTTCAATGCTTGGTTTTAATGAGAGTTTTTTTCAATGTGTCCTGGAAGGGTACAGGGGGCATGTGTTGGAAAGATTTGATTCCTGCGCTAAATTCCTGGTTGGGTGGGGGACATTGTCCCGATGTTTTGTTGATCCATCTTGGGGAAAATGATTTGTGCAGGGTGAAGGGAGTGGTTCTGATACGAGCTATGAAGAAAGACGTTTCTCTGTTGAAGCAGCAATGGGCTGGTTGCCATGTGATGTGGACGGAATTGGTTCCTAGGAGATCTTGGAGAGGAGCTCTCAAGCCCAAGGCTATTGACAAGGCGCGGAAAAAGCTTAATTTAGAAGTTTCCAGGTTTTGCAGAGATTTGGGCTTTGGTCGTGTGACTCATTCTGACATTCGTTATGACGCAGTTGAGTTTTTTCGTGATGATGGTGTTCACCTTTCTTGTTTGGGCATGGACTTATATCTTTTGGAGTTGCGGGAAGTCTTGTCCCGCTGTTTGAAGATTCAGGAGTTTTCTGGCTGATTTTACCCTGTGTTGGGCTTGCTTCCTATTTTTGCTTGACATGTTCTTTGGGGGGCAGAAAGGGGGAGGGTACTTTTGTCCTCTCCCCGCTTTCTGGGTGGCGGGATTTAGTTGTGTTTTGTCAGGCTTGGCAATTTTGTGGTTGGTTTTAATTGGTTGTTGCATTTCGGCAGGGGGAATTGGGCAGGATGATGTGTGGGGATGTATACATAGGTTGGGGGATCAAGAGGGGTTTGAGAACAAACGGTGGAGTTTGTTTTATGGTTTGGAGGGTTGATAAATTGAAATGTTTATTGCGGGGGTTTTTGCATTGTTGGATTTGTAATGATGTAATGTTCGGGTGGGGGCGGGGTCAATGAAGTTTTAGGGGTGGGGGTGGGGTGTGGAATTTAAGGTAGTTATTATTTAGTGAGGTTTAGTTTTGTAAGGCATGGCCGAGGTTTTAAAATTGTTAATGTGCACCTGTTTCAATAAAAGCGGCCTTTTTCACACACAAAATCTTGTCTGGTGGTCTGCTCACCCCCCTCACCGCTCCCTCCCAAGGAGGGCTTGGGGGGGGCAGCCGACCGAAGGGAGGTCCCCCCCCCGGGCGGTTTGGGAGGTCAGGTGGGGGGGGGGGTTTACTGCAGCTTCTGGCAGAACTTTCTAGAATTGGGCTTGTTGGTCCTACCAAATGGAACCCAAGCATAAACGCTTGCGGCTCCTCCCCCCGGCCACCATTTTAGGCTTGGTGGCCGGGAGGTAGTGCTGAGAATTCCCCCCCCCTCTCCCCAAAGTTTTTTGTGCCTTTCTTGTTTTTTATAACTCTATAGTTTAGTTTTCTTACTTCATTTAGGAATTTTCTGTTTTTTCCCCTTTTTCTCTTCCTTTTTTCTTCTGGGGCGTCTTTTTGTGTCACAGGTGTACATGGGGTCTTTTTCTTTGTAACTGTCGCTTGGAACAGGTGCTGTGCGGGATTTAGTTGTGTTTTGTCAGGCTTGGCAATTTTGTGGTTGGTTTTAATTGGTTGTTGCATTTCAGCAGGGGGAATTGGGCAGGATGATGTGTGGGGATGTATACATAGGTTGGGGGGACCAAGAGGGGTTTGAGAACAAACGGTGGAGTTTGTTTTATGGTTTGGAGGGTTGATAAATTGAAATGTTTATTGCGGGGTTTTTTGCATTGTTGGATTTGTAATGATGTAATGTTCGGGTGGGGGCGGGGTCAATGAAGTTTTGGGGCTGGGGTGTGGAATTTAAGGTAGTTATTATTTAGTGAGGTTTAGTTTTGTAAGGCATGGCCGAGGTTTTAAAATTGTTAATGTGCACCTGTTTCAATAAAGCGGCCTTTTTCACACACAAAATCTTGTCTGGTGGTCTGCTCGCACCCCTCCCTCCCAACCTAGAATGAATGAAAGCACTCGCCCTAGCTCAAGAATTAAATAAGCAACGTATTTATTAATTTTGCGTAAAGCCAACCAACCGGTGATGGGTGCCCACGTTTGCCATCTCTTGACGCCCTAATAAAAATGGGTGAAAGCAGGGGACAAGTCTTAATATAAATTGGAGGGGGGGGCACGAGTAAAGGGCAGGCAATGTTCATCAGTACCTCTTCATCAGAAGTACTGTTGCAACCATATCGCGCCCTCCTTACAGTCATAGGTGAGGTAAAAACGTAGTAGTGGTCAATACATATGCATGTAAGCATGCAATTTACGGTTCATATTTTCATATAGAAACCACATGCGGGGTAAATTATAATTTTTCTGCTTTTATTGGCAAGAAGAGGCATATTATTTAAGCTCTTTAAAATAAACTAGATAATATCGCAAATTAAAATATGAAACAAACATTTAAGTTATTTTACTAATATGTGACATGCAGATTTTCCATGTATGAAGGAGTTGACCTCATGAAGGAGACAAAATAACATTATAAAAAGGGTTGCTCGTTTCGTTCATTAAAAAGTGCAGTTTTCCAACAAATAAAGTAATCATTCTGCCTTGAATGTTTAATACTTGCTTGCTAAAGGTACGAGACGCGCGATTGCTTTGCATTGCAGCCTTACAAGTATCTGGCACCCCGCCTAAGTCTCCTTTAGAAATGCTAATCACTCGATCTCACTTTGCCTTTTTGAACGAAGACGCCTGGCAATAAATACACGAGCCTTTCGCAGGGTCAGCCAGTAAGCAGTGTGAAATGTCGTGGCCCATTGCTCGGGCACCCATGAAATGACTGGAAGGGGGGGGGGGGCGATTTTTGGGATATCCCCATTGAGATACAAGTAGTGATTTCAAAAATCTGGCATGGATCCGGCCCTCCAGGACCGGTTTGGAGACCCCTTATAACTTGGTGTCAGTGCCCTAGAATATGTTCCACATAGGTTCAGCACGGAACAGTGTGGTTTGCCATTACTAACAGAATGTTTAGCTGAGGCTGGGATTCGAGCCTGCTGCTTCCTAAGTCGGCAATTCTAGCTCCGAGGCCGGTGCCATTTCTCCCCGTACCCATGCCCAGATTTCATTCTGAATGGCACTCTTACATAGGTCGCGTTCTGCATGGCTCCCGCACAGGTCGCATTCTAACTGACACCTCTTACTCTGGGTGCGTTCTGCAAGGCACCCACAGACAGGTATACATTTGTATGGCACCCGTAACAGGTTCTGTTCTGCAGAGCACCTTTACACAAGTCCGAACAGTTGCAGCTATCTATGAGTGCATGGCTCGTACGAAATCGAGCTGGGTTTTTGACAATCCCATTTCAGAGGGAGGCTGCATTGATGAGCTCAAACTCCACCCATGAGTAAAATGTCTCCATAGTACACGCCACATCTGTTACAAAAGTAACTGCTCTTCTTCATCAGGGGTGCTTTGAGATGCAGAGTAACTGCTTCCCTTTAATTGGCATCTATCACAGTAGGTACCACCATGGTGAACGGGTTCAATTGGAATTGGAATCAAAGAATGAGAAAACCCACAGAATGGGGAATAACTTTTTAGAAGTCATGCTTGGCAAGCATGCGCAAATAGGTGCTCTTTTCTCCCCAGTAGGAGGTAATGATTACTATGGACGTCTCCGTAATAATGGTTTATGTGTGTGTGAAAAGTGTAAGAAATGCCCCAAATGCAACTATAAGATCCCAACCCCACGTTGAGCACCAACTGTTCTGTAAACTACGACTTTGGTGTAGTTGTATAAGGTTTGCTTTCCCACCCACGGATGACACAGGCCAACTCAGTTCAATGCACCAGCGCTGAATGTGATAGACTGGTTTTTGTCGCCCCGCAGAACCCCACCAAATACATTGTGGGAGTAGAGTAATTGCTTTTAGGTTACAAACAGTCCCTGCAATGGCAACAGGGGTACCATGGCAAAAGAAACAAACCTACTTTGTCATTACCAATATCATACACTGCACTAAGAAGAACAGACACTTTCATCTGAAAGTATGTATTACAACCAAGGCGATCCTGTTTCTCAGCACATATAAAACAGCTACACAGGATATCATAAAAATTGCAAGAAAGCATATTGTGATGGGAAATAAAATAAACATTTCTACCATATATAAAATGTGATTTAAAACCTTATACTCTAAAACCTACACTAAGAGAGCATGGAAAGTAGAGCAACTTGCAGTTTAGAGTTTCTTAAAGAGAAGAAATGCACTGCATACCTTGTTGATAGCAAGAGCTGTTATTATCAGCAGAGGCTTGAAAGCAGTGTTTCCTGGTAAGGATAAACGTGCTGCGATAGCGGCCTTCCTCCGGGACTTGCTACATCCGCACCAGGCGAGATGTGGCGTCTTCGAAGTGTACCGGCAGTATGTGAGACCGTCTCTGGTAGAATCTTGTGCTATAATCTGGACGAAGGAGCTCTCCTGACAAGTGGCAGTCCTTATCTGCTAAAGGAATTTCTGACATAACTTTAGAAATGTCTGACATAAATTATGTGCAGCAAGGTGTGTGTCCCAGATGTTTCCTTATGAACCTATAAGGTGAAAACACGTCAATTCAGATAACCCGATCTAATCTATATGTCTGTATTGGCTCCTTGTGGCATCAGGTGTTTTATCTGTCATTAGCCAAATTACTTCACACTTTCATGGTTCTTAGAAAGATCAGGGTAGACGACATCAACGTCAATGGCAGACATGACCGTGATTCTGCATAAATGTGAGGAAATGGTGACTCCCTCTGCCTAAAATTAAGAAGATGGCGACCTCCATTACCTGAGATAGTTGGGCCTACTTAAAATGGAATAGGACCTTAAGACTTTATGTCAGTGTTTGATCCCTAGTGTACCTATTTATGGGGGCGAATCTTTATTCAGGATGCACGTTGATGACGCTCTGCAGGCCATAAAGGCGGGCACTGAATCAGCTAGATCCCTAGGAACTCTCCAGTTCCGTAATACCCCTTTTCGTGGCACGCATGGCTGCGGATCTTAATCGTATCATGGAGCATACCAGAGATATCAACCGCAGTTTTATCAGCAGTTCTTTCGACCCGCCTAGCAACAGCATCAACCCAATCCAACACCACCATTAGCATCCTATTCTAAGCAGCAACCAAGTAGGAGACATGCTGTTTAATACAGAGATACTGCCAGGAAGCAGTAACCACCTCAAGGGGCCAGCTACACCCCCATCTCATCTTTCAGTAGGTACCAGAGTTTCCCAAGAACAACATTATTGGAGCCAAATCACGAAGGACAAGTGGGTCCTAGATCTCATTGCGTATCTCCATACCCTGGAGTTCACTCAGTTTCCACCTCAAACTCCACCAACAAAATTCCTCCTATCTCACCGTCCTCTTCTTCGCAAGGAGGTTTTACCTATGTTGTCAAAAGGGGCCATAGAACAGGTTCCCCACACTCAGAAAGGAAAGGGGTTTTACTCCTGTTTTTTCCTAGTGATGAAGAAGTCAGGGGATTGGCACCCCATTCTCAATTTCAGGAAACTCAACAAGTACCTGAAGAAGCAATCTTTCCATATGATTACCCTCCAGAAATGTTTTCACCTTCTCAACCATGGAGATTTTCTAACCAGCTTCGATCTTCAAGATGCCTATTACCATATTCCCATCCACCCCAGGCTTGGCGAATTTCTCAGATTCACAGTAGCCGGCACTCATTACCAGTTCAATGTGCTCTCTTTTGGTCTCTGATCCGCTCCCTGGATATTTACGAAATGTCTTGCCCCAGTGGCAGCCAACTTGCGGAAAAAAGGCCTTCAAGTTTTCCCATACCTCGACAACTGGCTGATAAAGCTCCTTCCTTCCAGCAAGCGTCGAGGGATACTTCCATGTGTCTTCACCTCTTTCAAAGCCTAGGGCTCACAGTCCACTTCCAGAAGTCTTTTCTTTCGCCTTCCACAAGAATAATCTTTCTGGGAGCAACTCTAGACACATTGCTCGACATGGCATTCTTGTCCGTAGACCGCAACAGAAACTCTCCATTCTGGCCCACTCTTTTTCAAAAAGAAAGTGCACTTTAATTCGCTTTATTAAATCTCTGCTCGTCATTATGTCTTCAGCTATTCTCCTTGTGCCTCATGCTCCACTCAAAATGCAACCTTTTCAAGAAGAACTGCATGCACAGTGGCTCCAAGTTGAAGGGCAATTTGACAACATCCAGATCACACCTGTGATGAAAACAGCTCTGGTGGACAAGCTCCTGCAATCTCTCTGCAGGATTAACATCCCCCCCTTTCGGAATACGTCATTACAACAGGTGCTTTTCTAGACGGTTGGGGAGCTCTCTTGCAAGACCTTCAAATTCAGGGCAAAGGGAGTCGAGCAGTCCAGAATGCATATCTACTTCCTCGAACTCCGAGCAATCTCGCTGACTCTTCAAGCTTCCTTGCCGATGTTTCTGGGGTCATCCATGTTAATAAGGACAGACAACACTATGAGTATGCCTTACCTCAACGAACAGGGAGGTACAAGATCCAAGATTCTGTCCGAAGAAGCTCAAACTGTCTGGCAATGGGCCCTACATCTTCAAGTGTCCATAAGGGCATAAACAACTCAGAGGAGTGCACAACTCTTTAGCATACACTTTGAGCAGAACGACCCAAAGCTGTCACAAATGGGAACTGAACCAACTGGTTCTGGAAGCCATATTTCAGTTATGGGGCATGCCCAAACTGGATCTTTTCGCATCTCAAAAGAACAAGAATTTCTGGTTTTACACCAGTAGATACCCTCAAAAGGTGTCCTGGGGAAGTTCCTTTTCAATGCAATGGTCTGGGATTTATACCTACACTTTTCCTCTAATCCCCCTTATTCCCAGGCTTCTCCAGAAAATAAAAAGGGAACCATGCCTTTTAATACTCATTGCTCCACAATAGCCCAGACAACATTGGTTTACAGAGATCCTCGTGTTTTTGGAGGACAACCACATTCAATTCAAGCCCCAAGTATACTTCTTGATGAGAAACCAGCAGGTCCTTCCAGGGGTGTGGAATTTAACAAAATATCTTCTTGTCTGTGGGGCAGGTTGCTTCATAAATGTACTTGTCCTGTAACAATATTCACTTGTCCCTTTTGTGCCATGTATTGCGAAGGCAAATTGTGGCGGCAATTACATTATGTAAGAGTCCTGAAATAGCCTCTCTGATTATGCCAGTGCCCCTTCCTTAGTAGGGTTTGAAAACTAGCAATTTTCTTTTGTTGCCACGTTTCCACAGATCTATATACTGGGCAACGGTAAGCAACAGTTCCAGGATTTGGCATGCCCTTTTGAGTCTGTGAAACCTACTAACTTGCATGTTTTAAGGGTTTTCACCAACTCTTCTATAACCTTTTTCCATACTGAGAAAGGTTGGAAATGTACTTCTGATAATGGCAGACATAAAACGTCTTCAAGGGTTGGGAAAAAAGTGGTTGGAGGGAAAGTGAACTTCCAACCACTCAGATTCTCACAAGAGCAAATCTACACCTGCATATTTGGTCATGCTAAAATGAAGTTCACAAATATTTTCTAGTACTATTTCTTGTCCTACTACTGTAAAGTCTTGTGAATTCACAAAACTGTATATTTGCACTTAATTCAAGGACATGGGTGCACTTTTGAGACTTTATTTAATAATTGGGCCCCTAATTAGGTCTGACATTAACCATGACCTTTTGTGTTTTTTTTAATTCTGTCTCTCTCCCTCTGTCTATTGGCTAGCATCATTGTGAGTAACAGCGTATTCTGTTCTTTCACCGGGAGCATGTCGACACAGTCCGTGCCAGGA
This sequence comes from Lissotriton helveticus, assembly GCF_964261635.1. NCBI lineage: Eukaryota > Metazoa > Chordata > Amphibia > Caudata > Salamandridae > Lissotriton > Lissotriton helveticus. The sequence goes on along the minus strand of NC_136065.1, from coordinate 1,374,092,253 downwards.
ACTACTGTGGCAATGTATGCTTTTTGAGACCAAATCTATTTTTGCTTTTGCTAATGTTTGTTATAATGGCAAGGGTCCGGCAGCTCCCACACCAATAAGCTTTTACAAAACCAATGTCCAAACAAGTCACGCTTTGACAAAACTAAAAGGCTATCCAACAATTTCAGACCTACTCGCTTTACTAATACTTGTTTATTTTTAGGTTTCCCATAATCTTATTAAAACTGGTTACACTGATTTTCCATTATGAGTGCTTTGGGAAATACTAGCATTCATTAACACATTTAACAGAATGATGCTGCAGAGAAATGGTACCTAAAATTTTACAGTATTTTCGCAAAATGTTTTTGCATTTTTTTTCTGAACATTTTAATTTGAAAGCAAAAAATCATCTCTTGCTTTCAAGCTTCTGCAAATATTTGCATCTAATTAGAGAGCATTCTGGGAGCATTATACATAGCCTCATACTGCTAAACATTGAAAACGTGTGTACACATTTTAATACTGGAACCACTGTAAGTAGCGCAGTCTGAGCTTACAACATTTACTCAGAGCGCTCACCCTAATAATAAAGGCTTTGCCTTAATGAACCATAAAAACAAGTTTGAACAGCATTAACACATGGACACAAATATTACCACAACTGCAGGCAATGCCTTTCTCTGATCCATAATGTGATACTATAAACTGGCAGCCAAAAGGTTTGTGCTGTAGGGATTTGGGCCTACTAGTCCCAAGGACAAAATACACAAGAAAACTTGTTGCCCTTGACCCCAAACAGTATGTCCCGGGCGTCGGGCTATAGGAATTCCACATTCCTGTCCTTCATACAGACCTGATTTCCCTGCTTTTATCAGCCTTGCTCCTGAGCACCATGAGCTTCAGCACCAAGCCATTCCAGAGGATTTCAAGAGTATTGTTGCAAATGACAAAGCTGATTGTGCCATCAAAACATATTGCCTCAAATGGTAACAATTTTGTCTTAGGTGTGAGAAATCTAAAGTACATCCTTGTACATCGCCTCCAGAACAAGTGTTGCCATATTTGCTATCTCTAGCCAAATGCAGTCTAGCGCACTCCTCTCTTAAAGTGCCATCTAGCTGCTATTTCCAGGTACAGGCAAACTTTGGCGTCTCCTTCCTTGTGGTCTCATAGATTAATCATCCAGTTTGTTAAATGACTCTTCAGAGTATATCCTCCAATAAAGTCACCTTCACCTGCATGGCAGCTTAACACTGTACTATCACAACAGATGAAAAATGCATTTAAGGCTATGCGTAGGGCTGAACCCCAGTTCCTTACATGGAAAGTGGCATTGCTACTGCCTTTCTTCTGTCAGAAGATTATGTGAACTCCATGCTTTCACTCTTAACAAACTTTTCTTACAATTCAAAGACCCCATGGTAATTCTTCGGACTAATCCCAAGTTCATACTAAGGTTCCCACCAATTTTCGTCTCAGTCAACTGGTTATGCCTCGAGCCTTTCTTTCTCAATCCACACCAATGGAAACAAGTCTTCATACTCTTGATGTCCAGAGATGTTTACATTTTAACTTGCATCGCACAACGCGTATTCGTACCACATATTAGGTTTGTGGCCTAAGGCAACAATAACCAAGGTGGACCATTGTCCAAGCCCAACATAGCAAGATGGATTTCAACAGCCATTCAGTTTTGTCATTCTAAGGTAGGCAGGCCTTTAAGTCCAAAGACTAAAAGGCACTCTACTACGCAAGCAGTTTCCACAACGGAGGCTTTATTTGCTGTGCTGCCAATCAAAAGTATATGCTGTGCTGCAACCTGGAACAGCAGGCACACTTTCACCCAGCTCTAATGTCTGCACTCAGCACAGAGCACTGATAGAGCTATTGGTCAAGCGGTACTTCAGCATATTTTCCAATAAGGTTAGCCTGTTAACATACAATGTATCATGTTGTACCTACTAACCACTGTCATAATCATGTGTTCTTTTCTTGCTAATGTATTGCACTGCTAACTATTCAGATTCAAGCATGTGAATCTATGAAAGATACCCCACTGCTGGAGAAACAGCTTGTTACTTATCTGTAACTCCTGTTCTCCAGTATTGGTATCTTTCATAGATTCACATGCGACCCGCACTCTTCCCCTTGGAGGCTCTCCTTCTTAGCCAGTGAGGACTATTTCACCAGTGCTTGGAAAACTCTGGGAGAAGATGCCTCTGATGGGAATGTTCTAAAGGTGCTGTTACCTTATTGGTCATTGTTCAACTTTTGTCCTTTTTTAAAAAGGACTTAGGCTACTAAGATGAATCTTTCATTCCCTTTGCATCATATTGTACTGATACATACTGCTTTACTATGATACCGTGGCACTCCCACTTAGACAGGAAATGATTCTATCATGTTATTGGAAGCTGGCTCTGTATATACTATACCAAAGTAAGGTATAGTGTGCGCAGAATCCAGTGTATCCCCAGAGGTATAGTCGAGGCTAAAGTTGATAATACCTTACTCTCTTTTGTGGTAGTGTGGTTGAGCAGTCAGGCTTATCAGGAGGGTAGTGTTAAGCATTTGGTGTACATACTCGGCAAGAAATTATGCCACACACTGAATGAGTGAATGAAGGATTTTTAAAGCGCATGGCTGCCTTAGGCTTCCCAATGCTGTACAATCAGATACTGACGTTATGCAGGTTGCATAAACAGCCATGTTTTAATTTTTTTGCGGAATTGTAACTCCCCCTCTATTAGCTTAAGTTCTAGTGGAAGGGAGTTCCAAAGTTTAGGAGCCAGACGGTAGAAGGATCTTCCTCCCCATTTTTCCCTACAGACCCTGGTTTGAACTAGCCTCTCCTCAGCGCTGGAGCGCAGCTGTCTCTTTTGGATGTAGAACGAGATCAGATTTCTTATTTTTTTAGGGCCTTTCCTATGTCGTACTCTATGGACTATAACCAAGGTTTTAAACTTTATCCGGCCTCTACCGGGAGCCAGTGAAGTTTCCTCAGGTGCTTTTTTGCTGATTCCCGTACCGGGATGTTACACAGCAGTCTTGCAGCTGCGTTTTGGGCTATCTGCAGCTTCTGGATGACATATTTTGGTGCCCCTAGGAAGAATGAATTTCCGTAATCCAGTCGCAAGGTGACCAGCGAGTGGATCACAGTCTTCCTTAGTTGAGTGGGTATTCTGTCTAGAATTTTTCAAAGGCTTCTAAGAAGTCCAAAGCAAATTGCCGTGACTTTATTGGCTTGTGAAGTCATGAAAAGATTAGTTTCTACCCGGAAGCCCCAAGTTTTTCACTGTGTCTGCTGGGGTGGGTGGTTTACCCAAACAGGCTGGCCAGTTTATTAATGGTCTAGGTATTGCCTTATTTCCGATGAGTAGCAACTCCGTTTTTTTCCCATTTAACTTTAGACCGCTTGCCGTCATCCATTCCTTTAATCAAACATGAAAACAGTCTTTCACCATCCCTACTATTTTCTGGATCCAGGGAGATGACCAGCTGCGTATCGTCAGCATATGAGGTCATGGAGATATTGAATTCCTGTCCAATTTTGGCAAGTGGCTCCACATAAACATTAAAAAGTGTTGGACTCAAGGTTGAGCCCTGAGGAACTACAGACTTAAGTGACATCATTTTGGAGCAGATATTATTTTCCTGTACCTGGAATGAGCGTCCGTCCAGGAATGAGGTTAGCCACTTAAGTGCCACTACCTTTATTCCCTTGTCTGAAAGTCTTCTACACAAAATACGGTGATTCACCGTATCGAAGGCTGCGCTCAAATCGAGTAGGAACAGTGCTGCAGGTTTTCCCGTATCTAATGACTGTTTTAACTCTTCCACCACTACCAACAGAGCAGATTTGGTGCTATGTTGTGGCCTGAACACCATCTGTGAGTGGTGGAGACAGTGATTGGTGTCCAGGAATTCTGTCAAGCTCTTATTGACATGTTTTTCCAGTATCTTGCCAGCATATGGCAGTAAGGAGATAGGGTGGTCAATTTCTGGTAGTGAGTGGTCCGCATTAGCTTTTTTTAGTAAGGGTTTTATCACAGCATGTTTCCACGCCATTGGAACTATACCAGTATCTAGAGATTGATTCATAATCTTTCTAAGAGTGGGTACCACAATCGGTGCTACTGTTTTGAGGATATGGGGGGCTGCTGAGTCCAAAGGTGAGCTTGACTTCACTATGTCTAGTAGGGATTCAATGTCCTTTTGTTCCATATTTGGAAAGTTAGTAACCAAGTTACCAAGACTGAATCCAGACCAATTGTTTGTATACAAAGTTTGTTTTGCTTTATTTCTAGAACAAAGGTTTGCTTAGTAGCAGGTGTTATATTTTAGACAATGGTACTTTTCAAAATGCAGTTAGCACTGGTTTTGGAGGAACATTCAGATGACTTTTCAGTTGAGAAAATGGTTTGCAAGTGATTGAAAAACACTTGAAATTATCTTTAGATTACTTTCAGATTACTTTGTAATTACTTTTCTAGTTTGGCATGAAACAAACTGAATACACAGTCTAAGCCACACAGGACATTAGGAAACAGGTTAACTCTTTTCACAGTGCTAAGTTACTTTTGTTTGCAGGACAAGACAGCTCATCTTTTAGAGAAAAACCCACAATAAAATGCTATGGAGAAAATGAATTAAGCAATTGCAGGTCAGTAAAACGTTTTTTTTAAGGGTAGAACTAAGGTTCTCCAGAGTTCAGGTTGGCACTCAAAATGCACCACCAGCGGCACTAGGGCGGCTGGGTGCAGGGAGCCAATGTTATCCAATGGGGCTACAGGGCACCACAATTGGGGGCTGCTCATGGGCAGGCCACCCCATTTTCAGAGCCAAGCTCCTAGGGTTAAGGTCAGGGCAAAGAGGGTCCCAGGTTAGCACCAAGCCCACACCACCAGCGGCGAAGGGGCGGCTGGGTGAGGGTGCTTAGGAGGTGTTGGGAGCCCAATGCAATTCTATGAGGGTTGCCGGTTTTAGATTTTGGCTGCAGGCCCCGTCCATGAAGTCTTCTGGAAGGAACCAACAACTGGGCAAGTGAGTTGGAGGGCTTGGGGAAATAAGTGCACATAAGGTCATCTTCTCCAGGGCGTGGGGTGGCCGGATGCAGGGGTGCCTTTTGAGGTCAGGTTTCATCCTACTGGGCCACTCACGGCGGGGGGGGATGGGGGCTCTAACGGTGGACCTCGCTGGGAATGGTGGGCCACACTTGGACTCTGGCTGTAGGTGACTTGTGCAGTGCTGGATCCTGGTGTCAAGTTTATTTCTCCTCAGCAGGCTCAGACTTTCTTTGGAGTTTCTTTTGAACAGAGCTGCTGTTTGCAGGAGATCCGGTCTTTGTTAAAGACAGTCAGTTCTCCTAGGAGTTTTGGAGGTTGCTGGCGACAGGACAAGCCGACTTTTGGCACAAGATCTCAAACTGCAAACTGGCCCTTAGGGCTGGGGTCAAGTTGGGTCTTCTCTACAGTCTCCTCTGCTGTGCAACTTCTTCCGCCCTTCTTCTTCGTAGATTGCATGCAGTAATCTACCATCCTGGGTTCAGGGATGCCCCTTAAATACTATATTTAGGGGTGTTTTAGGGGTCTCAAGGTAGTAGCCAATGGGCTACTGTAGGAAAGTGGCTCTATATATACTGGACCAAAGTAAGGTACAGTGTGTATAGAGTCCCCAGAGGTTTGGCAGAGGCTAAAGTTGGATATAACCTTACTCTCTAAAGTGGCAGCTTGGTCGAGCAGTAAGACAATATCAGAGGACCGTGTAAACGGACGGAAACTGCTCTCATCAAAGCAGCGGATGATATCAGACTCATCCGGGACCAAGGAGGGACAGCTTTGCTGGTACTCTTAGACCTCTCGGCAGCATTCGACACGGTTGACCACAAGACCTTGGTCGACCGTGTCGAAAAAATGGGTATCCAGTCCACTGCGAAAAACCTGCTTGCCTCCTTCTTGGCTAATAGAACTCAGGCGGTCACTCTGGGACCATTCCAATCTGCCAATTTGTCGTTACCGTGTGGGGTTCCTCAAGGCTCATCCCTTAGTCCGACACTATTTAACATCTATGTGTCGGACCTTGCTAGTGTCATCAAAGCACATGGGATGAGCCTAACCTCATACGCAGATGACACGCAGTTGGTGTTAGCCATTAAGGGTGATGGACAGGAGGTGGCAGAACGGTTCCAAAGAGGCATGACCGCTATCGGTGAGTGGATGGCAGGAAACTGCCTGAAGCTTAATTCCGAGAAAACGGAGGTGGTCATTTTTTAGCAATCTCTTGCCATCCTGGCCGACAACTTCGTGGCCATCAGCATTTGGCACCCCACCCTGTCCTACCCCCAAGGTGAGAAATCTGGGAGTTACCTTTGACGACCAGCTTAACTTTATGGCACATGCCAATAAGGTAGCGTCCACGGCCCATTTTAAACTCAGAATGATAAAGAAAATCCTGCCTTTTTTACCTGACACGGCCGCCAAGACCCTGGTCACGTCATTGGTTTTAACCTCACTAGATTACTGTAACGGACTCCTTCTGAATGCACAATCTAGAGTCACAAAAAAGCTGCAGACGGTACAGAATGCGGCCGCACGCCTGCTGTCCAAAAAACCTAAATTCGCACCCATCTCGGATACTCTGAGGAACTACCACTGGCTATCTATCCAAAACAGGATAAAGTTTAAATCAATGTGTACAGTCTATAAGGTAATGCAGGATCAGGGGCTTCGTTTCCTTAAAGATCATCTAATACCTTACAATCCACCCAGAAAGCTCCGATCCTCATCACTTAACCAATTAGTGGTCCCACGTAGCAGAACAGTCACAATGGGTGACCGCCGCTTTCTAGTTGCGGCCCCCAAAATCTGGAATACCCTACCACACCACGTCAAATCCTGCCCTTCACTCCTACAGTTTGGAAAAAGTCTGAAGACGTGGTTATTCAACCAATAATACAGTATACCAACCCTCGTAACTCACCTCTAAGGAGAGACATTACTGCAGTCTAGCGCCGAGACACCCAAGGGTAATCGTTCGCGCTCTATAAATGTCAGTAAATAAATAAATAAATAAATAAAGCATTTGTTGTACACAGTCAGCAAATGGTCTCACACACTCAAGAACTGAACTCTAGGCCAATTGTTTTGTATCTAAAGATATAGTTGTTTTATTTTAAAACCAACAACGTATCAGAATATACTTTCTCAGGATGAGTTACTTTAGTTAAATACTTTTCAAATAGGCAATAGACTTTTTGAATGCAATAGTTAAAGTTTGTTGCAATAGGCAACACAATTTCAAACACAATGCAACATTGCGCTCAATTGGAATTTCTAGTTAAATGCAATTAGTTACTTTGTAGATTACTTTTCTAACCACAGGACTGGATCCTAGATTCAGTCCCCGGACATGAGCTCTAAACAGTTAAGTAAAAGCGTTTTGGTTACAGTAATGAAATGAAATGAAAACAATATTTAATAAAGCGCACTGCTGCCGAGCGGCTTCCTGGCGCTGGGGGACCTGGAACAGAACTCACAGAAGGGGACACAAGGGAACCTAAGAAGGGAAAGCCAAAGAAAAAAGAAAAGTTTTTAAGGCTTTACGGAAATGGCTGAGAATAGGAATGGAACGGAGATGAAGTGGGAGACTATTCCAGAACTGGGGAGCCAAGACGGAGAGATGAGTGCCCCCGGATCTGGATTTGCGAAAGCGGGGAATGTGAAGAAGGGAAAGAGAGGAAGACCGGAGAGTGCGACTGGGAACATAGGGAGAAATGAGGGAAGTGATATAGACAGGGGCAGAGCGAGAGTGGGCACGAAAGGCGAAGCAAGCTAGTTTGAAAAGGGATCTAAAGCGGATGGGGAGCCAGTGAAGGGATTTCAAAGCCGGGGTAATGTGAGAGGATTTGGGGAGGGAGAGAATTAGACGGGCAGCTTGGTTTTGGATGGCCTGTAAATGTCGGGATTCGTGGGAAGGGATGCCCACGTACAGGCCATTGCCATAGTCGAGGCGAGAGATGACTAAAGCCAAGACTATGGTTTTCAGCGCGTCGATGGTGAAAAAGCGAGAAATTTTCCGGATAAGACGGAGGGAAAGAAAACATGCAGACACAACAGAGCTGATCTGGCTGTGCATAGTTAAGTCAGAGCTGACTTTAATGCCAAGGGTACGGACAGAGGAAGAGGGCGTGGGGGGGGGGCCAAAAGAAGGGGGCCAATGTGCAGGAGACCAAGGGTTGGAAGGGCCACCCGTGAGGACAAGTTCCGTCTTATCGGGATTGAGCTTAAGATGGTTAGCGCTCATCCACTCAGAGATAAAAATAAGGGTGGAACTGAACTTGGGGATAGAATCGGGAGAAGAAGACAGATCAAAGACAAGCTGAAGGTCATCTGCATAATTATATACAGAGACCCCCAGTTTGAGAAGAAAAGAAACAAGGGGACAGATGTACAGATTAAAGAGAAGAGGGGAAAGAGAAGAGCCCTGAGGAACACCACAGGTGACCGGACAGGAGGGGGCAGAGAAACCAGAGAGATGAACGGCCTGATGCCTATCCTGAAGAAAGGATGCTAGCCAGGAGAAGGCCGCGCCCCGAATGCCCGCTGCGCAGGCACGGTCGAGAAGAATGGAATGGTCGACCGTGTCAAACGCAGCGGACAAATCGAGAAGCACCAGGGCTTGGTTGTAGTAGTGATTTTTAAGGAATATTATTGTATTTTAAAAGTTGACACTTTTTCAGTTGAAATTACCAATGTTATCCTATGGAAGGAAATTCAATTTGCAGGTAAAGTATGTTCACGTTACTTTTGTAATCCAGTGCTGGACTCCTAGGTTCAGCAATGGGACCTCTATCTAAAACAGGCAAGTAATTACGTTTTTATTGTTGGCACGATTTTTAGAGAATATTTGTAAGTTTTCAAAATCGACACTAGAAACTTTTTCAGCAAAAAGCAGGCAATGATATCCGATGGAAGGAAATTCAAATTACTTGTAAGTACGGTTAGAATTACTTTTCAGGGTCAGTACTGGGCTCAAAGATGCAGCACTTAGGACTCTCCTGATAACAGGTGTGTAATTCGGATTCGTAGTTCGGCTGATTTTAGATGAATATTTTAAAGTTCCAAAACTCCACACTTTGAAGAATTTCCAAGTGAAACCAGTCAATGTTAGCCTATGGAAGAAAAGTGAGTTATCGGCTTTTAGATAAGTACTCGACTGGCAGAGTTAAGGTTCTGGGTATAGACTCAGGGGTCTCCCAGGGTCAGGTAGGTACAGTTGGTACACACTCAGCGGCACAGGGGCGGCCGGGTGCAGAGGTAGTTAGGCCCAGTGTTATCCAATGAGAGGCAGGGGGCCTTCGGTTGGTGGCTGCTGGCTAGCAGGTCATGCGGCTGTGGGAGCTGGGCTCCTGGTCACTTTCTCAGGGCAGATGGGGAAGTAGGATAGGACAAAGGTTGCACTGCCAGGGGCACTCGGGCGCCTGGGTGCAGGGTGCTTTTGAGCCGTCTGGCGCTCAGTGTTATTCAATAGAGATCTTGAAAAGAGAACAAAGGCTGCAGGCTTCGGGTCGGAGGATCTTCTGGAGTTACCAACACTTCGAGGAGTAAGTTGGGATCTTGGAGGATAGGTAGGCACCCCTGAGTTTGGCACAGGAGGTCGGGGCGTCTTTGGACGTCGGGAAATCTTACCCTCTGCTGGTCGCTGTTGGAGGGGTCCCTGGTACTGAGTCTGCAGCCGTCGTCTGGGCCGTCGAGGAGGGTCCTTGGGCACTGGATTCCAGGTCAGAATCTCCGGGGGGACGTCTCAGGGTCTTTGTCCATTCGGGCACAGGTCGGGCTCGGCGGGTGCAGAGTGGACTGGATTCGCGGTTCCTGGTTGGCACCAGGGGTATTGCTGTTTAAGCAGAACCACTGCTTGTGGGAGTCCCAGTCTCTAAGAGGACCAAGACAGGCAGTTCCTCCGGGGTTCTCGAGGTTGCTGTCCACAGGAGATGCCAGGATTTAGCAGGAGCAGGTTCAGGCCTGTAGGGCTGGGGCCAAGTCCGTTTGTGTTGTTCTCTTGTAAGCAGCTGCACAGCAGATCTTCTTCTTCTTGGTCTTCTTTCTTGTTTCAAAATCGGCATCTGAGGAAGGAAGGTTCAGAGTGCCCCTAAATACTAAATTTAGGGACAGGTAGGGAAGGGCAGGGACCAATGGGTCCCTGTCCTGGGGTGAGTACACCCCCCTATCCTGCTCCTCTCCTGTGGGAGGAGGGCAGGAACCTATCTCTGATTGGGCAGGGCTCCCCATCCTCAAGATGGCCGGAGCCCGGAGTTGTGCTTCACCTTGCCTCTCCCACCTGAGGGGTGGAGTTGGCACAGGCTGGCACACTCCCTTTCCTCACATAGGGTTTCCCGCCAGTCTTCCCACCAGAGTGGGGGTCAGAACTTGAGGTGGCCAGTTGCTGAGTGCAGCAAGTGGTCTGGAGAAGCTCACAAAGGCAGCATGCCTTTGAAGCTTCCCCCTGCCCATCCTGGGGGAGGAGACCTAGCACCTCGCCCAGGATGTGCATTGTTGCAGGCCCAGGAGAGCTGGGGGATCTCCACCCAGGGGTCCAGCAACATGTCTGCCGTGTGGCAGCTTAGGCAGCCTCTCAGACAAGACTTGGATTGTAGGTTAGGTTTCAGGGGGCATCTCTAAGTTGCCCTCTGTAGTGCATTTTACATTAAATCCCACACTGGCATCAGTGTGGGTTTAATGCGCTGAGAAGTTTGATATCAAACTTGTCAGTCTTCGGTGTAGCCATTATGGTGCTGTGTAGTTCGTAATGTCAATCTCCCAGCACCATATACTCTTAATGGCATCACTGCACTTACAGGGCCCAGGAATGGCCCTGGGTACTGTAGGGGCACAGGGCCCATGCACCTGTGCCCACACCACTGGCATAGGGCACCCAGCTAGAGGAGTGACTGATGTATGCCAGTACAGTGGGTTTGTGGGCATGGCTCACAGGGATGTGTGCCATGTCGACTCTTTGTTTAGTTCTGTACCAGGACACTCAGCCTGCAAAGGCAGAGTGTGTGTGGCTGGGTACAGAGCCCCTAAGGGTGGCACAATAAGTGCTGCAGCCCTTAGGGGTCTTCTCTGGTCACAATGCCCTGTGTACCTAAGGTACCATTTACCAGGGGCTGACATGTGGCCAGAGATGCCAATTGGGTTTTAGTGTCAACACAGTTTTTAGGGAAGGAACACAGGCCCTGGGCACCTGATTGGCAAGAGCCCAGGGCACACTCAGTCAAAGCACATCAGCAATTAAGCAAAAAGTGGGGGCATACCATGCAAGAAAGATGGCACTCTCTCACAGCTACTTACCTTAGGGTGACTACACCCTTGGTGTGCTCACCCCATGTGGGGGAGTGACCACACTCCCTAACCCTGTTGGGGGATGCCCTCCATCAGTAAGATGGCGGGCACTGAGGAGTGGGCTTCAACTCACCTCCCCCATCTGAGGGGTGGGGTTGGCGGTGGGGTCACACCTCCTGGGCTTGCTAAGTTTTCCAGCCTATCTCCTCGCCAAAATTGGGGAGGGGATGCAAAGGGGGCCTCCCCTACTAAAGGTAGGGGAGTGGGGGGGAGGGTTGGGGGGGCAGGGGAGGTCCCAGTCCAAAGGCGGCAGGGCCTTTGAATCTACTCAGCCCTTCCTGGTCTGTGGGAGGTGTTAGGACCTCCTACCTGGAAAGGCTTTGTTTCTGGACCCAGAGAGCAAGGGCTCTCGCCTCAAGGATCCAGAAACCTGTCTCGTGGTGGCAGTCTGGTGTTTACCAGTCAGGAAACCCACCAGAGGCTGGTTTGGTTTAGGGGTCTTCTCTAGAAAGGACCCATGAGTGCAAGGGTTAACAAATCTCACACTGGAATCAGTGCAGGTTTATTATCCTGAGATGTTTGATAACAAAACCATTATGCTTCTGTGAAACCAGTAATAACAAGTTGCTAGACCATATACTCTTATGTAGCTTTACTGCATTTATAATATCTAAGAATGGTCTTAGATATTGTCAGTCAGTCAAAATACTTTATTCGATAAATCAATATCATAAAAAGACAATAGTACTATACAAAATTTACATATATTATAATACATGGATTATACAAGGTAAAATCACAATCAATTATACACCGTAAAAATATGACCAACATTTTTTAAAGTTCTCTTTTTAAAAATGCATTTAAAAATACTTTAAGATGAGGTCATGCTAAAAACAGATACAAAACATCATACATTATAGAAACCCACATTTCATTTTTATCCTGTAAACATTTCCATTGTGTAGACATGATACTCGATTTCATCTCACTATAACTCAACTTAGGAGTTATTAATCAACTTCCTATTCTTAATCCTAGCAGCCCCCACTAAAAAACTGGCAACATGAAAGATGATCCTAGGGGTCTGCAGTAATTGTAGAAACAACAGTGCTGGTTTAACTTGAATAAACCCAGCCTCCTTTAGAATAGGGATCAAGAATTTCACCCTTAATGCCGTGTGGTGACCACAGAACATCAAAAAGTGCATTGTGTTCGGAGTGGAAAAACTATCGCACGAACACGGCATTGCATTTGCGGGGGTACTCCAAATTGGAAAATGTCCAAGGTTCAAGTGAATCAAGTTGAACCTGAATCGAGTTAAGAGAAACCGATGATATTGTCGATTCACAGTGGTTAAATACATTTCAGGTCCTTCTTTGGTACTCATAATAATGTTAGCCCTCACAGTAGGTTTTTTTAATTCCGTTTGTTCTCTCTCCAGACTTAGCAATTCACCCATTGCTCCCTTAATAATTGCAATGTCCTTAGATGTTATCGACTCTGGAGAGGAAAAAAGCTCTGGTCTCCCTAACTTAGCAAAACTGTCTTTAATGTATGCTAGCCACTGAATTTTATTATATCTATCTAGCTGTAAGCAGTCTTTCAAAATGATGTGGTTAAGGGGAATTTCCTGATTCAACCAGATCTTCATCCATGCTAGTAGAGGGGCCATTTTTATCATATCTGAAATAAAACCTACTCCAAGTTCAGTGTGAATTGTATATGACGGGGTAGACTGTGGCACAGAGAGAACAGTTCTCAAAAATTTGTTCTCTGTAATCTGTAAACAATCCGGGGAGCAATATCCCCAGATTGAACTACCGTAGGTAGCCACTGCAAGGCATTTTGCTTTGTAAATTTTCATTAGTGTTACTATTGGCCTAGCCCCCAGTTTTTTCGAGAAACCCTGAAGAGCAGAAGAGGTTGTTGCAAGGGAAATATTTCTATTTTTTAACTGTGGACCCCAGTTCCCTTTCTCATCAAAAGTAATCCCCAAATATGGGAAGGTGGGTACTCTACAAAGTTCTTCTTTGCCACAGGTAAAAGTTTTTAGGTTCTTCTTCTTAAAACTCCTACCCAATATCATAATTTGGGACTTCTTAACGTTTATCTTAAGGTCCAAAGAACCCATGAAGTTTTCAAATACATCCTGAAGACGTTGTAGACCAACCCCAGTCCGCGAGAGCAAGACGGCATCATCCGCGTGTAGGAGAACTGGAATTCCAAGTTCTCCTACACGAGGAATGTCAAGGGATGCCACTTTTAGCGCGGGCTCCAGGGCGTTTATGTAAATGGTAAATAAAAGGGGAGCCAGGATGCACCCCTGCCTGACACCCCTTTCTGAGTTAAAGTGACTGGAACAACGGCCCTCCGTGGTGACCCTGACAGAAGCTAGTAGCCCTGAAAGTAAATCTGCCAGAAGATTAACTAAAGCTCTATCAAGACCCTTATCGAGTAAAATTTGCCACAACTTTGACCGATTAACAAGGTCAAAGGCTGACGAGAGGTCCATGAACCCCAGGTACATGGACCCCTCCTTGGCCCTGGTATATTTATCTACTATTAAATGCAAGTTAAGACCTTGGTCTAACGTGCTCCTCTTTGGTCTAAACCCATACTGAACGTTTGATAGGACCCCTCTCTTGTTCACCCATTCATTCAGTTTAAGCAAAATAACCTGACCCAATATTTTCACAGAAGAATCAATTAAAGAAATAGGTCTGTAACAGGAGGGGTCCTGCCTGTTACCCTTTTTATAGACCGGAATATTAATTGATTTTTTCCACGAGGCCGGTATGTTGTCATGGGTTAGGACATTAAAAACGTTGCACAAGATTTTTGACCAAAATTATGGGGCACATTTAAAAACATCCGCAGGGACCCCATTGTTTTTCAGGGTCAGATCTATTGCCCTTTCCACTTCTGCAACCTCAAAGGTTACAGCAGGACCCTCAACAATGTAAGTGGAGACCCCCATTTGTGAATCATTACTAATTTCGGAATAGATTTTACTAAAGTGCTGTATCCAACCCTCGTCTGGGATGTTTGCCTCAAGAGGGGAAATCTCCTCTCCTGAAAATAATGGTTGGTTTATTATTTTCCAAAATAGTCCACTATTTTTTAGGGTATTTGGGTCAAGTAGTTGGGCCCAAGCATCGTCTTTCAACTTCTTTTTTCTTTCTAGAATGGCTTTTTTATACATGGTCCTTAAACTAGCTATTTGAACATGATTTTTTGGAGTGGCCTTCAGGGCTCTAAATCTCCGTGTGCTTTGGAACATTTTCTATCAAACCACCTCTTACCTAGAGGCAGCTTCTGACTTGGACCAGCAAGTAGGCTATGATTAATTTCAATACAAATATTATCAAAGGCAAGAACAACATCTCTATTTTGGGCCCGATTTGCTAGGCATATTGCTACTTCGTCCTCAACCTTATTCAATACCTCTTGCAAAAAGGTTTCAGGAACTATATTTGTCCATTTTAACCTACGTCCTTGATCTTTGACGGACACATTTAGGCCACCTCTGTGGGTCACCGTTTTCAAAGAAAGTAGGTCCGGATGCTTTATTACCAAGATGACCGGGTTGTGGTCACTAAAAACCGAGACCTCAGTATTATAATTTAAAACCTTACACAACAAAAAAGAAGACATGAAAATATAATCAATGATAGTACCATCATCTTTACCCTTAAATGTAGGGGACCTACTTTTACCATCCCCGCAACCTGACTCATATAAATTCCATCTAGCCAGGAAGTTTTCTAAGAACTCCCCCCGTCTAGTATGTTCCAGATGGATAGATGAAGAAAGAGGAGGACCTTCTTCCTCACGACTAATACATGGTAGGGTGCAGGGGTGAATATTAAAATCCCCAAGAAATATTATTTCAAAAGTATTTACATTTACACTGTAAGCTGACAAGAATTTGTCCAGTACATCCAAATTGTAACCGGTACACTCATTTACATTAGAATTGTAAAAGTTTATGAATAAAATCTTGGCCTTATCATGAGTAGAAAGTTCAACAATTAAACAATTATCACATCCTGAATTACATTGAGATATTGTGCCTTTTATATCAAGTTTAAATAAACTTAATAAACCACCCTTGGCTCTACCTGCAACACTACTGGTTGCTGGAATGCAAAAATGACTGTAACCATCCAAAGAAAAGCTGTTGGCTAGTTCCCAGGTTTCTTGTAGAACAATAATATCAAAGGTTTTTAATGTATTAAGCCACACATCATTTCCAACTTTAGCCTTAATACCGGCAATATTCCAGGTTGCAATTCTGAAAGTAGGTGTTGGGGGCTGAGCCAAGGACCTAGGTTCAATTGGGAGTCAATCATTTTCCTCCAATGATGATAAAGGGGTATAGCGATTGAATAATGGTAGAGCTTGATCAAATTGGTTGTACGTGCTAGCCAGCTGATGGCAATAAGGGACCTGGCTGTTTAGATGTTGATAAACATTTGGCGCAGAACAGGCAACTCCCCTTCTGTATCTGTTGACTGGAGACTTATGCTGGACAGATTGTGGAGTCTGGGTATTAACAAGGTGATTATAGAAAAACCCAAGAGGCCTAGCACATACAGTATTATCCGCTATATCTAAGGAGCCTGCTCTGAGGAGGACTGTAGCAACGTGTTGCGGGTGCTTGAAGTTTACAATGATACAGTCCCCCCTAGTGTTCTTTCTCGCATTACCAATCCAACTGACTCTACGTGTAGAAATCATGTCTTTTGAAAAAGCAAATGGGAAACCACAGTTCCTATTCAACCATGCTAGTGTTTTGTTTTTTAGAGCAGCATGGGTTTCTTATCTCGAATCCGTAAGACAGGAATCAACCTCAGGAACATTTATTAATACAACAGTGTATGGAACACACTCCGGAGGGAGATTAACTGTAGTTCTTCTGTTAGGCACACTTTTCCCTCCATTGTTCCCCCCAACTATAGTATTCTGGCTACCAGTGTTTGGTGATGAAGTTTGTGTTACTGGTGCTAGAAGTGATGGTGGATTGCGGGTTGGTGCCTTTGATGGGTGAGTAGCTATTGTATTTTGTGTGGTAACCGTGGCCCCATTTCCCCCTATACTAGCGCTACCTACTACCCCTGTTACATTTTTGCCAGCAGTGGTGCACTTATGTGTTTTAGTCAAGGTTATATGTGATTCTAGAAGACCCCCTAATCGAGAAACCTCTTGAGTAACCTGGTCTAATTTTACAACAAGAGGTCTAATCATAAATTCTAGTTTTGATTCAATGATACTTGCCAATAGCTCAATATGGGCAGGGAGCAGATTATTCAACTCAGCATTATTTGTGGGTTCAGATGCATTCCCTGAACTAGTTGATGTAGGCCCAGACTTTTTTGATTTCCTGCCCCCCCCCCCGCGCTTTACAGGAGCCTTTCTACATGCCCTCACAACTCTTCGAACAGGCGATTGGGCTGGTGAAGACCTAGGGGAGGGTGTCGGGGTCAGACACAGGATAGGATCGGTTAGTACTTCCCGCTCTTCCTGTGTCTCTACTGGAGATACAACATTAGTATCAGTTACGCTTAGATCTTCATTACAACTAACCGCCTGAGCTGGGGGAACTAAAGGCGTTCTCGGGCTTGTAGGTGAGGCTATTGGGCTTACCCTATTTAATGAGTCACCTTTCTTTATTGATTTACTGACCACCTTAACTAGATAGTTGTCCATTGTCCTGGTCTCAATCAATGTCGATGTTTTTGTCGATCTAAGTTTCGACACGATTAATGACACGAGTACTATTAAAAACACAACGTATCACCCAGGATATGCTTCAAAATCAAGTTCAAGTATAGAGGCCCAAAAACATGAGAATAAAAGGTTGCAGCTTAAATATCTCACAGTTTGAATAGGGTCCGGAAGAGATGGGCCAAGATCCGTGGCCCAGCCCAGCCTCTTCTGGCCTCTGACGGCCCCGCCCTTGACCCGGGATTCACCCGGGCGATGCGGAACCAAGGGAGCCTTTATACGCCTCCTGGCGCTTCCAATTCGTGTCAGAGGCGTCCCTGCCGTGATGAGGCTGCTGGGCAATCTAGTGCAAGGGGGCCCCGGCAGAGCCAAGCACGGCCAGACAGCGAGCGAAGCTTAGCCCGGCTCACAGGTGCCACACAGGGGAACAGGGGGTCGGCGGAGCCAAGCCCGGCCAGGGAGACACAGCGGACCTAAGCCCGGCCGTCAGCAGCACAGCAGGTCAGAAGATACAGCTCCCCCCCGGCCTCAATACCAAGGGAGCCTTTATGCGCCTCCTGGCGCTTCCAATTCGCGTCAGCAGCGTCCTTGCCGCGATGAGGCTGCTGAGCAATGTAGTGCAAGGGGGCCCGGCGGAGCCAAGCCCGGCCAGACAGCGAGTGAAGCTTAGCCCGGCTCACAGGTGCCACACAGGGGAACAGGGGGTCGGCGGAGCCAAGCCCGGCCAGGGAGACACAGCGGAGCTAAGCCCGGCCGTCAGCAGCACAGCAGGTCAGAAGATACAGCTCTTAGATATTATAGGGGCCAATCTGCTCGTGCCGATAGGCCATCACATGAGGTATAGCGCACCGCGCCTTGAAAGTGACTTACCTATGACTTTGGCAGTGACTGGTAGGCATGGCACACAGGGATATGTGCCATGATGACTCTTCACTTTTAGCAGCACCAAAACATGCAGGCTGCAATGAAAATGCTGCATGTTTGTGGTGAGAGGTAAAGGGGTGGCATAATACATGCTTCAGCCCTCAAAGACCTTTCACTGCCTACCAGGCCCTTGGCACCCCCGGTACCCCCTTACAAGGGACTTGCAGGTAGGCCAGAGTTGTGCCAATTGTGGGAACAATGGTACAGGTTAGGGAAAGAACACAGGCCATGGGAACCTGATTGGCAGGGACCCAGCGCATACTCAGTCAAAGTGCATCAGAAATCTGGCAAAAAGTGTGTGGGGCGGTTAACTGCAACACAAACCCACTTTCCTACATGTGAATATATGAGAGATACCACTACTGGAGAGCGAGAGTTGCAGGTAAGTAACCAGTTCTCTCTGTCTTGTTAGGTGGTCGGCCCTGCTGCTTTTTGGCCACAGGATTTGGGGCCATGTGAGGGGTGTGCAGTCTTTTGGCACATAATTCTGATAATTATGTGCTCAGTCACTAGTGTTTTTGCTGTTGTCTCTTTGCCTTTGATTGTAGTTTATCATTTGCTCATCAGTCTGTGGTAAATAAATAAATAATACCTCTATTTTTGACTAGATATACAATAACAGATAGCTCAATAAATAAGAGTCAAGATTCGAGGTAGCTGGAGTTTGCAGGTTTAATACAGCATAAAGGACAGGAACAGGACAACCTGCACGGGAATAGGATGGCAGCTAGCTAGCACACCTTAATAACAGGGCACAAGCATATATATACTTAAACAAAATACATGATGTTCAATACAATAGGCGTAGCAGTAGGCAGGGCCTGTAGCAGTCGCGAAAGATAAGGCAGAAAGTAGGTGTAACAAGAGGCGTGAACATAGACATGTGATGTAAACGTAACAGAATATGTCATAAATGGGGCGGAAACATGGAGGGGGCTACCTAAGGAGCCGGGACCTCTAACCTAGTGGTGCGCGCAAACTGACAATGACGTGTTACTAGGGAGAAGCTGGGGGCTATGACTTCTGCGCTAGAAGGAGAGACTAAAGTCTGGAGAGTCAGAGCGACATGTACCTAAACACTATCTAGTATCTGATGTTTAGAGAACATATTGATCGAATCCAAAAGTTATCAGGGTAAAGGCTAACAGACTCTAAGACTGGTGCATGCATTATTCTATATGTAGTGTGTGTTGAGGAATATTAAATGACCATTAATACAGTATTTCTCTTACATGGAGACGTAAAGGCTAGACCATGACGGAAACTATTGATGCGATTCAGTAGCTTAGGAATGCAGAGAAGGAGAGCTAGACTGATAACTAGAATCATAACATACTCTTGGCAGACTGGCAGGCAGAGCCAGGCCGAGCCGGGCACTGTGAGGCAGGAAGTAAGTGAAAGGTCAGGGATACAGGTGGGGGCTGTATCGCTCCTCGGAGAGGGTTCAGGAGACAGGAGCTGAATCTGAGTCCGGGCCCTTTTGAGGCCTAGAAACGGGGACTTTCAATGAAATAACGTGCACACTGAGAAACGTGGCAACGTAACTTTACATAGGCCTAATACTCGTAGCTTTCACGAGAACTGGAAACTGGCATACTAGAGTTGGACACAACTGTAATTGCGTCTTTAATCGATCATGGGGAATACATATGCATATTAATCATGCACATACAACATAACATGGGGAACAGATAGGGACACAGAACATGGCAAATTTTACTTTTCCACATTCCCTCCTTGTCACTACGTTTCCATCAGGAAACATCAATATTCATGATACCATCTATCATTTCATACAGTATCATTTGCTCGTCTCGAATTGTCTTGGAACGGGATCTAGGACGGGACTTGGGACTAGGAATACAAGAGGTAGCACAAATGCCGCAAATCGCAGGGCCACATTGTATACAGAGGCAGCAACTGAATATGATCATTACTGCTATACCTAGGAAGGACAATACTTTCCATCCCCAGGCAGGAATTATACTCCAAAACCAACCGGACCATGTCCAGGTGCCTGGATCCTGATGTAACTGATGGGCAATTTTATGAAGTCTGGTTATAGCTGAATAAACAGACGGCGCGTTATTAGGAATAAAAATGCAGCAACTAGATCCGATGACTCTACATGCTCCTCCTCTATCGGCCAGTATGACGTCAAGAACGAGACGATTTTGGAGCACGACAAATCTCATAGCAGATTGCTCCTCGGTTAAGTTACCTAGAGCAGAGGCAGTCTCATTCACTACTGCTTCAAGGGTTCTGGTCAATCTACGTATTAACTTACTATTCTGGATAGGTCCTATAAAGAAGAAGAAACCTTTATTGAAGTCTGTATACTGTTCTAGAGCAGTTTCAGTTTGATCGACAATCGGGGACTCGATCTCCCTTCTATGTCTAATGTGTACTAGATGTGTGTTTCTATGATAATCGGATGGGGCTAGAAAAACTGGTGGCAGTAGGAAGGCAATGTAACAGGTTCCCTCCCAATCGAGGGGCAGACGAACATATGCGGTCTGACCACAAACAAAATAAGAATGACGTGAAGCTTTGAAAATAGATTTCCCACTGTCACTATACTTGACAATAGTAGTACAATCACTATGTCCTACATGTATGGAACCATTATTTCTGACACATAATTCGCCTTTGACTGGTAGTACTGAAATAGCAGGTAAGTCTGGAGTGGGATCAGACTGGACATTCAGAACCATGAAATTACCATGATTAGTGTCATTCTAGAACAGCGCCACAAATATAGAACGTTTCTGAACCCACATTTTGTTCATGTCTCACCTCCAGAAAGTAAACCGTTTTACATAGACAGACAGCATCCGTTACGAGAAGTACACCCAGTTAGGACAGCGGGTGGTGAAATGCAACGAGTATTTGTTTACACCCCAGTTACCAAGATGGAACTCTTAGAGATGAAGAAGTTAATTCCCTGTCACGACAAAGATCCAGCAGGGTTCCACCGAGAATTAAAAGACATGCTCCGTATGGGAGAATACACGTATCCAGATATTATTAAAATGCTAAAAGTCCTGTTGCCTGCGGGCATATATGAAAAACTCAAGGAAAAAGATTGGGAGGTGGGAGAGAAAAAGATTGATTGGACAGCTCTAGAAGCTGAAGATAAGATACGAGTACCAGGTACCGGTCTTGGAGAAAAATGTAAAGAATTACCAGAATTATTAATACAAGTTTTGCCTAGATTATTAGCCACTAAAAAGGAAGACTGGGATGCAATCTCAGCATGTAAACAGAAACAAGACGAAGACACTAGTGATTTTTATTCTAGATTTGAGAAATGTTTTATAATCAACAGTGGTTTAAAGACGAGTAGCGAGTCATACCCTCATCTTTTTGTTACTAAACTAGTCGAGAATTCAAGTCCACAAGTTAAAAATAGAGTTTTGAAAGTCGAAAGTACGTGGCAAGCTAGTACTCCGTCCCAGATGTTACAGATGCTCCAGTATCACCAGAATAGAATCAGAGAAGAGCAAGAACGCGAGAGAAGACGTATGAAAGACACGAAAATGAAAGTACTAGTTGCACAATCTGTTCCTCAAGACAGTCAGAAGAGGGGTCCGAATCAAGCCAGTCATCCTGCAGCTCCCGTTAAAGGGACATGCAATTATTGTAAACAGCCAGGTCATTTCATAAACGAATGTGCAGTTCTGAAACACAACATAGCCACTGGTAAAACTAAAGAAAGACCACGTCCGCCTAGACAAGAACAAGTTTCACAGACTTCTCAGCCACAGAATGCACAACAGACAGTTCCAGTACCGCAGCCTATTGCTGCAACACAGCATGTTACACAGCAGATGTACCAGTATGCACAGACAGAGTATCCAGAGTATCAAGCGTATTCATGAAACAGCCTAGAGAGGGAGGTAGGCTTGCCTCTCATCGAGATTCCTGTAGATCAAGAAGGTCCCTATGTTCATAGCCAAGTATTAGGGAAAGACAGAAAGTTTCTGATTGATACAGGGGCAAGTAGGACTACTATCAGTCATGACGAGGTTCCAGGGGCTCCGCTCTCAGGCTCTAGAAATGTTTCCCTTGGATTTTCAGGAAAGCCAATTGTAAACGAGATATCAAAGCCAGTTACTCTAGAAGTTGGTCCATTGTCCCGAACTACTGATCTATTGCTTACGAAGTCATGTCCAGAAAATTTGTTAGGTATTAAGACACTGAAAGAATTAGGTGCAGTTATTTGCTGTTCCCCAGAGGGAATAGGTTTGTTTTTGCGTGACTTCAAGGGTCACTATGTTTTACGAGATTTCGATCCAAGATTGTCTAATGTTCCGCAGCATCTATGGGCGCAAGGTCCAACTGATGTTGGTTTTATGCAGATCACACCCCATCGTGTGACTCTCAAGCAAGGTGTAGTGTTACCACGAATCAGACAGTACAGATTGCCACCTGAGGCTGTAGCAGCCTTATCCAAAATTATTGACGAGCTCATGGCTCAAGGAGTAGTTGTAGAAACTGACTCCAATGTATGTAATTCTCCTATCATTACAGTCATGAAACGTACTGATCCAAATGCACCCCCAGTTTATCGATTAGTGATTGACCTTCGAGAACTTAATAAATGTATTATCCCCCAGTATCCAGTTGTTCCAGATATCTCATCCCTATTGACAGCCATTGATCCTGAGGCAATATTCTTTACCGTAATCGACCTCAAGAATGCATTTTTTAGTGTCCCAATTCATCCAGACAGCCAGTACCTTTTCGGTTTTTGTTTAAATGGAAGGAGCTATAAATTCACACGAGCTCCTCAAGGTTTCACAGAAAGTCCTAGTATTTACAGTCAAGCACTTAAGAGACAACTAGACAATATTCACATGCCAACTGACACTGCCCTGCTCCAGTATGTCGATGATCTACTGATCACAGCCCGTTCTGAACGTGCTTGCGAGCGAGCATCACTTACAGTCCTGTATTTCCTAGCCGAGATGGGGCACAAGGTGTCCCCTTCAAAGCTTCAATTCTGTGTCCAGCAAGTGATCTACTTAGGCCACTTACTGTCCAAGTGGGGTAGGCAGTTGACACCTGACCGTATCCAGTTAATAGCGAGTCTTCCACAGCCCTAGACACAGAAGGAGGTACGTGCTTTTATCGGCCTCACTTCTTATTGCAGACAATGGATTCCTCAGTATGCATTTCTAGCCAAGCCACTGATACAGTTAACGACACAGGAGGCAGCCGTATCGACTGTCCTCCCTTGGACATCTGAACATACACTTAGTTTTAATGAATTAAAGAAAGCTTTATGCCAAGCTCCTGTTCTAGCAACACCGAACTACAGTAAGTCTTTTACACTTTTTGTCACAGAACGTAATGGTACAGCATTATCTGTTCTCACACAAGATCAAGCAGGACAATACAAGCCTTGTGCTTATTTTTCGAGCACACTAGATCCAGTAGCCCAGGCTCTGCCTGCGTGCCTCAAGTCAGTTGCAGCCACAGCACTAGCTATTAGACAAAGTGATTCCATAGTATTAGGACATTCCTTGACAGTACAAGTTCCACACTCCGTGGAAGTTCTTTTAAACCGAACACAGACTCAGCACTTGACCATTGCACGTTTAACAGGTTATGAATTGACACTGTTCCAGCCACACATAGAAATCAGACGCTGCAACGTTCTAAATCCTGCTACACTGTTACCGTCAGTTACTTCAAATCCTGCCACACATGATTGTGTGGAAGTTGTTAACACTATGACTAAGCCAAGACAAGACCTGACAGACATTGCATTACCTAATCCCGACCTGATACTTTATGTGGATGGTTCATGTATGAGAACAAGTACAGGAGAACTAGTAGCCGCGTATGCAGTGACTACTGACACTGAAGTTATTGAAACACACCGTATTGACACCCTGTCTGCTCAAGCAGCAGAGCTAGTCGCTCTGACACAAGCCTGCATACATGCCAAGAACCTGAAAGTTAATATTTACACAGATTCACGCTACGCATTTGGAGTCGTACACGACTTTGGAGTGCTCTGGCAGGAGAGAGGTTTCATGACTTCTCATGGAACCAAGATTCAGCATGGTTTCCTTATTCAAGCTCTGTTAGATGCAATACATTTACCGACATCTATCGCTATCATGAAGTGCAAAGCACATACGAAAGTTACTGACATTATTTCCCAAGGTAATGATCTAGCAGATCGAACAGCCAAGCTTACAGCACAGACACCAGACATACCAGTTAACAAGACACCGACATCCACTCTAGAACAGACTACTTGTATGACAGTTAAGGACCCTACACAAGATGTCATAGATATCCAGTCACATGCCACTCCTGAAGAAATCAAGAAATGGTCCGAACAAGGAGGGGTCCAGACAGATCAGGGATGGTTGACGAAGGGAAAAGCCACATGGTTTCTCCCCGACTCAATGGTTCAAGTCATTATCAATACCGCACATAGTCCAGCACACTTAGGAGAAAAAGCCATGTTAGACAGTATCCAGAACATTTGGTTCAACAAGCATTTACGAGCTGCAGCCAAGCAGAAAGTCTGTACCTGTATGATATGTTGCCAGTTCAAGGTGGGGGGCGTGGCTTGCAGCCGATGCCGATGGTCGCAGCCTAGCGAGGCTCCCGACCCACTGCCCATCATCCGACGTAATTATCCTGTTTTGGACCCGGGATCCCCGCTAAAACCGGGTCGATCCCGCGGACGACACCTAGGTCTGTCCCGGCTAGAGTGGCGAGCTGCAGAAGCACTCGTGAAGGGCACTGCGTACCGAGGAGCTCCCGGACCCTCGGAGGGCAAGATGGCGGCTGCCTGACCTGCGGGGGCGAACAGACGACCGTGAGCCCACATAGGGGGTCTTGCTGCCCGGGAAAGGAGTGCTGAGCACCATCACACGCCGAGGGGAGACTGCAGCCCCCCCGGCATACCGGCGGACCCTGAAGGCGGTGTGCGGCTCGGCCGGGAGACGAGGCTCCGGAGTGGCTCCGCCCCTTCTGCGGGGCCGAAAATCCAGACCCCGGCTTTGCGGCCTATGATCCCGGTGTGGCTGCCTGAACCCTGACGGATCGCTGGGAAAAGATTGCCCACGGTGAGTCTGGTCCCCCGGGGACGAGGGGGAAGACTCGGAGCGGGCCCTGACCCCTGGTGTAGCCGGGCCCGGCTCGGGAGGCCCGCCCTGCGGCCGAGTCTCGGACCCGAAGATAGAGATCCCTGCCCCTGCCTGCCCCGAGGCGCTACCGTTGGCGGGAAGAGCCCAGGAGGATCTTGGACCGGGCCGCCGCAGCAACGCGCTAGACCCAGGCGGCGCCGAGTCTGTGTCTGCCCGGGTGCTGGGGTCTGCACTCTCTCCCTGAGGGGAGGCCGGCGGGGCCCACTGGGGGCCACCTGAGCCCTGACCTGCAGCTACGAGAGCGGCCGGCGTCCCTGCTGGTGTTGGGAGGGGCCTGCGGGGACCCCCCTCGGACCACTGCAGCCCGGCCCCGTGCTCTGAGCGAACCCCACCTGGGAGTACCGGCGCACCAACCCTGTGAGCTGGATCAGGCCGCCTGACACTGCCTGCCCCCCCCCCCCGATACTTTGGAGGGGCTCTCTTTTCTGGATAGCGGCGGCTCTGACCCGCTGCTGCTGCCCGGTGCGGACACCCCGAAACGGGGCTGAGTGGGGAAAGGGGACTGGAGCTGGCCGCGCACACCCTGAAGCAGCTCCCTGGCTCTCCGGGCAGCGGAGGCGCGCTGTGAGATCCCGGGGTGTTACTCCCACGACTGGTGCCTGACCTGATCCACACAGAACTCCCCAGAAGAACCACCACGCACCCGGACACCAAGCCAGTGGCGGAACCACCGGGGGCCGCCGACTCACCTGTCTCCGGGGCCGCCGCCTTTACCCAACCGACCGGCCTTGAAGGCCCGGGCCAGCTCGGAGGGTGAACGATGGGGAAGCCTAAAGGACCTAAGGGAGAGGGGGGCCCATCCACGGAAGCGCCAGACGACTCCTCACGACCCCCCACGGAGTTACAGCGGATGCAAGATCGGATACTGGACGCCATTGCAGCCACGAAGGAAGCTTTGCACCAGGATATTGGTCAGGTGGCGACGGGGCTGGGGCTTCTGCGTGCAGATCATGCGAAGCTGGTGGACAGGGTCAAGGAAACAGAAGATACCCTGAAAACTGTCGTACCGGCTCAGAAATCAATGGAGGGACGGCTCACGGACGCGATGGAGCGGATACACGCCCTGGAAAGGAGGGCAGAGGACGCAGAAAACCGCAACCGGCGGAATAATGTGCGCTTGGTGGGCCTTCCGGAAAAAAAGGAGGGCACGGACGTGGTGGGCTTCCTGACCGACTGGCTGCAAACGGTGGTTGCCCCGGAGGGCCTATCTCCCTTCTTCACCTTGGAACGGGCGCACCGTGTGCCTTCCCGGCCCCCACGTGAGGGCCTACCGCCCCGCCCAGTGATCTTCAAACTACTCCACTATAGAGACAGAGACTGGCTCCTGCAGCGGGCCAGGGATGCAGGCCCATTTCAAGTGGACAACAGTAGGGTCACACTGTTCCCGGACTACACGTTTGAGACCCAGAGGCAGCGGGCCACCTTCCTCTCTATTAAAAAGGAGCTACGCACAGAGGGGCTGAAGTATTCGCTGTTATTCCCGGCCAAACTCCGTGTGATTGTGGATGAGAAAGCGTTGTTTTTCGAAACTTCAGCAGAAGCGTGGACTTGGTGGGACTCCTACAAGGCGGGAACAGACGGGGCCCGGTCCCGGGCGGAGGAGGAGTACCAGAACCACTCAATCAGGCGATCACGTAGGCTTCGTAACCGTGGCAGAGGGCCCAGGAGGCCAACGACCTCGCAGACTGAGGAAGAACGGAAGGCGGCACTACTGGCGGTGAAAGAGGTGTCGGGAACAGCGCCGGCCCTATCGACAAGGGACTCGGCCTCGGAGGCCCTGGCTACGGGCTCGGACACTGACTTGTCGGGGTTGGAGGGCGCCAGGGGCCCGAAGGTCACGCCGCAGACATCGGGAGAGATCATCGGACCCTGATAGCTGTCCACGAAAGTGGTGAGATATGACTTTGAAGGTGATGCCTCCACAAACACTGGGACAGACCACTGTAAGACTTTTCTTTTACGAGTCACATTGAGTATTAATGGGCAAGGGGTTGGGGGACGGGTTTGGTAAGGGTCAGTAGCCAGTTCACGTGCCACAGGGCCCATAAGGCCTCCGTGGTGTTTACTACGGACTAAATAGTTTCGTGGGCACATTTGCTCACAGGTTTGGATGGGAGTGACTACTTTGCAGTTAGGTCCTATTCTGGGGGTGGGAGGGCCTGGGGTAGTTGGGGAGACCCGAGGTGGGGTTAGGGGTGGGGGTAGGGGGGGGGCGTTGGGGACGGGGAGGGGCGGGATGGTGTCAGGTGTCCGGGTGCGAACTGTTATTGGACTGCAACGACTATATTGGGGCAATGGCTAGTATGGGTTCACTGAAATGTGTGTCCTGGAATGTGCGGGGACTGAATTCGATGGCGAGGAGGCATAAGGTACATTCCCACCTAGTTCGCAGAGGGGTGCACATCGCCTTTTTGCAGGAGACCCATTTAACCAAGAAGGAAGGGGCTGCTCTGCAGCGGAGATGGAGAGGGCACCTGTTTCACACCACATACTCGGGGTTTGCTAGAGGGACACTAATTTGGATCCGGGCGGGGGTTCCCTTCCAGGTCACTAGGCACACTGTGGACCCAGATGGGAGATATGTGGCAGTTGAGGGGTTGCTCAGGGGCCGCCAGATAGTCCTTTGTAGCGCCTATGCACCGAACGTAGAGCAGGCTTCATACTTTACCAGGTTATCCAGGCTGTTGGCCTCTTATTTAACTGGGCCGGTGCTGATGGGGGGGGACTTCAACTCTATCGAGGATACCACTTTAGACAGATCGCATCCACCACTGAAGGCATCTCCGGTACACAGGCTAGCGAAACACAGATCTACTTGGCAGGGGCGGTGGGACCTGACAGACGCTTGGCGTGCGCAACACCCGACTGAGCGGGATTACTCCTTCCACTCGGGTATACACGACCTTCATGTCCGCATAGATGCGTTCCTGTGCTCCCGCTCGGTATTACCGTCGGTGGCCCGAACGGAATACCTGGCGCGAACGATATCGGACCACAACCCCTTGCTCCTCA
Source organism: Lissotriton helveticus (assembly GCF_964261635.1). Taxonomy (NCBI): domain Eukaryota; kingdom Metazoa; phylum Chordata; class Amphibia; order Caudata; family Salamandridae; genus Lissotriton; species Lissotriton helveticus. The sequence continues at coordinate 1,374,064,091 of NC_136065.1, read as the reverse complement.
CGCTGGCCTGGATGGACGAGGTCTCACCGATCCCGACATGGCGGCTTCGTCCAGATACGCTAGATGACCTACCGTTCAGCGGAGCATTGGAGGAGAGGATCTCCCAGTACTTCGTGGAGAACGAGGGAACTGCCTCTTCCAGGGCCGTGGAATGGGACGCGTTGAAGGTAGTGGTGAGGGGGCACTGTATAGGGAAGTTTGCGGGTGCGCGGCGGACGCTAGTAGATGACCTGGACAAGGCTGAGCGAACTCTGCGAGTGGTTGAGAAACAGAGGCCCAACCGCCCTGATTTGCAGGACAGGGTATGCGCTGCGCGGGAGGCGGTGGCGGTAGTGGTGGAGCGCCTCCGTAGTTTTGATTACAAAACGTACCTAACTAAGGCGCTTGCGGAGGGGGACAAAACGGGGACGCTCCTGGCCTGGCTAGCTAACCCCAGTAGGGGCGCAGCTCCGATACTATCCATGGTGAATGCAGATGGCTCTTCATCCACCTCCCAACCGGATATATTGCGTTGTTTCACAACATATTACGAAAGGTTATATGGGAGGGAACTAGTGGACCGAGCCGAGATGACTGACGCCTTGCTGTCGGAGACCCAACTGCCACACCTCGAGCAAGAACAAGCAGAAGCCCTCGGGGGCCCGATTGACCTAACGGAGATTAGAGGGGCCATTAAAAGAATGGCACGCAACAAGACACCGGGTGTGGATGGACTGCCAGTGGAATTTTATGGCAAATATATAGATATCCTAGCGCCACGCCTCCAGCTCGTATACCGCGAGGCGCACGAGAAGGGGGAGTTGCCCCGCTCGATGCGCGAGGCGATTATGGTCCCCTTACTGAAACCGCGTAGGGACGGCACTGATCCGGCGTCGTACCGACCTTTGTCGATGTTGACGACAGATTATAAAATACTAAGCACTATATTAGCCGCCAGGTTGGTGTCCCACATGCAGGACTTGATTCACAAGGACCAGTCAGGCTTCATACCCACCAGAAACACGTCACACAATATCCGCAGGTTGCTGAGGCTTGTGGCGGACCCTCCACCGCTCGCCAGAGCCCCTATGGTCATGGCGATAGACATAGAGAAGGCCTTCGATAGCCTGGATTGGTGCTACCTGTACAAGGTGCTGCACAGTTTTGGTATAGGTGAGGGGTATGTGCGATGGACGAAAGTGCTCTATGCGTCGGTTGGAGCCAGGGTGCGGGTAGGAGCGCTGATATCAGATCACTATGCAGTGCATAAGGGTACTAGGCAGGGGTGTGCACTCTCCCCCCTCTTATTTGCCCTCGCGATGGAACCATTGGCAGCGCTGGCCCGGGGAGGAGAGTATTACCAGGGGCTGGAAGTCGGCGGGATCCACCACTACATATCGTTGTACGCAGACGACCTCCTGCTGTTCTTGGACAATGCAGAGGAAGCGGTGGAGGGGGCGGAGCGCCTTTTGGCGCGATTCGGAGAGGTCTCAGGCCTGAAAGTGAATTGGGCAAAGACGTGCCTCTTCCCACTCCGGAAAGCGGAGCGATGTCCCTGGGCCCGCCCCAAACTCCGTTGGGAGCCGGACTGCCTCCCTTATTTAGGAGTGCACGTCTACCATGATCCCGCTGACCTGCTGGAAGGCAACGTCGGCCGCTGTATTCGTACGTTACAAGGGAATATGGCCTTTTGGGCCACTCTTCCGCTGTCCGTGACAGGTCGGGTATCCCTGCTTAAAATGATAGCCCTACCGAGGTTGTTATATATCTTTAGGACTCTCCCAGTGTGGGTACCGGGAAGCGTCTTTCGTCGCCTGAAATCACAGATAGTGTCCTTTCTGTGGGGTGCTGGTAGGAGGAGGATAGCTTTGGCGACCCTGACCCGCCCGAAGAACGAGGGCGGCCTCGCGGTTCCGGACTTCGAGCTCTATTATTTAGCTGCCCAGCTGCAGTTTTTCACACAGGAGGTAGCAAGGGTGTACCGGGGCCCGGAACAGGAGAGGGACACTGGCACCCCCCGCCATGTACTGGCGTTTATCACCCTGCAACAGAAACTCCTACTACGGGGATTATCCCAGGAGGAACGGACGCTGAGGCTCTGTTGGAATCGCATGCAGAGGCGAGCGGGTCCGGGTCATCCATATGCGCCTGAGATCCCACTAGGTATGTTAACAGCGTTTCCGCACGGTGGTGACTGGTCGAACCTCCAGAACTGGGAGGAGGCTGGCCTGCATGTGGTGGGGGACCTATACTCTGATGGGGTGCTCATGCCTTACCAGGCCTTGCAGGAACAGTACGACCTTCCTAGGGGTGATTATCTTTTGCATGCGGCCGTGGTGCGCGTGATCCAGACGCACTGGGGGGAAGGGCTGCTTGAACCTCCAACGTCACCTGCATGCCAATACACAATGATGGCTGCGGGAACGATTAAGGCAGTCACATGTCTACACTCTAGACTACTCGAGGCTAATCTACAACCCCTGACGCGACTTAAAACCCAATGGGAGACGGACCTGCAGAAGGAAATCCCGGACACTACGTGGGCTCAGCTGGTTCAGAGGGCCAGGAAAAGCACCAGAAACGCCCGCTTTCAATTAATACACCTCTACATACTTCATAGGGCCTACCTTACCCCGCAGAAAATATCACAATACTTTGGCGCAGAAGACGCAGCGTGCCCCAGATGTGCGCTGTTAGGCGCGGACTTACTGCATATGCTGCGGGGCTGTCCGTACCTACAGGACTTCTGGAGGGAAGTGGGCGACACCTTGAACGAAGCCACAGACAGGGACCTGTTATATGACAGTGCGACTACAATCTTACACTGGTTCCCACACACACGCAACACTAAACTGACGAGCAAATTCATAGACATGGGCCTACTTATTGCTAAGAGGGAACTTACCAGGGGATGGAAATCAAAGACGGCGCCAACACACCGGAAATGGCTGGCCGAATTCCAGAAATGGGCGGCAGCAGAAAGCACAATCAGATACCAGTTGGCACGTAGAGGGTCAGACGAGAAAGCTCAGGAAACAGCGCTAGCATGGGAAATTTTGGTCCAGGCACTCAGGGACGATGCAGTGGAGAGTGAGGAGGAAGAGGACATAGATGACCCCGGGATCCAAGGGGAGGCAATGCCGATCCCGGCACCTACCACGGACACACACACTCCATGATTTACTCTACAATCCGTAGCTAGCCCACATACTTCAATGCACTTTTACCGAACACAGGCACTGGACACCGCAGCACACCGGAGGGGAGGGGGGGGGGGGAACGAGGGGGGAGGGGAGGGAGTTACACTGCCCCAACGACACCAGGAATCATAGTACACACTATTGAGATGCTAGAGGGGAGGGTTTGGTTTACAAAAAAAGTTAAAAGCAGAAGGCGGTTGACCACTGAATAAGCCACCACTGAGTAATGTGGAAGAGTGTTGATTGCAATCGTTGCCACCCGGCCTCAGGGATGCGGGTTACGAGGCTGTGTACATACTATTTGGTTCCATGGTGAACGCTAAGGTCCCGCACAAACAAAACTGTGTATACACTATCGTGTGAATTTTGGAATCTGCAATAAAAACTGTTTTACAAAAAAAAAAATATGTTGCCAGTTCAATCCAGGTAAAAGTGTCCCGGTGGAACAAGGTGGATTCCAGCCCCCTGACCACCCTTTTGAAGTCCTCCAGATGGATTATATTCAGATGGAGCGATGTCGAGGTTTCAAGTATGTTCTTGTAGTTGTATGCGCTTTGTCCAGGTGGACAGAAGCATATCCAGTCCCAGATTACACAGCCGCGACCACTGCCAAGCAGTTGGTTCGTGAATTTTTCCCCCGCTATGGACTCCCTAGGGTCGTGTATTCTGATAACGGCCAGCCATTCTCATCTGAACTAATGAAGCACGTTTCCCTTTTGTTAGGGTACCAGTGGAAGTTCCATTGTGTACGCCATCCAGAAGCAGCCGGTCTCGTAGAGAGACATAATCAAACCTTGAAAATCCGTATTGCCAAAGTCTGTCAAGAAAAAGGTGTAGACTGGTTAGTTGCCCTGCCAGTCGCCCTATTTTATATGCGCATGGTCGCACATTCCAGATCAGGTCTGTCCCCTTATGAGGTCGTATTCGGCCGCCCCCGAACATGTGGGGTACACCCAGACCCCGAAGTATTACAGATGTTTCCAGTAATATGCTGACAGATTACCTAGCTTCCTTGATGTCTGCCCTACACTCTTGTCGTTCACAGGTTGCCGCTGCATTTCCCGACAATACTGAAGTCAAGCCACACGAGATCCTTCCCGGCACCCTGGTCTTAATCCGAAATTTTGATCGTTCAAGCCCGCTGGAGCCTCGCTGGAAGGAGCTGAAGTTAGTCCTTCTGACCACCCGCACGGCCGTGAAGTTGGAAGGCAGGAAAGGCTGGGTGCATCTGTCTCATGTTAAGAAATTTCACGGACTCAAAGACACTTCTATAGACACTTTCAAGTCTGAACATTTGCCTATTATCAAGGACTGTCTCGCTAATGACTTTGCCTCAAATCCTCCCCTGTTAGAGAAAACTCCGCAACAGGAGTATAAACAGAAGCTCCGGTCTAGTAAAATAAGTCAGCCAGTTTAATTGTCTAAGTCCCCCTGGGTGAAACGGTTAGACAGGTATCTGACATGTATGAAATAGACCCCCATAGTGAGAGAGTTAGTCAAAACTCAATCCGATGTATCGTTTTTCTAAGTTTTATATTGTTTCTAAGTTTAATTATTACCTGCACGAGTTATGCATTCCATTTGTGTTTTCCAATTTCTCATGTAAACAAGTTTTCTAATGCTACAGTAGAGCACACGTTTAGTGATCTGCCTCCTCACGAACTATCCTATCGTCTTGCTATGCGCAACAATTCCTTTATCCGTATGTTACATTATTCACACCAGACCAGCAATGCCACTAATTGTTGGGTGTGTGGTCGACTCCCCCCTTTCCAGACACCGAAGGGAGTTCTGCCACTGTTTCCTTATCCGTTTTCACATAATGGTTCATGTGGAGCATGGTCCATGTTAACGTCATCTTCAAATGATATGTCCCTTCTGAACAGTACATGTTTTCCAGACAAGCAAGGTCTTCCCCACAGAACAGGGTTAGACATGACTTCACCAATACTTTCTGGATCTTGTCCTGTACGGATGAAACGATACATTCTGTCTAGATCTTCTTTCATATTCGGTAGGGTGACCAAATACTCGGACACCTGTCTTATACGTACGGAATATATAACCATACTATCCTCGCCTGGGACTGGATCATAACAGCATTCAGTAAGAAGTCGCCTGATTTCTGCAATGGACTTATATTTAGGCGTACGTTGTAACGCACGTTCATGTAACTCGACTACCCCTAGACGTCTATTTGGCGGCGGGGTACCAGGAGGACCTCCTCCCTCGGCCCCTAAACTGGAATCGTCGACTGATACTCTTCGTGCTGGCAGAGTGACTGATGTGGCGGGAATTTGTACTACGGGCTGGACCGGGGGTACCGTAACAGGTGCTGTAACAGGTGCCCCGGTGGCTGGAGGACCATGAATTACATTATTTACAGGAGCTGGTGGAACAGGATTTGCATATTCTGGGACTGTGTCGTCCAAATAGGACGAGAGAAAAATATCAGCTGCGGTCGGTTTGTGACGTAGCTTGGTCGGAACTAAAGGTGGCGGGAAATTACTGGGTGCCTCCGGGGTTGCTTTTGGCAAGCCCTCGGCAAGAAGAGGATACATACCCTTAATGAGGGCATTTCTCTGTCTGTCTGACTGTTCGGTTTTAACTCGTTCACCTATTTCGATTAGTTCCCTTTCTTGGGCTCTTTCTGAGGATTCTCTACTTAATTCTGACTTTCTGATTTCTTTTTCGGTTCTTCTATGAGATTCTTTGCGCCATAACTCGATGGCATCTTTCTGTGACTGTCTGGCTTTCTTTTTCCATAATGCTTCTTCTACTCGCATGATGCACTCGGCATCCCATGTACCCGATACGGGCCATCTATACTTTTCTTCTAACTGTTTGGTGTACTCCACCCATAAATCTAGATACAATATGGCACTTATGCCATGCTTTTGATACATAAAATGACCTGGACTGTCCCTAGGCGGGACAGGAACTGCTTCTTCTAACAGACCTTTTCTAGTTTTTAACTGACGTAATTTTGAGAACAGAGGCATGACTGAACTGTAGTCTAGACACAATACAATACACATTGAACACGATATTTACCGAAGAACACCACTTTCATACCACGACATTGAAATACATGAATGACATTTAAAATAACAGTTCGGACAAAATACTACCTGGAATACTGAAAACAGAATACATGAATTTCTCGAGAACAGAACGGACTAGAACAGAAACTAGATGCACTGCTAAAACAGTACGAAACTTACCGGTCTCATAAAGAGACACGTCAGGACCCGCATCCACCTAAGTGGACACTTCGTGTTGGATCTGTGTACCCAAACCCACGGACCAGAGACAATGCAATTGACCCTGTCTAGATACTACCCCAGCAACGGTACTCACCGGGCAGCAAGAACGGAAGGCCTCGGACTGGACTGGACTGGACTGCTACGACGACGGACGGACGAACTTCGGACTTCTGTTACGGGTGGGCCTCCGGATACCTCGGACCTTGGACTCTCGGCTTGGGCTCTGGTCGGGACTCGCCGCGTTCCTCCACCGCCTCGTCTGGATGCTGGACCGCAACCTCCGTCTCCTCCGTGGGCCTGAGGGATACTTGAAGCAGAAATATCTGCACGTGCACGGTATGGTTCCGTCACGGCTGCAGAGGATCAGGGGGCTTGCGTGGCTTCACCGGCGCGTGGGGAAAGGGCAAGTCCCTATTCGGGCGCCATTATGTGGTAAATAAATAAATAATACCTCTATTTTTGACTAGATATACAATAACAGATAGCTCAATAAATAAGAGTCAAGATTCGAGGTAGCTGGAGTTTGCAGGTTTAATACAGCATAAAGGACAGGAACAGGACAACCTGCACGGGAATAGGATGGCAGCTAGCTAGCACACCTTAATAACAGAGCACAAGCATATATATACTTAAACAAAATACATGATGTTCAATACAATAGGCGTAGCAGTAGGCAGGGCCTGTAGCAGTCGCGAAAGATAAGGCAGAAAGTAGGTGTAACAAGAGGCGTGAACATAGACATGTGATGTAAACGTAACAGAATATGTCATAAATGGGGCGGAAACATGGAGGGGGCTACCTAAGGAGCCGGGACCTCTAACCTAGTGGTGCGCGCAAACTGACAATGACGTGTTACTAGGGAGAAGCTGGGGGCTATGACTTCTGCGCTAGAAGGAGAGACTAAAGTCTGGAGAGTCAGAGCGACATGTACCTAAACACTATCTAGTATCTGATGTTTAGAGAACATATTGATAGAATCCAAAAGTTATCAGGGTAAAGGCTAACAGACTCTAAGACTGGTGCATGCATTATTCTATATGTAGTGCGTGTTGAGGAATATTAAATGACCATTAATACAGTATTTCTCTTACATGGAGACGTAAAGGCTAGACCATGACGGAAACTATTGATGCGATTCAGTAGCTTAGGAATGCAGAGAAGGAGAGCTAGACTGATAACTAGAATCATAACATACTCTTGGCAGACTGGCAGGCAGAGCCAGGCCGAGCCGGGCACTGTGAGGCAGGAAGTAAGTGAAAGGTCAGGGATACAGGTGGGGGCTGTATCGCTCCTCGGAGAGGGTTCAGGAGACAGGAGCTGAATCTGAGTCCGGGCCCTTTTGAGGCCTAGAAACGGGGACTTTCAATGAAATAACGTGCACACTGAGAAACGTGGCAACGTAACTTTACATAGGCCTAATACTCGTAGCTTTCACGAGAACTGGAAACTGGCATACTAGAGTTGGACACAACTGTAATTGCGTCTTTAATCGATCATGGGGAATACATATGCATATTAATCATGCACATACAACATAACATGGGGAACACGTAGGGACACAGAACATGGCAAATTTTACTTTTCCACAAGTCAGGTGCATCTTGGTTACAGTGGTAAAGTGAGCACGGAGACCTGCATCTGGGCATACCCGTCACACTTCGGGCATTACACTGAAATATATATTAAAGTGATTGGTGGAATGCTAGAATTAATCACAGCCAGTGCTAATTACTCTGGTTGCATCCAAATCCATTGTTATTGTGCACATCATGCCACCTCATGTGGGACCCAACCATATGTAAATCAGACTTGTCCCTACTCCAAAACCATGGGTGGCATATCCTTCTCTGTTCAAGCAGCCAAACTATGGAACTCTTTACCCCTCAACATAAGGTCCACTGACAACCACCTTATCTTCAGAAAACTACTCAAGATTTGGCTTTTCCCCACATAAGCACCATACGCAAACAGAAATTTACAGCATATCCCTCTGTATACAAGCATTTTTTTTCACTATAGATATGTACCTATCTTTGTGTATTACTTTGTATAAACATGTAAAATAATTGTTGTTGAGAGAAAAAAAAAATAATAATAAATAAATAAAAATCATCTTTGGTCTACATGTACATACTTCCATTGTGCATCTATGTACCTTCCATGTACTTGGATCTGTGTGTCTGTTACTTTTCTCCTGAAAAAGCCTATTAAATGCCCTACCCTATTTCTCATCCTGTGCCTCTATCAATATCTTTAATCTACATATACTTACCTCCTTTATGTATCTATATACTTTCAATGTAATTATGGATCTCTATATTTATCACTTTCTTCTAATTTAGCCTTTCCAATGCACTACCCTATTTTTCAGCCTATACTTCGCTCAATATATCTTCTAGCCCAACCTTCTGACTCATCTCAAACTTCTACTACTTCCAATGCACTACCCTATCACTCATCCTATACATCTATCAATATATCCTCTACATCCACTCTCTCATTGATCCCATACCACTACTATGATTGCCAAAATAACCCATTCTAGATCTCTCCTACTCTACCCCTCCTGACACCTCTTTTACTATACCGATCCCCTAAAACAAATCTTTCTAAACTCTTCCCTCTGAGTCCTCCCCTCCAAAACTCCTTTTTATGCACCCAAAAGCCTCCTCCTACTGCTAAGACATAAAAAAAATCCTTCACTCTTTTACCCCTCCACTATCCTTTTCAATCGAAATTAACAGACTAACATGTTCACTTCTCAAATTCCATATTAAACTATACTAATATACTACCCAAATAACTGAATAACATATCCACTACTCAAATTAATTCATATTTTTTTACTATACTAATTTTCAACAGTAATCCTTTATGGGTTCCAGAGTGGCGTGCTACTCGCCAGAAAAGCGCTTCAACACCCATCAGGGGTAACAAGTGCTATATGAATGCAAATCTTTCTTCCCCTTTTATCCCTCCGCTATCCTTCTCACTCCAAGTAACTGACTAATATCCACCACTGAAATTACTTCATATTTCACCATATTAATTCACCACTAATCCTTTGTAGGCTTCCTGAATAGCGTGGGTCAACAAGCGCTATATAACTACAAAGCTTTGTCCTCTATCCTTCTGCTATCATTCCAAATCCAATTAACTGACTAACCTATCCACCACTTACAATGTACTTGCATGTTTCACTATACTAATTCAACACTAATCCTCTATGGGTCCCGGAGTAGCGTGCTGCTCGCCGAAAAAGCGCTTTGACGCCTCGTCAGGGGTAGTAAGCGCTATATAAATACAATTACAATGCGTTTTAATAAACAAGAATCTTTTGAATAGCGCACATAAAGTAGACTGAGGAATTCTATACAGAACATAAATAGAGAGGTGTACATTGCAGTAGAAAGAGTAAGCAAAAGATAGATGGAGAAGTGTAAAGAAAGAGGCAGTGAATACAATTTTTTAAATGTATTTGATCTTATATGATCACATTCTATACATATTCTGAGTAGCATTTCCCACTGTGCTCTTGTTCAGAGCTACATTCTCTTGTGTCACAATTGCACTGCAATAAGTTGCCATTTTTGCCAAATTCAACAAACTATGAGGTGTATTTCGTTAACATGGCATTATGTGTGGTTTTGTGCCTGTTGTTAGCGGAGTATTCTCATGATGCTTTCCCTGGAGGGGCCTCCTAGTCTTGTGCCATCTGTGTCCTGCAAGCTTATACTATCATACTATTGGTGATTTTCAGTGTTGCACCCACCCCCTTGCCTTTCGAGTACAAGCATGCCCAGCCAGAGAGGGAAAACAAGTAGAGAGAGATAGTGCCTTTACGGTGGTCTAACATCATCTTTGGAAATCTTCTTCAGTATAATGCTCCATTCTGATATTCCACCAGCCAGAAGATCTCAGCATAGTAGTTCAGTGAGTACTCTGTTCTACATCGCAACCCATTTCCTTAAATCACACTGCCACTGGGCGACGGGAGCAGGGAATCTACTCTTCCAGTACATTTTTGCCTGTCATTTTGTTAAGAACATGGCCAAGCACACAAACTGGCGGCCACCCTTTGTTTCTTACACTGTGACAACACCCCCCAACAATCAACATTTTGGGACCTTGGATAAATGCAACCATAGGTTATATCATTTATTTGTTATAGGATATCTGTCCAATATGGCCCCAGGGCCAAGCACGTCCAGAACATGTGTAGGAGGTCACATAGTCCAATGCCTGTGCACTGCGGGCCTTTGTCTGATGCCTGTCTGAACATTCTGTGTAGGCTGCAGGGGCTGAAATACGAGTGATGCAAGATTTGATACCGTGTGAGCTGAAATCTTTCATTCTGGATACTGTACCAGGGTCACTTACAATGTGTTCTGGGTAATAACTAGGCTGTGCTTTCATTATAGGCACTTTTCCTAGTGTTGATGACCTCAGACTTCTAATGCCCCATTCTGTTCGCCCCGCTCTTCGGATGTTTCAGTTTTATGATGTAGAGCAACTCCCACCAAGGTGCAGGCTTCTGCAGTGACCGCCTTCATCATCCAAAGGATCTTCACGCCAGATGATTTTCAGTGGTGTAACCCTATCAACCTTCATGACTGCTCTCACTCCACCATTAATGTGCTTTCTGGCACTGGGCTGTGACTGTGTGTTAATTTTAGAGCACACTTTGGCAGTGCAGTTGCCTCCTATCACAACACAGTTAATTCTATTGACATAAACTTTACCAAGGTTTTTCAGTTTTCTCACTTCTTTGTAATGCCCATATATGCCTTTTGCTAATGCTCTTGTCTATTTTTGATTCTACCTACTACGTCATTGCAAAGGTGACACCAAAGTTCTGCTGTAGCTCTAGTGCAACTGGAAGGAATCCTCAGCCTAGCTGACATTTCTATGACTTTACTGTCAAGCCATACTCATCCAGTCTTCACAGGATGTTCGTCAATTCTGCGCCAGGTCATCGCTGCCTCTTCCAGAATCATCTGATGGTAGGTTGGCCGATGATAAATCTATCCTCTGGAAGCGTCAGCGACCCACAGCCCATGATGGACACACAATTGTGAGACTCCCTTGGCCAGAGCTAACAGTCGTACAAAATCCGTCTCATTCCTGACACTAAAAAGGTGTTATATTAAATATTTACCCACTTCATTTTGAAAGGATACTGATCAGCTCAAATACTGCATCAGGGAAACCCCCAAAGCAGTTCTGTGGTTAGTGGCCTACCACCAGAGAGAAACTTTGTAGCGTGGGACTGAGCCGGTCCATGGCCCTCAGCAACATTGAAGAGGCCCAGAGGTATTTTTGGCTTAGGCCCCCATAACTTCTTGTCCACATAAAGTATCCATGCCAAATTTGCGTCTTATTCTCAAACATCTTGAGGATTCTAAAGGTGCCCTGAGTTTGTGGATTCTTTTGGAGGAGACGAAGAAATTAGCCAAAATACAGCGACAGGTTTTTTTGGGGTGGGGAAATGGGAAAGAAAGTGCTGCAGAAGAAAGCGTCCGTTTTTGTCACCTGCAAACGGTATCAATGAAGGGTTTGCAGTGGTAAAATCACCATCTTCCCAGCTTTCAGGAAACAGGCGGACTTTGTCAGAAAAACACATTTGGCATTTTACTGTGACATAGGCTATTTTTCCTATTTTTTGTTCTTGAAACCTCCTTCCAGTTAGTGGTAGGAATGGGTTAGAAATCAATAATGGATCCTGGAAAGATATACATTTCTGAAAAGTAGACAGAATTCTGAATACAGCCAGGGGGCATTTGTGTAGATCCTTCAAGGTTTTTCTATAAAAAGTAACAGTTGAAATAATAACAATTGAAATTGAGTTGAAAAAAACAGCCATTTGTGCCTACGTTTTCACCTGTAACTTCTCCCAACTCAGGCAGATTTTCGAAAATAATATACCATTACATCCACAGGGCCCTTCTGGTTTTAGGGATATATAGGGCTTGTAGGTTCACCAAGAACCCGAGGTACCTAGAGCCAATAACTGACCTGCACCTTGCAATGGTGTTTCATTGTGTACCGGGTATACAGCAATTCATTTGGTAAAATATAAAGACCGAAAGATGGGTTTCAAGGAATCCTATGTATTTCCGAAATGGGAACAAGATATGGAGTGTAGAAGCAGTGGTTATTTCCACAACTCTGAATTTGTGGGTACCCATAGTAGCAGGTGAATTAGAGAGCATTTTTCAAAATGACTTCATTTTACACACTGTCTTACATTTGGAAGGCAGAAGTGCATAGAAATACCGTTGCTAGTAATACTTGTATCTACTATGCTGTGTTCTCCCAAGACTCCCAATAAAAATGGTATCTCACTTGTGTGGGTAGGCCTAGTGCCCGTAACAGGAAACGGCCCAAAACGCAATGTGGACACCACATTTTTCCACTAAAAACAGACTCGTTTTTTTTGCAGTGTGCCTAGCTGTGGATTTGAGTCCCTAACTCAGTCGACACCAAGGAAAACCTAGAAAACCTGTACATTTTTGAACACTAGACACCCAGGGGAATCCAGGATGGGGTGACTTGTGTGGCTCTCACTAGGTTCTGTTACCCAGAATCCCTTGCAAACCTCAAAATGTGTTTAAAAAACACATTTTCCTCACATTTCTGTGATGGAAAGTTCTGGAATCTGCATGACGCAACAACGTTTCACATACCCAGGATTCCCCAAGTCTCCCAATATAAAATGGTACCTCACTTCTGCAGGCCTAGTTCCCGCTACAGGAAATGGCCCTAAACACAACGTGGACACATCACATTTTCTCATTGAAAACTGACCCTTTTTTTTGCAATGTGCCTAGCTGTGGATTTTGCGTCCAGCTCAGCAGCCACCTAAGGAAACCTTATGAGCCAAAATCCAGGAGAAAGTCTTCACGGATGCCTTTTTCAAAAAGTGGAACAAATCCGGGATAGTCTGTATGCGGGCAGTCGATCCTCCTGCCACGTTACAGCTGAAAGTCTTTCTCCTGGATTTTGGTTCATAATGACAACTGCCCCGATTGTGAGCAGATGGGCCATCCTACCCTGACTTGAGCTTTACCCTTCATCGCTCCGGTTATTGTTAGGCTGCCACTCCCCAACTCCAGTCCTGATAAAGACCCGCCTGACGCTTTAATATCGCGCATATATGGTTGAAACACCGTCGATCTCCTGGTCCAGTTCAAGGCCCTGCTTGCAAAACATGGAAAGCAATTACAGCAACAGGGTCATTGTATTGGTGTTTACCACGGCCTCTCACAAACGTGTACATATCTTAACCACCTTGTATATATTACGCACTCACCTTGACCCTGCTCACACAATGTCACTTGATCACAATTCACTTTGATTGTCACACCGTTGGCAGCCTTGTGTTACATAATTTTTATCTTGTATATATGTGAAGACAAAATGTTGAAATTCGTATAAAACATGCAAACCTAATTCAATTGTGGTTTTTGAATCCTTGTTGTGCGTTCCCCTTGAATACTTTTTGCACTAAATAACTTTTCTTTGAAATTAAATTGTGATAAAAAGACATTTTCGTGGTTATACCCGAGAGATCCACTGTACTTTTTGCATAACTATACCCAGGTTCTGAGGGACACAGAGCCACCCCATTGTCTATCAAACCTAAGGAAACCTAGCAAAACTGTGCATTTTGGAAGACTGGAAACCCAGGGGAATCCAGGATGGGGTGACTTGTATGGCTCCCACCAGGTTTGTTACCCAGAATCCCTTGCAAACCTCAAACTTTGTCTAAAAAGACACATTTTCCTCACATTTCTGTGATGAAAAGCTCTGGAATCTGAGGGGAGCCACAAACTTCCTTCTACCCAGCATCCCCCCAAGTCTTCAGATACAAATGGTACTTAACTTGTGTGGGTAGGCCAAGTGCCTGCGACAGGAAACGTCCCAAAACGCAAAGTGCACATATGACAATTTCCCACTGAAAACTGACCTTTTTTTTTTTTGCAATGTGCCGAGCTGTGGATTTCGAGCCCTAGCTCAGCCGGCACCTAAGGAAACCTAGTAAACCTGTACATGTAAAAGAAATATATGCTATGGGGAATTTGTGTGGCTCAAACCAGGTTCTGTTACCCAAAATCCCTTGCAAACCTCAACATTTTTCTAAAGAAATACATTTTTCTCACATTCCTGGAATTCTGGAATCTGCAGGTGTTGCAGGGATTCTGCTCATGCACAGAACTATGCACAGGAAACCAGGACCTCAGTGAATTGTGGTGTACCAATAAAACTCACCTCAGTACCCAGAACTCCTATCCGACTAGCATCAGTTTCTCATCAGCTCTCCCTACTACAGCAAAGCTACCAATGATTAGACAACACAGAACATGCAACTTAGGGTACTCTCAGGAATGGTAGGAATCAAGAACACTCTTTTGTTTTTATTCTCGTACCAGTCCACAACGTGAGTAATCAGACACACAGAAAAGTTTAAAATTTTCATTTTTAACTACGTGCTCTTAGATGCAGTATTTTGGCTAACATAAGCAGGCATATGATTAGAAATAAAACAATCAGCATTGTTACAATTCCATAAAACACAAAGGGAGAAATCATATTACAATGATAGTGGAAACAGGTCGTATAGCACCTTGTAATTATAATAATAATAGAAAGTCTCTTAGGCTTAAATGGGGAACCCCAAACCTCCAAGATCAGCAGAAGTGAATCACATCTTAGGATCAGCAAAGCTCTCTGTCTCTGAAAGGTTTTTTCTCCAAGTGCCTGAATCATGCATGCAATGCAATATTAAAGGCACTAGAATTTCAGTTGGTTGCAGCTGTGTGCATGTTGCGTCTAGAGCGTGGGCCGATCAACCTGAATCACAGCATTCATTGTTATTATGACCTTGAAGACTTCTGCATGCAGTGTACAGACTACGGTCGCGGTGTAAGTCTAGGGATGTGAAAAACAGACCGTTCTCATGCGAAGAAAATCAAGCAGTTTAACCTATAACAATAGTAACATGTAGTGTTGTGTGCAAAAGCTGCAAAGTGGCAAAATGGCATTTAAATTTATAATACACTTATGCTAACATAGCAATGTGTGAAAGCAGCAGCATTCAATAAACTTTATTTCGGTGAATATGACCTCAAAAAGTACAATCAAAGTACATACAAATGAATTTAAAAATGGGGAAAAAAGCGAAGTAAATGAGAATATAAAATAACCTCATAATACAATTACATATTTTTGTATAAGTGAGGATGAAAAATGGGTGTCAATATGTACAAAATTAGAAAAGAATAAAAATACAGAGATTCACGAGCCTGATAGAATATTCTATACCCTATGTGTGAAAGCAAAACTCTGTCTTCACTACACCCTCCCCTGATCGGACCACGAACAAGAAGGGAAGCAATTTAAGAACGCAGAGTTCAAGTTCGATTGGGACAGTGAAGAAGCGAAATCTTCATTCTCAGGGAATACTTACTAATAAAAAAGAACTTGGCACAGAAGCTGAAAATATGACAAGACATCTTTATTAAATTTAATAAGTGAGGCAACGTCACACAGAAGCCGTAGCAACTGAATGAGGCAGTCAGAGGAGTACAGAGAACAGTGGTCTTATATATGCTTCAGGGTTACAAAACTCAGCATAAAAGTAAGGGGCAGTCCTTGCTTTTGCAAGCATGCAAAATGCCTAACATTCCTACTTACACAAGCCGGACAAAACCCATAATAAAAGAACCACAACCCATATCATAAACAGACCATAAAAGAAGGAACAGAAACAGATAGAAGTAGGATAAGGCATGTTTGTGTGCAGTAAAACTTTACAATGTCCTGTGCTTTGAACCTCAATCTTGATCAGCTAAAGGGCAGGAACTGGTTTAACAAGGTCAGCTTTAGGCAACAGGGTCAGTTCACTCAGGTCAAACAGGAGTCAGCACAAACTCAAGCTAAGGTGTACGTGACCTAAAGACTTGTTCAGCCACAGTCATAGGCCTATGTGAGGGCAACCACAAAATGGCTGCCATACACAAAATGGAACCCACTGGTTCAGAATTCACAGAACCTCAGACCCTCCTTTTGCCCTTACATAGGCAATCACTCAGTCTGTGTCTGAATCGATATCAATATTATCCGTTATTCCCTTCACTAAGGCACTATTACTCGAGTTATCTTTCATGGAACACAAGGGATAGACTTCGTTGGCATAAATAAACATCGTCTGATATGCCCATACAGACCCATTGTAACTAAATGACAGAACCAAAATAGAGAATACCTCTATCTGTAGTATGTGGCATAAGACCACACACCCAACAATTAGTGGTGATCCTTATTAATGCTCTCAGATGAAAAGGGATACTCTTCCACAGAGAATGGACTTTATTCCGCTTTTACTAAACAGAATACTACTTTAAAACAATGCCAGCAAAACAGCAAAAATTAGTCTCCTAACACCCATTATATGCAATCGCACGGAAACCACTTGTGAAACCAACTATGCCCAGAGTCCGTTCAAAAGCCTCTCTGGCAGGCTTCTATTGTCCATCAAATCTTCTTTTGTTGTTTTCTTCCGCTTGGGCATCTTCATTCAGGCCTTTCATGAAAATGGTCCTTCTCAGTATCCGTTGGAGTGCCCTCCTGGCAAACACTCGCAGCTTATTTGAAAGTCTCAATGTCTCAAGGCAGTGCACCAATATCTCTTCTCTGCGGCAGGCAATACAGATAGTGTGCTCTCCATTGATCAAGGGCACAGATCATCTCATGCAAACCCAAGTACTATTAATTAGGAAAGAGCAACAGGCTTTCATACTCAGCAACACTTTCAGACTCCAACACTCGCTTTTCAGTGTCAGAGGATGCTCGGGCTGCTCTTCTATTTAATCATAGGTACCACAATGTAGTGCCTTTTGCCGGTCTTGGATCCTCCGGTGCACTGCACTTCCGTTGGAGCAAAGGAAAAGGGGGTGTGTGGCCAAAACTCAGGCCAAGGGGCTCAATGGACTGCCTACTGTCAGAGGTTACCAGCACATGACAGGTGAAAAACTAAAGCCTCGAAGCAACAAGGATCCTTCTCTTTTGCTCTTTTGCACTGAAAACTGGTTCTGTGATGTCCAATGCTGTCTGATGGAGCAAGCACAATACTTTGGCGATATTATTGATGGCACGCTGGCGATCGCTGTCTGGGTGCTGGGACTTTTTCATCTGTTAGCTGTCGCTAATGGGATTGTGGGTGAGTTCCGCAGGTTATTATGACATAATACCGCAGAACCTAGTGACGTAGGAAATGGGACACATTTGTTATTTTCCTTCAATTTAGTACAAAAACAGTTCATTTAACAAAGGGACTGCAAACAGGTGGCCTGCAATCTTCAAAGGAGTGGCTATACGCCATGAAACTATTGTGATCTAAAATACACTATCATTCTCATAGAATACAAAGACAATAAGCAAAACAGTGCCTCTAATTTCTTCAATTGGGTTTCCATGTGAGAGCATATCCTCTACCATCTAAAGGTAGATAACTATATGAGAATTTTATCTAAATGGATGTCCTTACACATAGTGGCATCATCTAATGGGGTAAACACATTTTTTCTCTCAATGATTAAGTCTAGGTGTTCCTAAATTCCTTATCTAAAACATTTCAAAAGAGAAATCATATGATACAGATTATCAGGGACATGTAGATACCTCTCTTTTAATAACTGTGCATCAAGTGCACTACGCAATACACAGGCTAATAATCAAAATGTGGAAACTTGTCTTATAATAGCATTGAGTCAGTTAACCAGTCCATCACTACCATGACGGTCAGACTGGAAAACATCAGAGTAGGCCTAAAGAAATTTTTTAAAAACCAGTCTAGGTATACAAAAGGGATTTATACATAATATGGGGGTCTCTGGTACATTACTGCAATCTGGAAGGGTGAACCTAATACAATAATAATAATAAAAGAAGGCTAACTAGTGAAAGGAATATGGAAAAGGGAAAATGGGACTAGGACACAGCTAACATCCCCAATTACTAGGGACGATGCAACATCAATCAGGGGAAACATTAAGCCTTGTTTCCTTTATGGTACAAAGCCATACACTATTCAGGAAGCAGAACAAAACTGACTAATGTAATATAAAAATTAGGTCACCATGCACAAAAGTCACAGATCTATAATTTATCCTTACGTCCAATTCAGGATACATAATTTTAGGGCTGCCTGTTCCTTACAGGAAAGGGGGCAGTAATGTGACTAGGTGAAACCTTGTTTCCTGTAAATCTTTTTTATTTTCCTTCAAATACCATTAAAGCCAAATTTGACATACACTGATGAAGTGTTGTCTGTCTTTCTGTGAAATTTAGTGTCAAAGCAAATCTACCCAACTGTTTGCAGGATACACATCATCATGTATATCCCTTCACAACACAGGTAAACTTGTAATAGTATCATAAGCAGCAACATAAAACAAAAAACATGCAAAAAAAAACTGCACAAAACGGACATGTCAAGCCATCAGATATACTCGCTGTATATCAAGCACAAAAAAAGGATAGACAAAACAATAGCATATATAAATGAGCGGTGACGCATAACACCGTGCCAGGTTTAAAATCCTTACCCTCCTTTTTGACAGTAGATCACCAATTAGTGGATATCTGCTGTCAAATACAACTTTCAGACACACAAAACCAGCAAGAACAATTCATGATAGAACCAAATACACAAACATGAAAAACGCATGGACATTTCTTCCCAAAGGAGTTACGCAAAAACACATCTCATTTCAACCAACCAAACTCATGTGTCTTGTCAGCCTTAAAATCACCCAGAACAATCCATGAATGATCTGCGGGCAGAAGCAGGAAAAAAAAAACACAACACACAAAAGAGAGACATTTTTCATAACAAACAAATATCAATTATAACTTTTAATCAGAAGACAAAACATAATACACATTAACAGACACAAAAATAAATTTCCATTACTTAACTGTTACCATCTTGTCAGTCACCTTGCAACATGAAGCCCTTTCAACTTTCCAAAAGTACAATTCTTTCACTGACCCTCCATGTTAGCCTTGCCCCACAATTCATTCTCACTTTGGCATGTAGCCTTCAAAATTTGAATAAAGAGCTTCCTCTTATTTTATGTCTAAAACTTAATGCAATGCCTCATTTTCTGTCAAATAAAAGCAACTAGCGGACATCATTTTTTTTAGAGCAGAAATACAAATGTATCATTTCTGCAGAGCATTTAGCATGTGTTGGGACTTTCAAAGAAACCTTTTTCATATTTTCCCTTTGGAATTAAGTTCTTTAATTTTGTGGAGAAACCAGAAACCCTTCCTTTTAGAGGCCTGTTTAGCAAGGTCATTCTGCATTTCACAGAGACAAGTCCTAATTTAAAAGGTCACAAATGTCAACATGACAGCCTCCTTCCATTGTTTACAGGAAAACTAAAGATAGCATCTAAGCGCAACTTGAGCAGCCTGTTCTCCTAGCCCACAGCTTCTGCTCATTCTGAGGCTGACAAAGGCGAAAGGCCTTCCGGATTCCTCCTAACCTGCAATAATTCACTCTATTTAAAACACATGTTATATATATTACTCCTGTTAGGGGCTATAATTTATTTCTATACTTATATTATTAAAATATTTACTGGGAATAATTTCGCAGAACATAAACACACATACCAGTTTTTAGAACAAATGCTTGTTTGCAATGGTACTCATTTCATCAACCTTAAATAGATGAAGGTCTCAGTTAGGTCCAGCCAAAGTTAAAAACCTTCAACCCTGATATTAAACTCAAACCTCTGCACCAGGCACATTGGCTCACTGAGCCATTAAACGCAACCCCAAATGGGAACAACCTGCACATTTGTGTTTTATACCTAAATGTATGCATTTACTGAAGCCTAAAGCACTTTAAAGCTATTTTAAATGGCAAAAATACCCAAATTCGACTTTGATGTTTGGGGCACTTAAAAATAAATATCCTATACTTGTGATACATATTAATCATGCTCAGAATGTTCTTTACAAATTACAGAGATTTTTAATCAGACATATCCCATGTAAATCTTTAGAAAAATGAGTTTTTTACGCCTGCGCTAAGTGAAATTCTATATGCTAATGTTCTCATTATGCGGTATAGCACAACTTAAATTAAATTTTAATGCTAGGATGTCATAGTATGGACATTAAGCTTCATGAATTTTGTAGCACTTATTTTTTAATAATTATTTTTCATAATTAATAATTTTTTTTAATAAACCCAATTATTTTTGATAATTCCACATATAAGAGCAAGCTGCATCCCTTGCCTATCATTTTTAGACGCATTCATTTATAGGCCCAAGCACAGACGCCTAACTTAAAACATGACAAAATGTTTGCGCCATTTTTTTCTTTCTAAAAAGGACAATTTTATTTAGCAACAGACCCAAGAATATGCTTACAAAATGTTGCTTAATAGACTGAAAACATCAAGAAAAACCACGAACAGACATTGAGCTCATTTCAGACATAAACAGAAAGGGGTCAAAACACTCAGGACACACAATACAGCGCGCTTTAGCCATGCATCTCGTGAATAGCGCCATCGCTATGTACTTACAGAAGTTGCACTAATGGGAAACCCACATAGACATTTAAACTCATATTTAACCCACAAATCAATACTCAGGACAGAAACCAAGGACAGCCCACAGACTGTACGTAAACCAAACCATTTGTAAATACTAGTTGTAAGTCATATTTACAAGAAACGCTTCTCAATTGTGTTTCAAAAGACTGCAAAAACAGCCCAACAGACTGATGTATGTCCAAGAAGCGAAAATACACTCAATTCACTAGCTTTGGCTAGCAGAACACCAAACAAAATCGTTCTGCATATCTTCATTCATAAAACTGCGCAGAACAAAGGATCCTTGTTTTGTATTATGTCATATTTTAATTCCCTGGGGATACAAAATCACCAAGGAAGAAATATGTTTGTAAATCTAAACCTATTTAGATATTCCTTTTAGGGGGAGGCGGATAATTTACTTCACATCACACTATGGTACCTTCCAAAAAAGCAACACATTTTTCCATGTGAGCTTACAAACAGGCATGCCAAAAATACTGCGGAATACGCAAGTATTATAATCAAAGTGGTGCTTAAGGTACTTTTCGTACGTGCACCGTTCAACTAAACCAAATGGAGAAATATCTCCTCATTACCTGCCTACACAAATTGCCATTCGCATATACAAACCTATACAAATCCAAAGTTGGCCAACACAAATTCCAAAGTTCCAAAGCTACATTCCCAAATTTGCTAAGACCAGGCATCTTATAGCTCACTAATCTAGCTTCAAACTTCAAGGGGTTATCAAAAACGATATACTCGCAAATGTACGAGCCCCTCGGCTTTGGTAATTGCAATGACCAAATCAAAAACCAAGAAACCAACCCCTCGGCTTTGGCAATCGCAATGACCAAATCAAAGACCCAAAGAACCAAAAACTAAGGACTCAAAGAACCAAAAACTAAGGACTCAAAGAACCAAAAACAAAGGACTCAAAGAACCAAAGAACAAAGGATTGGGAGCGACCCACTTCTACTTAACTCTTACTTTTACTAATCAAAAGGTTATCCAAATTCTAACTGTCAAGTTCTACATGACCTAACGGTCTTTTTTAGAATACTCACGCCAAAAAGGTTCTCAGTCAGGAGTGACATCATGTGAAGGATCAAAATCAGGAAGATCAGAAATATACTGGGCTGCAGAATCAAAGAATCTCCAGAATCCCTGTGCACAGAGTACCTCCTTAGTAGAATCCTGTTCTGTCCTCCTCAGTAGATTGCAGTCCTCTGACAAGATCACTCCCACAGAAAGGCACGTCTCTGATGAAGCCCACGTTAGCCGCGCCATTTGTAGAAGCGAAATCTTCATTCTCAGGGAATACTTACTAATAAAAAAGAACTTGGCACAGAAGCTGAAAATATGAAAAGACATCCTTATTAAATTTAATAAGTGAGGCCACGTCACACAGAAGCCGTAGCAACTGAATGAGGCAGTCTGAGGAGTACAGAGAACAGTGGTCTTATATATGCTTCAGGGTTACAAAACTCAGCATAAAAGTAAGGGGCAGTCCTTGCTTTTGCAAGCATGAAAAATGCCTAACATTCCTTCTTACACAAGCCGGACAAAACCCATAATAAAAGAACCACAACCCATATCATAAACAGACCATAAAAGAAGAAACAGAAACAGATAGAAGTAGGATAAGGCATGTTTGTGTGCAGTAAAACTTTACAATGTCCTGTGCTTTGTTCCTCAATCTTGATCAGCTAAAGGGCAGGAACTGGTTTAACAAGGTCAGCTTCAGGCAACAGGGTCAGTTCACTCAGGTCAAACAGGAGTCAGCACAAACTCAAGCTAAGGTATACGTGTCTGTAGCAGGGTGGAGGGTTTCGCTGCGAATACGGACTGGTGGAATCCTAACGTTAATCACGCCCCTGCTTTGCCACAGACTGCATGGGGATCGGAGACGTACGAATGGTGGACCCAGCAGGAGGACTGTGCCTTTAACTACGACGATGAAGAGCGGGAAGACACACCCCCCTGTGACGCACTTGTGACTGTCAGCGAATGCGGTAGGGGACAGGTGGTCACGCCTTCTCGTGACGTGCGGCGAGGAGGAGACAACAAATACCCAGAAGAAGAAGAACGGGTGTGACCCGACACCGCGGAGACGGAGAAGAGTGGAGAGAGCGACCGGAACGGAGAGGACGAACGTGGAGGACGGACGGAGGAAGAAAACGCGAAGAAACCAGGAGGAGCGGTGCCAGGAGGCCCGCGATACCACACTGCGCCCAGCCACACTCCAGGAGGAGGAGGAGTGTGGCTCTCACAGGTGCGTGACCGGGTAGCAGGCTGGTGGGGAAGACGGGGAGCCGCCGTGTAAATAGTGTACAGTGTCACGACCCAGTCCCAACACCCCTCCCCTTTGTATAAAAACCCTTGACCATCCTCCCTCACGAAGCCCCCTTACTCTTCCGGCACTTTACATAGGATCAGCACTCTCACCGGTGTCCTCACTAACCCCGGTACCCCAAGGGAACGCTTGGTACAGGAACAGTAAACCTGAGAGCCTATCTCTTTTGTCTTCTATGTGGCGTTGGAACCCTGCCGGAGACAGAGACTCGGAGGAGGAAGGCGGAAGGCCAAGTCCCCGTAGAGCCCGCGACCTAGCTGCAACATTGGATCCAGCCACCCTAGCAAGGGAGAGGAGGTCCCAGCGCAAGAAGAAAACATTCATTAAAATAAAACTTCGTTTACCTCAACCGGTTGTCAGTGTCCCTCCTTCTGAACCGCCACAACTGGTGTCAGAAGTGGGATCGGAACCCTCCATCCCGACAATAGAGATGGGCCAACTCATCCAGCATTTAATCAAGGGCCAAGAGAAATTGGAATGGGCGGTCGAACGCCAGATGACGTCAGCCCAGGTGGATCGCGAGACATTCCAATCAGCGATGTCCGCACAGATAGAGGGACTACATAAAGCACTAAAAGAACCCAGCAGTATGCCTGTGACCAAAAGACGAGCTCCCGTACCACATCTATCCGGGGTGTCCCTTCAAAAATTCCACCCTGGTGAAGACCCCGACGCCTTCCTGACGAATTTTGAAAGGGCTGCTCGAGCATGCGGTTGGGCGGAAGATAAGTGGCCGTTCTTCCTAGCCCCGCTACTCTCCGGAGAAGCACAGGCAGCCTACCAAGTGGCTAACGCTACAGGGGTGACTCCATATCGTGACATCAAGACTATTATATTGGACCAGTTAGGCATGGACACAGAAGCCTACCGTGTCCGGTTTCGAAAGGAGAAAGGTGCAACAGGTGAAAACCCAAAAACCCTGTTTTACCGATTAAAGACTGCCGCAGACAAATGGATTAGACCTGAGGAGAAAACCAAAGAGGGGATTATGAACTGCATATATTTAGAGCAATTCATGGAGGCATTGCCCTACGGGACACAGAGGTGGTTAAAGCAACATGCCGGACTGACCTCACAGCAAGCGATCGAAATGGCCTCCACGTATGCCAGGGCACAACCCAAGGCATACCCCTGGGAGGGTGAGAAGATGAAGACTCCAGTAACCACTAAACCGGAAAAGAAACCCCGAACCCCCTTGGAAGCACCAAGACCAAAACCGCCCGGGCTCGATTTCCCTGTGATAAGAGGACCCCAATGTTTTGACTGTGGCGAATGGGGCCACATAGCCCGAATGTGCCCCAGAAAGAAGCCTAGTGAAGAACCCATGGAAGTCGGCTATGCCCCCAGAGCGGTGATGTACACCGCTGAAATGGGTCCCTCATTCTACGTAAGGGTCATGGTTAACAAGAAGTGGGTGAGGGCATTACTGGATTCCGGGTGTCGTCAGTCTGTCATGCTAAAGTCCTTTATTCGACCCCAGCAGCTCCTAGATGGGTCCCAGGTGTTCATCAGGTGCGTTCATGGGAATGTAAAACCCTATACCCTAGCGGAGGTGGTGATACAACCGGTAGGTAGACCCCCCTGTAAAGTCAAGGTCGGGGTGGTAGAGACACTCCCAGAGGATTTGATCCTGGGGGTCGACAATCCTGATTTCTTAGCCATGTTCAGGACTCACCCCCAGATGTCAAAAGGAAAAGCATGTGACACCCTCATCACCGCAGATCCCTTGACATTAGACCGTAATTTCCGGTTTGCACAGGCAAACGACTCCACTCTCTTGAATGCCTGGGAGTCTGCACATGCCAACCAAGGGGTAGCCAACATCCCTTATCCTAGGTTCATCATGGAAGACGGGCTACTGTACCGGGAGGGAAAGGAGGGGGATCCCAAGCAGCTTCTAGTACCGAAAGATTTCCGCGAACAGGTGTTATATTATGCACATTTGACAGCAGGGCACATTGGGGCAGAGAAAACGATTCAGAGCATCACGAAGTGGTTCTTTTGGCCAGGGTTATACCAGGAGGCTAGCACCTATTGTAGATCATGTGAGATATGCCAACGGAGGAATACACAGAGACCCCCGGCTGTGCCTTTACAGCCTATGCCCATTATCGGACCGCCGTTCGAGAGGGTGGGTATGGACCTAATTGGACCGTTACCCCGTTCTTCCGAAGGGAACACCTACGCCCTGGTTATAGTGGACTACGCCACCCGCTTCCCGGAAGCTTTCCCACTAAAATCCCCCACTACAAAGAACATAGCGGATACATTTCTTGAGTTGTTTTCGCGGGTGGGTTTCCCTAAAGAAATAGTCACCGACCAGGGGACACCATTTGTGTCCAGACTTATAAAAGAGGTAACGAAGTCCCTGAATGTCCAGCAAATCCGCATATCGGCATACCACCCCCAGACAGACGGGTTGGTGGAACGGTACAACCGTTCCCTCAAGACCACCCTTAGGAAATACTGTCCTTAGAAAAACAAGACTGGGACAGACTCCTTCCTTTGGCGCTTTATGTATTGCGGACTCAAGTACAAAGCTCGACAGGCTTTTCAGCGTTTGAATTGCTGTACAGAAGGCAACCTAGGTCCCTTCTGGAGATAACCCGGGAGGCCTGGGAAAGGGAAGAACAAGAGGAGTCAAGATCACTCTTGGAATATACCCAGCTCCTACGGAGCAAGTTGGGTAAGTTGAGGGATCTTGCCTACTCCAACTTGGAACGTAGTCAGGATCGACAGAAAAAAACCTATGATAGAGGTAAGAGATTGAGAACACTGAACGTAGGGGATTGGGCCTTGGTACTACTGCCTACTTCGACGCAGAAGTTCCAAAAAGAGTGGAAGGGGCCTTACAAGGTTGTAGAAACCATCGGAAAAACCACCTACCGTTTATTGATCTCCCCGGCCAGAAAGCAATGCTTTTATGTCAATATGCTAAATAAATGGCTTGGGTCACCGCCCCGTAATGCTCAGTTCAGCATACCAACGGCGACTGAGACCTCCACCCTAGAGGTCCTGCCCATAAACCAGGAGCTTGAGACCGAAAAGAAGCAGGAACTAGAGGCCACCCTTAGACCTTTTTCCGATCTGTTTTCCGACCGACCTGGTTGTACCAGGCTGATCGAGCATAGAATAGAGACGGAGCCCGGTAAACAGGTTAAACTACGACCATATCGGATACCCGCGGCTTGACGGGAAGCCGTGAGGAAGGAGGTACAAGAGATGCTGCACCTAGGGGTAGTTAGACTGTCCCGCAGCAGCTGGTCATCCCCAATCGTCATGGTCCCTAAACCGGATGGGTCCACCCGGTTCTGTATGGACTTCAGAGAATTGAACGCTATTTCCAAGTTCGACGCCTACCCTATCCCAAGGGTCGACAAATTAATCGAACGCATAGGGGAGGCCCGATACATCACGACCCTGGACCTCACGAAGGGGTATTGGCAGGTGCCTCTCCGTGAGGAAGACCGACACAAAACGGCCTTCTCCATGGGGGGACTGTTTGAGTTCAACGTCCTACCGTTCGGACTACACGGAGCCCCGGCTACCTTTCAAAGGTTGATGCACGGGATCCTGCTACCATTCCAGGCCTTTTGCTCCGTGTACCTGGACGATATTGTCATCTTCAGCGGATCCTGGGCAGAACACCTAGAACACCTACGTACCATCTTGACCGCCCTCAGGGAGGCCGGGTTACATGTGAACTCGAAGAAATCTCGAGCAGCGTACACGAAAGTGAAGTATCTGGGGTATATGCTGGGCGAGGGAGCAATAGCGCCCCAAATAGAGAAGGTCAGAGCCATAAAAGAGACCCCTTTCCCCCACAACAAAAAAAGACCTAAGAGCCTTTCTCGGTCTCATAGGGTATTATAGGAGGTTCATCGCTAACTTTGCGAACACAGCTAGCCCTCTAACCAGCCTCCTCCAGAACGGGGTGACCCCTAAACGGTTCCTGAACCCCTCCCCTAAGAAAAACAGGCCTTCGAGAGTCTGAAGGAAGCTATAACCACCAGTCCCGTCCTGATAGCCCCTGATTTCAGCAAACCATTCCTGGTGGCCACAGATGCATCGGACACCGGCATCGGGGCTGTCCTCTCTCAATTGGGGAGGGATGGGTTGGAGCATCCCCTATTATACATAAGCAGGAAACTACACCCTAGGGAAAGGAAATACCCTACCATAGAGCGCGAGTGTTTGGCGATACGGTGGGCTATTGAGAAATTGAAGTACTATCTCGAGGGAAAGCAGTTTACCTTGTTTACGGACCATGCTCCCCTACAATGGATGTATCGGCAGAAATCTCAAAATCAAAGGGTCCTGAGATGGTTCCTCTACCTACAGCCTTTTTCTTTCACGTTACAGCATAGGAGGGGTCTGGACCATGGCAACGCAGACTTCCTGTCTGGACTCCCCGATCGGGAGAAACCAAGGGGGGAGGAGTGTAGCAGGGTGGAGGGTTTCGCTGCGAATACGGACTGGTGGAATCCTAACGTTAATCACGCCCCTTCTTTGCCACAGACTGCATGGGGATCGGAGACGGACGAATGGTGGAACCAGCAGGGGGACTGTGCCTTTAACTACGACGATGAAGAGCGGGAAGACACACCCCCCTGTGACGTACTTGTGACTGTCAGCGAATGCGGTAGGGGACAGGTGGTCACGCCTTCTCGTGACGTGCGGCGAGGAGGAGACAACAAATACCCGGAAGAAGAAGAACGGGTGTGCCCCGACACCGCGGAGACGGAGAAGAGTGGAGAGAGCGACCGGAACGGAGAGGACGAACGTGGAGGACGGACGGAGGAAGAAAACGTGAAGAAATCAGGAGGAGCGGCGCCAGGAGGCCCGCGATACCACGCTGCGCCCAGCCACACTCCAGGAGGAGGAGGAGTGTGGCTCTCACAGGTGCGTGACCGGGTAGCAGGCTGGTGGGGAAGACGGGGAGCCGCCGTGTAAATAGTGTACAGTGTCACGACCCAGTCCCAACACCCCTCCCCTTTGTATAAAAACCCTTGACCATCCTCCCTCACGAAGCCCCCTCACTCTTCCAGCACTTTACATAGGATCAGCACTCTCACCGGTGTCCTCACTAACCCCGGTACCCCAAGGGAATGCTTGGTACAGGAACAGTAAACCTGAGAGCCTATCTCTTTTGTCTTCTATGTGGCGTTGGAACCCGGCCCGAGACAGAGACTCGGAGGAGGAAGACGGAAGGTCAAGTCCCCGTAGAGCCCGCGACCTAGCTGCAACATTGGATCCAGCCACCCTAGCAAGGGAGAGGAGGTCCCAGCGCAAGAAGAAAACATTCATTAAAATAAAACCTCGTTTACCTCAACCGGTTATCAGTGTCCCTCCTTCTGAACCGCCACAGTGTCCTAAAGACTTGTTCAGCCACAGTCATAGGCCTATGTGAGGGCAACCACAAAATGGCTGCCATACACAAAATGGAACCCACGGGTTCAGAATTCACAGAACCAAGTTCATAATTTGCCAAACTGGATAATTTGAAGTAATATGTTTGAAAGTGTAAGGAAAAAAGGAAAAAACCAGGAAGGGGCGTTATACTGCCCAACATGGAAAGAAAAAATAGTTAAAAACATGTCACTGAGTACTGTACGCATTGAAGATGGACAAGTGCCAATTCAATCCATCAGTGTATAGGCACAGTATGTTGCAACAGCCTCCAAGAGGAAGTCATAATTATCATCAGCAAACGATTCAGCCATCCAATTTAATAATCCGAATGAACATACATGATCAGAAGATGTGAATCACATCTTAGGATCAGCAAAGCTCTCTGTCTCTGAAAGG
This sequence comes from Lissotriton helveticus, assembly GCF_964261635.1. NCBI lineage: Eukaryota > Metazoa > Chordata > Amphibia > Caudata > Salamandridae > Lissotriton > Lissotriton helveticus. The sequence goes on along the minus strand of NC_136065.1, from coordinate 1,374,034,862 downwards.
TTTTTTCTCCAAGTGCCTGAATCATGCATGGAATGCAATATTAAAGGCACTAAAATTTCAGTTGGTTGCAGCTGTGTGCATGTTGCGTCTGGAGCGTGGGCTGATCAACCTGAATCACAGCATACATTGTTATTATGACCTTGAAGACTTCTGCACGCAGTGTACAGACTAAGGTCGCGGTGTAAGTCTAGGGATGTGAAAAACAGACCATTCTCATGCGAAGAAAATGAAGCAGTTTAACCTACAACAATAGTTACATGTAGTGTTGTGTGCAAAAGCTGCAAAGTGGCAAAATGGCATTTAAACTTCTAATACGCTTATGCTAACATAGCAATGTGTGCAAGCAGAACCCAGTCTTCACTACACAGGGAGGCACAAACTTCCATGCACTCAGCATTCCCCCAAGTCTCATGACAAAAATGGTACCTCACTTGTGTGGATAGGCCTCGTGCCTACAACAGGAAACGTCCCAAAACGCAACGTGGACACATGACAATTTTCCACTGAAAACTAAGCGTTTTTTTTTAAATGTGCCGACCTGTGGTTTTTGGGCTCTAGCTCAGCCACCACCTAAGGAAACCTAGCAAACCTGTGCATGTTGGAAAACTAGGAACCCAGGGGAATCCAGGATGGGGTGACTGGTGTGTCTCTCACCAGGTTTTCTACCCAGAATCCCTTGCAAATCTCAAAATGCATCTAAAAAAATGAATTTTCCTCACATTTCTGTTATAGAAAGCTCTGAAATCTGAGGGGAGCCACAAACGTCCTTCTACCCAGCATTCCTCCAAGTCTTCCGATACACATGGCCCTCACTTGTATTGGTAGGCCTAGCGCCCGCAACAGGAAACATCTCAAAACACAATGTGGACACATCACAATTTTCCGCTGAAAACGGACTGTTTTGTTGCAATGTGCCTAGCTGTGGGTTTTGGGCCCTAGCTCAGCCGGCACCTAGGTAAACCTAGCAAACCTGTACATTTTGGAAAACTAGATACTCTGGGGAATTAAGGATGGGGTGACTTCTGTTGCTCTCACCAGGTTCTGTTACCCAGAATCCCTTGCAAACCTCAAAATGTATCTTAAAACACATTTTCCTCACATTTCTGTGATGGAAAGTTCTGTAATCAGCGGGGAGCCACAACTTTCCTCCCACCCAGCATTTCCCCAAGTCTCCTGATAAAAATGGTACCTCACTTGTGTGGGTAGACCAAGTATCCACAACAGGAAATGACGCAAACCCTACTTTGGAGACATCAAAATTATAGATCACAAAACGACCTGCTTTTGCAAGGGAGAAACCTGTGTTTTTGGTCCCGGGCTCTGCAGCCCTCCAGGGAAGCCTACCAAACCACGACATTTCTAAAACCTAGATTCCCAGGGGAGTCCAGGGGTGTGTGGCTTGTGTGGACGCCCCAACGTTTTCTTACCCAGAATCCTCAACAAATCTCGAATTCTGCTAAAAAAAAATTACATTCTCCTCACACTTCTGTGTGAAAAAATTGTGGGATCACCCGGCAGACACAAATTTCCTACCACCCAGCATTCTATCAGGTCTCCCGATAAAAATGCTACCTCACTTGTGTGGGTGAGCCAGGTGCCTGTGCCACTGACTGTCCCTTTGGGAGGGGGGGCATTGGCATGCCCATTTTGGGCAGCCCCCAACCCTACATATTCAAAAACTATAGTCCCTGTGGCCTAGTGGGCTTTCTGCCTCCCCTGGTGGGGAGAGGGGGGGAACGCTGATCAGGGGCTAGTGCCCTAATCTGCCTTAATTTATTTTGTGTGGGGGCATTGTCTTGCCTATTGTGAGTAGCCCCCACCCCTCTTGTATTAAAACAAAACAATTCCCCGGGGTTTAGTGTGCTTTCTAACCCCCCCGTGGGCAGATCGGGTGTAATAGCTCCCATCTGCCCCCATGGCAGGCAGAAAGACTGTCCCTTTTTTGTTTGAGGGTGGGGGCATTGGCACACCGATTTTGGGCAGCCGCCCCACCCCTATGTACTAAAAAAATAATATTACATGGTATCTAGTGTGCTTTCTGCCCCCCGGGGGGGCAGATGGGGGCTATTGCTAGAAAGACTGAATATGTCAAAATAAATTTGGGGGTAGCAGAGGTCCTTGCTCAAGGGGCCTCTCCCCCTTCCCTGGTGTCTAGTGGTGGATCCCTGCTTGGGGATCGCCCTCCTGAGGCGTTACCAAGCAGGGATCCACTAGGGAAGGGTACCATTGGAAAGGGGAGATTCTTCCCTTTCCAACGATACCTCTCCTGTGTGTCGGTGCTCTGGATGCTGAGATAGCCCCGCGAGCATCAAAGCAGTTAAAGTGAAATGAGCCTAACAGCTCATTTCAGTTTCACTTAAAAAAAATCAGCACGTGATAGTCATTACACTGAAAAATAAAATTGCCTCGAGAGGCTGGGGAAGCTCTTCCACAGCTCCTGAGCCTGAAAAATAAAAGTGGAAATTCCTCTGCGGTAAACAGCAGAGGGATTTCCTGGTTGTGTGCAGAGATGGAACAGTTCTGTCCTTAGCACACGACCACTGTGGCTGAAGATTGAACTGTACAAGCCTAAGCACCGAATGGGTTAATACCCTGCAATTAATACCAATTTAACTAATATGGACCTAGAGACATCCCAAAGTAAAGTGAAACACATTGATCATACTATACCAAGAGGGTGGTTTGGAGGTTCCCGATTTTAAACCATATTACAACAGTGTGCTATCCCACTTTTCCCACTTCTGGTATCATCCACTGCCTGCACTAGCCCTAGTCATATTTATTGTACAGCTAAAAATAAACCTTTACAAAAGAGACATATAATTAAAGTGCTGAGTGCTATAAAAAGCCCTTATAACTAAAAAAGCAGGTGTTAAGGTGCTGAGTGCTGTTAAAAATGCTGTACTTAGGCCGTAATAAAGCGAATTAAAACCTGCCTTCTTGCCATCGCTTGGATATCTGAAGCGTAGCAATCATGTATAGGTTTGCACAATTCAGTCCGTCCATCTGATAGATGGTTTCGAACAGTCCAGTTCCAGAGAGCGAGTTATGGGGCTGGATGACTAGTCCCGTTACTCCATCCTTCCCCAGGCCTTCAATTAGTACATTATGAGGTTGTTGATCCAATGCGCATCCGCTTTAAGGTGCAAACAGTGCATAGAGTTCAAGAGGGGCAAGCCATAAGTGGCGTGTTTTACTTGCTGCTTGATGTACTTGCTGTAATTCATTTGGTGGCTACTATTTTAAGAAATGTGATGGTTTTTAAATTGAGTTGACATTTTTGTGGATTTAGGCTGGCAATTACTGCCTGCCGGCGTGTGTGCATACCTACACTGATCAAATTTGCATGAAGTAGCAATTTCTTTTGCGGTGTTAGCTGAGGACAGATACATAGAACATGGATTAGGGTTTCTTTTCCAAGGCCACATAGGTGGTAGCTTGGGTTATGGCTGGCAGAGCGGCGCCAGGCCAGAAGGTGATTCCAAAAATTCCACTCGCCCATTCTTAATGCCACGAGCCTGGATGTAATCTATATTGGATAGGTATTAGTTATGTAGCACTGTTGCTTTGTAGAGGAGTACGAGTCTATCACTGACCATACGTGGGTGCATTTACACAAAGCTGCCTTGTCTTCTATTGTCAAAATTGTTTTGTCCGGAGCAAAGGTCAGTTTCTTGAATGCTTGCTGGGAGAGGTGTTTACTCCAGGCTTCCATTAGTGAGAAGTCCCTCAGTAAGTTGTCTAGTTGGACCATATATGACGATTGTCGTCCTGATTGATCAGATTCGGACCAAATTAGAGCATGCATAGAGTCAGGCGGCACTAATCTGAGCTGGTGGCAGAAGTTAAGAAAGCAACTGCCACGGGGCCACCACTGCTTGGTGTTGTCATAGTCTAATCTCACTTGGGCAGGAGATCCTCTTTTTGGAAGGCACAGGGTCAATTTATAGATTCTTGTGAATAGTTTGTTCCCAACTTCCTTCCCTTGGGTGACTTCTCTGCCACAGGTTAGAGTAAGGCCGATGTTTGCCTTCATTACCTTCAGCAGCGAGTCGAGGCTTGAGCCTGGTAGCTTCTGTGCAATGGACGTAAGAGCAAACAGTAGGCTGGAGCCCTTGGTGTTGGTCCACTTGCTGTTTAGGAGAATTGATAGATTCTTGTATTCTTTGCTGCCTGTACTACATCACATCGTGGTTGAAGGGAACCTCGCCTGTGCCTTTGCAAGTGCACATTATATATTCATCTGACAATATTAACCCAGTTGTGAGCTCTGTAACTGCTTGGCAGTTGTATTTACTCGTATGTAGCACCGTACATGCCTTTCACTCCTGTCCCAAGAGGGAAAAAAACCTATAGCTATAAAAGAACCCTTACCAACTAACCTAGTTAGAGGCATGCTTCATCACTGGATTCCCACCAAACATTGACTCAACCCTGAATTATAGCAAAGCGGGTTCCTTTGAATTCATGAGTTGTGAGTGAGTTAAAACTGTCTCAAGGTGATCTGTCCCTTAAGGATGTTTTAATTGAGGATACCTTGGGTAAAGTTACAATTTGTGATAGTGGATGTGATGTGAGATTATAATTGTCTCCCACATCCTAGGACGACATATTTCAGCCAAATATACATGCTTGCTTGGTCACAATGGCTTTCGTCAGGATCAGGTTCCCAGAAAAAAACCTAGCCAGTTTTCGTATGCGCACAAAAGCATGCTAGACTTGGGCTCATGGTTCATAACTTACAATTTTTACTAACCATCTCAATACTTTATATCACTCTTATATTTGTCAAAATTGATCCTCCAAGGGGGCGGAGGCTGTAGTCACACATTCGTCAAGACATCTCACCCATCTCAGTACCTTTGCCGTCCTCTGGAGATCCTAGCCAGTGGCGCATGCCACCACTGACTAGATTTTTTCCTAGCAAGCTGGTCCTGAAGAAACCTTAGCAAACACATCGGATCAGTGGATAATTTGAGCACAACATCGAAATCCTTTAGGTTGCCATAAGAGGGGCTTGTAAAGTAAAACCGAATGGAATCCTCACAATGCATAGGGTGCATAAGATCAACTAGGAGCAAGATATTTGAGATCTAAAAATTAAGTACATGGCATGCCCTCTGTACTTGTAGAAATTCTGTCAGAGGTTGCAGATTATAATAACGTGGGGGAAAGGGAGATTAAACATCGTGGTAAAAAGCAACCAATGGCTCCTTTTGGGGGGGAGGAAGAGCCTGGAAGACCCTAACTGCAATATTCAAGCTGCCCTGGGAATCGAGCGATATTTCTGATATAATCGCTGATGATGGACAGTCCCGGTCATGATGCTGAAAGCATCTTTCAGGCCTTTACCGAATTCTATTCATACTTATACACATCTAACTTGATTGACTACCTAGACAGCATTGCCCTTTCTTGGCTCTGAAAGGGGCACATTTGCTGCAGCAGATTATTATTATTATTATTTTTTTTAAATATTTTTGTGTCCTCATTTGTCAAAACAGTTAGTATTTGGGGATAGAATAGAATTCCGGCTTTTTTTCTGCCAATCCATCTTGGCCACTCCTGGGCAATCCCAGACAACCTGTAATTTGCCGTAGCAGATTACTACAAAAGAGATACTGGCAGCTAACGCTTTGACAACACAACACAAGAGTCGACCAGAAAGATGAATAGTTCCCTTAATAGAGGCACATTAGGAACAGAGCAGCACTCTCCCAGTACAGCAGGCAACAACTGATAATCATCTGCTCAGTTAAAAGATCAGCAAACATTCCAAAGATGGCATAAGAGAGTTTAGTATTGGCAGGACCTCGCAGTCACCACTGCACCTGGCATTGATAGGTTACCAGGTGAATTCTATAAGGAATGCATTTCCATTTGACCCCACACTTTTTGAGACTATTTGAGCGGGCGCGTGAGAGGCATTAATTTTCCTTGCATCGATATGGGAGGCCCTTTATTATGATGCTGGCTAAGCCAGCTAAGCTCATAACCCCTCCGCAATTGCTCAGGAAATCGCCACTATCGTTTATAGGAGCCCGCTGTGTATGGAGAATAGGGAGGTGGCTGAGGTGGCAGAATGGGCTGAATCTGCAAACTGCCCGATAAAGTTTAAGTCAGATACCAAGAGTGACGCCTCGCTTAAAGTAAAGGTGGGGCGCTACACACTTCGGAATAGAGCCCTGGTTGGTCCCTCTGTACAGCTCGAACCATTAAGAGGAGCACCACAGGTAGTGGTTGTGAAAACAGGTATAAAAAATACAAAGCAGAATAGAGACCCACAAGGAGACCCACTAGACTCTTCTGGAGGGGGAAAACGGAAAAACAAAAGACAGAAAAAGGTCAGTTTGATAACTAACTCTAAAGTAACACCGTCGTTAAAATCCTACTACAAAATCTGCGGAACTGCCTCTACCTCAACACTCTCCTTATCCAAGCGAGATATGGCCACTAAAGAGGTTTTATCCTTGAGTACCTCTCAGCCCCCTATTACAACCCCTGGGGAACCAACGGTTCTGACTTCCCCCGTTGTGTCAAAAGAGGCCACAGATCGGGGTGGGGATTAAAGGGGGCAGGGGTTTTGCCTCTGTCCAACCCTACAGCCACCACCATTGACACTACTGGCGCTATTGGCATAACGGATACTGCCCTGGAACCCCTGCTGGAGGTCCCTACGCCTTTGCCTAACCCACAGGAGGAGTACGTAGAAGTCCATCCATCAATTGAGCTCTCTAATAGCTTTTCCGCCCTGGATATAAGAGACCTAGATATAGGAAAACCATCCAGTTCACTTGGCAAACCCGGCATCTTAATAAAGGAGGGGGCTATGCCAAAGGAAACCAAGACTCAAGGGATAGTACAACTAATGGAAAGCCCTACAATTCAATATTCCGGAGTACATCCTGAGCCCCTCGAGGCCTTTGAACACTCAAAGGATCTCGTGGTACATGATATGTCCGAAAATCCTGCGGCATCCTCCTCACCCGAGCCTCTAAATTACACATCTACTCCTGGTCCACTGGCTGATATTTTGCTGAGCATACGAGAGGATATAGGAAAAAGATTTGATGACATAGGTAGGAGATTTTCCACTTCGGAAGCCAATCAGGAGGCGATTCGAGCTTCCTGCGACGTTTGTCACAAAAAGTAGAAGCGGTCTCAAAGAGAACGGATGTGCTTGAAGCCGTAGTGCCTAAAATCAAGGAAAGCATAAACTCCTCCTCTATCTCGATCAAAAAGCTGACTTTGCAAAACCAAGAATTATATGATGAAATAGAGAGATTGGAGAATCACTCCAGGAAAAATAACATAAAGATACTCAATGTTCCGGAGGATATCGAGGGGAGTGATATAAAAAGATTTGTGGTTTAAAAATCGACATACAAAGGGTCCACCGTGATCCCATCAGAAGAAATCTAGGGAGGGATCGTCCGAGGAAAATATTAGTAAACTTTCTAACGTACTCCCTCAAAGAGAAGATTCTGTCGCTTGCATTAAAGTCCGGCCAATTGAAAAGCAACTTGACCCCCACCTCATTTACATTTTCTATTCGGTCGGTTGTATCCCACCGGGCCGCCACAAGACAGTGGGAACTCAGCAAAAGGATGGCCATACTGAACCAGCTGGGAGCCAAAACTCAACTCAGATTCCCTGCCTCCCTTCGCATTATGTGGGATAATCACATGTACAACATGCGCCATGTAGAGGAGGTGGATCTCCTAATAGACAAGATCAAAAAGAGGGGGGGAGCAGGAGGTGGAGGCGACCAGGATAAAGGGGGGAAGAGAGGTAGTCAGTAAAGAATGATATCATATGACACTATGACGCGGATTTGAATTGGGAGAGAAAGGGGAAGGGAAGGAAAAGAAGAAAAAAAAAAGAATAAAATCCCTTTTTTTTTTTTATTTGATAAATTGAGAGCAAAACTAAACTACCGACACCACTTGAACCTAGGTAAATACTACTTTTTCTTTAAATAACCACACATCACAGGGGGCGCCACCAAAGGGCATATGCCCAAAAAGAAAGGGAGGGTTCCCCAGGGGGGTAGAGGGATCACAGGGGGTTCAGAAGGGAGGTAAGGGAGGGTGAGGCACGGGTGGGGTTGCAGCGGGAAAAAAAATGTTGTCCTTAAACCTAGTTCTGCTAAAAACAAGCATGTTAGTCTGGATTATCAAGTTAGGCTGGAAAATGGATTACTACAGACAAACTGGTTGAAGAAAGGCTAAAGTTTCTATCGTGGAACGTTAATGGTCTGCGATGTAGTAGAAGACAGCGCCTGATTTTGAAACATCTTGAGCAGTCAGCCGCCCAGCTATTTCTTATTCAGGAAATTCATTTAAGCCACGCAGAAACCAAAGAAGTCTTCGGTAGATATAAATGGATAGAGCACTCCATATGCTCCCTAAATTCAACACATAACAAAGGGGTGGCGGTTCTAATAAGGAAAGGGGCTTTTAATATCATAAAAAATGTATCAACGGATGGCTCTGGTAGGTGGATTTTGGTGCAGGTAAACCTGGGGGGGAGTGACTTCACTATAGTTTCCTACTACGGTCCAAACATAGATGACCCTGGTAGTCTCCTCAAAATACAAGCCAAACTAGTAGAAGTTACAACTCCAATAATAATAGGAGGTGATTTTAATGTTCTTCTAGACCCCGTCCGAGACAGGTCTAACTATAGTAAATACGTAGCTGCACCACGCTCCAGGAGATCAATGATTTACATGATTCACGATCTTGGCTTGGTGGAAGTGTGGGAAGCTAAAGGAGGAACAGGCCCTAGGTTTACTTATTTCAGCAAAAAACACGGACATTCCTCTAGAATAGATTACATTTTAACAGACGCAGTAGGAGTAGAAAACATAGAGGATATTCTTGTTCAGCCATCCATTCTCTCTGATCATGCACCTATAACATTTACACTTGTAGTTCGCAAAGTAAAATCCCCCCCGTTGGACGCTAAATAGAAGTATACTGGCCGACCCAGAGTTGATCAATAACATCAAAGTTTTAACAACTAATTCTTTTTAGACAACATAGGGTCAACAACCCCCGATGTGGTTTGGGAGGCTTTTAAGGCCTATATCCGAGGGGTACTACATAGCTTTGCTTCTTTTAAAAACAAGAAGAATAGGTTAGAATTCCATAATATGGAATTAGAGATATCCAGATTGGAGAAAGTTAGGCTGCACTGTCAACCTGAGACCCTCCCTCCTACTCTAAAAGATCTAGAACGAATCCGCTTAGAGTATAGAGCTAAGCTGGAGGAAAAAGTAAGAGCTAAATGGAATGCCCATAAAATGGAGCATTACGAATATGGGGAGAGAGCGAGTGCTACTCTAGCCTGGAAGTTAAAAGCCGAGAGGGTTAATAACTACATTAATAAACTAATAATTGATGAACTAGGCTCAACTTCCAGTAAGCATGAAGATATGCAGCAATGCCTGGTTTCTATGTTTTCAGAGTTATATAAAGAGGAGACCGTTCCTGACATTGACTGTATCCAAGCGTGGCTTAATAATAAAGACCTACCGAGACTCCATAATGATAGTCAAGAGACTCTTGAAAGACCCATAACAGAGGAAGAGTTAAAACTACATCTGGCCAAGATTAAAAACAAAAAGGCAGCAGGGACAGATGCACTTCCAGGAGAAGTCTATAAGATCCTCAATGCGGTAATTATCTCTAGACTTCTTGAGTTATTTAATTACATCTACATAGGGGGGGGGGGAAATACCCCCGTCCTTGAAGGAAGCATCAATTGTTCTTATATTAAAGCCCGGTAAGAACCCACTAAAGGCAGACTCCTATAGACCAGTCTCCCTGCTAAACGCAGATTATAAGATCTTTACTAGCATTTTGGCGGGGAGATTGGTCAAGGTGATACCACAGGTAATAGGGGATGAGCAGAAAGGGTTTACGCCGGGTAGGTTCATACAAGAACAGACATTACAACTAATTGGCTGCATCAACCTAGCAGTAGCAAGGTCAGAACCGCTCGCAGTGGCAGTATATGACGCTGCTAAGGCGTTCGACCGCGTTAGTTGGACCTTCCTCTGGGAAACCCTTAAGGTTATGGGATTTGGTACATTGTTCATTCGATCATTAATAAATTGTTATGACGGCGCAACAGCTACTATTCTCCTAAATGGAAAATTAACACCTAGGTTTGAAATAAGGAGAGGCACCCGACAGAGGTGTCCTATTTCACCCCTTCTATTCAATATATATATAGAACCATTGGCGCAGATGCTCAGGCTAGACCCCCATATAACACCCTTTTGAGTTCAAGATCTTAATATTAAACTCGCTCTTTACGCGGATGACCTGCTTGTCTATACCAGCAACCCCTCTGAGGTCATCCCAATGGTTGAGCACTCCTTAAGTGATTATGGAAGATTCTCTGGCTATGAAGTCAACCCCCTTAAGACCGAGATAATGTGTTGGGGGGTTGAAGGTTGGGATAGGCGTGGGAGTCCTGGTTTTAAATACCTGGGAATAATAATAGAGCAAGATCTGCCGAGTATCTCTCTCTCAAACCTAAATAGAGTAACAAAGGAAATCAACCAACTTTTCCTTAGGTGGAGAAACCTTCAACTTACAATATACGGCCGAATAAATATAGTTAAGATTGTATTGTATTGTAATTGCATTTATATAGCGCTTACTACCCCTGACGAGATGGTAATCCTACCTAAGCGAACATATCTTTTCAGCGCAATCCCTCTTGAATTCCCCTCTAAGCTTCTTGGGAAAATCCAGAGTAAGATTGGTAGCTTTATATTGGCCAATAAACGATCCAGACTATCTTGGAAGAAGCTTAAGAGGAGACTACTTAAGGGGGGGCTAGCATTACCGGATATTTTTTATTATTGCCTTGCTTTTCAGTTCAAAAATATCCGTAGTCTCGTGTCCAGTCCTAGTGATAACAATTGGGGCAAGATTCTGAAGGCTATGGCAAGTCAAGAGGGGGGAGGTGATGGCTTTCTGTACAAGATTGGAGCTACAAGGTTCTTCAAGAAAGTTCGTCTAAAGGTGATTGGGGCGGCACTAACGTCATGGCAGAATCTGAAAAACCGGTGGGGTATACAATATTACTCAGACTTCGCTCCAATCTGGGACTCTCCTGGGCTTCCCGACTGTCCAAAGGAGAGCTTGGCAAAGCCAATTAAATCCGCTGGCATTGCTATATGGTCTGAATTAATTTCTTCAGAGGGGATTCTCCCTTGGTAGGTCTTGAGAGCAAAGATTGGAGACTCCTTCTCACGCATTGGTACACTGCAGAAAAGACCAATATTGGCGGGAACTGGGATATAGAGTCTAAATTCCAAATCCCTACCCCCCTGAAAAAGGAAGTCGGGTTATGGAATAGGAGTCTAATAGATAGAGAAGACATCGAACTCCCCCCTCCTTTTCAGGTTTGGAGAACATCAACCTTAGAAAATGGAGCTATAGAACTTTATGTACCATCTATTATAAACCTATACAAGTTCGTAAAATCAGCTTCTTTGAAGAAAAATCACTTTTTTACTATCAATAGGATATATTACACCCCCTATAAAAGTGCTAAGTTTGTCAATAACCCAACCCCTAGGTGCCCCAAATGCAGTATGCCTAAGGCAGATGACTTGCACATGTTTTATGAATGTTCTCAACTAAAAAGGTACTGGCAGAATGTGGAATCGGCCCTAACGGGTATATTTGAATGCACAGTAAATTTAGACCCTGCACTGGTTATTTTTGGTTTAAACTCTCAATTGGAAAACTGCTTATCTAGAACACAGACTGGCCTATTTTTAAATCTGATTCTGTTGGCCCGAAGAGAATTATGCATCCTATGGAAAGATACAGCCGTGCCTGAATATGAGAAATGGCTCCGGGCAGCACCTGCAATGGCAAGGCTTGATTGCACAGAAGGTAACATTTGGACGCCCTTGGTGTGCTGGGGGAAGGCACTAAGGTTGATATAAGATTGTCCAAGGATTACACCAATCCTCGTACAAAGAAGCAGGCCTGGCGGCCCGTAGTGAATGCAGTAACATGGACCAGGGTGCCCAGGATCAAAGGGGTCTAACATGTTACGATTGCAGACGCTTACGGTGGTATGAGGACAACAAAAAAAGCCAGCTAAGCTCCACATCTATGCGAGTCATATAACACTCTATCGGTTACTAACACGGGCACCAACATACTAGCTAATGTCACAGTCAATAGGTTGCTCCTTAAACCCTAAATTAACCCTGCCTGATTGGTCAGTTATCCTTTATAGATCCACCTCACACAACCTGCAAACATTTTTTGCTTTAATTCACCAACTGAGCACGGATGTTCAGACTGTGGCTGTATTCCTAGATGCGATCAAGGCATTCGATTCCCTGCAATCGGAGGTCCTATTCACTATATTTAAAAGGATGGGGACGCGACTGTCATTTATTAACTGGGTAGTATTACCCTCCGTAAGAAATTGGATTATTATTTGGGGTGAATGACTACTCTCCTCCCCACAAGGAATTATCACAGCGCTTGTCGAGGTGAACTCTCAAAGTCACAAAATTAACCTGAGCTCAATTCCAAGGAAGCTTCAGCACTGAGTAGATAGGCATACCATAGGTCACTGTGTACAGTATTTATGCAGTACAAAAACAGTAATAAAGTCAAAATACAAAACAATAAACATTTAATAAACAAAAATCCAATAAGGGGTACAGGAGATATGCCTTTGTAAGGTTCTAAGTAGAAATAGCACTAAAAGGCACAAGGCTCTACTGATAGTCAGTGGTCGTCGTAGACAGGTATCTAGGCACAATTTGAGGCTGATCTCAATGAAATGCTGGTTGGATATACCAACCAGGTTCATTCTGGTATAGGATTTTACCTTCTGGCTTAGTCTCTTCTGTCCCAATGAGGGATTTCAGGGGATGTACGTAAAGACTCACTGAGTGTCAAGCAGATGTCAACAGCTGGGTCCAGTCCTGGTCAAGTAGCTACTGGTCAGCTTGGTATTTCCAGAAAAAAGGCCTTTTACATCTTGTTCTCTCCGAGTAGCCTTACAGTAGATCAACCAACTAATCCTTGGAGTCTACTTCTTTATCCTGGGTACAAGAGGGAGCAGATCCAGTCCTTCATGGCTCAGCTTAGGTGAAAAATAGCAGGTCCCGTCCTCTGTCTTCCACACGTCCAGAAAGTGTTCTGAAGTAGGTGACTGAAAGTGTCACATTTGTGCCTGGCACTAGCTAGTGGGTGGGAATGATACCTAGATAAGCCCTTACCAATGGGGTAAAAGTTCTCAAGGCCAACCCTACCCACTTATTTATTTGTTTATTGAGTTTTGCATTAACCAAATACAGCAGAACCTCAGTGCAATATGCATTTCGGACTCAGATACATTGTGAGATTGGAACATCAGTAATCTCCACATCAAAGGATTACACCAGGAAACTGTAAGGGGGAGGAATGCAGATGGAGGTGGCACAGGAAGAGAATGGTAAAGAGGAGGAACTAACAAACTAGCCACTCAGAGAGGTCAACACCCTACATAGTCGTCATGGTCTGGAAGGAACACTCCCGCCAAGATAAGACATTGGAGCATCAGCCCACGGCGTTCAGGCAAAGAGTCAATCAAGGAGGGACCATCGGGGACGTCTGCAGTTGGGAGGACACCACAGGGATCCTCTACGTCCTTAGTGTATCACCATAAATTCTGAGGTAAGTGACCAGACTGTGACAAATCTCCTTCAGACAAGAGCAGGCGGGCATCAATTCCCAGTATGCCTTTAACAGCTCCTGGCAAGTAGTGACATCCTGAAACCACATTGTTATACTGGGCACCAGTCATTTACCCCAATGCATCGCCACTTTACGCTTAGCCCTACTCACTTAGGTTACTTCGAGAGGGCAAAAGTCTTCAACCACACTCCATTTATGTTCTGATGGCTAGTGGTGCGTTTGAGGAGTGTACTATGTTAATTATAGTGGCTCCCCACATATAACACCAAAGTCCAGTTTGAGGCAGGCACTGTGCCCACAACAAACTCAGAGACAGAAGTCTGGTAGACAAAAAACAGGGTCCTCCAGCAACCAGACAGTGGATACACAAGCAGTGCATTGGCACCCTGTTCTCTCCTCTTTCAAGTGTGCCCCAAGGGTTATATATAAACCCAGAGGTGAGGCAAAGGTCTGGTAGGACAAAAGTGGAGTCCAACCAGTGGATTCACAAGAATTGTCTTGGCATTATGTTCTCTGCCCTTTCAAGTGGGTCTCAACTGTTATATGTAAACCCAGAAGACTTGACACTGTACTGTCATAAAGTATGCCCACAGACCCCACCCTACATATTCAGAGGAGTGATCTCTGCCCATTAAGGTCAGTCTATTTATTATTTGCTCCTGTGAGGTATTTCAGACCTATTCAAGGCTTTTTACCAGCCAGGAGAAAATAGAGAGCCAATGCAAATTAGCCTCCAGGAACTTCAGGCAGGGGAATGGTAATCTTCTAAAAGTTTATTTTTTCTTAATATTTATTAACACTCCAACTTTACCATTGAATTGGATGTTTAAAAAATATTAAAAATAGTTTAATTATTTTTTCTAACATGTTGCATTCATGAGATGTAGGGCCTGTTGCACAAACTGCACTTTTTAGTAAATATACACTTTTGAGTAGCTAATTACCTTACACTTTATGTAGTAAGTTCAGCACTGTACATGGCCATCCCATGGAAAATAATGGAGGTAAGGACTTAAAATAAAACGCCATAAGGTATAATGTTAAATTAAGTTACATTATTTAGAATAGTTAAGAATATAAATAAATATAAATTAATGTAAAAGATATAATAGTACATATTTGTTTTTTAATTATAAAATATTCTATGTTTTGAATAAATGAAATTTACAATTTTTATTTATTTTTCTAACATTAATACATATTTATTTATATTAGGAAGTATGTGAGATTAGATTATTTTCTGATTTTGACAAATCTCCTGAGTGATGCTTAGGTAGAAAAATACCCAATAGTTTATTCTGATCATAATCCTTTGGTGTTCAAGTGTTGTTTTTCTTCAATAATAAGGCCACATCACGCTTGGACATATGAAGGGCTTTATTATTGAATCCCGACTACATTAGACATATGAAAGAATGGATTTAGTTGTATATGATCAGGAATAAGGGAAGTTCTCCTTGTGGGACACAGTGGATACCCTCATGGGTTATTAGCTGTGCTCTACAAATTCACATAACATAACAGTGAAAGCTATTAGAGGGGAAGCTCTTGGTTTTAGCATTTAAAATCAGAAAATCCAGACGAGTAAAATCAAGGAATATTATAACAAACTGGCCTTTTTACAGCACCAAATGTAAAGATGATTACGGGGGACAGGTGGAGTATCAGGTCTACTGGTGTGCAGGAGGATGTAGAAATAACTCAAAGGTATCAAACACATAGAGCAGAAAGCTAAGAATATAGTAATAGTGTAGGAAGGTTAGCTTTACAAACGAGACCGAGAGAGGCTCCGAATGCTATTGAAGCAGTTTAGTATAGGAATGAGCAGGTGGTACATTTCGCACATAGTAACAAAAATTGTTTTGAGGACTTTTATCAATCACTATACCAGGAAGATATTGTTCCACCTCAGGACATGAAAAAACGTTATCTAGTCCAAATTAAGGGGCCGATTATGATGGCAGACGGACCTGAGTCCGTCCGCCACCATAGAGTAGGAGGGAACCTCCGCATGGCCTGCGGAGTTCCCTCCTGTGCAATTAGGATGTGACCGCCACCCTGGCGGTCACATCCTCTATTTTTACCATTGCGGCGGGTGCGGCTTCAAGCTGCATCCGCCGCAATGGTAAAAATGCATACATTGCATTTGTATGCAGAAAGCGGCAGGCACCGTGTGGTGCCTGCCGATTTCTGCATACAAATGCAGGGGGGTACCATAGGTACCCCCCATGTGCACCCCCCACCCCGCCTTCACCCAGGGGGCCCACAATGGGCCCCCGCAGTGAAATTACACATCCTTTTCCACAGCGGAAAACCCGCCGCGGAAAAGCATTTTTTACAGGCCATCCTAATATGGCTGACGGTGTCTGAGAGACACCGTCCCCATATTAGAGCTTTTCCGCCGCGGTTGTAAGCCAACCGCGGCGGAAAACCGGCGGACGGAAACCAGGACCCACCAGCCATCCTAATGTGGCGGTGGGTCTTTGGTGGGTCCGCAGAGGATTTTCCGCATCCTCCGGGCCGGCGGTGGCTTCCGCCGGCCCGGAGGATGCGGAAATCCTACATCGTAATAGGCCCCTAAGTTCTAAAGTCTAACTGAGTAAGATTGAAAATGGAGTAGACTCTCTTGCGAAAGAGTTCTAAAATATTTTTTCTCTGTTCTATTTGGACATATGTTAGCTAATTTCAGGGCAGTCCAACTGGGAGTTTCTCTCAGACTCTTCGTTAACAACGAATACCTAGTCTTTCTTAAAAACAGAAAGTCTCAATTAAATTCAGATTCATGCAGACCGACCTTGTTATTAAATTGTAATGCTAAAATCTACTCAAAAATTATGGCAATGTGATTGAGATCATTGGTAAATTGGTACCACCAGGCAGCATGGATTTGTGCCAAACAGGGGCGCTACAGACCACATAAGGCGGGCTATTTAACATGGTTTGATATAGCAGAGGAAGAGTGCACTTCTTTGCCAGTGATCCTGCTCGACAGGAAAAAGGCATTCAACAGTGTTACTTTTTGTAGCTTTGGAAAAGTTTGGATAGAATGGGGTTTGGCCTTGTGTCAAAGACAGCTATTCAGATGTTATATAGAAACCACAAAGCCACACTTCAGATGTTGGGGTTAGAGTCAACAATATTTTTTTATATCAAGGAGCACAAGGCAGGGATGTCCATGCTCTCCTCTCTTGTTCCCTCTATATATTGACCCTTTTTAGGTCTTGCTTAGCGACGCAGCACATGCGCTGCTCGCTTTCAAGATCTATTGTCGTAGATTTTTCTTCCAAACGGGGACAGGAGATGTGCACGCTTATGGACAGGAGATGCGTACGGACAGGAGATGAGCACGCATGCGGGTCACAGCGTTTTTTTCAGCACAACTTGCTTTCGCTTATACGGACAGGTGATGTGTACGTGTAGCGGCGTTTTTTCCAGCACAACGTGCTTTTGCTTGTTTATGTGGGTCCCAAGATGGCGGCAGAGGCAAATAGCACTTGGAAAAAAGGTCTAACTTAGGGAGAGGCCGGACAAGTGCTAGAAAAGCAGCGTGAGCCCTCCGTGACGTGTGCTGCACCCTCGCCGGGGAACGACCTCAGCGCCAGCTCGACATAGGCTTGACAACACTGCCAGCAAAGGATGCACCGCAAGAAGTGTCACAACAGCAGCGTGGACTACAAGCACGTCATGGCCAAGTGCAACTAGAGCCCTGTGTAACGTTAATCCCTCAGCGAGAGGCAGAATCATGTCACAGCGAACAACCATGGCCCAACCTTGAGTCAGAGACACGTCACAATGATCAACGACCGCCACAGCCCGAGTCTGACACACGTCACAGTGAGCCTCAAAGGCTGCCACAACCCGTCAGAAATGTGACACAATGAGCAACATTTGGCACAGGTACGCGAGCAGGAGGTATGTCATAGGAGCAAGCACGGTTGCAGCAACACGAGCTAGGAACACGTCCAGCTCAAGTGTAGCAAGGAACTTCGTCCAGTTCACGTTGCGTGGAGCAGCACCGACTGCCTGGGACTCCGACAGAGCCTCAGTCCAGGCCCCCCTCTAAGAAACGGCAGACAGTGCGGCTGGAGCTAGCCCTCCGAGACCCCACAGAGGAAAGCTGCGCGGAATACAGCAATCCCGAGCTACTGGGGGCAGCCTGGCTTGGGGGCTCGGCCACACCACAGGTAAGGGATTGAACACATCAGACTTATGAGCTACAGGCTCAGAGTGGGTGTTGGAAGTAGTAGCAAATTGAGTGGGTTCAACGGGTTTCGCAGGAGGGCTCTCTTGGGTCTGGATGCAGTGCTCTCCGGTTTTGGTGGGGTGCTGAAAAGTCCTTTCCAGTTCAAGGGCTGGAGGGAGCAGGTTGTTGGCCAGGCAATGACCCTTCCATGATTTTCAAGCATGAGCCTCTGCTTTTACTGGGCGCATAGGTGAGGTTTTGCTTTTTTGTGATGTTCTTGGCACACAAGGGAATCGTGCGTGTGCTGAGAGCTGCCGTTTGTAGGCACTGTAAAGTGCAGTAACTCAGTCTGGATCTGTGGTATAGATTGACGCAATAATGTGACTTCTGTACAGAGAGGGACCAATGTCCTCTCACTCATTGTAAGGTATTGCAAGAGGTGGCAGTCTGATTTATTACTAGAAGGGAGCGGAGTCCCTTTACTGATACCTGAGGTGAGGGGCCTGTTGGCTTCGCCCTTGTAAAGTGATAAGAACAGCTGTACTCTACATACATTTTCTGTGTACGCATGTGTAGCGCCTGTATGTTGGCATACCATCAGTGTATGTCAGAAATGTTCAAGGAGTTTGTGTGCTATTTTAAACCAATAGGTGATGCAGAACATATTTTGATGTAGGTACTGTATACAAAATGGAAAGACAGGAGTCGCCTTCTAGATGGGCTAAGTGAATTGTAGATCCATGATACAGACTTAGCTTTTTGGTAACTAATGAAAGCAGTGTGTGTTAGGATAGGTAACAGGGGTATCTTGGAAGGACAGTGGTGTTTCCTGTCCTGACTTATGTTCCGCTAAAGGCGCCACATACAAAAGCTAGCCGTTTTGGCAAGTGTGAAGGTTGTTGTGCCAGTGTTTTGGTTAGCCCTGAGAGAAGCATCACATAAAGTCTTTTTGGGACAGTCACTCAGCATCAACAAAACATGTCCGAAAGACCTGTATGATGTATGGCTCTAGATTCCATTCAGTGTTTGCGAGGTTTGCCATGACTAAAGGAGTGCACCCAACAGGGTGTAGGAGGACTTCTATGATCCAGGGCTAGAGTCTGTGACTACCAGTTTCCCCAAGGGTGTGAGGGACTAATTATCCTAGACTGTATCCTGCTGTTGAGTCTGCCTAGAAAAGTTGACTGCTGAGAGAGACACACTGGAGTTGTTATTGCAAGCGTCTGCCCAGCTGAGCAGGATAGGATATCTGGGGTCAGCTGTCCCAGAGTCATGGAGGCGGTCACTACTGGTACCACTGCACAACATGCATTTGCAATGAAAAAGGTCTCACATTTGCGAGAGTTTAAGAATTGGGCATTGTAAATGAAAATGCCTATTATTAATGTTTTAAAAACTAACACATAAATAAAAGGCATTGCCATTTACAATGCCAATAGCTCAAACTCTCACAACTGTGAGACCGATTGCATTGCAAATGCTTGTTTACAAATATTATGGAGTAACAAGGTAATTTGTCCCTCTGTGGTTAGTGGCTTTACTACTAAAATATTGGCTTATGTAGATTAGCCTCCTAAACACTCTACTTGAGAAGTGGAGATTGAAGCGACTAGCTTTAGAAAAACTCTTGAGGTATCATATAAATGGTGGCAAGACCCAAATAATGTGTTACCTTGGTGTAAATATAACTGCTAGGTTTGGCAATGTAGCTCTACTCAGTTTTAATCCATTATTGTGCAAATTAGGACAGATCTGAAGCGTATGCATAGTTTTCACCTAACAATAATAGGGCATTGCAATGTAATTAAAAGTTATCTTACCAAAGATTTTATACCTATATAGAGCAATTTCTCTAGAGGTAGGATTGAGATAGTTTAAGAAGTTGGACAGTATATGTACCAGTTTGATATGGCAGTATAAGAGGGTAAGAAGAGCTCTACAGAACCTGAGGATACTGTTAGAAAAAGGTAGCTGGGCACTCCCTAATTTTAAATATTATTGTTATGCAGCAATATTACAGCATATGGAGATTGTTATCAGAGGCGAGTGCTTAACCGCTTCCGCGCTACCGCGTTTTCCCGCTGTGCGCTGGAATTTCAAAAATGCGCTGTTTATGACAAAGCCAGCTCGTCATCCACGTAGCGCAGGTAACGCCCATGACGAGCTGGCTTTGTCATTAGCGCGGAAGGGGTTAAAGCTATCCAGGTTAGAGAGTTTACCAACTATATATGAACGAATTTTGGGTAAAAAACCCAGAGGGTGTTTTTTTTTTAAATCGTGGTGATGAGTTACTTTAGAGAAGTGAGACTTAAGATAATTAATGCAATTTATAAAATCTGGACCAGATTGAAGGTTAAGAGCCCGATTTAAATATAGACATGCAGCCCGTTTCTCCGTCTTGGAGACAGAGTATATTACTCCATCTCCCTGACAGAGGTGCTGCCCACCTACTTTAAAAATTACCTCCACTCATGGCGGTTCCTATCTTTGCTTCTTACAGTTTGGTGCAAGGCTTTGACAATAAAACAGATCCTTGCACTCTCTAAGCCTTGTATCTCTCCTACCCCGCTTTTTGCGACAACCATTCCTGGACACACTCTGGTGAAACTATCACTTTCCCTTTCTCCTTCTGCCAAGGTGGTAGATTATCTTCAGTCCTATCTCTTTCTTGGGATACAGGACATCGCGCCATATTAGCAGCCTAGACATTCGTTCCCTAACTACTGTTCCTGTTGTGTGTCTCTACTGTAATAAGTGTGATGTGGCTTATAAAACATGCAACTGGTCATCACTGTCTCCTGGACTCTGCTCTTCACTTCTATACTCCTAGGGAGAGGCTGAATCTAAATGCAGTGTGAACTGTGCTTCCAGTTGACCTGAAAATTGAGTCATCTGCCCTTTTTTGTTAACTGGGAGTACTCGCATGAGTTGGCTTTGACATTTGTGGGGCAACATTAGGGAGTTCTTTTGAGGATTGTGAAGGGAGCTCAACCTCAGGGTTCTCATATCCCACTGCGGCTTCTTGCAGCTGCGTCAGTGGATATATGCCAGGTACCTTGGGAGAAGTCCTCCTAGGGTCATATGGAGGTGGGGAAGCATACAGGGTTTTAGGGGTATTAACATTTGAGGAGTCTTCGGACCTCTCACAAAAGACTCACCATAAAGTTTCTGCAGTTTGGCTCCTACATATTTACTTCTAATTTGCGTAACAATATGCTGTAACATTTTGTCATCAAATGTCCTTTCTTTTGGCCTGGAATACACATTTTTCTGAGTGGCTTTAAATGATTCTAAACAATTTTTTTGCACTTTTCTCTGATCATTTTGAAAGATCTTGTTCATATGCGCTAGGGGATTCTCCGTCATTTCTCATATTTCTCACAACTTTTACAATTTAACTTTTAAACGTCACACTAGTTTTATAAACAAGTAAATCTGTTAATATGTTCAAAACAATCATATATTAAACATTATACATCACAGTAACATGCAACATCATCATCACTCGGTGGCTGGATTTCCATTCACATGCATACATTCACCATCAACATCTTAAAAACACTTCAACTACTTTTAAATTTGAATAACCATTGTTCTACTCTACACAGTAAATCCAGTCAGCAACCACTGGCCACTTCCCTCCGCGGTTAGATAGGATAACCCTCAACCAGATGTCTCAGAGCATAGAATGACTTTCGAACATTAGGTCCAGGTGGCAATTTGAGTGTTCAGATCGTACCTGGAGGTAAAGATTAGCAACATCAGCCTTTCAGCTGTCCTTCTATATCAAATATTGGGACAGATATTGGCAACCCAACTTTAAATCACCCACTTTGACCACTTCCAACTTTATATTGGTATAAACATGTTAACTGACTAGGTAGCACCTTCATCTTAATATTGTGCAACACATGTATATAATCCTGCATGTGATACCCTTATATCCACATCTGTATTTACCATTGCCAAAAGAGACGTTATACAATATAAACAAAAATATGGAATGAAGCCCGTAATGTCCTCACCTTGAAGACGGCAATCCTCTGATCCAACCCATCCCCCGTGAATAGGCAGAACTTTAGAGTACATTCTGTCTGCTCACCTCAACGAAGATACGCAATGATCTATGCAGCAGGGGCACGTGGTGCTCCGGTAGCAGGAGTCGGTTGAGGGCAAAAAGGACTCCTGGTTGGCCTGCCAACTGGTGCAGGGTAACTTAAAAATTAAGAAAAGTCAGACTCCTCTTGGCAATGTAAAAACAGCTCTTTACTGTTGTGGCAGAGAAAGCAACAGTCTTTACACATGTAAACAGATGGTCTCAATTTGCTGCTTCAGACAGCTATTTTTATATACCTAGTGAAACACTGCTGTTTACAAAAGTTCAAACAGTTAATCAGGCAGTTACTGTGATCCTAGACTTTAGCCTAATTCTCTGCACATCTTTTATTGGAGTTCTAACAATGCTTAACAAACAAGGTATTCGTCTACTTTTGAATGCATGTATATGGGGGAGGGAGCGTGTGTTCTATCTTGCTCCTAAGGCCTCATCAGATTCCATGGGTTCTTGGCTAAATCAATCTCTTGCTCCCATTGTCAAATTATGATTAAGTCTTTGGAAAACACAGAATACGTGGCTTTGTGTTAGGGCCATATTTTCCCTCAAGCCTGTCATACACTGGTTTCCCTTTCAGTATGACCTTACAGGCCATGCACTCTGTTCTCATCTGAAGTCTTCGTCTCTTTTTCGTCAGCACACTTTTTGGCCCGCACTGCTCTTTCACCAGGTATAGTTTTGTGACTCTCTCTGCTGTTGCACTGTGTTTTCATATTTTATTTTTCCCATGACACTAACATGTAGATGTCAATCTACTTTTATATCCATCCCAATTTGATTTCCAGATAGGGTAGAGCACAGAGCTGGATTTTGTGGCGCCCTTGTATTAGCTGCGTCACTATGTGGACAACAGTCTGCTGGTCGCTTTGATTTTACTGGAGGTCTCAGCAGTATAACAGGTGCTTCCTGTAAGAACATAATTACACACAAATAAAATCAATTTGCACAGCTGCTTAGAGTTCAAGAATGTTTTGCCCAACAGCGAGAACCCAAGAAAACATTAGCGAGAATCCCTGACTGTATGAGCTGGGTTTTAAGGATTTGATGCAATGGTTACCATCATAAAAGTGGTTATGTATAATTAAAAAAAGAAAAGAGGCAAACTAAATAGCACATGGACATGAATACTAGCAACTCACTAAACATTTACCCTTTTTGATAACAACATAAAGAAATGTTCATGTTATCCTCTAGTCATCCTGGTTGATGAGTTACGTGTACACTTTTCCTCTGACCCACAGGTACCCACGCCATTGAATTACAGTTGCTGCCTAAGACACATCCTGTTCACCAAAATATTTCCCCATCAATTCACATTTTGCTATAAACACAATGTATAACTTTGCCATTCAATTTTGCATTCCCACAGGCACCTTAATCGCTAGTTTACAACGTTGACGAGAGTGTGTACCACATCTAGACCACCACCTAGGAAATCTTTATAACTATTACATGTAAAATTCTGTGAAAGTTGGCTATATTCCCATTTTTTGAACCAGATACCAGAGCCCTTTTACTCTATCATACACTGGTACTTCCCAGAAATGCAGTCAATCACCAAAGTTGAAGACATAACAATGTATTTTGACCTTGCACAGTTTGAGCATCCAGACACATTCACAGACGACTACGTCAACAACATTCAAAGCCAAGCATTTATCATATTACTGCTTTCCCTTTGTTTCCTACTCCCGTTCTCTAATGTTATGTCACACATATGCCTATGTTCTTTCCAACAGTCGCACTCCGTAACCATCCTGAACTCTACTTTGAAACAGGAACCAAAGGCTCAAGCACCAGCTCAGAAGCTTTAAAGACCTTTTTCATTCATTGAGTCTGGAATCTAGGAACTGTGGCCCTAAATAGCGTGGATTGAATATTTTGAGATTTTTATTGTGGCGCTTACCTTTAAATATCATGATAGAAAGAAAGGACTTCTGGTGCACCATGCAAATTCTTTGAATATCACAGCACACCACATGAAGAGTCCATGCTTCACATTCTACAGCAAGATAACTTTTCTTTTAGACGCAGGGACATATATGAACTTAGTGGTAGAGGATTTTCAGAAACCGACAGACATACCTCCACGGACACAATCCAACCTAATATTATACCCTTTGGTTGGGTAGGCTGCTCCATGTAATGTGCATTCAAACACAACTGCAGTACAAACAACATTATGAGAACATTAACGTGTTCATGGTAGCATTAGGAACGAACACTGGCTGTCTACTTATCTACAAATCTGTGGCACAACAAGCCTCCCGTATATTGTCTTCCAGTGCCTTTCATATGCTTCACTGACCACATGCTGCAGCATTAAGAGCATATTCTTAAAACGATTCCATTGCCTGAGAAAACTGAAGATCGTCACAGGTCACTTGGCTCTGAGGAGACCGTCATGTCAGTGACACATCATTACCAGTGGATTCCATCTAATGGTTGAATGCAAGTTGAGAGGGAAATAAACAATCTCATATCACAAGGCATCATAGAACCAGTACAGGGACAAACGTCAGAGTTATGCCATCTTTCTGTACATAATTTAGAACATGTGACAAATGTGACACATAAGATAATTAAATAAAGAAATGTTGTCACCCACCAACACACACTGGCAACATAATTCAACAACTAATAAATAATTTAGTAAAACACCAACCACTGTGTGTGCATACTGATTTTAATGAAATAGGTTAATCTGACTCCAAACATTGCCTTCTACTCAAGCGTAAAAGCGGAATAAGTCACACCTGCCAGTTACCCTGTTCTCTGAAAAGGTTATATTTACTTTTTAGAGCTTACGCAATCTATTGGGTGTGACACCAATAAATTGAGGCGAGCACAACATGGTTCTCAATATGGGACGAGTACCCTGAAGTTCCTGCCTCCCAAAAATAATTTAAGCAAATAAAATTAACCTGAAATGCCCAGATGTATTTTTTGATCTTCCTCTGTACTAAGAAATGCGTCCCCACTTCCAACTAATGGTTGTTGAGTGCTTAACAGTCACAAAGCATCTGCCTGAATCTCGAGTACTGATATGAGTCTTTGGAAACAACAGCAGGAGAAGACTAGGAGGTAGAACTTGAAACTGGATAGACTAGAGAACTTGTGGGCTGCCCATACGGCCCACCTGGCAGCAAGGGGATTCTCAATAATCACAGGAGAAATTATATTGGTCAGAGCAGACCAAGTTCATACAACCACTGTATCCTGTATCGAAATTGAAGGTTCAGATGGAGCATCCTTTTCCCATGCTTTGCAGTAATAGATCTTCAGCATGATAGAATCAATACAGGTTTATGGAAGTGTCGTTTATCTACACAGAACCCATGAAACTGCTTCAAGAGAGGCTACCACATGTAACATATGTAGTAGGTTTAGGACCCTTGCCAGGGCTGACATGACCCTTACTAACTACGTGCACACTACAGCCGGAAGGGGATTGACTATTCATAGGAGACTAGAGAAATATTGATGGAGGTAATCACAATATACACAGATGAGAGTATTATAACACTGGGGCACTGCGGTCACCCCACACATGCAAAAGCCCTTGCCATTTTGTAAGAAGTGGGTGCTGTACATCTAAATGAAATTCTGATTTGGGTAACTAGAAAGTCCTATCAGTTGGAGGCAGTTTATCTTCACTACAACCACCTGGACAAATTCTGGATGATAAACATGTTGCTTCCTAAGGGAGTGCCTAACCACAGCAATGTCGGCCATAGGGAAGGATATTTTCAACCCCATTCACTGCAACATATGGCATAGCCGTAACAGCTGTGTTACATGAGGTCCTCAGGCAAGTACTGGAGGAACACGAAGCCTCACCTGCAGTGGACCCAAGTATTAAACTTACAGGCACCATAGATCCCACAGCTGAAATAGTGCTATGTAATATTAAAAGTGATGCAGATCTGTTGGCCAGAAGCGAAAGACAGAACACAACATTGCAAGGTCAGAAAGTAGTGGAGATACTGAAGTTTATGTCTCCATGGAAAGAGCCACAGTGGGTACAAAGAAACAAAAACCTCAGTTAAAAGCAGAGCCTGAGAATGAAACCCTCAAAAAAAGAAATTGGATACACAGCGATCCTAGCAGACGGTTAAAGAACCAAGGGTGAATTTCGAAAAAAGAAATTCCAATATTATCATAAAGATGAAGAGAAAGTTAGTCGATTTCAAGAGGCCTTCTATTGGATCGATGTCTGGCAGGCCCTTCCCCAGGGGACGGGCTCACAACAACTTTTCATGCATTGATTGCTTCATTCCACATCAACATGCTACACTGACCACTATACGGCGATATTCTTAGACTGAGAGCACAATAGAATGAAGAACATTTAGGCAAATTGCTCAAATTAAAACAAGAAGAATACTAGGCAATGACGAAAAGTGAAGCACGGAATTACTTCCTGACCACCCAAAAGAGGATCTGTAATGTAGGAAATAAGGAGGTTATTGGCTTGGATAGTGAACCACGATCAGGGCAATAGATGGGTTCCTGAACTAAAGCATGTAGAGGGTAGGGAGCGCCGAGGGTATAATAATATACCTGCAGCTTTTGCAGAGTATTACAAAACTCTCCACAAGACACAAAGCAGCACAGAGGACAATGAACTCCAAACCTTTTTGGTGGGCGTTAAATTGACAAGATGTCCAGCACAAATAAAAACGATTTGCAGGTAGAACTAACAGAGACATATCTCAGAGGAGAAAATAACTACAGACAGGGAGGGCTTCGGGACCGAAGGTCTATTAGTGTAATTTCATAAGGGAATAAATGAAAAGTGAGTTGACCACCCACTGTAAAAAACGTCTGAAGCGAATAGAGACGAATGGGATATTGCCTTACGATCTCTGAACGGCCAAGAAAGGCTAATTGACCAAGACCCATATCGTTAGTCAATGGCGAAACAAAAATATTGGCAGTGTGGTTAGCCTCCGGGTCATGAAGGATAATTGGAGAGGAAACAGCATGAACCACAAATGAAATTACAAAAAAAGCGTTACCACGCATGTCTTTTACCACGCATATGCCTTTACTTAAAAAAATATAAGTGTTTCACAGGTGAGTCCAAAGTTTTATATATATATATATATATATGTGTGTGTGTGTGTGTGTGTGTATCCATATATACATATATATATATATATATATATATATATATATATATATATATATATATATATATATATATACTACTATTATAAAGAGAGAGCTGAAACCTTTGAGGCGGGTAAACTCAAGAAGTACAGCACCAATCACAACACCCAATACAGCATTGGAAAGGGGAGTTGCAGCAGATGGACATAGGCTATACAGGTGGCCACCATATACATTAGAAACGTCAAAGAACCTTAGGGGTAAAGTAGTCCCTTGTGGGCGTGTCGGGGGCGTGTTCATGGGCGTGTCAAACTACACACATTTTACTTTGTCGCCGTAACCGTTGTCACAGGGGTGTGGGCGTGGCAAACTACACACTCAGAGGGCCGTGGGCATGTCGGGGGCATGGTCGTAGCCGTGTCAAAGTACACACATTATACTTTGTGAGAGGGGCGTACAACAACAGCGTTTTCAGAGGGGCGTGCCACAAATTTTATAACAAAAAAATGGCCGCGTCATTCATAGTGTGTATATATATATATATATATATATATATATATTCATGTATATATAGAGTATATATATATATATATACTAGCTGCCTGTCCCGACGTTGTGCGGTTATAAAAAAGATTTACCTGAAGGACGGCAAACTTTACCGAACGCTACCCCACCGCTTTCCAATGCAGCAGGCGTCTTAGAATGCACACGGCCACACACAACAACGCTGAAGGTCACGCACACCTCACGACGTGCACGAACGCTAATCTCATCACAGTGAGATTAGCGTTCGTGCACGTCGTGAGGTGTGCGTGCTGTTCAGCGTTGTTGTGTGTGGGCATGTGCATTCTGAGACGCCTGCGTTTATCCCCGGTTGAGATCAGGGACGCTTATGCCCACAAAGGTTGCTTCGCAACATACGTTATTAACGCCGCCTGAATGGCAATGTGCGTGAATGCGGCGCACCTTGTGTCTTCTATACGGACGTGTGAGAAGTGATTATAGCTCGTGAATGGAAATGCGCGCTACTGAATGACGTGGCCATTTTTTTGTTACAAAATTTGTGACACGCCCCTCTGAGAACGCTGTTGTGGTACGCCCCTCTCACAAAGTATGTGTGTACTTTGACACGGCTACGACCACGCCCCCGACACGCCCACGGCCCCCTGAGTGTGTAGTTTGACACGCCCACGCCCCCCTGGCAACGGGTAAGGCCACAAAGTAAAATGTGTGTAGTTTGACACGCCCACGAACACGCCCTCGACACGCCAACGCCCACGCCCACAAGGGACTACTTTACCCCTAAGGTTCTTTCACGTTTCTAATGTATATGGTGGCCACCTGTATAGCCTATGTCCATCTGCTGCAACTCCCCTTTCCAATGCTGTATTGGGTGTTGTGATTGGTGCTGTACTTCTTGAGTTTACCCGCCTCAAAGTTTTCAGCTCTCTCTTTATAATAGTATATATAATAATATATAGTATGGATATATATATATATATATATATATATAAAAAACATAACAGGTGTTTTTGTAAAGCGCAATATTACCCATAGGTGGCTTGGCGCTGAATAACAGATGTTTGTTACCCAACTCAGTGGTACTCATTTTATCGACCTCAAATGGGTGAATGGCTGAGTGGACCTGCCGGGATTTGAACCTGTGACCATGAGGTCGAACACAGGACCCTGCAGTGGCTGCTTTAGTCCACTGAGATTATATATATATATATATATATATATCCTGAACTCCGTTCCTTACGAGCACCCGCAGTTCCCTCTGCTGGCAAGTAAACACCGGACACGGACCTCGAGGTTCTTCACAATTTATTAAGCAGAAAGAGTCACAGACGTTTCGGCTCAGCGGAGCCTTGATCACATGACAGCGTTTAAATCGTAAGATACACCTTTGAAAGTGCTAGTGAGTGATTGAACTGAATTCACCTGTGCAGAATAGTGACTAGACATAAAAGACATACTCAGTCGGGCACATAGTACTTTTGATTCGGTATTAAAAGAATGGCATGTAAAATACATTCATATATTATTTACCAAGTCAAATATATTTTCCATCAGGATTAATCAGGCAAAATTCATTATTTGGACAATTAATGTAAAATACCATCAGTAGAAAAAACGGGTAAACAAATTAAGAGAGCCTTCTTTTCAGACACATTTGTCAAATGCCTACCACTTGATTATATATATCCGCCACATAAAATCTGGACCTACTAAGTGCAAAAAACGCTATAAAGTGCTAAGTGCCTACATTCAAATGTGCAAATTCATGCTAAAGTGCATCATCCTAATAAATGTGCAAATCTTGCAAAGATGTGCAAATATGCAATTTTTACAGAACTGTGCAAATATACAATTATTTACATTTCATAGGCCCGATTAGGGAATATTTAAAGCTTCTAATCAGATTTCATCCGATACAGAGAGTGGTAGGGACTTCATGAAGGTTCTTCCCCGTCTACTGTCTCAAATATAGTCAAAGATATTATTAAGCCACAATATGTGTGATGGATTCCTAATTCACATCCCAGAATAAAGTAATATACGTATAATACGAAATTCTCTACCTTATTTGTGTGCCACTATTAGTATGTCTAAAAGTTAAAGTGCAAAGGAGTGAGTAAAAACTAACAAGGTCATAAGTACCCAAAATAAATACAACCCTAAATAATATAAACAATAACAAATCCATTGTTAGGTTCCCTCTGGTATATTTCATCGTAATGGTTCCTAACATGGTTAAAATTGTGCACAGTGAAAAAAACTTGTTTAAAATAACTGGATAATATTTTTCTTATAGCAGCAGTTCCTATAATACTTATTGGTATACGCTCGCAGCCCCCACGGGGTCTGTCACAACAGCCACCCAGCCGGGTGACCGCTCTGGACATTGCCCACATGGGGGAGAGCATACCACAAAAATTATTTTAATCTGATTTTAGAGCAAACAAGTGTGGAGGTCCTCTGTCACATTTAACCCAAAAGGCACCTTAGAATTGAGCAGAAGAATGTATTTTGTTTCAAGCTTTCTGAGCCTAGTTTCCCTGTCTCCACCACGTTTGTTATTGATGACAGAGTCGATAACCCAATATTTAAGACCCTTATTATTGCTTTGATGGTGGTCTCTAAAATGACGCGCCACTGGGTATGTACTGTCCTCATTTGTTATTGCCCGCAAATGTTGCAATATACGTTTGTGGACAGCATTCCTCGTACTGCCCACGTATTGTAATCCACATGGGCAGCATAGGACGTAAATGGCGAATTCTGTCTTGCATGTTAAAACTTGGGTTATCTCATGATTTCTCCCAGCAAATCCATCCTTGTAAGTTTTCTTGTTGATACCATGGGTACAGGCTTTGCAAACCTTACAATTGTAGAAACCTTTGTTTTTTTGCCACCACTCTGTTCTAATAAAAGGGTCCGGATTAGTTTTCACAATGTGATCCCTTAAGGAGGGGGCCCTGCTAAAGGTTAATGATACTTGTTTAGGCAGTGTACTGCCAATCACATTGTCTTTAAGCACTATAGGCCAGTGTTTATTCACTATTTTTCTAATCTGTTGATGTTGACTAGTGAACCCCGTTATTAGCCTAAAACATTCAGGTTCAACCTTTTCAGGTATGGCTTTGTCCTGTCCCTTGTCTGGCTCCCTGTCTACTTTTCTAATCAGGAGCTCCCCTCTACTCATATTCATGGATTTCTGGATGGCTTGATCGACCACTCTGCTAGAGTAGCCTCTCTCCAAAAACCTACTTCTGCTTTCATTCTGCGCCTGCTCCAGATCTACGGGGTTGCTGCAAATGCGTCTTAAACGCAGCATCTCCCCATAAGGGATACTGGAGATCAAATGTTTGGGGTGGGCACTCGCAGCATGGAGAATGCTGTTGCCAGCCGTCTTTTTTCTGAATACCCTTGATTCCAAATGACTGCCCTTGATGTACAATTCGGTATCTAGAAATGTGACTTTTTCTTGGCTCAGAGTCGCTGTGAATCTGAGATTCAGGGGATTATCATTTATTGCCTCCAAAAATTTCTGGGCTTCTCCATAGCTGCCTCTCCATATGACAAATAAGTCATCTATGAAGCGGAACCACGCCACTAGATTGTTCCTGATAATATGTTGGTATCCATAGCCGAGGACCAGCTCCTCCCAAGCCCCCATGTGTAAACATGCGTAGCTCGGAGAGAAGCTGGCCCCCATTGCTACTCCCTGCTTCTGACGGTACAATTGTTGGTTAAACAAGAAGACATTGTTACTCAGACAGAAATTCAACATATCTAGCAGCATTTTGGTGTGTTTTTCATTACCTGGTTCCCTTCTAGAGAGGTAATAACGTATTGCCTCCAACCCATCGCTATGTGAAATGCTCGTATAGAGCGCTGTAACATCAAGTGCTATCAGCCAATCACCCTCCTGAATTTGTACTTCTTTAATCTTCACTAGAAAGTCCCCTGTATCACGTATATATGACCCCAATTGTTGAACATAACCTTGTAAGAAATAGTCTATATACATCGAGGTATGTTCCAGTAGGCCCCCCCGTGCAGATATTATTGGCCTTCCTGGGGGGTGGATGGAGTCCTTATGTATTTTAGGAATAAAATACAAAATAGGGGTCACAGGGTGATCAATCTTTAGATATTTGAATTCAGTGTCAGTAATGAGTTTGGCTGACTGCCATTTGCAAAGTTTACGATGATATTGGTCTCTAATAGTCAATAACTCTCGATTATTGATTTTCTCATAGCAAAGATGATCATTGAGTTGGCTATATGCTTCTTTGTCATAATTAAGTTTTGTCATGAGGACAACGTTTCCCCCTTTGTCACTATTCCTGATTACCAGATTCTTTTCTTTGTTCAACTTTTCAATCAAAGCCTTATATTGTTGCTGTTGGGCAGAGTATCTGCGTTTTTTACCTCCAATTTGGCTTTGCAATTTCTTCAACTCAGTTACAACATTTTCGTGAAAAATATCTATATTGTCTCTTAGAAGGATAGGGTAAAATGTGGACGGTCCTTTAAATTGGGTAGTGGTTGATGTTCTGTTTCCACTCTCATCAATCCCCTTATTGATTTCCTTTTTACCTGAGTTTTCTCCATATCCTGCTCCTTCAGTTTCCCACAGTTCTCTCAATATCCGAGTTCCTTGCGATACATCGGACTCCTCTAATTCAACTGTTGGATTAATATCAGATATTGTTCCTTCTTTATTTTTCATCGCATAAAACTTGCGTAACTTGAGTTTCCTTACCGCTTTATAAACATTGCAACGTGTGCTGGCATAGTCAAAGTCACATGGGGATGCATATGAAAGGCCAAGTTTAAGTATATTCTCCTCTATTCCTGTGAGTGACAAATCTGTTAGGTTCACAACAGTGCGGTTGGTGGTTTCATTCATTGCTGTTGATGGGCATTGCCTCGCCCAGTTCCACCTCCTCTCTTCTTCTGGGATCCTCTTTTTTGCCATCCTCGCCCTCTGGCGGCGCCTGTAATTTGCCCTGTGTTTTCTTGATTGCCCCTTGTGTGGGACCTCAGGGTGTTCCGTCTGTCCTGGCCTAAAAAAATCATTTCCTGGCCTGGTGTAAGTTTCGGTTGTCCCGCCGCCTGTGCTTGTCTGCGGCGGTCTGCTTCTAAGTCTGAATCAGGATCAGAGCTGATTGCGGCACTTGAAGAGTCACTCATTCTATCGGCTCCCATTGTTGAGGAACTAGTATGGCTCTGGGCATTTTTTGCTTTTGGTTGTTGTTTTGGACCTCCCTTGCGCAACGTTTCGAACTTGCGCGCAAAAGTAAAAATTTGGCCGAGTTCATAGTCATTTCTGTCTCTTTGAAATTTGTATGATTTTCTTGCCACAATTTTTGCCTCCTCCTTCTTTAATCGTTCCTGCATTATTTTGGAGAGTCTGTTTCTTTATATATATAAGGGCTGGGGTGCTTTGAGGGTTTAGGTGGGGTGTGAGTTGTTGGGTGGCAAGGGAAATTTTAGGGTTTAGATTTTGGGTGGCAAGGGGACCTTTAGTGTGAGTTTGGGATTGTAAGTGGCAAGGGTATTTTTAGAGCAGGTATGGGTTTTTGGGACGCAAAGGTATTTTTAGGGTTTAGGGTGGGTATAGGTTTTTGGGTGGCAAGGGTATTTTTTAAAGGGTTGGAGGGATGAGATTTTGGTTGGCAAGGGAATTTTTAGGGTGAGTTCAGGATTTACTATGGCAAGAGAATTTTTAAAGTGGGTATGGGTTTTTGGGTGGCAAGGGTATTTTTAGGTTGGGTATTCATTTTTGTGTGGCAAGGGTATTTTTAGGGCGGGTATAGAATTTTGGGTGGCAAGGGAATTTTTAGGCTTTAGGGAGAGTTTTTTTTAGTAGCAATGGAATTTGTAGGGTTTAAGTTGGGTTTGGGTGGCAAGGAAATTATAGGGTTTAGGATGTGTTTTGGTTGATACGGGGATTGTAGAGTTTCAAGGGAAATTTTAGGGTTTAGGATGGCACGGGAATTTTCAGGGTGGGTTTGGGTGATAAGGGAATTTGTTAGGTTTAGGTTTTTGGGGGGTAAGGGGATTTTTAGGGTAGGTTTGGTGTTTTGGGTAGTATATATATATATATATGTATAATACCTGCTAAATACTAATTTTCGTTGTAAAGGCATATGCGTGGTAAAAGCATGCATTTTAAAGGCATGTGTGGTAAAGATGCGGTCGTGGTAAGGACCCCGTTGTAAAGGCATGCAATGTAATTGTATACATGGTTCCGTCATACAACCTAATTGGAATACTAGCACACCCAGAATCATCAGACTTTATGTCAAATAGAAGCACCCTACTCAATCTCAAGCAACTCTTTGGATGCTTGGGGTATACAAAAGATATGCAGGAGCCAATTGCAGTGCAGCACTTAATGCCACTAAAGCATTTGGTACTACAGAGTGGATACATATAATTGTACTGACCCACATGGAATTCGGGCACAGGTACTTAGACACATGGTAGCAGCCCACATCCTGAAGGGAATGAAAATCAAAGACTCCGCCCCACTAGAAGACCGGATACTCTTGGAACCTCTTCTACAAAAATTAATATTTCTGATATATAAGATTAATAACTCACTAAACCTGCTGGAGGAAATTGGTATAGGACCTGGGAGACCTACAAGATGAGGACTGAACGAGGCAGTTAGGTCACCAGGAGAGGTGTGGAATGGGGGCAGGATTTAGACTGGTGCAACTGAAAATATTAAATAGATCACATCTCACTAGAGAACGCCTTGCCAAGATTGGTTGGACTGAAAAAGATATGTGCTCTAGTTGCTGTGTACAGATAGGTAGTTTCATGCACACAATACAGAATACCCTCCCTACTGACACTTTTCTGGGAGGGTGCTGGGAATTATTTTAAATGGCTAATGAAGTTTTTTGCTAAATCTAACACCAAACTATTCCTACTAGACCTTGGAGGAAGCGGCCTAGCAGACGTACCAAAAGTTATTTTACAGACTAGGGGCCTGATTTGAATTAGGGTGGCTGGCCCGTGTTTCCACCATGGGGACGGACTCCATTACTCCATCCCATGGTAGTGAGGCCAGCCACCTAATTTATTAATGACCACCAAACAGACAGACATTTATAAAGGCATTGGAGGGAGTTACTATCATGGCGGTTCCTGATAATCCATGTTACTGTTTGCTACAGGTCTGCGTCAGAAGAATGCAGCCCTCTAGCAAACAGTATTTTTTTCCTTTTAAAAAAAGAAAATCTGAAACTGGATTTTCTTTTTTTAAAATAGAAATGTAATATTCCCCTCACCATGGGAGTCTTCTCCCATGGCGGGGCGAGGGGGCATTATACTGTTCCTGATCACCATGTTTTATCTTGTGGTTAGAAACTGAAAAAAATGACGATGTTTGCCGATCTAAATTTTGCAGGCATGTAGCCATTTCTTTCGATGGCCCTTACTCCACAGGTTAGTTTTGAGAAGTTTGGCCATGGTGGAGGCAGAATAGTCTCCGCCGTGGCCAAGCTTGAAGTCCACCTGCAATTAAATTTGGTGGGTGGAACACTAGATTAGCGGGGATGGAACGCTGTTGCGACGGAATACCCTCTCCGACAATATATATATCAGGCCCATGGCATTATGGTGGCAAGACAAAATATAGGTAGGCAGTGGTCGCTCTCGAATTAAGCCCTAGCAAGTAATGATTTGCCCCAGCCATTCAGTACCACCTTGTTACCCCAGCCAGAGTTCTTCAGCACACGGTTACTGCTTATCTGAGAGTTTCTCTGGGCCCTCGCTGTTTTCAGTGGGCACAGCTTATGTCCAGAACCAACCCATGTTAGAATTCAGGCCAGGGCTCAACAGGATGCGCCAGGTGGGTGTCTATATTCCGGTGGGGGTGCAGAGCTTGGGACTACTCATCCGTCATTATTTTGGGCTTCATTCTACTCCAGCATGTCAGCTTTTTGAGCCAAAATTCCATAATAAAGCCTTTTTAGGGCTCGGCTGAACGCGCGGAAGCGCATCTCCGCCGAGGCTCTTTTGTCGGCATGTGTGCTTCCCAGGAGACAATCCTGGCCGCGCACATCACCTTGGAGGTTATTTCAAACTGACACGCGCACGAGCGCTGCGGCCTGGCGCGGTCTCCTGGGAAACACACACACAAGCGCCCACGCACATACACACAGAGACACCCACCCCCCCAACCCCCCTCCGCACACATACACACACGCGCGCGCACACACACGAGTGCACCCCCCCTCTCCCCCGCCGTCACACACATGCATACACACACAGGCGCACACACACAACGAGGGAACCGAGCCCCCCCCCCCCAGCCCTTTGTAACTTACCAGATCAATTCTGAGGGACTCCGCTCTCCTTCTGGCGTCGCGAGACGCTTTCACTCCGCCTTCTCTTCCGGTTACGTACGCAGCCCCGCCCCCGTCACAGGCGACTAAGCACTCCTATCCCAAGCACAGCTTCTGCGTTCACAGCCACGCAGCCCAAGCTGGCCCCAGCAGGGAAGGAGTTAAGCCAATTCTGTTAGCAGCAAAACACATCTCGCAGCCAGGCGGACTGAGCAGGAGATGTAATCTGGTGAGTTAGGAGACAAACAGATCCCCGCTCGGCGGAGACGGACTGCATTGCCGTTTATCAGCAGCGCTCACGCCGCGCGAGATTGCTGGGAGGTGTCATTGGCAAGGCTCGGCTGAAGCGCATGATTCAGTGGCTGCTCCGCAGCTGGGACAGGAGCGCGAGACCTAGTGATCGGACGGCCCACACAGGTCCGGCGCAGACGGCGGCACGCGCGGAATGCAAATACGTCAGCTCCCAGAAGGCACCTCTTCAAGATGCCTTCACAGGCTGACTATGCTTGGTAACTATCTATCGGTGATGGTAAAATAAAGTACTCACTGACCGGTCTGACCCATCAACTCTTGCTCACACCCCACCACCCCTTACCACCACCAAACCGAAGTGCATATACTGGTGTTTAGGGTTACATTTTATGTTACTCCACTTTAGTGTATGTGTATGCATGCCATGGTCTTCATTTATGCCTGTCGGGAATTCATAGACGGATTCCTGACAGACAAAGGTTTTTACTGCTTCAACTGTTTATAAATACCCAAGAACTACGCAAGGGAAGGAGAGTGGGTGATGCAAGGTGTGATTTGCTCTGGTCCACAGATTTTCTTAGGTGCCCAGGCTGCAGTGCCAGTGGTGCCCATTGCTGAGGATGACGAATTTTCCCCTCCCGCCGGGAGGGACTAACCTTGGAGAGAATGGGGGCTGACTGAAATAAGTCTACGTTAACCTTCCTCAAAAGTACACTGTAAACTGATGACCAAGTGAAAGGGCACTCTTCAGGAGGCTACTGTAGTTAGCCATACACATTACGCGACTTTGAGCTATTGGCATTGTAAATGATAATGACTTTTATTTATATTTTTGTTTTACAACATAAATAAATGACCTTGTCATTTACAATGTCAAGACCTTAAACTCGCGTTAATTTACAATGCTAATAGCTCTAAGTTTTGCAATGCCGAGACCGTTGCATTGTAAATGCTTGTTTATATAGTCTCCCTAAGGCAAGAAAATGTTTTGGGCCTTTCAACAGATCGGTTGTGTGCATCGCAACAGCAGATTGTAACCAAATTCTCTTTTCTGCTGGGCATAAATTCAATCTTTTCAGTGCTAGAGAATTATCTACTCTTTGAAGACTGCGTCAAAGCAGAATCAGCTTCAAATAGTTACTGTATTTCCTAGGAATAACAGCTCTTGCTATGATCCGTTTATACTACTCCTCCTGAAATGTTAGCAATATGCATAGATGATTAATATAGTAATTTAATTTCTTCATAACTGTGTTCAAGATTTCAACTTTGGGTAATTTAGGGATCAAATGCCTTAAAAATAGGAACTGGTTTTATTCCAAACATAGTTAGTAGAAGGCATTTTCAAATCAAAGATATGTTTATTTAGACCAATGGCCTTTAAACGACATTAAAAAGGATAGCAAATACATATATTATGATACATTTCATCTAGTAAAAACATCAAATTTACCCATGAAAAATATATTTTCTAATCAAATCTGCAGGTAATCCTGCAAAATACATTCGTACTCCTACTAATTCTCAAACACTGCACTAGCTGCCCTCATAAATCCTCCAACAACACATGCTGTCTAAAAAGCACATATCAGTTAAAAATTCTGCAGCGCGCCCACGAGTCAATATTCCAAAAACATTGGGCGTAACCACCGTCTCAGCGGTTTGATTTTTTGGCAATTCAACAAAATATGCAACATATCACTTTTAGTATTCAACAAGAACAGTTCCCTCCTGTACCAATCATTTTTGCTTTTACCATATTACTTATCTTGCAAGGGTTGAATCCTATTCTTACTCTCAACACTTCAGTTCTTAGCATCTGGTTTGGTAAGGTATCCACATGCAGATAACTTACTTTATTCCGCCACTTATTTAACATAAAATGCACCGCTTTTTCGCTCTTAAATATTTACAGTCACTTTCGTTAGACAATTTTTTGCCTAGCGCTTTTAGCTCTCTTGGCGATTTCCATTTGTAATGTCTGTGGGAGCAGCATTACTTTCATATCTGTGCAAACGGCAACCAGGTTAGTCCT
The DNA here is from genome assembly GCF_964261635.1 of Lissotriton helveticus. Lineage (NCBI taxonomy): Eukaryota > Metazoa > Chordata > Amphibia > Caudata > Salamandridae > Lissotriton > Lissotriton helveticus. The sequence goes on along the minus strand of NC_136065.1, from coordinate 1,373,996,554 downwards.
AACCTTTTTTGCCCATTTTAATTCACTTTGCACAATTTAATTCTTGCACCACTGAGAAACTTTCTGTTCATCCTCCCCACTCAATTTTCCCCAGAATCTTAGGGCTTTGACAGCCAAAATATTCCATGAAATCATGTCAGTTTATAATTTTATTGCTTGGATCATGGCTGAACTGGGAAGCGACAGTAAATACTTCAGGCATTTCCCCTCAACAGCCAATCTGTTTTTACCACTAATGTATAACAATTCAGCTCCGTATTGGAGTTGCGGGGGATCATTGCTTCATAGGCTTTTAGGGCTGGTCTATATGACATTTCTCGAAAAGTCCTTATATTTTTTCAGCCCACAAACTAAGGCAATAGCTCTGGTCTTTAGAGCCTCTAGGTGAAATTTCCATTTCAAGAATCACTCGAGCCGAACTCCAAGATACTTACATTCATTTACTAATTCAAGACTCTCCGAGCCTAGGTGCCAATTAAATTTGCTTTTAGTTTTTCCAAAGCAATGCGCCCTGGTTTTATCCATATTTGCCACAAGTTTTTTCCACCTACATTAATTCTCAAATGTATCTAGTTTCCTTTGCAGGCCTATTTCTGTCTGGTCTAAAATTACAAGATAGTCTGCATACAAGAGGCATGCCACATGTTTACCATTCTTCTTAGGACTGAATACATTTGCAGCAGCTAAGGTCACAGGCAGTTCAGCGACAAATAAGGAGAAAAGCAAAGGGGCTAATACACACCCCTGTCTTTACCCATTATTCACTTGTATTTTTTGTGTTGGGGTCCCCGCAGTATCCACAATAACCTGGGCCCAGTTGCCCCTATATACCCGATTCAGTCTCAAGAGGTCTTTTGGGATATCCAATTTTCCCAATGCCTCCCATAGGCGGTTTCCATCTACGATATCAAAAGCTGTACAGAGGTCTACGAAGCAGAAAAATTGGCTCCCCCCTCTGCTCCACAGAACTACGTACAATAGACCAGAGCAAAAAACAATGGTCAATTGCAGAGTGCCGTTCCTTAAATCACCCATGTTCAGGTGGTACTATGCCATTTAGATCAGCCCAATCTTTTAACATTCCCTGGAATATTTTTGCAAAAATCTGTCCGGCCACATCCAGGAGGTTAATCAGCTCATTTTTGGGGGCTATTTATATCTCCCTTTTTATGAATCAGCTTGATAATTGCCACTCTCCAGTTTTCAGGTCTAATCCTGTATCCAAGGTTCTATTAAACAACCCATACAATAACTCTGCCCATCAGTCCGGGCGAGTTTTTATACTTATTGCAGGCATATTATCGGGTACAGCAGCACGGATAAGGCTTAATCTTGCAATAGTATTTCTAAAGTTTCTTAATGCAAACATAGCCCTTACATACTTTCCCTCCCTGGTATCCCCTCTTCTTTACCATATGTCTCCTCCAGATGGTCCACCCAAGATTGATCCTCCACCACAGACCATCCGTCCCAGAGTTTTCCCTGACCCCTCTTGTGCTAATTTCCAAAAATCATTTATGTTTCTAGTGTCTATTGCCTCTATGATCAGTCTCCAGCATTTCTCTTTATGTTATCTTTTCTGGTCTTGGATTAACTTTTCATACCTTTGCCTTAACTTCATCAGCACATTATGACTTTCTATGTCATCTTAATTTAAGGTTTCTCTCCCCCTTACCTTATCTGCGCCTTTAGGATCTTACATTCTTCAGTAAACCATTTGTTTTTATTACTTTGATCATTGGGGAGCTTTGCATTTCTGATTCCCTTCCAAAACTGTTCTAAGGCACTATACTACCCGTCCAATGATATTCTCATACCCTTCAGGGTGAGGCTCCAAACTATCGCTCACTGATCTATTTTGCTGTAGTTTTGATAATTTTCCATGTGTTGCGCTGTTAATCTGGTGGACAGTTGTTTAGGGTAATCCATCTGAACGGGGTTCACCTTTTCCCTTTGTACAACTTTTCCTCTTTTCAATTTTAGCTTCAGAGGATGGTGATCATTTCCCTCTTCAGATCCCACTTTGAAATCCATGATTGTCAAAATTCCATATATGTATATATATATATATATATATATATATATATATATATATATATATAAATAATCAATTGGGCATAATTGTTGGCCAATCTTAAAGGTCTTTTGCTTTTGTGCTGGGCAATCCTCACCTACTGGCCTATTTAGACAAACTAGACCTTTTGAGCCCAGATACCTAGGAATAGCAGCTCTTGCTATGATGGGTTTATACTCCTCCACCCAGAATTTTAGCACAATGCACAGATGATTAATATAGAAATTTAATTTCTTCATAACTGTGTTCAAGGTTTCAACTTTGGGTAATTTAGGGATCCAATGCCCAAAAAATGTAGACTTTTGAAGATATAGTACCATAATCTGTTTTACTGCCAGGTCAGTTTGTGTCCATCCTAATTTTAACAGCACCCAATTGATAGAAAATCAAGTATGAACATAATTTCCATTGCTCAGTTTAAATTAGTTAAAAATAAAAGGCAAAACTAATCACCAACTTAGTATTGTACTCATTATGCAGAGGAAATGTTATAAAAGTGAACAAGATCTTATTACAACTCCCATTGAAAAGATGTTCCCTATGTAAGTTAAATCAAAGCCATTTTAATATGCTTATATTTTTTTTCTAAAAATTAGTCTGAAGAACCCCCCCCCCCCCCCCCGCCCCCAAGAGGGAGAAAGCAAGTCAGTCAAGTTGCTGATCAAAGCACAAGTCCATCAGTGAGTGGAAAAGATGCAGCAGTAGGCCCAAGCGAAATGCAGGAGTCGAGACAGCCAAGGCAGGAAGAGAACTTGCAAAAGAAAGCATTGAAAGAATAGTCAATTGAAGCACCTGAAGTAACAAATCAACTCAGTCGCTAGGTGCTAAAAGACCAGCAAGGAAGAGAATACCAAACAAAGTATGCTTCTCCCGAGGTAGGTTGTTCTGTAGATGGTGAGGTGAATGGCCTCCTGTTGGAAATGGGGGTTGCCCAAGTCTCCAAGGGGGTAGCATGGCATCAAGCGGGCAGGCCAAACTTCGAGGACATGTGAAGCATTCACGCAGTACCCACAGACGACACACCAATCACACTACAAAAGAGTCACGACACCACCTTTGGTTGGAAAAAGATTAAGTTTAGTTATGTCTCCAACCTGCAAGGTAAAAAGGAAAAATACACTGGTAATCACAACAAGGCGCCAACTGGCGCCAGAGCCAAGTACATCATGGGGAATTATTTACATGGGACAAAAAGGGTTGAGTCCATATTCCATAGCTGAAAGGAAAAAGGGTGGTTAAATGAACACTAGCCCTGGAGCCAATCTGGCGGGGCCAACTCGGGTTCTCATCCTTAGGGGGGTTGGCTGAAATTGTAAGTTGCTACATTAGCGTAAGTACACCTCTTGCGTGACAACGCCAACACAATCCCTGTAAGGGAAAAACATCATATAATACCAGACGGGAACATGAATCCTCAGCCTCCGCAACCTGCAACACAAACATTAAGCAGTGCATTGGCATCAATAACATATGAACCAGGCCTGTACCACATTTTCCGTGGGCACCATACGGCCCCTACATCATGTGTAAAACCAGGGGGGGGGGCATAGGCATCCCCACCCTGCACTAGGATTACTTCCAGGCCTCTAATGGACTCCCTAGGGCACCCCACACTGGCATAAAGGGCAAGATCCACAGTACCTAACAGGCGTGTAACGTCAACATACACTAGTAACAGGTCATAACCATTAATGGGCAGGGATAACCAAGCATTTCCTCTCACCCGGTTACGGTGCAGGAATGAACAGTTCAGTAGGGCCACCATATGCCTTTCACCCTAAAAGGGGGAAAAGGTTCCTGAGTGAGCATCAACATTTCATTTGGTAAAAGTACCTTTCCTCAATCCCCTTGAGAGAGAGCTAAACGCTAACCATTTCATGAGGCTCTAATTAATGAGCACTAACCTTTCATTACCCATGAATACGCAGGGCATCAAACACAGGTGAAGCATACAAACTCTGGGTCAAGGGCCAATCAATCAGCCCAAAACATTGCTACCTGGAGGACCCGCCTAGGGGCAAGTAAGAACACTCAGTCCCCTCAACGTGGGGTTAAAGGTAAAAAAACGGATTCAGGCCCCAGTTCCAGGTCACACCGGGCCAACAAGGCTCCACCACAGTCTTTTCGGTGTATGAAGGACCAGTCAGGGGAGACCCGCGCTACTCTGGCGCTCCCTCCAGCTACAACGTGGCCCAGGCCTTCCGGGTGCCTGCGCTGGCGGGTCAGGGCCTTCAATAGGCAGCCGGGCTGGTCATCACGGAGGGGCAGGCACCGACAGCGTGCCTCGGGCCCCCTCTCCTCCACAGAACTCTTTCTGGCCTCAGCGGCTGCAGGGACACTTACCCTGCACCAACAGCGTCCCTCGGCCTTCACTCGACGGCAGCCTCCGCGAGGCTTGCCGGCTCCTCCGGCTGCACTCGCTCTTCCGGGATCTCGGAGGCGGAGGCAGCGCGGGCACCGAACCCGTGCCCCGAGGTCCCCGCCCTCTTCTCACGAAAGCTGGGCCCCTTCTTCCTCACGGGGGCCCGGGATACCAAGGCAGCCTTCGCCGGAGCTTCTCCCGGCCTCTCCCGGCTAACAGCCAATCCCTGCGCGGCCTTCGAAGGTCACGGCCGCGCAGGCCAATCAGTGCGCGGCGGGGGCGGGCCGATGACACGGCCGGGCCCCCGTCATGTGATGAGGGAACCTGACGGCCTCAGGGCCTAGCGCGGCCCTCCCTGCACTTCGGCGGCCCTCTCCTGGCACCGGGGGCCGCCGCGATGCTGTCCACAGCGGTGGGGGTCCCTTGGCGGCGCCGTGACAATGGCAACAATAAGGGGTAGGCTCCCTTTTAATTACTCCTTAAGATAGCGGCAACAGCGCGCTTCCACAACCGGTGCTATTTACAAGCTACCACAGTCTCTTCAGGAAATAGCGAAAATGGCGCTATTTACAGGCTGCCACAGTCTCTTCAGGACTCAGCGAAAATGGCGCTATGTACAAGTTACCACAGTCTCCTTTCTCAGTCCTCTCAGTCCTCAGGGCCAACAGCACTTCGGGGGCCACTCCAATCACAGGGCACAGTCCCTTGGGGGCACCATCCTCCCCAGGCAGCTCCACAGGCAGTAACAGTCTTTGGGCTCCCAGCGCTTAGGGGGGCAATACTGCAATTTACGCCAGTCAGCTGTCCACAGCCTTTCACCATAGGCACCTCACCGCTCAGTGCTTCCAAAGGGCCACCACTTCCTTGGGGCATCAACCTCCCCAAAACAGCGCTATCGCAGCACAGCACCTGGCAGCACACCTCACAGAGGGGGGGTGAACAGTCCCACAGTCCTCCTCAGGGGCACACTCCTCACCTCCTGGGCGCTTCTTCACGCAGTGCTGGCGTGGTACCCGGTCCAAACAGCATCAGTGACCTGGGTAGGGGCCCTTCCTTGTCAGGGGCCCATGGGGACAGCAGCGGGGGGGGGTTTATAGGGGTGCAGGGCCCAGCTCACAGGCCCATGTGGCGGTAGCACCTCACAGCAGGTCCCCTCCCTTCTTTGTCCCAGCGCTGACTGACTCTCTGGTGACACTTCTCCCTATTTATACCATCCTCCCAGGCAGTGCCAGGACCTTCTAGAATGTTGGCACATCTAGCCTAAACTGGTTCTAGGGGAGGGGGTGAGCACCCTGGGTGCCAGGCTTTCTCTCCAAAAGCTAGGGGTAGCTGGGTAATATTATCTAGTCCGCTGACCTATGTCAGTCCAGTGGCAAAACCCAGGGCCATGGCATCCATTTTAAAAACAATACATTTCAATCAGGTGCAGTTTTAAAATGGGGGATTTTACAAGTGCTCACATTATTTCAGGTAACTACATTTTTCACCAGGGGTCTCACACCACTCATGGCCTATACAGGTTTAATCCCATGGGGGAGACAATCTAGATAAGGGGGTCAAAAGCGAAAAATTTGGGGGGAAAAGGCCAAGTCCAACACGACTCCCCCCCAGCCAAAAGCCAGGGTAGACTGATCAATGCCTTGATGGGCTTCCCTGCTTGGGGCGGAAAAAGGTGGACGCAGGCCTGCAACTACAGGAGCACCTGCAGTCTCTCCTCCACTCTGGAACCCAATGGTTCTCTCTCGCAACCCTCCCTTCACCAACAAAACCACCCCACTGGTGTTCCCTAGTGGGATGTTTCTCCTTCCTAGAGTGGGAGGCTCTAGCCTCAGGCTTATAATTCTCTTGGACCACTCTTCTCTCTCCAAATTGCCACTGGTCCACCCACCTGAGGTCTACACCCTCAGACTGACCAGTCCTTAGGGGCGAGGCTCTCCTCCCCCTACTTCTCCTCCAAGGGTTCCTCCATCTCCTACACCTGGGGACACCCTCACACAACTCTCTCCCCAACCTGGAGTCGAAACCCACAGGCTGAACTGGTGACAGGGGCGAGTCCTCCCTCTCCCTGCACCCCCTCCCAGAGTTCCGCACCCTCCTACCCGGAGAAGTACCCCTGGGAGTCACTTCCGGGGGGACTCTGGTTACAGAGGTCCCTCCCACCAGGGCAGGCAACCCCTGTCCCTGGCCACCCAACCCAGGATCTGCGCCCTGTGGCTGAGCTGGTGACAGAGAAGAGACCTTCCTCCCTCTGCACCCCCTCCCAGAGTTCCGCACCCTCCCACTGGGAGTAGTACCCCTGGGAGTCAAATTGGTAGGGACCTGAATTACAGGTACCCCACCCTCCAGGTCCGGCAACCCCTTAACCTGGAACCCCAGTCCAGGATCTAAATCCTGTGACTGGTCAGACCCCCGAACCACTGGAGCTCCGATTATTGATGCTCCGGGTCCTCCTGACATGAGGGGATCCCTTCCTCTGGATGACACATCGGGACAGCCTAGTCTCCCAACCTGGGGTTCTCTTAAAGAACACTCCAGGCCCGGTGACCACAGCTGGGGCATCTCGGGACACCTCCCCGTCTCACTCCCTTCAGGATCACTCCCCTCAGCCTTCCCAGACGCTCTGGCACTTACCCAGAGGTCTGCCTCCCGTGCAAGTTCCCTGGGGTCTGAGAACCCGCACTGCAACAGATGGTGACGCAGTCTTGGGAAACAACTCCTCAGCATGTGCTCCCGGATAACGGCATGGCACAGCCCTTCCCAATCCTCCACTGCTCTCCTCACCACCCAATCCTCCAGTACAGTCCAACACTCCTCCTCGAACTCTCCCCAGGACTGATGGAACAGCTTTCCCCTGCCCCTAAATACTAACCCGTCCTCCTCTTCCGGGGAATCCGGCACAGTCTCTTGGGTTTCGGGAGTGGGACTCCTTGCACTGGACCTACACTCGCTGCCACCACTGGATCCCACCCTCTTCGGTGAAACCAGACTCCTAAAACCACTCTCAGGGGACAACCTACCCACCTGAGCTGATCTCTCTCTGGCGAAGGCCCTCTCCGCCTCCGCCATCCTCTCCTGCGCTAGGACTTTTTCAGTCTCTAGTCGCTGCTCTTCCACCCTCAGCTGCGCTAAGCCCTCGGCATGCCTGAGCTTTGCCAGCGCCAGCTGATACTCCCTTACTTCTCTCCTATCTACCCATTCTTCTGGGGACAGGGAAAGGGATGGGGCAGTGCCCCCGGGACTGGACCCAGTGCGAGACTCCCTATCTTCGGTGTCCTCCACAGCTACTGGCGTCTCTGCCCTGCTAGACTCTTCCTCCTCCTCATCGGAGCAATTACCTCCCAGGGTTCTGGATGGGGAGCCCTCTCTCTGGTCTCTAACCCAGTGACCCTTCAAAACTTCGGGGGGGTAGTCAGACAAGTCCCCATCAATCTCTAAGGGCTCTCCCCTCTTGAGGGCCTCATAGAGAAACAAATTTCTCCTGATGTTTCCTACTGGGGGTATCCCTCTCTCCAGGAGGAAGTCTATCACCTCCTGTTCGGTGTACTCCATCAGTTCCACTTCCTGGTAAATCAACCCCATCGTGGCGAGATACACCCGGGACACACCCACAGTGGACCAAGGGGACACAATTGTCAAACACTTTCAGGAGGAAGCAATTTAGCAAACAACAATAATCCCCACAACAAGGCTCGGATTACATCCAAAGCTCTATTTGCAGTGTAACCCGTGGCCGCTGTGGTACTGCGCAACACAAGTCCTATCCCACCGCTTGCCACCAAATGTTGGAAATGGGGGTTGCCCAAGTCTCCAAGGGGGTAGCATGGCATCAAGCGGGCAGGCCAAACTTCGAGGACATGTGAAGCATTCACGCAGTACCCACAGACGACACACCAATCACACTACAAAAGAGTCACGACACCACCTTTGGTTGGAAAAAGATTAAGTTTAGTTATGTCTCCAACCTGCAAGGTAAAAAGGAAAAATACACTGGTAATCACAACAAGGCGCCAACTGGCGCCAGAGCCAAGTACATCATGGGGAATTATTTACATGGGACAAAAAGGGTTGAGTCCATAGTCCATAGCTGAAAGGAAAAAGGGTGGTTAAATGAACACTAGCCCTGGAGCCAATCTGGCGGGGCCAACTCGGGTTCTCATCCTTAGGGGGGTTGGCTGAAATTGTAAGTTGCTACATTAGCGTAAGTACACCTCTTGCGTGACAACGCCAACCCAATCCCTGTAAGGGAAAAACATCATATAATACCAGACGGGAACATGAATCCTCAGCCTCCGCAACCTGCAACACAAACATTAAGCAGTGCATTGGCATCAATAACATATGAACCAGGCCTGTACCACATTTTCCGTGGGCACCATCCGGCCCCTACATCATGTGTAAAACCAGGGGGGGGGGCATAGGCATCCCCACCCTGCACTAGGATTACTTCCAGGCCTCTAATGGACTCCCTAGGGCACCCCACACTGGCATAAAGGGCAAGATCCACAGTACCTAACAGGCGTGTAACGTCAACATACACTAGTAACAGGTCATAACCATTAATGGGCAGGGATAACCAAGCATTTCCTCTCACCCGGTTACGGTGCAGGAATGAACAGTTCAGTAGGGCCACCATATGCCTTTCACCCTAAAAGGGGGAAAAGGTTCCTGAGTGAGCATCAACATTTCATTTGGTAAAAGTACCTTTCCTCAATCCCCTTGTGAGAGAGCTAAACGCTAACCATTTCATGAGGCTCTAATTAATGAGCACTAACCTTTCATTACCCATGAATACGCAGGGCATCAAACACAGGTGAAGCATACAAACTCTGGGTCAAGGGCCAATCAATCAGCCCAAAACATTGCTACCTGGAGGACCCGCCTAGGGGCAAGTAAGAACACTCAGTCCCCTCAACGTGGGGTTAAAGGTAAAAAAACGGATTCAGGCCCCAGTTCCAGGTCACACCGGGCCAACAAGGCTCCACCACAGTCTTTTCGGTGTATGAAGGACCAGTCAGGGGAGACCCGCGCTACTCTGGCGCTCCCTCCAGCTACAACGTGGCCCAGGCCTTCCGGGTGCCTGCGCTGGCGGGTCAGGGCCTTCAATAGGCAGCCGGGCTGGTCATCACGGAGGGGCAGGCACCGACAGCGTGCCTCGGGCCCCCTCTCCTCCACAGAACTCTTTCTGGCCTCAGCGGCTGCAGGGACACTTACCCTGCACCAACAGCGTCCATCGGCCTTCACTCGACGGCAGCCTCCGCGAGGCTTGCCGGCTCCTCCGGCTGCACTCGCTCTTCCGGGATCTCGGAGGCGGAGGCAGGGCGGGCACCGAACCCGTGCCCCGAGGTCCCCGCCCTCTTCTCACGAAAGCCGGGCCCCTTCTTCCTCACGGGGGCCCGGGATACCAAGGCAGCCTTCGCCGGAGCTTCTCCCGGCCTCTCCCGGCTAACAGCCAATCCCTGCGCGGCCTTCGAAGGTCACGGCCGCGCAGGCCAATCAGTGCGCGGCAGGGGCGGGCCGATGACACGGCCGGGCCCCCGTCATGTGATGAGGGAACCTGACGGCCTAGCGCGGCCCTCCCTGCACTTCGGCGGCCCTCTCCTGGCACTGGGGGCCGCCGCGATGCTGTCCACAGCGGTGGGGGTCCCTTGGCGGCGCCGTGACAATGGCAACAATAAGGGGTAGGCTCCCTTTTAATTACTCCTTAAGATAGCGGCAACAGCGCGCTTTCACAACCGGCGCTATTTACAAGCTACCACAGTCTCTTCAGGAAATAGCGAAAATGGCGCTATTTACAGGCTGCCACAGGCTCTTCAGGACTCAGCGAAAATGGCGCTATGTACAAGCTACCACAGTCTCCTTTCTCAGTCCTCTCAGTCCTCAGGGCCAACAGCACTTCGGGGGCCACTCCAATCACAGGGCACAGTCCCTTGGGGGCACCATCCTCCCCAGGCAGCTCCACAGGCAGTAACAGTCTTTGGGCTCCCAGCGCTTAGGGGGGCAATACTGCAATTTACGCCAGTCAGCTGTCCACAGCCTTTCACCATAGGCACCTCACCGCTCAGTGCTTCCAAAGGGCCACCACTTCCTTGGGGCATCAACCTCCCCAAAACAGTGCTATCGCAGCACAGCACCTGGCAGCACACCTCACAGAGGAGGGGGGGGGGGGGGTGAACAGTCCCACAGTCCTCCTCAGGGGCACACTCCTCACCTCCTGGGCGCTTCTTCACGCAGTGCTGGCGTGGTACCCGGTCCAAACAGCATCAGTGACCTGGGTAGGGGCCCTTCCTTGTCAGGGGCCCATGGGGACAGCAGCGGGGGGGTTTATAGGGATGCAGGGCCCAGCTCACAGGCCCATGTGGCGGTAGCACCTCACAGCAGGTCCCCTCCCTTCTTTGTCCCAGCGCTGACTGACTCTCTGGTGACACTTCTCCCTATTTATACCCTCCTCCCAGGCAGTGCCAGGACCTTCTAGAATGTTGGCACATCTAGCCTAAACTGGTTCTAGGGGAGGGGGTGAGCACCCTGGGTGCCAGGCTTTCCCTCCAAAAGCTAGGGGTAGCTGGGTAATATTATCTAGTCCGCTGACCTATGTCAGTCCAGTGGCAAAACCCAGGGCCATGGCATCCATTTTAAAAACAATACATTTCAATCAGGTGCAGTTTTAAAATGGGGGATTTTACAAGTGCTCACATTATTTCAGGTAATTACATTTTCCACCAGGGGTCTCACACCACTCATGGCCTATACAGGTTTAATCCCATGGGGGAGACAATCTAGATAAGGGGGTCAAAAGCGAAAAATTTGGGGGGGAAAGGCCAAATCCAACACCTCCCAATGTCTTTTTTAACAGACACGGGAGCTACCCACTCTAGAGTTCGCTCTATAGAGGTTCCAAACCTTCCCACCTTGGGAAGAGAAGACCAAGTTGTAGGCATTAGCAATAAACAGATTGCTATCCAGATAAAAAAAAGTTATGCCTATTAAAATAGGATCAATGGAAATAATCATCAATTCATATTGTGGGATTGAGTCCTGTCAATTTGTGGGCAGATTCTTGCTTTACAAAATGAACGGTTTGATTTTTTGTAACTGGATATGGTTGCAATTGAAACCCAAGATGAAGATTTTGTTTAAACTTATATCACGTGATCCAAGAGTTCCATTTTTCCCAGTTCTTCCTAAAGAGGATTTGGATCTAGATCTAAAACAATTCAAAGATGAGGTATGGGATTTCAACAGGAAGAGAGGTTTTATTAAAAAAAAAAAAAAGTGTAAAGCCTGTAAGATCAATGTAAACCCATTATGCAGTTTTCCCTAAAATTAGGGAATACAGACTTTCAAAAGCAGCAGGAAATTTTTTTTTACGCCAGTCATTGAAAATAAAGGATGGAAGAAGGTATTATGCGGGAAGTAGTTGGTAGTTCCTGCAATTCTGTGGTAAACAGAATAGTGTTGGACCTTCAAAAAATAAATAAAATGGTGATTCCCTGTTGCCCGCAGGTAGCGAATCCTGACCTAATTTTATTCCAGATTCCAACAGATGCAGAATGGTATACAGTCATCGACTTACACCAAGCATTCTTCTCCATTCCTCTACATAATAGTCAATTTCTTTTCACCTTTCAAAGGTGGGGTGGGGGGAGGTGCGAGGAAGAGAAAGAAAAGTATGGTAAAATATATTTTTATAGACTGCAGGAGGATTAAAAATGTATGTGATCTAGATAAACAATTATAACTTAAAACATTTGGCATCCTTGGAAGCCCTAGACGTCACATTAAGAATCAAGGAGTCCGAGGGAGCTAGATAGCCATGGAAGACGCGGTCTACATGGTATAGACTGGTATAAACCAGGCCTTTCGAAATGCATTTTTAAAAAGAAATAAAAATCTTCCATAACTAGCAGATAGGTAGCATTATTTTTGGGAGAGGGGTATTTCAATTGTGGATCAATGACCCATCTAGCCAGCATCCAGAAGCGCGCTGCTAAATATTGAATATGAAACACATTTAGTCATTGTGCCCATGAGTAGGAGCGAGGAAACCACTTGTGAATTAATTTACTGAGCCCTAAGGAAGAAAATGCAGAACGAACTGAAGAATTTCGTGCTCAAAGGGCATTCAGGATGCCAATTTATTTTCAGGCTCAAATAGTCATAAATGCTACAAAGTGGAGTTCCATATTTGGGTAACAAGGCAGAAAGTGGTCATTTTACGGTGGGGTCGTCAATGTAGTTTTCAAAAGGTGTTAAAACCATAAGGGGGGGGCGGAGAAGATTACTGCTGTACTGGAAGAAGGTGGGGCTTACACAGCTTTTAAGTAGTTCACAAACCTCAACATATCTACGCACACCTTCCAATTTTAGAAGCTCGATATTAACCAAGTCAGGACTATTACCTTTAAAGTGCTGAATGAAATAAGCTTGCATTATATTACCTTTTGTGCATTTCATTTGTGCCCAGCGCGGTTTCAAACCATAAACTGGACTAACGCCGTCGTTCAACCTTGAAAGAGCTGGTGATCACTTGCAGGGAAAGAAGATTATTGAATCATAGTTTTACATAAGTACCCACAATACTGGGAGAGGAGTTGGCTGAACGGCTAGGACGATCGCCCTAGACGAGTCTGGGGAACTGGGTTCTGGTCTCGGCAGTGACGCTGAACATACTGTGATTCTGGGCAAATCACTTTATCTCCCTGTGCCTAACAAAAATGAATGTGCCCTCATGTAATGCAACTGGTGTTATGTAAAGCTCTACGATACCCGATTCAGGTCAAGTTAACTCTATAAAAGAATTTTACAAAATTACCCTCCGTTGGATACCTTTCTGGCTTTAATACGCTGAAAACGTTTTCTAGCATTTACATTTTTAAAGGCGATGTCACTTTCCCTGTGGCATTCTAATTTTTGGTGATGCCGTTTTAGAAGGCGGCAAGGAAAGACTAGAGCATTTTTTGTAACAAACAAGCAGTGTTTGAGACACGTAGCGACAAGGAGCAAACCATGTCCAACGCCGGTTGATGCCTCTGGGAAAGCTCTCTGGCCACAGAAGGATTCATTTGGTGTTCGTCTTTAGGTTCCAATTCATGGAAGCTTTGGCTGCGAAACTGAATATTTAAATTGCTTCATGAAAAAAGGAATAAAGTCTTAATCGTTCATTGAAAGGAAAGTGGTTCACATCCATTCAATACTTCATTATAGCGTCTTAGTACCTTGTGTGCTATGAAGACATTCATTCTTCGACTGAAGAATGCTTGAGCCAGTTGCCTTACGAGATTCAGAGGGGTTTAGAAAGGGAAACTAGAGAAGGCAGAAATCAATGTCAGCATGTTTTAGGATTCTAATAACGCAATATGTTTTTAGTCAGAATATTCTTTGTGCTTAGCTTGTGTCCCCCTCTTTTTGGAGTTTTCGGTTAGTTTTTCGAATCTCATGGGAAAGTGTAGTTTCCTGGTCACTAAGATTCCGATTAGAGAGTCTATATTGTGGAGTTACTTTATCTCGAAGTTGATCCTTTGGATGCTGCAGACGATCTACCAATGCGTCTGTTAATCATCCATAAAAAACAAAAAGGTGCAACTCACCTCTTGCTGTCCCATCTCCACTCCCCAAATCAAACTGGATTAAGTATTGTCGAATCAGACTTGTGCATTTTACAGAAACAAAGAAGAATGGGAGAGAATCCCACATTACAAAACAGAATTGCAACAGTATAGAGCAATCCTATGAGCAATGATCCCCCCAAAAAAAGGAAAAACGTTTATTCTAGTTCAGAAAAGGTTGCCTCTGAGAATCTTCTTAAAATGCACATTCAAACGAAAGAACTAGCACTAAATACCAAGAGCCACAGACCCGCCTCTAAAGAGCACTGATAAGATGGACAGTGAGAGCAGATATAATAGGGGGCAGCATCCAGTATAGCAAGGCCAGGGGATCCTAAACTTCAGGGACCAATAAGGGTGTGTCACATCAGACCAGTAAGAACCGATCAAGCATGTTTTGTAATTTCCACATCATGCTTAGCCCCGCACTGGCACCACAGCCTCAGAAACCAGCACACCATGGAATGGGAACAGGGGGTTTCATTCTAGCAGGAAGTAGATCAAATAAAATGCACATGCAAATAGTGCTGTCCCTCCAGCGTGGCCGAGAAGCTGAAACAGGAACAAGATGTCATGACTGTATGACGTAGGGGGCAGTAACTCGCCACCCTTGCATGTCCTGTAGCCTTACTTTTAACCGCTGGTGACGGCCCAGTTATTAAAATTTAATTTACCCTCGGGTACTGGGACCACCACCAAGCCGTTTTAAATCACTACTCAATCACTGCACTCAGCAATATACCAGCTCCGCTGTAATCAGGCGTCGTAGCACACCCGGGACATACTAGGTGTCACTGGGTGGGCCCGATGATGAAGCATGCCACCAACTAGGTTGGTGGCTGAGGGCTTCATGAATACACCAACAAGGTACCCGTGACAGAACTAATTAGAGTACTGCAACACTTTGGTCAACTTAAGCTAGTCCTCTTTGATTAATCACATATAAACCCTCGGGGAATCGGACTAGCTATCTAGTCCTCTCTCTCCCTCTTGTTATACGCATGACTGTATGAAAGCCATCACGGGTTAGATGTCTTCGAACTGCCTGAAACTTAATTCTGGAAAAACAGAGGGTATTATATTTGGTAATGATTTAAACCTCTGGACCCCTAACTGGTGGCCGGAAGAATTGGTAACTCTCCCGGAACTGACTAAGTGAAGAATCTGAGGGTCACTGTGGACAATAGTCTCACTTTCAGGGACCAGAAAAGTGGGTTGTCTCTACAGGTTTCTTTCTCCTCAGAATCCGGAGGAAAATTAAATTCCTTCTTCCGGAAGACAGCCTTAGGACCGTGGTCACAGCTCTCATGTCACGGTTGGACTACTGTAATAGTCTCTACTTGAACATCCAAAAGAGACATATGAACAAACTCCAAATTGTTTAAAATGCAGCAGCCAGGTTGTTGACCAGTACAACTAAGTTTGTTTCGGTCGAGAAGGAACTAACACATCTTCACTGGCTCCCAGTCAGACATCAGGCGCAATTTAGAGCCCTTTGTATGGTCTACAAGGCCCTAAAGGGAGCTGGCCCCAACTACTTGAAACAACGGTTTCAATAATATATTCCCAGAAGAACCTTGCGCTCTATGGCAGCAAAACAAGTGATTGTTCCCCCAGTTAAAAAAAGCTAGCTGGGGTGGCAAGAGTTTCATTATATGTGCCGCAAAAGCTTTGGACAATCTACCATTCCACCTCAGAAATGCAACTGAGCTCCTCTCCTTCAGGAAAGGGCTGAATACCTGGTTATCTACGCTACAGTTATTCACTCAACAGCAACCATTTAGGCAGTGCTCAGCGCCAGGACACCTTAGGGTGACAGTCGCGCTGTAGAAATCATTAATTCATTCAGTGCATATTTTCTGCTGGAAAACCATTTCTCCCACTAGGACAAGGCCAACCATCCTCCATATTTTTCAACATTCCAGTAGAAAATAGATTTAATCCCTTGGAGTCAGTAGATTGACTCACGAATGAGGTGCACCCACCACAAGAAAAACCCAATCACCTTAGAGAGGTAGCAATACAACAAAGGTTAAGCGTGCAGAGGAGAAAATTCTCGAATCAGAATCTGGGGCTGGATTTGGAAGCGAGTCAGGAAAGTATAGGTTAGCTAGGACTGTACACAAGACAGCTATTAATGTCCTACCGACCCTTGATCCCTTACATCAGGATACACAGACTTGCAATTTAGATCAGAGGGATATAGTAAATACCCCACACTTTCAAAAGGGTTCACATGACTTAGCTAACAGTTTAAGAACAGCCGGGCAAACTGAAAGCTGCCAATTCCGCTTGGACAGTCAAGAGAATGTAGTCATTAACCCCCCCCCCCCCACAACAAATCAAGTGGGCTCTGCCTGTCTGCAAATCCTCTCCTGGAACATAGTTGGCTTGCCCTCTAAACTGGATAATCCAGAATGGGGTTGCTTCATAGAGCAGCATATTTGTATGTTCCAAGAAACATGGGCTAAAGATGAAATACATGGAATTGGCTACGCATCGTTCATTATCCCAGCTACTCATATGGGGGAGGGCAGACCTTCTGGAGGGCTGTGTAGCTGGGTTGGATTACATCTGGGCTGTGAAGCAAAACAGCGAGAGTTCTTGTGGCATCCTTTGTGTACTCCTCACCTTCCATACGGGAATAGACAGTTTTAAATTAATGTATATTCCTGACCAGTACCCAGAGAGAGAGTCCACAACACTTGAACAACTACTTGTCTCACAACAATCCCTGCAAACCTCGGGGTAATCATTGGTGGAGAATAACTGCCAATTCGAACCCCTAAACTGCTTGGTCTCGGGCACTCTCGGGGAGGAAGATTGCTACTGGTCCATTACAGAGCCCAATATTCCTCCAATAAGGGCATGGACCCCACTAGCAGTACAGATAATCACCTTTACATTAAACCTCAGAGAGCCTGTAATTGACACTACATCTGACTTGCCTGGGAATCACACTTAACTGACATGGGCATAATACGATTGATTATATATTGCTAGATATAAAATCATGGCTTACTCTAGTATTGGAGCTTTCATAGATTCACATGCCTGAATCATTCTCCGTCGTCGAGACGGGAGTCTCCGGTATATAACAAAGCTATGCTTAATAGTAAAGCAAACTGAAAAAAGGCCTAGGCCCATTTTCCTTTTGCAACCCATTACATTCCTTATGTATAAAGGACCACACTTATCTGAACCAATCAGAGCTCCTCACCCTCTAGAACCCTCCTGAAAGAACCTTTTGCCCCTCAGATTTCTACCGCACGTTGTGCTAGGAAGTCTCCTTTAAGCTCTGCTCAAACTCTTCAATTCATCTTACTTTGACTGGGATTTGATGTTCTCTAATTTTCTAGTTTCTTCTTATTGAAGTTCCTTATTCCTCTATCATGACTGATAGAGAAGAAAGGATAATTTAGAGCTTGTGCCACATGCGCTAAAAAAGGTTTTATACAGATGACCCTCGCAAAGACTGCATATACTGCCTCCATCCAGACCATCAGGCAAAGGATTACAAGGCATGTCAAACCTTTTCAAATAAAACCTTGAGGGGTAGTGAGGGAAGATTACGTCTTTGGCTCCAGAAGGTTAAAGCCAGAAAAGAGATCCTCTCAAGTGAGTGAGGAGGAGTCACCTTCGTCTAGATCTCAAAAAAGGAGCAGATCTCAGGCACATACCTCAGGTGAGAGACCTAAGAAGGCCTAAAAAAAAAAAAAAAGACCACTCCAGGGTCTTCAGGGCGCAGTCCCTCAAAATCTCCTTCAGGCAAAACTAAGGAGAAGAAGGGTTCTGCTTCTAAGGTGAAAAAGGCGAAGAAAACTGCCTCAGAACTGTGGAAAAGTAAATTTTGCCATGTTCTGTGTCCCTACGCTTCATCCATCATATGTTATGTGTGCATGACCAATATGCATATGTTATTCCCCATGCCTGATTAATGACGCAATTACAGTTGTGTCCACCTCTGGTATGTCATTTTCCAGTCCTCGTGAATACTACGAATATCAGGCCTATGTAAAGTAATGTTGCCACGTTTCCCAGTGTGCACGTTATTCCATTATAAAGTCCCCGTTTCCAGGCCTCAAAAGGGCCCGGACCACAGATTCAGCTCCTGTCTCCTGAAAGCCTCGCTGAGGAGCGATACAGCCCCCACCTGTATCCTCGACCCTTCACTTACTTCCTGCCTCGCAGTGCCCGGTGCAGCTTGGCTCTGCCTCTGAGTCTGCCAAAAGTATGTTATAGTTCCAGTTATCAGTTCAGTCCTCCTCTTCTGCATTCCTAAGCTACTGAACTGCATCAATAGTTTCCGTCATTGTCTAGCCTATTCGGCTCCACGTTAGAGAAATACTGTATTAATGGTCATTTAATATTCTTCATCACGCACTTCATGTAGAATAATGCATGGTCCAGTCTTAGAGTCAAGTTAGCTTTTCCCCTCATGACGTCTAGGTTATATCAACATGTTCCCTAAACATCAGATACCAGATAGGGTTTAGGTACATGTCGCTCCGACCCTCCAGACTCTAGTCTCTGCTCCTAGCACAGAGTTCGTAGCCCCCAGCTTCTCCTAGTAACACGTCATTGCCAGTTTTCGCGCACCATTAGGTTAGAGGTCCCGGCTCCTTAGGTAGCCCCCTCCTATGTTTCCGCCCATTCATGACATATTCTGTTACGTTTGCGTCACATGTCTATGTATACTCCCAGTTACACCTCTTTTTACTGTTATCTTTCGCGACTGCTACGCGTCACGCCTTCTGCTCCACCCACTGCTACGCCTACTGCAATGTAATGTTATGTGTTCGCGCTATGTATATATGCCTGTGTTTTGTTATTGAATGTTAGCGCGCTCATCCCAGACCTAGCCCCAGCAGCTGCTGGGCCTCTTTTCCCCTGTTGGGCCCCAGTTGTCCTGCTGGGCCCTGTCATTCTGTTCCTATGCAGGTTGTCCTGATCCTGTCCTTATGCTGTAATAAACCTGCAGAAACTCCTACTACCTCGAATCTTGACTCATATTTATTGAGCTATCTGTTATGCTATAAGTCTAGTCAAAAATAGGGTATTATTTATTTATTTACCACATAATGGCGCCCGAATAGGGACTTGCCCTTTCCCCACGCGTCGGTGAAGCCACGCCGACCCCCTGACCCTCTGCAGTCGTGACGGAACTCTTCTGCGCAGTGGCAGATATTTCTGCTCAAGTATCCCTCAGGCCCACGGAGGAGGCGGTCCAGCATCCGAACGAGACGGTGGAGGAACGCGGCGAGTCCCGACCAGAGCCCAAGCCGAGAGTCCAAGGTCCGAGGTATCCGGAGGCCCACCCGTAACTGAAGTCCGAAGTTCGTCGTCCGTCGTCCAGTCCCGTTCGAGGCCTTCCGTTCCGTGCTGCCCGGTGAGTACCATTGCTGGGGTAATATCTAGACAGGACCAATCTAAATTGACTCCTGGTCCGTGGGTTGGTGGTGCCCAGACTCACAAACGAAGTGTTCACCTAGGTGGATACGGGTCTTGATGTGTCCCTTTATGGGACCGGTATGTTCCGTACTGTTACAGCAGTGCATCCAGTAACTCTAGTCTGTTCCGTTCTCGAGAAAATCTGTTCTATTTCTGTTCTCAGTATTCCAGGTAATATTCTGTTCGAACTGTTATTTATAATGTTCTTCATGTAATTTACTGTTGTGGTATGAGTGCGATGTGATTTCGTGTTTTTTATTGTGTATTGTATTGTGTCCAGATTACAGTTCAGTCATGCCACTCTTTTCAAGATTACGACAGTTAAAAACTAGAAAGGGTCTGTTAGAGGAAGCGGTTCCTGTCCCGCCGAGGGACAGTCCAGGTCACTTTATGTATCAGAAACATGGCATAAGCGCCATAATGTATCTAGATTTATGGGTAGAGTATACCAAACAGTTAGAAGAAAAGTATAGATGGCCCGTATCGGGTACATGGGATGCCGAATGTATCATGCGAGTAGAAGAAGCATTATGGAAAAAGAAAGCCAGACAGTCACAGAAAGATGCCATCGAGTTATGGCGTAAAGAAGCGCATAGAAGAACGGAAAAGGAAGTCAGAAAGTCAGAGTTAAGCAGAGAATCCCAAGAACGAGCCCAGGAAAGAGAATTAATCGAGATAGGTGAACAAGTCAAAACCGAACAGTCAGACAGACAGAGGCATGCCCTTATTAAGGGTATGTATCCTCTCCTTGCCGAAGGTTTGCCAAAAGCGACCCCAGAGGCATCCAGTAATTTCCCGCCACCATTAGTTCCGACCAAGCTACGTCACAAACCGACCGCAGCTGATATTTTTATTTCGTCCTATCTGGACGACACAGTCCCAGAATATGCAAATCCTGTTCGCGCTCCGCTAGTCCCTGTAAATCAGGCACTTCCCGCTCCTCCAGACACCGGAGTACCTGTTACGGTACCCCCGGTCCAGCCTACAGTTCCATTTCCCACTCTGCCAGGACGTAGAGCCTCAGTAGACGACTCCAGTTTAGGGGCCGCAGGAGGAGCTACTCCTCAAACCCCGCCGCCACACAAACGTTTATCGGCACTCGAATTACATGCTCAAGCATCACAGCGTACTCCTAAAAGTAATAAGTCTGTTACAGAAATCAGGCAAGCCCTTAACGAATGTGTCTATGATCCAGTTCCAGGCGAATATACTATGGTCTTATATTCCTTACGTGTAAGGAGAGTGACCGAGTATCTAGTCACCTTACCGAATATGAAAGAAGATCTAGACAGAATATATCGTTTCATCCGTACAGGGGATGATCCAGAAAGTATTGGCGAGATTATGCCTCAAAGGAAAGCCGAGATTCAGCTCATGATATTAAAGTTCTTGATCAATTGCCTAATAAGAGAACAAGATTACCCGTCTAAAGATCCCGCCGAAATGAGAATCCTGACAAGGTGGAGTGATAATATAGCCGAGGGTAAGCACAAGACCGTCAGTGCCATGGAGAGTATGTACAAGAAAATTCGTAAAGAAATAATAAGGTTACACGACCAGCGTAAAGCAGCACAAGTAAGTGAGAAAGAAAGTATCTCTGATCCTGAAGAGGAAGACGAGAATCCCGCCAGAATAGCGTATGTAGGAAAATCCAGATTTCCAGATCGCCATTTACGTCTAGAACCCAAGTCTATTTTTCATCTAGCACCAGAACAAGGTTCTCTAGAACAAGTATTTCAAGCTACCGATCACATTCTGAAATCACGAGTCGGTTACAGTGAGCTAAGTACCATGCATGAACAAGAACTAGCCCGATCAGCAGTCCGATGGATTACTGATTCTACCACTTTTCCAGACGAAATAGTGGCACAAGTGTTTCTGAAACTGCCCCCAGCCGAGCAACGACTGGTGGGTATGTATATGATCCAGCACCTCATTACTCTGTATGAGGGTCAACATTCTGATCCAGGTCCGTTGCACGATATCCTGAACGAGTTACTCCAGTATAGATGGAGAGGTCTAGGTACCGATTTAATTAGTGTCATTCTAGAACAGCGCCACAAATATAGAACGTTCCTGAACCCGCATTTTGTTCATGTCTCACCCCCAGAAAGTAAATCGTTTTACATAGACAGACAGAATCCGTTACGAGAAGTCCACCCAGTCCAAGGGGCGGGTGGCGTAATGCAACGAGTGTTTGTATACACTCCAATATCAAAGATGGAACTTCTTGAAATGAAGAAATTAATTCCCTGTCATGACAAAGATCCAGCAGGGTTCCATAGAGAATTAAAAGACATGCTCCGTATGGGAGAATACACTTACCCAGATATCATTAAAATGTTAAAGGTCCTGTTACCCGCAGGGGTATATGAAAAGTTAAAGGAAAAAGAATGGGAGGTGGGAGAGAAAAAGATCGATTGGGCAGCTCTAGAAGCTGAAGACAAGGCACGAGTACCAGGTACCGGTCTTGGAGATAAATGTAAAGAATTACCAGAATTATTGATTCAAGTTTTACCCAGATTATTAACAACGAGAAAAGAAGACTGGGATGCAATCTCAGCCTGTAAACAGAAACAAGATGAAGATATTAGTGATTTTTATTCTAGGTTTGAAAAATGTTTTAGTATTAATAGTGGTCTCAAGACAAGTAGTGAGTCATACCCTCATCTTTTCGTCACCAAATTAGTCGAGAATTCAAGTCCACAAATTAAAAACCGAGTTTTAAAAGTCGAAAGCACCTGGCAAGCAAATACCCCGTCCCAGATGCTCCAGATGCTCCAGTATCACCAGAATAGAATCAGAGAAGAGCAAGAACACGAGAGAAAACGTATGAAAGACACGAAAATGAAAGTGCTAGTTGCACAATCTGTTCCTCAAGACAGTCAGAAGAGGGGTCCGAATCAAGCCAGTCATCCTGCAGCTCCCGTTAAAGGGAACTGCAATTATTGTAAACAGCCAGGTCATTTTATAAACGAGTGTGCAGTTCTGAAACATAACATAGCTACTGGTAAGACTAAAGAAAGACCACGTCCGCCTAGACAAGAACAAGTTTCACAGATTCCTCAGTCACAGAATGCACAACAGACAGTTTCCGCACCGCAGCCTATTGCTGCAACACAGCATGTTACGTCACAGATGTACCAGTATGCACAGTCCGAGTATCCAGAGTACCAGTCATATTCATGAAACAGCCTAGAGAGGGAGGTAGGCTTGCCTCTCATCGAGATACCTGTAGATCAAGAAGGTCCCTATGTTCACAGTCAAGTATTAGGGAAAGACAGAAAGTTTTTGATCGATACAGGGGCAAGTAGGACCACAATTAGTCATGCCGAAGTTCCAGGGGCTCCGCTCTCAGGCTCAAGAAATGTTTCCCTTGGATTTTCAGGAAAACCAATAGTTAATGAGATATCTAAGCCAGTCACTCTAGAAGTAGGTCCATTGTCCCGTACTACTGATCTGTTACTTACTAAGTCATGTCCAGAAAATCTATTAGGCATTAAGACACTGAAAGAGTTAGGTGCAGTTATTTGCTGTTCCCCAGAGGGAATACGTCTGTTCCTACGTGACTTTAAGGGTCACTATGTATTACGAGATTTTGATTCAAGATTGTCTAATGTTCCACAGCATTTATGGGCGCAAGGTCCAACTGATGTAGGTTACATGCAAATCACACCCCATCGTGTGACTCTCAAACCAGGTGTAGTGTTACCACGAATCAGACAGTACAGATTGCCACCTGAGGCTGTAGCAGCCTTATCCAAAATTATTGACGAGCTCATGGCTCAAGGAGTAGTTGTAGAAACTGACTCCAATGTATGTAATTCTCCGATCATTCCAGTCATGAAACGTACTGATCCGAATGCACCCCCAGTATATCGATTAGTGATTGATTTACGAGAGCTTAATAAATGTATTATTCCTCAGTACCCAGTTGTCCCAGATATTTCTTCCCTGTTAACAGCCATTGATTCCGAAGCCACGTTTTTCACTGTTATCGACCTCAAGAATGCATTTTTCAGTGTTCCAATTCATCCAGACAGCCAGTTTCTTTTCGGATTTTGTTTAAATGGAAGGAGCTATATGTTCACACGCGCTCCTCAAGGTTTCACGGAAAGTCCTAGTATTTACAGTCAAGCACTCAAGAGACAACTAGACAATATTCACATGCCAACTGACACTGCCCTGCTCCAGTATGTCGATGATCTACTGATCACAGCCCGTTCTGAACGTGCTTGCGAGCGAGCATCCCTTACAGTTCTGTATTTTCTCGCCGAGATGGGGCACAAGGTGTCACCTTCGAAGCTTCAATTCTGTGTCCAGCAAGTGGTATACTTAGGACACTTGCTGTCCAAGAGGGGTAGGCAGTTGACACCAGACCGTATCCAGTTAATAGCGAGTCTTCCCCAGCCCAGAACCCAGAAGGAGGTACGTGCCTTTATCGGCCTTACTTCTTATTGTAGACAATGGATTCCCCAGTATGCATTTCTAGCCAAGCCACTGATACAGTTAACGACACAGGAGGCAGCCGTATCGACTGTCCTCCATTGGACATCTGAACATACACTTAGTTTTAACGAGTTAAAGAAAGCCCTATGTCAAGCTCCAGTTCTAGCTACACCGAACTACAGTAAGCCTTTTACACTTTTTGTTACTGAACGCGAAGGTACAGCATTGTCTGTTCTCACACAAGATCAAGCAGGTCAATACAAGCCCTGTGCTTATTTTTCAAGCACATTAGATCCAGTCGCCCAGGCGTTGCCTGCGTGCCTCAAGTCAGTTGCAGCCACAGCACTAGCTATCAGACAAAGTGATTCCATAGTTTTAGGACATTCCCTGACAGTACAAGTCCCACATTCAGTAGAAGTTCTTTTAAACCGAACACAAACTCAGCACTTGACAATTGCACGTTTAACAGGTTATGAATTAACACTGTTCCAGCCACACATAGAAATTAGACGCTGCAACGTCCTGAATCCTGCTACACTGTTACCAGCAGTTAATGAAAATCCAGACCCACATGACTGTGTGGAAGTAGTTAACATTACGACAAAGCCAAGACAAGACCTGACAGACATTCCGTTACCAGATCCCGACCTGACACTTTATGTGGATGGTTCGTGTATGAGAACTAGTACAGGAGAACTAGTCGCAGCATATGCAGTGACTACTGACACTGAAGTTATTGAAACACACCGTATTGACACCCTGTCCGCTCAAGCAGCAGAGCTAGTCGCTCTGACACAAGCCTGTATACATGCCAAGAACCTGAAAGTTAATGTTTACACAGATTCACGTTACGCATTCGGAGTTGTACACGACTTCGGAGTGCTCTGGCAGGAGAGAGGTTTCATGACTTCTCATGGAACCAAGATTCAGCATGGTCTCCTTATTCAAGCCCTGTTAGATGCCATACATTTACCGACATCTATTGCTATCATGAAATGCAAAGCACATACGAAAGTCACTGACATTATTTCCCAAGGTAATGATCTAGCAGACCGCACAGCCAAGCTTACAGCACAGACTCCAGACATTCCAGTTAACATGACACATACTTCAGATCCGATTATATGCATGACAGTTAAGGACCCTACACAAGATGTCATAGATATCCAGTTACATGCTACTCCCGATGAAATCAAGAAATGGTCTGAACAAGGAGGGGTCCAGACAGATCAAGGATGGTTAACGAAGGGTAGAGCCACATGGTTTCTCCCCGATTCTATGGTTCAAGTCATTATCAATACCGCACATAGTCCAGCACATTTAGGAGAAAAAGCTATGTTAGATAGTATCCAGAACATTTGGTTCAATAAGCATTTACGAGCTGCAGCCAAGCAGAAAGTCCGTACCTGTATGATATGTTGTCAGTTTAATCCAGGTAAAAGTGTCCCGGTGGAACAAGGTGGTTTCCAGCCCCCTGACCACCCTTTTGAGGTCCTCCAGATGGATTATATTCAGATGGAGCGATGTCGAGGTTTCAAGTATGTCCTTGTAGTTGTATGCGCTTTGTCCAGGTGGACAGAAGCATATCCAGTCCCAGATTACACAGCCGCGACCACTGCCAAGCAGTTGGTTCGTGAATTTTTCCCTAGATATGGACTCCCTAGAGTCGTATATTCTGATAACGGCCAGCCATTCTCATCTGAACTCATGAAGCACGTTTCCCTTTTGTTAGGGTACCAGTGGAAGTTCCATTGTGTACGCCATCCTGAAGCAGCCGGTCTCGTAGAGAGACATAATCAGACTCTGAAAATCCGCATTGCAAAAGTCTGTAAGGACAAAGGTGTGGACTGGTTAGTAGCTCTGCCAGTCGCTTTGTTTTATATGCGCATGGTCGCACATTCCAGATCAGGTCTGTCCCCGTATGAGGTCGTATTCGGCCGCCCCCCTAACATGTGGGGTACTCCTAGACCCCGAAGTATTACCGATGTTTCATGTAATATGCTGACAGATTACCTAGCTTCCTTGATGTCTGCCCTCAACTCATGTCGTTCACAGGTTGCCGCCGCATTTCCAGACAATACCGAGGTGGCACCGCACGAGATCGTTCCAGGCTCCCTTGTGATGGTCCGGAATTGACAGATCAAGTCCGCTGGAACCACGTTGGAAGGAGCCACGCCAGGTCCTCTTGACCACCCGTACTGCCGTCAAGTTGGAAGGCAGGAAAGGATGGGTCCATCTTTCTCATGTAAAACTTTTCAAAGGATTGAAACCAATTTCTAAAAACATTTCCAAGGATTTCCAGGATTCGAAAGATTGCCAGAACATTGTTTTAAAGGACTGTCCCGCACAAGACATTATTACAACCCCTCCCTTGTTAGAGAAAACTCCGCAACAGGAGTATAAGTTAAAGCTCAGGTCTAGTAAAATAAGTCAGTCAGTTTGATTGTATAAGTCCTCCCCTAGGTGAAACGGTTAGACTGTTTCTGACATGTATAAAATAGACCCCCATAGTGAGAGAGTCAGTCGAAGTTCACTTCAATGTATCGTTTTTCTAAGTTTCATATTGTTTCTCAGCATAATGATTTCCTGCACCAGCTACGCACTTTTCCTGTGTTTTCCAGTTCCTCATGTAAATATGTCTACTAATGCTACAGTAGAGCACACGTTTAGTGATCTGCCTCCTCACGAATATTCTTACCGCCTTGCTATGCGTAACAACACATTTATCCGTATGTTACATTATTCACACCAGACCAGCAATGCTACTAATTGTTGGGTGTGTGGTCGACTCCCCCCTTTCCAGACATCAAAGGGAGTTCTGCCACTCTTCCCTTATCCATTCTCACATAATGGTTCGTGTGGAGCATGGTCCACGTTAACGTCATCCTCAACAGATATGTCTTTTCTTAACAGTACATGTTTTCCAGACAAGCAAGGTTTCCCCCACAGAACAGGTTTAGATCTAGAAAACGAAGTATATAATTTAGGTAATTATTCGTCGAATTTCATGGTCCTGAATGTTCAGTCTGATACTACTCCAGACTTACCTGCTATTTCAGTACTACCTGTCAAAGGCGAATTATGTGTCCGTAGTTATGGTTCTGTACACATAGGTCATAGTGAATGTACTACTGTTATCAAGTATAGTGACAGTGGGAAATCTATTTTCAAAGCTTCACGTCATTCTAATTTTATTTGTGGTCAAACTGCATATGTCCGTCTGCCCCTCGATTGGGAGGGAACCTGTTACATTGCTTTCCTACTGCCACCTGTTTTTCTAGCCCCATCTGATTATCACAGAAACACACATCTAGTACACATTAGACATAGAAGGGAGTCCCCAATTGTCGATTATACTGAAACTACTCTAGAACAGTATACAGATTTCAATAAAGGTTTCTTCTTCTTTGTAGGACCTGTCCAGAATAGTAAACTGATCCGTAGGTTAACAAGAACCCTTGAAGCTGTAGTAAATGAGACTGCCTCTGCTCTAGGTAACCTAACCGAGGAACAATCTGCTATGAGATTTGTCGTTTTGCAAAATCGTCTCGTCCTTGACGTCATACTGGCCGATAGGGGCGGGGCCTGTAGAGTCATCGGATCTAGTTGCTGCATTTTCATTCCAAATAACGCGCCGTCTGTTTATTCAGCTATAACCAGACTCCATAAAATTGCCCATCTGTTACACCAAGATCCAGGCACCTGGACATGGTCCGGTTGGTTCTGGAATATAATTTCCGCATGGGGATGGAAAGTCCTGTCTAGGTATTGCAGTAGCGATTATATTTAGCTGCTGCCTCTGTATACAATGTGGCCCTGCGATTTGCAGCATGTGTGCTACCTCTTGTATTCCTAGTCCCAAGCCCCGTTCCAAATCCCGTTCCAAGACAATTCGAGACGAGCAAATGGTTCTGTATGAAATGATAGATGGTATCATGAAAATTGATGTTTCCTGATGGAAACGTAGTGACAAGGAGGGAATGTGGAAAAGTAAATTTTGCCATGTTCTGTGTCCCTACGCTTCATCCATCATATGTTATGTGTGCATGACCAATATGCATATGTTATTCCCCATGCCTGATTAATGACGCAATTACAGTTGTGTCCACCTCTGGTATGTCATTTTCCAGTCCTCGTGAATACTACGAATATCAGGCCTATGTAAAGTAATGTTGCCACGTTTCCCAGTGTGCACGTTATTCCATTATAAAGTCCCCGTTTCCAGGCCTCAAAAGGGCCCGGACCACAGATTCAGCTCCTGTCTCCTGAAAGCCTCGCTGAGGAGCGATACAGCCCCCACCTGTATCCTCGACCCTTCACTTACTTCCTGCCTCGCAGTGCCCGGTGCAGCTTGGCTCTGCCTCTGAGTCTGCCAAAAGTATGTTATAGTTCCAGTTATCAGTTCAGTCCTCCTCTTCTGCATTCCTAAGCTACTGAACTGCATCAATAGTTTCCGTCATTGTCTAGCCTATTCGGCTCCACGTTAGAGAAATACTGTATTAATGGTCATTTAATATTCTTCATCACGCACTTCATGTAGAATAATGCATGGTCCAGTCTTAGAGTCAAGTTAGCTTTTCCCCTCATGACGTCTAGGTTATATCAACATGTTCCCTAAACATCAGATACCAGATAGGGTTTAGGTACATGTCGCTCCGACCCTCCAGACTCTAGTCTCTGCTCCTAGCACAGAGTTCGTAGCCCCCAGCTTCTCCTAGTAACACGTCATTGCCAGTTTTCGCGCACCATTAGGTTAGAGGTCCCGGCTCCTTAGGTAGCCCCCTCCTATGTTTCCGCCCATTCATGACATATTCTGTTACGTTTGCGTCACATGTCTATGTATACTCCCAGTTACACCTCTTTTTACTGTTATCTTTCGCGACTGCTACGCGTCACGCCTTCTGCTCCACCCACTGCTACGCCTACTGCAATGTAATGTTATGTGTTCGCGCTATGTATATATGCCTGTGTTTTGTTATTGAATGTTAGCGCGCTCATCCCAGACCTAGCCCCAGCAGCTGCTGGGCCTCTTTTCCCCTGTTGGGCCCCAGTTGTCCTGCTGGGCCCTGTCATTCTGTTCCTATGCAGGTTGTCCTGATCCTGTCCTTATGCTGTAATAAACCTGCAGAAACTCCTACTACCTCGAATCTTGACTCATATTTATTGAGCTATCTTTTATGCTATAAGTCTAGTCAAAAATAGGGTATTATTTATTTATTTACCACAGAACCTTCAAAATCTCCTCCAAGGGTCAAAATTACCATCAAAAAGACTTCCTCTGAGGAGAAAGTGAAAGGATCTACACAGTCGACAGGAGGTGTCGACGAGGAAGAGGACTTAGATGACGAAAACATAATAGTCGGCGAAACAGGAGGTAAAGACTGTTGCTAAGACGCCGGCGACACTTTCACAGTTGACGGCGGTATCGACGGGTTAGTCGTCGACGATGACTATGGCTACATCAACGGGAGTGTTGAGATAGTCAGCGACAGGAGCGTCGACAAGGAGTACATCTATAGTAACGTTGACGATAGCATCCACGATAATATCGACAAGGAGTACATCTATAGTAACGTTGACGATAGCATCCACGATATTGTCGACAACGGCAATCTGACGGGCTCGTCGACAAGAGAAAAGACCCCGGAAAAGAGGTTTTCATCCTGGAAAAGAACAATAACACCAGAAATTACGACTACAAGCAAGGTGTCTCCATTAGTCCCTTCTCACCTTCTGAAGAGGAGGACGTAGAGGACGAAGGGGAAGGTGGTCCTTTTGGATATGAGAGTAGTCCTTCGCAATTAAGAGTGAAATATCAGGAGGAAGATTCGGAGGAAGAATATGGGGAATTTCACCATCATTCCCAAAAACAGCAACAATACCACCAAGAGCTTAATGAGGAGATGACTAGTGTGCCGTCATCTTTACTGAAAGATCTACAGAACATGTTGGATTATAGAAGAAGGTATCCAGTGCCTCAAACCGCTCAGGAAATTCCTGAGGTTACTCCTCGACCTTGCTCTATACTGGGTACACCAGTACGAAGAAGGGAGATTTCGCCGGAGTCCATTCCTAGGTCTCCACCACAAAGATCTCAACGCCATCCAGATACCTCGGACGATGACTATGAAGATGGAGAGATTGCAGAACCTAGTAGAGAATGAGACGACTATCTCATTCCTTCTCCTTCAACTCCTACTCCGAAACCGGTGGATTCTCCACCAGAGGACATTGGTGGTTTTCATAACCTAATGGAAAGAGCCACTAAAAGATTCACACTTACCATGATGGAGGATAAGGCAGAATGTTTCTTGTATGACTTTAAATAAATGTAAATAAATGTAAATGTCGGAATTTGTAAAGCGCACAGCTACCTCCACCGGAGGTGTCCCGGCGCTGTCCGTATACCGCTTAGGAACCCTTCCTGGGAAATGTCCACTCCTGGGCACCCCCCAGGTGCAGCCAGGCATCCCAGCGCTTTTGGGGCCGTTGTGGAGACTAAGCAAGCTATTGCCCAGAGTTGCAGCGTGGGACCCATGATCAGAACAGGCACTGAGGCGAGAATATCCAGTCAGGGGAATTAATGAGCCGGAGACCCGCCGAGGCGGGAATCGAACCCTGGTCCCTGGCTCTGCATCAAGGTCTGCCTGCTCTAACCATTGAGCCACACTTCTCCAAGGAACCCTATCGAAGATCTGTCCGTTCCTTACCTATGGTTAGTCATATTTGGGAAGATGGCTTGAAGGTTATGGAGACGCCAGCTACAGTGACTCCGGTTCTAGCCAGACTGGATAAGAAATATAAAGCGCCTTCAGATGCTCCAGCGTGTCTTTTGGGTCATCCAAAACCTGATTCAGTGATGACGCAGGCGGCGCAGTAGAAATTGAGAAATCCATCACCTTCAATTACAACACCACCAGACAGAGAGGGTAGGAGGCTGGACAACGCAGGGAAGAGGTTTTCCTTAATGTCTGCCCTGCTGGTGAAAGCTGAAAATGCCCTCGCTATTCTAGGAAGATACGACAGGCAAATGTGGTGCGACCTGTCGCCTTATATTGACCGGGTGCCGGAGCCAGAGAAGCAAGAGGCCAGAAAAATTCTTCTGGAGGATGAAAGGACTTCGGCAGAAGTCATAGACTGCGCTATGGACATAGCGACCACGGCATTTAGGTCTCTGGGAGGAGCGACAGTTCTGCGCAGACAAGGGTGGCTACGAGCGACCGCTTTTAGGCCTGAAGTGCAGAATAAGATCTTAGACCTTCCCTTCAATGAAGATTTATTCGGTAAAAACATTGATGACACTACAGAGTATCAAGAAGGATACGGATACTGCGAAAGCATTGGGAACCCTACAATACAGAAAGGTTCCTTTTCGAGGCTCTAGAGGTAGTGGGCAATCTTATAGAGGAGGGTATCAGCAGGGGAGATATTCCTCTTACTCTGCTTCTTCCCAGCCCTACCTCCAGCAGTACTCAGCATCAATCAGGAGGTTATACGAAATAGACTCAGATGCAAAGGAGGTCATCAGGGGAAGGACAACACCCAACGACAATGGCAACCTTCAATCTCCGGCTACATCAACGCCTCTAAGATAAAGTGCTCCCCTGGGTGGAAAGATTGCTCATTTTCAAAATTGGCAAAAAATAACGGACCAGTGGGTCCTCAACATTATTCGATTCAGCCACACTCTAGAATTTCTACAGACGCCTCCTTGTACACCACCGGTGCATCAAAAGGTCAATCATCTGCATCAACTCCAGGAGGAGATTCGGACAATGCTCCGAAAGGGAGCAATAGAGCCGGTACCGGATTCCCAAAAAGGAAAGGGATTTTACAAGATTTTTTCTGGTCAGGAAAAACATCCCCAATGGCATCCTATTCTGGATCTCAGATCCCTAAACACCCCTCTCAAAAAGCAATCTTTCAGGATGGTGTCTCTTCAGGACATCCTTCTACTGTTGAACCCAGGAGATCACATGACCACTTTAGACCTGCAGGATGCGTATTTTCATGTCCCTATCCATCCTTCTCTCACACACACACACACAGTACCTTCGATTCGTGGTGGCCGGAGAGCATTATCAATTCAAGGTACTGCCATTCGGCCTAACCTCAGCACCTAGAGTGTTCACAAAATGCCTGGCTCCAGTGGCGGCGGTGTTAAGGAAGCAAAAATCTAATATTTCCTTACCTCAACAACTCGTTAGTCAAAAAACCATAGGAAACACAGGCCAGGGCGTCGGCCTGCTTAGAATGCTTTGCCAAACTGGGTTGGACTCTGCACGAGGGAAAAAAAAAAAATCAACCCTTCAACCGACAAAACTGATCACGTTTCTAGGAGAAATACTGGATACAGAAAGAAACAAGGCATTTCCCTCCAAGGAAAGGCAACTGAGGATCGTGTCTCTCTTCCAAGACTTTATAAAAAGAAAGTATCTTTCAGTACGCAAGTACAAGTCATTACTGGGCATGAGGTCATCTTGTATTCCCCTTGTGCCTCACTGCAGGTTAAGGATGCACCAGTTGCAAGAACAGATCGATCTTCAGTGGCATCAAGTGGAGGGATGAAGACACAATCCAAGTGACACCAGTCATGGTCCAAGCAGTGACATGGTGGACGCAAACAGAAAATGTCTCAGGGTCTGTCATTTCTTTCAAAACCAGCTCCATTGATAGGGACTACCGATGCGTCCCTGGAAGGATGGGGGGCTTTTCTTCAAGATCTTCAAGTCAGCGGTCGTTGGAGATTGCACGAGCAGCAATTACACTCTGCTAGAACTCAGAGCAATCCGCCTCGCATTGCAAGCTTTCCTACCAAGAATAAAGCGATCGCCGGTGTTCAGAACAGACAACACTACGGCAATGCACTACTTAAACAAAGGAGGAACAAGATCACTCCATGTTTCAGGAGGCCGAGAGAATATGGGAATGGGCGCTACAGCAGGGGGACCACCAACAGTAGACCTCTTCACCACAAGAGAGAACAGGAAATGCCAGTTCTTCGCAAGCTGGCTTCCCCAGAAGGTCTTGGGGGAATGAGTTTTCAATGGCATGGTCCGGCGTCATTGCTTATGTTTTTCCTCCAATTCCTCTCCTGCCCAGAGTGCTTGTGAAGATCTAGAAAGAACCGTGAAGGCTGATCCTGATAGCCCCATGGTGGCCCAGACAACACTGGTTCACAGAACTCCTGCTGTGGTCTGAGGACCGTCCAGTTCATCTACAACCGATTCCATCGCTTCTGACAATGTCCCAGGGACAAGTGCTCCATCCGGACCCGAAATCCTTGCGCTTAGCAGCCTGTCTCCTGAACACTGAATTTCAAAATCTGAAAATCTCAGAGGAATGTAAGAGAATCCTTGCTAGGGTGGATAGTACCAACAAAACCTACATAATGAAATGGAAAAGATTTTTTCTATGGTGTCAAAGAAATAATTCACCCTCTAACTGCGGCACCTCATGAAGTTATCCCATACATCTTGCTTCTAGCCAAGTCAGGATTGGCTCACGCTTCTATTAAGGTGCATTATCCCGCTACAGGAGGTCTTACTCTGTCCTTCCTTATGGTCTCCAAGGATCATCTAACAGTTTATGAAAGGGGAATTCAGTGTTTTTCCTCCAATAAAACCACCACCGGCGTTTAAATATAGTGCTATCTCAGCTAATGAAACAACCCTTCAAACCTATACATAGAGCAGATTTGAAATTCCTGTCATGGAAGTTGGCGCTTCCCATCACCTTGACATCAGCAAGATTGGTTGGGGAACTACAGGCTCTCACGATTCAAGCTCTTTTTGCAGTGTCAAGACGACAGGAGGATTCTTAGAACTAACCCAGAGGTCACTAAGTGCCAACTGAATTTCACTTAAATGAACCGTTAGTATTGAAACACTTCTTTCCTCAACCGGTGACAGCGGCAGAGAGTACTGCATTCACTGGATGTTCAGCGATGTCTCAAATGCTACTTGCAGGAAACTAAAGCTTTTCACAAGTCCTCACAACTCTTCGTCGCTTATAGCGCACCCAGGAAGGGTTTCCCTTTATCAAAACGTGGGATTGCCAGATGGATTTCCAGTGCGATTGTCTACTTCACCAAGCAGCTGGAAAACCTCTGAATGCACGGGTTCGTGCTCACTAGAGGGCAGTGTCCACATTCACTGCGTTGTTTGCAGGAGTGCAGATCCAGGAAATATGCAGAGCAGCAACCTGGACATCCACATACCTTCACCAGGCACTACTGCTTAGAAGCAACAGCTGAGACCGATGTGGCAGTGGGAGAAGCAGTTCTGAGAATCATCCATTGATGGCGAGCCGCTTTACATACCTCCTGCCTTTATTTTTGCTCACAAATGCAAATTTGTATTACTTACTGTGTATAAGATTAATCATACTGTTTTGCATGATGTAAGAATACAGAAGACAAATGTGATTGGTCTTATTACTGCTCGCTATTCTGATTCAGGCATGTGAATCTATGAAAGCTCCAATACTGGAGTAAGAAAACAAGTTACTTACCTGTAACTTTAGTTCTCCAGTATTGGAAGCTTTCATAGATTCACATGGAACCCACCCTCCTCCCCTGAGAGGCTCACCTTGGATTTGGCACAGAACGTGTTTTATGCACAAGTGCGCGAAAATCTGAGGGGCAAAAGGTTCTCTCATGAGGGTTCTAGAGGGTGAGGAGCTCGGATTGGTTCAGAAAAAAGTTTGGTCCTTTTTACATAAAAAATGTAATGGGTTGCAAAAGGAAAATGGGCCTAGGCCTTTTTTGAGTTTGCTTTACTACTAAGCATAGCTTGGTTATACCAGAGACTCCCGTCTCGACGACGGGGAATGATTCAGGCATGTGAATCTATGAAAGCTTCCAATACTGGAGAACTACAGTTACAGGTAAGTAACTGGTTTACTTAGAGTGAAAGATTTTAAAATCAGTCCTCGCTACGATAGTGATCATAATGCCCTCACTCTAGTATTAACACCACCTCATGCTAAGAAGTCATCTAATAATTTATCAGCTCTAGATACTTGCCTGATCTAGTCCAATGGTGGGAGGAGAGTCCGCTGGGGGGAATTCTCAGTCAGAAGGAAAACTGGCCATGCTCTACCAACAAATTCTTTCTGATTGTAAGTCAAGCCACAGGGACAAAGGGCACTCCTAATTACAGCACATTAATTTCTCAAAATCACCTAGATGTTTAATTCCAACGCAGTTTTCTTTTACCAAACCAATAAGCAAAGGGCGACTTATAAATCCCAACAGCCATGGTTTAACTCAAATTGCCATGTGGCTAAATCTGGCCTGGTCTCTGCCATCAAAAACAGCGTCAGGCCAGAGATTAAAGAGGCTAGGGTAAAATAGAAGAACACTATTGCCATGGCCCAAAAAAGCTGGGAATCACAAAGGGGACGAGCTCGGAAGCTGTTAAAAAAAAAATCACGACCAGAGGATCTTTTGGAATATCATCAATTCAGGGTCACATGATGGTAAACCAGCATTAGAGCCGAATATTAGTGAAGACGCTTGGAAGGACCACTTTAGATCACTTTACACAAGGACCGATGACATGGAAGTGCTGGTGAACAATCTCTACTATTGCTGTGCCCAATATCTGCAGATACCCCCCCAAATTTGTACAGAGAGGTCACAGACGCCCTGGTCAAGATTAAGCCAGCCAAAGCCGCAGGGCTGGACAAGATCGCCTGAGTGCCCTGCGTGTAACAGACTATTTTGAACTCCATGTGGTAATTTTCAGCCAGGGGTACAGGAAGGCATGGTCACGATGGCCACTTACTCTGTAGGAATTTGGGGCCCAGACACTGTCGCAACGTGTACAGGATACTAAAATGACACAAATGCGCATTGTTTTCAATTTCAAGCTTTTTATTCGCCATGTGGTGCATACGCAGCGCTATATTAAAAAAAAAAAAAAGTCAGCAATAGGGAATGACAATTGCTTATGATATACATCTCAATTGAGGATTTTTGTACACACTGTACTTGTGGTCAGTGTAGAGATTGAATTATTCTTATTGACCATTACTCGACACAATGCATATAGATTACCTCAATGTTTTGGTTTTATTTGAACCACCATGTTGATAACTGGGGGATACCATGCGGGCCGAGTAAATGCATTTCTATCCTGGTTTCGGTCATTATCCCAATATGCATTGCAATTTTAAATTGTATTCTATAATGGAACAAAAAAATTAAAATGGTTTGGGAATAACCCTATAATGTTATTGCACGTGCACGTTATGCTCGGTCTTTCATGATGGCCGATGTCTTGACTTGCTGCTCCAGGGCGTGGAATGTAGCTTTTATTATGGCTTTTTTTATTCACATTTTGAATCGCTATTTTAAACTGTGCTTTTATGGCCAAATGTGCCGAAATAGTTCATGAATTGCCATCCCAGAACGGTCTCATAACAAATACATCTTAGAATCCACTTTTCGAATTGAACAGTCAAACCAGCGCACTAGACTTTAAACTGTCCCTTGTTTTCACTGAATGGTAGTTTTAAAGGAATCTTGCATCATCGTGTGGCTGCAAGTTATCTAGATATCAAGAAGCAAGCTAGATTATCAGAAAACATACCAGATTTCACAGAACAGGATTCAAATTTCTCATTTTGTCAGTAACTAGAGTCTGACAATCCAAGTCAGGAAGGCTTTCCCTTTATTGGATGCTTTTATGAAAAGGATTCTGGAATTCATTTTTTACTGTAGTTTAAGATCAACCAGTTACTTTAGTCTCCCCAGTAAAATGCAATAAGTAAGGACTGTTCCACAGCCCTTAATCCGGGCATCATGACATGAACTACCAATGAGACTACATATTTAGAACACCATCTGGAGTCGTTGATGGGAGACCTTCAGCCTACTATGGTAAAGCAGCTGTATCAAGGATTCAGTCATTCGCATTAAACTCAGTTTCACCAACCCCAGATTCAGAAACAGACAGTTTTGGCGGCAGAGAACTCGACTGATATTTTACAGTGTTACGTTACTCAAACACTGAGGTCAAAGTAAAGTATTAAATGACTGCACTACTGCTTTTCAAGAGGGCAAGGAGTCTGGTACACCTACATCAAGCCCAAATAGTAGCTATCAAGGGACAGTCGGGCTAAGTAGGGTAAGCAACGGCAGGGCTCCAAGTCCACTGTAAATTCGTGATAAGCCCCCAGTATCTTTTGTAGCTAGATAGCTTGTTCGGTCTGGTTGGTGAAGCCTAAAAATGAATTCTTACAACAATACAAATGAAGAATGATCTTATTCAGAGGAGGAGATAAAAGCTTAATTCCGAGATGGTTACCATATTTGTGGCTAAGGACAACCTGCCAATGGAAATGCCATAGCAACTTGGCGTTCATAGAATTACTATTGTAATCAGACACTAAATACTAATAATTAATGAAGTGCTCAAGACAAATGCAAAACTGGAAAACAAGGCACTTTTTTCTGTTTATTTACATAATGGTACAAAAATATACTCCAATTTCTCCACCCCACCCCTCAGCAGTAAAGCCTGCTATACGCACAGAACAGCACTGCAATACAAAAATAAACCAATCGCCTGCTGTGTCAGATAGCACTGCTTCTCAATAGGTGCATGTTGTGAGACAAGCCACAACTAAGGCAGCTGCTGGAGGACGCAGTGCCCTAGCCTGGCTCTGTGCTAAATGTGAGCTTCGGTGCCAGCTAGAAAACATGTTGAAAAGTGGTACTAAGAGGCCCAACAGGCGGCCGTGCTCTAGAAAGCTTCCAAACGGTGTAATCAACATGTGTGTGATACTGCATTGCCTCAGGTTAGATCTGCACGCAAAATAGCAGATGTAAACAGGCCAACCAGCAAACTAGGAATCCTTCTAGACAAACATGATCAGCATGAAACCCCAAGCACTGCTGCAGTCAGGACTGCCCACAGCAGGTGAAGACAGCTCAGTGCCAAGATCTTCAGTCAGAGTCGTCGCTGCAACCCAACATGATCTCAATTTCATGGGTGTAATCCAGACCACTGCTCCTCTCCAGGATTGCAAGTGCAACTGCGCACTGCAGAAGGTAGAAGTCCTCGAAGTCATCTTCATCATCCAGCAGCTCCACAAAGTGACTGTACGGCTGTGAACAGAAGAGGAGCCAGTTTATTCCCATGACTTCAAGAGACAGTAGACTTGGAAAGGTGGCCAGCTTCAATGGAACACTTCCCTGCTCAATCACGGGCACCTCCCATCCAAAGGCGGCACCCCACACAAACCACACCACCTCCTCCTCAACCCCCACCAAGCCCAAAATCAAAAACCTGCCATCCACCACTTATATTCCGACGTGTCTGGTGCAACAATAAGAAGAAAAGTCAAATACCATGTCAGCGAGAGCAGATTGGGAGTGGCTAATTTGTCAAAACAATTAAATAAAGCAGTTAAGCAATTAATCTTTTATTGGTATACAGAGTGTGCTCGTGAGGACAATCTGAGACAGTTCACATCCCTTCCATTAAATAACGATCAACTCGCAATGAGGAGGATTACCTCTATGATAACAAGCAGAGAGAGTCAATATAACAACTTCCTTATGCCAAGAAAAAAAATAACCAAATCCTGCTCAATACAGCACAAATAATGAAATCTAGATGTTGGTTTACTTTACCTGCCCTCTCGTCCCTCCACCACACACCCTCCAAAAAGTAGCACAAGACCTTACCATGTCAAAACTACATTTTGCACCCCCCTAACAAGTCTTCCAGTAAACTAGGCGCACTGAAACCAGCAATAACTTATGTACTCTCCTACAATGTAAACTGCCAAGCCAGCTGAACGCAAGCAAGCCAGGACTGGTTTTGCCCTAGTTATGGGTTCACCAGGGTTAGCTTGGTTCCAGTGACAGTGAACACGGGACCAACTTAAAGCATTCTGTCCATCACTGTTTTGTATACTTAGTGTCACCCTAAGTGGGACGGATATGCCCAGGCATGGGACCCTTGCACAGGGTCACAGGAACAAGGCTGTACCCGGCTGATGAGACCATAACTAGGGAGAAACTGGTCCCGGGTTACTAGTGTTCCGGTTCAGGCTGGACTGTTACCACTGCAACAGGGTCAAGACTGATTTGCATGTAGCTGGGTCCGAACGGAGGTGGCATGGTGTGCAAAATAAAAATGGATTGGTATGCAACCCCAAATTACTACTAGTGGCGGAGATTAATTTAAGCATACAAAACAGTGATTGACAGAACCCTCGTGTCATAACACTCATCCTTGCGCGGATGTACTAAACCTATTTTTGCGACTAGTAGACCATTGCCCAGACTATTCAACACCTAATTCGCTTTAACGTGAAGAGGGGATCACTAGTGAAAAGCCAAACGAGTGGTACGGGTCTAAAGTGAACACCAAAATGGCCAACAGCTTTGACTTAGGTACACTCCCAACTTCCCAAATTGTTCGCCCTTACCAGATTGGCACTGGACCGCCTGTGCTCACGCCGTCTCTTTGGCTGATGTCCAGCAGGAAGCTCATGCAGGTAGATGCAATCGGACTTGAAGGGACAGTGTCCATGTCCACGCAAAAAGAAGCGGCATCTTATTTTGCTAAGTGGGGAGAAAAAGTTTAAAGGTCAGCCATGAATGCATTACCACTACACAGAAGTTACCCCAGCACTCCCTCACCACACTGAATGGATGAACGACATCCAAGTTAGTTTATTAGTGCCTCACTTGGCAGTTTTTAATTGGTCACTTCCCATGCAAAGCACCCACAACCACTAGCAATCCTTTGTAGAAGTCAGGAAAGCTACAACTAAAGATAATGGTGGAACAGAAATGCAACTCCACATTCAAACCACTGGAACTTGAGTCCAGGGACCATAAAGAACCTCTGGAAGCTCAGTGCAGAATAAAATGCCCTAATCTACATGACTACCTTCATTCTAGGCCTGTTTCACAAGAGAAGTAAAAAGCCCCTATTACACACCATGTGCTAATATCTGCCAAAGATTTAAAATTTGGCGACTCAAAAAAAGCTGCACGGAACCTACCGGGGGTGACCATTAAAGGGTGTGGGTGCAACCTGCTGTCCAAAAAGGGTGGTGGTTAAGAAGGGTTGACTGTAGACAGCATGAACAATTAAGGAATGACTACATGATCACAAAGAGGTAAAGGTAAATCACAGAAATGTAGCAATTGGTCATTACCAAGGGCTGGCATCTGGTCTTTAAGGACAGGGGAACATCCAACAAGACTAACTGCAGAATACTTTGAGTGTTCATGAAGACACTAGTTTAGCCAATAGTGTATGCTCCTGAGGAGCGCAATAGTAGCTAGAAAGGGAGAAGTGTGAATATTAAGTAGTGTGCTCCATAGTTCTAATTGTTATATTCATACGCAGGCTGCATCTGGACCAGTAAAAAGCTAGAAGCATGCTAAGAAGCCTGAAATACCAATCTGGCAGATCTTACACGATGAGAAGCTCAGACTGATGAAGTTCGGCAACAGATAAAACCCAAATTTGCAAACAAGCCACCTTTAAGCCAAATTTGGACTAAATTGGCAGAGCTTGGAATAAAACTACCTATGGTATTATACAGATGGGCTATAACTTCTTAGACTCCACCTAGCTCAGGTCAAAAATGACAACTGTATGGAGAAGAGACATGCTATGGGAAGCAGAGACCTGGAAAGGAACTAGCTGCTGGCATGCGTAGTAGAGTCTATGCTAAGAGGAGTTGTGTGCAACCAGCAGAATCTTGGACCCGGCCCCAAGTCAGTCTTGGCTCAGTTTTATTAAAGTCAAACTGCCAGGCCCTACGCCAACCCCCCCCCCCCCCAAAAAAGCGCACACGACCCATGACTGGATTAGCCGTGGTTGTGCAACAAGCATGCCCAGGTGTGGGTCCTATACTCATTGTGCCACTCTAACCAAGTTACACCCGACTCAAGAGCCCCAAACCAAGGTGAAACCAGTCTTTGGTTGCTTGTGAAAATTCTTAAAGCTGGAAAATTGCTCCTACTGGTAGGTAACCATTTAGCCTGGCAGCATGATTCTTCCCTGGATTTACATGTTCATTGGTTATACAGCAATATCTGGTCCGGTGAAGTTGCTGGATTCCCTGCAGTGAGAGTTTACAAATAAATGCTTTACTACTCATTGCCCCACGTGTCTCCTTGTTGGCTTGAATATCCACAGAGTTGTACTGTTTGTTTATTGAAGACCATATGGCTGCTGTGCATGTATCATACAGTTCCAAACATCTTAGGAAGACTAGTGTTGCTCCCTTTTGCATTGTGGAGTGTACTAGTGGTCTTTCCTTGAATGTTAATCCAATACTTGCCCAAGACTGCAGGAGTATCTGGACTATCCTTCTTACAGTAATCCCTTTGGTCACAGGAGTGCCTATAGGGTAGTGCCTTCTTTAGCCAGTAGTGCTGCTACCATGGCTAAATATCTTGAAATTATTCCAAGTGCTGATTTTGTTGCAAATGGTAATACCTTGAATTGATAGTGCCTTATCCACTGCAAATCAGAAGAACTCGGAGTCGTCAGAGATCCAGTTGGCAAGTGACCCCCCCCATAGGTAGGGTGATCTCTTGTAGGGTAGTCATCTTAAATAGGTGTTTTGATTGATCTAGAGAGTCCTTAAATCTAGCTTAGGTCTTAATGTGTTGTCTGGCTTTGGCACCAAGGAGAGTGGAGTGAACCCTCTGGTTTCCTTCTCTTGGTAGCAAATGTTCTATAGCTCCTCCTCATCTTGTATGTGTGGTCGTTCCGCTCTCCAATCCTACCCTCTTTGGTGATACTGTGGGAGGAGTCTTCTACAATTATATGCAATAACCACGTCTTGCAATATTTAGTATCCATTTCTGAGGTGATTTTTTTCAGTTAGTCTTGGAACTCTAATCCTTCTTCCCTCTGGTGACTTGTGTAAGAGGGGGCTCCCTGTGGAGTCACCGTTGTGTGGCTCCACCCCATCCACAAGTGCTTTTGTGCCTAGTCTACGTAAAAGGCTGTTTTGTAGATGACCTGTATTTCCATGGTTCTATAATGTTGTGCTACTTTTTTGGCTGAGGGCTGTATACGTAGTGCTCGGTGGAATGTTAGTCAGTGCACCTTCCCTTCTGCCATGTCCCCTCTGAATGGGTCTTTGTAATGCAGGGCTCCAATGGCCTTGGATGTGGTGTCCTTTTTCCCTGTGATGTATCACTCATCACCTTTTTCTAAATAGGTTGCCTCCTGCGGAACAAATGTTGAGGTTTGTACCTCACGTTTTAAGCCAGGGATTCTCTGCCAAGCAGGTCTGTGCAGGGTAGTAGTGCATATCCGCCTACTAGCCATCTGCTGCATCTAATGTAGACTGGAGGCAGGAGTTCACAATTGTTTTTTCCTTTCTCCTGCAGTACATGTGAACTCTTCTGGCAGGTGTTGCAAGAGTCTCTCCATTTCGTCCCCCTGGTGAGCAAACAGATTAAGTAGGAAACAGATTAAGTAGGTCATTTGAGTTGGCTATACGCCATTGAGTTGCTGACCTTTCATCTTCTGTCCATGTCCACCCTCTTGCTTTTCTTGTCCGGGGGGTGGGGGGGGGGGGGGAGAGAGAGAGGGACCTCTGGGTGTGGGGGTGTTTGCCCTCTTACAGGCAGTTGACACAAGGGTCAGTCACATTGCCCTGATGCAAGGGCAGCAGAAATCTTTGGTGGAAAATAAGCAATTTCAAATCTTGAGATTATGGCCTCCGCTGCAGGGGTCCCCTCGAAAGGACACTAGGTAGCATTGGGGAAAAGGGTTATTCTACTGGTCTGGTCAGCAAAGTATCCAGGAGGAAGCATGCTTCTGCCTGCTCTTCCAATTGTACCTCATATGCATTTTCTGCCCTTTATAACTATTGTATACAGTGATATCTGGGGTGGGGGCGAGGGCCTCAATACAATTCTGCTAGTTTGGCTTTTTTTCTTCAAAATCAAGCAGGTGAAGTGCATCAAGTGACTTATGCCAACAGAATCACATACAGGCCAAA
Organism: Lissotriton helveticus; assembly: GCF_964261635.1. Taxonomy (NCBI): domain Eukaryota; kingdom Metazoa; phylum Chordata; class Amphibia; order Caudata; family Salamandridae; genus Lissotriton; species Lissotriton helveticus. The sequence continues at coordinate 1,373,953,614 of NC_136065.1, read as the reverse complement.
CCCCTACGTCCAACCACCCTGGGGTTCAGGGCTGCTGACTATGTACAAATACAATACCATCATCTCACCTGTACAGACAATCATGCGCTAATTCATACAACATACACACCCAAAGTGTTTAAAATACCCCAACATGCTAATCAGCATGTAGTTGGTAAAAGTAACAGAACATTTGTCTGGAGCACATTATGCGTTGCTGCACAGCTGCCACACCTGGTTCGATTTGTGAATGTCTGCACCAGCTTTTCCTTCTCAGTGGCATCGCTAATCCAGTATTTGTGGGGAATGAAATAACTGGATTTGATCCTGCACTGAGGACAGCCCCTAAAAACAAAAATAATAATGAAGGAGAAAACACAGGTATTAGTATAAAATCCTCAACACACCCTACCTCTGACCTGACCTGTGCTCTTAATACATTTCGGCAGTTTAGCATACTGCTAACGATTTATTTGTAACTGCCCTCCTCCAGACAGCTGCTTCCGTTTCACCAACGGAAATTTAAACAACCTAATTTATATTTGAAGTGGACCAATTAAAGCACCTCTAAAGTAAAAAAAAAAAAAACCAAGATAGTGCATTTTAGAAATCTAGTGCGGTGCGCCGCCTTCCATCCCCCACCCAAGGGGGTGGTGTCTCATTTCTTCACACAAGTCAGACCGTTACGTTCTGGACTGCACTGTAACACAGCTTTGCACCCACTGCTCCCATAACACAATACTTACTTGATGACTTCACTCTGGAAGTCACGGCACTTGCGCCACTTGCGTATGCAGCCCACGCAGTACGAGTGGTTACACTGGGGCAGGATGCCAAAGAGACGCTCGTGAGGTAGGGTTTTTTCATAGACCTTGTCCATGCAGATACCACAGACCACTTCTTTACTCTGCTCGAAGGCAGAATCTGCATCTCCGTCACTCACCGCCTAAAAAGAGCACAGGTTAGATTAGTCGGGCAGATAACTAACCAGACTTTGCACACCAACCTCCCCCTACACCCTTACCCTGTCACCAACAAGCGTAGAGCAATTTCCGTCATCCCCACAGCCATAGACATTTGTTGGTCAACTACAACCCAGTATTTGATAGGATCTGGATAGACAAGCCATCCACATGGCAAAAGGCAGTGGCACCACCATAAGGCACGGTCAATAGATACCAAAACAGGCCTACAAATAGAAATGGAGTGTCACTACTAGAGTCCGCACGGTGAACATTGTATGTTACCCGCTCAAATAGGCACCTGTTCATATCAGAAAATACCTGCTGCGGGTCAAAATCCCACTTATCCACCCAGTGCGACAGGACCATCTTAACTCCAAGGTAGGCGCCCAGGGTCTGGTCTTTAACTCAAGTGACTATAAAGATTATGTATGCTTCCATTATCTAGACTATCCTCGCAGTGCACTCTGAAGCAGCACTGTGGCGATTTAGTGAACTGCTTTATTCAGTCCCAAATCACCCCAGTGCAAATTAAGGCAGTGCCTTTTGGTTACAACTGCCCAGGAGTCAGAAAGCAAAGTCCTTACTCCCACTCCTCTCCAATTATCTGCACAAACACGCCACTCACAGTCCAGCAATATTTTTGTTTTTTTAAAACACAGTATCCGACCCTGTTGACCAGCTAACCGGACCACTAATCAAGAAGGCGTTAATCCCCTTCAGACTCAGTCACTCGATAAAGCCTTTTAAGAGATTACCTGGAGTGCTTGAGATTTCTCAGCTTGCAGAGACTTCAGCCACGGTGGCTGGAACATTTAAGTCAGCCAAAACACCTACCCTCCACCAGCAGTTCCCACCCACCTACCTTAGGCCCCTGCGCGGTCTCCGGACAGCCTGCGGCCGGCTTGCTTGAGCAGCCCTCCTGGTGCTGGTCCTCAGTCTCTGGGTTTAACTGCTTCTCATGCACAGAAGGTTCCGAGGCAGACCTATGAAGGCTGTGCTCTAGTGCCCTGGGCCCTGAAGGTAGAAAGCACAGGTTCTACAAACTCACTGGAAAAGACTATCCAGACTTATGGTGCAATTCTGGAACGGTTACCAAGATCTAATGGTTTTCTTAATGCAGTGTATTTTAACATGGGTAGGTAACGAAGTTTATCTACCACTGGCTTTCAATTAAAGCATCACAGGTTCGACATCTGGGGAACTCAACCCCTACCTTTGGTACAGAAAGTATTAAATTGGCTGAAGCAACACAGGCTGGGTTTGAAAGTCCCAAGTAGCCAAGAGAAGGGCACCCAGCGATCAATGATATGCACATAGTTCATACGAGAAACAAACAGCCTTTAGTTATTTGCACGAGTGGTGCTGCAACTTCAAGAATAGGAAGCTCTTATAGCCGCCCTCACAGGAGCACGGTACTGCTTTGTTAGACTATCTGGAAGCTGCCTCGCCTACCATAGACTCATGAGCCAGTGTTATTCCCCAGAAGTAAGTTAGCATCTTGGGCACTAGTCGCTATCCTCGGTATGGTGCACAGAATCTGAGCAAGACAGCTTGTGGTGCACAATTCTGTACCTAATGCTCAGGGTAGAGGGCTCAGGAGAACTCTGAACGATGTCAAGTTTAAAAGGACCGGCAGACAACTATCCACTAGCATAGTAGTAGCACAGGAGTAGGATTTTACAAATCTAATGGATGGGCATTACCTCAGGACACCAAGGGACCCCTCCTATTTAGCAGGAGACCGACCTCAGGTGGAAGGCTGTGCTAGGTACACATGGACAGCACTGCGTCAGACTTTAGAGGCTGAGCTGCGCACAAGGCCCATGGCTACCCTTCGGGGGCATGGCTTGGTCAGTAGGATCCATGGCTACCCTTCGGGGGCATGGCTTGGTCAGTAGGATCCATGGCTACCCTTCGGGGGCATGGCTTGGTCAGTAGGATCCATGGCTACCCTTCGGGGGCATGGCTTGGTCACTTTGATAGGTGGGGAGGGGGCTTCAGATTTTCCAACAATCATACTGGGACATGATAAAGCACTTATTAGATGCAGGACATTGGAAGGTCGGAAGGGACATTAGAAAGAAGGCGGAAGGGCGTATTGTTAGGAGAACTTAACACAAAACTCACTCTGCCCAATTGATTAAATCAGTCATTTACTGTATGACTTTTTCCATTGACCATGTATTTGCTGTCGATAGAGTTCTGCTATAAGCCAAAAACCGCTATTATACATTACGGAAAAAAATACAAAAAATACAAACAAAAACAGTCCTTGCACACTAGCTCCACACCCCAATACGCCTCTTGTGACGTACCTTCCATCAGTGTGTGCCTTGGGATGAACTCTGCAGCCAGGGCCCAGTTTGTTGAGGGGCGCCTAGCAGAAGTGCCTTCGCCAACGCCTTCTTCATCCTCCTCAAACTCAGTGTTCAGCTGTTGAAAGCTCCTCTGCAGCTCCGACACGCTAGGGAGGGTAGGTGCCGACCCTCGTCGTGCCCTGCCAATGACTGGTGTTGGTAGTAGATGGGGTGAGGGCCGTAGCGGTGGAGTGGGCAATAGTGGCGATGTAGACAGTAGGGGCAGCCCCTGGGAGAGGGCAGGGTCCGAGCCATGGAACGAGGATGACACAAAGGTAGACTGCGGCAGATAGACAGCAGGTTCAGAGCTCCGCCGGCATCCAAACGCCCCTCCAGACAGTGGTGGCACATGCTGGTAACTGAGGAGACATGTTTAAGCCACATTAAGTCTACACCAGTGACCAAACCCATGATTTACAAAAGCACTCTTGGGCTCCTCAAATGGGGAGGAAAATTCATGATCCTCAGAGACAAGAATACCAACATTGACTAAACTAGCTAGGCCATGAGGATTAGACCTGGGTGGTGAACTTAGCTCCGGTCTTATTTTTCCACACTCCTTGCAGAGTTCCAAAAAAAGCTGCGCTTTTACTCGCTCGCCAAAGTTAAGCTGGCGAGAAAGGAAAATCCAAAACTAGACCTCCCAGTGAGGTCTCAACGTGGGTAGTCTAAACCGCTCACGTTGATAAACCTTCCATTTGCGTTGAGAAAGCTGGCGCTCGAGTAGAACATCTACTCTAGCGCAGAAAGAAGCAGTGTCCTCTTGTGCTGTGTGTGGTGCAATTTTCCCTGATTTTCCAGCACGGGACAAATAGTCGCGAAAAATCTGCGCAACCTAATACACTCCGCCACCCAGGCCTACTGATTATGCAAATCATAAAAATTAGGCCAGAAGTAAACTCAAAGAGTTACATAAAATATTGAAGGGTTAGTTGGAGCACTGCATTAGCGTCTCTGCAGTCAATGTATACTTTATTCAACTTTTAAAATCATACAAGTCAAACAATGTGAAACATTACATAAGGACATCAACACAAATTAGTTACCTTGCTTTAAAACAGATAACTGGATTAAAAAATACTGTAGGGGTAGTTAAAAACTATAAACACTAACGCCAATCTCACCCTCTTAAAATTCATGGGCATCAAAAGTGGCCGTATGAATTTATAGAGCAAATTGTTATATCCCGGGCAAACAACATTACTGTCACACATGGACAACATGGAATCCTTATAACTATGAATAGACAGCAAAAGCGGCAGAAATAATTTAAGCCTAATCAGAGTCAATAATCTTGGATGGTAGATTGACATGTCCAATGTAAGATAAGGCTCCAAGCCACTCAAGTTTACTAGTATCATATGGCATACTCAATGCTATTGCATCTTGTTCTGCTGCCACCTTACCTATAAACACTTGTTTAGACCATGTGGTCAATTTTAACAGTACAACTTCGGTTCCGTAGCCGCCGTTATGTTGTCAAATTGGGGAAAAAACATAGGACATCCAAGGGATTGGTCACGAGTTGTCCAGATTCATGCAATCTAGCAAGATTAGCCTGTAAAGTCCTAGCTCTCCCTTCATCCAAACAGAGCCTGAGCTACAGAGGGCAAAAACTAATATAATCTGTAACATGACCCATGCCCAACTCTCGTGAACAACCTCAGAAGATGTACTTTGTGGAACCCTAAGAGTGCCCGAGGAATTTGTTTTCAGCTATTTGAATGCCAGTTAAGGCAAGAGTCCAACTGAACACCCAAATATCGAAATGTATCAACCTGGCTAATATGGTGCCCCTCTACTACAAATAATGATTTTAGGCTTAGGCGGACCGAACTTAATCACATGTGATTTGGAGAAATTGGACAAGCCAAGGCTATTCATAAAAATCAATAAAAAGATCTTAGGCCTCTAATCTCCTGGAGGCCCATGCAATTAAAACTCTGCATAAAGCAGAGTGGAGGATTGGTAGACACCCAACTCTAAGGACAGAGAGAATTATGTTAAAATGGATTCCAGTTGATGGATATAAAAAAAAAAATATAAAAAAAAATAAAGGGGGCGCGTAAGCAACTATGGCGAACGTCAAACTTCAATTTAAAGTGTGATGTGTATTCCCCATTTGCTCCATATCTAAAACATGCTGAAAAATCTTAGTGCAAATTGCGCAAAAAGTTAACTAGTGCTGGTTCTACACTCATCTCAGACATCATGGACCAAAGCTTAGAGCAATTAACTAACAGCAGCTGAACTGAGATCCACGAAGGCCAGGTGGCTTACACCCCCCTTTGCCAGTGTACTAACATATCTGAAGATAAAGATGAAAGCTTTGTTCAATAGTGCCCCGCCCTAAACCCATATTGCAAACCAGACAAACAGCTGTGCTTCTCTGCCCAAGGTGAAAGCCGATCCAACAGGACCAGACCTAGAATTTTAACCATGAATCAATGAGAGATGGGTCTGTAACAAGCTGGACCTGATCCATTTCCTTTTTTGAAAATTGGGACAATGACCGACTTACACAATGTCAGTGGCTGGGAGCCTCTAACAGCTACAGAGTTATTAAAGGGGGCACACAGGTAGACAAGGCATTTATATACAATAAAGATAAATCACCAGGCACTCAATCTGGACCTGGAGCCTTGCTGGAGGAAAGACAAGTGATAATTGGAATACAATTATATGATACTCCTTACTACCAACTGATGACCTTAAAATGCTCAACCCAAGTTTGTGGTGTGATGGTTCATGCAGGATTATTAAGTTGATCACTACTAAACAGAGGAAGATTTACCACTTGCCAAAAGCTGGCACTATCTCGCTGAGCATTAGTTGTGAGTAGATTATCCCAGGCCTCCTCCTTCAGCTGGGTCTTGCGATACTTAGAAATCTAGCAGTAGGCTGCCTGTTGGAAATGGCCCTTTTTGCAGGGTTATCCCCAAACTTTTTGCTTCTTCCTCCCTTGTTTTCCCTGACCTGTGGTTGTTGGCAATAGGACTCTGGGCACTTTACCACTGCTGATTAGTGCTAAAGTGCATATGCTCTGTGTAAATTGTTATTGGTTATCCATGATTGGCATATTTGTCTCACCAAGAAGTACCTAGTGAAGTGCACTGAGTGTGCCAGGGCTGGTGATCCAAATGCTACTAGTGGGCCTGCAGCACTGATTGTGCCACCCACATGAGTAGCCCTAATACGGCGTCTAAGGCCTGCCACCGCAGTGCCTGTGTGCAGTCTGAACTGCCATGTCAACCTGGCCAGTGTCCCCACTGACCAGGCCTAACCCTTCCCTTTCTGTACACATTGGACACCCCTATGGAAGGCCCAAGGTACCGCCCTGGGCAGGGTGCAGTGTATGTGAAAGGTAGAGCATGTACCAGTGTGGGCGACATACTCTGTAGTGAATTACAGCCATTTTCGTTTTTCACTATTCAAAGGCTATCTTGCCCATACGCTATAATGGGGAATGCAGAGTATGAAAGTATGTACGTATGAAATTTATAAAGCGCAGGAATCACCCCTGAAGGGGTATCTCCGCACTATCATTGCAGGAAAGCCAGATGACTTGTGCAGAAGACAGTTACACCCTAGATAGTGTCGTCTTCAGAAGTATCCTAAAGCGTGCAAAATTGGAACATTTACGGAGGTCCACAGGTAGAGTGTTCCAAAATGGAGGCCAGATTGACCACCGTTTTGCCGCCAGTCCTAAGCTTCTTGAAACGGGGAACCACTAACAAGCTTTTCCCTTCTGACCTAAGAAGGCGATTGGGACAATAAACTTCGAATTTATCTGCCTAATAGCTGGGGCTTGAGCCATACACCGCTTTGCGAGTGAGGCATCCAAGCTTAAAATTAATTGTTTGGCGGATGGGGAGCCAGTGAAGCTGTTTTAATAAAGGGCCAGGCACACAGCCACATTTTGGACAATCTGCTGAGCAGTGACTCATTAGCAGATGCCAACAAGGCATTGCAGTAGTCCAAGCGGCCAATAATCATTGCCTGAATCAAGGTCCTTCGCATCTCGAGTGGTAACCAGCAGAACACTCTTCGCAGAAGGCTTAAAGTATGGTAACAGGTCCCCGAGGTGGTCATAACTTGGTCCCTCAGATAACAAAACATCGGTGAACCCCAAGATTTTGCCACTAAAGTTGGAACGGGGACAACCTAATGACAGGCCACCACCTGGGGGACCAAACAGCCTGATCTGTACCAAACAGCAGGATTTCCGTCTTAGACGCATTTAACTGCAGGCAATGGTTTGTCATCCATTCTGATATCGCTAACATACCTTCCGCAAAACGCTGCTCAATATCCTCAGAATCTTTATCAACGGTCAAGAGCAGCTGGGTGTCGTCAGCGTAAGAGAAAGGGGTGAAACCCGATTTCCTGATGATCTTGGCCAGGGGGGCCATGTAGACATTGAATAAAGTCGGGCTGAGACAAGAGCCCTGGGGCACCCCCTGTGCGAGTTAAAAGGTTTGTGACCAGAAAGGTCCCAAGATGGTCTGAGTGCGCTGGTCAAGGAAATTGAGGAGCCAGTTTAGTGCCTGTTGCTGCAGCCCTGCCTCTCAGTTGATGTATCAGCTTCTGATGTGTCAAAAGCTGCTGTCAAATCCAATAGGACCAGTATCACGGCTTTGTTACCAACCAGCGCCACTTTGACAGATCCGTAACCCCAATAAGGGTGGTCTCTGTAGAATAATTTGGTCTAAACCCAGATTGTGAGGGATCCAAGATGGTATGGCTATTAAGATAGTCCATAAGCAGAGTGTTAACAAACACTGAGCTCAGGGAGTATAGTGGTTACCTGCATATCTTCCCATAGGAGCAAGATAGGACATACACGGCTGGTATCCCTGAATTCAGAATTTAATACATCTTTTAGGAAAGATGTTTTTTAAATCCTGTATTTGAGAACAGCACTTTTAGAAAGTGGCTGTTCTCTTGTCTGACCTTTGTGTGCCTTGGCCGGTATGTAAATTGACTGTCTGGTTTGTGAGTGACATGGCGGAGGGATTCCAGGAGACCATATGAGTCCACTCAGTGGTGAATAGAGATCTGCATCTACATGGGAGGGAGGAGTTGCACCTGGGACCTGAATAGGACTGTGCCTGCCCTCCACAGTGCTGGCTCCACCCCCTGTGGTGCGTCTGATGTCTCTGCCCTGCACTGTAAAAGGAGAGAAGGAATCTTGTCAAAGTGCTCCAGGGCTGTGCTTTCCCCCAACAATGCTGGCTCCACCTCCTGCTGGTGGACCCTGTCCCTCTCTGAAAGGAAAGGAGAAGACAGAAAAACAAAGTGCCCTGGAACAAACCTGAACTGGTTCTCACCAAGCCAAGGCCTCTCTGCCTCTAGAGAACAAAGGAAAGACTGGTATAAAAAGGGCTTCCCAGACTACAGACAATTAGAACCTCCTGGAATCAAGAAGGAATCTCTGCCAAGGAGAAAGCTGGAAGACTGAAGGGAGACTGTCCTGCTGTTTCTTTGCTGGACTGACCTACAGTTGCTTTGCTGCCAAGGAGAGGGGGAAGGACTTTGTTGTTGCTTTGTCCCCTTCCTTGAAGAGATACCCAAGGGCCTGTTGTGAGCTGGCCTCCTGTTAAGTCCCAGGAAAAAAAACTTCACCCCCCGCTTTCCCTGAACTCTGCTGAGAGAGTGCGTGTTGGAACAAATACTTTACACATTGCCTTTGATAAGCCTGACTGCTCGTGCCAAGCTACCAAGGGGGTGAACAGGGGTTATCTAAAGAGTGTATCCTTACACTGACTAGAAACAATGGTCCCTATTTGGACAGTGGTACCTACCTCTGCCAACTAGAGACCCCCAGTTCTAACACTGCCCATGCTCTTTTCAACAAATCCTTGTGCTCGCAAGCACATTGACAAACCACCACCGGACATGAATCTCTTGGTTTACAGAAAGCAGATTTAATAAATCTACAAATATTTGAACACATAACTTTGTCTGAAGTGTCATCAGTAAGGCAAATTGAGAAATCAGTAGGACAAGAAGTGACCAAAGTAGAATTAAAATCCAATGGGACAATGGTGGACATCCTCCGGCCCTCACTGGTGGTTAGTACTGGTTCCTTGCAAAAGTGGGTCACATCAATAGGCTTTTTATCCGATAGAAAGGCAGGCGGCAAAGGATCATGGTCACTCATGTCATCCCACAACCTTAAAATCTGCAAGGGCTAAAAATAAACAAAAATATAACCTATAATGGTGCTAAAGCCCCACCACTTAAACGTAGATATCCTCTTAGGTGACCCCTCATCTTGGATCCATTAAATTAACCAAATTGTACTAGATTAGACTAATGGTATCACCTTGCTGTGTATGCTTAAGGCTGCACCCGAGCAGTGAATGGGTTCACATCCGCCAATATGTCATTGTCTTGACAGGGGAAACCAGGGTGCAGTTTAACCCCTTAACTGCGCCGAACGTTCCGCGCTAGTGCGGAACGTTCTATTGAGCGGGCGGGGCCACGACGGCCAATGGACGTGCGCAGCACTACAAAGTTAGTGCACGCGACAGCCGTTGGCAGTCAGCAGCAGCCATGAGGTTAAATCCTCCATAATATAATCACAGTAAATAAAGACTCAGAATGAAATTTTTTAAAAAACAATCAATAAAAAAAACTTTTAAACTAGAGACGGCATACAGTTAATTCCAGGTTACAGATGTGTTATAAAAGTTTATTACCAGCATTCTACATTTGTTTGGAAAGGTCAGAAGGATACCAAGAATATCAGTTTTTTTCCCCCCAACAAGTTTAACTTTACAATTAAGGCCCAAGTTGACCAGTGTAGCAAGGCCTCCACTAGTGAGCCCACTGGGTGACAAAAAAGGCTTTTGCACTATATCTAGCTAAATCGTCCAAGTATATACACCCCTGGGCATCCAACATCTCCTGTAAACATAACTCAAAACACTGGATAACTCTGCAGTCATGGTTTGCATGCGACATGGTGGCAAACTAAAGGTGTAGCTGCTAAGTGAAATAACACTCAGTAAATACGGAGTAACCAGTCCTGCTGGTAAAGCGCCTCTAAAGCAGGGTGAAGAGCAGAGACGCAACAGATCAGGTAGATTAACTTGACACATACCACCCCCCACCCCCCCCCTCCATAGCACTACACCAAGTGCCACAGTTTGACCGGAGTAGAGATTGGTCCGTTGACTATTTAGTTGTACCGTGCTGTTTAAATGCAAGTTACATTTTACAGAAGCTGGTGGAGTGAGTAGACGTATACAGTCTAGTAAATTGGTTATATTAGAGACTGAATAGATCCAATTAGTGTTTCAATTATCATGAGCATAATGGATATGGTTGTGTTTTGCTGTAGTGCGTGCAAAGACCACCTTATCAGGGTAGTAAGCGCTCCTTAGCAGCTGCTACCAGACAGGGGTAGTGGGGCACGAGCCACAATCTAATCTGCGTCCTCATCTTCTAGTCCTGGACAGCAGCAGGAAGCACCCGGGCACACCAGTTCCCCATAGCCACTAAACACTGCAGTGTAGCTTTGTGATTGGTCTGAGCGCCATGGTTCAGCACTCAGGTGTGACAGGGAGCCTGTGCATTGCAGCCTGGCGGACAGCCATGCACGCTTATGGAGTGCAAAGGCCTGTGTACGCGGGTGTTAGTCGTAAAGCACACTGAGGCATCTTGAATCAAGAGAACATGCAAGAAAGCACGGCACCACTGTTACAACGAGAGTCATGTACAAAGGTATATCGAGGGCCTCGGACAAGGTCAAACACAGAGTGCTTTGCATACAAGATTAGGGCAGCAATGGCTGAGCAAGAAGCAGATTTAGGAGTAGCCTGGAATAGCCCCTCACCCGCTCACCGAAGGTTACATGCTCATGTACTCACTTGCAGCGATCTCCATAGCAGCAAAAGCCGTTCTGGAAGTGCCAGCAGATCTGGGAAGACTTTCTGTCATGCGAAAAACGGCAGTTCTGTCCCCATCTGCAAGTTCCGCGGCTGCTGAAGTTCCTGGAAAGACCAAAAAGTTACATTGAAAGGCTCTTACTAGTGGCCCAGTGGATCGCTACTATTCTAGTGAGTTTAAACCAAGAAGTTGGACAGGGTGCTTTCAAGCGCACACTAGAATGAGAGCGGAGCTAGATACAGATTACACCACAATGGCTGAGCTCCAAGTGGGGTCCCAGCAGCGCAAGGAGGAGCTATACAGGATGTAGCTCCCACTACCACGAATTTACGGTTCCGTAATACTATGGGAGTAGCTGGCTGTGCACATTTCTACAATTTCAGAGACAGAACGAAGGCAATACTTGGGTACTTCGGAAAGCCACCTCCCCCAATAAATGGTTTGAGTAGCGCGAGTTCAACGGAGCCCCTTCCTCACAGGCTGGATCTAGGGTACCTGGGGGGCAACCACCACCTCCGAACTAAAAAGACGTGGTGTCGCGGAAGTGATCTTACTACACCTGCAAAACGTGGTGGGATCAGGATCTCCACAGACATTTAAGTGCAGGAATCCCGGAAATACTGGATGGGGGGGGGGGGGGGATTTTGGAACAAAGTACTTCACACTTGTATACGTAGATACTAGGGAGAAAACACCTCGGGTCTCGGAGAACTGTCCTCGGGGCAAGGAAACCACCCCTAGGCGCAGATTGTAAAGGCAAACCCTGCGCGCTCACTTCCGCCTCGGCGGTTTGTTTGGGACGCCGCACTCTCGCACCACATGGCTGAGTCACAGCACAATGGAAAGAAGCGCCCTTGTAAATACGGGGTCCGCGACGGGGCCTCTCACCTCCACCCCCTCATCCCATGCCCGCCCCCCGCAGCCCGTACCTGCAGGGCACCCTGGACGCGGCCCCGAGCCCGGACACTCCCGCTGCTGCAGCTGCCACGAGCCCCGGCTCCATCTTGAACAATCCCAATGACACACACACAAGACGCTGCGCCCGCCGTTATTTATCGACCCCGGCCCGGCCCCCGGCCCGGCAGCCAGTGAGAGCCAGGGAGCGGCCCCTCTGGCAGCAGGCTGGGGGAGGAGCCGCAGAGCCCGGGAGATTTGATTAGGAAAAGGAAGGAAGATCTGGAACTTGGAATCGGAGGGGGTGGGGTCGGTCGGCCGCGGTGGGGTCAGGCAGCAGCACGGGAGAGAGGCACCAGACCACAGCGTTCTGGGAAATGTGGTCCTGCTGTCTATATAGACCTGCTCCGGCCTAAGAATTCTGGGAACTGCAGTTCTTCTGTAGCGTAAGGTGCTACTTCCAACAACACTCTCCGAAGAGTAGCACAGAGTCGGCACACGTGCAACTTAGTGGCGAAATGCAAACTGGTGCGACCCTGCAGAATATGGCAAAGTATCCCTGAAGCATGTTTCACTGATTCATTGGCTTTAGGTTGAATTGGAGCGCACCTAAGGGCTGGGGCCAGAGTATACCCCTCCCTTACATCAGAGAGAGTTGGTAGTCCCTGGTGCTGCCGCGTTAGCGCTTTGGGAACTGTCGTCCAGTAGCTCCCTATGCCTACTGCTCCACAGTGAGTGATCTCTGGGGAGTACCACATGTAGTGTACCTAGATCTGTTGGACTACCCAGTACACACCAGAGCATACCGGGAGATGTAGTTTCCAAAGATTTGATGCTGTTCAGTCAAGAAAGGCAAACTTCAAATTTACAAGTTCCTAGATGCCTTTGTACTCCATATTGGAAGGGCGGAAGATCATCTCCGATCCCTTTCCCTGGAAGACCACTCTTCACAGATCCATCTTCGTCAATGCTCCCCCTTCAAGAATGTACTTTCTTTAAAATGTTAAAATTCCTATGAAAAAAACCTGCTCCTTGACAAACACCTACATTTAGCTCCTTAATCTCATGATTCATGCGTTACCCTTTCACCACAGCTCTTTGTGCTCCAACTCGATGGATTTAATATCAGGATAGCCTCCTTTCCCTTTATAGATTAGTTCCTCACTCTGTTTTACCCTATACTACTTGTCTGCCCATCTCTAAAGAAGTAGTGTCCTTATGTAACGTGAGAGTTGAGACAGACCATAACTCTTGTGACTGCTTTTTAAGGCTTGTCCCTTTTTATTTTTTTCAGGTTCATGTCACATCTTCTTTCTCATTCTGTTTAATTTCCACTGCTGCTAGATTTTCATTACATTTGTCTATTTCAACTGTCTGTATTAATAATACTACGGTCAACTTATTCACAAGGTTTTCCTTTTTTAGATTTAAATCTTACAATGAGATCTACAATTTATAAAATACATCAATTAATACAGCTTTTAAAAACAGCTAAAAAATTGTCAAAATATCGCAGCACATTTTTTTGAAAGCTTTTATTTAACCATTTTTCCCAACAAAGACAATCACAACATCTTAAGATCCACATTTATACACGTTTCACCACAACATAACAGTTCATATCATTCTGTACCCTGGGTACATATATTGTAGAGTTGAAGAAATTCAACATGTACAGTATTACTGCTCGGTTGCGGGCTCTGGGTCAGTTTGCGAGCTCACTGACGTCTGGTCTAATAGGTACAATTTGAATGATTGCCAAATATCAAGAGGGCGAGATGCAGGGGGTTGCAAATGGGTGTACAATTCTGTATTGGTGTTGCAATAAGTCATGCTATACAACCAGCCCTTTACAGTGGGGGAGTGTTTGTTATCCCAGAAAATAGTGACCTCCCTTTTAGCCAACAATAGTGCAAGGGCACAAAAACGCTGACAGGGTTTGGGGAGATCTCCAACACATCCTAAGAGGGCCATGAGGGGCGACGGAGGGAGGGGTCGGTCCAGCATTAAAGAGATTGCCTCGAAAACGTTACCCCAAAATGAGGTAACCCTAGTACAAGACCATGCCACGTATGCAAAGTCTGCTATGGGGGTCTTACAGCGAGGATAAGCGTGAGGCCTGGAGGATTTCATCCGGTGGGCCTTGCAAGGCGTAACATATGACGGCCGGAGGAATTTGAAATGTAACAGTTTATGCCTATAATTAAAAGAGATCTGCAAGGCGTAACATATGACCGCCGGAGGAATTTGAAATGTAACAGTTTATGACTATAATTAAAAGAGATCTTACGGGTTTGTTTGCAACAATAGTGCCATTGGGCGTCCGATAGGGGCTGGCCCAGGTCACGCACCCATGCCTGTCTCAGTTTCAAATCCCTAGGGGGAAGAAGTGTGATAGCGGCTTTATACATTTTGGACATTAAGTTGTCACCACTGGTATCCTTGAGGAGGAGTGACAATGGAGGGAAGTCAGGTGGCTCTATAGGGTAAGTCGGGACAGTAGACCTCAGTGCACTCAATAACCGGTGTAAAATGAAATGATCAAGAAAGGTGGCACCTGAGAAGCGGGTGTCCTCACGGCGCAAGAAGATATGATTGTTCGGGAATAAATCCCCGGAGGTCACCAAGTTAAATTTCGAAAGTGTGCGCTGCACTATAGCCTCCTTGGTGATGGGGATTCAGATGTTCCCAGCCAAAGGGAGAGATGGAGAATAAAGCAGTGCAGCCCAGGTGGCGGTAGTTAGTTGTTTCCATGCCCAACTGGCTGAGTAGAGGGTTTGTAAATCCTGCGGATCACGTGGCATCCCCACCGGCAATAGCGCTCAAAGGGGAGAGGGGAGGGCGAGGTCTGCTTCAGGACTGAGAGATGGTATTCTAGTGTCTGCATGGAACCAGTGGTGCGAAAAACTATGCTACACAATCAAATAATAAATACGGAAATTAGGAACCCCAAATCCCCCGTGTTCAAAGGGCAAAGTGAGAGCGTCCTGGGCTGGCCACCACGCCCACACCAAACGCAGGAGGTGGGAGCGAAGAGTCGCAAAAAAGCTCCCATACAAAGGAATAGGGATATTTTGAAACAAGTATAAGAATTGCAGGAGAACGACCATATTGACATGAGCCATTCTGCCAGCCATAGATAAGGGAAGTTTCAACCATCGTCAATGCTATCAGAGAGCTTCTCCAAGGCCGGACCATAATTGAGTTGAATAATTTGTGATTGGTCTCTATGAATGTGCACGCCTAGATACTTGACAGAGTTGTCACACCACTTGAGGGGGAACTCCAAAGTACGGTTGCAACGGGCATCAGTCAGAGGAAATACCTCAGACTTCCCCCAGTTGATTTGCAATCTGACAAGGCGTCATAGCGCATTAATTCACGAAGGATCGGGTCTAAATTGTCATCCAGATGTCGAACATTGAAAATGACGTAATCCGAGGAAAGGGTAAGTAGTAGGGGGCCTGTGTTAAATTGAATACCCCTGTGGTGGTGTTTCTCTAAAAGGTGCCGGACAAGCGGGTCCATTGCAAGTGTGAAGAGAAGGGGGAAGTGGGCGCAACCCTGCCGGATTCCTCTGGACAACTTGAAAGGAGGAGAGTGTGAGCCATTTAACAGTATTTTGGCTGTTGGTCCTGTGTATAATAATGAAATCACAGAAATAAACCTGGGTGAAATGCCGAGTCGCACCAGAGTAGCTCTAAGAAAGGGCCATTTCAGCAAGTCAAAGGCTTTCTCGACCTCCAAGGGTTGACATGAAGGAGGGTGGCGCACAGAGTGCGCAAATTCAGTTCTGTGGACTGGCGTGGGGTAACACCTGCCTGTGCAGGTGATATCATCGTATCAACAATCAGGGAGAGCCTATAGGCTAGCATTTTTGCAAGAATTTTGTAATCAAAATTGAACAGCGAGAAGGGCCTGTATGATTCACACTGCTGCAGGTCTTTGCCAGCTTTGGGAAGGAGCGTGACAACTGCTTCATGCAGCGTGGGGGGTAGTTCACCACGCTCAATGGCCTCCTGAAACAAGTCAATGAGATGCGGAGCAAGGGTCTTTTTGAAGATTTTGTAGAAACATCCAGGGAACCCATCGAGACCGGGCGCTTTGGAGCAATCCATATCTTCGATGGCTTGGAGCACTTTGTCTACCGTGAAAGATTCAGCGAGAAAGTCTCTGTGTGGTTGATCCAGCCATACCATGGCTATCTCATCGAGGTAAGCGTTACTAGCAGCCGGGTCAGGGTCAACTCTGGTCTTGTAAAGGTCCTGATAGTAAGAAAAGACCCTGTTGATAACACTAGTACAGTCAGTAATCAGTTTGCCCCAAGAGCCAGACAGAGCGGTGATATACGAGGGCCCGCGGCTGGGGTGAATCAATCTGGCTAGTGTGCGCCCTGGGCGTTCTCCCTCCCCATACCGCCGGGCTATGGCGTACTTCCCCAGAAAATGGGCCTCCCTCTCCGCCGCTTCCTGAAATTCAGTCACAAATGCTGCCCTACGTCGAAGATCGGGAATGGAGTGGGAAGCTTCCTGGGTTGCGTCCAGGGCAGCCAACTGGGTCTCAATCCCTAACATGTGCGTCGGAGGTCCTTTAAAATGCCCGCACTTTTGGAAATACATATCCCTCTATTGTAAGGTTTAAACGCCTCCCATAATGTGGTCTTAGAGTCCACAGTGTTCACATTGAGCTCAAAATACTCTTCAACAGCAGCATGCAACTCTTCCTCGAAAACGGAATCTCGCAGAGCCATCTCGGGAAAGTGCCATTGCCCCATCCTGTCCCCGGCTCCCGGGATCTGTAGCCCAAGCACCACTGGGGAGTGGTCCGAGAGTGTACGTGGGAGGTGGGAGACCGAGGGCGACCAGTTGGCTACTCAGGGAGGGAATAACCCATAGTCCAGACGGGTCCAGGTGTTGTGTGGGGCAGAGTAGTGCGTGTATGCAGGTGTCACTGAATGCATGTGAAGCCACGCGTCAGTGAGGCGAAAAGCATCGATCAGTGTTGAAAGTGGTCTTCTGGCCCTGGGCTTGGAATCAGAGGAGATGGCGGTGCTGTCCAACTGGAGACTTAGCAGGATGTTTAGGTCACCACCCAAGATTATGTGTTCAGCCAACATTGTATCAAAGCATGAATGAATCTCAGTGAAAAGGTCGGGGCTGTCTATATTGGGTGCATATACGTTTACCCAGTGCTCAGTACCGGTACTCACCGGTACTGAGTAGCGGCACCTTTTCATTTTTTCACATAGAGTACCAGCACTTTTCCTTGAATAAGGAGAGTACTGGTACTCACGGGGCCTGGCTTTGATGCAGGTGGCGCTCCGTCATCAATCACCTCGTACCTCGTCAGCACCTTCAACTTTTAATCACATTGGAAGCCTGGGCTGGGCTCGTACAAGAGAACAGCTGCTCTTGTCACCATTACACATTGATCTGCATGTATACTCTGGAAGTCATCAGAGCAGAGGTGTGTCTGCAGAGAGGTTAGTTTATCCTTTGTCCTTCCACAGCGGGCGCTGAGAGGTGGCCATAAAACCTAATGGGTGAAGGTGTGAGAGGCATTGTTCACAGTAACACAGTGCTGCAATGACGCTTCTGTAGGAGAAATCGCTATATGTAAACTGCTGCCATTAGACTCTTTTACACAAATCCACCAGTACATCTATCACAAGACAAGATGTTGAGCACTATTTAAAAGTCAACAAAAGATTTTAAAGCAGTTCAAGTTATCCAACAGAGACGTTTTTTCAACATGTGTGCTGTGTTACATATATGCTGTAAACAACAATGGTTCTGTCGAGTCTAGCTATTTCTTTGTGAGTTAGAAAAAATCATGCAAACAGTAAATCTTTTACTGTTTGCATGATTTTTTCTAACTCACAAAGAAATAGCTATACCCAACAGAACCATTGTTGTTTACAGTATATAACCCCAGGTTCTAAGGGATACTGGGTTACCTCTTTTTGCTTTGCTGAGTGTTACATATATGGGTGTATATTTAATTACATAGAGTGTATTCAGAGAACGCAGTTAGATACCTTTATTAATCTAAAATCACATGTGCAACCTGTTTATTTTGTCCACCATTCCTTTTCAATCACATAAAATGGAATGTTGAAAGGTTAAGCCACCAGCAGCAACGTCACCAGTGTCTCTGTGTCAACATTTCTTACCCAGTAACAGTTAGAGAGAGAGAATATGCTGCTTACTGAAGTTACACAAAGTATGTCCTTTGGAAAGCAACACTGGTTTCCATTTTAGACAGAAACACCCACTAGTGCCGAGAATGAAAACAGTGTCTGATGAATTGCTCGCTTTTTTGCAACTAAGCATTTACTAATGGTATGAAACAGGAAGCTGGTGCCTTTCTCTTGAGTTAGTATGATTGGGGCGCCATAAGAAGCAAACAAGTGGATAACTCTGGTGGTTAATGCGCTTGCTAGAAAGATCTGTGTGAATTTTATCTAAGGTTCAACTCACCATAAAATTGCTTAGAGGGTCATTGTGCCTTCTGGAAAGCACAGCATGCAACATTTAGATCAGAGAATTTTTTTTAATGGAGATAGCTCAATTGGATACTGTTTTTGTTGCATAGATCCTTGTCTTCCCTGTAGGTCACAAGTTAACATCCTTGGCATATATCTTAGTGAATTATTCCCCTGCAGCAAGGACCTTCATGCAACAACAAGGCATATAAATATATAGAACATTACTGTTTTTTTCTCAATCTTTTAATTTCTAAAGGTTGCTAAAAAAGGGTTACTTTGGGTAGTAATAAACACTTATTAGTAAGTGCTATATAAATGGCTATTAGTGCAAAAAGCAAATGGACATATACATCCAATATTGTAACAATGCATGCAGATTTCTGCATTAAAACCTTGTAAAGGTGAAAAACGTATCCCCGCCCCTTGTTCCGCCATTATGGCCACTGTCTAACCCTCCTTTTGATGAGTACCTGCACTTATTCTTGTCCATTTAAAGCACTGCGTTTTCCAGGAGTAATGTATGTCAAAATATCGCAGCACATTCATTCATTGACAGGACAATTTATCATCTCGGTAGCACCTTTAGCTATTGTAATTCCACGTTTTTTAAAAAGTGATATTACAAATTCTGTTGGTAATCCCTTAAAACAGGACAGACAACTACAACATATCTGATAGTCTGCGTATCATTATAACATAAAGTGCAAATTCTTTCCTCCCAGACTACATTCTGCCATGCATCCGTCAGTTTTTAACGGTAAACATTTCAACCTACAAAGCATTACACACCTTTGCACACCATGTTCTATGTTCCAATTCAAATGTTCCCGGGGTACTGCTGCCTGACATGATTGAGTGACACACTGGAAGCGAGGTTTCGTACCACCTATAACCATATAACCATTGAAGAGGTTGCCATAGTAAGCTTTAAACATCTTTTAAGGTGAACAGAGCTCTCATCTCTGATTTAGTCAGGGAAAAGTGTTGAAGTGTAGCTAAAATAGTAGTTAAAAACGGTCCGGCCTTTTTGTAGTGGGAAGGAGACATTCCATGGCATGAGACTCCTTAAAGACTTTTCCTTGACATGTAGTATACAATGATATCATCTTAGAATGGCGGCTGGTCCTCATATGTAAGTGCTCACAAATCCTAATTCTAGCCTTAATGCTTCTATCGAGACCATGGAATTTAATGTGCAAATAGTGCGAAGAATGTTCCCCTCCACCTTATGCATAAAGTGCCATAGTTTAATATTTATTTTCTCTATAGCATATAAAAGGGTCAACGAAATCATCATTTTGTATACTGTTATGAGATGATTAAAGTGCCTGTGACCTGTTGCTCCAAAAAGTGACTATATTGCATTTTGATGAGCATATGACTTATTTGATGTGTGTGCAATATGTTCAATATCGGTCAAATTTGCAGTCCTAATTCTTCCAAGATAAGGACAGACCATTACTACTTCTATGACAGAAATATTATATAGCCACTTATATTTTGTATTGGTCTCAAACCCTTTTGTACAGAACCTCATAATCTTGGTTTGGTTTATATTAACCTCCATGAACAGCGTCTGATTAAGATGGCAAAATATCGAGATGTTTCTGGAGGCCTTTTGGCATCAAGTATAGCAGAACGATATCGTCCGCATAAAGCAGAATATCTAAAGGATAAGAGCCTAGTTTTGGGGCATCACGGCAGCCCTGCTCAGCACATTGTATTGTATTGTAATTGCATTTATATAGCGCTTACTACCCCTGACGCGGCGTTGAAGCGCTTTTTCGGCGAGTAGCACACTACTCCGGGACCCATAGAGGATTAGTGTTGAATTAGTATAGTGAAACATGCAAGTACATTTTAAGTGGTGGATAGGTTAGTCAGTTATTTGGATTTGGAATGATAGCAGAAGGATAGAGGAGGACAAAGGTTTGTATTTATATAGCGCTTGTTGACGCACGCTATTCAGGAAGCCTAAAAAGGATTAGTGGTGAATTAATATGGTGAAATATGAAGTAATTTCAGTGGTTGATATTAATCAGTTACTTGGAGTGAGAAGGATAGCTGAGGGATAAAAGGGGAAGAAAGATTTGCATTCATATAGCACTTGTTACCCCTGATGGGTGTTGAAGCGCTTTTCTGGCGAGTAGCACGCCACTCCGGAACCCATAAAGGATTACTGTTGAAAAATTAGTATAGTAAAAAAATATCAAGTAATTTGAGTAGTGGATATGTTATTCAGTTATTTGGGTAGTATATTAGTATAGTTTAATATGGAATTTGAGAAGTGAACATGTTAGCCTGTTAATTTCGATTGAAAAGGATAGTGGAGGGATAAAAGAGTGAAGGATTTTTTTTTTAGTTCTTAGCAGTAGGAGGAGGCTTTTGGATGAGTAAAAAGGAGTTTGGGAGTGGAGGACTCAGAGGGAAGAGTTTAGAAAGGTTTGTTTTAGGGGATCGGTATAGTAAAAGAGGTGTCAGATAATGCAAGGAGGGGTAGAGTAGGAGAGAGTCTAGAAAAGGATATTTTGGCAATCATAGTAGTGGTATGGGGTTTGGGATAAATGAGAGAGTGGATTGAGAGGATATATTGATAGATGTATAGGATGAGAGATATGGTAGTGCATTGGAAGGAGTAGTAGAAGAAGTTTGAGATGAGTCAGAAGGTTGGGCTAGAAGATATATTGAGCGAAGTATAGGCTGAGAAATCGGGTAGTGCATTGGAAATGCTAAATTAGAAGAAAGTATTAACTATATAGATCCATAATTACATTGGAAGTATATAGATACATAAAGGAGGTAAGTATATGTAGATTAAAGATATTGATAGAGGCACAGGATGAGAAATAGGGTAGTGCATTGGATATGCTTTTTCAGGAGAAAAGTAACAGACACACAGATCCAAGTACATGGAAGGTACATAGATGCACAATGGAAGTATGTACATGTAGACCTAAGATGATTTTTATTTATTTATTATTATTTTTTCTCTCAACAACATACTTATTTTACATGTTTATACAAAGTAATACACAAAGATAGGTACATCTCTATAGTGAAAAAAAAGGTTGTATACAGAGGGATATGCTGTAAATTTCTGTTTGCGTATGGTGCTTGTTGGACTTGGCCTTTTCCCCCCAAAATTTTTCGCTTTTGACCCCCTTATCTGGATTGTCTCCCCCATGGGATTAAACCTGTATAGGCCATGAGTGGTGTGAGACACCTTGTGAAAATGTAATTACCTGACATAATGTGAGCACTTGTAAAATCCCCCATTTTAAAACTGCACCCCCATTTTAAAACTGCACCTGACTGAAATGTATTGCTTTTAAAATGGATGCCATGGCCATGGGTTTTGCCACTGGACTGACATAGGTCAGCGGTCTAGATAATATTACCCAGCTACCCCTAGCTTTTGGAGGGAAAGCCTGGCACCCAGGGTGCTCACCCCCTCCCCTAGAACCAGTTTAGGCTAGATGTGCCAACATTCTAGAAGGTCCTGGCACTGCCTGGGAGGAGGGTATAAATAGGGAGAAGTGTCACCAGAGAGTCAGTCAGCGCTGGGACAAGGAAGAAAGGGGACCTGTTGTGAGGTGCTACCGCCACATGGGCCTGTGAGCTGGGCCCTGCACCCCTATAAACCCCCCCGCTGCTGTCCCCATGGGCCCCTGACAAGGGAGGGCCCCTACCCAGGACACTGACGCTGTGGGACCTTGAACTACGCCAGCGCTGAAGGAAAGAGGTGCCCACATGAGGAGGAATGCTGTGGGCTTGAACCCCCCAGGAGGTGAGGAGTGTGCCCCTGGGGCTGGCTGTGGAACTATTCGCCCCCCCTCCGTGAGGTGCGCCTGTCAGACACTGTTTGGGGAGGTTGGTGCCCCAGGAAGCTGTGGCCCCCTTTGGAAGTGCTGACCCCAGAGTAGAGGAGTGAGGCAGTGGTGAGAGGAGGTGGACACACTGAGAGCAGCTAGTTTGTCTCTGAGGCTGACAGTTTCTTCAGAGGGTTGTTCCCCCTTCAACCTTTGACCGATCCCTCTCAATCCAACAATTGCTGATAAGAACATTAAGCTACTTGAGGAAGAAGACCCTTCTATATTGGAGCCCCAGTGAATCCTCTCAGGACACCCTTAACTGAGGGTATCCCTGACTTCCCATACTCAGCGCTGCGCTTACCGGTGTTGTGGAGCAGCTGTGGTGAAGGCGGGTGTCTGTGGCACCATAGCGACCTGAAGCGCGAGGGCGCCGTGTGTGCACATCCTTCCTGAGAGGCCGGAGTGGGAAGTGTCTGAGGAGAAGCAGCGGCGCTGTGTTAGCTGATTGCGGGACCCCGGGGGCACCAGCCGCGTCACTCGGAGCAGGAAGCGCTTCCGCGCATGTCCTCGGTGCGTCCGCTATTGAAAGCAGGAGGGGCCTAGGGTCGGGCAGGCCCAGGAGAGCAGCGTCGCCGCAAAGAGTAGCGTCCTTCCTGTGAGCGAGTGCAGAGGCGGGAGAAGAGCGAGCGCTTCCGCGCATGCCCGGCGGAGAAGTGCCATCCGAGGGAAAGTCATCGCGTCAGCCGAGGAGCGCCGCGTTGGAGAGCCAGTCGTCGATTCCCTCAGAAGAGGCAGAAGCGCCACAGCGGACGTCGCGGTAGGGAGCCCTGGGCCGGGAAAGCCTTCCCTGCCTTCCCCCTTCAGCCCGACTGCTGCCAAGCTCCATCGAGCGTGGAGAACACAACCGCTGGGACACTTTCAAACCCACAAGTAAGCCGGGTAGAGAGGGAGCGGGAGGCGGCAGCGTCAATTGCCTGAGAACCGGGACATCGGGGCTAAGCCCCAGGAGTTTAACTGTTTGATACCTGGAAAACCAGAATTGGGAAAGTGGGTTAGTGACTCAAACAACCACAGCAAAACCATTAATATTTACCTCAGAGGAGAGAGGAGGAAGGTGTGAAGGGGACAGCAGGGTTCCTGCGACAAGACCCTAATAGTCTATTGGTAACTGAGGGAGTGGATCCTCCACTAGAGAGGTGTAGTCTGTAACTTAACTAGAGGGGAGCCGTGTTAATACTACTGTGTCCTCCTTTTAGTCACATACCGGGAGGGCTATGCTGCGAAGATCTGCATCCAGTAGAGGTCTGTGGAGTTGAGCAGTCACTCAAGAAAGTGTGGGGTAATGTACCTGCTAATGAGTCTTTAAAAACGTAATGTACCTGCTAATGAGTCTTTAAAAACGTAATGTACTGTCAGGCTGCATTTTCCTTTCTGTAAATTTATTAGTGAAGTGGATTGTGACCTGAATAACTACAGACCTTAAATGTACCCTTGATTCTTATAATCTAACCGGGAAAAGTATTGAAGTGTTTTAGGCCTGACCTCCCACTTCTATAAGTATGCCCCGAGGAGGGCCCCTACATGATGTTAATGCTAGGCGATGTATGTTCCGCCTGATGTTTGATACACCTAGCCCGGTGACATGCCTGATGAAATGCCATAGTTACCTGTTGCCAGATGGTCCCTGAGGTTAGGCCTGGCTCTTAGGTTATTGGTTATACGTTTATAGTGAGGCCACTTTCCTATCTAACGGTTAATTGCATGTTTTTGTGCCACCGTGCAGGTGATTGTACCTTTTATTACAGGTGCTCCTATTTAAGAGGTACTATGATGCCCTGATGTTTTCTTTTACAGGGGTGGGTTGGCGTGATTGTGCATGATATATATACCTATGCTAATGTGGTATTCTGCATTTACAACCCCCTAAGGATGAGAGCCTGAGTTGGCCCCGCCAGATTGGCCCCAGGTCTAATGTTTTATTAACCATCCTTTTTCCTTACAGCTTTGGACTATGGACTCAACCCTTTTTATCCCATGTAAATAATCCCCCTCTGAAGTACTTGGCTCTGGTGCCAGTTGGCGCCGTGTTATGATGACACTGTTGATGCATTTTTGCCTTGCAGGTTGGAGATACTAAACGGCTTAATTTCCAACTCAAACTGGTGTCCTGCCTCTTTTGTGGTGTGCCTGGTGTGTTGACTGAGGGTACTGCGTGAGTGCTTCACATGTCCTCCAAGTTTGGCCTGCCCGCTTGATGTCATGCTACCCCCTTTGAGACTTGGGCAACCCCCATTTCCAACATTTGGTGGCAGAGCGGTGGGATAGGACTTGTGTTTGCGCAGTACCACAGCGGCCACAGGTTACACCACAAGTAGAGCCTTGTGGTGGGGATTATTGTTTGAATATTGTTTTTGATTGCTTCCTCCTGAAGAGTATTCTGAATTGTCCCCTTGTTCCACTGGGAGGGTGTGTCCCGGGTGTACCTCGCCACGATGGGGTTGATTTACCAGGAAGTGGAACTGATGGAGTACACCGAACAGGAGGTGATAGACTTCCTCCTGGAGAGAGGGATACCCCCAGTAGGGAACATTAGGAGGAATTTGTTTCTCTATGAGGCCCTCAAGAGGGGAGAGCCCTTAGAGATTAATGGGGACTTGTCTGACTACCCTCCCGAAGTTTTGAAGGGTCAGTGGGTTAGAGACCAGAGGGAGGGCTCCCCATCCAGAACCCTGGGAGGTAATTACTCCGATGAGGAGGAGGAAGAGTCTAGCAGGGCAGAGACGCCAGTAGCTGTGGAGGACACCGAAGATAGGGAGTCTCGCACTGGGTCCAGTCCCGGGGGCACTGCCCCATCCCTTTCCCTGTCCCCAGAAGAGTGGGTAGATAGGAGAGAGGAAAGGGAGCATCAGCTGGTGCTGGCAAAGCTCAGGCATGCCGAGGGCTTAGCACAGCTGAGGGTAGAAGAGCAGCGACTAGAGACTGAAAAAGTCCTAGCGCTGGAGAGGATGGCGGAGGCGGAGAGGGCCTTCGCCAGGGAGAGATCAGCTCAGGTGGGTAGGTTGTCCCCTGAGAGTGGTTTTAGGAGTCTGGATTCACCGAAGAGGGTGGGATCCAGTGGTGGCAGCGAGTGTAGGTCCAGTGCAAGGAGTCCCACTCCCGAGACCCAAGAGACTGTGCCTGATTCCCCGGAAGAGGAGGACGGGTTAGTGTTTAGGGGCAGGGGAAAGCTGTTCCATCAGACCTGGGGAGAGTTCGAGGAGGAGTGTTGGACTGTACTGGAGGATTGGGTGGTGAGGAGAGCAGTGGAGGATTGGGAAGGGCTGTGCCATGCGGTTATCCGGGAGCACATGCTGAGAAGTTGTTTCCCAAGACTGCGTCACCATCTGTTGCGGTGCGGGTTCTCAGACCCCAGGGAACTTGCACGGGAGGCAGACCTCTGGGTAAGTGCCAGAGCGTCTGGGAAGACATTGGGGAGTGATCCAGAAAGGAGTGGTGCAGGGAATTTCCGACCCAGCGTGGCGGGAGAGGTGAGAAGCCCAGCTAGGTCCCAGGATAGTGAGCGGGTTGTAGGGCCTCACATCCCATCTAAAGGAGGGAGTGAGACGGGGAGGTGTCCCGAGATGCCCCAACTGCAGTCACAGGGCCTGGAGAGTTCTTTTAGAGAACCCCAGGCTGGGAGTCTAGGCTGTCCCGATGTGTCATCCAGAGGAAGGGATCCCCTCATGTCAGGAGGACCCGGAGCATCATTAATCAGAGCTCCAGGGGTTCGGGGGTTTGACCAGTCACAGGGTTTAGATCCTGGACTGGGGTTCCAGGTTAAGGGGTTGCCTGACCTGGAGGGTGGGGTACCTGTAATTCAGGTCCCTACCAATTTGACTCCTAGGGGTACTACTCCCAGTGGGAGGGTGCGGAACTCTGGGAGGGGGTGCCGAGGGAGGAAGGTCTCTTCTCGGTCACCAGCTCAGCCACAGGGCGCAGATCCTGGGTTGGGTGGCCAGGGACAGGGTTTGCCTGCCCTGGTGGGAGGGACCTCTGTAATCAGGGTCCCCCCAAAGTTGACTCTCAGGGGTACTACTCCAGTTAGGAGGGTGCGGAACTCTGGGAGGGGGTGCAGGGAGAGGGAGGACTCGCCCCTGTCACCGGTTCAGCCTGTGGGTTTCGGCTCCAGGTTGGGGAGAGAGTTGTGTGAGGGTGTCCCCCAGCGTAGGAGATGGAGGAACCCTAGGAGGAGAAGTAGGGGGAGGAGAGCCTCGCCCCTAAGGGCTGGTCCGTCTGAGGGTGTAGACCCCAGATGGGTGGACCAGTGGCAGTTTGGAGAGAAGAGAGTGGTCCAGGAGAATTACAAGCCTGAGGCTAGAGCCTCCCACTCTAGGAAGGAAAAACATCCCACTAGGGAACACCAGTGGGGTGGTTTTGTTGGTGAAGGGAGGGTTGCGAAAGAGAACCATTGGGTTCCAGAGTGGAGGAGAGACTGCAGGTGCTCCTGTAGTTGCAGGCCTGCGTCCACCTTTTTCCGCCCCAAGCAGGGAAGCCCATCAAGGCATTGATATGTCTACCCTGGCTTTTGGCTGGGGGGGAGTCGTGTTGGACTTGGCCTTTTCCCCCCAAAATTTTTCGCTTTTGACCCCCTTATCTGGATTGTCTCCCCCATGGGATTAAACCTGTATAGGCCATGAGTGGTGTGAGACACCTTGTGAAAATGTAATTACCTGACATAATGTGAGCACTTGTAAAATCCCCCATTTTAAAACTGCACCCCCATTTTAAAACTGCACCTGACTGAAATGTATTGCTTTTAAAATGGATGCCATGGCCATGGGTTTTGCCACTGGACTGACATAGGTCAGCGGTCTAGATAATATTACCCAGCTACCCCTAGCTTTTGGAGGGAAAGCCTGGCACCCAGGGTGCTCACCCCCTCCCCTAGAACCAGTTTAGTCTAGATGTGCCAACATTCTAGAAGGTCCTGGCACTGCCTGGGAGGAGGGTATAAATAGGGAGAAGTGTCACCAGAGAGTCAGTCAGCGCTGGGACAAGGAAGAAAGGGGACCTGTTGTGAGGTGCTACCGCCACATGGGCCTGTGAGCTGGGCCCTGCACCCCTATAAACCCCCCCGCTGCTGTCCCCATGGGCCCCTGACAAGGGAGGGCCCCTACCCAGGACACTGACGCTGTGGGACCTTGAACTACGCCAGCGCTGAAGGAAAGAGGTGCCCACATGAGGAGGAATGCTGTGGGCTTGAACCCCCCAGGAGGTGAGGAGTGTGCCCCTGGGGCTGGCTGTGGAACTATTCGCCCCCCCTCCGTGAGGTGCGCCTGTCAGACACTGTTTGGGGAGGTTGGTGCCCCAGGAAGCTGTGGCCCCCTTTGGAAGTGCTGACCCCAGAGTAGAGGAGTGAGGCAGTGGTGAGAGGAGGTGGACACACTGAGAGCAGCTAGTTTGTCTCTGAGGCTGACAGTTTCTTCAGAGGGTTGTTCCCCCTTCAACCTTTGACCGATCCCTCTCAATCCAACAATTGCTGATAAGAACATTAAGCTACTTGAGGAAGAAGACCCTTCTATATTGGAGCCCCAGTGAATCCTCTCAGGACACCCTTAACTGAGGGTATCCCTGACTTCCCATACTCAGCGCTGCGCTTACCGGTGTTGTGGAGCAGCTGTGGTGAAGGCGGGTGTCTGTGGCACCATAGCGACCTGAAGCGCGAGGGCGCCGTGTGTGCACATCCTTCCTGAGAGGCCGGAGTGGGAAGTGTCTGAGGAGAAGCAGCGGCGCTGTGTTAGCTGATTGCGGGACCCCGGGGGCACCAGCCGCGTCACTCGAGCAGGAAGCGCTTCCGCGCATGTCCTCGGTGCGTCCGCTATTGAAAGCAGGAGGGGCCTAGGGTCGGGCAGGCCCAGGAGAGCAGCGTCGCCGCAAAGAGTAGCGTCCTTCCTGTGAGCGAGTGCAGAGGCGGGAGAAGAGCGAGCGCTTCCGCGCATGCCCGGCGGAGAAGTGCCATCCGAGGGAAAGTCATCGCGTCAGCCGAGGAGCGCCGCGTTGGAGAGCCAGTCGTCGATTCCCTCAGAAGAGGCAGAAGCGCCACAGCGGACGTCGCGGTAGGGAGCCCTGGGCCGGGAAAGCCTTCCCTGCCTTCCCCCTTCAGCCCGACTGCTGCCAAGCTCCATCGAGCGTGGAGAACACAACCGCTGGGACACTTTCAAACCCACAAGTAAGCCGGGTAGAGAGGGAGCGGGAGGCGGCAGCGTCAATTGCCTGAGAACCGGGACATCGGGGCTAAGCCCCAGGAGTTTAACTGTTTGATACCTGGAAAACCAGAATTGGGAAAGTGGGTTAGTGACTCAAACAACCACAGCAAAACCATTAATATTTACCTCAGAGGAGAGAGGAGGAAGGTGTGAAGGGGACAGCAGGGTTCCTGCGACAAGACCCTAATAGTCTATTGGTAACTGAGGGAGTGGATCCTCCACTAGAGAGGTGTAGTCTGTAACTTAACTAGAGGGGAGCCGTGTTAATACTACTGTGTCCTCCTTTTAGTCACATACCGGGAGGGCTATGCTGCGAAGATCTGCATCCAGTAGAGGTCTGTGGAGTTGAGCAGTCACTCAAGAAAGTGTGGGGTAATGTACCTGCTAATGAGTCTTTAAAAACGTAATGTACCTGCTAATGAGTCTTTAAAAACGTAATGTACTGTCAGGCTGCATTTTCCTTTCTGTAAATTTATTAGTGAAGTGGATTGTGACCTGAATAACTACAGACCTTAAATGTACCCTTGATTCTTATAATCTAACCGGGAAAAGTATTGAAGTGTTTTAGGCCTGACCTCCCACTTCTATAAGTATGCCCCGAGGAGGGCCCCTACATGATGTTAATGCTAGGCGATGTATGTTCCGCCTGATGTTTGATACACCTAGCCCGGTGACATGCCTGATGAAATGCCATAGTTACCTGTTGCCAGATGGTCCCTGAGGTTAGGCCTGGCTCTTAGGTTATTGGTTATACGTTTATAGTGAGGCCACTTTCCTATCTAACGGTTAATTGCATGTTTTTGTGCCACCGTGCAGGTGATTGTACCTTTTATTACAGGTGCTCCTATTTAAGAGGTACTATGATGCCCTGATGTTTTCTTTTACAGGGGTGGGTTGGCGTGATTGTGCATGATATATATACCTATGCTAATGTGGTATTCTGCATTTACAACCCCCTAAGGATGAGAGCCTGAGTTGGCCCCGCCAGATTGGCCCCAGGTCTAATGTTTTATTAACCATCCTTTTTCCTTACAGCTTTGGACTATGGACTCAACCCTTTTTATCCCATGTAAATAATCCCCCTCTGAAGTACTTGGCTCTGGTGCCAGTTGGCGCCGTGTTATGATGACACTGTTGATGCATTTTTGCCTTGCAGGTTGGAGATACTAAACGGCTTAATTTCCAACTCAAACTGGTGTCCTGCCTCTTTTGTGGTGTGCCTGGTGTGTTGACTGAGGGTACTGCGTGAGTGCTTCACATGTCCTCCAAGTTTGGCCTGCCCGCTTGATGCCATGCTACCCCCTTTGAGACTTGGGCAACCCCCATTTCCAACAGTGCTTATGTGGGGAAGAGCCAAATCTTGAGTAGTTTTCTGAAGATAAGGTGGTTATCGGTGGACCTTATGTTGGGGGGTATAGAGTTCCATAGTTTGGCTGCTTGAACAGAGAAGCATGTGCCACCCATGGTTTTTTTCTTGTATGGTGGGATTTTGAGGCGAGATGCTCCTTTAGAGCGGAGGTTCCTTTGTTGAATGTGTGTGGTGATTTTATTCCTGATGAAGAGTGGTCTCATTCCATGTATTCTATGTATTGCTCAATAGGATTGCATACTGGTAACACCTTATTTTTGAAAGGCGGGGGGAATAATGTCAATTCCTTGATAGATATAGTGGTAATTCTGGTGTTGCAGAGAGATTTAGCCGTGACGAGATGTTAAAACATTCTCTTTCTCTGTTTTAACAGTACAGCTCTTTCTGAGCTACTTTTACTTCACACAGGAGAGGCATCCTTGAACAGGGATATCTCTGGAAGGGTTTACTCTACCATTAAGGAGGTGTCTCTGCAATAGTCCCCCTGTTAAACTATCTTGTTTTCCTCATATGACTCAGGCACATCTAAAACCAAAGAGCCTTGGAATGAGTGCTCTTTAACAACTGGGCCTGGATCTTTATCGAGAAATAGCAAAGAATATCAGGAGTGATCTTACTGCCTAAAGAGCCATGAAGATTACCCTTCAGGACCTCCAAAGAGGCATTCAACTGTAAATCTCTTTGTAATTTTATTTTTGACCCATCTTTCATCAGTAACAAATCGGCTTCTGTTTTAAAGCGCTCTTCATCAGATCTACTAAAGTAAGTCTGAATCATGGATTTCTCCTTTAAAATAACCAAATGTGGAGCTTAATTCCTTAATGGATATTGATTTGGTCTTGTGACAGCACCTTAAGGAGATTAAACTCCCCAATCATAACCTATTTGCTGTCATGATAAATGCAGGCAGAAGCACAATAAGTGTAGAAGTATGTGTAGGAGAAAGACGACAAAGTGAAACGATTAAGTCGGCTTTTTTCCTGGAGATGGAAACAGTGCAAGATTTGTGACAAATACAGACTGCACTCCGCTCTGACTACTTTCCACTGGGTACAAGCCACAAATGCACAATCCGTCACTACGCCATTGCAGGTACTGGTGTGAGAGTTGCCTAGGATCCAACTCACTGCCTCAGAATATTAAATAACTAGATTCTTATAAGGAAAGGGCTGGCGACCTGCAAGCCTGAGACGCCGACTGTTTAGGCAGTGATATGTTGGTTTAAATGAGCCTCGTCGGAATATAGACTGATGCATATTTTGGACGAGAGAGCTGACAAATTACCATATTTAAGCCTGCGGCTTTACAACTGCCAGCATTTGATACTGTTATGAGTGGAAGGCTATTGAACCACCACTCAATCTGATTATGGAACACAGAATAAACTTTATCCACATCACTTCTGAAGGATCATTCATCGTTACACTTAATGTCCTGAGGATGGTCTAGCGGATGCACACAACATTAGACCGAAACGTCGATCTTCACACCTATTTCTCTGTACTATTGAATTGAAGGACATGCTGTCTGTGTAGTCAGTCACATTTCCCTATGATAGTTGTGAAAAGGTATTCACTATTGTAACTAAGATGTGTCTGTCACATCAAAATCATTGTAAACTTCTAGTTACATTGTGCTTTTTATTGAATAATGTTTATACTTATTTTGTACCCTTTACAAATTGTTTTTTGAATATAAATTTACTTGTTGAATATATATACCATGTTTACAAATTCTTTAGAAGATTTGCACAAATAAAAATAACAGACAAAGCTTGTTTACATTGAAAGCAGAAATTAATATGAATTTGTAGTTGAATGAATCCCTTGTAGGCATACGTACCTGATAGTACCAGCACCTAGGCTGACCACCTCTGCAGGGTAGCCCCCCTCTTTCCTGCGTCTAATGTGATGTTATAAATTTCTCCCAACGTTCTCCCAGATCAGGCAGGTAGTGGCAATGGCAGTGGTATATCAATGGCTTCCCCAGCCGTCAGAATCCAAGCTACCAATTAGGTATCCCGCGAATACACACTGTTTTCGATGATGGCTCGTTTCTATGCAAGGCTGAGTAATGACTCCCGGGAGGTTTCTTTCCCTTGCCGGATCACCGGCATCTGGGGCCTGCGGCCCGTGGCTGGTTCTTCGTTCACCTCTGTTTGTCCCAACAACTTCGGGAGCTCTCTTTTTCGCTCTTCACGCTTCCATGGTACTACTGCTTTATTTCAACCCCTTGGGGGATGGGGGGGTTTGCCTCCTCGCCCAGAAATGGAGAAGATAAAGGATTTTTGCCTGACCGGGTTGGAGCTTTGCACTTATGCAACCGCCAGGTTGGTGCTCCCGGCCATGCCCCGTGTCATCAGTTGATTGTTGATGATGTTTTCCAGTGCCTTCGCTGGGAATGGGAGCAGGGAGATTGGCCGATAGTTTTTGAGTTTGCTACTGTCGACGGAGGGATGTTTGAATAGTGGTCTGACTTTGCCATGTTTCCAGGGGCCGGGAAATGTTGCAGTGGTGATAGTTATTGAGCAAGGTGGTGAGTTCCAGGCCAATCCGTTGGTTTCCGAGGTTGAAGATGTGGTGCAGGCATGGGTCTGTGGGCGCTCCCGAGTGGATGGGTTTTATGGTGGAGGTGGTACCCTGGGTGGAGATGAGGTTCCAGGTGGTCAGTTTGTGGTTAGTGTTGGTTGCGGAGGTGGCATATCTGTCGAGGAGATCCGTAGTGTGGGTTTGGTTTCAAAGTTTCTGTATATGGTTGCAAACTTGTCATGGAAGAAGTCACCAAGGTTGTTGCACATCTGTGAGAGTGTGGTGATGTTTTTGCTGATAGCCAGGTTGGAGAATTCCATAACGATGTTGAAATGTTCCTTGATGTTGTTTGCACTGGTTTCGATGAGTGTAGTTAGGGCTTTTTGCTTTGTTGCCCTCAGCAGACGGTGGTAGAGTTTGAAGGAGGTCTTGAAGGCTGAAGGTGTCCTTGCTGGTGCACCATCTCCTCTCCAGCTGTTTGTTTTCTTGTTTCGCTGTTCTGAATTCTTGAGGGTACCAGCAAGCCTTTTTGGAGGATTTTCTCGGGATGTTGCACTTGATGGGGATGAGGCTGGTGGCGCAATTGGTGATTCAGGTGCTGGAGTTCTTCACTCTCTGTTCTAGGTTGGTGGCGATAGCGAGGTTGGAGGTGTTGAGGACATCCTTCCAGCTGGTCTCTGAGATTTTATTCCACCCCCGGTGGGGGACGCTGGTCCTCTTGGCCATGGTGGTGTGGGGGCTGGAGATGCTGAAGTGAACGATGAAGTGATCGGTCCATGTGAGTTCTGTGACGTGGCTGTATGTGACACGATTGATGGGGTGAAAATGGGGTCCAGTGTGTTTCCTTCAGTGTGTGTAGGGTCATGGGAAATCTGTGTCAATCCGAGGCTGCTCATACTGTCGAGGAGGTGTATGGTGTTGTTTTTGTTGGGGTCGATTCATTTGACACCCTGAAGTAATTATTTTAATAGTCCCATTCAGAAGTTACCTGGACTGAGAGGTTAGCCTGTAACTCTACAGTAGCCAATGGGGCTGCTAATTTATTGACAGCAAAACAATAGTTTGGGGGTTGTTGTTAGAACAAGTTAAAGTACATATCCTACTTAATAATATAGAGTTCCCTGCCTTAGGGCTTTGTAGGTCTTCTGTAGTGTACAAGTAAGTGTAATTTGTACTTCTTCTATGTAGTTGCACCTTATGATGTTGTTGTATTCTCTGGCGCGCACTTTTGAAGAGAATGTTTCTCTTCAAAAGTGCATCGCTCGAGGCACTGCTTAGTTTGTGCATGCTAACTGTTCAGGAGTCATAAAGCTGTTGGTTTTCATCCGATGCAGACGCGCTCCTGTAATTATGCCGCTTTTCACTTAATAAACCAGAAGAATTTATTTGATCATCATTTCCGCTTCATGGCTATTGATTTGATATATCAACCATAACTTTACATTTGGCAACGAAGACAAGTGGCAATTTACAAAATTTTGCGCAAGTATTGCATTTAAAGATATTAAAGAGAAGACGCTTCAAATTACCGGCTTAGCTGTCCAGTATCGACGAAGGAAACCCGGTTGCTCTGAAGCAAAGGACGACCTCTTACTGAATTTTTAAC
Organism: Lissotriton helveticus; assembly: GCF_964261635.1. Classification (NCBI taxonomy): domain Eukaryota; kingdom Metazoa; phylum Chordata; class Amphibia; order Caudata; family Salamandridae; genus Lissotriton; species Lissotriton helveticus. The sequence goes on along the minus strand of NC_136065.1, from coordinate 1,373,919,476 downwards.
CATTTCCTTGATTTGAAGACGGGTGATTGGTCTTGGCTGAAGTCATTCATGACGCGAGTGGCAGCGTCAGAGTGACGAGTTAAGCCAACGTCATCACAATTCCACACGCTCAGGCGGCCCTCTTGGATTTGTATACAAGGACGTTTCCATAGCAACGGAAACGAATCGGAGCGTTTTAAGGACTTAAGGAGGGTTTTGCCTTGTCGCGCATCATAAAAAAGGTATCGGATTTAAATATTAAGGCATATTATACAGTATTCTTTTAAAAGATAAAATATTTTACCACAAAAGACGGAATTTATAGGGAGATAACATTCAAAAAGCAGCACTATAGTTCATAAGTAAAAGGAGATCAGATATTTCATCCTGCAATTAATATTTATTAATATTTGGAACATGGCTACAAATCAACAAATTGTTTATTTAGATAATTTTTTACCTATACCTGGCAAACCTAAAGAAGCATGGAAGCAATGGTATAAAAACTTTGAGAATTATCTAGTAGCAATTGGGGCGGATGAATACTCTCCTAAGAGGAAACTCGCAATTTTGTACAGTCATTTGGGAACTGCTGGAAGAGAAATTTTTAATAAACTCCCAATTTCACAACCTCCACCCGGTAACGGAGAAGGATGGAATGAGTTTACAGATGCATTAACAAGAATGAACAACATTTTTTTAGAGCAACCTAGCGTTATGTTAGAACGTTTTAACTTCATGAAGAGAAAGCAAGAACAGCATGAGTCTGTCGAGGAATTTATTTCTGCATTAAGAAATCTAGTTGCAGAATGCAATTTTGGTCCATATTTGGATACTGTTCTCGGAGACCAATTTGTATATGTGTTTCCACAAAAAGATTCAAGAAAGAATACTAAGTTGTCGTGACCCATCTCTAAGTGAAGTAATAGACATGGCAAAAAGTGTGTAAAGATCGATAGTTTCTTCTAGATGTATTGCTGATGGGAATATGCAAACAGGAAATGAGATGCAAGTCAATGCTCTTTTTACAAAAAACAGATCAGTGAAACCTTAAAAAAAAATAGTAGTTCATTCTGTTTTAGATGTGGTTCAAAGACTCACCTCAGCTATAGCCCAATTTGTCCAGCATTGGGTAAAAATGCACGTTCTGCAGTAGAATTGGTCATTTCAACATAGTTTGTAGAAATATAAAAACAATGCATGTTAGCACTCTATCCTCTCTTGACAACGCCAATGTTGATGTTTCTAATATTGATGTTTCGTCTCTTGAATCATCCTTAGATGATGTTCACATTAATACTGTTGAAAGCTTTGATACTCATTCAAATGTATTTCAGAAAAAGATTTTGTCTATTGATTTGGTAGAAAACCACGTTTGATGATGGTCGTGTGAAAGATCCAACATGTGATGTAATTGTTGATCATTTGAAGTTAGATATGATGGCGGATTCTGGGGCTCCGGTAACCATCATTTCTGATGTTTTATTTAATGCTCATTGGTGTAAAAAAGTACAACTTTTGCCTTTTGATATCATCCCGAAAGGATATGGCGGGTAAGGACATGGATATGCTGGGATATTTTTTGACCAAAATTTCATGTTTAGGAAGGTGTATTTCAACAAAGGTTTATGTGGCCATTGATCAGACCCCCCAGGATATAGCGGCATGGATTAGCAAATTTAGCGGCACAAATTTGGAAATTTAGCGGCACAAATATGGAAATTTAGCGGCATTTTTGCGGCACTTTATTTTACTCATAATCATTCATTTTCAGCCTCAAATCCTGGAGGGTCTGTACAGTGCATTACACAAGCGGGGGGAGGGGGGTAGGCAGCGCCTAGGACTAGACTACCAGTGTGTCATCTCCTGTGAGGGTGCTCTAGCACTGTCGCCTTGTGGTACCCGCCAGTGACGCCACCCACAGCATTGTGCAGACGGCGTGTGCTGTCTACCATTGAATTTGTATTCGAACACCTAACCTCCCAATATATATTTCTGTAGCACCAGACTCCCCAAGCTTTTTTTTGGGGGGGGAGGGGGATTGGGGGCGGGTTGGGGTTCAAAAGTGCCTCCTAGGTACTTCTCGGCGTGTCCTTGCATATACAGTGCCATGATCTGTGCTACTGGTCTGCAGACTGTCTTCATATGTGCATCGCCATGAACAGTGCTGTTTGTAGGCAGCCTGTATGCAATTGTGCTGTGCCACGGGCTGTACTATTGGTCTGCTGCCTGTCCTCGTATGTGCAGTGCCATGGAGTAAGCTATTTGCCTGCTGCCTGCCCTGTTCTATGCAGTGCCTGGGGCTGTGCTGTTGGTCTGCAGCCTGCCCTCGTATGTGCAGTGCCAGTGGGCTATCGGTTTCCAGCCTGCCCTCGTATGCGCAGTGCCAGTGGGCTATCGGTTTCCAGCCTGCCCTCGTATGCGCAGTGCCAGTGGGCTATCGGTTTCCAGCCTGCCCTCGTTTGCGCAGTGCCAGTGGGCTATCGGTTTCCAGCCTGCCCTCGTATGCGCAGTGCCAGTGGGCTATCGGTTTCCAGCCTGCCCTCGTATGCGCAGTGCCATTTTCTTTACTACTGGTCTGCAGCCTGTTTGTGCAGTGCCATAAACTGTGATGTTGCCTGCTGCCTGTCCTCTTCCATGCAGTGCCTAAGGCTGTGCTGTTGGTCTGCTGCCTATACTCGTGCATGCGTGCAGTTCCAAGGTCTGTGCACTGTTCTGTTAGCCATGTCCTGTCCGCCTCTTATAGCACATCAAGGTTCCTTGATTTTTTAACTATGTCTGAGCACAGCCACGTTCTCCTTTTGTGCCGTCAAACACTCCTAAGTATTATGCAGACACTCAGTAATTGGTCCCGACAAAGCACAATCCCAACTTTCACCAGTATGTTAATATTTCAGCCTCCTGCCCTTCAGACGCGTTGTGCTCATAGCCTCTGAACATATACTTTACTAGGGAATTTTGAATTCTAGAAGGTAAAAGCAGAATTACTGAACCCAGCACTTCCACCACACAAATCAAAAATAATGCAAGTGGACAAAAAAGGGGGAAGTGACGCTCGGTGTACATTCAAACTGTTCATATGCTTAAATCTTCACAACAGTATTTTAACAGCATTTCCTGCCCCAGCTGCATTCCGCCGTGTTTTCATTTCAGTTTTGGGACACAAAAAAAAGAACATTTTCCACGTGGTTTTCATCCTTTTTTAACAAGGATCTGAGCCCTTCCGCTGTTTCCGGTCCCCTAAAGCGCCTCTTTTCAATTCTCCAATGTTAGTCGCAAAGCAGCTGCATATTCTGGCCAAATCAGACGAGTGCAGAGAATGTATCAACAGCCATTCAAGTGGTCAAGTTTACACTCGGTCAGACTGTAAACACACTGCTCGCATGGGGAGGGCACAGGGTTAATACATCAATTACCCTGCTAAGTAGCTAATTAACTCTGATGGATTAGGGCGGCAACCCAGGGCCATGGGAGGAAAAGCCACAAAGAATTCAATGAATCACAAACTCTGTATGACATTTCCGGCGTTAGTCTAACACAAGCCAAGTCAGCAACTAATTCCCCTTCTTTGTAATTCAAATACGGGCGCTCTCCTGTTTCCTCGCATACGTCGTGACGTATGCGCTTCCAGCCAATTAAAAGGCATCATTTTTTATGCCTGCCAGGAGACCTGTTTTTTAGCGGCCGAAATACTAAATATCACGGCTATCGCGCTTTTCAGCCGATTTCGCGATTATTTCGTGAATCGTGAAATCGCGAAATGCTGGAGGGTCTGATTGATGGTAAGTGTATTGTTGGATGGCAAGATCTCGTGAAAATGGGATTGAAATTAGTGCCAGGTTCAAACTCACCTGTACAGATTAATGATACCCCAATTTTTGAGGTGAATGACAATGGGAACAATGATATTCATGATTTGATATCTGAGTTTCCAGAGGTTTTCAATGAATCCGTTGGGAATATTAAAAATTTTGAACACTTAATCAGGTTAAAACCTAATGCCATTCCAGTTGTTCATAAATTAAGGAACATTCCACTAAACGTGAGGGATGAATTAAAAAAGGTCTTGGACAAATTGGTATCTGAGGGTATCATTATACCCACTAATTCTTCGCTCTGGGTCAGTCCCATTGTAGTGGTTAAAAAAAAGGACTCAAGTATCCGTTTGTGTGCGGACTTGCGTTCTTTAAACCAAAATATAATTGTGGACTGTCATCCATTGCCAAAAATCCAAGAATTACTTACAGGCATCTCTGGGTCAAAGATATTTTCACTTCTTGATCTCAGAAGTGCATATCATCAAATTCCTTTCACAAAATCGTCATCTGAACTCACCACGTTCATAGCTCCATTTGGAGCATTTAAGTATTTACGGCTTCATTTTGGATTGGCATCCGATGCCAGTGTATTCCAGAAATTCATGGATACAATTTTAGATGACATTGAGAATGTGCAGGCCTATCAGGACGATGTCCTGATATATTCTAAGGACAAGTCCTAACACTTTAAAACATTAAGAAGGGTGTTAACACGGTTTAAAGAAGTTGGTATTACCCTGGGCAAAAAGAAATGCAAGTTTATGGTGAAGGAGTTGGATTATCTGGGACATAGCATTTCTGTTGAGGGAATTAAACCCAAAGTTTGTCTTACAAAAGCTATTTTTGATGTTCCTGTTCCCAAAGATAAAGATGCCTTAAAATCATTCTTAGGTTTAGTAGAATATTATTCCCGATTTATACAAAATTACTCACAACTTGTTCAGCCTCTTCGTATTCTCCTTAAAAAAGAAGTAAAGTTCACTTGGTCTGAGGAAACAAACTGTGCTTTTAATCTAGTAAAGAAAGTTATTGTAGAAGCTCCGGCTTTGTCATCCTTCAATCCAAGTTTGAACTGCACCATTTCAGTAGATGCTAGTCAAAAAGGATTATTTGCAGTTCTCTGTCAAAGGAATGGTTACAAGGAGTATAGTGTGGGTTTTGCATCGAGATCTCTCAGTGGGGCTGAATCAAACTACAGCACCATTGAGAGAGAGGTTCTTGCCTGTTCCTGGCCTGTAGAAAAGTTCAAGACATATATTTGGGGATCACATTTCACACTTCTTAGTGATCACAAACCACTTTTACATCTTCTTAATGGGAATGGAACAGAAAAGGCTTCTGCCATACTTGTTAGGATTCTATCAAGACTTCATGAGTATAATTTTACAATTAAACACATTTCGGGAGGTAATAATTCCAGAGCAGATGTTCTCTCAAGACTTAGGGCCAGATGTAGGTCGGTCGGTAACGGCCGAAAATCGGTATTTTCGGCCGTTACCGACCGGAAAATCAGATTTGGTATGTAGGGCCCAGAATTTTACAGATTCGGTAAATTTACCGATCGGTAAATTTACCGAATCTGTAAAATACCGAATCGGTATTTATACCTATTCGGTATTTTTGATATGTAGGTGGGACTCTTCTGAGTCCCACAACCCTTACCGATTCTGTATTTTACCATCAAATATATTTGATGGTAAAATACCGATTCAGGTGTGCATGCACACCTGTGCCATATGACAGGCAGACCTCCCCTTAGGGCAGGTATGCCTGCCACATGGCCCCCGAATCTTTTTTGGGGGTGCTAGAGGGTGTCAAAGTGACACCCCCTGCACCCTTGTCAAAATCTGTATTTACCGATTCGGTAAATACCGACCGGTAATGCCCCATTCATTCCTATGGGCTTCAAAGCCCATAGGAATGAATGGGCCATTACCGGTCGGTATTTACCGAATCGGTAAATACAGATTTTTACCGATTCGGTAGCAGGAACATCTGGATGTTCCTACATCTCAACCCCTTAGATTTACCGATTTTTAATTACCGAATCAGTATGATTCGGTAATTAAAAATCGGTAAATCTATTTTACCTACATCGGGCCCTTGGTCTTGAGAATGATGATGATGGAGATTGTGAAGCTGATGATATAGAGTGTGTAGTAGCTTCAATTGAAGAGCTAGTATTATCACTTTTCTCTATTCCTGAGGCTGATTGTTTAAAAAGTTATTCGGAGGACACAGTATTGGTTGCTGTAAAAAACATGATTGTTTCGGGTTGGCTGAAAATGTGCGCCCTTCCTGCTTCTTTAAAAGTTTATGCACAGATTTCAGAAGAACTCTCCATCATAAATGATGTTATTTTTAGGGGTGATCTATGTGTTCCTCCTAATGACATCAATACATTTTTTTTTTGATTCAGCCCATCAGGGACACTTAGGTATTGGAGGTACTTCAAGGAAGATAAAAGAATATTTTTGGTGGCCTGGTCTTGATAGAGATGTTGCTTTGTGGATTGATTCTTGTACCACATGTCTAGTATCGGATAAACATTGGAAGGTGCCACAGTTGCCTTTGCATTCTGTTCCTTTACCCGAGGAAGCTTGGCAGAAACTAGCCATTGATTTTTCTGGTCCATTTTGGGTTTTGCCTAGTGACAAGAGATACATCATTTCACTAATTGATTATCACTCAAAATGGTGCGAATTTGATTTTTGTGAAAATCCTAATTCTTTAAAAGTTGTTCATTTTCAAAAAAAAATATTTCTTTCAGAGGGCCCCCCTAGAGAAATAGTGAGTGATCATGGTTCTCACTTTTGTTCTTCTGTGGTTGAGAATTTCTTAAAACTTCATGATATTAAACATCATAGAGTGGCACTTTATTCACCCTCTTCAAATGGTTTAATAGAAAGGATGAACAAATTTATTAAAGAAGAGATACAAACTGCTATTGCCTCAAATGTAGATGTTGAGGAGTTTCTTAGGAGGAAGATGTGGTCTTATTTAGTCACTTCTCATTGCACCACGGGTATTTCTCCTTTTAGATTGTTAAAGAAGCGTAATCCGAATGGGAATATTTGCCCTTCTTGGAGCAAGATTTGAAAATTAAAGACAGTTCTTGTTTAGCTTGTCATGATAAGGATGTTATTAAGAAAAATGTGTCAACTCAACAAATGCTTCAAAAGAAGAATTTTGATTCAAAGGTTATTTCTTCATCACAAGATTTTGAAGTTGGTGATTGGGTTATGGTAAATTTCATGACAGAGTTAAAAAAGGCTTGTCAAAATTTTCATTACCTACTCAAGTCTTAAAAGTTTCAAAAGGGTCTCTTTTTCTTGACAAAAAGGGGTGGTGGAATAAACGGGTGATTGTTAAACTTACCCCTGAACAAGCAAAGAGGATTTGTACAACTAAGCAGGTTGATGATGTTTCTTCTTGCTCTTATTTTCCTCTAGGTTCTTATTCTGATGATAATAGTTCGCTTAATTTTCAAAATGTGTGCACACCTGATGATAATTCTGATTTGTATGTTGAACCTATTATTGATTCTCATATTGTACCTAGCACTTCTAATTCTTCTTTGACTCTCACATCTAGGAGTCATAGGAATTGTTCTTTTCCCACACGTTTTAAAGACTACTATTTATCTTAAGTTTACTTTAATCTTTGTTAATTTTGTTCTTTTCTTTTATGTGAAAAAGGAGGAAGATGTAGTGTACAAGTAAGTGTAATTTGTACTTCTTCTATGTTGTTGCACCTTATGATGTTGTTGTATTCTCTGGCGCGCACTTTTGAAGAGAATGTTTCTCTTCAAAAGGGCATCGCTCGAGGCACTGCTTAGTTTGTGCATGCTAACTGTTCAGGAGTCATAAAGCTGTTGGTTTTCATCCGATGCAGACGCACTCCTGTAATTATGCCGCTTTTCACTTAATAAACCAGAAGGATTTATTTGATCATCATTTACGCTTCATGGCTATTGATTTGATATATCAACCACAACTTTACACCTTCCCTAGGGGCGACTTACATATATTGGTAAGGGAAGAGGTGGCTTTGCCATTGGTTTAAATGGCAAAGTCGAACTAGCAGTTCTAAAATTGATCTTCCAGGCTGCAGTAGTAGGCTGGGAGACATTTTGTTCTTTGTCACACACAGGGTGGCACAATCAGTTATGCAGACCTGGGCGGACACTCTAACTTCTGTGCCTTGGGTACCCTTGGTACCAAACATTAGGTAACTTAAAAGTAAGTCAGCTTATTCCAATTGGGGATAGCCAATTCAACATACATTTTGTAAAGGTTTAGAACACTGTCACTGCGGTCTGGTTAGCAGGCCTCAGTGTACTCTCAGAGTAAAAACAACAGCAGCTAGCGCCCTTTACCTCTACCCAGCCCAAATCCTAATATCATACTCACCTCTACCCACCCAAAACCTAAAATAATCCTTATCTCCCTTTCCTCTACCCATCCGAACCCCAAAATGATCTGTACCTCCCTTTACCTCTACCCACACCAAATCCTTAAATCCCCTTTACCTCTATTACCTCTACCCATTCTCCTGTCCTAAATCACGCTTACTTCTCGTTATCTGTACACACCCGAACTCCAAAATCACCTTTACTTCCCTTTACCTCTACCCACCCTCAAACCCTAAAATCACCTGTACCTCCCTTTATTTCTCCCCACCCTGTACCCTAAAATGAACCCCACCTTCCTTTACCTCTATGCACCCCTGAATGCTAAAATAACCCTTTCCTCCATTTACCTGTATCCACCCAAACCCTAAATTCACCCTTACATCCCTATACCTCTGTCTGCCATGAACTCTAAAATCACCCTTCCATCCTTTTACCTCTACCCATCCCTTGACCCTAAAATCCCTTTTTTACATAAAAAGTGTTATTTGAAAAAAATATTTGTGTGGTAAAGTACTGCATGGTAAAGGTACAAGTACTTAACTGCATGGTACTTACCTGCGTGGTAAAGGATGCATGGAAAAGCGCTTTCCCCTCAGGCAGGACACATTCCTGCCCCTCTTTAAACATTCTCTTGCCTTCACTCTGGAGTCCTTAAATGTTTTGGGGGCACTATTGGTTGTTTTATGCTCTTCAGTATGCTTGGTGTGCACCTGCACCTCTTTGACAGTCCCCTCATGCCATACACTCATATAATTTGGTCTCCCCTGAGACTGTGCATGCGCTGTAGATTGCGAGAAACTGTGTTTACTTACAGGGGGCTTAGAACCTGCGTATTGGTTCTAGTGATGTGCCTTCATCGTCACTATCATTTCTTTCATTTTCTTTGGTTGGAGAGTGCCACTTTCCCTTCCTCTTTGTGTGTTTATTACTTCACTGGAGCATGGGCCAAGTACTGCTTTCCTTGCACAGTGCCCTTCCACTGCTTGCCACTTTTTTCCCTTTTACTTTCACCAACATTCTTTTTCCCCTCCCACATTGTTACTAGCCCTGCCTGACTCTCCTCCTGAGTTGTTACTTGCCCTAGATGCCCGCTTTTCACCTGTATCTGTTTGGCCTGTCTGCCTCGCCTCCTCCGTTCCCCCGTGTTGCTTGCCCGCTCCCATCCCGCCAGAATAAAATGCGCACAAAGGTCTCGCCAACGGGCTTTCAGATGCTACAAAAATGCAGACGGAACAGCGCTCCTTGCTATGTATGGCCTTTTTGGCTCTGTCCAACACAGCAAACTTCAACTCAGAGGTAAGATAAACAAATTAGCTTTTGCCCTTGAATACTTTTTATGAATTTGTGAGTTTAGGATATTGCAGCCATGCCATGATCCTACTCACTTTTAACAACTTCAGACCTCTTTAAGTAGATTGCAGCCTTCGCACCCATTTATGGATGGTGGTTATCGTTTATTATTGTTATTATTGCTTAATTTGCGTTTTGCCCAGTTTTGTGTTAGACCTGGCACCATTGGCGTGGGTCTCCCATGCATTTTTAGGTTTTGCCTAGCGAAAGCTGCGCTCTGCGCAGCTTTTCGCGCAGGCGAAATCCTGTTGAGAACTGTAGGGTGCTTTGGGTCGGCCCTCGTCATTGATTGGCTGGCTCCGTAAACGGAGCCTTGCCATTGGACGAGGGGCCTGTCCGTCAATGCCGGACCAGACACGGGGGCGTTCCTGACATTCTTTGCCTTTTGCCGACGTCACGCGACGCCGGGAACGCCCCCGAGTCTGGTCCGGCATTGCCGGCACCTCCCTTGCTCTACTGTCATCACCACAACACTGCGCCCATTTTATCCCAAGCTAAACACTCGGAGAGGCGCAGTGACCGGGTCTTTGAAGGCCGCTCTCCCAATGAAAACAAGTTTTCTCTCCGAGTCAGCACGAGCAGGAAGACGAGCAGCGCGCCTCCCAGCTGGCCTCTCGCATCAGCATCCAGAGCTGCCCTGCGCGGTGTGTAGCTTCAGTGGAGCTTCAGAGTGCAGAGTGGAGCTTCAGAGTGGAGCTTCAGAGTGCAGAGTGGAGCTTCAGAGTGGAGCTTCAGAGTGCAGAGTGGAGCTTCAGAGTGGAGCTTCAGAGTGGAGCTTCAGAGTGGAGCTTCAGAGTGGAGCTTCAGAGTGCAGAGTGGAGCTTCAGAGTGGAGCTTCAGAGTGCAGAGTGGAGCTTCAGAGTGGAGCTTCAGAGTGCAGAGTGGAGCTTCAGAGTGGAGCTTCAGAGTGGAGCTTCAGAGTGCAGAGTGGAGCTTCAGAGTGGAGCTTCAGAGTGGAGCTTCAGAGTGGAGCTTCAGAGTGGAGCTTCAGAGTGGAGCTTCAGAGTGGAGCTTCAGAGTGGAGCTTCAGAGTGCAGAGTGGAGCTTCAGAGTGGAGCTTCAGAGTGCAGAGTGGAGCTTCAGAGTGCAGATTCAGAGTGGAGCTTCAGAGTGCAGAGTGGAGCTTCAGAGTGCAGATTCAGAGTGGAGCTTCAGAGTGCAGAGTGGAGCTTCAGAGTGCAGATTCAGAGTGGAGCTTCAGAGTGCAGAGTGGAGCTTCAGAGTGCAGATTCAGAGTGGAGCTTCAGAGTGCAGAGTGGAGCTTCAGAGTGCAGATTCAGAGTGGAGCTTCAGAGTGCAGAGTGGAGCTTCAGAGTGGAGCTTCAGAGTGGAGCTTCAGAGTGGAGCTTCAGAGTGGAGCTTCAGAGTGGAGCTTCAGAGTAGAGCTTCAGAGTGCAGAGTGGAGCTTCAGAGTGGAGCTTCAGAGTGGAGCTTCAGAGTGGAGCTTCAGAGTGGAGCTTCAGAGTGGAGCTTCAGAGTGGAGCTTCAGAGTGCAGCTTCAGAGTGGAGCTTCAGAGTGCAGAGTGGAGCTTCAGAGTGGAGCTTCAGAGTGGAGCTTCAGAGTGCAGAGTGGAGCTTCAGAGTGCAGAGTGGAGCTTCAGAGTGGAGCTTCAGAGTGCAGAGTGGAGCTTCAGAGTGCAGAGTGGAGCTTCAGAGTGGAGCTTCAGAGTGCAGAGTGGAGCTTCAGAGTGCAGAGTGGAGCTTCAGAGTGGAGCTTCAGAGTGCAGAGTGGAGCTTCAGAGTGCAGAGTGGAGCTTCAGAGTGCAGAGTGGAGCTTCAGAGTGGAGCTTCAGAGTGCAGAGTGGAGCTTCAGAGTGGAGCTTCAGAGTGCAGAGTGGAGCTTCAGAGTGGAGCTTCAGAGTGGAGCTTCAGAGTGGAGCTTCAGAGTGGAGCTTCAGAGTGGAGCTTCAGAGTGGAGCTTCAGAGTGGAGCTTCAGAGTGCAGAGTGGAGCTTCAGAGTGGAGCTTCAGAGTGGAGCTTTCAGAGTGGAGCTTCAGAGTGGAGCTTCAGAGTGGAGCTTCAGAGTGGAGCTTCAGAGTGGAGCTTCAGAGTGGAGCTTCAGAGTGGAGCTTCAGAGTGCAGAGTGGAGCTTCAGAGTGCAGAGTGGAGCTTCAGAGTGCAGATTCAGAGTGGAGCTTCAGAGTGCAGAGTGGAGCTTCAGAGTGCAGATTCAGAGTGGAGCTTCAGAGTGCAGAGTGGAGCTTCAGAGTGGAGCTTCAGAGTGCAGAGTGGAGCTTCAGAGTGCAGATTCAGAGTGGAGCTTCAGAGTGCAGAGTGGAGCTTCAGAGTGGAGCTTCAGAGTGCAGAGTGGAGCTTCAGAGTGGAGCTTCAGAGTGCAGAGTGGAGCTTCAGAGTGGAGCTTCAGAGTGGAGCTTCAGAGTGGAGCTTCAGAGTGGAGCTTCAGAGTGGAGCTTCAGAGTGGAGCTTCAGAGTGGAGCTTCAGAGTGCAGAGTGGAGCTTCAGAGTGCAGAGTGGAGCTTCAGAGTGGAGCTTCAGAGTGCAGAGTGGAGCTTCAGAGTGCAGAGTGGAGCTTCAGAGTGCAGATTCAGAGTGGAGCTTCAGAGTGCAGAGTGGAGCTTCAGAGTGGAGCTTCAGAGTGGAGCTTCAGAGTGGAGCTTCAGAGTGGAGCTTCAGAGTGGAGCTTCAGAGTGGAGCTTCAGAGTGGAGCTTCAGAGTGGAGCTTCAGAGTGCAGAGTGGAGCTTCAGAGTGGAGCTTCAGAGTGGAGCTTCAGAGTGGAGCTTCAGAGTGGAGCTTCAGAGTGGAGCTTCAGAGTGCAGATTCAGAGTGGAGCTTCAGAGTGCAGATTCAGAGTGGAGCTTCAGAGTGCAGAGTGGAGCTTCAGAGTGCAGATTCAGAGTGGAGCTTCAGAGTGCAGAGTGGAGCTTCAGAGTGGAGCTTCAGAGTGCAGAGTGGAGCTTCAGAGTGCAGAGTGGAGCTTCAGAGTGGAGCTTCAGAGTGCAGAGTGGAGCTTCAGAGTGGAGCTTCAGAGTGCAGAGTGGAGCTTCAGAGTGGAGCTTCAGAGTGGAGCTTCAGAGTGGAGCTTCAGAGTGGAGCTTCAGAGTGGAGCTTCAGAGTGGAGCTTCAGAGTGCAGAGTGGAGCTTCAGAGTGCAGATTCAGAGTGGAGCTTCAGAGTGCAGAGTGGAGCTTCAGAGTGGAGCTTCAGAGTGCAGAGTGGAGCTTCAGAGTGCAGAGTGGAGCTTCAGAGTGGAGCTTCAGAGTGCAGAGTGGAGCTTCAGAGTGGAGCTTCAGAGTGCAGAGTGGAGCTTCAGAGTGGAGCTTCAGAGTGCAGAGTGGAGCTTCAGAGTGCAGAGTGGAGCTTCAGAGTGGAGCTTCAGAGTGCAGAGTGGAGCTTCAGAGTGGAGCTTCAGAGTGCAGAGTGGAGCTTCAGAGTGGAGCTTCAGAGTGCAGAGTGGAGCTTCAGAGTGGAGCTTCAGAGTGCAGAGTGGAGCTTCAGAGTGGAGCTTCAGAGTGGAGCTTCAGAGTGCAGAGTGGAGCTTCAGAGTGCAGATTCAGAGTGGAGCTTCAGAGTGCAGAGTGGAGCTTCAGAGTGGAGCTTCAGAGTGCAGAGTGGAGCTTCAGAGTGGAGCTTCAGAGTGGAGCTTAAGAGTGGAGCTTCAGAGTGGAGCTTCAGAGTGGAGCTTCAGAGTGGAGCTTCAGAGTGGAGCTTCAGAGTGGAGCTTCAGAGTGGAGCTTCAGAGTGGAGCTTCAGAGTGCAGCTTCAGAGTGGAGCTTCAGAGTGCAGAGTGGAGCTTCAGAGTGCAGATTCAGAGTGGAGCTTCAGAGTGCAGAGTGGAGCTTCAGAGTGGAGCTTCAGAGTGCAGAGTGGAGCTTCAGAGTGGAGCTTCAGAGTGCAGAGTGGAGCTTCAGAGTGGAGCTTCAGAGTGCAGAGTGGAGCTTCAGAGTGGAGCTTCAGAGTGGAGCTTCAGAGTGGAGCTTCAGAGTGGAGCTTCAGAGTGGAGCTTCAGAGTGGAGCTTCAGAGTGGAGATTCAGAGTGGAGCTTCAGAGTGGAGATTCAGAGTGGAGCTTCAGAGTGCAGAGTGGAGCTGCAGATTCAGAGTGGAGCTGCAGAGTGCAGATTCAGAGTGCAGAGTGGAGCTTCAGAGTGCAGATTCAGAGTGGAGCATCAGAGTGCAGATTCAGAGTGGAGCTTCAGAGTGCAGAGTGGAGCTTCAGAGTGCAGATTCAGAGTGGAGCTTCAGAGTGCAGAGTGGAGCTTCAGAGTGCAGATTCAGAGTGGAGCTTCAGAGTGCAGAGTGGAGCTTCAGAGTGGAGCTTCAGAGTGCAGAGTGGAGCTTCAGAGTGCAGAGTGGAGCTTCAGAGTGGAGCTTCAGAGTGCAGAGTGGAGCTTCAGAGTGCAGAGTGGAGCTTCAGAGTGGAGCTTCAGAGTGGAGCTTCAGAGTGGAGCTTCAGAGTGGAGCTTCAGAGTGGAGCTTCAGAGTGGAGCTTCAGAGTGGAGCTTCAGAGTGGAGCATCAGAGTGGAGCTTCAGAGTGGAGCATCAGAGTGGAGCTTCAGAGTGGAGCTTCAGAGTGGAGCTTCAGAGTGGAGCTTCAGAGTGGAGCTTCAGAGTGGAGCTTCAGAGTGGAGCTTCAGAGTGGAGCTTCAGAGTGGAGCTTCAGAGTGGAGCTTCAGAGTGGAGCTTCAGAGTGGAGCATCAGAGTGCAGAGTGGAGCTTCAGAGTGCAGAGTGGAGCTTCAGAGTGCAGATTCAGAGTGGAGCTTCAGAGTGCAGAGTGGAGCTTCAGAGTGCAGAGTGGAGCTTCAGAGTGCAGATTCAGAGTGCAGAGTGGAGCTTCAGAGTGGAGCTTCAGAGTGGAGCTTCAGAGTGGAGCTTCAGAGTGGAGCTTCAGAGTGGAGCTTCAGAGTGGAGCTTCAGAGTGCAGATTCAGAGTGGAGCTTCAGAGTGCAGATTCAGAGTGCAGATTCAGAGTGGAGCTTCAGAGTGCAGAGTGGAGCTTCAGAGTGCAGATTCAGAGTGGAGCTTCAGAGTGCAGATTCAGAGTGGAGCTTCAGAGTGCAGATTCAGAGTGGAGCTTCAGAGTGCAGATTCAGAGTGGAGCTTCAGAGTGCAGATTCAGAGTGGAGCTTCAGAGTGGAGCTTCAGAGTGGAGCTTCAGAGTGGAGCTTCAGAGTGGAGCTTCAGAGTGGAGCTTCAGAGTGGAGCTTCAGAGTGGAGCTTCAGAGTGGAGCTTCAGAGTGCAGAGTGGAGCTTCAGAGTGCAGAGTGGAGCTTCAGAGTGGAGCTTCAGAGTGCAGAGTGGAGCTTCAGAGTGCAGAGTGGAGCTTCAGAGTGCAGAGTGGAGCTTCAGAGTGGAGCTTCAGAGTGGAGCTTCAGAGTGGAGCTTCAGAGTGCAGAGTGGAGCTTCAGAGTGGAGCTTCAGAGTGGAGCTTCAGAGTGGAGCTTCAGAGTGGAGCTTCAGAGTGGAGCTTCAGAGTGGAGAGTGGAGCTTCAGAGTGGAGCTTCAGAGTGGAGCTTCAGAGTGGAGCTTCAGAGTGGAGCTTCAGAGTGGAGCTTCAGAGTGCAGAGTGGAGCTTCAGAGTGCAGATTCAGAGTGGAGCTTCAGAGTGCAGAGTGGAGCTTCAGAGTGCAGATTCAGAGTGGAGCTTCAGAGTGCAGAGTGGAGCTTCAGAGTGGAGCTTCAGAGTGCAGAGTGGAGCTTCAGAGTGGAGCTTCAGAGTGCAGAGTGGAGCTTCAGAGTGGAGCTTCAGAGTGGAGCTTCAGAGTGGAGCTTCAGAGTGGAGCTTCAGAGTGCAGAGTGGAGCTTCAGAGTGCAGAGTGGAGCTTCAGAGTGGAGCTTCAGAGTGGAGCTTCAGAGTGGAGCTTCAGAGTGGAGCTTCAGAGTGCAGAGTGGAGCTTCAGAGTGCAGAGTGGAGCTTCAGAGTGCAGAGTGGAGCTTCAGAGTGGAGCTTCAGAGTGCAGAGTGGAGCTTCAGAGTGCAGAGTGGAGCTTCAGAGTGCAGATTCAGAGTGGAGCTTCAGAGTGCAGAGTGGAGCTTCAGAGTGGAGCTTCAGAGTGGAGCTTCAGAGTGGAGCTTCAGAGTGGAGCTTCAGAGTGGAGCTTCAGAGTGGAGCTTCAGAGTGGAGCTTCAGAGTGCAGATTCAGAGTGGAGCTTCAGAGTGCAGAGTGGAGCTTCAGAGTGCAGATTCAGAGTGGAGCTTCAGAGTGCAGAGTGGAGCTTCAGAGTGGAGCTTCAGAGTGCAGAGTGGAGCTTCAGAGTGCAGAGTGGAGCTTCAGAGTGCAGAGTGGAGCTTCAGAGTGGAGCTTCAGAGTGCAGAGTGGAGCTTCAGAGTGGAGCTTCAGAGTGCAGAGTGGAGCTTCAGAGTGGAGCTTCAGAGTGGAGCTTCAGAGTGGAGCTTCAGAGTGGAGCTTCAGAGTGGAGCTTCAGAGTGGAGCTTCAGAGTGCAGAGTGGAGCTTCAGAGTGGAGCTTCAGAGTGCAGAGTGGAGCTTCAGAGTGGAGCTTCAGAGTGCAGAGTGGAGCTTCAGAGTGGAGCTTCAGAGTGGAGCTTCAGAGTGCAGAGTGGAGCTTCAGAGTGCAGATTCAGAGTGGAGCTTCAGAGTGCAGAGTGGAGCTTCAGAGTGGAGCTTCAGAGTGGAGCTTCAGAGTGGAGCTTCAGAGTGGAGCTTCAGAGTGGAGCTTCAGAGTGGAGCTTCAGAGTGGAGCTTCAGAGTGGAGCTTCAGAGTGGAGCTTCAGAGTGCAGAGTGGAGCTTCAGAGTGCAGATTCAGAGTGGAGCTTCAGAGTGGAGCTTCAGAGTGCAGAGTGGAGCTTCAGAGTGGAGCTTCAGAGTGCAGAGTGGAGCTTCAGAGTGGAGCTTCAGAGTGGAGCTTCAGAGTGGAGCTTCAGAGTGGAGCTTCAGAGTGGAGCTTCAGAGTGGAGCTTCAGAGTGGAGCTTCAGAGTGGAGCTTCAGAGTGGAGCTTCAGAGTGCAGAGTGCAGATTCAGAGTGCAGAGTGGAGCTTCAGAGTGCAGAGTGGAGCTTCAGAGTGGAGCTTCAGAGTGGAGCTTCAGAGTGGAGCTTCAGAGTGGAGCTTCAGAGTGGAGATTCAGAGTGGAGCTTCAGAGTGGAGCTTCAGAGTGGAGCTTCAGAGTGCAGAGTGGAGCTGCAGATTCAGAGTGGAGCTGCAGAGTGCAGATTCAGAGTGCAGAGTGGAGCTTCAGAGTGCAGATTCAGAGTGGAGCATCAGAGTGCAGATTCAGAGTGGAGCTTCAGAGTGCAGAGTGGAGCTTCAGAGTGCAGATTCAGAGTGGAGCTTCAGAGTGCAGAGTGGAGCTTCAGAGTGCAGATTCAGAGTGGAGCTTCAGAGTGCAGAGTGGAGCTTCAGAGTGGAGCTTCAGAGTGCAGAGTGGAGCTTCAGAGTGCAGAGTGGAGCTTCAGAGTGGAGCTTCAGAGTGCAGAGTGGAGCTTCAGAGTGCAGAGTGGAGCTTCAGAGTGCAGAGTGGAGCTTCAGAGTGGAGCTTCAGAGTGGAGCTTCAGAGTGGAGCTTCAGAGTGGAGCTTCAGAGTGGAGCATCAGAGTGGAGCATCAGAGTGGAGCATCAGAGTGGAGCATCAGAGTGGAGCATCAGAGTGGAGCATCAGAGTGGAGCATCAGAGTGGAGCTTCAGAGTGGAGCTTCAGAGTGGAGCTTCAGAGTGGAGCTTCAGAGTGCAGCTTCAGAGTGCAGCTTCAGAGTGCAGAGTGGAGCTTCAGAGTGCAGAGTGGAGCTTCAGAGTGCAGAGTGGAGCTTCAGAGTGCAGAGTGGAGCTTCAGAGTGCAGAGTGGAGCTTCAGAGTGGAGCTTCAGAGTGGAGCTTCAGAGTGGAGCTTCAGAGTGGAGCTTCAGAGTGGAGCTTCAGAGTGGAGCTTCAGAGTGGAGCTTCAGAGTGGAGCTTCAGAGTGCAGCTTCAGAGTGCAGAGTGGAGCTTCAGAGTGCAGCTTCAGAGTGCAGAGTGGAGCTTCAGAGTGCAGAGTGGAGCTTCAGAGTGCAGAGTGGAGCTTCAGAGTGCAGAGTGGAGCTTCAGAGTGCAGAGTGGAGCTTCAGAGTGCAGAGTGGAGCTTCAGAGTGGAGCTTCAGAGTGTCAAGAGCAATGCCAATAGCTCTAACTTTAACAAAGGCAAAACCATTGCATTGTAAATGCTTGTTTGCTTTTGCCTCCTGTGTTGTTGCTGTGTGTTGGACTCCGTTTTGCTGGTCTAGATGCTTTGGGCACTTTGCCACTGCTGTTCAGGGCCAAAGTGCAAGTGCTCCCTTTGTAAATTGATGTTATGGACTGGGGTTTCCATCACTGGCTGATTTGATTTACTAGTCAGTCCCTAGTACAGTGCACTGTATGTGCCTAGATCCTGTAAATCAAATGCTGCTAGTGGGCTTGCAGTACTGATTGTGCCACCCACATAAGCAGGCTGTAAAGGTAACTCTGGCCTGCGTTTACAAAGCCTGTGTGCAAACTGGTGCTGCCATGTCGACTTGGCAAATGCACAAATTGCCACGCCCTACTCTTCCCTTTTTTTTACAAATCAGTCACCCCTAAGGTAGGCCCAAGGTACCTCTGTGGGTAGGGTGCAGTGTATGTGAAAGGTAGGACATGCCCTGGTGTGTGTGGCATGTCCTGATGGTGAATTACTGCCACTTTCATTTTTCACTATTGCAAGGCTACCTGTTCCCATAGGATAGAATTGGAAGTTTATTTATAACATCTAATAAACATAACTGCCCCTGGGAAGAAGGTAGAAAATAAAGTTTAGTATGCCTGAACTCAGAATATTAAAATCCATCTTTTAACGAGGGTTACTTTTACATTCTGTGTTTGAAAATACCACTTTTAGAAAGTAGGTATTTTCTTGCTTAATCATCCAGTGTGCCTCTGCTAGGTTTGTGTATTGCATGTCTGGCTTTGGATGACAGAGGCTGGGGAGGAGCAGTGCCCCCAGAGAGCCTGATAAGTCAGAACTAGGCTAAATAGACCTGGGCTGCATTTAGAGTAGGGGGAGGAGAATTCCTTTCACCTGAATGGGCCTGGTCTGCCTTCCACAATGCTGTCTCCACCTCCTGCCAGGAAGCTGCCCCAGTGAGGTCAGAACTGGTTTTGGCTAGGAACATACACTCTCTGCCTTCAGAGAACAAAGGATATTTGTGTATAAAAAGAGGGGCCCAGACCCCAGACTTTTATATGACTTCTGGAAAATCAAGAGGAGCCTTTGCCAAGGAGAAGAGCCGGAGAAGCTGAGGAGGAATACTGTCCCTGTGATGTTTGCTGTCTGGAGTTGGCCTGCAGTGGCTACCTTCTGCCAAGGAAAGGAGAAAAGGACTTTGCTGTTTGCTTTGTCGTATGCTTAAGGAAAAGATCTCCAAGGGCTTGAAACTGAGCTTGCCTCCTGTTCTGAAGTCTCAGGGACACAAAGAATTCACCACCGGCTCCCTTGAACTGCCTTGCAGGGAGTTCTGACCTGCAAAGTGGTGCCTGCTGTTGTTTTGGACCTCTAGAAAACTGTTTTCCGCTGGGAGCTGGAAAATCAACTCAACTTTGAAGAAGTGAGACGCATCCACACCTGTTTCCGGCGCATCGTCGAAGAAATTGTCGCAGAGCCTGCCGCTGCTTGAGAAATCGCTGCAGGCCGCATCAAGTGCGCCGATCTCCAAAGTCCGAGATCATCGCACGGAGTTCGACGCAATGCCTGCTGTGCAGCTGCAAGAGTTTGCATACCCTTCAGGATCGTTGCATTGCATTGAGGCACAAAGTTGTTCACACCGTTGGGGGAAGCAGTAAGAAACCAACGCATCACCTCCCCACACAGTAAGAAACCAACGCATCACCTCCTCTCCGGTAAGGAACTAACGCATCACCTACCCAGCGCCGCAGTAAGATACCAACGCATCACCTCCCCTGGAGCAAGAAACCGACGTATCAACTTCCCTGAGTATAAGGAACCAATGCATCACCTTCCTTGCGGGCAGGTTGGTTTGTTTGCGTGAGGCATCCAAGGTTCCTTGTGTGTAAAGTGTCGCACCTTCAATTTGCTTTGAACTGAACTATTTCTACCATCTGAAAGTTGTATTTTTATTACTGTATTGTGGATTTTGTTGTTTGGTCTTGTTTTGGTTTAGATAAAGATCAGTAACTTTTCTAAATTGGTGTGGTGACCATTTGTAATGTTTTCACTGTATTACTGTATGTGTTTAAAAATGCTTTACACACTGCCTCTGAGATAAGCCTGTCTGCTCGTGCCAAGTAACCAAGTGGGTGAGCAGGGGTTATTTTAGAAATGTATCCCCTTTACCCTGACTAGACGCAAGGGTCCCTATTTGGACGAAGGTCCCTGCCTTTGTCAACTAGACACCCCATTTCTAACATTGGTGGTCAACGATGAGGATCTGGACTTGCATTTGTGTCTTACATACAGTGATTGGTGTACACTACTGGTATTGTGCAGACCATGATGCAACCACAAACATTTGGTGGAACTTTTTCTTTGGGACTATACTTATTCTTGCAACTGAGAACTGCTAATTTTCACCATGAGTAGACCAGCATCTATGGATATTGAATTTGAAGAAGAGAGGGTTGATCCCTACACTGTGCTACAACTTAAGGCTGTCTGCAAAAAATTTAAAATCTCTGTAAGTGGCCTCGCCAGAAAGGAGGAATATCAAAAGGCGCTGAGGGCCTGGTTGGATTCAAGGAATGCCAATGAGCATACCGAGGAGCCTATGGTAGAGTGAGAGAATTTAGATGGTCAGCAGGATGACCTATTGGGTCTGACTGGAGGGAAGTTACCTTCCAGGGGGTGCGGCAGTGTGTCTTCAAAAAGTTTGTCTCCAGAAAAGTTGGAGGACAGGGAGAAAAACAGGATGCATGAGTTGGAGCTCATGAAGCTCAAGCTGGGGAAGGAAGATAAGGAGTTGGCATTTCAGAGGGAGAAATTAGCCCTGGAAGAGAAAGGGATGCTCTTAGAGCATGAAAGAGGGTTGAAGGAGCTGGATCTAAAGGCAAAGAGTTTAGAGTCCAATCCCCATAGTGGCAGCGCACCATCAGTGCCTGGAGAAGGGAAGCTATACATCCCCAAGGAAGTTATTAAGGATTTCACAAATCATGAGGACATTGGTCAGTGGTTCAAGGCCTATGAGGTAGCAATGAGTACTTGGATGGAGTATGTGTCCTACTTTTGTAGAGTATTGGATGGTTGGGTGAAGGGTAGCAATGTGAATGATTTGCAGGGGCTCTACGATTTGGTTGCACGGAAGCACTTGTCAAATAATTGTTTTCCTGAGCTATGCCAGCACTTGATTGACAGTAAGCTGACTGACCCCAGAAAGGTTGCTGTGGAGGTGGACCGCTGAGTCAGTACCAGGGTCCAAAAAGGTTGTGTGGGAGAATCCGCCAAAGGTGGGCAGGCTCCCCAGCAGAAGAGTGGGGGGACAAGGGTAGACAGGAGGAGTTCCAAAAAGGGCACCAAAGTAATCCCCAAGGAAACCAAGGTAAGGGTTCCCAACCTCCCACTGAAAAGAAGCCACGGGTCCCGACAGGTAAGCCTGTTCATAGGCGTTCCAAGGCATGTTTTGGTTGTGGTCAGGTGGGCCACTACCAAGGGGATCCTAGGTATCCCAAGAAGGTTACCACCACACACACTGGTGCACCGACCCGGGAAATGGCTAATGTAGCATTGGGGGAGGAGTCTGGTGCCCAAGAGGGGTGGGGTCCCGCAGAAATGTCCCTGGTCTCTTTAGGCGACAGTGAGATAGTTTCAAGAGCTCATCTGCCTGATAACACTAAAAAGTACAGGCAGAGGGTGACCATCAATGGCCATAGTGTGGAGGCTCTGAGAGACACCGGAGCCAGTGTGAAAGCTGTCAGTTGTCGGCTGGTGTCTGAGGAGCAGGTGGTCCCCAACGCATTCTACCAAGTATTTGCCGCTGACGATTCATAGTGTCTCTACAAAGTGGCACAGGTTCCCTTTGAGTGGGGGGGTCTCGGGTACCTTGAAAGTATGCCTGTTGACTGTCTGCTAGACAATTATTTGGAGAGCTCCCCTTGGGCAAAGGTGGAGCGGAGGTCTCATTTGGAGATGTTGAGTCTGCCTGAGTGGGCCTGTGTGACCACTCGGTCAATGGCAGCCGGTAAGGGCATTCAAGAGGACCTGGAGCCTGAAAGAGTGGCCCAGGTGCCTGCCAGAAAGAGAAGAGGCAGGGGGTGGGAAACCGGCCTGAAGTTCAGTTCCCATGGTCCAGGATGAGGCTGGATGCCCCGGAGCCTACAGGGGAACAAGTGGCTGAACTGGGGGACCTGCCGGAGCTGACCCATTGGCAACAGGAACGAGGCCCCTCCAGGGAGGAATTCTGCCAGGAGCAGCAGAAGTGCCCTTCTCTTGTTGGTTTGCGGCAACAGGCTGCAAACCAGGCAGCAGGTGATCAGTCTGGATCACATTCGATTTACTGGGAGAATGGTCTCCTGTATAGCGAGCCTAAGGTAGCTGAGCCTGGGTCAGCCCGTGTGCTGGTAGTATTCAGCGCTTCAGAGCCTTCCTACTGGGTCCGGCTCATGATGTGCCTTTGTGTTACAGCAAAGGACAGTTGGGGTAAGACAAGAACTTTGAAAGGCTTGTCACCCACTTTTACTGGCTCCAAATGCTTAAGAGTTCTGATACTCAGCATAGGTCTTACCAGACTTGCCAGGCAAGTGGTAAGAGTGGGAGGAAGAATAAGGCTCCTCTTGAACCTTTCCATGTGGTCAGCACCCCTTTGAGGGGGTGGGTATTGACATTGTGGGGCCTCTGGATCCCAAGACAGACATGGGCAACGGGTTCCTCCTGGTCTTGGTGGACCATGCCAACCAGGAGCCATCCCTTTCCTGACAGTGATGGCCCCCGTGGTGGGTCGTGCTTTGATGGGGATTTTCTCCCATGTGGGGTTCCCCAGAGAGGTGGTGTCCCACCATGATACCAACTTCAAATCTAAGTATATGAAGTCCCTGTGGCAGGAGTGCAATGTTACATACAAGTTCACCACTCTTTACCACCCCCATGGTAATGGGCTGTTTGAGAGATTAAACCTGACCATGAAGGGCATGATTATGGGTCTTGGTGAACCCATAAGGCGTAAGTGGGATGTCCTCTTAGCATGCCTTTTGTTTGCTGACAGAGAGGTACCTCAGAAGTCCTTAGGGTTCAGTCTCTTTGAGCTCCAGTATGGACATCCTGTAAGAGGACCTCTAAGTCTGATCAAAGAAGGATGGGAGAAAGCTCCCAGTAAACCTCCCCAGGATGTATATAGCTACATGCTGGCCTTCAGTAAACAGACTAGGCGCTTCAGACAACTCGCTCAGGCGAATCTGGAAGACTGCCAGGAGATGAAACGTTGGTATGATCAGAATGCCACTCTGATCGAGTTTCAGCCTGGACAGAAAGAGTGGGTCATGGCCCCAGTGGAGCCTTGTGCGCTACAGGATAAGTGAACCGGATCACTTGAGGTGGTGAAGCGCCAGAGTAAAGTCACCTACTTGGTGGACTTGCAGTCTCCTAAGAACCCTTTGCGGGTCCTACATGTGAACCGCCTGAAGCCCCACTTAGAGAGGTCCGAAGTGGGTATGCTCCCTAGAAACAGATGCTGGAATGGAGGAGGAGACTGGGCCTCTTCCTGACCTCCTGTCTGCGAAGGAACACGATGGGTCAGTGGAAGGTGTAACACTCTCCCCGCCCTGACTCCGGAACAGCAGAGTGACTGTCGCCAACTGTTGGGACAGTTTGCTGCTCTGTTCTCCCTGACCCCTGGTGTCACTCTGTGGTGTGTCCATGATGTTGACACTGGGGACAGTCCTCCTGTAAAGCACAACATTTACAGAGTGACTGACAGGATTAAGGCTTGCATCGAGGAGGAGGTCTTCAAGGTGTTAGCGCTAGGGGTGATTGAGCCCTGAAAGAGCCCTTGGGCCAGCCCAGTGGTCTTGGTCCCAAAGGCTGCCACACCCGGTACCATGCCAGAACTCTGGTTCTGTGTGGACTACCGAGGGCTCAATTAGGACTGATGCGCACCCCATCCCCAGAGCTGATAAGCTCATAGATCGGTTGGGAGCTGCCCGGTACCTCAGTACTTTTGACTTAACGTCTCGGTACTGGCAGATTACCTTAACTGATGGGGCAAAGGAGAGGTTAGCATTCTCAACACCAGAGGGGCACTAGCAATTCCCGGTGATGCCCTTTGGGTTGAAGAATGCCCCTGCCACCTTTCAGAGGTTGGTCAAACAGGTGTTGGCCAGGCTGTAGGATTTCAGTGCTGCCTTCCTGGATGACATTGCAGTGTTAAGTGCTACTTTGGAGGAACATCTGCACCACCTCTGGGAAGTGTTGAAGGCTCTGCAGAGGGCGGGCCTCACGATCAAGGTGTGTAAGTGCCAGATCGGGCAGGGTTCTGTGGTGTACTTGGGACACCAGGTAGGGAGAAGCCAGGTGGCGCCCCTACAGCCCAAGATTGATACCAATTCTGGCCTGGGAACTCCCCAAGACCCAGACAGACGTAAGAGCCTTTTTAGGACTTACAGGGTATTACAGGAGATTTGTCAGGGTATATGGCACCATTGTAGCCCCCTTGACAGAGCTGACTTCCAGGAACCAGCCCAGGAAGGGGAACTGGACTGACACCTGCCAGAAGGCCTTTGATACCCAGAAATCTGCCACGTGCCCGGCGCCCGTGCTTCAGGCACCCAACTTCTCAAGGGATTTCATTGTGCAGACAGATGCTTCAGAGCATGGTGTGGGGGCTGTGCTCTCCCAGCTAAATGAGGAGGGCCTAGACCAACCTGTAGCCTTCATTAGTAGGAAGTTACTTCCACAGGAACAGAGGTGGAGTGTGATTGAGCATGAGGCATTTGCTGTGGTCTGGGCACTGAAGAAGCTGAGGCCCTACTTGTTTGGGACTCACTTCCGTTCTCACTTTGGTTCAGACCGACCACAGGCCCCTCAGATGGTTGATGCAAATGAGGGGTGATAATCCAAAGCTGTTGAGGGGGTCCATTTCCCTACAGGGGATGGACTTCACGGTGGAACACCGCCCTGGTACAGAACACGCCAAAGCTGATGGTCTGTCCAGATGTTTCCGCCTTAGTGAAGAGAACTCCCAAGAGGGTGGGTAGTTCTCCCCACATTTGAGCTGGAGGGGACACGTGTTAGATCTGGCACCATTGGCGTGGGTCTCCCCTGCAATTTGATGCTTTTGCCTCCTGTGTTTTTGCTGTGTGTTCGACTCTGTTTTGCTGGTCTATATGCTTTGGGCACTTTGCCACTACTGTTCAGGGCCAAAGTGCAAGTGCTCCCTTAGCAAATTGTTGTTATGGTTTGGTGTTTCCATGATTGGCTGATTTGATTTACTAGTCAGTCCCTAGTACAGTGCACTGTGTGTGCCTGGGGCCTGTAAATCAAATGCTGCTAGTGGGCTTGCAGTACTGATTGTGCCACCCACATAAGCAGCCTGTAAATGTAACTCTGGCCTGCCATTGCAGAGCCTGTGTTCAGTGTGGTACTGAATGTCGACTTGGCAGGTGCACCCACTTGCAAGGCCCTACCCTTCCCTTTTCGTACATATCAGTCATCCCTAAGGTAGGCCCAGGGTACCCCTGTGGGTAGGGTGCAGTGTATGTGAAAGGTAGGACATGCCCTGGTGTGTGTAGAATGTCCTGATAGTGAATTACTGCTAATTTCGTTTTTCACTATTGTAAGGCTGCCTGTTCTCATAGGATAGAACGGGGAATTTGTTTATAACATCTTATAAACATAACTGCCCCTGGGAACAAGGTAGGAAAATAAAGTTTAGTAGGCCCGAACTCAGAATGTTAAAATGCATCTTTTAGCGAGGGTGATTTTTACATTCTTTGTTTGAAAATACCCCTTTTAGAAAGTAGGTATTTTCTTGCTTAACCATCCAGTGTGCCTGTGCTAGGTTTGTGTATTGCATGTCTGGCTTTGGATGACATGGGCTGGGGGGAACAGTGGCTCCAGAGAGCCTGATGAGTCAGGTCTGGGCTGAATACACCTGGGCTGCATTTAGAGTAGGACTGAGGAGATTTCTTTTCACTGAATGGACCTGGTCTGCCTTCCACAATGCTGTCTACACCTCCTGCCAGGAAGCTGCACCAGTGAGGTGCGAACTGATTTTGCCTGGGTACAGACACTCTCTGCCTTCATAGAACAAAGGATGTTTGTGTATAAAAAGAGGGGCCCAGACCCCAGACTTTTAGATCACTTCTGGGAAATCAAGAACAACCTTTGCCAAGGAGAAGAGCCGGAGAAGCCGAGGAAGAATACTGTCCCTGTGCTGTTTGGTGTCTGGGCTTGGACTGCAGAGGCTACTTGCTGCCAAGGCAAGGAGAAAAGGACTTTACTGTTTGCTTTGTCACCTGCTTGAGGAAAAGGTTTCCAAAGGCTTAAAACTGAACTTGCCTCCTGTTCTGAAGTCGCAGGGACACAAAGACTTCACCAACGGGCTCCCCTGAACTGCCTTGCTGGGAGTTCTGACCTGCAAAGAGGTGCCTGGTGTTGTTTTGGACCTCTAGAGAACTGTTTTCCACTGGGAGTTGGAAAATCAACGCAACTTAAAAGATGTGAGACGCAGCCGCACCTGTTTCCGATGTATTGCAGAAGAAACTGTCGCAGAGCCTGCCATGGCCCAAGAAATCGCTGCACGCCGCATCGAGTGCACCGATCTCCGTTGTCCGAGATCATTGCACCAAGTTCGAAGCAAGGCCTGCTGTGTGGCTGCAAGAGTTCACGCATCCTTCCGTATCGTCGCATCGCATTGAGGCACCAAGTTTGTCGCATCATTGGGGGACGCAGTAAAAAAACAACGCATCCCCTTCCCGCGCAGTAAGAAACCGACGCATCACCTCCTCTTCTATAAAGAACCGAAGCATTGCCTCCTCTGCGCCGCAGTAAGGAACCGACGCATCACCTCCCCGGAGCAAGGAACCAACGCATCACCTTCCCTGAGTGTAAGGAACCAATGTATCACCTTCCCTGCGGCCCTTTTTGTTTGTTTATGTGACGCATCCAAGGTACTTTATGTGTAAAGTGTTGCATCTGCAATTTGCTTTGAACTGAACTATTTCTACCATCTGAAATTCATATTTTTATTACTGTATTGTGGATTTTTGTGGTTTGGTCTTGTTTTGGTTTAGATAAGACTACTCATTTTTCTGAATTGGTGTGGTGTCCATTTGTAGTGTTTTCACTGTATTACTCTATGTGTTCACAAATGCTTTACACACTGCCTCTGAGATAAGCCTGTCTGTTCATACTAAGCTACCAAAGGGATCAGCAGGGGTTATTTTTGAAGTGTATCCCACTTACCCTGACTAGAAGCAAGGGTCCCTATATGACAGAGGTACCTACCTCTGCCAACTAGAGCCCCCGTTTCTAACAAACTGGAAATAACAAAATGATCTCCATGTCAAAAGCAGTAGCCCACTTACCGCTCTAAATAAAACATTGATCTGTGGTCTGCACGTTACGACATGTATGTACACAACCCCCTATGCTAGCCCATGAGTCAACACTGTGACTGGACAAAACACAGAACTCTCCCGGAGCTGTGTTAACCACCAGAGTTATCTTAATGCGATAATAATCCTTTCAAAATTGCTGGGCACAGAATGATGTCTGCAGGAGGGCGGCATAACCCTAAACGATATTTTAAAATACAGCCTTTGTGAACAATTAAGTTATCTAGAACAGATTTACTGTCACATATGTCCTTGCCAATTTCTTTGCAGCAGATAAAAAAAATGTATGTCAACTGTGTTTTTCAAGCCGTGCCACTTGTGATTCCACCCCATTTCCTCTACCACACATTGAGTCCCAATTTGAGGGTCCCCGGAGTACATTTTTTCTATTTCCAGTAGTATTTCTAATGGTGAGAAAACGCTCTGTATCCTGCAGTATATCTGGAGCCCAGATTCGTGTACAATTTCGCTGTTTTTCTGTCAATCTTACACTCCCTTCTAGAAGAATGTACCTCAATCTGCAAGTCTTCAAAGTCCAGGTACACACAGAACTCTGTACTGGCTTTTTGAAAATTGTGTATGTAGATATGCATTGTGTAAATGTATGATGCATATCCCAAAAACTAACGTAGTGAAAGTTATTCTTTTTTATTAATTTGCTTACATTTTTGACATTTTATTGGAAGAATGTCCGCCTATCTAAATGTCTTTTCAGCAAGAATGTAAATGTAAATGTAAATGTAAATGTACAGGAATTTATATAGCGCAAATCACCAAGCGGTTTCTAAGCGCTTGCTTAGGGAACCCGTCCTGGTATTCCCCTGAGAGATAACCCCGGCAGGGTATCCGCAAGGTGAAAGCCAGGCATCCCGCCGCGAGGGGCCGTTGTGGAGATTAAGCAAGCTATTGCCCAGAGTCGCAGAGTGTGAACCCGTGAATCAAGTAGGCACCGGAGCAAGAATTGTCGAGTCCATGGACATTTTAGGACTCAAGACCCCGCCGAGCCGGGAATTTAACCCTGGTCCCGGGCTGACCTCTGCTTCCAGGTCTGCCTCCTCTAACCAGTGAGCCACACTTCTCCACGAAGCGGTGGGAGTAATTCCCCTTGTTTTCTTTTTACTTGCTAGAAAGCTGTACCTCAACTGCCAGCCGCTGCAGGAGTACAGGTCTCTCAGGCGTGGGAGGGGGAACTGGGCTGCCTGGATGATGACGACTGGAGGGAGGCAGTGGAGGCCCCTAGAAAGGCGGTGAGAGCCGCCCATTTTGGATAAATTCAACTCAAGAGCCTCTGTAGAGGCCAGGCTCCATTGCATGGGCCTGATCCCTTTGGGAAACTGCACGCGGTGTGATGATCCGAGAGGTGATATATTTCTGGGGTGGTGTGCTGGGACGGCTTGAGAGGGTGCTTTGGTGGGATATTAGCTGGGACCTTAAACTCATTCTTCTACATGTCACAGATGATCTGGGTGGAACTCGCTATCAGAGGGCACTTCTTTGGCTGGGCCTCATTGCAACTAAGAGGGATGTTACGAGGGCTTGGAAGGGGACAGACGCCCCTCATGTGAACACTTGGGCCAAGGGACTGACACTCCTGATCTGCTTGTCATTTTAAGATCTGGAAAGGCTGGGCGGAGGTCAGAGGGATATGACTAGAGCCATGCACAGGGAGGCCATGGGCTGATGGTGGGGTTCCGGTATTGTGTGGGGATGGGCAATATCACTGTACACATGGGTTGATTGGGTCCCACACTATTGGCAGGTGGTTCAAAGTTTGGCCATGAGATTGGATGTGATGTCTTCCTGACTTTTTTTTAGTGTAATGTATTCTTATCTTCCGCATTCTGCATTGGTAGCATGGCTAACTGTGCTGCTTTCTCATTGGATGTTGTAAAACTAATAAAATGTTTTTTTTTAAAGTTGTTTCTGCTTTTTCTACCACTTTTTAGAAGGGTTGGTTTCCTTTGCCCTTATGGGTTGCATCTTAGTTGTCAGAGAGCAGACTTTTGTCAGCAGGCTGTCTGAAGTTGCTACTGAGAGACACCTCTCTCATATATTCTAAATTTAACCTCGAGGAACGGCTTCCTTTTCTCCAATTCCTCTGACTTCAAAGTCCCGAGCTTAGTTTTAATTTTGTGATTTCCTTAACTTGCAAGGAATCCAAAGAGCATGCTCCCAAAAAAGCCGAATTTTGCAGTTTTTTTTCTTCTGTTTTTGCTGGGGATTTGGAGTGATGTGCAGCCTTGAAGGATGTCTGAAGACTCTACTGTACCAACACGCATGATTGACAGTTCCCCTTGAGAGCGTTTGTGGGAGCCTATCCCCTGATCTAAAATGATTATTCCCCCTTTAATGTTTCACAGAACATCTTTTTGAGATCCCAGAGACGAGGTCTGTACATTTTCCAACAAATGCCTTCGGGTATAGTCATTAATGAGTGAAGACCATGAAGCTGGCTTAGCAGAGTTGCTGCTGTCTAACGCAGCCTTTGTCTTGAGAGAAACCACACAACGATTACCTTTGTCCATTGGAGCCAATGACTGGCAGCATAATATCTCGTTGTGAACTGACATATCTACAAGGGTTACCATCAGAAAGAGATGGATTTTGTAGGAAATGGCCATCTTTTCCATGATGTCTCCCCAGATTTTTGCCCTATCTGTCTTTCTCGCTTTAAAACTCTACCTCTTCTAACCAGTGGTAAGGTGCTTGTGCCCCCCGTTTATAAATAATCGAATTGACAAACTCCTAATCGATAGATATAACTTGCCTATTAGTCCATAGTATATGGTACAAAATGTACTCAGGGCCTGGAAGTTAAATGGCATTAGTAATTTTTTTCTACAATTCCAGCACTGCTTATAATGGTGGAAAAAACTCTTCTGTTTCCTGTAGTTTAATGGAGTCCCAATTCTTGTACAATTTCCGTGTTTGTCTGTAAATCCTACTTTATCTTCTTAGAAGAATGTACCTCTTCCTGGTAGACAAAGATTTCTGGAGTCTCAGATTAGCTTCCTGTATTGCCAGGCACTTGCAAAATGCTTACAGGGCTGAATTCAGAGCAAAGAACACAACTCTGTACTAGCTTTTTGAGCAGTGTGTATGTAAATATGCATTGTGTAAATGTATGATGCCCCCTCTTTAAAAATGGTCGAATTGGCATACTCTTAATTGGTATAATTAACTTGCCTATCAGTCCCTAGTATAAGGCACAACATGTAGCCAGGGCATGGAAGTTAAATGGCACTAGTATTTTTTTTCTAATTCCAGCGCTGCTTTTAATGGTGAAAAAAACACTTCAGTTTCCTGTAGTTTATCTAGAGCCCCAAATCTTGTACAGTTTGCATATTAGTGGCAAGAATATGGTACAAAATGTACCCAGAGGCTGGAAGTTAACTGACATTAGTGGACTGCAACACCTGTTGTGCCATCCATTAGAGCTTAATAGTGGACCAGATACATGGGTCCTCCCCAGCAAAAAGCGAGGAGAACATCACACCCGGTGGAAGTTCTCATCGGTATGGTAGAAAGAGCATTGGCAGGTCAGTTCCAAAGCACTATTCCACGATGAAGTCCATACCCTTTAGGGAGCTGGACGACTACCACAGTTTTGGATTCTCTACCTGGATTTGCATAGCCACCTGAGAGGTCTGTGGTCTGCCTGAACACGGAAATAAGTACCAAAAAGTTTTGGCCTCAGTATCTTCGGAGACCATACTACTGCAAATGTTTCTCTTTCAATAGTACTCCACTTCTGCTCCCTGGGTAGCAGCCATCTACTGATGAAGGCTACAGGTTGGTGTAGGCCCTCTTTGTTAAGCTGTAAGAGAACAGCCCATTGCCATGCTCTGAAGCATCTGTCCGTACCACAAATTCCTTGCTGAAGTCAGGCGCCTTGACAACTAGTGCTAAGCACATGGCCCCCATCAGGGTGTCAAACGCTTTTTGACAAGCTTCTGTCCAGATCACCATTTTGGGCTATTCTTGGATGTAAGTTCAGTCAGGGGTGCAAAAGTTCTCGTACATCTCTTCACAAACCTCCTGCAGTAACTTGTGATCCACAAGAAGACTTTCACCTGTGTCTAGAATTTGGGATGCTCCCAGGCTATTATGGTCTAAATCTTTGGTTGGTGGGGCTGCCCTGTATGTCACTTCCTTGAGTTGCTAGTCAGGCCGATTTGTTGCAAAGCATGGAACACTTTTTTGAAGTGGTCTTGCCAACTGGAGCTGAAGACAGTGATGTCATCTACATAGGCACCACTGAATTCCTCTAACCCAGCCAAGATCTGGTTGACTAAGTTGTGGAAGGTGGCTAGGTCATACTTTAATCCAAAGGGTAATAACCAGAATTGGAAATGTGACTCTGGAGTGGAGAATGCTGACCTCTCTTTGGCACCCACAGCTGTGGCAATCTGCCAACACCCTGACGTCATGTCAGAAGTCCTTAAGAACTTGGCAGCTCTTAACATGTCAATTAGCTCAGGGGTGAGCATCATTCTTGGTGAGTGAGTTAAGTCCCCTATAATCCACGCAGAACCTGAGTTGTGGAGTACTACCCCGTGGAACAGCTTTTGGCACCAAAACCTACTGGGCTGGGTTGGAGACATCTGGAGGTCTCAATCTCCCTCAAGCTCCGCATCTTGAGCACCTCATACTTTTCTTTTTTTTAATATGTCTTTATTAACATTTTAGGCAGTTAGTCAGTATTACAAAAACATATGATGGCAACAGCAGGCATCTCCAATGATAGTGTACAATGATAAATTACAATATGCTCTGCATTCAAAGGAGGTAAGCTGGCATTGTGTGTGGAGAGAGCAGAGAACAGGAAGTCTATAGCATCAGGATAAACAAGCACAGTATATCGATCAATTAATGGGCTGGTTCTAGAATCCCAGCCAGGGTAAAGAGGTCCATGCAGGAAATCAAAATGTCCAATGCCACCCACACCAATATGTGGCACCACTCCCCATTGCCACATAGCATGCACCATCCTACTGTCTCCACTAAGCGAATACTCGCTGCTATGGGGCATAAGTCATCCATGTACCACACTCAGTCCCAGTCTGGAGGTGGAGGGATGGAAGTATGATGAGGCACAGGAGAGATCTGCGACAGAGTCTTCCTTCTATCCGCTGTGATTGCCTCTTATACGGTCAACCATCTCATCCCATATCTCAATATTTCTCTCCGCATGTTCATCCAAACGGGTTCTTTGGAGAACCACTACCTCCGCAAAGGCCCATTCAATACGTTTTTTTTTTCAATTTTTCATGGGTCTCCCGCGCCCAGTGAATGGCTATCCGGCGTCTGGCAAGTACCAGCGCCAGGTGGGCAAATTTATAACTCATCTTATGTCCCTCCTTAGGGAGAGGCAGGAGGCCCAGTAGGCAGTGTTTGATGGTCAGGTCCAAACGGATCCCAGTTATCTGGGCAACCGAGGATCTGACCCCTGTCCAATATGGCTTTAACAGCCTACAGTCCCATGTGATGTGGGCAAATTTCCCACCTCTCTCCCCGAGTAAACACATCAAACTACAACTTGTGGCTTCCCAGTTGGCCTGAACTTAACTGGTCCATCAAGAACTTTAAAATGGAGTCACGTATCACACCCACCCTGTGGTCTACTTTATCTCCCAAGGGCAGAAACCTGAGCACAGGTCAGCTGTAGCCAGGCCTGGCTTCAGGAAGCCACTATGGTGTCCTTACCACTCACGCCCTGATATCCATACAACCTTACATGCTTCCATTCACACACATTCCTTCTGCCCACCTCTCTCACCACTTAGAGGTGAGTGGGACTCAGTCACACCAGGATAGAGGTAGGAAGGGGGAGAGTCTACGATCTGATATATGAGCCCTACCCCACCTGTTATAGGAACCCACCCAGGACACCAAACCCCAGTGCCTACTTCACTCCCGGGGGCATCCAGTGCCCCACAGGACAAACATTCTGTGGAAGCCTAAAGAAAACACACATATCTCACTTCATCAAGCAATATTGCCTCTATTGAGTCAAAGTTATGATTGTCACTTATGAAGGATACAATCAGAAGGTTGTCATCCACAATCCCTCATGCAGGAGAACCTGTACAGTTTTATTATTCGGTTCCTGACTGGTCAGCGTCAGTGGGTGGGGAGTCGACCAGTCATTCAAAGCTGGTGCCAGCCGATTCATCTGATGTCACTGACTCCACTAAGACCCTGGATTGTTTGCACTCCCATCTCCGCTGCTCTAGGTCCAATGGGACCATGACTCGAGACCCGGATCCAGACCTTCGTCTCCACCTACTTTGCTTGCTGCTCTTTGCTGTCATTCTCCGGGTATTCACCAAGCCCTTCCTGGCCCGCTCCGCCATTCCCACTTATCTCCAACCCATTCCACACAGCCTCCGGTGAGGTGAAAAAATGAGTGCGCCCATCGTGTAAGACTCAGTTTAGCTGGAAACAATAAGATATACTAGAGACCCATGGCCCTTAGTTTCTGTTTAACTCCAGAGAATGATTTTCTTTGTTGCTGTGCAGGCTTCCGCATGTCTTGTGATGCCCATTCGAAGGCAGATTGGTATGAGCAAGACCCGCCGTAAATGTGCATACACAGGCCAAGCGAACAAGACATGCACGCTGGATTCCCTGGAGATGTTGCAGGCGTGCAGGATAGGGATATCGTAATAGAGGATGACTATTTAGCTGTAAACTTGCTCAAGGGCAGGGTTCCAACCCTAAACTGAATATGCAGCTTCCTTTCAATGGGATCAGTGATGAAATCAAGATTGAGTTCAAGCTTGCTACAGATTTTGAACATGATCAATTCTTGGGTCAGAGAGCACCCAGACATATTATTAGCAGTGCTCTAGCCGACCCAACACGAGTAGACCCCTTTGACTTTCTCCTTAGAGGGGAGACAGGAGGTTAGAGAAAAATCACACAGATCAGATAACCCCAACTCGCATAGCCATTTCTTAATGTTGTTAAGCTCATGGAAGTTTAGTGGTGGTAGGTGACCCTCAGTGGAGGGGCGTGGAGTGGGCGGAGAGCCAAACGCTGTGACAGGCATTGTAATAAATCACAATGACTTCAGACTCAAAGGCCAAAACTCTCAATCATGGCTCGTTAACAGATTTAAAATGGGCCATGGCTGAGATTTCTGGATTCGAGGCTCAAGGCAGTGTGAGTTTCTCACAGTGCCTGTCAGTAGGCAAAAAAGATAAGAAAATAAAAAATGCACTTACCTATGATTCTTCCTGCTCCTGCTTTCTTCTTGAAGCCGTCAGCGTGACAGCACCTCATGGAGCTTCAGCCAACCCCCTTCTGCAAATCCCAACGTTGAACTCTTGCTGCAGATGAGCAGCATGAGAGCAGTACCAGGATTGGCTGGAGCGGGCTGCCTCTATGCTCCTGCAGGCAGTGGGTGCCAATGGCTGCTCTCCACCCAGCAATCTAAGACAGATAGGTGGAGAGGTTTTCACTGCACATGTCAGGCTGGCCATCGCAAGACAGCGGGCCAAAGTGACTTGTGCAGTGTAAACAGGTAGAATGAGCACCACTCCACTGCTACCAGTCAGCAGCAATGGCCCGCCCACAAACACTGCTCGGACTTGGAGCAGTGAAAAAGAAAATGAAAATTCAGGTAATTACCATTATTTTTCACCTTTGCTGCACTGACATCATGGGGGTGCTGCTACTTCAGCATACAATGCTAGTTCAGGTGTGGCTCATCCTCCTCAAGAATAAGATAGGTATTAGAGTGGCTTTGTCTGATATTGTCCACCTTCCCGTGTCCAGATTCAGCGGGTGGCTCAGGGTGCTGGCAGGGAGTCTCACTAGACTCCTCAGAAACTTGTTTTCAGTTTTGGTTAGGCTAGTTATATTGTGAAAACCCCAAATCTCAGCCCCATAAAGTGGTGTTCCCACTCCTTTGGTGTCGAAGAGTTGTAACGTCGGAGCTATAGGCTTGGTCAATGATACAGAATGCTCTTTTAAAATGATCCCTGCACTTTGCTCATATTTAAGAGCTCCTTTCTATGTAAGTTTGGGAGTTAATCTATCACCTAAATAATCGAAGGCCTCTACTCTCTCAATTTCGTCGGCCCCTAAGTACATCTTCCCTTTGAAGCATTTGTGATGGTAAATTTTCAAACTTTATTTTGTCAGTGTTTACTATCTATCCTCGCTGTGTGCAGAATTCATCGAATTTATGTAGTAGACACTGAAGACCACTTGGGGTCCGTGAAACAAGTAGGCTGTCTTCAGCATTAAATAGAATATGTGTCCTTAGGCCTTCAATACTAGGGGCATTATGTTGGCAGGGTGGCAAAAACTGCACAACATCATTTAGGTATAGTAATAATAAAGTGGGTCCAAAACACGCCTTTGCCTGACTCCTGCCTAGATGGGTATGGGGTCTGTGAGCTGACCCTGATCTCCCCTGTGTACTCATGCATAGTTCCCCTCATGGAGTCAAGCAAGGATAATTAAAATATTCTCTGGCACACCCATTCATTGACTGAGCTTAGAACCATCCTGCAGAACCCTTTTTGAACTGAGTCTATTAAACTAATGGGCCTGTAATTTGTGGGTGAGCTCTTAACTCTATTTTTAGGTCTCGCCTACTTAGCACGCATGCGCTGCATAGGAGGGACCTTTAGTAATCGGTTCGCTGTTTTGCCCCAAAACATGCACGCGTTGCATTGCTTTCAATGGCAACGCGTGCACGTTTGCGATTCCCTTGCGGGAGCAATCTTTCAAAACCATACTTTGTAATTAACAGATGATTCCTGCTCGCTCCCGCAAGGGAAACAGGCGCAGGCCCCCTCCTCGCTCCTCTCCCCCTGCTGCCTCCTGCCCTTTATTTTTACCTTTAGCACGAGGCGCGCACGCTTGTTCTATTCTTACCAGGAGCGAGTTTTAACTTACAGCCATTTTCCGCTCTTGTAATTCAGCCTCAATAAGTATTCCTAGAGGAATAACCATAGCCATCCTAATATTTTTATGTAGCACGGCAGTGAAGGATGTGCTCAGGTCCATCCATTACAAATGGCTCGGCTAGTACAGCCATGCATGCATATCCTTTCTTATCTCCTGGCACCTCATGGTTGATGATCAGCAGGTCTGTACACAGGCTCGGGCCCGCTGCGGTTCATCCCTCTGACCGTGAACACAAGCTGCAGGCTTCCTGCTGACATAAGCCCATTTCGGTTCGGAGCTGTTAAAGCTCCTTGTTCATCTCTCCACGCAGTGCACAGCCGCCCTGACAGACACATACCGCCCCTTATTTAAAGGCGGTCCTGCTTCCCGGGCCGGTACAGAGACAGTGAGCGTGCAGTCCGCATCCCTTGGCAGGTACACACGGACTGCTGGTTCACTGGCACTTCCCTCGCGCTGCGTGAGGTACACGGGATGTCGGTGTCTCGCAATGTCGGCAGCCCGTCTCCTGCAGAGGCTTTTGCAGTTCTCTTCTCTTTGGCCCGTACCCTGCTGGCGCGATAGGTTAGGGCAGCACAAACTCCGGCTTCGAGCAGTACCTGCCTCCTGCTGGTAGAGGGACAGTAAGTTCCCGCCGCCGGTAGATGCACCCTGCAGAGGTTACCTTCTGAAGGACACCACGTGAAGCTCTTGGCAGCAGCTCCCGTGCTGGCTCTCTCATAGGAATAGCCAATGGTACACAGCCGCCTTCCCTCTGGCCGGCTCGGGAGGAGCAGTCTCAGCCCCCTTGGCTCTCTGTGGCCTCTGCGCCTCATCCTCCGCAGTGCGAATCCCCTCAGTCCTGGCCTGCACTGTCTCCTCTTGTCCGCCGCACCAGCGGGGCAGGATGCTGTGCCCGGCAGCGCAGCGGACCCCAGTTCTCTTAAGTTTATTCTTTTCATCCATAAAGCTGAGAGAAGAAAAGGCGAAAGTATATTACAAGACCTGTAGCATAGCCAATAGGTCTCGCCTTTGGGTCCTTATAAGGGTTTAGTTATCCAGCACAATATCCTTGGTGCAACAACATAAACTGTTGCATGGCTAAACACTTATAAGTTCCCATAGGCGAGACCTATTGGCAATGCCAGTGCTTGTTATATATTGGCACAACCTCATCACCCTTTGCAAATACAGCTGCTAACACCAAGATGTATTTGCCCCATTTGGGCCTATTTCTAAGGAATAGATCTCCGGGGATACGGTCCAGGCCTGGAGCTTTGCCGCATGTGATGGCGTTGAAGGTCATTCCAACATCGCTTACATCGAAAACTAAAGGATCTGGGTGAGCATTGGATTCTGTTGGATCTGAGATGTTAACAGAGTCCAATGGGCTGGCAGTGTATATGGTCTGAAGTGCTCAAACCAAGCAGTCATGGGCACGTGGTTATGTGGTTGTTGGTTCATTCCGCGCCCTCCCCAGACCACAAGTGCCCAGAACTTAGAGTAGTCATTATCAGATCATGATTTGAACAAGTCCCACCACCTACACCCATTCCAGTCCCTTTTTGTCTTCTGCTGGATGTTCTTATAGGTCTTCTGTGTAACTTTTTTTAGTTCCATATTTTTAGATGTAATAGCTGTCCCTAGCTGCCTTCTTGCTTGTCTGCAGGCCTTATTAAACCAATTAGAGCCCTGGTTACTCGGTTTAGGTTTCCTAGAGGTCTGGGTTAGAGTGACAGAGAACATATTTGCAATTCGATTGAAAAAACTTGAGTGAATAGTACTTATTTCATCCAGGGTAGTGCTATTCGATAATAGGGAGTCCAAGCTAGAGATAACAGAGGTGGGGTCAGGAGAGATGGAAGATTGAATGTCGAAGTGGGCTATCACCTGGTGCCACTTAAGGTTTCTCTTTGTTTTAAAACATATTTTATTGATTTTGACAACTAGTCCAACATACATAGATATATCGTCCAATACACAGTATTAGCATCCTTTATGTACATCTATGTATTGTATCAAAGTTATAATGCTGGGCATACAATCGTACAATATTGACCAATCAACCATCACCCTCCCACCTCCCCACCTCAACTAGCTATCTAGCTCCCTCCCCCACCCTTTCCCGGCTCACTTCTGTAGTATCATGACTTATGGATATCGGGTCATGCATAACTTTCCCATCATGTTAAATGCTCAATTTACATCACCACACATTATGATTTTGTAGGGTTCCTGCGGGGTCCTTAACTGTCGGGTACTCGGCACATTTAAAAGCATATATACTATACATTATTCAATTCAGGGAAGGCTCTGCAGAGACAAATAATTCAAGTAGAGCCTCCCACTCTAAGGAAATCGGATTCTTCCTCAATCCTCTATTTTCCTCTCTCCTAATTGCCATGCTTTCAACCCTGCCCCATCGAACTACCACTTTGTGCCAGGCCAGTGCCGATGGAGGCTTTGCAGATTTCCATTTTATTGTGATTGAGCATTTCGCCAATATTAGTGCAAGATTGGAGAATCTAGTGTGCGTTTTTTGTGTTTAGTGCTTTTTGCCTAGTCCCAGGATGCAGCGCTCCACTGAGCCTCCCCCAACTTCGGGTGATGATTCATTGAGGAGTTTATGTACAGTCTCCCAGAAGGGTATTAGGTGTGGACATGCCCATATCATGTGCAATTGTTCAGCCGACTGTGTGTGGCATCTAGGACACGAATTTGCTGCATCAGGGAACCTTTTGCTCAATTTGTAAGGTGTCTGTGGTGCTCTGTGCACCAGGATGAGTTGTATCATCTTAAACATAGGGTTCCAGGACTCTTTCTTGGGGTGTTCGAGCACTCTGTCCCATTCCTTGTCTGATAGTTCATGTCCAATGTCTCTGGCCCATTTATCCTGTAGACCTGATAGTGGTATAGTTGCATGGGTACGGATACTTCTGTATATCGATCTGGTCAGATGTCCCCCATTACCCATTAAATACAGCATGTGTACTAGTTCATGTGTCTTGGGCTCAGTACCATCAGGCGACCAGGTACTGCTTACAAATCTGGTGATACTGGCATGGAGGATGTATAATGTGTTGGGTACGCCTTGCTCTCTCACAAATGTGTCATGGTCCATGAGCGTATGGTCTGCAAACAGCATCCTGACATTGTTCACTCCCTCATCTGCCCACTTACTCAGACATCTCGTCAATACTATTCTAGATGGCGCAGGAATCCCCAGCAACGGGATATTAGAGGCTTAAGGAATCAGTTCCCCAGTGTACCTTATAGCCCTTTTCCATTATGTGACGGCCACTTTCGGAAGTGGTGGTGGTGCCATTGAGATAGATCTCCTCCCTGGCAGTAGTAGTGTATGGAGCAATCCCTTTTCCCAATCCCTCTTAGACATCCCTATCTCTTGCAAATTGCATCCCGCTGTACAGTATGATAGCCACTGGAGTTGGCTGGCATAGCAGTATGCCTGGAAATCAGGAATCCCCAGGCCCCCTCGGCCTGAATCTAGTTGTAATTTCTGAAGTCCCACCCTTCTATGCCCTTTGCTACAGATTAATTCAGAAAGCATAGTGTTCAGTGTTTTGAATATGTGTGCTGGGATCAATATCGGCAAATTAGTGAACTAGTACAATAGTCTGGCCAACATGCCATTTTGGAGATGGCCTCTCTGCCTGCTACAGAGAGTGGCAGTGAAGTCCAAAACTCTATCTGGGATTTAAGTGCCTTAATTGTGCGTCCCAAGTTACCATCCAACATATCCTGTGGTTCCCTATACATTTGAATGCCGAGATATTTAAATGTGGTAGGTGCCACAGGAAATGTCCACTGACTTAAATAAACGGGTTCTTGAAGTAATAAGCATATGATTTGGTTTCATTGATCGACAGGCCAGAAAGTGCCTTTAATTGTCAGAACACCGTAGGGAGGAGCTCATTGGGACCCTGGAGATTATTGAGATAAAGTATGGTGTCATCCGCATACGCGGAGATAGTGTGAGTCATGGTTTCTAGTATGATGCCTCTTCCTATCGCCACCATACATATCTTAATAGCTAATGGTTCGAGCGCCAAGACAAATAGGCCTGTTTGTATCTCCCTGTACGCCCGGACCTAATCAGCAGATAACGCGCTGCAGGGTGGGTCGCTGTATACGCGATAGCGCTCTTTTTAAAACTTCCCATTTTTGTATTTAATTTAATTCTTATTTGTATTTACCCGTTTTAGACGATCGGCGCATTCCCTCACTTGCACTGTAATTGTTCACACCACCGCTCATTTGGCGGGTCCATTGAGTCGCTTTCTTTTGTGGCGGCCATCTTGGGGGAGACTTGGACGCCTGACGGCACCATTTGGGTTAGCAGACCAGCTGTCACAAGGACAGCTGACCTGCATATAAGGGGGCATTCTAGGCGGGCTCTCCTGTTTGTATCTCCCTGTACGCCTGGACCTAATCAGCAGATAATGCGCTGCAGGGTGGGTCGCTGTATACGCGATAGCGCTCTTTTTAAAACTTCCCGTTTTTGTATTTAATTTAATTCTTATTTGTATTTATCCGTTTTAGACGATCGGCGCATTCCCTCACTTGCACTGTAATTGTTCACACCACCGCTCATTTGGCGGGTCCATTGAGTCACTTTCTTTTGTGGCGGCCATCTTGGGGGAGACTTGGACGCCTGACGGCGCCATTTGGGTTAGCAGACCAGCTGTCACAAGGACAGCTGACCTGCATATAAAGCTGCCCTTTCTACGTGCAGCGTTTGCGCCGCAGTAACGCCGGAGTCCCTAGAGTCCAGCCCGTCTGCGCCCGTCCGCGCTAAGGACGGGCTAAAGGGCGGGATATTCTGGTCTTTGGGTGCTCCTGATATGCCTCCTCAAATAGGTCCCCTATATTCCTATCAGGACCTGGTCCGCCTGAGACCTGCATCGCTTCCTTGCCATTTTACCTGTTCGCCTGATATTTTACAGGATGCATTTTATTGCTCCTGTTTCAGCACCTTTGGCAAGTCATCGGCAATTTGCCATGTTAGGCCCCCCCTGCCTCGACTCTCATGTCGGCTACCTTGAAAGAATCGGGTTTTCTTATTAACACTAGATCCTTAGTGAAAAATAATATCGCTTTTCGCGACTTTGTTTTAGTCCAAAAGCCCACATGGGTTTTCCTGACCGAAACCTGGGCAACTGAGTCCTCAGGACCGGATCTGGTTGAGGCTGTGCCGGATGGATACTCATTAGTTAGACTGGATAGAGTAGGGCGCAGAGGAGGTGGCCTTGGAATTCTTTATAAGACCTCTCACACCTGTCACACTACTCAACTTTCCAGGCCTTCTGATCTCTTTCAAGCCCTGCACTTTCTTATTATATCTCCAGAGGCTGCGCCTTTCGCAGGTATCTTGGTATACAGACCTCCTGGGTCTAGAACAGACTTCAGCCAGTCCCTTCTTAATATCCTGGAGCCCTTTTTTGGAGCAGCCAACCTGACAGTCTTGGGTGACCTAAACTTTCATTTAGACAACTCCGATTCTAAAGACTCTTTGGATCTCCTCGACTCACTATCCGCATGTGACTTGGTGCAACTGGTCAAACAACCCACGCATCAGGCTGGCCACATACTGGATGCAGTTTTTTCTAATGATGACAGGCTTAAAACCGAAGTCCCTATTCCACTGTCCTGGTCGGACCATTTCGCTGTCCCCCTGGAGCTTCTGGTCGCCTTTACGCCTGCTAAGTCAGGTGTTTCCAGTCACATCAAGCTTAGGAGGAAAATTAAGAACATCACAAGCACCTCGCTGGCTTCACTCATGCAAAACTATAAACCTGACCTCTATGAGGACACCAACCTAGCGGCTTCGGAACTGTCCAAAGCCATTAGCGCAGCAGTCGATGTGCTTGCTCCTCTCGCCTCTTGCTATTCTGCCAGAAAGAAACCTTCTGCACCCTGGTTCTCGAAGCCTCTTAGGCTCATGAGACAAGGGTGTAGGAAGCAAGAAAGGCTTTGGCGATCAAGCTGGAATCTAAAGGAGAGAGATAAACACAAGTTGCTCCTTAAGGAGTACAAGCTGGAGATCATCAGAGTTAAGCAAGAGTACTTTGCTAACCTGACGATGACTCTTTCCTCTCCCAGAGATCTTTTTAAAATAGTGGACTCGCTTTGTGCATTACAGATACCGGATCCTGTTGCAGGTACCCAGGAATTCTGTGATAAAATCGCAGGATTCTTCCACTCGAAGATCGCGGATATATACCTGAATCTTGAAGTACAAAGATCTGTTACACCTCCTCCGCCTGTTCCCCTCTCTCCGCTCTCGAAGGAGATCTTTCTAACTGCCCCCAAGAGCTTGCTAGAGTTCCCGCATTTATCCTATCAGGAGCTTGATCTGCTTTTAAGCAAGACAAGGTTGGGATCCCCTTTGGACCCATGTCCCCTTAAAGTCTTGAAGGATTGCAGAGACTCCTTGCTCCCCTCTCTTCTTGACTGTCAGATCTCGAACCCCTTTCCCCCGTCTTCCTCTCTGTCACTATCTTCGTAGATGCAGAAACCAGAACTACGGAGTCCCGAAGCGGCTTGGAAATGAACTACACTTCCCGGCAAGCCGTGGTGCGCGGCGCACATGTGACGCAGGGGCAAGCGCACACCCGGAAACAAAAAGACATTGGAGACCTGCGGCGGTGCCGATTATTCAGCTGAAACACGGAGTGTTTGTTCCTGTCGTATGGGTAGCGGTAAGCCGTTTTAGGAGGTCTGGATCCTTCATTGTGTTTGAGGGAGTCTTGTGCTTGGTATTGAACACGCAAGCTGCGTGTTGTTCTGTTCTTGATTTAGCGTGTCGGTAAGGACGCGCAAGCAGCGTGTTGGAAAGTGCTGCAACTATTGTTTGATTTTGCATTGTGTGTACGCGCGGACTGCGTGGGAACACTTCTGTGATATTTATCTCTCAAGTGAGAGAAAAGGACTTATGGGTTCATGAACATTTGGCTCTGTTGAACTATGATGTGGGTTGCAAGAATCATTGACAACTAAAGTGTATGCGGAGCCACAGCCTGTTTGAACCATTGCATATTTCACTTAAGAACTGGGGATGAAATGCAAAGCAGAAAACGTTAAGGCGTATTAACATTGACTGCTGTTTTTTCCTGTTTATTTCCACAACCTTGGTTTGCTTTATTTTCTGTGCAGGAGAATCAGAGAGAGAGAGATACATTAAGCAAGGGTTCTGTGCTGATAGGTGAGCCGTTTTGGACACTACCTACTATTTAGGTGTGACTGAGCATTGTGGTGGTATTCAAGTGCAGGGATTCATATTGGTTCCCTTTTTCCCTTTTTTCCTACAGCAAAACAGTAGCCCTGGTATTCCCTCACGTCTCGTCTCCTTGCATATAATCCCCAAACTTTCCCCTCTCCAGGTAGGAAAGAAGGATAGGC
This sequence comes from Lissotriton helveticus, assembly GCF_964261635.1. Taxonomy (NCBI): domain Eukaryota; kingdom Metazoa; phylum Chordata; class Amphibia; order Caudata; family Salamandridae; genus Lissotriton; species Lissotriton helveticus. Next base: position 1,373,876,133 of record NC_136065.1, on the reverse strand, counting down.
AAGTACCCTACATGTCTAGATAGAAGAGTGCGAAAACAGTGGGTGAAAAGGGGGGGGCTTCTCCTCTAATGGTTTGTTCCTTTCTCGTTTCAGCTCTCCCTCCCCGCTGCTCCCTTCCTTTCCTTCCCTGGGGGAATTGCTTTTATGGTCTGTGTATATTTCGGACGTAGAGGTGGTTCTTCGAGGGGAGGTATAGGTCTTGCAACACAGCTCCGAAGAGATAGAGGCGGAGCCTGACAGAATAATCGGCCCAAGTAGTTTCTCTCTTCTCGGCTGTGTTGGAAGACACCATGACGACATTGGATGATGTCATGGCTGCACTAGTGCAGGTTCAAACTGAACTCGCAGCTTCTAATAGAGAGGTGGCGGCTGCCCGAGCGGAGAACGCCCAATTAAAAGCTAGAATGGATCGGACCCTGACATCCCAGGCCGTGGGAGGAGGGAGTCAAGGCCCGTCAACCAATGTCACAGTAGAAATGCCAGCTCAAATCCCCTTAGCCCCACCAGAGCGATTCCACGGGGATAACAGCAAGGTACAGGTGTTTCTTACACAAGTGATGTTACACTTTATGTGCAAACCGAAGATGTTTGCCACAAACCAAGCGAGAGTCGCGTTTTTGATCTCACATCTAGGGGGTGAAGCCGCTCAATGGGCAGTCCCCATAGTACGAAGAGACGACCCATTACTATACGCATGGGATGACTTCCGTGAGGCATTTGAGAAAACCTTTGATAGGAGGGCTGAGACCTTTTCGGCTGATAGGGACCTGCTTAAATTGAAACAAGGCGGTTCAGATCTAGTGACCTATCTGAACAACTTCCGCCGGCTAGTGGCCGAAACAGAGTGGCCTGAAAACAAACAATCCGCCCTGTTCTATCAAGGCCTGAACGACGACCTTAAAGACGTCTTGGCGCAAATAGACCCTCAGCCTAGAACATGCTCCGCCTTGATGGAACTCAGCTTACGCCTGGATCACAGGTTGAAAGAACGTAAAGGGGAACATAAAACCAAAGACAAAACCGTGTTCCCTTATGAACATGCAGGGCATGGAGATAAACCGGCCTCATCCTCGGAAGCAATGGATATTGGAGCAGTCCGCGCGTCGTTAACGCTTAGTGAGAAGAACTACCGTCGGAAACAGGGTCTTTGCCTGTACTGCGGGAAAAAAGGTCATTTTTTGAGGGAATGTCCAGTGAAACCCAAACCAGGCAGGGGAAGAGGCGGACCGGTAGCAGCAGGAACCTCCAACGCGGAACCGGAAAACTGCAAAGCTTGAAGGTGGGTGAAGGGGAACCATCAAGCAAAATATCCATCCCTTCCATTACCCCAGAACCAAACTCGGACCACACGCATCTATTTCTGCATATGTCTATGGTGATTGCGTCTAGAGAAAGGAGTATCAGAGCAATGATCGACTCAGGTGCTACCGGATGTTTTATGGATTACTCAGAAGCAGAGCGCCTCGGGGTGCTGTTGATCGCAAAAGAACATCCAGAAACGGTTTATGCAGTAGATGGCAAGGAGCTGAAAGCAGGACCCATTCGGTATCACACTCCGGACTATGTTTTGTCCTATCAAGGAAGTCATCATGAGGAGATTTCATTTAACATCATCGAAGCGCCTCAATACGGCATCATATTGGGACTCCCGTGGTTGAAGAAGCATGAACCTCGAATCCATTGGACATCTGGCGAGGTGTCCTTCCGATCCATCTTCTGTAGGGAACATTGTTTTCAGGAAAGGCTGAACCCCTCATGTGCCTTGGCGTTGGTGAAACATGTCGCTACCGCAGCAGAAAAAGAAGTCACTCTTCCCTCTTGCTACAAGGCATACGAGGAAGTGTTTAGCGATGTGAAGGCGGAAAATCTACCTCCCCATAGGTCATATGATTGCCGGATCGACCTTCTTCCCGGGTCTGTGGTGCCCAATAGCAGGATTTACGCCCTCACACTGCCGGAAAACGAGGTTCTACGTGCTTACCTGGATAAATATTTGGCCCTTGGGTTCATCAGGCCCTCCAGGTCCCCAGCAGCGTCGCCTCTATTTTTCATTCCGAAAGCGAACGGTGAGAAAAGATGCTGTATAGACTACCGTGCTCTAAATGCCATCACGGTGAAAAACCAATACCCCTTGCCCTTGATACCGGTCCTGTTGGAACAAGTCCGTTCAGCCACTGTGTACACAAAACTGGACCTGAGAGGGGCATATCACCTCGTCAGGATTCGACATGGGGACGAGTGGAAAACCGCATTTAAAACGAGGTATGGGCTATACGAATACCTCGTAATGCCCTTCGGATTATGTAACGCCCCGGCGGCGTTTCAATTGTTCTTAAACGAAGTACTACGAGAATACCTGGATCGTCATGTAGTAGTCTACATCGACGACATATTGATTTATTCTGACTCCATGGAAGAACATGAGGAACATGTAAAACAAGTGTTGGGAGCACTGCTAGCACACCACTTATACTGTAAAATTACAAAATGCGAATTCCATGTGTCCACAGTGGAGTTTCTCGGTGTCATGCTCACTCCATCGGGACAAGTGATGGCTGAAAGGAAAGTCAAGGCTATTGCGAACTGGCCTCGTCCTTGTAATGTAAAGGATGTACAGTGTCTGCTGGGATTTGCCAATTTTTATAGGAGATTCATCAGAAATTTCTCCAAACTGGTGACCCCGTTAACCCGCCTGACGAGAAAAGATGTTCCCTTTGAGTGGGACCAGGAAGCACAGCAGTCGTTTGCACAGCTTAAAGCCTCTTTCTCCTCTGCGCCTATTTTGATACATGCCAACCCCGAATTACCGTTTGTTGTTGAAGCCGACGCCTCAGAGTACGCTATTGGCGCCGTCCTTTCACAACGGAAAGAAGACACTGGTGTGCTACACCCTATTGCTTTTATGTCACGGAAATTGAGTGTGGCTGAGGGTAACTATACCATCGCTGAAAAGGAACTGTTGGCGATTCGTGATGCCTTCCTGGAATGGAGACACTGGCTGCTGGGTGCTAAACAGTTGGTTACTGTTTATACAGATCACAGAAATCTGCAGTTCATGCGGGACGCAAGACATCTTACCCCACGGCAACTTCGATGGATGTTGTTTTTCGAAGAATACAGGTTTGTGGTAACCTTTCGGCCAGGCTCAAGCAACAAAAAAGCCGATGCGCTTACTCGCCAAGAACATCCCAATCAACAGTCCTTACCCCCGGAGCGAGCAATAATCCATCCTGCTCAAGTGATCGGCGCAACAGAATCTCAAGCCTTTCTCACAGGAGTGAGTAAAGGAGTACAGACGTGTGTGTGGAGGACTTGGCTTCACCATCACCCTGAATGGAGAATGAAACATGGAGTGCCAATAAAAGGGAATCAGGTATTAATCCCGACGATTCCATTACGAAAACTGGCGTATTCCTGGTGTCATGACACCCCTTGTGCAGGACACATGGGATATGTAAAGACTCTGGAGAAGGTGGTGAGACAGTTCTGGTGGCCTTCGGTGAGACCTGATGTTCGTAAGTGGGTGAGTGAGTGCAGGACGTGTGCACAAATAAAATCCGACAGACAACAACCTCAGGGTCTACTCCAGCCTATGCCCACGCCGGAACAACCTTGGGAGCGGTTTTCAGTGGACTTCATAGTGGGGCTCCCCAAGGATCAAGGAAACACAGCCATTATCGTTGTCATAGATTACCTGACGAAGATGGGTCACTTCGTGGCATGTAAGCAGGTCCCTACGGCTGGTCAGTTGGCTCACCTTCTTTTGGTTCACGTTGTAAGGCTACATGGTCTCCCACGCGATATAGTGTCCGACAGAGGGGCCCAATTTACGGCCCGTTTCTGGAAGACCTGGTGTGCAGAACTGCAAATTAAGTCCTCTCTGTCCACCAGTTTTCATCCGCAAACTGATGGGCAGACAGAGAGGCTTAATCAGACACTTAAGCAGTATTTGCGTTGTTATGTACGGAACAACTCGGATGCATGGGTGGACTGGTTGTGGGTAGCAGAGATCGCCTACAATAACACTGTACATTCATCCACACAACATACCCCTTTCTTCTGCACCTATGGGCATCACCCCAGGTTCACTCCTTTGCTACTGCCCAGTACGTGCAATACGCTTCCAGAGGTAAAACACAGGCTGTTGCGGCTACGCAAGGTCTTGCTCGCCGCCCGCAAGAATCTGATTCGGGCCAAGTCTGTGTACAAAAAACATGCCGATAAACACCGTAGACCGAGCCCTGTGTATAAGTGTGGTGATTTGGTATGGTTGTCCACAAAACACATCAGGTTTCGGAAGCATAGCGTGTTTAATCCTAAATTCATAGGCCCCTACAAGGTTGTGAAGCATGTCAATCCGGTAGCGGTGCGTTTGTGCCTTCCGAAGCACCTTCGGATTCACCCGGTTTTTCATGTTTACTTGTTGAAACCTTCTTTGTGCCCCCGCCGCCGGGCACCCAAGCCTGTTTGGGTGCAGCAAGACCAGGAGTATGAAGTGCACAGTGTCTTGGACTCCAAACGGGTGAGGGGGCGTTTGTACTACTTGTTGGCTTGGAAAGGATTTGGTCCGGAGGAACACTCATGGGAACCTGCTGATGCGGTGCATGCCCCTAGACTGGTGGCCAAGTTCCATGAAGCTCACCCGGATTGTCCTGTGTGAGTCCGGGACCCTTTGGAGGGGGGATGTACTGTCAGATCTCGAACCCCTTTCCCCGGTCTTCCTCTCTGTCACTATCTTCGTAGATGCAGAAACCAGAACTACGGAGTCCCGAAGCGGCTTGGAAATGAACTACACTTCCCGGCAAGCCGTGGTGCGCGGCGCACATGTGACGCAAGGGCAAGCGCACACCCGGAAACAAAAAGACATTGGAGACCTGCGGCGGTGCCGATTATTCAGCTGAAACACGGAGTGTTTGTTCCTGTCGTATGGGTAGCGGTAAGCCGTTCTAGGAGGTCTGGATCCTTCATTGTGTTTGAGGGAGTCTTGTGCTTGGTATTGAACACGCAAGCTGCGTGTTGTTCTGTTCTTGATTTAGCGTGTCGGTAAGGACGCGCAAGCAGCGTGTTGGAAAGTGCTGCAACTATCGTTTGATTTTGCATTGTGTGTACGCGCGGACTGCGTGGGAACACTTCTGTGATATTTATCTCTCAAGTGAGAGAAAAGGACTTATGGGTTCATGAACATTTGGCTCTGTTGAACTATGATGTGGGTTGCAAGAATCATTGACAACTAAAGTGTATGCGGAGCCACAGCCTGTTTGAACCATTGCATATTTCACTTAAGAACTGGGGATGAAATGCAAAGCAGAAAACGTTAAGGCGTATTAACATTGACTGCTGTTTTTTCCTGTTTATTTCCACAACCTTGGTTTGCTTTATTTTCTGTGCAGGAGAATCAGAGAGAGAGATACATTAAGCAAGGGTTCTGTGCTGATAGGTGAGCCGTTTTGGACACTACCTACTATTTAGGTGTGACTGAGCATTGTGGTGGTATTCAAGTGCAGGGATTCATATTGGTTCCCTTTTTCCCTTTTTTCCTACAGCAAAACAGTAGCCCTGGTATTCCCTCACGTCTCGTCTCCTTGCATATAATCCCCAAACTTTCCCCTCTCCAGGTAGGAAAGAAGGATAGGCAAGTACCCTACATGTCTAGATAGAAGAGTGCGAAAACAGTGGGTGAAAAGGGGGGGGCTTCTCCTCTAATGGTTTGTTCCTTTCTCGTTTCAGCTCTCCCTCCCCGCTGCTCCCTTCCTTTCCTTCCCTGGGGGAATTGCTTTTATGGTCTGTGTATATTTCGGACGTAGAGGTGGTTCTTCGAGGGGAGGTATAGGTCTTGCAACACAGCTCCGAAGAGATAGAGGCGGAGCCTGACATTGACATCATGAATAGGGCTATGAGAGAGGGCATTTTTCCATCTGAATGGAAGAACGCAGTGGTCAAGCCCCTCCTAAAAAAGTCCACACTTGACCCTGAGGTGCTCAAGAATTACCGTCCCATCTCTTAGCTCCCAGCACCCGCAAAGATGCTGGGGACGTATCTTAATCAACATTTGGCGGCTTTCCTTGACTCCTCAGATCTCCTGGACCAATCCCAGCACGGCTTCAGGAAACACCATAGTACCGAGTCAGCCCTCTTGGTCGTATTGAATAACATCCGTTTGGAGGTAGACCAGGGTCATTCCACCATCCTGGTCCTTCTAGACCTCACGGCCGCCTTTGATACCCTGTCCCCCTCGGTGCTAACATCTCGCCTGAGGGAGATAGGGGTGGAAGGGGCGGCCTTGAGTCTGTTGGCCTCCTTTCTCGACCAGAGGGTTCAGAGGGTTAAGCTGGGAGACTTTTTATCTCCATCCCTACCTGTGCAATGTGGGGTCCCTCAGGGGTCGGCATTAAGTCCGACCCTGTTTAACATCTACGTGACCCCACTTGCCAAGTTGGTTAGATCTTTTGGGATGGAGGTAGTCTCCGATGCAGATGACACACAGATTCTGGTGTCCCTTTCTCACCTCGATGGCTCGTCCCCGCTCAACTTTAGGAACTGCATGGAAGCAGTGTCACAATGGATGATTTACAATTCATTAAAGTTGAACGGGGAAAAAAATGAGATTCTGGTGTTCGGTCCTAATAATAACATCTGGTCACCTGAATGGTGGCCGCCCTCGCTGGGGGCTTGTCCTACTCCCACGGAGTCAGCGCGGAATCTGGGAGTTCTGATTGAACCTGCCCTCTCCATGACTCTGCAGGTAAACAGAACTGTCGCTACCTGTTGGGGGATTATCAAAATACTCAGGAAAATAAAACATTACCTGTCCCCCCAGGCGTGGTAGCACTTGTTGCTTCGCGACTCGATTATTGTAACGCCCTATACATCGGCATGAATAAGGGCCTAACACAGCGTCTTCAGACCGCGCAAAATGCGGCCGCCAAATTTGTTCTTGACGCTCCCAGATTAGCATCATCGACAGCAGCTAGGAAGGCCTTACATTGGCTTCCTATTGAAGCGAGGATCACCTTTAAGGTGCTCTGCCTGACTCATAGTGCACTTTCTGGCAATGGTGCAGGCGGGATCAAGAAATTGCTGGCCCCCTATGTTTCGGGCAGACTCTTACGTTCTTCCTCAAAGAATTTGCTGGTGGTACCTCGCTTTGGTAGGAGCAGATGGGGCGGTTGGCTTTTTCCTCAATCGCCCCTAAGCTATGGAATACTCTCCCATGCGAAATTAAAGCTCAGCCTTCCGTCCAGCGCTTCCATAAAGCTTTAAAAACCTGGCTGTTTGCAAAGGCGTACTTGTAGTTACTGTTCTATTGCTTTTTGATTTTTTGTTAGGCGCCTTGATGCCTTCGGGCTAAGTTGCGCGTTTACAAGACTCTTTTCATTTCATTTCATTTCATTTCAGGGGCAAAAGAGGGCATCCCTGCCGTGTGCCTCCAGCTATAGGAAAGGGCGGTGAGATATGGGCTCCTGTCCGGGCACGGGCCGTTGGGTCTGTATATAGTTGCCTGACCCATTTCACATATTCCTCCGGTATTCCGAAATGTGGTAAAGCTCTTAACATATAACACCAGTGTAGTTTGTTGAACGCCTTTCTCCTATCCGGTGAGATATAGCCCGCTTCTGTATCGTCCGCTAGCGTCAAGTTGAGTATCCGATGTAGTTGCCTGATATTTAGTGACGTACTTCTACCTGGTACGAAGCCGCACTGGTCTATGTGTATCAGTTGTGCGAGATATGGTTGTAACCTACGGCCCAGAATTTTGCAAAGGATCTTATAATCCGTATTCAGAAGAGAAAGGGGGCAATAACTCGACATATCACTGGGGTCTATACCTGGTTGTAACAGAGATCCAACTAAAGACTGTCGTGTAGTGGGGGTTAGTGATCCGGTCTCTAGCGCAGCACTATATAATTTTTCCAGGTGTGGGACTAACTGTATTGAGAATGTCTCGTAGAACTCCACAGGTAGGCCAGCAAGCCCCGGGGTCTTGTTACGTGGGAGATCTTTCATTGCCGAACAAATTAAAGATCTTGTTATGGGCTTTGCTAGCTCTTTTTTTTGGGCATCCGAAAGCTGGGGTAAGTTCGGACCCTCAAGGAAGTAAAGAAGTTCCTCTTCCAGAATTTCTGCTGCGGCGTACAGCTCCTCATAATATTGATGAAATGCCATGTTAATTCCTAACTGTGTAGTTGCCGTACCACCGCCTGGTATATGAACCTTTTTTGTCGGGGTGTTAGTCAGTATATCCCGTATGATTCTAGCTAGTAGCGGACCAGCCCTATCTGCTTCAGCTTGCTGTTTCTGAGAATGCCACTTAAGGATTCTCTTGCTGTTTGTTTGCTGAAGATGCCCTGCTGAGATGCGGACAGAGGAACCGGCCATACCACATCCCCCAAGGAAGAGAGGTGGAGACTTAGCAGTGTGTGGCCACTTTCAAGCCTTGGAATCATTTCCATATTGATCACCACATGCAATAGCTGTAAATTGATAATTATAATATCAATTTGACTCACATGATTAATCCTGCTGTAGGTACAAGACCCTTTACTATCTGATTTTGTTCTCCCATTCGTGGCCCTAAGGCCAAATTCCAATGTTAATGACTTCAGCTGCAAGGTGCCTTGTGTCCACCTTTTATCGGCAAAGGGCGAGTCAGGGAATACCCCATGCCTCCTCCTCCTCCGAAGTTTCTTTAATGTGATAAAAGTCCAGAGGCTCAAATGTCGTGTTGAGGTCCACTGCCAATAGGACCTTGTGGGCAGTCCCCTGCTAATAAATAGTACCTTATGGGTATTCAATGTAATTCCCAGTGACTGTCGAGAATAGCAATTGTTTCAGATTTTTTGCCACCTCTAGCGTACACATTGTAGACATCAAACGTTGAAACCCCCCCTCCAAAAAGCCAATACAAATTCCCATAATATCAGGGGAGTCTATTGACAGATTGTGTGAGGAGTAGTCTAGTGAAGATCTAAACCATATAAGCAGGCCTCCATAGGGTCTTCCACAATGCTGTTTCTTAGCTGGAATCCAGTGATTAATGTAGTCAGCCTTAAAAACAGGTTTTACGCTCAAGGTTTCCTGGAATATGCAGATTTCGTACCCTTCAATGAAGGTATTCCAGTCTCGTGATTGTAATTTAGATTTTATACCCACAACATACCAGGAAACTACTGTTAGATGTTGTTTCTCTTTGGTTTCCAATAAATTAAAAACTATGCTGGTCCTTTGTAGGGCTGCCGGACTAATGGCGAAAGATTGTGAGTGCTCCAAAGCAAGGGTGTGGACATATTAACTTTCCTTAATTAGTCCACATCACCCAAGGCTGAATCTTGACCAGGGAGACAATTAGATTTTGATCTTGATGAGGTCAAGTATATGTCAGTTGTAGACTGTCTGTGTGGTGGTGGGGGGGCATGGGGTACTGTGTTCCCTGTGCCCTGTGATGCCTCCATTTGTGAATATTTAAATTGAATGGATGAGCATTTAGATGGACGTGACCTGATATCCAAGGCTATCAGGTTATCTGCTATATCCTTGTCCGCAAATGTGATTACAATAGAATCAAAGCCTGGGTCTAGGACAGGATATCTCTGGCTCTAGTGTTGTCTTCCCAGATAACAGATATACACCCTCTCATGTGGCGAATCCAATGGATTATCTTATTAATTAAAATGCCCTCGCCTTCATAGCGAGTTGAGAGAGGGAGTTTCAGGAAATTAACCTGATAGATCTGGTTTGACCTTACTATACGAGGTCCGGCCTTGGTGGTACCAGAATTTCTGTTGGGCGGGGGTGCCTAATTGGGTGCATAGTTGGGTGCAACAAGGATGGACTTGTCTGGAAATTCCCTGCTAATAGGGGGCAGTCTGGAATTGGAGCTTCCTTACCACTGGGTAGTGCCTCTGGTAGTGTTGCCACTTTTAATCTCTGAATCAGGCAGATTACGGCAAGAACAATGGTGAGGTGGCTGCAGGGGGTTTTCAATAGGTTTTTTTAGCCTATTATCTCTCGAATTCCTAACCTTTTGGGCCAGCCTGGGGTCAAATTCTGGGCATGGAGAGTTAGATCTTCCCTTATGGCTTGGTGCAGGTGCCCTATTCTCAGCTGTTGCCTTAGCTTCCCTCCCACAGGAGCATACCACACCCTTTTTCAAGTGCAGGACCATTCCAGTCAAGAGCTTCATCATGGCCCTAATCTGTACTATCATAACCTTGAGGTCCCCTACCTCCACTCTGACTGGTGGATTCTTGCACGGAAGCAGGGGCTGCTTCTGTCAGCCCTGTGGCTAACCCCTGACTAGTGGGAGCAGAGGAAGCCCCGGGTCATCATCGCTTCATCGGGTCATCATTGATTCAGAGATAAAGGCTTGTAAGGGCTGGATGTGGTTTTTACAGGTTGTACTGGGCTCAAGGGGGATATTGTCTAATGGGTTGGTGATCATATCAGAGTTAGAGGACAAGGACGTTTCATTAGATGGAGTAGTTTCTTACCTGTAACTCCAGTTCTGTAGTAGGGGTATCTCTGTTATAGTATAATCTAGTGAAGGGGGGCGTGGCTAACCAGCCACGATGGCGGACGCCTGCTGTTAGAGCTCCAGGTCCGTCTGGGGATAGATCCGGCCAGAACGGAGCTGAGGGACTCTCACTGGGCGAAAAAGGGTCGAGAAGAGCTGCGGACGCAGGACGACAACACTGAGCCCGATACGTGACGCCAGAGGACCGAATTCATAGATCGGCAAAAAACGGGCCTGCTGGGCTAGGAGGCCTGTACCGCCGGGAAATTGTGTAGAGGTGGCGCCCGAGCTGACTACAGTGCGGACCGCAGGAGGAGATCTACGGCGGCTCCTGGAGGTGCTGATGGCGGCGTTCTGCCCAGGTTAAGGAACCCCCGGTGGCGGTGTTCCCCCCGTATGTGCCCCGAGCCGGGAGGTGAGCGGGAGTGACGGAGGGCGGAGAGAGCGCGGCACACTGAACGCTGCCGCCTGGACAGCCGTCGGGGAGGCCCTGCCTGCACCATCTTGACTCCCCTGAGGCCGCCGCGAGCCGGGGCCCAGACACTGGCGAAGGTGAGGCGGACACCACTTGGGGACGTGTGGTGCGAGTCGGTGGGCAGTGAGGTCTCCCCTCCCTCCCTTTGCCCTCAGCCTATACTATGCTGGATGTATGTGGCTGGCGCCCCTCCCTGGAGTGAAAATGAGGGTATCAAGAGAGGCTGCAGGAGGAAGGGCACAACCGGGCATGCACAGGAGCCAGTGCCCCTAATAGAGCGAAGTAACACCATCATTGCGGGACAGATGCAGTGACATAGCTGGAGGCCATTGCTGTTTTGTGCGCAAACTGACATAGGTGGATTCGGGACTGGTTCCCATATGGCGACGCCGGGTAACAGCCACCTTTATTTTTTTCACCTGCACGATACGTTCACGACCTGCATAACAACTGGAAGGACCCCGTGCGCAGCGACATACTGGACAGGCGCACCGCCCCTCGCTCGGCCCCATACGAGACACACCAACCCTCCCCCTCCGAACAATAAGACTGGGGACGCTTGGGGGTGCTGACCGCCAACGTTATACGCGAGGGAGCACCCTCTCCATAGGTGTGCACACCGTGCTATTGCCTCGCTACGGGAGTGGGTGACCCTGGGTTAGGGGCAACATGGTGAGGAGCGGTACGAAACTCACTGAGGGGCAGGGAGGACCTGATGAACCCCAGCAGCTGGTGGGGGCTGGAGATGACGGAGCCCGATCAGGGACTGTAGAGACTGCCCCATCAGGAGCACAACAAGTGGACAAACTTGATCTCATCCTCAAGGAGATTAGAGAATCTAGATCGGCGATGGAGCAGCAACTGGGGGCCCTCACCACAAATTTCTCTCTCCTAAAGGTCGACCACGCCAAACTGGCGGAGAAGTTTAAGGATCAGGGACTTGCCGTCACGGACCTCGCAACAACGGTGGCAAGCAACTCTACCTCCATCCAGGAACTACAGCAACAGGTTGCCTCACTAATGGGCATGGTGGAGGATGCAAAGGGCGTAATCGCCGCAACAACATAAGAGTTATTGGCCTGCCGGAAAGATGCGAGGGGGCGCGAGCTGCAGACTTCATGGAACAGTGGTTCCGCGACCAGGTCGCGACGGAGGGTCTGTGCCCACACTTATGTGTGGAACATGTGCACAGGGTCCCAACTGGTTAACCTAGGCCGGGCCGCCCACCACGCCCTTTGATAGCTCGAATCTTAAACTATCGGGATAGAGATGTCCTCTTACAACGGGCCAGGGAGAAGTCTCTCATCCAATATGAGAACCAACGAGTGTCCTTATACCCGGACTATACGACCATAGTGCAGAAGCAGCGAGTGTCATACCTGGAGGTAATGAAAAAACTCCGGAAAGCCCAGCTGAAATACGCACTACTTTTTCCAGCTCGCTTGAAGGTGGTACACGGGCGGAAGACACATTTTTTTGAGAGCCCCTCGGACGCTGAACATTGGTTGGAGGTGATGGGCATTGATGGTAGTCAAGACGCCACCCAAACGGAGACTGCTGGTGGCTCGAGGGAAGGATCAGACCGCGACGACAGAAGATCCGCAGAGGCAGGGAAGAAAATGAATCGGAAAGGTCCATCGCGGACACAACAGAAGAAGGAACAACTCAGAGCACTGGCACTGATTGGTACCTTCAGAGAAGACACAGGGAAAATTGCAACAGACTCTGAGGACAGTACACTGCATTCTGACTCGGACAATAATGTGATCCTGTTCCCCACGGTTACACCCCGGGCTGCGGATGAGCTGATGGATAATTGATTTGATGGCTGGTGCATCCCGACAGAGACTTCTGCAGATATTCCTCACCGTATCCTTTCTATTGTGTTGCATACTAGTGGACCCTGTCCTATTACTGGGTTGATATATGTATATGGGGTTGGGGGAAGCTCTTTCGGTATAAGGGTATTTCTTTGGCACTACCTAAGACCCCTCCAGTTTACAGGGTCCAGATGTAAAAGACAGTCTACCAATGTACACAGGTGAGAAGAGACTAACAGCCCTCCCGCAGCAACGATTTTAGATGTGATTGTTAACTGTATCCCTGAATTATACCCCCGGGCTGGACTACCGTTGAGCCGACGGCACCCGATGGTAGTAACATCATGGTCGTGCGAGTGTTTAGCCGCCCCCCCACTGGCGAATGCACCAGACTTTGGATCTATCTGTTAATTGTTACTATGTTGGGCTCAGCAAGGTTGCGTCGCTGTGCCGTGTTTGTTATGTTCTTACAAGGGGTTGTGGGGTACGTACTCTCTTGGTCGCTTATTTTATGGGGTCCCTGGACACGACTACTGACACCATTAGATCTGACAGAGGATGATCATGGCTGAAAAGGCAGGGACATACAAATTCATTACTTGGAATGTGCGAGGTCTAGGAGCAGTACAGAAACGGCATAGAATCCATTCCTTCCTCCTTAGAAATCAGGCACAGGTAGCCTTCATACAGGAGTCACACCTCACGACTTCAGAGGCACAAAAGTTGAGAAAAAAGTGGAGGGGCGCTGTCGACTCCACTTCATACTCCACTTTTTCTAGGGGGCAACCATTTGGGTTCATCATGGGACGCCTTTTGTGGAACTTGAGAGAAGGATGGACGACCAGGGTAGATACATTCTTGTGAAGGGCACCCTAGATGGCACACTGATACTCCTGGGCAGTATATATGCCCAGAACTATGAACAGGACAAGTTCCTGCAACCGGTAGGGGTGGTACTCTCGGACTGGGACGGAGTTCCCTGGGTGCTCGGGGGGGATTGGAATGCAGTTCTGGACTTGGGCCTAGATAGATCACATCCTCCCCTTCAGGCGACGGGAGTCGCGAAACTGACTGATTTGTTCACAACATAAGGGAAGGACGGATGGGGACTGAATGATGCCTGGCACATGCTACACCTTGCATTTAAAGAATACTCCTTTTACTCCCCAGTTCACGACTTACATACCCGAATAGATCGTTTCATGTGCTCCCGTACTCTGGTCACGAAGGTTGGTGTTTCGGAGTACTTAGCAAAAACTTTTTCTGACCATAGACCCCTGACGATCACTCTTCTCTGGGGTAGAGTGCCGACTCCGGTGCCTACCTGGAGGCTCAACCCGCTCCTCCTGGAGGATGGTCCTTTTAGGTCTGCTCTGTCCGATACCCTAATACATTATTTCGAAGATAATTGGGACTCCGCCTCCTCCAATCTGATGGTGTGGAATGCTATGAAGGTGGTGGTGAGAGGAGCGGCGATAGGTCAGCTAGTGGGGGCCAGACTTTGTGAGGTGGAAGAACGCCTGAGGGTGCTCGAGCAGGAGGCGAGCGTGGACCCGGGAAAGAGGGGGGAACTACAGGAAGGATACATTGACCATGCAGAGGTATTGGAGACATTGCGCACTATAGTTTTTAAGGCATACCTGAGAAGACAGCACGCCGAAGCAGACCGATCCGGCACCCTCCTGGCCCGTTTGGTACGGGACAGACCAGATCCGCCGGTGATCACCCAAATACATAACTCAATGGCGTCCTAGTGCACACACAATCCGAGATTAATCTGGTGTTCCATGACCACCTGAGGGCGTTGTATGACCCTACTGGCCTGGAAGACCCTGTACGGGTGCTTGAGGTTATGCGCGACCTTCCATTCCCGCCCTTAACAGCTAACATACAGAAGGCGATTGAAGGCCCCATCACGCAGCATGAGATACGTGCTGCTATTAAACATCTCAACCGTAACAAGACGCCGGGTATGGACGGGCTCCCCATGGAGTTTTATTCGACCTATGCGGAGACCCTCGTACCTGTCCTGGAAAAAATCTATAGGACGGCATTTGAAGAAGGACACTTACCAGTGTCGACCATGCAGGCCCTAGTAACGTCCATACCTAAACCGGGCAGAGATATATTAGAGATGGCAAACTACAGACCATTGTCTATGCTGTCCACAGAATATAAGATCCTGAGCAAGGTCATAGCCTTGCTAGTCCAACCCCACCTTCCTGCTCTCATGCACCGAGATCAGTGCGGATTCCTCCCCGGGTGTAGTACCTCTCTAAACGCGAGACGGTTACATGCACTAATGTTAGCCTCGCCGAAGGAATTGCCCCGGGTGGGGTGCATTGCACTGGACCTGAAGCAGGCGTTCGATTCTCTGTCGTGGACCTTCATGTTCGAAGCACTGAAACGCTTTGGCTTTACGGAACCGCTGTTGAGGTGGATCCGGTTATTGTACACTGACCCCACAGCCAGAGCGCAAACAGGACAATATGTTTCGGCAAGTTACCCAGTGCATAGGGGTACCCGACAAGGCTGCCCCTTATCCCAGATCTTATTCGTCCTGGTACTGGAACCCCTGGCTATTGCCCTTTGTACACAAGCGGAGGGGATGGGTATCCCAATACGAGAGTCACGCCACCTGCTATCCGTCTATGCCGATGATATGTTGTTATATCTCCGCGACCTGGAGGCAGACCACACACCGTTGTACGATGTTTTTTGCCGGTTCGAGGTGGTATCTGGGTTAGCCATAAACCCGGATAAATCGATTGTCTTTTATTTCTGGGACGCACCTCACCCCCTTTCCATAAGTTTTGGAGCTCATCGGATCCCGGTGGCACAGACCACCTTTAAATATCTGAGGATTCGAATATACAGGACGATGGAGGACCAAATAGATGGCAATATTACGAGAGCTATTGCCGGTCTCCGGAACAGCATCGGTTTTTGGACCTCATTGCCTCTATCTGTTATGGGCCGTATAGCTATCTCTAAGATGATTATGCTCACTCGCCTATTATATTTCTTTGTAAATCTGCCTGTGATCCTCCCACAACATATTTTTAACACGATGAACACCATGCTGATTAATCTCATATGGGGGTCCGGTCGGAGACGTATCAGTCTCCATAAACTCCAGCTGGGTACCAGAGCTGGAGGCCTGGGAGCCCCAGACTTTCGTGGATACACTATGCTAGCCAGCTACAGTGGCTATCCTACTGGGTCGCGGGTAGAAACCTGCATGAGATCAGGTTCACGACTGACCGACTGGACCGGGGAGAACTTCACAGCCTGCTGCTGCTGAGAAGTCAGATCCCGAGGAACTGTCACCCACTCCTACGTACGGTCCTGATCTGCTGGAGGAAGGCTCTAGCATATACTGCATCGGTAACACCATATGCTGGGAAAGTTCCTCTATTGGGCATCCCGACACCACAGGGGAGGCTCACACGGCGAACGCTGCACGGCTGGATGGAGACTGGGGTAGAGAAGATAGGGACTTTCTTCGGGGATGACGCCCTGTTGGACCACGACACCTTTATACAGATCACCGGGGCCCCTCCCAGACTGTATTTATTACATGCTACAGTGACCCATTATATCCAGACTACCTGGGCGCCACAACGAATACAACTTACACAGCACGAATTGGTACATCTGATGTATTATATGGGGACAGGGAGCCAATTGGTACGATGGTTATACACACGGATCCGATAACATGCAGCGATTTCCCTCACCACACTTAGGGATGCTTGGGCACAAGACGCGGGGAAGGGATTGACAGATAAAACATGGCAGATGATATTAGAACACCCCAAACGGCTCTCACGGAATGTAAAATTTAAATTTATTCAGACTATGGTGCTCCATAGGGCATCTTTAACTCCAGCAAAGATCCACCGAATGTTTCCGGATTCCCCCCCACTGTTGCCCGCGATGCGGAGAAGACGAGGTGGGCTTCCTCCATATGCTGTGGGCTGGCCCGCGACTACGGAGTTATTGGGTAGAGATCTGCAAGACACTACGGGAGATTACACATATACAGATACAGGAGGACGGCCTAAGTTGTTTAGTGGGATCCCGTAAACGCACTAAAACACTGAAGACTAAACTGAGATTCATAGACCTAGCTCTCCTTCTGGCGGTTAGAGTGCTAACAATGAGATGGAAGTCCACCAGGGTTCCTTGCATAGCGATATGGCAGAGGGATGTAGTGAAATGGGGCCAGGCGGAGGGTGTAGCCCTTAGGAAAGAGGAGGAAACGGGAAAACGGAAGCACCCCATGGCAATGGACTGGGAGGTTATGCTGCTACAATTAGATGGGCTGGACCTATCACCGTCCCAGGAGGATAGACTGTAAGGTGCGCACTGAGTATGGATGTAGAGAAATAGATCATACTAGGGTAAGAAAGTACGGTCATGATCGACCCTTAACCCTGTTGTAGTGTAGTCTGTACTGAGAGCCAGGAGAACTGTATTGGAGAGAGAATCTGATTGGGGAGAGATAGTCTGAATAGGAATGTCCTTGTGGAATGGAACCCTTTGAGGAGGTTCTCTGCTGAGCACCACCATCTCGTTGACTGTTGAGTGTGAAGGGACAGCCGGATCCTGTAGTCCCAGCTCCCCCTCTTCTGGTCCCACTGATCCTCCAGACATTCCTGCAGCGGCCTCATGTGGAGGCGTGCATGTTGCGTGAGGAAGATGCAAGAGGCCATCGACCCCAGTAGTGAAGACCACGTCCTCACCGTCGTAGATGGAACAGCTATGAGAGCCTGAGCCTTCCGAAGGATCGATAAGCGTCGTTCCTCCAAAGGAGACACGCTTGATGAAAGAATATTGATGGAGGCTCCCAAGTACAGTAGGCACTGGACAGGAGTCGGAACAGACTTGGACATGTTTATTTGCAACCCCAGTTGGTTCAACAGAACAGCCGTCCTGTTGAAGTGCAATTGCGCTTCCTGGAAGGTGGAGGCTTTGATCAACCAGTCGTCCAGGTACGGGTAGACAAACACCTTGTTCTTTCTCAGGTGAGCCGCCACCACTGCCATGCACTTTGAAAAGGTCCTGGGCGCAGACTTCAGTCCAAACGGTAGTACGGTGTACTGATAGTGATTTGTGCCAACCAGAAATCGCAGGAACTTCCAATGTTTCCGTGCAATGGGCACATGGAAGTACGCATCTTGCAGATCTATTGCGCAAAGCCAGTCTCCTCTTTGCAGCTGAGGATAAATCTGGTGCAGAGACAGCATGCAAAACTTCTCCCTGCGAATCCATTTGTTTGCTTGTCGCAAATCCAGAATGGGCCTGAACTCGTTCTTGTCCTTCTTGCGCACCAGGAAGAACCGAGAGTAAAGACCCTTTCCCCTTTGAGACAAAGGGACGTCTTCTATCGCCCTTTTTCTTAACAGGGTATCGACCTCCGCTTGGAGCTCGCGCAGCTGGAACTGCGAGCAAACCGGTGGGATCACTGGAGGAGGGCTGACGAAACGAAGACTGTATCCATTGCAAACAATATTCAGCACCAACTTGTCCTGAGTAATTTTTCTCCACTCTGCCAAGTAATTCTGTATGCTTCCCCCTACCGGAGCGGGTAACAGAAGAGGGGGAAGTAACACCTCAGGGCTTAGACCCGGCCGGGCCCTAGTTCGCTGAGGAGGACTGCTGTCCACCTCTGCCCCTCTGGCGCTTCTGGAATGGCTGCCGCTGGTACTGCTGCTGTTGTTGCTGTTGACCAGCTTGACGACCCTGCCCTCGTCTTTGAGAACCATACCGCCTCTGGAACGGTCGTAAGGACTTCTTCTGCTCTTTTGGTTTCTCCAAACCAACAGCTTTAAGTGTCTCTACCTCTGCCTTCATGCGGGCCATCTCCTCGTCCGCATGTGACCCAAAGAGAGTCGAGCGAGAGAATGGTAAATTAGCGACTCTCTGTTGCGCCTCCTGTTTGAGAGATGTAAGGCGCAACCAGGAATGTCGTCGTAAATTGATGCCATGGCAGTAACCATGAGCCGCCAGGAGAGAGGCTTCCTCCGCAGAGCTGATGACTTGATTGGAGAGCATTATACCCTCATTCAAAATCTCCAGGAAGTCTTCTCTCCTATCCCTCGGGAGTAGCTCCAGGAATTGCTGCAGGGACTCCCACAAGGAGCGGTCGTAGCGACCCAAGAGCACCGAGGCACTCGCTGCTTTCATGGAGGTTTCCGCCGTCCCGCAGACTTTCCGTCCAGCTGAGTCTATCTGACAGCTTTACTTATCCGGAGGCACCGTAGAAGACAGGGCAGTAGCATGCTGCTTCTTGGCCGCAGTTAAGATAACAGAATCCGGTACCGGATCTGATTTCAGGAACGCCGGATCGGAATCCGGGGGCCTGTACTTTTTCTGCAGCCGGGACGGAGCTGATTTCACTGAGGCCGGAGTCAGAAAAAGCTCCATAGCCGGTTCCTCCAGTCCTGGCACCAAGGGCAACAAGGGGCGAGGCAAATACCGCTTGTGTAAGGTTTCAAATATCACCGATGTAGAAGGCGTGGGTACCGTCAAAGTGATCCCCAACTTCGCTGCTCCTCTCAATAGCACCTCCTGAAATGTTACGATGTCATCCACCAGTGACACCCTCGTATGGGGGGAATCCGACAAGGTGGGAGAATATCTCCGGCCACTTGAAGAGTCCGTATGACAGGACCGTGACCTATCCCTCCGGTGACAATGACGGGAGCGTGTCGAAGACCGACGGTCACTCTGTGATCTATGTCTCCCTCTGGACTGTGATCTAGACCTCCTAGGCCTCAGGCGATCCACTGGCCTTACAGGAGGCGGGAGCTGAGGAGGCAGAACCGGAGTCCTAGGCTGTGGAGGCCTCGTAGGCGGTGACGGAAGGTGCGGCAGAGATGGAGGAGACAGCTGTGGAGGCAGAGGAGGAGGAGGAGGAGGCGGAAAATTTGGAGGAGGAGGCAAGGGAGGTAGCAGAGGAGTCTTCCTCGGAGGCAATGGTGGAGGCAATGGTGGAGGCGTAGGCGTCCTGGGCCTAGAAGGCAAATAGGTCCTAGAATATTCAGATTCTGAAGACCTGACCACTCTCCTCTTCTTCTGCGCAGGTCTTGACGAGGATGCTCTGGAGGCAGACCTCTTTTCAGCCGAGCGCCGGCGCCGCCGCGACCGGGGACTCGTAGATGCAGAAGATAGGCTGACTACTGAGGCAGAGGACACAGTCGTGGCCCTTGAACGCCTCCTCGACGTCGACTTTTCCTTCCTCAATATTGACCTCTTCACCTTTCTGCTTCTCAACGTCGATCGTCTAGACATCGATGAACTCGACGTCGACTCTCTTCTCCTCGACGTCGACTTGTATTTCCTCGACGTCGAACATCGAGTCGACCTCGACGGCAAACGGTGGTATCGCCTCGACGGTGAGCGCCGGTGCCTCCTGGACTCATCTCGGTACAAAAGGGGGTGGTGATGGACGGAGCTTTTGGCTGCCATAAGTGTGGCAGGGTATGCTCAGACGTGAGTCCCTTGCTCACTTTGCCACTGGATTCAAGCAAGCCGGGCTGAAGACGGCTGTAATGCCAGAAACCGGTCCTCGGAAGCTTGTTTCCGGTCCAGGGAAGGCATGGCTTGGCAGTTCGGGCTGGACTGTTCCCATGAGGCACAGGGTCAGATGGATTTGCATATAGCCATGTCTGAACTGGGGTGGCAGAGTGGGCTAAAGAACGGTGATGGATCAAACCCTGATCTTTTGACTGGGTGTGAGTGTTTGATTGGTTCAGATGCTCCGTCCATCACCACCCCCTTTTGTACCGCTTTAGATCGCCATAAGTGTGGCAGGGTATGCTCAGACGTGAGTCCCTTGCTCACTTTGCCACTGGATTCAAGCAAGCCGGGCTGAAGATGGCTGTAATGCCAGAAACCGGTCCTCGGAAGCTTGTTTCGGGTCCAGGGAAGGCATGGCTTGGCAGTTCGGGCTGGACTGTTCCCATGAGGCACAGGGTCAGACTGATTTGCACATAGCCATGTCTGAACTGGGTGGCAGAGTGGGCTAAAGAACGGTGATGGATCAAGCCCAGATCTTTTGACTGGGTGTGAGTGTTTGATTGGTTCAGATGCTCCGTCCATCACCACCCCCTTTTGTACCGCTTTTGGCCGCCATAAGTGTGGCAGGGTATGCTCAGACGTGAGTCCCTTGCTCACTTTGCCACTGGATTCAAGCAAGCCGGGCTGAAGACGGCTGTAATGCCAGAAACCGGTCCTCGGAAGCTTGTTTCCGGTCCAGGGAAGGCATGGCTCGGCAGTTCGGGCTGGACTGTTCCCATGAGGCACAGGGTCAGACTGATTTGCACATAGCCATGTCTGAACTGGGGTGGCAGAGTGGGCTAAAGAACGGTGATGGATCAAACCCAGATCTTTTGACTGTGTGTGAGTGTTTGATTGGTTCAGATGCTCCGTCCATCACCACCCCCTTTTGTACCGCTTTTGGCCGCCATAGTGTGGCAGGGTATGCTCAGACGTGAGTCCCTTGCTCACTTTGCCACTGGATTCAAGCAAGCCGGGCTGAAGATGGCTGTAATGCCAGAAACTGGTCCTCGGAAGCTTGTTTCCGGTCCAGGGAAGGCATGGCGTGACAGTTCGGGCTGGACTGTTCCCATGAGGCACAGGGTCAGACTGATTTGCACATAGCCATGTCTGAACTGGGTGGCAGAGTGGGCTAAAGAACGGTGATGGATCAAGCCCAGATCTTTTGACTGGGTGTGAGTGTTTGATTGGTTCAGATGCTCCGTCCATCACCACCCCCTTTTGTACCGCTTTTGGCCGCCATAAGTGTGGCAGGGTATGCTCAGACGTGAGTCCCTTGCTCACTTTGCCACTGGATTCAAGCAAGCCGGGCTGAAGACGGCTGTAATGCCAGAAAACGGTCCTCGGAAGCTTGTTTCCGGTCCAGGGAAGGCATGGCTCGGCAGTTCGGGCTGGACTGTTCCCATGAGGCACAGGGTCAGACTGATTTGCACATAGCCATGTCTGAACTGGGGTGGCAGAGTGGGCTAAAGAACGGTGATGGATCAAACCCAGATCTTTTGACTGTGTGTGAGTGTTTGATTGGTTCAGATGCTCCGTCCATCACCACCCCCTTTTGTACCGCTTTTGGCCGCCATAGTGTGGCAGGGTATGCTCAGACGTGAGTCCCTTGCTCACTTTGCCACTGGATTCAAGCAAGCCGGGCTGAAGACGGCTGTAATGCCAGAAACTGGTCCTCGGAAGCTTGTTTCCGGTCCAGGGAAGGCATGGCGTGACAGTTCGGGCTGGACTGTTCCCATGAGGCACAGGGTCAGACTGATTTGCATATAGCCATGTCTGAACTGGGGTGGCAGAGTGGGCTAAAGAACGGTGATGGATCAAACCCAGATCTTTTGACTGGGTGTGAGTGTTTGATTGGTTCAGATGCTCCGTCCATCACCACCCCCTTTGTACCGCTTTTAGCCGCCATAAGTGTGGCAGGGTATGCTCAGACGTGAGTCCCTTGCTCACTTTGCCACTGGATTCAAGCAAGCCGGGCTGAAGACGGCTGTAATGCCAGAAACCAGTCCTCGGAAGCTTGTTTCCGGTCCAGGGAAGGCATGGCTTGGCAGTTCGGGCTGGACTGTTCCCATGAGGCACAGGGTCAGACTGATTTGCATATAGCCATGTCTGAACTGGGGTGGCAGAGTGGGCTAAAGAACGGTGATGGATCAAACCCAGATCTTTTGACTGGGTGTGAGTGTTTAATTGGTTCAGATGCTCCGTCCATCACCACCCCCTTTTGTACCGCTTTTGGCCGCCATAAGTGTGGCAGGGTATGCTCAGACGTGAGTCCGTTGCTCACTTTGCCACTGGATTCAAGCAAGCCGGGCTGAAGACGGCTATAATGCCAGAAACCGGTCCTCGGAAGCTTGTTTCCGGTCCAGGGAAGGCATGGCTCGGCAGTTCGGGCTGCACTGTTCCCATGAGGCACAGGGTCAGACTGATTTGCACATAGCCATGTCTGAACTGGGGTGGCAGAGTGGGCTAAAGAACGGTGATGGATCAAACCCAGATCTTTTGACTGGGTGTGAGTGTTTGATTGGTTCAGATGCTCCGTCCATCACCACCCCCTTTTGTACCGCTTTTGACCGCCGTAAGTGTGGCAGGGTATGCTCAGACGTGAGTCCCTTGCTCACTTTGCTACTGGATTCAAGCAAGCCGGGCTGAAGACGGCTGTAATGCCAGAAACCGGTCCTCGGAAGCTTGTTTCCGGTCCAGGGAAGGAATGGCTTGGCAGTTCGGGCTGGACTGTTCCCATGAGGCACAGGGTCAGACTGATTTGCACATAGCCATGTCTGAACTGGGGTGGCAGAGTGGGCTAAAGAACGGTGATGGATCAAACCCAGATCTTTTGACTGGGTGTGAGTGTTTGATTGGTTCAGATGCTCCGTCCATCACCCCACCCTTTTGTACCGCTTTTGGTCGCCATAAGTGTGGCAGGGTATGCTCAGACGTGAGTCCCTTGCTCACTTTGCCACTGGATTCAAGCGAGCCGTGCTGAAGACGGCTGTAATGCCAGAAACCGATCCTCGGAAGCTTGTTTCCGGTCCAGGGAAGGCATGGCTTGGCAGTTCGGGCTGGACTGTTCCCATGAGGCACAGGGTCAGACTGATTTGCATATAGCCATGTCTGAACTGGGGTGGCAGAGTGGGCTAAAGAACGATGATGGATCAAACCCAGATCTTTTGACTGGGTGTGAGTGTTTGATTGCTTCAGATGCTCCGTCCATCACCACCCCCTTTTGTACCGCTTTTGGCTGCCATAAGTGTGGCAGGGTATGTTCAGACGTGAGTCCCTTGCTCACTTTGCCACTGGATTCAAGCAAGCCGGGCTGAAGACGGCTGTAATGCCAGAAACCGGTCCTCCGAAGCTTGTTTCCGGTCCAGGGAAGGCATGGCTTGGCAGTTCGGGCTGGACTGTTCCCATGAGGCACAGGGTCAGACTGATTTGCATATAGCCATGTCCGAACTGGGGTGGCAGAGTGGGCCAAAGAACGGTGATGGATCAAACCCAGATCTTTTGACTGGGTGTGAGTGTTTGATTGGTTCAGATGCTCCGTCCATCACCACCCCCTTTTGTACCGCTCCTGGACTCATCTCGACATCGATGATGTGTCGACACCGGTGAAGTCCTCGACGTCGACCTCGTCCGAGGTCTCGACGTCCTTCCCATCGACGTTGAACGTCGAGGACGCTTCAACCCAGAGCCCTGGGTTGACGGGGAACAGATAGTGGTCATGCCTCTCGATGCCCACGTCGAAGCCATCGATGTCGACCGGGACCGGTGCCTTTTCTGGGCCTTTTCTTGACTGGGGAGCCCCCCAGAGGCCGAAGCACGGGCAGAGGACGATGACTGAGTCCCTCCATGCCCAGACCCACCTGGTTCCTGATGTCTCCTCTGCTCCAGGCCGTGGAGACGAATCTTCTCCCTGTCACACAGGGTCCTCCTGGAGAAAGATTGACAAATCTCACAGGCTTCAGGGACATGGGAGGAAGGGAGACAGAGTATGCATACTCTGTGAGGGTCAGATTTAGCCTTCTTCCTGGCACACTCAGGGCACTTGTCGAATAAAGCTGGCATATTCGACAGAAAGAGTGGGCAATACTGGCTAAAAAACACAGCAAAAGGAAGAGGATGTCGAGTGAAACACTCAAAACACTTGAAAAGTGTAACAAATTGAAGAAATACCCCAAAAGGGAGAGCTCAATACTCCAGGGGCATGCCAGCATGAGCCGGAAAAAAGAACTGAAAGTAAAAGGACTTTGGCTGTGCATCCTGGGATACCGAGGGTCTCTGGAGAGTTTCTTAAAGGCACGGTATCCCTTTTCCAGACACCTAATGGCAGCCTATGGGGGCTTGTCTGTCCAACCCTTCCTCTCTATCATTTCAAGGATTTTGGTGAAGGGGAGTTTTCTCTATGAGGGAAACTTGGTAAAAATGTGAAAAATCTGACATTGTTGGCTATCCTTTTCACTGTTTAGATGAAGTGGTGGCCTTTGTAGCTTTGTGGAAGTGTTAGGCTGCATTATTTGTCTTGATTTTCTCTTAAGTGTCTATGCAGGACTGCAAAGAAGACAGTTTAAGAGATTATTTTTGATTGCTCCGGGGTCCACGCACATGGGCGGGACTATTCACTAGATTATGACTATACACAGAGATCCCCTACTACAGAAAGGGGCATTTCTATATCATCAGGCGTCTGGAGTGCATTTCTCTTTTTAAACATGTCAAGTACAATATGTGCGGGTTGTTTTGTTTTTTCCTTTTTGATGTTTTCTGAGGCACTTTAGGGTAGTTATTACTGACAATAATGGATTCAACCTCTTCTATCAGGAGGTAAATCTCGCGTAGTGTGCAGTTCCTGGACTTTTTAGTTAGTGTAGCATATCTGTGGGCCCCCATGAGTTATGTTCCTTTGCGCTTGCTCATATCCGATCTAAGGGCCATTACTTTACTGAGCATAAAAGGAGAACAAAGGGAAAAGAACAAGAAATAGTAAACAGCTATGCAAAGTTCATGGATTGGCCAGTGGGAATAAAACCAGTGGTACTGCTAGGCCAATGTCTCTTGATAAAGCATGAATTAACAAAAGTGCAGATGAATGACTTTTAGTGCCACTTTTAAGGATCAAGGGCAAGATTTCAAACAAGGTAATGTTTCAGGCCCAATAGTTAAAACAGTACCTTGAAATATCCAAGAGCCATTGGGGGAGGGGGGCTGTGGATGGGCACAGATGGGCCTGTCCTTGGCCCGAGCTTTGCCCGGGTGCGCCACCACATCGGGGAAAGTTGATCAGTTTTAAGCACCAGCTTGCGTGCTGAAAGTGCGGACTTGCGGCTTCTGCCGTGGAGTGCGTCAGGCTCGTAGATCTGCAGAATCTCTTGAGAGAATGTTTCTCACCCTGACCCTGTTCAACATCTACATGACACCGCTCACCAGCATCATCCGATCCAAAGACATCACCATCAGCTCCTACGCCAATGCCACACAACTCATCCTCTCCCTGATGGACAAGGAAACCACCACCAGAACCAGTTTCGCCAACCACATGACCATGGTAGCAGAGTGGATGTGAACCAACTAATTGAAACTCAACTCTAACGAGACTAAAGTATTGGTATTAAGAAACAAGATAGACCAACAAGATCTCCCTATGGGACGCCACCTGATTGTAGACAGAGCTAGGACCAACACCCACAGACCACGCCAGTTATCTGGAGATCATCCTGGACGACAAGCTGGATATTACAGCACAAGACAACACAGTGAGTGCTGCCTGTTTCCACATTCTTTGTATGCTAAAGATATCTTCAAATGGCTGCCACACCTGATGAACCATCACTCAAGCACACATCACAAGCAGATTTGTCTATGGCAATGTACTCCACACGGGAACCTCCAAGCAGCTCCTACACAGACTTCAGACGATCAAGAATGCCACCACAACACTCATACTCAACCTCCCACTCCCACTATCTTATCCCACCTCAGAGTACTCTACTGCTTTCTCATTTACAAACGCAAACCAATTCAAATTTCTCTTGTACACATACAAGTTTGCACAAAATTGGACCAGCATACTTGAACTGTTATACGGTTTCCAGGAATTTAGTAGGACTGTGTCTTAGGTCAATCAACCAGACATTATAGAGAATGAGTCTACTCATATCATCAGTAAATGTTGCTACCTCACAGTACCACATCTAAACTCCTAAACCTCCGGAGTTGTGAATGTTGTTGGTAACCTCGAATATGTCCACTCTGATTCCCAAGGAATTCGTAAAAAGAGATCTAACTCTTTCATTTGATACATTTACATGTTCTAAGTTTTACAAAGGAAAGAGGCAGTAATACATTTTCCAATGTTTATTGAAGTGGTCTTCTCCTTGTAAATAAAATGTGAACCGTGATTATTGGACAGATGAAACACATCATTGTTATAAGCATTATTAGAATGTTGAACAACATAAACAATTCAACGGGGGCGTGGCCTGGCAGCCTAAGATGGCGGACGCGACTCTCTAGAGCTCTGCTCCGGCTGCCCACTTAAAATCGCGCCAAACATGATGGGGTGCCACTCCTGACCCCCCCAACCATCACAAAAGCAAGCTGCACACTTCAGGACGCCCTCGACGCCGCGGCGGCGTGAAATGATCCCGGGAACCGACAGAACCGAGGGGGTCGCTCCGCGGCCGAGAGGAAGCTGAAGATGGCGGCGCCATGCGGCAGGGCCCGGTGGCGGCAGATCGGGAACCTCCCTCCACCCGTGGCGCGCATCGACCCTCACCAACGGTGCGCCCAGAGCGAGATCGGAGGCTGAGTGACGACGACCCCCCGAACATCCCCAAAGCCTGAAGGTGAGAGCGTTGCTGCCGAAAACACACCACGCTCGGCTACCGGAGGGAGGCCCATGCGGGGGACGCTACGCTCCCAGCAGCTGCTGCCACATCGACATGGGGACACAGCACGGTTGCCCCACGGGACCCCCCTGCCCACCTGCACGCTGAAGGAAGCACCCATAGTTGCCCTACACTCCGGGCCACGCATCGGTGGTCGGTGGGCGGGACAGTAGGAACATCGCCTCCGATAATTCATTGCCACAGAGACCCCTGCCGAGGATCCTCACTGAGACCCGTCGCCCGGCGCCGACACGAGGACACAGGCAGCATACACCCGGCACCTCTCCGGTGGCACTTAGAAACTGAGAAACCCCCCCTCAAGCAGTCGCGGGGATGCGGGGGTGAGGAGAGGAAACAGAACGGGGAGAAACAGCACCACCACGCCGGGGCCCACGGCACACAGGGAGCAAGCCTTGACCCGTGCTCACCGCGCAACCCGGCCTGGGTGCGCCATACACCCCTAAGCAGCAGCGGAGGCCACGCGGGATCTCCACCACACAGCACCATCACGCTGGGGCCCACAGCACACAGGGAGAAAACCACGGTACACGCTCACCGCGCGACCCAGCCTGGGTGCGCCTTACGCCCATACGCAGCAGTCTGATCGCATGGGGTGGTCCCCCCTGGACCTCCGCCCCCCACCGGCCTTGGAGTTCGGGGTGAGTGGGAGACAGTCATAGGCCCACAACGCTCGCTCGCAACCGGGGACTGGCGCATGCTCGCCCTGAGCCCCGGGGTTGGGCGACACAGGCGACAACTCCCGTCGCAACACCGACAGGACCCTGGTGACCACCCGCAATTGCTCTCACGCCACAGACCTTACAGCACCATCCCCTCCCCAGCATAGGGCGGCAAGATCTACGCACCTAAACAGGAGTTCAAAGCACTCGCCATTGGCATCATGGGACGCCAATGCACCACAGAGATCCCGCCGGCACGGAATCGTAGGCAGGACTCCCCGAAACCCACTCACTCCTCCACGGGCGAAGGGCCCCATCCTGAACCATCCACATCAGATAAAATGGACAAAGTCCTCGCCGCCATTGAACACTCCAGAGTCACGATGGAAACTAAATTTGGAGAACTGGCCGCGGACATGAGCCTCCTGCGAGATGACCACAGGAAATTGGCGGACAAGGTCAAACAAGCCAAAACAACGCTCCAAGACATGGCGCCTGAGGTACATGCGCATCAAGATGCACTGACGGACATGCAGCGCAGGATACAACTCCTCGAAAATAAAACAGATGATTTGGAGGGACGCTCTCGGAGGAGCAACATCCGTATCCTGAATCTGCCGGAGGGCTCAGAAGGCTCCCGCCCAGTCACACACATGGAGACCTGGATAAAGACATTCACTCGCCCGGAAGACCTGACTCAGTTTTTCTCCATTGAAAGAGCACATTGAGTACCGGCTCGTAAGCCCAAACCAGGCTTGCCCCCTAGACCATTTCTCCTGTAGCTACTCCACTTCCAAGACAGAGACACCATCCTTCGTGCGGCCCGAGAGAGAGGTGCACTACTCGTGGAAGATAAGCGTGTCATGTTATTCTCAGACTACTCGAGAGCGGTTCAACAACAGAGAGCCACCTTCCTGGCGGTCAAACGCTCCCTACAACGAAAGCAGGTACAATACGCTCTCCTCTTTCCAGCCCGACTAAAGATCATCTATAAAGGCTCCACACATTTTTTCACCGACCCTGCGGAAGCAAGTTCCTGGGTGGACCATCACCTGTCAGACCCCGAAGCTGAAGGGGACTCGCCACACCACCGGCAATCGAACCGCCCCAGGCACCAACGGAAGAAGGTCACTCTCACGCAACTCACCTCCCACCCGAGATCGCCCACACGCCGAGTCCCCAATCTGGAACAAATCATAGCAGAACGCAGA
The DNA here is from genome assembly GCF_964261635.1 of Lissotriton helveticus. Classification (NCBI taxonomy): domain Eukaryota; kingdom Metazoa; phylum Chordata; class Amphibia; order Caudata; family Salamandridae; genus Lissotriton; species Lissotriton helveticus. The sequence goes on along the minus strand of NC_136065.1, from coordinate 1,373,846,990 downwards.
AAGGCCACACAGGGGGCTGCCGCAAGGAGGGAAGAGAAGAACACCTCAGACATAGAGGAAGCCCCTCACATCTTCTCGTCCGACGACGAAGCCAGCGATATCCACACAACACTCGATGGATCTGGCACACCGCCGCTAGTCACCCCACAAACGGCGGACACGCTGATTTAGTTTGCAGCGGGAAACACGGATCACACTGAAAACTACATTGCGGCCAACATATATGCAATAGCTGTGGTTGGCAACATGGGACGGCCCAGGGTCCGACCAACCAGGACTAGCTACACTACGAACCAATACGTACGCGACATCAGGAGAACCTATTCCCCCAGCGACATGAACTAACCATCCTGCAGCGGGCGGCCGGATGGCTAGAGACGCCCGTAACCGAGCAACCACCCCCTCCACAAAACGACTTAAAGACAGTACATGAAGTACAGTTTGGACATCCCGTTTCTGACGCTATGTCCCTCTCATTGGGAAGTTTCCCGAACATCCAAGTTTTACATCCCAGTTTCCAAGACTCAGCCTAAACCCTATGAGGATTGCTCTGATGGGAGACTATGCAACCAAAAGACTTTGAACAGTTGGAGGTGTGGGTTGCGGGGAGGAGGGACGAGGATGGTGTACGAAAGGGGTGAGCCCCGGCTCTTGACATACCATGGCACTCAGATCCCCGAATACAGATATTAAGGTCGTTACCATAAATGTCAGGGGTATGCACATGGCTAGCAAACGATACGCTGTCTACGCCTACATTAAACGACAACAGGCGCAGATAGCGTTTTTACAAGAGACCCACCTGTCCGCACAGGAAGTGACCAGGCTACAAAGGAAATGGCGGGGTATAATATGTGCTACTGCCTACTCGGCATATGCTAGGGGCTCCCTTGTTTGGATCAGGCCAGGAGTCCCGTTCAAAGAACACACTCGAGTCATAGATAAAGAAAGCCGATATGCCCTACTGGAAGGTTTACTAGACGGCCAGGCTCTCTTACTGGGTAGCATATATGCCCCTAATGCAGACCAGGACCCCTACTGGGCACGCCTTACAGGAGTACTTACCAGATATCTCACAACCCCATGGCTCCTCGGAGGGGACTATAATTGCATCCTGAATCTCCAACTGGATAGATCACACCCCCCCCCCAATTCCCCAATTCACTCACCGGCACAAAAACAGACCGCACAATATCAGGATTGAGTACAGCACTGGAACCTGATAGACCCGTGGCGCGAACACAACCCGGATACACAACTATATTCCTTTCACTCCATACCTCATGATCTACGCGTCCGTCTCGATCGATTTCTCTGCTCCAAGACAGTGTTCCCACTTGTACAACACTCTGACTATCTCGGCAGGGTCCTTTCGGATCACGATGCACATGTCCTGACACTTAGATGGCGCCCACCCCTCCCCCATACCCATCTGGAAACTACTAGGTGATTGTCTTTCCGACCAGGTTTTCAAACAGACACACGGCTCCTACATCAGTGAACACTTCACGATCAACACAGGCTCAGCAGGATCTCGCCTCATAGAATGGGATGCATTCAAAGTAGCAGCCAGGGGCCACTGCATACAACAGATCCTTGGGGTCCGTAAGACACTAGACAGAACTATACAGACTACAGAACAGACACTGGCGACACTTCCAAGGCAAACTGACACCACCAACACCACTGTCAAACAAATAGCGGAAGCCAGAACCACCTATGCAGAGGCATTGCGAGACCTGCGCAAATATAACTTTAGGGCCTACGCAGCCAGGACACACAGAGAGGGCAATAGGGCAGGTGCATTGTTGGCATAGCTTGCCAGGCAGGAAGCGACCATGAACCCAATCACAGAACTACTAGACCACTCAGGTACCCCCAGACACTCACAAATCGATATATTACACATCTTCCGGGACTATTATGGGAAAATCTACCAGGCCCCAACGCACACAGACCAACGACGAGAAATGACACGGTTTCTCCGCCCCTTACGTGTCCCCCACAGCCCAAGAACCGCCAGTAAAGACCTGGACTTGAAGATCAAAGCCCCGGAGGTCACCCAAGCCATCAGACAACTGGCACGACACAAAGCCCCGGGTATAGACGGATTCCCCCTGGAATATTACAGCACCTTCTCGATGCACCTGGTTCCTAAGATAGTAACCATGCTAGACGACATGCTGGTCCGAGGAGAACTCCCAGAATCACTCCGAGAGTCTATCATTGTAACATTTATCAAACCGCTTCGAGACCCAACCCTCCCGGCCTCTTATAGGCCAATAACACTTCTGAATACCGACTGTAAACTACTCGGGAAGGTCTTCGCAAACAGATACACCCAGGTGCTCCCTCCCCTGGTGCACTCAGACCAAAACGGATTTGTCGCAGGACGGAACACTTCACAGAACATACGTCGATTATTCCACATCCAAGACAGTGCGAGAACGCAATTCCCTAATGCAGCCTACTTGATCTTACATCTCGAAAAGGCATTCGACACGTTACTCTGGCCAAACGTATTCTCGACACTGCGCAGAGCCCGAGTTGGGCCTGTTTTATTGAAATACACCAAACTCCTCTACCAGGGCCTCACATCTCGGGTACGGATAGGCAAATACATATCGACACCGTTTCAGGTCAACAGGGGAACCAGACAAGGATGTCCCCTGTCCCCCCTCCTGTTCGCCCTAGCAGTCGAACCACTCGCAATTAAACTACGTCAGGAGGGGCAGACATGGGGCATACCAATAGCGGACGTCACACATTGCGTGTCACTGTACGCAGATGATCTCTTGATATACGTCAGAGACGTCACAGGTGACTTATCTACGATTTGGTCGACACTACAGAATTTCGGGGAGGCTTCCGGTCTTAAAGTTAACTGGTCGAAATCCACAATCTTCCCTTTAAGCCCACACCTAGCGCCACATAACCTGCTAATGGGTCCCAACACGCTCAGATGGTGTACAGCAGCACCTCGGTACCTCGCGGTACAGCTATTTCACACCCCCACAGACCTATATGAAGGGAACCACCGTAAGGTCTTAGCAGGGCTACGAACATCGGTACGCTTCTGGAAAACACTGCCACTAGCCCCCATAGGTCGCATCGCGCTTGCAAAGATGATTATGGTCCCACGACTCCTATACCATTTTGCCAATCTCCCGGTGATACCACCACGGTCCTTCTTTACAGAACTTAATACGCTCCTCACAACACTGATCTGGGGAGGAGGTAGACACAGGGTGGCCCTATCCACGCTTTACCTTCCTACTACCCAAGGGGGACTCGGAGCCCCATCCTTTGAGGCATACTTTCTGGCGGCACAACTCCAGTGGCTGTCGTACTGGACAGCAGAACCCCATGTCGGGGAAACACTTACAGACCACGGCCGGATCTCCCTTCCAGCCATACACAGACTATTGCTCCCAGGCACAAAGCCCCTGTGCACATACCCCTTACAGGTAACGGTGGCACGCAGGTGTATGCTCAGGATTCACCGCATGTCTAAAGGGAAACCACCATACTCACTGTTGCTTCCGCTGGTAGGCCTCCCCGTAATGAAGGCTATTATACCTCCCGCGCTCTCCAGGTTTGGACGGACCACTCCATCACGGACATGGCGTCCCTCTTTGACGACGGCCAATTGATGTCCTATGCCCAATTGACGGATCTCTATGATCTCCCACCTGACCAATTCCTTCTGCACCGACAACTCATAAACAGTTGCCGCCCGTTCTGGGACACACAGGAGGGTGAACCCCTGACACACCCGGTAATACACACTATCATACATATGGGAGTGGGCAGACACCTGGTCACATGGCTATACAAGGCAATCCGAGAGCTTCTGCTACGACCCTTGGACTCATTGCGACAGGTGTGGGAGGAAGAAGTTGGTCGGGTATTTAACGATAAGGAGCGGGAAAAAGTATTGGAATATCCCAAAAAAGTCTCTAGAAATGCCCGCTTTCGAAACATCCAATTTAATATACTTCATAGGGCGTACCTCACCCCACAGCGACTTCACCGGTTCTATCCTGACACACATTTTGCCTGCCCTCGATGCCAGACCCCCGAAGCCAACTTTAAACACATGTTCTGGGATTGCCCCGTCATTGCAAAATACTGGAAACAGGTGCACCATATTCTCCTAGAAGTAACTGGGAATACAACCCTACCCACATGGGAGGCTAGCGCCCTGGGACTGATCCGCAAAAGGAAGAATGAGAAAGTGCCTTACCGATTCGCCTCCCTCGCCCTTCTTCTAGCAAAAAGGGGGATAGCCATGCATTGGCGAGCCCCGGAGGGACCCCCGGAGGCAGCATGGACAGGAGCAGTAAAGAAATGGGGGGCTGCAGAAGAGGGCGTATTACGAGATGAGGAGGTAAAAGGCATACGCAAACACCCCATCTCTCTTGAATGGGCACAGCTGCTACACCTCTTCACCCATACTACGACGCAGCCAACTTCCCTACCTACCTCTCAGTCAGTGGCGGCTGGTGACATTTGAAAGTGGGAGGGTATAAAAGGTCTGGTCTGGATCAATGCCCAGTGGCGGGCAAGCGTAGAGAGCAAGCCAGACCATCATAAGTGCGGTTCTTGGGTTCCCCCGTCGATAACATTTTGAAAAAAGAGGGAGCAAATGGAGCATTTTCAACTACATTTTAGAGATTAAGAATGTTAATAAATCGATTATGAAAGTGGTGTTATGTAGTGCTGTCATCATACGAATGTGACATGAACTACTGCCCGATCCAGGTCACCCTTGCAAACTAATTATTTTATTCATGCAAATTTACTTTTTTCAGTACACACTTCCATCGGGACGTTTCAGTACAGACTTCCATCGGTTGCCAATGTAATATTGTAGTGTAAAAAATCCTCTTAGTTCCAAAAAAACAATCTGTGGCTTCATCTTTAACCTGCACCACGGTTTACACGCCGCTAATTTCCCTTCATCCACACTGCAGTGCTTAATTTGTGCCGGTGCTTTCCGGTGCTCAGCACCGGCACGTATTTCACAGGGCCAGGTCTGTAGGATTTTTCTCCCGCTCCGGCAGATGTAAAATGTAAATGTAAATGTAAATGTAAATGTATACTTGTAAAGCGCACTGTTACTCCATCTCGGAGTGTCCTGGCGCTGTATACCGCTGGGGAACCCGTCCTGGCTTTCCCTGTGAGATGGTCCCTCCTGGGCCCCCCCAAGGTGCAGCCAGGCATCCCCGGCGCTGATAGGGCCGTTGTGGAGATTAAGCAAGCTATTGCCCAGAGTTGCAGAGTGGGACCCATGATTAGCTTAGGCACCTAGGCGAGAATTATCGAGTCCGCGGACATTGACCCAAGACCCTGCCGCGACGGGAAATGGTCCGGTAATTATTAAAAATCACGCTCTTCTGTACGTTCTGTTGCTTCCTGGTATTTCAAATGAACCCTGCCTTTGAAACGGGCTCGCCCAACGGAAAATTTCAGCGGCTGGAGCTGTGAAGCGACTCGGTCTGTTCAGATGAATAAAATGTGGGATCTGAGCAGCGAGCGGAGAAGCAAGGCAGCAACCCGGGAACTTGAAAGGTTCCCGCGAGAGGACGAGGAAGAGACCGGATTTTTAGCCCGAGCACTCGCCAAGACGGCGTTTGATAAGGGAAACCTGTCAGAGCCGGGCCGAGCAGCGCAAACACCAGCCCGCCAAGAAGAAATGCGCCAGAGCAGATGTGAACACGAAGAGAGAGGAAGGGGTGGGGCCAAGGAAGGTTCAAACCGTCACGAACTAAATGGAGATGGGAAGTGACACTATAAAGGGAGTGAGAAATAAAGAGCGTGGAAGAGAAGAGAGAGGAGATGAAAGCGGGAGAGTGGGGAGGAGGAGCAGAGACCAAGAGAGAGAGAGATAGAGAGGGGGGAATGGAGAGTAGAGGAGAAGTGGGAAGATGGAGAGAGATAATGGAATAAGGGAGAGACCGCGGGAGAGAGAGAAAAGAAAAAGAGAGGGAGATGCCTGGCTGGTGAAAAATGGAGGAGAGACGATAAGTGAGAGGTAGGTCGAGCTCTTAAAAGGCACAAGTGACAAGTGTATAGACGTTAATCAGACATCTGTCCAGAGAAGAGCACTTCTCAACCAGCTCCCATTCACATCACTTCCCCGCACACTCATGTATCATGAATATAAGCTACAGTCTGTCTCCCAGAACATTAGTGCAAACGTCATGCGTCATATGCACTTAATTTGGTACTGCTGCTGTGTGTCTCTCGTGACATCTACGTACACTTTTTGGGGGTTCTAACAGCTGCTACCTGTCTCCTGTGATATTAGACTACATTCCATGAGGCGCTACTGCTGTCATGCTCTGATTGGCTACTATGGACATGTCAAGAGGCGGTACTCCTATGTGACTTTTGTGACAGTGATGTACACGCAGTGAGGGTAATCTGTAAACTGCATTGACAGGACCATATCTCTCCTGCCTTAATGAAACTTCGCTGGCTCCCTTGAAACTGAGGGTGTTCTACGGCTTGCATTATTTACAAATCCTAGACTGGCACTCCTTGCCCCAGTACACTTCATAGTACTCATATCCATTCGCCTGGCCTCCTTTCTTTCCTTCCTTTTTTCTCTCCCTCAGCACCTCCAGCCATTCCTCCTTTCCCCTCTTGCTTCTTTCTTCCTTACACCCTCATTCCGTTCTTGCTTCCTTACACCCTCATTCATTCTCCATCCTTCCTCCCTTGGTGCATTTAATTATTTTTCCTCCATTCTTTCCTTACTTTATTTTTTCCTGCTCCTTCCTTCACCTCTTCTTTAATTTCTTCCTTTCTTATCAACCCTTCCTTATGCTTATCTTGTTACTTTCCCTTCTTTCTATTCATCCATCCATCACACATCATTCACTTCCTTTCTCTCTGTTCCTTTATTTCTTCCTTTCACATTCTCTTCGTATTTCCTCCTTCTTTCATCCATTACTCATATATTTCCTCTCTCCGGTACTCCCCTTCCTGCCTGCATCTGTTGCTGCCTTCTTTAATGTATTTCTTCCTTCACCCCTTCCTTTCTTTTAAACAGCACAGTACAAGCACAGTCTCTTTAGTTTGCAAAGCTGCCTCAAGTCCTCTAATGACCTTTCCTAAAGCTGCACTTTGAGATTTACACACATTCTCTAATTTGAGTTCACTTTTAAGATGTTGTCATAGGCCATATCTTACATTATGTTATGATATATTGATGTGTGTATCACAATAATCACCCGAGAGGGTATTCAGGCAATTGGGCAGCTGTGTAGGTGTGAGGTCCTGGAGGTGCTTATGTGAAGAGCCAGGTCTTCAGCTTCTTGTGCAACTCAAGATGTGAGGAGGTTACTCTGATGTTTTGAGGCTTGTGGATATGGGTGGAACCAAGAAATCAATCAATCAATCAATCAATCAATCAATCAATCATAGTACTTGTAAAGCGCGCTACTTACCTGTGAGGGTCTCAAGGCGCTGAGGGGAGGGGGTGCTGCTACTGCTCGAAGAGCCAGGTCTTGAGGAGTCTTCTGAAGGCGAGTAGGTCTTGGGTCTGCTGTAGGTGGGTAGGGAGGGTGTTCCAAGTCTTGGCGGCGAGGTAGGAGAAGGATCTGCCGCCGGAGGTTGTTCGTTGGATGCGGGGACAGCGGCGAGGGCGAGGCTGGTGGAGCGGAGCTGGCGGGTGGGGGTGTAGAATCTGAGTCTGCTGTTTAGGTAGGCTGGTCCGGCGTTGTGGAGTGCTTTGTGTGCCTGGGTGAGGGGCTTGAAGGTGATCCTCTTGTCGACGGGGAGCCAGTGTAGGTCTCTCAGGTGGGGGGTGATGTGGCTGCGGCGGGGGACGTGGACGATCAGTCGGGCGGAGGCGTTTTGGATGCGTTGTAGTCGTCGTAGGTGTTTGGCTGGGATTCCTGCATAGATTGCATTGCTGTAGTCCAGTCTGCTGCTGACGATGGCCTGTGTCGCCGTTCTTCTTGTTTCGGTCGGGATCCACTTGTAGATCCTGCGGAGCATGCGGAGGGTATTGTAGCAGGAGTAGGAGACAGCATTGACCTGTTTAGACATGGAGAGGGAGGAGTCGAGGATGAATCCTAGGTTGCGTGCATGGTCGGTGGGTGCCGGTGCTGTACCCAGTGTGGTCGGCCACCAGGAGTCGTCCCAGGCTTAAGGGGTGGGTCCGAGGATGAGTACCTCCGTCTTGTCCGAGTTCAGCTTCAGACGGCTGTTCTTCATCCAGTCGGCGATGGCCTTCATTCCCTCGTAGAGGTTGGTTTTGGCGGTGTGCGGGTCCTCGGTGAGGGAGAGGATGAGCTGGGTGTCGTCGGCGTAGGAGATGATGTTGAGGTCGTGTTGGTGGGCCAGTTGTGCGAGGGGGGCCATGTAGACGTTGAACAGCGTCGGGCTGAGGGATGAGCCCTGGGGGACGCTGCAGATGATGTCGGTGGCCTCGGATCCCAAGGGCGGGAGGCGGACGTTCTGGGTTCTGCCGTAGAGGAAGGACGTGCTCCAGTCAAGGGCCTTCTCTTGGATTCCGGCTTCTAGGAGGCGTGTCTTTAGAGTGTGATGGCAGACCGTGTGGAAGGTGGCTGACAGGTCCAGGAGGATGAGGGCTGATGTTTTGGTGTTGTCTAGATGGTGCCTGATGTCGTCTGAGGCGGCGATGAGGGCTGTCACGGTGCTGTGGTTTCGTGTGAACCCGGACTGGGACGGGTCCAAGATGTTGTTGTCTTCCAGGTGGCGAGCCAGTTGCATGTTGACGATTTTCTCGATGACCTTCGCCGGGAACGGGAGCAAGGAGATGGGCCGGAAATTCTTGAGGTCCTTGGGGTCCGCCTTGGGCTTCTTGAGGAGGGCGTTGATTTCGGCGTGTTTCGAGCTTTCCGGGAATGTCACTGTTTCGAAGGAGATGTTGATGACCTTCTGTAGTTGGGGTGCGATGGCAGCGTCTGCTTTGTTGAATATGTGGTGTGGGCACGGGTCTGAAGGAGATCCTGAGTGGATGGAGCTCACGACCTTGCGTGTCTCGTCGTCGTTGATGTTGGACCAGGAGGTCAGCCGGTTGGCGCTGGTGGTGTTCACAGGGGAGTTGGGGTCTGGCGTAGTCGGGGCGGTCATGGTGTTGAAGCTGTCATGGATGTCAGCAATCTTGCGGTGGAAGTAGATGGCTAGTGAGTTGCACAGTCTTGTGAGGGCGGTATGTCGTTGGCGTTGGCGCTGGGGTTGGAGAGTTCCTTTACAATGCTGAAGAGCTCTTTGCTGTCGTGTCGTTGTTATCCAGGCGGTCTTTGAAGGAGGATCTCTTGGCTATTCTGATGAGGTGGTGATGTCTGCGAGTGGCGTCCTTGTGGGCTGCGTGGTTGTCCGGAGTGCGTTCGTGGAGCCATATCTCCTCCAGTTTCCGGCAGGCACTTTTGGAGGTCTGCAGCTCGTCGGTGAACCAGGTGGCTCTCTTGCTGGCGTGGTTGTTGGAGGGTTTCTTTAGTGCGGCGAGGGTGTTGGCGCAGTCGTCAATCCACTGTCTGAGGTTGCGGGCTGCGGCGTCTGGGTTGGTGGGGTCGGCATCTGGGTTGGTGGGGTTGGTGGGTGGGTTCTGGGCGAGGGTGGTGATCAGCTGGTCTTCAGTGACTTTGCTCCAGCAGCGGCGAGGCAGCTGTTGGGTGCGGTGGTGCGTGGTTGGTTTGTTGAAGGTGAAATGGATGCAGCGGTGGTATGCAACGAAGGCGACGTGGGTGCCTGTGGAGAAGATGGGGTCCAGTGTGTGGCCAGCGGCGTGGGTGGGTGTCTGAGTTGTCTGAGGCTGAGGCTAGCGAGGTTTTCGGGCAGGGTGGCGGAGTTAGCGTCGTTGTTATTCTCAAGGTGGAAATTCAGGTCCCCGAGGAGGATGTAGTCCGTGGAGGCAATGGAGTCGCTGAATTGTCTGGTGGTCTGTAGATGAGTGTTCCTCTGAGGGTGGTGTTGGGGTCGGTGTGGATCCGAAAGTGCAGGTGTTCGGCGGTGTTGAGGGTGTCGTCTGCGTAGGTGGCAACCTTTAGGGTGGACTTGTGGACGATGGCTATTCCTCCTTCGATTCCGTTGGCGCGATCCCTGTGGGTGATCTTGTAGCCATCCGGGATGGCTATGGCGCTGACGGGCGCCGAGGAGTCGTTCCACCAGGTCTCGGTCAGGAAGGCCACGTCTGGGGCGGAGGTGTCGAGCAGATTCCAGAGCTCGACGGCGTGTTTGCGTGCGGAGCGGGTGTTGAGGAGTATGCAGCAGAGGTGGTTGGGTCCAGTCCTTGGAGGTTTGGTGGTTCTGTCGCAGGTGAAGCTGCAGGTGTGGCAGGAGAAAGGTTAGTGAGTCCGTTTCGGGGCGGCTTTGAAGCAGGTGTGGTTTCGGCCGGCGTTGAGTGCGTAGAGGGTGTTGGCGTCGTAGCGGAGTCTGGTGTTGTGTCTTTTGCGGGGTCCAGGGGTTCTGATGCTGGGCGCGGTCCAGGCGCGGACGGGTGCAGACGGGCTTGCCTTTGGCGCGCCGAAGGTGCGCCCGCTGAGCGCGGCCTCCATAAGAGGTGGAAAGGGAGGGAGGAGCAGCTGGGAGGTGGGAGCGGGGTGGCAAATGGGGAAGTGGGTGGAGCTTATGGAGAAAGTGGACGGAGCCGCAAAAGTAGGCATGGCCTCCTAAAAAAAAATGAGCACCTGCACTTAATATTTTACAAATTAAGCGTGATAAATAATTAATATGCCCGGCTCTTTGTTGTGTGTCCCTGGACTGCAGAGAGCAGGGAGGCTGACAGCTGCATCAGGACAAGCACCGAAGATCTGACATGACAAGTGACTAACAAGTTTCTATCAGCCTGCAGAGAAAGACGACAATGACACAGAGTGCAAAAAAGCGAAATCCAGAAACAAAATGAAACGGACTGTTTCTTTCTCTTTTCCTAAGTGTTGGCTATGAGCTTATTTCTGACCCGTGACCCCCTGGTCATTTCATAGGTTTTACAGCGCAGCTATGGGCATGCGGCACAAGCAGCTAAATTCATTGTTTACAGCTGAGGTATCGTAACAGGCACAGGCATTGCTTTGAGCGGCAAAACACATTCACATCGTTTTTTTACCAATGACTTAACTAAAGACATCATTTCTTGCACCCTACCTTCCCTAATAGAGCGATACTGTGGAAATCCAAGCTTCTTTTCATCATGTGCTCGAGTGAAACCATATTCATTTCGCTTCCAAACCTGCCGTCCTGGTTCAAGGCTGCAGCAGCACGTCATCAGCGTTCTTGATTGGTGCGGCCGGCTGCCTCACCTACGTCATTTTCTCTCAAACAGGGAGAGTTACTCGAGGGCAGGGGGGAGTGGCTTGGTGGAGTGGCTTGCCCACTGTTGTTAATACTGTCTGTTGGGGCAGCCTCAGGCTGCCCAAACAGTCAGTATTAACAATAGTGGGCAAGCCACTCCCCCAAGCCACTCCCCCCTGTTCTCGCCCACTCTAAACAAGGAAGTTCTGCTTTCTCGCCGTGCGAGAAGGCAGAAACAAATGGTAGTTATTACGGCAATAACTACCATTTGTTTCTGCCTTCTCGCACGGCGAGAAAGCAGGGGGGCGGCGCCCAAACGCCCCCATGGACGAACCGCCACTGCTCTCAGTTACACATCACGCCGAACTCCCCACCAGAGCAGACTGTAGAAGCCTCACAAAGGAATACCGGTCCCTAGAATGCAGAATTGCCGGATACTAGCCCCACCCCACCCACAAGATTCGCGAATACCTCCGTCGACCATGGCCATCCATTCCACACCATCCACTGTCCGCACCACCCACCCTTTCTTCCACTAATGAGATATCCGCAGCATTACCCCCCCAGTTCGTTACCCCCCAACAGTTGGTTGCTCCCCTCAATATTCGGAAGTTCCGATTCAGATACGCAATTCATAGACATGCATACACCAACTGCTTAGACAGAGTCACTACAGGTATACGTAGACATAACACACAGGGTCCCCGGACGCTCCATGCAATACCACCATGTGACTCGTACCATACATCCTGATGCACGGATAAAGGGACGAGGATTTGTTCCCCTCAAAGTGATAGTTACAGGTACAAACAGGAACTATGCTCGAGACGTTGACTTTAACGACCAATGTGATATGTTACTACTGTTCCATGTATAGCCACCAGCCATGGATTACTGTATTTTTCTCTCTGCTTTATCATATATTGCAAAATGTATACACTTGCCAGGATAATGGTTGCAATGCGATATGAACCTTCAATAAAAACATTTAAACAAAAAAAACATAAACAATTCAACCATGTTAATTATTCCTAATGTTACTCATATCTATCAATATTACTTGTACTCTAATGGGAACATATTGGAAGCAATGTTCACTCTAAGTTTTTTCCTCTGTTTACTTCCGTGTAATGTGTCTGTGCACTGCAGCCAAGGTTATGTGCACCAAGCATGTGAGCGCAGTATGTGAGTATATAAATCTGTGGCAATTACCACTGAGAACTTTTGTTTTCAATTAGAATGAAAATAAGTGCATTTTTACACATATTGCTCTATTTAACAATGTGGATACAGACCATCATGACATGAATTGTTTACTCTAGTCTGGTTTTGAAAAAGTTTTTTATTTGATAAGCTGATGTGCCTTCATCAATCAAAAAAGAAAGACTGGTTAAAAGCAAAAATATTTCTTCAACTGCAAAAACCACTCATTGCTAGTTTGTGGCAGGAAAATAACTACCGTTTGTTTGTGTGGCTGTAATCCTTCTGAAAGGGCAGCATGTTGCAATTTAAGAGTGAAATCAGACAATGGCTGAAGAGGACTGACTTATTGCCCTGTGATGCATGCTGAAACGGGTGGAAGAAAAATGTGAATGACACCACAACAGACTAATGGAGGACATCTTGCAAAAAAAGCCCTCTAAGTATGTAACACACATAATTTTTGTAAACTCAAAAGGTCTTGGATAACACCAGAGGTAAAAAAGCCAATTGGTCTGCTGTTGGCTGCTATCCTCTTTGCTGATGCATTTTTAAATATTTTTGTAAATGTTTAGTTTCCTTATCCAGAAGTCCGTTCTGAACCTGAATGTTTTGTCGGTTGGGGTGGATGGGGGGCATAGAGAAGACAGAGAGGAAAAGAGAGTATATGGCCTGAAAGTTTGTGAATGTGGAGCAAGACTGTAGGAGAAGGTGAGTGTGAGAGTGCTCAGTGTCTACATAGTCAATGGAAATATAGTAATGGGCTATTGTGCACTGTTCAATAGCTGAACAATACCCAGGCCCACTGGAATTATGCAGCAGAGGAAAGCACCAAATTATGCGGCAGGGTTGACTAAATTATGCAGCAAGAGTAGGCAAATTATGTAGCATAATACTGCACATGTTTTCATATCATTACCTCATTATTTTATTTTTATTTTTACATGCTAATCTTGTCTTTCACCTCATTAGTAACAGTTTGCCAACCAAATACAGAAATAAGTGACTGAAAGATAACCAGCTAAACTTTGCGAAGAGCCTTCTGTGCACGCAAACATATGTCACAACGTTTTTAGTAACTTTTGATTCGTTTGAGCTACAAACTATTTTTTGGGGAGTTAAAATCTGCAGATTATGAATTATGTGGTAAATCCATAATTATGCACACAAAAAAAGCAGTGGCTACAGAATAGCATAATTCCAGTGACTCTGGCAATCCCTTCTATTGTGATGCTGCATTGTGCCATGTGCAAGCTCACCCTGCACAATTTTAGCGTAGTGATTCTTGTGTTACCTAAGAGTGTGTTAGAGGAAGAGAAGGAAGCCAGCAGATGTAAAACAGTTGAAGCCTATGCTAGAAGTCTTACATGACAGTAGCATATTTCATACCTACTGTGGAAAAGTAGAGTGCCCGACAAGGATGGTGATGGGCAGAGTGAGAGGGACAACTTGGAAATCCATGCCACCCCTACTCCACGTTTACTTAGCAAACTTTACATGCCAATAAATACACACCATTTTTTTTTTAAGCGCACATTTTTAATGAAAGTATTTGGACATGCTTTCATATGCGATAAAGAACAAACAGAATGCTCAGTGAAAACATGTTTGAGCAGTATCACACATTTTGGTCAAACATGGATGGATCCTAGATTTCCCAGTTACAAACTGTGCAATTCAGCCACCAGATTTATTTTTGGGCACTTTTACTTAGTGCCAACCTAAGGCAGGTTTAACCAGCATTGCACTTAATCTAACATTGATGTACTTATGTGCTCTTTTCTCCCAAAAAGTCATTTACAGCAAAAAGATATCAGTGCATTATGTTTAAATAGGCAAGATTCCCTTGAAAGACGGGTTTTAAAAAGGCCTGGTAAACAGTTTCAGTGAGAACCCTGGGATATCTCTGCACTGGCCCACATGAACACAGAGTCAAGAATTCCTTCTTGGAGACTGCAATCAGGAGCTTACTGAGTGCATAAGAGCAAGCAAGTCTTCTAGTTTGGGAAGATGTCATGTAGCACAACATGTTTTTCCATTAAAAGAATGAAAGAATATAGGAAAATGTGTATGCTACCCTGAAAACTATGGTAAGAGCTATTCTCTATGCTGCAAATGGATTCTTTAAAGCAGGGACTACTGGAGAACGTTGAAAAAACAGTTAGCAATACCAGTAAAGAAAGGGTCAACAGAAGGGATGCAAATTGGTCACCACGTTTTGAAATGTTGCACTGACAGACTGTACCTGAAGTTAGTAACTCTGTAGTAAAGTTAATTGAATACAGGGCCAGCTTTAGCGCTGGAGGCGCCAGGTGCGACAATATTTTTGGCGTCCCCCTATTGACCAATGATTTCCCTCACTGCTACCCTGCAACAGTGTCCCTCATACCTCCAAAGCCTCTCTCTGACATACATGTCATTTTTTTTTTTATAGAACTACTCATTGTTCACTCGCATCAGCCACACGTTTTTTGCAGCAGGCACAATAACCCTCCACGCTGCGTTAGGATGAGCTGACGCTGCCACTAGACAGGAAACCATCATGCGTTCTGAAGTGAAACAAATAAAACATTAAGAAATCAGCAAAAAAAGCATTAGTGAGTTTCTGAAAATTGCAACATTTCCCAACTTTTTTATCCTGGGCCGAGATGGACCATTGAACCAAACTGCCAGTCCGATCGTAAAACACAGGAATTTCATTAGTTTATATTTAGCAGCCTCGTCGGCCGTTTAGTACATGAATGTATGGGGGAGGGGACTGGGGGGTGGGGGCGGGAGAGAACATGAGCTGCACTATGTGGACCGGACTCGTGTACTGTGCACGGTCTAAAATGCAACTGGAAAGCAGTTCCGATTCTATATTGTGAACAACTGTGTAGTGTGACAAGGATTTACAAGTTTACAAATCCTCATCAAACAATAAGATTGTTTCCTGTAACATGCGCGCGCAGTGCAGCAAACAGTGCAGACTCTCTGAAATGTAAAATAAACATTTCTGTGAATCCCTATAGGCCCTCAGACACGAAAAGCGAAAACAGCGTGCATAACTGCCGCCTGCTCACCCCTCTGTTAAGGCATTCCACAGGCCCATGGCAAGACTAACCTCAAAGTCCGTAACTGCTGCTCCACCCTGTGGTGTGTGAGGAGAGGGCCTCACACGTGGTCACGGAGAGCTGCAAGGAAGACACAGGTACTCTAAGATATGGTTCGCCGGAAAGACCCCGAGCGGTCTTCCGCCCTTTTATTATATACCCCGGAGACGAGCCCGCCCCGGGGTGTGGGGATGCATGGCAGAGTGGATACATTGTAGTGAGAGTCCCGGGTGGCTCTCTACATCCCTCCTTCAATTTAGTCCGGCCCACGGGCCTATGACTTATCACGGTGAGGTCCAGGCATAGTCTCTCAGTCTCTGGCTCGGGCCCGGATTGGGCCTCCGGTTGTACTGACGGCTCCTGCACGCCGGGGAGGCACGACCCCGGCCGGGGTCGTTTCGCTGTTTCTGGCCGGAGGGTCTCGGTACAACGGGGTGGTAGTACCTGTGACTTCGGGACTAGCCTCTCGGAGTGGTCTTCCTGCGCCTAGGGGCGGAGAGGGGGCCCGACCCATGACTCGTATTCCCCTTGGATGTCATCTTCATCTCCTCGTTCCTGACTGAGGGATCCTGGGGGAGAGCCAGCCGGCCCTCCTACCCTCTTGAAACAGGATACGTTCCGAGTCACCGTTTGATGGCCCGGGCGAGCCGTGACCATAGTTCCTCGCACCTCTTCTACCGTCCATTTCTCTGTTTCACAGGGTGTCCGGAATTTCCACCCTGGATGACGATCTTGAACCACCACAGTGTCCCCTTCCTGTATGTTGGGTTGTCTGGCATGCCGAGCCTCACTCGCTTTCTGGTTGGTGGTTTGTCTCCTTGACTGAATGGTCTCTTCGTCTCTTGCCTCGGGCATCCAGTTTGACGCAGTAGGAATGTTGCCTCGAGGTGCCTTTTTGAACAATACATGTGCTGGGGCACACTTCGTGGTGCTGTGTGGTGTTTGCCGGTAGGCACTTAAGAATTGATCCAGAGCTGTTTCTGGGTCATTTCCGCTGTCCACTGCGATCCTGAGGGCTCTGTTGATTGTCCTCATGAGTCTCTCTACTTCCCCATTAGCCTGTGGCCATAGCGGTGTGATTTTTCGGTGTCGGATCCGGAGGTTCTCCAGATAGTGTTGGAAGTCTCTTCCCTGGAACGGCGGCCCGTTATCAGATTTTATCTTTTCGTGGAGTCCCATTGTTGCGAAGACGTGGTCGAGGGCCTTCTTGACCTGAGGAAACGCAACTGACGGAATGATCTCCACCACCGGAAATTTGGAGAAAGAATCCACTACTACAAGCGTGTGTCTGCCGTCAGGGAAGCTTCCAAAATCCACACTCAGTTGAGTCCAGGGGGTTTGAGGATCGTCCTCAGTGATGACCGGTGCGGGCGCCGGGTCTGCTCCGGTGATGGTGCACGCATGGCAAGAGCGCACCATCTCCTCCACCTTGTGGTCCATGGCCGGGAACCAGACTTTGTTCCTCAGCCTCGCCTTGGTCTTAGCCATCCCTTGATGACCCGTGTGAGCGATTGTCAGCATGTGGTGCTGTAGGCTCTCAGGCACGACAATCAGATGCCCACGGAGTACGACTCCTTCGTCTCCTATGCTCAACTCATTTCGGATTTGCCATATTTGCTGTCTTGCGTGGCTCACTTCATGCCTCAGGTTGTGGATCCCGTCCAAGAAAGGAGTCCACTGGTTCTCCTCGAGGGCGCGCTTTACCCTGGCTAGTGTCTCATCCATAGCGGTGGCCTCACCTATCTCCTGCAGTATCATGGTGTCCGGGCAGGCAGCTTGGGAAATCATATGTACAAACTCCTCCACCCCAGGTCCGTCGGCGAGTGGGAGGGCCCTCTTGGTCACGTCAGGATGCCGTGAGAGGTAGTCATCAGGGTTGTGTGCCCCTGTCCGGAATACGAGTTTGAAGTTGTATCCCTGCAATTGGACGGCCCATCGTTCTATTTGTGGTGGCGCGAGTCTGGACAACCCTGTGAACAGGGGCAGCAGTGGTTTGTGATCAGTTATGACGGTGAATTCCTGCCCACATAGGTACAAATGAAAGTGCTGGCATGCCCATTTTATTGCGAGGGCCTCTCTCTCGATCTGGGCATACCGAGTCTCGGTGTCGGTTAGCGCTTTGCTCGCGTATGCCACTGGTTTCCACTCGTCTCCTCCATACTCTTGGAGCAGCAAGGCTCCCAGACCCACCGGGCTGGCGTCCACGATCAGTTCCGTCTTTCTGCGTGGTTGGAAGTACGCCATAACTGCTTTGTCCAGCAGGTTCGCCTTGATGTCCTGGAACGCCTGGTTTGCGGTGCCTGTCCACTCCCACTCGTGGTCTTGTCGAGTGAGTGTCCTCAGTGGTTCTGCCAGAGCTGCTAGATTCGAAATGAACCGGCCACAGTAGGTGGCCATTCCAAGAAAGCTTCGCACCTCGGATGGGTTTCGCGGGGTGCTCGCGGTCTGGGTTGCTTCTGCCTTTTTCGGATCAACCTTCAGGCCCTCTTGTGTAAACGTGTACCCGAAGAAGTCGATGGAGTCCTGGTAAAACGAGCACTTGGACCGATGCAGGGTCAGCTCATGGTCCACCAGCCTTCTCAGTGTGGCCCTCAGGTGGGTGTGGTGTTCCTCGAGAGTCTTGGAGTATATGAGTATATCGTCGCTCAGATTGATTACCCCATTCAAACCTGACAACACCTCCCGAATTGCATTCTGGAACACTTCGGCGGCTGAAGATACGCCAAAGCGTAGTCTCCGGTATCGTCGGAGTCCGACATGAGTCGAAAAGGTGGTTATGTAGCGACTCTCAGGTTCTAGTTCCAGTTGGTGATACCCCGCGTTGAGGTCCAACTTGGAGAACCACTTCGCCCCGTTTAAGTCCACAATGATATCGTCCATAGTCGGCGTGATATGGCGTTCTCTCTTTATTGCCGCATTGGGGAGCCTCATGTCGACACACAGCCTGATAGCGCCTGGCTGTTTTGGTTTTGGCGCCACAACCAGAGGAGACACCCACGGGGTGGGCCCTGAAACCTTTTCGATGACTCCGAGATCCTCTAGCTTTTTGAGTTCGACTTCAACTTGCGGCCTGAGGTTGAACGGCACTCTCCGGTGCCTGAGAGCGACCGGGCGCACCAAGGTGTCTATGTGCAGCCGAAATTTCTTTCCCTTCAGCTTCCCCAGTCCGCTGAATAGTGCTGGAAAATCCTGCAGCATGTTTTCCGCATGTGATTGATGAACTTGGTTCGCGAAGAATACCAGCCCTAGGTCTTCTGCCGTGTGGCAACTCAGGAGGGTACCCTTCTTCCCCTCTGTGATATGGAAGCGAGCTTCAGTCGAATACTCGCCATTTACAATGGTGGTGCTGATAACTCCACGCAGCGGCAAGGGGTCTGTACCCCCATAGATGTATATGCGTGCATTTGACGGTGTCAGTTCTGGTTTGGGTGACATCTGTTCATACTGGTCGGAGTCCATAACGTTCACCGATGCCCCAGTGTCGATGAGCGCTTGCATTTCGGTCCCTTCGACCGAGACAGTACACATGGGTGGCGGCCTTCTTTTTGTCGAGATCCGGCTGACGTACGAGACAACATACACCTCGTCATCTTCGTCATCCTCGTACCGTGGTCTTCTTTCTTGAGCTTGGTTGTCTGGGGGTGGACGCTCAGGCTCCAGGGATAGTTGTCTGACTCTCTGTGTTAGAGACTTGGATCCATATCCAGTGCGCGGTCTTGGAGCGTTGGGCCTATATCTCCCTCCTTGGCACACGGCTGCAAAGTGATTTAGTCGGCCACACTTGAGACAGGTCTTTCCTTTTGCACTGCAAGTTGCGGTCGTCGGGTGATCTTCCCCACAGTATGCACACGGGTTGCCTTTGGGCGTCCATTGTCGCGGACGATTGACCGGCGGTCTTCTTTGTATCGCATCAACTCTTTCCTCCTTGATGGGCGCCATCTTGGACCCTGCGGGAAGCGCCATTGGGGAGCGCAACGCGACTTCCATTTCTTCAGCCCGCGCCTCCGACAGCTCGTGCGAGCGGGCGAGGATGAGTATTTCGTCCAGTGTGATTCCAGGCTGTCTGAGGATGAGTTTTCTCAGTAGTTTTGACCTGCACCCTACGATGATTTGGTCCCTTACCTCCTCTCTGGGATCGTTGAATGGGCAACTGCTGGCTAGCCGGCGCAGCCTAGCGTAGTACATGTCGACAGATTCAGACTCTGTTTGCCATGCCCTCTTAAATTTGAACTTCTCAAAGTCATTGTTTAATTGGGGGTCAAAATGCGCATTCAGAGCGTTAACAGCCGCATCATAATCATCTTCTCGTCCGGTGTCTGGGAGTGTTTCAAAGAGTTCATATATTTCGGGGCCTCCGTACAGAATGAGGAGGGACCTCTTGACAGTTCCATCTGTTTCGCGGGTCCCCTTGAAGTACAGGTTCAGTCTTCCAAGCCACGCCTTCCACCTCGGCGCTGCGGTCGCGGGGTCAGCCGACTTGCTAAATGGGGGAAAGGGTGCTACTCCGGTGTGTGCATGGTTGACCATTTGGGGCCCGTCGACTGCGGCTTGGGCCTGGGCATTTCCCGCCGGACCGGGTGGTGGCGGTGCTGGCGCTGCTGCTCCTGGCGCAGGGTCAGACATGGTGTAGCTCTGCGCCGTTTGCGTCGTGGTCTCTCAGGGCGTGAATGGCTGAGAGGAGCTTCCTGACCCTGAATGATCTTCTACTTTGCCCTTGCTGGTTGTGCAGGTCCACCAGTGTGTGGTGTATACAGAGTAGGAAGATAGTGCTGTGACTGTTTTGGTTGCTGCAGAATGCTGCCTTGGGGCTGAGTGTGTTGTGTCCGACACAGAAAAATGTCCTTCTTCCTTTTCTGTGTTATTTTTTTTTTCCTTTTGTTTACTTCTTTTGCTGTGGCCAATGCTTTATTACTTGCCCCGGCAGCAGGGGCCGAGGAGCGCAGCCTGGGCGAGGCGGTGGGGGCCTTCTGCCGGAGTGTGGAGCTGACATGCAGCGTCGCTCCGCTTCACCCCTCCCTTCCGGGGCAGTGCGCGCGCTTCCAGCACGCTAGGAGATGAGGGGGGGCCTTCACGCGGACTGCAGGCCCCGGCCACACAGGGCGAGGGAAACCGGTGCGGGCGGGGTTATGGACGCAGAACCACTCACCCGATGGTTGCGCGCGCGGCGAGTTCCCTGCCGGCTGAAGGCGCTCTCTCGCGTGGGCGGGACTCAAGCCAGCGCGCGAAGGAGGCAGCATGGGATGCAGGCCTCGGGCCAGAGTGGGTGGGCACGCGGCGAAGTACTCTTCCTCGTGGGCAGCGCCGCTCCTCACGCACCGGGAGCGTGACGGATCCTCGGACAGGAGGCACCACCTGGGGCACCCGCGAGGACGGTACCGGCCTCGTCGCCAATGTGGTGTGTGAGGAGAGGGCCTCACACCTGGTCACGGAGAGCTGCAAGGAAGACACAGGTACTCTAAGATATGGTTCGCCGGAAAGACCCCGAGCGGTCTTCCGCCATTTTAACATATATACCCCAGAGGCGAGCCCGCCCCGGGGTGTGGGGATGCATGGCAGAGTGGATACATTGTAGTGAGAGTCCCGGGTGGCTCTCTACACACCCTGCGTTGTAATTGAGCACTGCACTTTGCCGCCAAATGAAAGACTGTTCTTATCACCAAAGGTACTCACAGTTTAAAGGCTGTGGCTGGTGAACGGTCTCAATCTGGCATGAAGCAGTGATGTGCGCGTTTTGAGAAACTGTGAGCTGAGAAAAGGCACTGTGCATGAGCGCGCGTTACAGGGAACAATGATTAGAAGTATCTTTCTGCCAGACCCAGTTGTTATGATCTAACCCCATACCTTGGTGTGATGTCTCCGGAAGCCTGCGTCAATGCATTAACGAATGCACGCAATCTGAATGCGCAGTTACCTTCCTTGAATGCCGTGGCCTGCGGGGCTGAATTTCATTCACAACTCTCTGCAGCATTCATGATAACTCCAGTGTGAAGTGCCTCTCACCAACGTTAACACAAGCATGGTTTAAATCATAAAACACTGGGCTGCTGATCCCATTCTGCTAGCGATGCAGAATAACAACTTTAGAGTTGTCTCCTAGGAGCACATAATCAGAAAGGAGTGACAACCTTTGCTAGGAAAGAGGCACATGTCTGAAGTATCAGATTGTCTGGGTAAGAGGTGGCATACGGAAGGTGAGCCGAAAGCTCTTGGAGTTTGTTGATCCTCCTGGCTGATGTTATGGCCACTAAAAAGCCATGCTGATGGTGAACATCCTAAGAGCGCAATTATGTAGAAGCTCAAAAGGGGAACACATGAGAAAGGTGAGGGCCAGGTTGAGGTCCCACAGAGGAATAATAAAGGGCTTAGCTGGAAACACATGTTGTAGGCCTTTAAGGAACCTAGCCACAACCAGTAACTTAGAGAAGGTTGGTAGGGCAATCACAAAAATGATGAGATGGCACACAGGTTACATGTAACTGTGCCCAAAGAAGAGCCCTGCTGGGCCAAAGACTGTGCAAAAACAAGAACTCATGATAGAGGTGCAGCCAGGGGAGTCAACATTGGGAGAGGCACTCCATGATATAAACTTTTCCCAACGGCAGGCATATACCATCATGATGGAGTGACGTCTGCCTGCCAGAATAACATTACAGACTTCTGTAGGAAGGTTGAAGGCTGTCTATTGTCGCCTCTTAAACTCCAACCATGGAGGTGGAAGGTGAGCAGGTTCTGTTGCAATACCCTGCCCTGTTGCTGCTACAAAAGAGCCTCCCAAAGAGGCCGCCTTACTGGAGGACCGGGGGCCATGATTAACAGCTCGAGATACCAGACTCTCCGTACGCAATCCGGAGTCACAAGAATTGCTTGGGCCCAGTTGTTCCTGATTTTCTTGAGAACTGGGAGGTTGGAGCTCCACTCAAGGAGAAAAGATCTCCAAGCGAGAGTCCCCTTATAAACTCCACCAGACAGAACTGCTGACACTGCACATTCTTGGCGGTGGTAAACAGATCTAACTAAGGCTGTTCCCACTGCTGAAAGAGACCCTGGACCACCTCCGGGTGGAGATGCCATTCATGATCCGCTGTGCATCTAGGGCTGAGTTTGTCCGCTGTATTGTTCAGAGAGCCCACCACTTGTTGAACCGCCAGGGACATGCCCTGACATTCTAGCCATGTCCAGAGGGGCACACAACCCCACCCTGCCCCGTTTGTTGCAATACCACATGGCATTGGTATGGTCTGTGAATACATGCCCCAGTCTTCTATTGATCAAAGGAAAGAAGGAAGACTTTTAATGCAAATCGTCACGCTTATGTGAAGCTTGAATTCCGCCGGAGACCAGAGTCCTCCGATCTCCACCTCTCCTAGGTGGCCACCCTAGCCAAGAAATTACATATCTGTTACTACAAAAAAAACATTTGTTGGACGGAATGATGGACAATGCGAACATTCACCCCCAGTCACAAGGATCTGGGTTAACTCCATCATTCTTTTGCTCACCACACCACCCCAGTTTGGACCCAGCCATATGCAAATCAGTCCTGACACTGTTCCTTGCAGGAACAGTCTAGCCCGAACTGCCACGCCGGGTCCTCCCTGGATCGGAAAGAAGCATCCTGGGACCGGTTTCAGGGCATCACCCTTCACCAGCCAGGCTAGCTTCAATCCAGTGGTGGAGTGATCACGGGACCAACGTCTGGGCATACCCTTCCCACTTAGTGCGACATATGCAAAAAAAACATTTGATGGACGGAATGCTGGACAATGCAAACATTCACCCCCAGTCACAAGGATCTGGGTTAAATACATTATTCTTTTGCTCACTGCACCACCCCAGTTTGGACCCAGCCATATGCAAATCAGTCCTGACCCTGTTCCTTGTGGGAATAGTCCAGCCCGGACTGCCAAGCCGGGCCCTCTCTGGACCGGAATACAAGCATCCTGGCTGATGAGGGGTGAAACCCCGAAACCTGTCCTAGGATGCTTGTTTCCAGTCCAGGGAGGACCTGGCCTGGCAGTTCGGACTGGATTGTTCCCATTGGGCGCTGGGTCAAGACTGATTTGCATATGGCTGGGTTCAAACTGGAATAGCACGGTGAGCAAAAAAACGATGGATTGAGGCCCAGATCTCTGTACTGGGGTGAATGTATGACATTGTTCTGAATTCTGTCCCTCAATTGTTCTTTTTGCATTTGTCACCCCGAGTGGGACGTGTATGCCCAGACGTGGGTCCCGTGCTCTCCATGCCATTGGAGACAAGCTATCCTGGCTGATATGGGGTGAAACCCCAAAACCGGTCCTAGGATGCTTGTTTCCAGTCCAGGGAGGACCTGGCTGGGCAGTACTGGCTGGACTGTTCTCATTAAGCGCAGGGTCAAGACTGATTTGCATATGGCTGGGATCAAACTGGAATGGCATGGCGAGCAAAAAGACAATGGATTTAGGCCCAGATCTCTGTACTTGGGTGAATGTATGACATTGTTCCACATTCTGTCCATCAATTGTTCTAGTTGCATGTATCTGTTACTACAGTCAATTCTGGTTGGGGAAGATGGAGGGATCTGCCACTCATCCAATAAGGCCTATCTGTGGGGAGAGATCTATATGAAGTAGCACAACATTTATATCCGCCACATAGCCATCAAGCTATTACTAATTTCCAACACAACATCCACATTAATCCAATGTGTAAAGGAATTAATCTCATGATTTATTTTCCATTCATTTGTATCGAGACTTTTTTTCATTTTGCCGTCGGTAACTTCATCTGCAGTATATGTACAACATAAAATCAAGTAAAACAAACCACAATTAATTGGAAAACTTGTATACAAAACGGACATAGGAAAAATAGCCATAAAGAGAAAAAATCATAACAATTACAGATAACAAGTTTAGAATGATCTAAAATTCTCTTGAAAAAGGTGAGGATGTACAGTGTTTTTCCATTCACTACATCTCATGTGTTTCCCGCCTGGAGTTGAAAGAGCATTTTTCGTAAACCTTCTCTAGTTTTAGCCTCTGTTTTATTCTAAATGCCTTTTATCGCTGTTTTATGTCAAAAAGTGATATATTACACCCATGTGTAGAGGAGGATCTCCAAATTCTTCCCCAGTTCTCGTGCCAAAGCGGTTCTACTTCTGCGGGGATTGAGGATATGTATCAGCTTTTAGGTCGAGGTCTTTATCAGGCATTCATTTCAATCTTGACCATACTAAAACAAGCATTTACAATGCAATAGGTCTTGTATTATTAAAGTTTGAGCTATTGGCATTGTAAATGACAACCCCTAGGTCACGGAAGAAGCAAGATGGCGGCCGCTACTGCAGCCGTGTGAGGAGCTGCTTGCGTTCTGCTCGGTGACTGATCCAGCCCGGCTTAACCCGTGATGCTTGCTACGGTCTGAGGCTGCCAGGGGTTTACCGAGCCCGAGGCTCCGAAGAGAAAGACCGGCTTGCTCTTGCTAGAGCCCTTGAATCGCTGAGCCATCGAACCGTGCCGAGTTTTTCTCCCGCCGGACGGCGGTACCTAGGTGCTTTTGTGTCTAAAGCGATCCAGCCTCACCGCGCCTCACCGCGTCTCATTGCAATCGAGAAGCCGGCTGCTACGAGGTGTGCAAGGACGCGGCTCTGGGCGTTTGTGCTAACGAGGTGTCAACGACGTGTCTTACACCTAGAAAAGCCTCTCGTGTGCTTCTGTCACCTCAACTGCTACATTGTTGCAACTTGATCTGTGGCATAGTGATTGAACCCTGACCCTGGACTGGATTCAAAGCGTTTTCACTCATGAAGGTAATGTTGGCGCTTTGGATGCTGTGTGGAGCTCGAGGACGCGATTAAAGACGTTTTCTGTTGATGCTGACCAGGCGACTGAATTCCTAAGCCTTTTTAGCTGTTAATCAACATTGTAGCAGTTTTCTGAACCTTTTTTTTCTCTGCTACGCTTGGACTTATAAAAAGACTCAGCCGGTGAGTGGGTACATGTTACTGAGCGTGCTACTTTGTGGTGCTTGAACGTTTTTTTTGCTAGCAGCTGGCAATAATTGACAGGATATAAGTGCTTTAATTGAATGAATAAACTTTTTTTTTCTTTTTTTTTCTCTGATATACAAACTCGAGACATATTATTTGAGAGGTCGAACATGGCTCCTAAAGGCAGAGTAACAAAAAAAAACACTACCAACTTGGCAAATCCTGTGAATTCTGGAAATTCTGCAAATACCACCCCGGGGTTGGTTGAGAAATCAATGACAGCCACAGTAGTAGAGCCAGATAACCGCAATTTACAAAATAATGGTGTTACCAAAGAGCCCATTATACCTGATTTATAAAAAAAAAAGGCTATAACTAATCCTAACAAAAATGTTACAAACGAACCAACCCCCTCTAAGGCTTTGGCACGTCCTAGCTCCAAAAAAAATGACATAAGCCAACTAGCTGAACCCTCTGCTGCTCTAGTCTCAGATGAAGAAAGAGTTGGAACGAGAGGGGGAGTGAATGATGACGACGCATTATCTGAACTTTGCCTCGCTGTGGAGGGAGCTAGAGTCTCATCTAGGCTGATTGAGCAACAAGAATTACAGGATGCAGAATCTATAGAATCAGGGGGCCAATTTTTTTCAATGTCTGATTTATCAGTTACATCGGAAGGGGATCTTGAAGAGGTGCTGTTAACTGAGGGGGATTCTCATGAAAAAGACTGGGCGGATGATTGTAATCAAATTTCAGAAGATGTTATGCTCGGCTCTGATTTCCTAATAAATGAAGGAATATCAAATACTGTCCGTAAGGTCATAGAGGAGAAATCTAATGAGAATATTAGTGCCATGAATCAACCTCAATGGGACGATGCCGCTGCAAATAATGAAACTGATCCTGAAACTCCAGAGTTATTAGAGGAAACTGAGGAGGTTACACTAAAATCCATATATAAGCTACAGGCTTCGATGTATCGTATGATTATGACTCACAGAGAGGAGACAAAGGCTGAGGGTCTTCGGACTCAGGGAGCCATACGTAAACTCCAGAATGTCGTTCGACGATTGGCCAAGTCCGGCACGGATACTAATTTGAGAGTGCAAGAGACTGAAACACGTATATCTGCGGTAGAGGATGAGCTAACGCTACAAAAGAACTCAATTAAGGACTTGGATAGTACTAGGCAAGATGTGGACTGGAAATTAACTGATTTAGAGAATCGTGCACGGCGTAACAATTTACGTATTTTGGGAATTGGGGAAAAATCAGAAGGGAAGGATGTTCGCCGATTTGTAGTAGAGATGCTTTCAGATGCCTTTCAGGAACTTACTGGATGGGACTGGGATAAAGAAATTATAAGAGCCCATCGGTTCCCATTTGTTCAAAAACCAGATCAGGAGGGGAGGAAGAAATATCCAAGAGCTATCCTTATCTGTGTGCAGAACTATCTTCTCCGAGAGATCTTATATGATTTGGCAAGGCCATCTAAACCCAGAAAAGGCTTGGGACATGAATTTTTCGTTAGACCAGATTTTTGTGCTGCAACGGTTCAACAACGCTGGAGACTCAAACAGCTTATGGCACCAATGCAAGCCAAGGGGGGTCAAACCTTCTTATTGAATCCAGCTAAGCTTAAAGTTGTGCATAAGGGAAGAACCTTATTTTTTGTTTCAGAGATAAAAGCACAACAATACCTAGAAACTATGCAATAATTCTTATAGGATGGAGGTTATGGATAATATTGTATTTAGTTTGAATGGGCTGACCCCCTAGCAGTGTCTTATGCTACCTTTCTTTTGCCTTTATATCTCTAGATGCACTATATTCTTTATTTGTAAGGCTGGTCAGACCCGGGCGGAACTCACTGTGCTTACTCACATACCATCAATGAGGGCAATAGCCCTTACGCTTCTGGTGGGGGGGTGTTGGGGGAAGGGAGGGGTGGGAGGGAAGAGTGGGGGTTGTGGGTGGGAAGAAGTTTTTTTTTTTTCTTTTTTTGGGGTGCAAGGTCATACAGCGGGAAGATGTATGTGTTTTCTGTTTAAGATCCATTTATGGAAGATACCGAATCTTGGCAATTGCTGCTCATGTATTTTTGTCTAGGAAACTTTATTTAAAAACACTTTATAATGGCTAAATTCTCAATATACTCTATTAATGTATGCGGTTTGAACGATAAAAGAAAAAGGGGCATAATGGCTCAGATGCTAAAAACTATGCGGTTGGATGTAGTATGCATTCAGGAAACTCATATTGCCTGGTCTAGCAGAGGGAACTTAAGAGATCTTGGTTTGGAACTGGTAGGGTGCTCTCGCCAGAATTCTACAACAAGAGGGGTCGCAATTCTTAAGTGATATGGAATGGGGGAAGTAAAAAGAGTTAAAGAAGATTTATCTGGACGTTGGGTGATTGCTGAACTTAAATATGGAGGACTGATTATTACTATATGTTCAATGTATGCATCCATACTGGATGACTCTGCTGCGCTTGATCTTCTAAGTGTAGAACTGGCACAATGGCCCTCCAATATTATATTCTGTGGAGACTTTAATCTACATTTGGAAGAAACATTTGATATTCATAGTAGTACTCCATATAAGGGTAGGAAGAAGAAGGTATTTGCAGCACTTAAAGGGATTATCCAAGAGTATAGATTAACCGATGTAGGGTATGAGAAAAGAGCAGGGATGTCTGGGTATACTTTTTTTTCGGCACCGCACCAAAGATTTTTTAGATTAGATTACTTTTTTGTATTTAAGGGATTATACAATGACTTAGTGCAAGTGGAATATGAGGTTCTTCCGAAAATTATCTCAGATCACAACCCCTTAATGCTTAAATTTGAATTGAATACTGCTAACCCTATTCGTTCATGGTCTTTTGACCGCAAACTACTGTATGACCCATCTTATATTGACCACATGAATATTTGGATCCCGGAATTTTTTTCTAATAATAAAGGTACTGCATCTCCTGAAATAGTCTGGGATGCCTTCAAATGTGGGGTTCGGGGTGAAACACTGAGTTACTCAATAAATAAACAAAAGGAAGCTAGGTTCCAAGAAAATTTTGAAATTAAAAATCTTAGATCTCTAGAGGTTCAACTTATGCAAGCATGCAATCAAGGATTACCTACTGAAATTGTTATAAAGAAATTAACAACCTTGAAAGTTAAGATTTACCAACGATTTGCTACAAAGCTTGCGCAACAAGTCTCTGCCTTCAGGACAGAGCTATATGAAGTTGGAGAAAACTCTGGCAAATTATTGGCAAAGAGGGCGAGACAAAAGGCAGCTTTTG
Organism: Lissotriton helveticus; assembly: GCF_964261635.1. Taxonomy (NCBI): domain Eukaryota; kingdom Metazoa; phylum Chordata; class Amphibia; order Caudata; family Salamandridae; genus Lissotriton; species Lissotriton helveticus. The sequence goes on along the minus strand of NC_136065.1, from coordinate 1,373,818,151 downwards.
CTAGTATTAATAATATAAAAAATCACATAGGGACGACTGTTAGTAAAATGGATGATATTCTTAAGGTATTTAGTGATTTTTATTCTAAGCTATACACTGACGATGATCGCCCTGATTGCTCAGATCAGATTAATCTCTTTCTTGACTCAGTTCCGAATCCTACCCTATCTAACGAAGAGAAGGAGGAACTAGACATACCATTTACATGGGAGGAGATTGAATTCTCTCTAATGTCGCTAGCTTCAGGAAAAGCTGCAGGACCCGACGCTATTCCTCTAGAATTTTATAAATTCTTTAGGAATGCTTTAAAAGTAGAATTAATGGATTTATGTCTGAAGGCACAGCAAGGTAACGCCCCTCAATCATGGCATGATTCTATTATTACGGTGTTTCTTAAAAAAGGCAAGCCTCCGTTATTACCCTCATCCTTTCGCCCTATTTCACTTATAAATACTGATAGTAAAATCTATTCCAAAATTTTAGCAGTAAGACTATCCAACATCATCTCCCCTTTAGTTTCTAAGTATCAACATGGTTTTATTCCAGCTAGAGACACTGCCGATCACATTCGACGGGTGATTTCCTTCTTGGATTGGTCCCAAGCAACTCGGTCAAATATTGGACTTGTATTTTTAGACGCTGAGAAAGCCTTTGACCGGGTTGCTTGGGGCTACCTTTGGGAAATTTTGTTTAGGAAGGGATTAGGACAGGGTATCATAAAAGCCTTAAAAACTTTGTATATTTCCCCTAGAGCGTACATTCGCATTAATGGGCAATTATCGTCATCTTTATCAATCACTAGGGGTACCCGTCAGGGATGCCCCTGTTCTCCTCTACTTTTTGCTTTTTATATTGACCCCTTAATTAACCGTTTTTTTTCAGAAGCTAATATTAAACCCATACATTTAGCTAATATTAATTATCGAGTTCTTGCCTACGCTGACGATATTGTGATCACTACTACGGACGTTCAAACTGCCCTACCTATTATCGATGAGATTGCTAAACAGTTTGGTTTTTTTCGGGTTATAAACTAAATTTGGAAAAGACTCAAATCCTCTGCTCAGGAGAAAATCCACCTTCAAACATCTCTATCACCTCTGAAGTCATATATTTAGGAATTCAAATTTCTTTACCTATAGAAAAAATACCAGAACACAATCTAAATCCTAAAGTAGCCCAAATCAATACCTCATTACAGCGCCTTGATCATCTACGTCTATCTCTCTTTGGTAGACTTAACATTTTAAAACTGCTGGTTCTACCAAAGGTTCTATATTTATTTCGCACAATACCTTTGGATTTTCAATTACTTTCTTTTAGAAATTTAGAGAGAACTATATTTCGATTTCTTTGGGGCTACAAACGCCATAGGAAAGCTGCTAAGAAAATGATTCTTGGCAACGATTGTGGCGGTTGGAATGTTCCTTACTTTCTTTTCTATTATTTCTCTGCCGTTTTACAATACATTGGTCCCCTAATTATGGGAGATAGAGTCGAACTTCTAGATTGTCAGACTCCATCAATTTATCAAATGATCTTGGGTGAGAAAATGAAGGGCAGTTTCTTGAGAGTCGTAGAACCTAGCTATTACAAAAAAACGAAATATAAAATCCTGAAATCAGCTTTTGGAGTCTGGCAAAAAATTCGAAAACATATAAAATTAATAAAATTAAACTTCTATACTCCCCTTACATCAAAGGATTTACTTCCAGAAATTTTTCATGATTTAACCATGTATAGATGGCACCAGAAAGGAATAAGGTATCTGGGTGATTTATTTTATAATGATCAAATGGTTTCATTTTTGGATTTAACGACTAATTTTTCGGTGGGAAGAAATGATTTCTTTAAATATTTACAACTTCGTAGCTTTCTACAGAATCATCCTTCAATTCCTCCAGTTAAAACTCCATTGCTAGAGCTTCTACAAAAAAACCCCCGTATAGGAGCTATTTATTTAAGTTTAATGCAGGAATATGGGGATGATTTGGGTCAATGTCAGCTGAAATGGGCTAATAGTCTAGGCATACCGGATGTTGATATTTTACTGTCGATTAAAATGGCTGCAGAGTGTCTTATAACTGGGATGATGAAATCCCAACATTTCATGTGCATTCATAATTTGTATTACACTCCAAGTAAAGTTGTTAAATGGAGTACGACGGTAGGCACGACTTGCAGTCGGTGTGGAGTATACGCAGCTGATGAATTACATATGGTTTTTTTTGCTCTAAATTGTCATTATTGTACCAACAAATTGAAACTTTCATATCTATTATTTTGAAATGTGACATTAAGTTAACTTCCGAATTAGTATTACTTGGTATAGACCACACTGTCACTAGGCCCAGATCAACCTCTTACTTTCTTTTTCTGTGCATGGCTGCAGTCAGATCCTGTATTACCAAAGAATGGATTAGTCAGGATCCCCCCACGTTTGTCATGTGGCGGGAAAAATTATTATTCATGTACAACATGGAATATGCTATATATAAGTTAAAGGGGGTTAAAAAAAGAAGTATGGGGGAAAACATTTGGGCACCAATTGCCGAGTGGATTAAATTTCCTTTGTTTTCTGTTCTAATTTTCTTCCATTATTTATTTTGAAGGAAAAAAAAAAAAATTGTCACATATATTTTCTGACTTCTGAATATATTATGTTATTTTGTTTATCATGTTTTGCTGTATTTCCTTGCAATAAAACAATAAAACTTAAAAAAAAAAAAAAAAGTAAATGACAACCCCTTTTATTCATTTGCATCGGTACGTAAACAAGCACTTTGTACTTATAGTCAATGCTTATGAGAAGCAAGGCTGGCAGTCTCTTTTACTGCCAGCCTTGCTCATCGTAAGCAAGGACTATACATTCAAAGTGCGTGTTTATGCATCGATTGCAGGTTTTAAAAACAAATTAGTAAAAGGCATTGTCATTTACAATGCCATTAGCTAAAAGTTTAATAATGCGAGACCTATTGCATTGTAAATGCTTGTTTTACTTTGCACTTGGATTTCTTGCATATAAACTTTCAAAAGGTTGAAAACCTAGCCCGCCCTTGGCTCTGCCACTAGTCCCACCCCACACTCCACCCTCACAGTCCACTGCTCCTTTTGGTGAGTACCTGCACTTATTTTTTTCCATTTAAAGCACTGTGTATTACACAATAGTGTTTATCAACACATTCCTATAGTGTTGAAGCACTACAAAGCAGAGGTGTTCCTTTACTCAATTCTATGAACTCTATGAACTTTAGTTTCGCAACGGCAAACGTAAGGCTTAATTCGGCAGACCCATGCTGCGTTGAGCCATGGGGCTATCATGATGGCATCTAAGGGCACACTTAAGGGAACACACACATTACGGTCCATTCATTGTATTGCTCCGATTTCAGCTTTTCTGTAACTTGGGCTTAGCTTATAGATCGGTAGCCATTTATAGTGCATAGCTCGTAGGTATCAGTTTGTTTAAAGAATGTGTGTTCATCTTTTATTTTTTCAAGAATCCTGTCCCTGCAGAAGAGAATCTAAAAGCATACTGCGTACTACTTCTGACCGCAGACAGAGGGCGCTAGAACCCATCTCAATACCCTTCTCAGAAAGGGCTGCAGGCTGTTGGGGCTATTGTGTGTTGTTTGTGTCTGCTTCCCAGGAGGGTGGCTTGCTCTTGTCAGTACTCCAGGCTAACAGGTAAGGTCTGACAGAAGCCATCAATCACACCATAAAAGGCTTGCAATGCTGCCATTTCTCTCCCAGAGATAAGCGGCGGGGCCGACACGCGTTACCAGGCTGTCAGCGAGTTAAAGGTTCCTTGGTGACACGAGGCCTCCTGGGGGGTTTCCCTGGGCTGTGTCTGTTTATACAGTGCAGCTGCCCTTTCCATGCCCACTCTCTGAGGGTAGCAAATAAAGCGACGGGGTGGGGGGTACCAGCAAAACCGCTGCTAATATTCACATTCCTTCATTCGAGAAGGTCATAGCAGCCTAAAGTGTGTTAAACCAAGCTGTGTTGCAAGATCTTATTTTCAAGCAGTTATTTAACACTGAATGAGAATGAGTTGTTCAAATTACATTGCAATCATTTCAACCTATCTCATCAGGTTGCAGAGGTAAGGAAATATATTTCTGTAAAATACATTTGCCCAGGAAATGTACTGCAAAAATCTTTTCAGGTAACTCAGTGATGTACTCTAATAATAAAAACCAGGAATACAACTCCCAGAATGCATTTGTTGTTAAAGGAAAACCCAGAACGAGGCTACCGCTTCCTTAGCGGCATGGACTCATCTTGTAACCCTTAGCTATGGAAGAAATGCATTATTAGTTCTATCCATATTTAAGTGCATAGCTAAAAGCAAGTGTTTAGAATAGAGTCACTTCTTGTTTGCAGGGCACACTATCTATCTACCCGCAGCCTGCTGTCCCTATGTGTGAGCGCCCAGCAAAATCCATTCGAGTAGCTGAACTGAGTGCCAATCCTTCGCTTTAATGTGCAGCATGCGTTATCCCATGCATTATATATTTAATTGCCAGTCATAAAATCACCACCGAGCCCGCGTGCTTTCATCTGGTGATATCGCATCCGCCTCGGGGATGCTGTCAGCTCGGTGAGTCAGCTGATGCTTTTGTAAGCGGGCTGTTTATAACTCAAATTACCTCTGTGGTGGTAAAAGAGTTCAATTTATCTCTTTCCAGAACTCCATCACGGCTCCTTCTGCTCCCTTTGATGTGCTTAAATGCCGGATAAAAAACATACGAAACAAGCAGCACTGAAAGCGATCGCGATAGTAAAAAAAAAAAGCCGTGGTGCGTGTACGCGCGCCACTGCAGGCATATGTCTTCAATCATCGCGCCCGTGTCAGCACGATAATTGAAGACATATGGGCTTTGGTGCGGGTAACAGACACCAATGGGCCATAGACAGAGCTACGAGACCGCCTATGGCCTATTGCGTGTTCTGTTAAAAAACAGCACGCATGCAAAGCCCAATCAAAATGGACCTAGGAAATAACACGCACGAGCTGTGTGGAATTTCCAGGTCCATTTTTTAAACCATTACAAAAGGGCTTTTCGCTTGCGAGCCCTAAAAAAGAGTAGTAAATCAGAATTTGGATAATGGTCCTATTTAAGGAAACCAGTTGTTTAAAAATGTTAATTATAAAAAAAAAACATATTTTGTGGCATTTTTATAGCAAGCAAGTTCCTTTTTGGTGATGCGCTTATTTCTTATATGCTTCTTTATTTTATTCATGTAGAGTCTCATGCATTCTTCTGTGTCTTCTGTCCATTAAATAACTAGTGGTGCAACTACGATCTTTTCATGCACTGATGCAAGTGGTACATTTTTTAAAATTATGCCTATGAATTCATAATACATGTGTTCAAATATTAGATGGGTTAACAATATCACATTAGTTAAAGCTTCTAAATGCCCTTAAAAAATATAGTACCTCACCGTTAAGCTCCAGTGGTGTTAGATAAAGATTTATGGTTTATAAAGTGTGCTTAAGTAAGTCAGGTAAATCGTTCTTACTTTTTAGACAAATTATTTACAAACACCTCCATTCAGGATGTCTGACTTACTTTGAAAAAGCAGTTCAGTCGTCAACGTGGGTAGTCGGCTTGGCAAATTCAAACCTGACTCATAGCCACTCACCCAAATCCTTGTTTCCGCGACCAGCGTTCTCCGATGAATCACAGTGTCCGCTACCAAGATGGTAGTGTTAATTTTCTATTGTGTCACATTGCTTACTGGGCAATGTAGTCTATGTAAAAGTACCCAAAGGAAACAGGTTATCTATTCTGTTGGTGGTATTCTTTCCATCTGAAGCATGATTCCCTGATGCTGTGCCTCCTGGGCCTTTAGGGTACCACTGTAGAGCCTGCATATGCCAGCAGGCATGAGTCACCAGCAGGAGGCCAGGAGGACCAACAGCCTCCGAGTATGTCTCACTAAAATCCAGGATATAGGCTAAAACATCAGTATCATAGCCTAAATATCCTGGACTCGCAGCTTGAGAGGATAGGGCCGAAACTGCACCATATCCAGAACAGCTCTGATGAAAGGGAGTGTCTGAGAGAGAGTTAGGTGTGACTTCAGCTTGTTGATAGGGAACCCCAGGGAGTACAGGAGGTTCGCCACAGTCTGAAGGTGGGAGACAACTGCCTATGGCGAGCCTGCCTTCAACAACCAGTCGTTGAGGTAGGGTAAAACTGAAATCCCAGACCTGCGCAGATGAGCTGCAGCAACCACCATCACCTTGGTGAACACCCAAGGGGCGCTGGTAAGGCTAAAGCGGAGCATAGCAAACCAAAAGGGCTCCTGGCTCACAATAAACCGCAGATGGCGTGGATGTGGAAATAAGCATCCTGCATGTCCGATGCTACCATCCAGTCTCCCAGATCCAGAACTGTCTCCTTCTTTAATAAGAGGTTGAGAAGAAGCAAATAAAGGATAGGGAGAACTCCATCCTTTTTGGGCACCAGAAAGTAGCAGGAATAGCAACCATGACCTATTTCTGATTCCAGTACCCTGTCTGTGTCTCTCTTGGTCAAGAGAGCCTGTACTTCTTGATGGAGCAAGGAGAGGTGGTCCTCCGCCAGCTGGTCATAAGTGGTTGGAATAGGTGGAGGGGGTGTCAAAAAGGGGAGGGAGTAACCCCTTTGGTCGATATGTGGTACCAACAGTCTGACGTTACTGACTGCCAGTGGGGAGGTTATGGCGTATCCTGCCTCCCCTGGGTGCTTATGATGGTCTGAGGGTGGACTAAAGGGGCTCGGAGGCAGAGGCTGCTGGAGGGGGGGTGGACTCACTTGGCTGTCTGTCCCACATTGTCGCTGGGACCACGTTCTTCGCCCGTGAAAAGGATGGGTAGTCTGTTGGCCGTGGTTGCTGGGAGGGTCTGTGCATGGCTGGAGACCCCTTCCTTAACCACAAAAGGAATGAAAGGCAGATTGAGGTGGATGAGGGGCCATAGACTGTTGTGTAGTTCCTACTAATCCATAGGATCTGTGCATTTGTTGGACAACATAAACGTTGGGTAAGGTGCCCAACTGAGTCCAAGCACCCCACAAGATATGTTGGCCTAAAGACCAGCTAGCTCACAGTGCCACCAGGAGTCTCCAGCCTAACTTTACCAGTGAGTGAATGGTTTCTGGCAACCACTGAAGATGACAACACTGACCACTCAGGGATCGTGGAAGCAGAAAAGAACCTTTCGCTAAGTAACTTATGCTTACTTGTGTTCAGAGAAATATACAGAGAATACACACTATGACATTTTCAATATATTTATTGAACCAACATTACTCTTGTACAGAATAAATGTGCTGCGATAATCAGTAGACTGAAGCACATGAAAATGATTACAAGCACCAAAAGCATGAATAGTAGATATAGTTCTACCATGGTGCTAAAACAGTGTGTATATGCAGGCATATAAAAAAAGTCAGTAATCAGGCGTACTCCTACTATGCAAACCCTACTCTGCGTGTACCTAGAGTGTGTGTAGGTGTGAAGCCAAGAATATTCCCCAAGTCTCTCCAGATTGTCCCCGGGGCTACGGACAGATAGGTACTTTCCTACACCAATGGTGGGACTGCCCAGCCTTCAGAGATACTGGGGTAGAGTGGTTTCCGCCATGTCCCAAATATGCCATAAACCAATCAATGTATCCCCACGTCTCTGTCTCTTGAATGTTTGGGAAGCCACTGACCTAACCAGGTTTGAACGTCTTTGGGTCACACTGGGATATATGATTGCCAAACGCAATATTGCTAGAACCTGGAAGGAGGGGGTTGCACTCCGACACGTGGATTGGGAAGTGGACTTGGACTGGTGCATGCAGGCGGAGAGGGTGTGTATGAGAGCAGAGGTTGCCTGGGTAAATGGACCAAAGTATGGGGTCCCTGGAACAAAAGTAGAGGTTTTATCTGTACCCTATTTGATGAGACGATTGATGTTGTTGACAACGTTACACCAGAGGCGGGCTGTTGAAGGGGCTGATGATATAATTGTAATTTTTTCTCTTTGACCCAATGTATTCTTTTGACTTATTCTCATTTCCGGTTGTCCTCAGAAATTTTATTTTGTTTTGCAACTGCACCAGTATTGTTTTTCTTTGATTTATGTTTCTTTTCAATAAACAGAGTTATAAAAAAAAAAGAATACTCGCCAAGAGACGATCCAACCCCATTACCTGGTGGGTGAGAATGTAGGAGCATGTCTTGGTCACGAACTCGACACCCCTACACGGAGATGTCAGATTGCTGCGTGAGCCTCAGTGTCAGCTTAAGTGTCTCCTCTATTAATCTTATGGGATGCTCTTTATTTATAATAGAAAGCAGAATTGCGATGTGCGTATAGATTAGCGATGTTATGGATATGTAGACAGCACCGTCGCCCCGTGGATGAAGATTGAAAAAATATTTGTACATAGTGCGTAGAAGGGCCATGTACATGATGTTTGAGGCCTCGTTATAATGTGCAAAGCTAGCTGTGTAAACAAGGTAGTTTTCAGAGAAACTAATCCAACATTGTCTTGCACGAAATATGTACAAAAGGTCATGGGCGAAATGTAAGAAATGAGCAGCTTTGCTACGTTGGCCTAGCCTGGGCACATAACACCCACTAAGGGTCGATCGATACATATATATAATGGCAGAGCTGGCTATGAAATAAAATAACATTGCACAATACCTGGGTCCACGCTAGTCTTTTCCTGGATGCAATGGAAGTTGTGAGCGAGTTGAAGAATATATATATATATATATATATATATATATATATATATATATATATATATATATATATATATATATATATATATATCCAACCAAAGAGTTTGCCTGGTATGGAAGACGCCACTTCACGGGTAGGTATTTGCCAAATATGTTTATTGCTGGAAGCAGCAGCGTGATCACATCATTGTCCACGAACATCAGCAGCCAATCCCGACGCGTTTCGTGTTAACTTCTTCAGGGGATCGAGGCATTGAAGGCAACAGCAAGGCTAGATTGGCGGCATCCTTTTAGCTTCCAAATACCCCGCCTCAGTGGGCGTAGCCCTCACGAGGGCATGTTGGTACTTGTAGTGCCTGCCGTGTTACTCGAGTGAGTAGCGTGCTGTTGTTCTTCAAAAATAAGCTCAATATTAACACAGTGGATTGTGGCATCCAGATGAGTTCACTGCCACCACAGGAAACACTTGCAATACACGGCACCCATGCCATAGACAAATCCGCTGGTTGACGGAGTCGCTGGAGCACTGAGAAAGCGCCAGTCGGTTGAAGGAGTCGCTGGCGCACTGAAACAGTGCCCTGGCGTCTTCTGCGGCTCAGGCCAGCCGTATACATCCAACAAAAGAGTTTGCCTGGTATGGAAGACACCACTTCACTTCATTTAAATTAGCCCCCTGGTGGGTAGTGTTCCGGGGTCAATCCTATTATTATATTGCAGGGTCTCTGCAGCACTCGGGACCTTAATCTCACATGTAAATTAGGCGTGGGAGGGCACAGACATGTTTCGCAGCCTAGGGGATCGCCACGTCCCCGGGTATTGTTTACTAATTGTCTGGGGGTTTCGAGGCCAACTCAAGTCCAGGGATCGCAACCCTCCGGGGCTTTATTTAAATATGCAGGATGGGCCTCGCCAGTCCCTGAAGCCTCGGTGGCAGTGCCTTATTGGTTCTGTAATCACACAGGCAGTACTCATGGTGTTATAAAGTCATACACTCATAGAACCCTTGCAGTTGCACAATTACCCAGGCTTAATTTATGTAATAGTCTGTTGGTTTATATTTTGTAGGTGCACCGCAAAATTACAAATGTTTTCCCTCATAACCTCCCATCAACCGCAGATTTTCACAATAAACTACAGATAAGTGTTGTCAGAAAAAGAAGACCCATACACTCACTTATTTATTGGTAAAAAAATAACCTTTATTAAAAGAACACAAATAAATGGAAACGCAACTTTATTCGAACAAACAACAGTATAACATGAAATAAGTGGGTGGGACTCCTCCGGAAGCAGCGTACAAAACCTGCAAGACAAAAAAGAAACATAAGTATGTGTGCCATGTCCAAGAGAAAAACAAAGGTAGTCAGAATGAAAGGAAGAAAGTGAGAATAGGACATAGAGTGAGTGAGTGGAAGGCAGAAGGGGAGGGAGAGTCAAAAGAACAGAGGGAGGAGGAGACAGAGCGTCGGCCTACTGCACCCAGCCCTCACTGTTCACCTCCCGTCATCCGTGTGTCTGGGACGCTGCGGTCTGCGAGAAAGAGTGCGGTCCAGCAAGTCCTTAAAATAAAACAGAGATATGAATGAGGCCAGAGATTACATTATTATCTACGGCACGGGTACTCAAAGTACGGCCCGCGGGCCGCTGGCGGCCCAGCAAGCCTTCCTTTGCGGCCCGCGGAGCTTGCTGACATCGTACCCGTGTTTTTGAAAAAATGTTTAGAGTGCCTGCAAACACGGAGTGTTTCAGCAGCGCAACTCTGAGAGACTCTGCTAACGGGCCGGGGCGATTCCAGTGTTTGAGTGGAGCTGCAGGAGCCTAAGAAGAGGTGAAATGCAACAAAGCCCCATTAACATGCAAATGGTCTTTTAAAGACCTGTGAATTGCTCGAGTGTGTGTGTGTGTCCCGGAAGCTGCCTCAGCCAGGGCGGCTGGTAGGAGGGGTCCTTCGGGAGAAGATCGCCTCAAGAAGTCTGGGGGCTGTACGATGCAGATCCATGCAGACCCCCTGCTCCCTTAAAGCCGTAAACTTTTTCCATTGAAATGACCAGTGTCTATGAACCCAGGTCACGTAATCAGCACCTACAAGGCACAGTCATAATTAATATATTATGAGTGGCAGAAAACAACTCTACCTCATGTGAAAATACAAATGAAAATACATCCTACAAAACAATCACATATTATCATAAGAAATTAAAATGTATATGTGTGTTTATTCAGAAGTTCTTAACTAAACATCGTATGACTCACTGGTATGCTTAGCTCCTGAAATATATTCAAAAAGTGTTAAGAGTAAGAAAAGTACATAGTTATGCATATTTTGAAAACAGATAATGAAAAATAAAATGTATTAAAGTTGCCAGTCCCGGTTAAAGTTACTTTGAGAAAAGCATGTTCATTTTTCAAAACGGGAATGTCAGAGGTTGTGTTTTGAATTGTGAAATGTCATAGTTTCAGCATTCAATAGCCCGGCAAGTGTCAAAATGCATGCAGGCTGGTGAGGTGGCCCAGTCCTCTATGCTGCTCCGTGATGCTGTCTACAAAGCGAGGGTCCCCCACCAAGACCAGTGAGCATGGAGGATAGTGCGTGCCCGCTGGGGAGGAGGGTGGTTCCGGAGCAATTCCTGGCCAGAGAGCTCAGCTCGCGGCTGCACTCAGGGGATCTGGACGGCACAGTGTGATCTGTGCGAGCACAGTAGGATCCCTCCTCGTCGTACAACAGAAGAAGGCATAAAATACGGGGGATGTCCCAGCCCGACGCGAGTGCTCCCTGCATCTGAGTGGCGTGCCCTCCTGTAAAGCACCATTGACCACCAAGCTCAGCCCTACAAAAGACCACAGGAACCGCTCAATCATTAGCGTGGGCTAGGAGATAACGCTGCCTTGCACGCAAAAGGCCAAGGGGCCCTGGAGAGACTTAAACACATCGCAACCTTGCCAATCCTCGTTCAGCTGCACATGGTCGTCAAGATAGCAATAACCTGAGACTAGGCGGCCTGGGAGCATAAAGGCAGCGATTCATCATTGCTCGTACCTGTGAAGCATGGGAGGGGGCCACACCAGCAACCTGAGGAGTAAGGAGGGGGTTGCTACCTAACCCCACTAGACCAACAAGCTAACAGGTGAGACCAGGGTGCGCAGTGGACACAAGCCCATTCAACTGAGAACCAGAGCCGCGCAACCCCCGCCTGGTGCTCAGTGACATCACAACCCTTGGGACCAACATAGAGCACCGGAGGACGACAGGGAAGGCGTTTTGAGGCAGCGTGTCCCAGACGGAGGGAGGCAGAGGAAGGGAGACACAGGGACGGAGATGGAGGGAGGGAGACAGACGGAGGGAGGGAGACAGACAGACAGAGGGAGACAGAGAAAGGGAGAGGGTGACAGAGGGAGGGTGACAGAGGGAGGGTGACAGAGGGAGGGTGACAGAGGGAGGGTGACAGAGGGAGGGAGACAGAGGGAGGGATACAGAGGGAGGGGGACAGAGGGAGGGAGACACAGGGACAGAGATGGAGGGAGGGAGACAGAGGGAGGGAGACAGAGGGAGGGAGAGGGAGACAGACAGAGGGAGGGTGACAGAGGGAAGGTGAAAGAGGGAGGGTGACAGAGGGCGGGAGACAGAGGGCGGGAGACAGAGAGCGGGAGACAGAGGGCGGGAGACAGAGGGCGGGAGACAGAGGGCGGGAGACAGAGGGAGGGAGACAGAGGGAGGGAGACAGAGGGAGGGAGACAGAGGGAGGGAGACAGAAGGAGGGAGACAGAGGGAGGGAGACAGAGGGAGACCCAGAGACGGAGATGGAGAGAGGGAGACAGGGGGACAAAGACAGAGGGAGGGAGACAGACGGAGGGAGGGCAACAGACAGAGGGAGGGCGACAGACAGAGGGAGGGAGGGAGACAGAGGGAGAGAGACAGAGGGAGGGAGACAGAGGGTGGGAGACAGAGGGAGGGAGACAGAGGGAGGGAGACAGAGGCAGGAGGGTGACAGAGGGTGGGAGACAGAGGGTGGGAGACAGAGGGAGGGAGACAGAGGGAGGGAGACAGAGGGAGGGAGACAGAGGGAGGGAGAGGGAAGGAGATAGAGGGAGAGACAGAGGGAGTGAGGGAGTGAGACAGAGTGAGTGAGACAGAGGGAGAGAGGGAGGGAGATAGAGAGAGAAATAGAGGTAGAGAGAGAGGGGAAGAAAGAGAGAGAAAGAAAGAAAGAAAGAAAGAGAAAGAGATGTGTGTATGCCAGGTCTGGTTTTGTTGCTCTAGCCCCGCCCCCTTCCCCACTGACCCCGCCCCCACTGGTGCGGCCCTCGGACACAAACCACACTGTATATTTGCCCCCTGAGAGAAAGTTTGTGAGTACCCATGATCTACGGCAACATCGCTTGCCTGCACCTGTGCACCCAGGCTATTGCGCCCCAGCCCCTTCCCCCGCACTGTGCTCAATTGCTGCTCCTGCGCACCGAGGCTTCACTGCTCACCTGCCACCATAGGTGTGTCCAACAACGTGCCGATGCGAGCTCCGACTCTGGGGTGCCTCTCTCAGGGTGGCACAGTAGGTCTCCGGTTGGGGACTGTGTCTTGATACCACGATGGAAAGTGTCATAATGACCAGGGCATCATCACGGGCTGAAAACCCGCTCCACCCATTTTGGCGCAACCAACTCAGTGTCTGAAAAGGGAGAAATAATATAGTGCTGAAAATGTCTTGAAGTAAATGAAGGTTTATTTCAAGCTTAATAGAGAACACCACTTGAGTGCATCCTTCCTTCTTGAAGTACGATCTACCAACTGTTAGTGGTAATCGTGGTTCAAAGAGGAGTTGGAGTGCACGAGAATACACAAGGTTAAATAATAATATGTTATGCCAATGTTCACATACAAAGGAACAGAGCGCATGCTAGAAGCATAATGTGCGCGTGTAATGCAGTGGTGCAAGCCTGTGTGTATGTACACTTAGTAATCAGTTCACTACAGTGCCCCAAAGGCCAACGACATTTGTCTGTAGGGTAGCGCTGCCCGCTGGCTCAGGTTATCGCTTGCTCTCATATACACATATACACTTTAAACTTATTTAGATATAGTTTTGAGACATAAAAAAAAATGGCGTACCCGGTGAAACACCATACGTCTATGACGTAACACAACGCCTGGCAGCGTGCACTTGTCGCATACGCAACGCACAGTGGGCACAACCACATACGTACATGATGTAACGCGTGGCTTGGTACTGCGTACCCGCCGCATACCAAAGTAGCAGCTGGCGCGACCTCATACGTATATAAATGTCCAACTAACTATAACATCCCTGAAACCTATGTTTTTTTTTGTGAATATATATATATATATATATTGTGATCAAGGGCTCGAGGGCCCGAAACGTGTCATGGCGGCGAAGGTGTTGCACGAATAATAAAAAACTTCGCAAACTACCTGAATGGGTCCGGTTTCGTTGTGTTCCTAAAAGGCAGGAGAGCAAGCAGCGAAGTTCTGTGAATAAATATATATATCTATATATATATATATCTATATATATATATATATATATATATATATATATATATATATATATATATATAAAAAGAGCAGTCCAGGTTCCGAGAGGAATTCAGAACCAGAGGTCAGGACCTCAAAACACCTCGTATCCAGCAGTCCACAATAGCCTCGAATAGAAAATACATCCGACAATGGAAAACAGGGAAGACGTTTTAATGTAGGATGACGCGTTTCACTCTGCAAGAGAGCTTGTTCACACAGTGCGCCAGAAACAGGGAAGTGCTTAAGTAGTAAACAAAAACAAAGGACTTAATGAAAACAACCAATGCTACACGCCTTCTCATAGTAATAAACACAGTAGATGGACTACAAAGTGACGAAATATAGAAACAAAGTAACAAAAAAGCATATAACGTTAAATGCTGAATTTTCATGGTCCCATTCATTTACATGTTATTAATCCAAAAAATAATAGCAGGTAGTAATACTATGTACACAGGGGTTATTTACAGAAGGAAGGAATATTTACAACCAACAATGAAGGCAAGTGCCTGATATTACCATCCTAAAGCAATGCTGTTCAAATGAACAAGAAAAAGAAATATATATATATATTAAAAGCCAGTAGGCCATAATGAAATAGTTTAAAAAAGTTAAAAACTACTCTTAAAATCATCTAAAAGCAAACTTCCCTTTAAGATATACATAAAAGCATTAAAAAGTAATTAAGTCATTATACTATTTGAAGTCCCAAGCATTCAGAAAGCCATAGTGCCTAGAAAAATAAAGCAAAAAAGCTGTTTTTGATTCATTTTGTTTAAAAACAGGCCAAATGGTTACCACCACACAGAAAAGCCAATTGTTTATGTGTTCCAAGTGGTAGACACAAAATTGCTCTTGCCCACAATGGCAGATGACGTTCCCAGAGGCGCACCTCAAAAGTAATCCATGTTTATGGAGCAAAGCGGATTCTTTGCCGTTCACACAGCAGCCGCTGAGGAAAGGCCTGCATTCTGTAAGCGTATTGTAGAGCTGATATCCATTTCAGTAGGAGCCAAAGCATCCCAGGGTGGCTCAAAGAATGCATGCATCAGCAACAGAATACGGTGAGGACAACATTACCCATGTGCCTTTAAGGGTCCATCAGTACTTCGATGTCTGGTGGTGCAACCGGTTGTGATCCTAGGCATAGATTCAATACGCATTCGTGTCTGCAAAGCAGGCCGTGGAATACAAATTGTACGTAGTGTAGCCAAACAGACCTGAAGGACAAGAACCAGTGCTTATTTAGTTCTCGAAACCGAGGTATGTCAAATCAATATACCATGAGCTCACGGAACCGGAGAACAAACAGTGCGGTCTCCATTCTGAGTTGCACTGGGAGGTTCATTGAGGAGCAGAAAAATGAAAATAAGAATTCCCGCCACAATTAGGAGGACAAGCGGGAGCCCTCCAAAAACGCTTCCCAACACATAGTGTATGAAAGATGGTATAACTCAGAAAATCATCTGAAAGGTGCTAACATGTCCGGAGCCGATATATTTAAAAAAAAAAAAAAGTGCACTATTTCCTTCGTATCAGATGTATTAAAGATAGGGTGGACCAGCTCCCAACAATGCAAAGGGAAGTTAGTGTGGCGTAATGTCTATATCTCAGACGAGGACCTTGCAACTTAGAGATTAAATGTCTCTCTGGCTGAAGTTAATGCCACATCTTTTTGAAAAAGCACAGCTTTCAGTTTGCTCAGAGATTCAAAGCATATGTTGGAAATATTTATCGAAGGTCATAGCACAGCCTCCCTAACTGTGCATGTAGGTGGAAACAGTACTTGTGTGCAACAAGTGACTATGGAACTAACCGTTACCAGATAAGTGATTCTCGGTTCCATTACACATAGAGTCACTGAGAAAGGGGGCATGCTTGTTTTTGTCAGATTTATATAGGGTCCAGCCCTCCCTCAGCCCCGCTAAGGACCTATCTCCTTTTTGTTCACGGTTCCATTACACAGCAACTTTGGTCATTTAGCATCAAATTGCTCCCATTCGAGAGCAGCTTGATAACCGGATGAATCACCGCATCTGGAGAACCCTTCGGATAACAAGACAAGTTCGCAACTGAAGCATTACATGGCCCATGAAGAAAAATGTCCTTCAAATTAAGGATCCATTTAAAGCATCCTCACAGTCGGAACCAGTAAGGAAAACTTTTGTGTCCCCATTCCTGCATCTGAACCTGAATGGTAACTCCCAGTACTCATGCACATAACCTACCCCTAGCGCTTCGTATCTGCCTACCTGGTGGTATTGCAGACAATATTGAAATTGGAAAGTCGTGACCGGTATGGTGATGTACCTATGGATTATCCAGTCTGTGGATGGTGTCTCAGCTATAGTGAAAGGTAATTGGCCTAATTTTTCAATGTGCAACATGGTATATTTCACATCTCGATGTGCCATTACTATCTGTCTTTTCATTAGATCATATATAAAAAACAGACTAGTACTATTGATGTAACACCGTGGCACGTGGCCAGAACGTAAAGTTTGCAACATCCAGCTTAGTATTACAATGGACCAGAGTGATGATTGTCCATGTTGTAAAATAGACATATCTTACTGTATTATGTCAATTGCAGAAGAATTTATGTTGCACAGTGAATACATTCTGTATGATAATGTGGCCATACCACTGCCAACCACAGCCTTTCCTAAGTTAACCCTGTCAATCTTTCAGCAGCTTCCTGTTGAGAACTTTTCCATAGCTCGTTGTATATTCCATACAAGAAGAGCTTTTGACGTGGGTTTCGGGGACCTAATAGAAAATCCCTGAAATCCATGTCATCAGAAAGAAGGGACAAGTGCTTTTCACCTGGGAAAGTGTTGAGGTCTTTGGCCAATCAACCACAACTTCTCAACACTATATGACATCATCACCCAAATGTTATGATTGTACATATCATTGATCAGGCCTATTGGTCCTAAACCTTTTGGGTTGCTCCGATATCTAGACTGGCACCCATTTGTGTCCACAGTCCAAACCAACCATCCCTATCAATTGCAGTCTGATGAATTAAAAGAACCACTACGTATCATGGTATCTAATGTATCCTCACTTAAGCGTGTTAACTGCTGTCAGGTCTCAAAGATTGAGTACGCTGGAATACAAGGCGTGGTCAAATCCTTCATTTTGGCTATTCCAAGACATCAAGTTTGTTGCACTGTTTTATTCAGGAAATACATTTGATGTGGTATGAAGCATGCTCTGAATAAGGCCTAATTTCCCTGAACCTGCCAATCTTTTGTCTCCTGACAGATTTTGTGACTATTAAGTATTTCCAAAAGTCGAAACCCTGTTTAGACAGTTGGGGAAAGAAAGGAAACAGAGTATATCAGCTTGTTGTTTGTTAGCATATTTTTCTTATGGGTGTAGGTGCAAGTCAATAATGAAAAGCAGCTTGGTCTAATGTGTCAAAAACTGAAAAATAAGCAAACTTTCATGCAAATGTTTTTAACTACCTTTGGGCGGTGTTGGGCAGTGTACCATTGAGTGTAATTGTAAACAGCCTGTGGGATAAGTGCTTTGTGTAAGAAATGGGGACTATAATGTTGATAACAGAACTTGTTGCCAAAAATAGATATACCATCATACCATTCATCATTAGAAAATGCAGCTGATTGCTCTAGATGTGCAAGCAAACTGTGCACAGTTGCAATGCCCAATGTACTAGAGGTGATGATATCATTTAAAGAAATTTGAAACAAATATGGACTTTGTAACTGTTCAGTAGGACCATATACATCATATGAAACCCTGTCACATAATTTTCCTTCCCGAACCAGAACTGCTATAATGCTCATAAGGAACAGGTCCTATTGTTCATGTGCGATGATGCATGTGGTTTCAGAACCAAATTCACAAGTTGGACTGCAGAGCGTTCTGTGATATAGTCTGCGGTGGCAATTCAGGTTCACTTGAATCTGATGAGAAGTCATCATAATGTATGAAGTAGCCAGACACCGTCCAATCCATTTTTGCCATCTCAGCAGGTTTTGTAGAACTGGGAGATGACTTTATTTGTTGCATAGACGTCCTCAATTTTTCGAAATGCGATTTCTGTACTTGTGGACTGTACAGTTGTAGTTGTTTCAACAGGAAGAAGCATCACTTCACTATTGTTTACAGCTTCTCTTTGGAGAGGGGAATCTTCTGTAGTTATTAATGCTTCCATCTGGACTTCCTGAATGGTAGCAAGAGGAGTATGGCGGCTACCCAGGAGCCCACACTGCTTACTGTTGAGAATTGGCCCCATAGTGTGGTTTGAACAGATCAATGGGAACAAACCTTTTGTCTTTGCGACCTGTAAGGGGCGGAAGGAGTACAGCTCTAGTACTTGCGACAGCCACAAAAGGTACAGACAGTCTGTAAAATAGCTCAAACTCTTGTCTGTCCACAATTTTCTCTCTGACCGGGTCCCCAATCTGCGGGACCAAGGCACTTCTTGCCGGCATGATCTTCACTTCTCCAGTGGAGGTGCCCTTTACTTGGCCGTTGCTTTGTGTGCCCCGTAATTCATTGAGTAAAACAGCCAAACGTTCCATAATGTCAAATGGTGTTTCTGCCACCACTGGGCTGACGACATAGCGGTCTGGTATCCACATTCTCACACCAAGCAGGAGTTTATAAGGAGTTTACCACTCCAGGGTTTTTCTTGGCATGTTATTGAGTGCCCTCTGGAACCCATATAGGTGATTGACCCAACTACCACCCAAGCTATATATCCTTGCTGTTAAGGACTGCTATAAGTCACGGTTTTGTTTCTCTCAACTACTGAATTTCCCACTAGATGATAAGGGGAGTAGTACTGCAAGGTTACACCTAAACTCCCCATGGCTTCTTTGTAAACCAGAGAGCTAAACGTCGGGCCCTGATCGGAAAGTAATGTGCCAATTGCATATGTCCTGATGAAGAATTGGAAATTGTTTATAACGGTTTGAGTGTCAGCTGAGCGCTGTGGCCAAACCCTCAGGAATCTAAAGCATGAATCCACTGCCACCAATATTTACTTGTAAGCCCTGTCTGAGTGTAAGGGGCCACAGTGACCCAAATAAACAACCACCAGTGGCTTGTCTGAGATCAATAGAGGTGTCTGAGGTGGATGTGCTACAGTTGAACCTTTCATCTGCTGGCAGATGTAGCATTTTAGAACAAAGTCTTTGGTCTGCTTGGTTAGACCTGGCCACCAATAGTGCTGCTTTAATAATGAGACTGCAGCAGTAACCCCTATACACGCTGAATCCAGACCCTTGTGTGCAGCTAGTATTAGTCCCAATCTGTAATCAGTGTTTGGTATCACTCTATCCCCCCTCCTGGAATCTGAGCATCCAGAATGTTTTGTGCATCTAACTTGTAGGAGTACTTGAGTGGAAAGCCTTTCGGCAGGTGGGTGTTGTCGTGGGCCGCACAGACAGCCACCATGATGTCTCTATCTAATCTCGTGCTTGAATGAGTGATTGCAGTAACGGCAGCAGTACGGACTGTTGCCTTAGCGGCTTCATTAGCCATGAAATTCCCTTCAACATGAACGGTAACACACTGATGACTTGATTTGTGGATAACATGAGCCATTGCCAAGCATTTTTTCAGCGTTGTCATCTGTTGTGCTTGACTATGCAACCATTGGAATCTCTAAATCCATTCTGACCCCAATAGTGAAAACATTCATTGTAGGACTGGACACAGTAGTCTGAATCACGCACTATAAGTGTTTTTAATTCTGGATCCATACTTTGTAGTGCTAGTACTGGGGCTTTTAGTTCTGCCAGCTGCGCTGTACAGTCCCCTAGGGTTGTGTATGTGTTTTTTCAGGACAGAACTTTCCGTCATGCATGCGCCCTTTTACGATTGCGCACGCCACTTAATATTGTTGTTGTGTCCCTACGGCAGGCTGAGCAGATCCATCGGTATAATTATGTATTCATATCGATCTAGAGGCATTATTTAATTCGGCCGAGGATATTCTAGTTCGTACTGCAGGAATGCTTGTGTTTGTAATGTAGAATCGAATCTGTAGTCTACATCTGTTACAGTGAGAGAGTTAGTCCAGTGCATCCATCTTGGATGTAATGCTTAGGCATTTGGAATGTTTGCTTTAGTAACGGCCTCCAAGGTCGGTACCGTAGTATCCACAATTATCTGCTTACCCAGAGCTAGTGCTCTCTCTCTCTCACACTACAACAGTCTGTACAGCTGTGAGAATTATTTCAGTGGGTGCAAAACGCATTTCATCGTTTGTGTACAAATGTGATTTCTATGCAATGAGTACCTTTTATCCTTCATTGATAGTGATATGGGTGTACCTCGTTGGTCTAGCAACTACGCGGAACACCAGGTTAGTTGTGTTTACACATGTGTGAAAGTGTTTGGAAGTGATCATGTCAGCTTTTACAGAACATAAAATGTTTGTATGTTCATGTGTCTAATGGTCGATTGAAAAATCAAATCTTATCAAGTCGTAGAACAATTTTAGCCATTCTGCTTAATCCAAAATGTATGTTCTGCCAAAATTCAGGAATCCTAAAATGGATTGTAGTCTTTTCAGAGTTGCTGGAGGTTGGAGCAGTGCACATTGTTCTACAAAATTTGCTGCCAGGCTTTTGCCTTCACTTGACAATTCGTATCCAAAAATATGACATTTAGAGCAAACCCAGGAATTATGTGGTTTATTCTAGCCAACTGTTCCATTAATTCATCGTTCGTCAGATAAATATCCTCTACAGAGGACAATGGCTCATCATCAAAACTTTAAAGTAACTCTGTTACCTTGGCTGAGAACATACCCTTCAGGTAAATGGCAAAATTGCTGCTGTGAACCTAGTGCTGAAAATGCAGTCAAATATCTGCATCCAGGCACAATATTGTGGCAGAAATATCCCTTTGAGATATCTAGTGTTGTTTTGTATTTCTTCCGCGCAATGTTATTAGTGCGGCACTATATGCATTTTATACTGAAAATGTGCATATTGAAGTGTTCAACTGTCTGTAGTCTAATACTATATGGTGGGAATTGTCCTGTTTTATTAAGTGAAACAAGGGATTATTCATGGACGAGGTGCCATTTTCCATCACGCCCTGGTATTCAAGATGATCTTGTTTTTCCCTAACTTGTTTTTTAACTTCATGCTTTATTGGGTACTGTCTCTGGGGTCGAGGAACTGATTTCAGTGGGAGTTTGTGATAAGGAGACTTGTCATCCCACCCAACATGATTGAGGTATAGTGCAGGCGCTCACTTCTGCGCGTATGAATGTTTTACTGATTCTGGAACGAGGTCAGAGAAAGCAGGTAAATTACTGTTTCTCCCATTGGGCACTTATCACAAACTAAGGTTGCCAATCCTTTTAAGCCAAAAGAATATCATAATCAAATGTCAGCTTCTCCCAAAAGAGAGCCTTGATGTTCCTATGTATGTCCCCCTCCAGTTGGAGCATTATTTCGTATAAACAATGTGGGACATTTACCCTTGTATCAGGTGTTTCCACCGTGATATGCTTATTCAGCGTTACTACTGCCTGTTAATCCATCAGGTTCCTGCGAGCTATTGTGACTTCTGCCGCACTGTCCAGCATCGTCACTGCCCACGCCTGGTTCAGAAGCAGAGTCCTCAGTAGCCTGTGCATGTCTTATTTTAATCCCAGCTACCTTCTTCTTTTTGAATTGAGGTTTAGGATTCTTTTATTTGGTCTCTTCAAGGATGTAGTCTGAAGTGCGATGTGTTTCCCTTTTTGTTTTTACCCACTCTTCTCTAAAAATGCGCTCTGACCATCCAACTCTCTCTGAACACGTATCCGATGAATCCTGACAGGAACAAGAGGAACGTGTATCAATATCCTGATACCTGTCAGGCTTTCTAATATTATCAGGGTTTCTCAAATTGAATTTTTTCTCAGTGGTTTCCTGTTAATAAGAACCGTATTGTGATTGTGTTTCATTTTGTTTATTGTCCCATTTCTTCTTGGAAGAATCAGGTGCTTGCTTAGAGTTTCCTTTTCAGAATTACTCTTAACCTGCGGTTTTCCCGGTCTGGCTCCCAAATTATCTCGAACTAGCGTAGCATAGGTTTTTTGGGATAATTTTAGGGAATTTCCACTGCTGTTGCGCAGGAGTGAATTCCCTAAGGCGTTGGTGTATAGCCAATGCTGCTGCTTCTCCCTTTATGTTACTTAACATTATGGTTGATACAGTGGCAAAACTGACCATCAATTTTATCCCCAAGTCCAGGGCAGGTCCTGCCCTGTACTCATTCTGTACTTGTTTCAGTACCTCGGGTAAAACTGCTATTGAGACCATGAGTTCTGGTGTAAACTGCACAAAGACTGTACCCCAAGTGGCACAAACTTCCAGCCGGGAGCTATAAATGGTTAATATTGTGTGTTTGTCCTGCAGTCCCTTTTGGGGACAAACCACTTTAAGCTGGCTCGTTTTCTTCGCTATCTAGAATGAAATTTACCCCCGACCGGTGGAAACTTTTCCCACCGCAGCATTTGAGGGCTGATACCTGTATCAGCAAATTGTGGTTGTGCAGCCTGAGCCGTCCATGCAGGGTCAACTGTGACAGTTTGCATAATGTACTGAGTAAGATTTCTGTAAATCTTTACTAAGTCTTCGTATAGTGTTATTTCTACTGCATCTAAATTAGCAAAATTTGGATATAGTGTATAAACCACTAAGACCGGCCAAGTCGCTCCTTCTTTACTGAGCGGACATTGTCTCATGTTTTCTACGGTCTGAAGGAGGGTGCCTCTAAACCTATTTATGTGTTATTGAGAAGTTCACAGATTTTCTGTGTCCACATATGGAAAGAATTCCTCTGGTGTTTCATCTTCAATGTAAGAGTGAAACAACTGTGTGCATGCATCCGCAGCCGGGAACATAACCCAAGAATAGAATACCTCTTTTCTGGATGATTCTTGTGCCTCGACCACGAAGGTAATGCCGCGCACGTTGCTCGGAGGACAAATTGTAGTAATTTCATAGTAACGGCATGTCTGCAATTTCCTGTAATATTAGTCTAACTGCTTGTCCATCAGTGTCCTCACATTGTTCAGTCATTGTTAAAAGAAAAAATTGTATTAAATTAATTTATGGAGGTAGGGTTAGCACAATGTGGGAACAATTCTTCCTCCTACAAGCTTGAATAACCTACAGCCAATACATAAGGTATACCTACTCCGCTAAGTGGGTTTCCCTTCCCACCACAGATGTCTCCGGTTTGGAAGTGAGTTGGGGTCTTTGAGAAAGCACGACTGAACTACTCAGACTGACTGTTAAATAAGAACTCAACCAGCGGCGTCATGTCGTGTAGTTCCTGCTAACTGTTGGCTCTGCGCGTTTGTTGGGCAAAATAAACTTTAGGTGGGGTACCCAAACTGATTCTGAGCACCCCTGCAGGAGATGTTGACCTAGAGACCAGCTAGCTCACTGTGCCACCGTAAGCCCCCCAACCTTACTAGGGAGCGAATGGTTTCTGGCAACCAAGAAACATGACAACCCTGACCCTCGGGAATCATGGAAACAGAACAAAACCTTTTGTTCAGTCACTCGTGCTTACTTGTACTCAGAGAAATATACAGAGAATACACACTGGGACGTTTTAAATACATTTATTGAACCAACATTATTTTTGTGTAGAATACATTTGCTCTGATAATCAGCAGACAGAAGCAGATAAAAGTGATTACAAGCAGCAAAAGTGTAAATAGTAGTTACAGTTCTACCACAGTGCTGAAACAGTGTATATATGCAGGCATATAAACAAGGCAATAATTAGGCGTATTCCTACTATGCCAATCCTACTCTGTGTGTACTTGGAGTGTGTGTAGGTGTGAAGCCAAGAATCCCCCTAAAGGAATGCTCAAACCCCATTACCTGGCAGGCGAGAATGTAGGAAACCGTCTTGGTCACAAACTGGACACCCCCTCTCAGAGATGTCAGACCTCTGGGTGGGGAAGTTTCAGCATGCAGAGACCCTCGGTGTCACCTAAACTGCCTCCTCTACTAATAGGATGTTCTTTACTTTTAACAGAAAGCAATCTTGCCATGTGTGCATAGATTAGCGATGTTATGGATATGTAGATGGCCCCATCAGCCCGTGGATGAAGACAGAAACAACCTTTGTACATAGTGCATAGAAGGGGCTTGTACATGATGTTCAAGGCATTATGATAATGTTGTATGAAGCTAGATGTGTAAACAAAGTAGTTTCATAGAAACTACTACAACATTGTCGTGCACGCAAATATATGCAAAATATCAAGGCAAAAATGTCACTGTGAAAAATAGGACAATGTAAGAAATTAGCTTTGCAACATGGGCCTAGCCCAGGCACATCGCAAGATAAGCCAGAGGACCTGGCTGTAGCTCTGCTGTCCTTGAAGCACTGAATCTGCCTTTTCTCCCGATACTCATGAACAGGCACTAAATGTGTTGAAAAATACTTTTGTTTGCTTAATAACAGATTGTTGAAAAATCAGGTGCTTCATGTTTTATATCAATTGATACCATGCCAGGCAACTGATCCTCAGTCCAGATGATGATCCCATATTTGTACGGGACACACTAACCTGTTACACTATGCTTTGTAGTATTTTTGTTTGGGTGCAGTACTGTTTTTCTTTTAGTACACAGATGAACACAGGTGAATTATTGCTTAAAAATAACTGCAAGACACCCCGCCCGCCAGCTTTACCCTGCTGGTTAGAGGCAGCTTTTCCATAGCCAACTGGGAGGGCTTGAGCAATATCAGGCATGGAGTAATCTGTGATCCAAGTCTCTGTAAGGAAGACAGAATCCAAACATTAATCAAAAACATGATTATATACCTCCAGAATGTTATTAGCCAGAGAGCAGCAGTTGAGGCACATTAGGAAAAACATACCCTGGTAAGGGTACCGTGGAATTAGGCTCAGTGACTTGAAGTTGTGATGAAGTATCTCTCCATTGTGCCTGAAGAGGATCCTGGGGTGGGTTTCAATGGTATCGCCAGAAAGGCAGATAGTCTCTGGAGCTCGGTGTACCTCTGAGGCGATGAGAATTAGGGTACACTGATCCACTTTTACTTTCCTCAGTACCCTCTGTATCAAGCAAAACGGATGAAAGGCGTACATAAAGGTAATGGACCAATTGATTAAAAAAATATTGCTCTTGATTCTCGGTTGCCATAACCTGCTAGTATAGTAGCAGCATTTCCGGCTGCTCTGAGTTGCGAATAAGTCCAGAATAAAATAACCTTTCTTGTAGAAGATGTACTCAACTTGATCCTGGTGAAGTTCCCACTCTTGGCAGTCTGATAGTGTTCGACTGAGTGCTTCAGCCTGATTGTTTCGTCATCTTGATAGGTGTTGCACAGCAGTATCGAACTGATGGGCGATTGAGTCTTGACGACCCAGTCGTCCAAGTACGTGTACACTTGGTGACCTTGTCATCTGAAAAAAACAGCAACTGGCGCTAGGCACTTAGTGAACATCGTAGATGCTGATTTGAGGTCAAATGGAAGTGCCTTATAAACTGATAAAGCTGTCCCACCACTGAGTGAACATTTTAGACGCTGATTTGAGGTCAAATGGAAGTGCCTTATAAATTGATAAAGCTGTCCCACCACTGAAAAGCGAAGGCACTTCCTGTGCTTCCAATTTATAGGGTTGTGGAAATAGGCATCCTGAAGAACCAGGGAGGTCAGGTAATCTCCCCCTGGAGCATCAGGATAACTTCTTGAAGTGTAACCATGGAAAAATACTTTTTTCCAGAACTTGTTAACCTCCCAGAGGTCTAGAATCAGCTTTCATTATCCTGTTTTCTTCTTCATCAAAAATAATCTAGACTAAATTACCTGGTATCTCGGACTGTCTCTATCACTCACTCGAGGAGGAGGATCATTTCCTGTTGTAGATCCCACAAGTAAAGATCATTTTCCTTCTTGGGCAGGCTGACAGGTGGTTTCTGTACAAACTCCAATATTTGTCCAGAGTTTTCAATCTGCCCAACCCATTGGTCTGATGTTATGGAATCCCATATGGGGACAAAAAGGAAAATTCTCCCTAGACCTGCTGATATTGGGATGGTGGAGGCAGCTGCAGGGAGACCAGCTCTTATTTTGGTTGTTATAGGAGCACGCTTGAGAGGTGCTTTTCTTCTGTCCAGACAATCTGCCATATAGTCATACCACTCCTCATTACCTCCACCTTCTTGTGGCAGTTTGCCCTCTTCCTCCAAATAAAGATATACTGAGTCCGATTAGTCCTCGTCTCCAATATCCAGTGGTGATGTGACAGTCCCGGGTCCATTGAAGGTGAAATAGTTGGTGGTGGCGATGGCGGTATGGTCATCGGAGGTGGTAGCAGAAGAGCTAATGGAGGCAGAATAAAATCTATGAAAGGTGTACTTCTGAGTTTTTATAGCAACGACAAGGTCCATAGGATTGAGGAAGGTTGTGAGTTACGAAGGTCTGTGACTGATGCTTATACTCCTGTTAAGAGTCCTCCTCCATCAATGCATCTTCCTCAAACTCATAGACTTAACACACATCCAGCTGCGTAGAGCTATAGGCCATCTTAGAGGTGTCCTTGTCACTGAAATATGCTTCCAATTCAGAGTTCAGAATTTAGGTGGGAAGGCTTGCAGGCACTTTTATAGGGGAAAACATGACTGATGTATAAAAGACAGTTGTCAACAACGTTAACAGTGTAAATGATGAGGTGGTAGGATATTATTACCAGGTTTTCAGTTGATGGTGAAAGAAGGCTTGCTGTAGGTGGTGTTGTCGAAGGTATCAATTTTAACAGCAGAGGGAGAGTCATATTTGGAATGTTCGGCAACAGTATCTTTGTCAACGTTCGATAGTCTTGCTGTAGAAGGTGCTGTCATCATTGGGGAGGGTATGGTTGTCAACGGGGCCGTCATCTACAATCTCTTCACAGTCATTGACAAGGTCTGTCCCATAGATGGCAATAGGAATGTCACTGACAACCATGTGTTTTTCTTCATCATCAATGACGTAGAAATCGCCAGTGAGAATTGGCGCTTTGTCAGGACTTCACAGGAGCTGATTTTGCAGGTTTTTGTGCAGGCTGGTGTTCATCTTGTCTCGAGCATTTTTCGAAACAAATCCCAGTTTCTCCTATGAGGCAGTGGCTGCAGGAGCTTTGGTATAGAAGTCCTGCTCTGCAAACCTCACATTTCTGCTTTTGCACTGCCTTCGTGGAAGTGCTTGGTGGAGACCTTTTCACAGAATCATCCCCCAGTGAGGGGGTATTCCGCACAGGAGGAGGGTACTTCTTCATTTCAAGTACATTAAGTGCCAACCTTCTTTTCCTATCCTTCAGTCTTTGAAGAAAAGGTTTTACAAATGTTGCAGTGTGAAGTCTTGTGCACTGGATAATAAATAGATTGGTCGTTTAGACCATCAGTGTAGATCTTTTTCTAACCACAGGTACAGCAGGATTTGAAAAGAGATATATTTTCTTTGTCAGTCATGATGACAGTGGTGACAGAGGAAAGGTCTCCCTGGTCCAGAAAATGTATATTTTCAAACAAACAACCCCCAAAAAAGGTTAAAGTCAACTGAAAGCTAAAGATAGGGCTGGCTCTGCTCCAAAACAGACCAAGAAAGTTTCAGAGTTGGGTCACTGAAAGGAGGGAACAGAGCTCTTCACAGAGACTCCATTACACAAGAAGATCGGTAGACAGCTGAGCTATGATGGCCTTTGTGGGGAGTAGGAAAACTTTGCACTTCCACCTCTCTGGTTGAAGTATGGATTGTTTCACATGAGGTAAATGTGCTACTAAACAAATTGTGGTGGAGACATATGGCCATTTTAACATGGCTTACTGCTATCTAAAGTTACCAGGAATTCCCAGCCTGACGACAGGTAATGACTCAAGTAGGTGAATATATGAAAGATCCAATGCTGGAGAAAGAAAAGCTATTTGGAACAAGCCAGATGATGGGATTAATTTATAGCCCATGAAAAAACATACTGAGAGATGTGTGCTTGTTTAACTTCCAGGAGTTTGTTCTCAGGCTACAATAGGCTATTAGCCTGTGCAACTGCGACTGGAGACTATGTAATTAGCTGTCAGAGTGAACCATCCACTTTGAATGTAGGAAGCAGATACATTTACTGCTCTCAGTTTTCTGAGAACATCTCTATAAATGTGTTAATGTACAATTGCATGAAGATTTATTGCTGATTATGTGTGTATTTGTAGCACGTACACCCTTGTGAAAAGTCATGATCTGGGAATTAAAATAATTATTAATGTACTTGAAGAAGGTTGCTCTAACAGTATGCCACTGAAATGGAGAATTCACAGAAACCCCTATGGACCAAGTGGATATCTAGATCTGCATATACAAGTTACGTTTGTTTCTTGGGTTTAAGAAAAAAAGATCAGGTCACCTCTCTCTGAATAGTGATTCCCCTAACAAATGGAATGCTGTAAATAATTAACTGATGTAGAAGGAAATATGAATCATGTACATCAAATAATTACTTGTATGTACTGTACCAGAGTGACATTACTCTGTTGGAGAGTGTCCCAGGTTTTATCCATTGGGATTGTCGCCTTGGAATTACACCACTGTGGAAGGGCACATGGCTCCAACAGGTGTCAGGTCTTCAGGGTTTCACACAGTGGAACAGAATGGGGATTACTTATTTGGAAGATGTTTGCCGAAGGGAGGACACAGATGTCATTTTAGGAGCTGTGGGACCTTTATCGCCTCTCCCACATGCAATTATTTTAATACCTTCAATTGAGTCATGCCCTGCTTGTCCACTTCTTGGTAGATCCCCAGATCCCCTAATAGAATACTGTTGAAGCTAAATTACTGATGGGAAGATTAGGCAAGGGAGCCATTTCTACGGTTCACCGTTCCCTGATGATCAATGCACCTGCTCGCTTCCTCCGCCTGAGACATAAACGGGAGGGTTCGGTGGGAGAGTTGGATGAGGGTAACTGCAGGGAGTTGTGCTTGGCCCCCAGAGAATTGGCGATGACCTCATACCTTCTGATAGTCCATGTCAACTATCTCCACATGACAGATTTGACCCCCCCAACAATTGCAGCAGATAGGCCTTGCTGCCCAGGCTGTGTGTGCAAGGTACACCCTCCCGCTGTTGACTTTTTCCATATAATTTGGTCTAGCTGAACTTTGACTGTCTTTTGGGGAGGGGTAGGGTGAGAGATCTCTGGTGTTCTAGGCCGCCATATTGTTTTAGGTCCTCGGACAGCCCTACTGTGTCTCCTGGAAGGCGTTGGGGGACAGAGACCAGAAAGGACATTTATTGGAGTAGTCAAAAGGGACAATGCCCACACTTGCAGGCTGCCAGACCCCCCTTCCCACCCCCCATCGTTGGAAGTCTGGGGGAAGGGAGTTGACTGGTGTATGCGCCAGGAGAAGCCAATATATGAAGCACAGGGATGCCCCGAAAAACATAAGATATGGGGTGGGTGGTGGTCATTTCATGGACGGCTGGTTTGATTCTGTTTACAGATGTTTTCACTTCGTTCCAATATCCGTTACGAACTGTGCGGATCAATTGTTGGTGGATGCTGCTAATTGAAAAAACGAATCCAATTCGGTTATTAAAAAAATAATAATAATTGCTTTTGTGATGTATTTTAACATTGAACTTCATTTCCTCTCTAAGAAACCAGAGGACCGACTGTAGGCCAGAAAGGCAGGGTAAAAGGGATCTAAAAGCCTCTAGACAGCCTGGAGTCCTGCGTTAGGTCCTGTACATACAGCATGTTGAAAGGAATAGCCCTCTTCCCTACTCCTTCACCAAGACATCAAACACAACTCGAGCATACTTTGAGACCATCACACAGTTGGTAGCCCAAAAGGAACCAAACCAGAATCACAAACACAGCTGATCTGAACAGACCAAATAGGAAAACCATGGTACAATGCATCAGCTTTGGCCAAAAGAATAAGCTTAGCAGACCAGCAGGGACGTGTTGCGATTAATCCTGCTCACATGAACAAAGGTGGGTTTCCCAAAGTAAAAGTACAGAGGGCCATGGCAAGAGCTGTATTAGGGTGCTAGAATTGGCCCCAGGCCCTCTTATTTGTGAAAGGCAGCCTCCTGCCACAAGGTTGGTTGCTCGCTGCAGTGCCAGGCCTACCTTTACACAGGCAGAAGTCTGTGTGGAACACAGTATGGATTTATGCATAGAAATAGATGGAAAAGCCTCAAACAAGCTACACATGGCTTGTGAGGATCAACCGCCAAGAAGAAACTGGTGCACTCAATACACTGCTCTAAGCCATTCCTCCCCTTGGCATTTACAGAAAAGAGAGGGAGGCATTTTTTCTTTTCTTATGTAACTGGAAATCAAACAAGCACCCGTAAAGGCAACATATCTTGCCTCTGCGAACTATCTGCTTTAGCAATTGTTTTTAGCGATGTTGTACAACTTGGGGGAGAGGAAAGCAAAATGTTTTTACCAAATGCAGTGCAACATAGATAAACAAAAAAAAGGTGCGATTATGTGCCCGGTTGCATCATTCTGTTGGTGTGCGTGCTTCACCATGTATGTGCGCAAGAGGAATGACATGGTTGCCATTTTCTTTCTTTTTTTTTTTTAAATAATCAATAGGGGGGGAGAGGAGCAGTTGGGGGCAGGGGATGTGGGTGCAGCAATGCACAAGGGAGAGAGTAACATGGGGAGGGGTGTGGCAGACGGAATATTGCGAGGAGGGAAGCACACATGGGAGTGGGGGCTGGAGGTGACGCATCTGAGCGGGTGGAGGAGCAGCACAGAAGGGAAATAGCAACACAAGGAGTGGGAGAGAAGCACACGAGAGAGAGAACAAGACGCACAGGGGAAGGAGTAAACAAGAGAACCCCAGGGTGGGAGTATCTGGGGCAGCACCAAAAGAAGAGAGCTAAGAAGCATGCAATCTCCTGAAGTGAATAATTGAAGTAAAAAAGTAGTTCCCTAAAAGTGAGAAGTAGAAGGGCATAAGTCAGTCTAATCAAGAGAATGATAAAAAAAAAAGGCTAAGCTCCAGGGGCGGGACAAACAAGATGAACAAGGCTAGCAATCAAATGAGAAGCAAGGAAATTGATGTGGCAAAGTCAACCGAGGGTAAGCAATGGGCAGGTTTTAAGTTTACAATTTGTCACTTTTAACCAGTCTTGTATGCTCAACCCAAAAGAACAAGCTTTTTACCTTTGGTAACACCTTTTCTGGTAGACAATCTAACTGCAGATTCCAAACCTTTTCAAGTAAAATCTTTTTATTGGTTTTATTGAGTATAATCGTACTAACAATAACTCACCACAGTGTCACATGTAATCTGCACATAGAGTACAGAAGACCAGTTCAGCAAGTAGCCCAGAGCTCCAAAGAGTGATATGAACCATGATATCTATCAGTGCCAATAATTATTACCCACCCCATCTCTCTGCACAATCAGGTCATGGTCCTACAGTATGTCGGGTTTATCCCAGTCTCAGGGATTCTCGCTATCCACAGGGGCAGCTGGTGGACCAACAGCGCCCCGATCTATGGCATATAGTGGGCCCACTAGGTCCCACACACTTTAGGAAATGTATTTGAGCAGCTTATAGCTGTGCATACCAGTCTTTCCACTGCAAACAATCAGGGCCGGCTTTAGGGCGGTGCGACTAGTGCAGCCGTACTGGGTGCTGACATGGGGAGGAGGCGCTGACCTCGAATATATATGCATGTCCACTGGGGATTCCCAATATTGAGAAGTGAAGAGGGCAACGGACTAGTACTCCCAATATGGACGTCAATGTTGAAATTAAAACCTTCCAATATGGTTGGATACAGGGGCAATCTCAGAGCGTGTGCAAATATGAACACAGTCCCGTCCCCCCCACGCCCGTTCCCCTCCCATCGTAGGCAGTTGGATTAATGTGCTCTGCCCTTCTAATCAATCAGTGTTTATGGTAATAGATTCTGTGGATGACTAAGTTGCGTGAGTGTCAGACTCATCACTACCTTCCTGTGGTCCATCAGGACTGCCTTCCAGTCCACATCTTCCAAGGGGCCCACATCTAACTCCCACATAGTTCTAAGGGAATTAAGGATGTCTTGTCTGTTATTGATCAGGATGTGATCAGGGTGCGATAGGTAAGGGAGATGGCCATGCAGGTCATGTCCTTCAAGAGTTTCCTGTTCTCCAGGAGACTATTATCCAGCAGCTCCACCCAAGGGAAGTTCTCCACCCGTAGAGAATGTCAGAGTTTTAGGTATTTAAAATCTTGGTAGTTGTGCAAATTATTTTTCTCCTGTAATTTGGAAAAAAGACTTATAACTTCCCTTCCCGTAATGTCCCACGGGGTTGAGATACCAATGAAGTCCTAAGCTGTCATCCCAGTCAGGTTCCTCAACTCACGGAATCTGTCTCCCACCCACAGGGAGGGGTCCTCCTACATAACTTGTATTTCTAGGCTATGAAGGCGGTAGCTTTAGCCCAGGCAACGAGAGAGACCTTCTTCGGGTTCCAGTAGGGCGTTTAGAGAGGTGTGCCATAAATGTAATGTGTGTGCGATTTCTTTTCCATTAAACGTCTCTCTACCATAGTTGGTGGTTCATTTCTTGGTCGCATCCCCACTCGTTTATTGCCAGTAACGGAGCAGCCCAGTAGTATGATCTGAGGTCCAGCAGGGCAATCCCACATTATATACTAATCTATGTAGGGTGCGGAGTGCTACTCGGGGGTGGGGATCACACCATCCCAGAGAAGGGAGCACATGCTCCCTTCGATTTAATATAGAAAGCCTCAAGTACCCGCCAGGGAGGGTTCTGGAGGACATATAGGAATTTAGGGAGAGGGATCATTTTAAGCAATATTACTATAGACCAATAGTTGAAGACTCAACCCTCTGCTTTTTGGCACACATCTCCAGCATGGTCTCGTCCGCTGAAAGTCATGGGTGGCTATCCAAAACGAGGCTGATTTCCAGGTGAACAAGAATCCAAGAACCCCCTAATTATACACTCTCCCCAAAGTCCATCAGGGGACGGTGCCCCCTCCAGGGAGACTCATTGTATCTGGCTTAGGTTCTCTTTTAGAAACCCTTTCAAAGTTTTGTGATCACTTTTTGAAACCCTTGGGCCAAAAAAACACCATCTTTTGTACAAGACACAAGAGACATACTGAATCTAACTGAACAAACCAACAATGATAGACCACAGATAGAACTATTGGTCACCCTGATGTAGAGGCCTTATATACTAACATTCCCCAGTTGGCTACCCTAGAGGTTATCGAAGACATTCTGCGGTCCAGGAACTGTACCTCATCCACTCCTATCAATTTTGTTATGGAGTGTGCAACATTGGCCCTCACACAAAACTTTTTTCAATATGAGGGCAAATGTTTCCACTAAACCCAGGGGACTTCGATGGGCAGTACTTTTGCCCCGAGTCTGGCCTGTCTCTATACATCAGATTTCGAAAGGAATCACATCTTCTGCTCCACCAATCCTTACCATACGAATATTGTTTCATGGCGTCGATTTAGCGAGGACATCCTGATCTTCTAGAAAGGAGGCAATGAGATGTGTACCCCCCTTCATGAATTGGGTCAACAGACTGAACCCTTTTTTACACTTTACTGCCAGTAACTTTGAAACAGAGTTACCTTTCTTGGATCTCTTGATCTACTTTTTAGATGGGAAACTGCACATGAAATCCTTCACAAAACCTACTGACAGTCACAGTTTACTCCTCTATGGGAGCCACCACCCTAGGGCCCTGCTGGAGAATCTACCCTATAGGCAATTTCTGAGACTACATCACAACTACAGTGAGGTTAGTGACTATAAGGAACAAGCTAACGCATTAGCAGGCCACTTGGCGAATTGCCAATACCCAAGCAAGTGCACAAAAACCGACACGTAATAACAAGAGGGAACCTCTTTTAGAACTCCATGAGAGACCCAGGTCAGATGTGCTTACTTGTGTTACAACTTTTTTGCCTGAATTCAATACTATACAAAGAATCCCCAAAAAATATTTGAAGATATTACAAACGGGAAATCTCACTTTGCCCCCCCCCCCCCAATGTTTGCATATAAAAGAACAGCCAATCTGAAAGATATGCTTAGTCACACAAGACCCAAGATATTGCCAACTTAACCCAGAAATAATGATGGAATTTACCCCCTGTAATGGGACATTACCCAAGCGGACACTGTTATTTATGTGCCTCTACAGAGTCCACTAAGGTCATTCAGTTGAATGACACCCTGGTGTGGACACAAAAAAAAGCACACAAACTGTAATTCATGTAATTGCATATACATGACCACCTGCCCATGTCTGATGAAATATATAGGAGTGATGACAAGAGCCGTTAAGGTGACAATCACAGAGCATCTAAGTAACATAAGATGTAAAAAATCCAACACCAAAATGACCACACATTTTCTCACAGCTGGCCACTCTCCAGATGACCTGAAATGGACGGTCCTCGAAACATATCCCCTCATGAGGCAGGAAGCCATATTAAAGAAACACCAACCTTGGATTTTCAGTTTATCCACCCACAGGGAGGGAATGAACAATGACATCCAGTGGGTGGAATTTTACAATCATGACCTCACACCCTGTGGCGGTTTCCTATCATGATTAACAAAACCCCTCAGCAGATAACGACCGCAAGAAGGAACACCATCGCATCACATAGTGGTCTGAGACCGGGCTACATGAATACTCCTACACTGAATATAACCCAGCTGACACACTGAATCCATACGGATGAATACCACCCTAACATACATCTTCCGAAGGGATTGTAAGCTTCCAAGCAATAACTCGATAAAATGCCCGCAGGACCTCTTGCCATATTTATTTTGATTTTAAGTATGTGCAATTTGCAAACAAACACACGTGCCTGCTTGCAATCGGTTCTCGTAACCGCTTAAAGATACTTACTTAGGCCCCTCCCAAACATTCCAGCGGTAGAATTCACCTTTCTAGTTTTCAAGAAGGGACCCAGGGAGAGCCGTGCGCGAGCCAGTCTCTCCCTGGGTAGGTTCGCGCAAGGGCTGGCCACAGGGACAGGTGGCAATTAGGCAGGCATTAAGAGAAGGGCGGAGGGCATAAATAGGAGCGGCAACGGCGGGAAAGGAGCGGCGAAGGCGGGAGGCGGGTAGAGGAGTTTGTTTTGCCCAGGATCCTTTCATAGCTGCGTCACTTACCGGGCCTGGGGGCGACAGGGAGGCGCCGTCGGCTGTTCAGCAGGCTCTCGCGGTCTTACGGGCTGCGGGCGGGGAAGACCTTCTGCTGCTGGGTGTTACTGGGGAAGAGTGGGTGGGACTAGCACGCCCCACCCGGATGGCGGCCGGAGGCGTAGCGATGCGGTGTCTGCCTGCTTGCCCTGCGAGGGACGATGGCGACGGCGTTGCCTGCGGAGGACGTGTCCGGTGCGGTGGCGTCGGAGGACACCCCCGCGTTTCCAGGCGGCCCGGCGAAATCACGGAAGTCTCCTTTGGGAGCTGAGTGTGGGTCTGGGAAGGGCGGGGGAGGTCTTGGGGGTGGGCCGCGAGGTCGTGGGGCGGGGCCCTGGGCAGTTCCTCGCTCGGTGCTGTTTCTGGTGGGAGGGGTAAGAGGGTTCTGAGTGACGGGGGCGGGGGCTGGGCAGGTCTGTTGCTTCACGGAAGGGGATGCTACAGGCCTCAGCGGCACTGAGGTGTATTATTATTATTATTTATGCGTTTTTTCATATAGCGCTGACGTTACCCGAAGGTGTCAGAGCGCTTCCCAATAGGAACAGAACTGATTCATGAGACCATTACAAGTGAACAAATTATACAGCACATGTTCCATTACATGACGCACAGTCAGGTAGCCCCTGATGTTCCCAGGGTGGCTGCGGTGGCTGGGGCTGTGGAGCAGCCCCTTTCTGGTGGACGTGGGGAGCATGTAGTTGAGGCCATGTCGGCAAGAACAGCCTGTGGTGGCGCAGCAATTTGGAAAATGGGAGTGTGGCTCCTGGGGATGCTTTGCAGCTGCCCCTTTCCCACAAGACATTACACACTATAGGTCTCCCGGGCATGGTTGTGGGTGGGATCTGGAGCGGATTTCTTTTCTGCGCCGGAGTGGACAATAATGATATTCAATGGCGATTTTATTGATGGTGGCGTTGGGGGTGGGGCGATGCCAGTGGCAGTGGGGATTATGTTGAACATGGTGATGGCATAACGTTGGATATAATTTTATGATGGTGGTGTTGGATATGGCAAGTTGCCTGGTAACAGTGGGGAATATTTTGGAAATTATGATGCATTAATTCTGGATATTGATGATGATGACCTGGAGGAGGGTGAATTACGTGATGGGGATGTTGGACAGGTTGCAGTGCAACAGAATCTAGGGGGTTTGGGACAACCCAGTTCTCTTAGTATTTTGCAGGGTCTGGTGCGCACCATGCAAAAGTCAGAGCTCCCTTGGCCGTCCAGTCTCGGCGAGTGGACCCTGCGGTGTTCCAACAATGGCAGTCGCAGTTGCCTAAAGGTAAGACGGGTGGGTGGTCTGTTTGGCAACAGGGGGAGGGGATTGCGCCTACGCGGCCCAGGTCTATTGGAATTGGTGATGAGTTGTTTGGGGAGCAAGTTGCTGATAAGACGCTGCCAGTGCGGCAAGTTCTTGAGAGGACCAGGTCTATTGGACGTGGTGATGAAAGTCTTGGGGAGCAAGTAGCTGACAAGACGCTGCCGGTACAGCAAGCTCATGAGAAGGGGACTGCTGGTGGGGAGGTTATTGCTGCAAGCCAGGGTGCTGCAGGGAGGGGGGTGTTTCTGCAGCCATGCCCCTGGTGGAGGACGATAAGAACATACATAAGAAATTGTCGTATGTTGGGATTGGCATGCCATTGGGTTACCATTTGTCAGTAACAACTAAGTCTAGGATTTGGCGCCATGAGTTTGTGGACGTTTTCAAATTACTTCATCGTGATATTCAGGCCAAGGAGTGGCTCCTGACTAAACGGAGGGTCCTTGCACTACACTGACATTTTTTGGGATAGAAATTGTCACAGTGGCAATGATGGCACACTTGCCAGATGACAAGGTGCAGGAAATTTCTGCCTTTAAGGATTAAGGATTGTCCATTTGGTTGAGGTTTATGGGCAGCTGAGCTGGGGGAGGGATTCGGTAGGGGGGTCTTGGTTGATAAGGTGTTGAAAGGTTTGGGTAGGCAGCAGGCTGGTTCTAAATGGTTGCGGCAGCCAGTGACGTTTGAATTGCTTCAGAAGATGTTAGTTAAGTTGTCCTCTTGTGGTTACGATGCCTTTGAGTGTGCCAACTTTCGTTTGTGTTTTTTATGGTTATTTTTGGGGCATTCCGGGCTTCTGAGCTCTTGGGATGGAAAACAATTGGCGGCATTACTAGTGCTGCCGTCTTTGTGGAGGGTGATTGGTTGAGACTTTGTCTGAAGGCTTCCAAGACTGGTCAGTTGAGCAGGGGCAAATGGGTTTTCTTGGGGACGAGTGGTTTGAATTTCTGTTGCCCAGTTCGGGAGTGGTAGGTTTTAAGGCTTCTTCTTTTTTCCTGCCTGGTGTTGTTTTCTGTCATGTTGACGGGAGTCCTATTTCTCTTGCCCAGTTGTTGGATGTTTTGAGGAAGGTTTTTGTTGGTCGTGGGGGAGAATCCTTTGGTCTTTGGGACACATTCCTTTCGTATTGGGGCGGCGAGGGAGGCTGCCCGGTTGGGGTGGTATTGGTCACAGATACGCAGAATTGGGAGGTGGCGTTCGCAATGCTGCGAAAAGTATGTTAGAAAATAGTTCAAATTTCTTTCTCTTCTTGAAAATACATGTTTTCTGCCTAAGTCCTTTGCACAGGATGGTACACAGTAAACGGACAATTTGGTTTGTGGGACACTCCTTTGTCGAATGGTCCGCGGTTTATGCTGAGCGGCAGTTTTGTGGGAGATCCCTGGGACTCAACAGTTGTACACATGAGGTCTTCTGGCATGGAACAGGGGGAATGCGTTGGGGGGGGGTTTGTTTCCTTTACTGTCTGCTCTATGCGTGGGGGATGGGGGGCCTCCAGATCTATTGGTACTTCACCTGAGTGAGAATGATCTGTTGGCTCTTTCTGGCCTGACTTTAATACAGATGATGAAGATGGATCTGGCAGTCATCAGGGACACCTTGTTGTGCACCATGGTGATTTGGACGGAGTTTGTCCCGAGACTACATTGGAGAGGAGCACGGAATCAAGCAGCCATGGAGAGAGCACGGAGGAAGCTGAATAAAGCTATGAGACTTTTTTGTGCAGGGATTGATGTTCACATTTTGGCTCACACGCACTTACAGCTTGATGAACGTCACCTTTTTCGGGTAGATGGGGTTCACCTTTCGCTGATGGGTCAGTCTTTCTATTTGCTGGAATTGCGGGATTTGCTTGCTAAACTTTTGGATGTGCAGCTGTGGTGTTCTAAAGAACGGGTTTGACTTTTCTTGGTGGGGCAGGAAAACTCTACTCTGTTTTCCTGGTTGGTTTTTTTTTATGGGGGGTGGGCAGCCTGGAGCGGGTTGGTCCATCCTCAAAGGGCAGTTAAAGGAAAGGAGGGGGGTATCAACAAGAGACAGTTGCTTCTTGGTTTGTTGGGGTTAGCTTGGTGGGAGGTTTCCTCTTTAGTAAGAATGGTAAATTAAGCTGAGGGAAGTTTTTGGTTTAGGAAATAAATAATGAATTGAAGATGTTTGATCAGTATTTTGTTCACACCTGTCTTAATAAAGTGGCCTTTCTTGCTAACTAAGAAGTTGTGGACAGTGAGTTCTTGCGCGAACAGAGTCGTGTCTGTATGGAAGCACGCAGTGTCTGCTCAAAAGAGATCCCGCCCACCCTACCTCGCTCCCTATCAAGTAAGCAGAGCCGGGTAGGTCTGACGGCAGGCGCTGCACTGCGTCCGAGTAAATAGGACATATTTATCGATTCCCTTATCGGATCAAAAATAGGACAACTATGGTTATACTGAGTCCTCTTTCCTTCTTCCATGTATATGCAGGACACTAATAGGAGTTTCTCTGCCTTAACCTCAAGGGGGTCATAGCTTACCCAACTTCGGGCGAGTGATTAATTGCCTAAAAAAAATGATGTCGGTCATCAATACCCACTGCAGGGATGTAATGTTTCAGTTGATTTATGTTGTTGCTTAACAACCACCCACTGCATGATATTTTGATTGGTGGGAAAATGTGCACTTGTTATGTACCACTCGGGGCACGCAGTTATAAAAACAATTTTTGCATGCATGCCACGTAATTTCAAATGCAGAATTGGAAACTTGTATCTATATGTATGCTATATTGTGTAATGTTTGTCCCTGTGTGTTATTAATTTTCTGACCTGATGAATAACTGATTACTATAGCACAATGCATAGATTATTGAATCTAGTCATTCTGTAGTGTGGTATGTTTCTGTTAGGTTCTGAAGAATCGCCACTTGATCCAATTGGACAGACACAGGCGAGAAACATGTTGGCCATATTTTCTAAAAACACTTTCTTCGCTTATTAGGACCACAGGGCTCCTCATTTATCGCCCTCCGGGATCCGCAAGGGTTTTCCAGGAAGCCCTACCTCAGATCACCTCCTCCCTGGCTATAAAGACACCCAACTTCAGCATATTAGGGGACCTTAATTTGCACCTAGAGCGACTTGACTCCCAGGACATTTCTATCTTCCTCGGAGATCTAGAAGCCTGCCAGCTATCTCAGCTGGTTAAAGGTCCTTCCCACTCAGTGGGCCACCTGCTCGACCCGGTATTTTCGAAAATTGAGGGAATTAAAGTTTATGCTCCCCTCCCCCTTACCTGGACAGATCATTTTCTCATCCACATATCTTTCAATGTCCCGAACACTGCCCATCAGAATCCCCCCCCCCCCCTCTGGAGACGCCCCTGGCATAAACTGGATGCCCCCAACCTAGAGTCTAACCTTCTTTCCTCCCGCCCGATATGGTCTAACAACCTGGAGGAAGCTGATAAAACCTTTAGGGGATGGATTAATACCTCCTTAGACCTCCAGATCCCCAATAAAATGTCCCGGCCGAAGCGGGTGCAGTCTTACCCCTGGTACACAGAGACGCTAGCCTTAGAAAGAAAACGCTGTAAGATTCTCTAACGCGCTTGGCGGCGCTCCTATGACATCTCAGCAAAAAATAGTTACAGGTCTGCCACCAAAGCCTATCACAAACATATTCGAGAAACTAAGGCAGCATTTTTTTCAGATTTGATTAATTCCAGTCACAACCCCTCCAAAATTATCTTCTCTCTGATAAAAGAATTGACTAAAACCCCTGAGGGAACTACCAACTTAATTGCCTCCAATTCACAGTGTGAAGACTTGGCTACTTTCTTTACCAATAAAATTCAGGAGATTTATATCTCGCTGGAAACGAGAAAGCCCCTCCTCACCCCCAACTTAGCGCCCCTTCCTCCTGTCTCCTTCGTCCCTTTACATACTCTCCCTGCTATCTCTCACAAAAATCTTGATTCCCTTGCTACTAAGGTTAAATCTGGATCCCCCGATGATCCTGTTAAACCTAACATCTTTCGGCTCCTCCAGGACTCCATTTTGAAAGAGGGACTGGTTCTGATTAATAGATCTCCACCATTCCCAGGTCCTGGAAGCATGCTAAAGTTGTCCCTCTGCTGAAGAAGCCTTCCCTTGACCCTTCGCGTCCTGAAAATTTCAGACCTATTTCTCTCCTACCCTATTTGGCCAAGATTATGGAAGCGCATGTGATTGCCATCCTGACTGACCATCTGGTATCCAATAGTATCCTGGATGATTCCCAAAATGGCTTCCGGGCTAATCACAGCACGGAGTCAGCTCTTATGGCTGTCTCAGAACATCTAAGGGCCGCACAAGATCTAGGAAAAACATCTGCCCTGGTCCTGCTGGATTTGAGTGCGGCGTTTGACAAGGTCTCCCACGAGATGCTGCTTAAGCGTCTCGGGGAGATCGGGGGTCAAAGACGGGGCTCTGGCTTGGTTCGCGTCTTTTCTATCTGACCGTTCCTTCCAGATCCACGCCCCACCGTACTCATCCAGCAGGATTCCCCTGGAATGTGGCGTCCCCCAGGGATCTGCCCTTAGCCCCATATTGTTTAACGTGTACGTCCGCCCACTGGCCCTTCTGGCCAGGGAACGAAAGATCAAAATGATATCTTACGCGGACGACACGCAACTTATCTTTACTTTTCCCAAGGACACTACACCTGACCAGGCTAAACTTCAGGAAGACATCCTGGCCATCTCTAACTGGATGGCAGAGAATTATCTCCAGCTCAACTCCGCTAAAACAGAGTTACTTTGGCTGGGTGATGACTCTCAGAAGTGGGACCACCAGTGGTGGCCCCCTTCGATGGGCCCTCCCCCATTCCTAAGGAGGCTGTTAAGAACCTGGGCGTTCTAATGGATAAGTCTCTGTCCTTTGAGCTCCATGCTAAGAAGGTTGCAGGCACCTGCTTTGGGCGCCTACGCTGTATTAAACCTATTCTGGGCTTCTTTGAACCACATACCCGCCAAGTTATAGTCCAGTCCCTGGTTCTGTCCTACCTTGACTACTGCAACGGCCTCCTGTTGGGGGCCAACAAGTTAGTGGTCAAGAGACTCCAGAGAGCCCAGAACGCCGCGGCTCGGACCCTCTTTGCCCTCCCCAAACATTGCCACGTTTCTCACCTTCTTCGCCGGCTTCATTGGCTACCGGTGAAACAGAGAATTGAATTTAAGACCCTTTGCCTCACCCACAAAATCCTACACGGCCAGGGCCCTTATATACTACAGGATCTATGCACACCTTATGTTCCCACTCGAACCCTACGCTCTGCCGATCTCCATCTTGCCCGGACCATCAGAGTACGCAAGAGCAGAGCGGGTGGCCGCTCTTTCAGGTCCCTCGCCCGGCCCTCTGGAATTCTATCCCCTTTGAGGCACGCGCCATTCAAAACCACTGGCACTTCCGAAAATTCATCAAAACCTGGCTGTTTGCCTCTACTCAGGGGTTCAATTCTTAGGCCGCTTTCTGTGCTCTATCCCTTTCTCTGTCTGGTTGTCCGCAAGCGCTGGGACAGCCAAGTTGCTGGGGCAGCCATGCGCTATATAAGCACATTTAACATAACATAACATTGTACGTAGCCTGAATGAGCACCACATCTTTTAATTAGGTTAGTGAGCTCAATCAATAAAGTTATCTTATACTGAACATCACTAGACCTATTTTAACTCACTTTACTAAAGAACAAGTTACTTACCTTCGGTAACGATAGATCTGTAAGAAACATAGACTAGTTAAAGATTCCTTACCTTGGAATTCCCCCAGGCGTCAGACTGGATCCAGAAAGTTTTTTCGTCAGCAGTACCTCTACGCGTCGGAATGTGGCGTCGGTCAGCACCGCGTCCGTCGTTGGCGTTGTGGTCGCCGGGATGATGTTGCGGTAGCTACTTAAACGCCGCCCTCACGCGCAGATGTTCTGTACACTACTTTCCACACCAGAAGCGCAGAGCCATGCAAGACACTGACCGCCGGTGCATAAAACTAGGGCCCTGAAAGGATGTCCTTAACCCTAGAAACCAGTTGGCAGAACGGTGAGGATGGGTGGGGCGGTAAGGATCTATAACTAACCTATGTTTCTTACAGATATATCGTTACCAAAGGTAAGTAACTTGTTCATCTGAAAGAAACAGTTATAGATTCCTTACCTTAGAATAGATACCCCAGCAATACCAACCGCGGAGGTGGGTCTGCCAACAAAGTTCACACCAGAAAGTCCC
Source organism: Lissotriton helveticus (assembly GCF_964261635.1). NCBI lineage: Eukaryota > Metazoa > Chordata > Amphibia > Caudata > Salamandridae > Lissotriton > Lissotriton helveticus. Next base: position 1,373,775,103 of record NC_136065.1, on the reverse strand, counting down.
GGAGAACAGAACGGCCAAAGAAGCCGTCTCTCCAGACTTGGCTGTCGAGGCAGTAGTGTCTCGTAAATGTGTGCAACAATGCCCACATAGCTGCCTGACAGGTGTCTGAGATGGGGCGCTTGGCCTCTTTCAACTGCCCATCATGTTTGTTGACTTTCTGGACAAGGAAATCTATTCGGCTGTTCATCGTGTCCATTTTCTCAGAAAGGTCGGTGAGGCTGTGTTGCATAGCCAGGAGTAGCGATTTACGCCATCTTCAGAGGACGATGAGGGCACCTGTGACTAGTCAGTGCTGGTCTGCCCGGAATCAGCCGAGGTAGATCGCGTAGCGGCCTCTTTGGTGTCGAAGGTGAGCCTGGGTTGGCGGCCATCAGGTTTCCCCATTGTGGTTTTTGTGGTTTTGTCCATGATGGTTGCAGAGTGGGAGAGCGGTAGCTGGGGTCTAGCCGAAGAGATACAAGCCCAGAAGGGCACTCGGTAACCCCACAAAAGGGAAGATGATAGGGTGCAGCGATAGGGCGAGACTGTAGTAGTATTCCTCAGAGGAGCTCGATGATATAACACTCGTTCACCAGTGTGAAGGGCAAGCGGTGGCTTGGGTAAATAGCAGGCCCTTATGGCGAGTTGATAGGTAGCAGCAATATGCACAAATATACATATAACCCAGAAGCGTGGGTAATTTGTGTGTCACTCTGTCATCTAAACTGCCGAGGCGGGCGCAGCGACGCTGGACAGTAGTGCACAGGTCAGAAATGAATCAGTGCTTCTGGGTGTTATAGGAATTGAGGGCAAGTATGCTGTGTAATCACTTCAAACCGCCTTCAGAGCAAGAACAACAGCGTAGGTCCGCACAGGTAGCATCTGCGTATCTTCACAGTCCACCCTGCGCAACCACACCTTCTCGTAAAGGATCAGAATGGGTGAGCTCCGGGTGCGACAGAGTGTCTCACTAGCAGTTGGGCGACATGTAGGTTGTATATACTGGGGTGCAGCCAAGCCAGCCAACCATCAGACGCATATACAGCAGCTTCCAGCCACTCTGCAGGTAGGGAAAGGCAGTCAAGCGCAGGGTGTTATCTCTGTGGGAAATATTGGTAAATAGAGGTGTGAAGTGTCCAGCGGGTCGCTATGGGCGCAGCAAGACAACAGCGCCTATGGCTTGGTGGTACTTCATATTGGCGCGCAAAATGGCGGAGCTGTACTCAAGGTTCCTGGACGTGGAGAAAGATGCCCGCATGTAATGGCATGTGCTACCCTCCGCCAAATGAGGACCTTCAGGATTCTCGCATGGGGCAGTCTTTAAGAAGCAGAGGTAGGTCTGAGAATGTTCATGCTGGTCTCGCCGCGCTCATTAGACAACAAAATCAAGAAATAGCGTGCGACAAGCAGCAGAGTCCTCGCCCCACGCGCCAGTCACCTCACCGTGTCTCCTGTCCCGGTCGAAGCATGCATCACATCTCACAGAGTCGGCAATCCCAGCATACAACAATCCGTGGGGCACAGGTCTCTCCTCGTACAGCAGGGAGCTGGCGGGTCACAGGAAGGGCCCGCCGCCACATGGAATCCCCGAGGCTCAAGTGACAGCGGCTGCCGCTCTGGTTACCAGGACCCCCACCTCCTCGGTCCCTCGCAGATCAAAGTCCGGACCAGAGTCCTCACCGGGAGTGCGAGAGACATGATTTTTTCCCCCAGAGCTGCCAGATAATCTAAGAGCAGGCAGATGACAGCACAGAGGAGTTTTATAGTTGGAACAAGGATAAAGAGAGGATTAAGTTGCCAAGCCTCCAGAGCCTCACAGGTGTGCGGCCATCTAGCCCCCACCCTGCTGCTGCGACAGAACATCCTCCTGAAGAGGCAGTCGGATCGGAGGATTGATGGCCATGTTGAGCAGCTCGGAATACCAGACTCTTTGTGCCCAACCTGGAGCCACCAGAATGACTTGGGCCTGGTCGTGCTTGATCTTCTTCAGCAATCTGGGCAAAAGTGGTATAGGCAGAAAGGTGTACAACAGACCACAACTCCACTTGCGATGAAAAGCGTTGCCTAGCGAGTGATGCCTTGGAAATCCCAACGTGCAGAATTGCTGACATTGCACGTTCTCTTCAGTGGCGAATAGACCTTGCAACACCTCCGAGTGAAAACGCCATTCATGATCCATCATGCACCTGTGGCTGAGTTCGTCCGCCCTGGTGTTCAGGGAACCGGCCAGGTGTTGAACCACTAGGGATATGCCCTGATGTTCCAGCCATGTCCAGAGGCGGATGGTCTCTTGACATAAGGTCCAAAAGGTCCAAGACCCCACCCCGCCTTGTTTGTTGCAGTACCACATGGTGGTGGTGTTGTCCGGGAACACCTGCACTACTTTTCCCCAGACAGAGGGAAGGAATGCCTTGAGTGCAAGATGGATCGCCCGGAGCTCCAGAGGTTGATGTGGAGCCCGGACTCCGCCGGAGACCAGAGGCCTCAGATCTCCGCCTTTATCATGTGGGAGCCCCATCCCAGAAGGGATGCTTCCGTCACCACTGTGTGCTCTGGTTGGGGAAGGGAGAGGGATCTAACGCTGACCCAATCCTGGTTCGTGAGCCACCACTTCAGTTTAAGTGCAGAGTCCTCCAAGATCTGGACGCAATCAAACAGATTCCCCTGATGCTGCGTCCACTGGAACTGCAGGTCCCACTGCAGAGCCCGCATTTGCCACCTGGCATGATCGACCAGCAGGATGCAGGAGGCCATGAGGCCCCGCAGCCTCAGGGTCATCCTGACCGAAACCCGGGATAGAGGTTGAAAGATCAGGATCATAGCCTGAATATCCCAGATTCGCTGTTCAGGAGGATAAACCCGAAACCGAGTTGTGTCCAGAACCGCTCCGATGAAGAGGAGCTTCTGAGAGGGGATCAGGTGGCACATTGATGGGGAACCACAGCGAATGCAGGAGGTCGGCAGTAGTCTGGAGGTGGGAGACGACAGTCTGGGGCGAGCCCGCCTTTAACAGCCAGTTGTCGAGATAGAGGAAGACTGGTACCCCTGATCTGCGCAGATGAGCTGTGACCACTGCCATCACTTTCGTGAACACCCATGGGGCGCTGGTAAGGCCAAAGGGGAGCAAGGTAAACTGAAAGTGCTTGTGGCCTACCGAGAACCGCAGGTACCGCCAATGGGCCGGCAGGATGGGGATGTGAAAATAAGCATCCTGCAAGTCCAACGCTACCAACCAGTCTCCAGGGCAGACAAGACCTGAGCGAGCGTCAACATCTAGAACTCCTCCTTCCATAGGAGGTGTTTGGTGTTCCTGAGATCCAAGATAGTTTGCCGGCCCTTGTCCTTCTGGGGCACCAGAAAGTAGTGGGAGTAAATCACGACCTACTTTTGGGACAGGAACGTGCTCTATAGCTCCCTTGGCCAAGAGAGCCATGACTTCCTGTTGGAGAAGGCCCAGGTGAACATCCCACATACGGTGGAATTGGGGTGGCATGGCTGGATGGGTAGCTTGGAAGAGAGGGAGTAGTCCCTTCGGACTATTTTCAAAACCCACCTGTCCGACATATTGTGCGCCAGTGGGGGAGGTGATGGCGGATCCTGCCACCCACTGGCGTTTGATGGGCCTGAAATCTTGGACTATAAAGGCTTCAAGGCTGCTGCAGGGGGGGTTGGTGTACTGAGCCGCCTACTGGCCCCCTGAACCATGGCGGTGGTTCCCACGTCCCTGGCCGCACGAAGGTTGGGGAACTTGCGTCAACCCGTGGCTGTGGGCGAAACGCAGCGGGGCACACCTTCCGTAGCCACGAAAGGGGTGAAAAGCAGACTGCGCAGGGCAGCTGGAGAGGCCCTAGGACTTGTACCTAGCCCGTGAGTCCTAGAAACGCTCTAGAGGTTGTCCGCTTTGTCTGCAAAAAGGCGACAGCCATCAAATGGAACGTCCATGAGGGTATTCTGGACATCCCCAGCAAAAGCCAGTCAATCTCATCCAGGCGTAGCGCTGATGGGCTACTGCAATGGAAATCGTCCTGCCTAGAGAGGTGGCGTATCGTGCCCACAATGAATGGTAAACTTCACTGCATCCCTCCTGGCAGCAACAGCCTGGGATAGCACTGTCTGGGCCTACTCCAGACACTCAGGCAGCACCTGCGCAACTGTGTCCCACACAGAGTGGGAATAATGGCCCAATAGGCATGCAATGTTTACCGACCACAGGCCCAAGCTGGCGGAAGAGAAAATCTTCTTCCCAAGATGATCCAGTAGCCAAGGTAGGAGGAGACAACATGCCAAGGTTAGGGTATGTGTCCCCCAGGTCCTCTCTCCAGTCCTGATCACATTCCAACTGGTCAGTCAGAGGGTCATCTGACCCCTCCCAGTCCTCCTACTCATCCTCTTGGTGCCAATCTGGCCTTAAAGGGACCCCAGGAGTGAACAGGAGCACACAAAAACCATGCTTGGCACCGGATCCCAGGGCACGATCAGCGTAGAATGCGGTAGCGGTGCCGGAGGAAGCGGCGCCAGTGGAGACGTAATTAGGTCAACCGGCACTGATCCGGATCCAGGCCTAGATCCAAGAGGGGCCTGCGGTGCCAGGCCCGTAGCCGCCGCCGGTGAAGGCCTAGTGCCCCAGCCGAGTCCACGGGGCTGGGGGACTATGATGGTGGGCAGGAGTCGCTCCGGGTCTGGGGAAGGGAGGGAAACTGAGTCGGCTCTTCAGGTTCCGCATGTGGAGCCACGGAAGGGGCACCAAACCGCATCCCTAGTCGCGTCAGCCGACTGACAGGGAGAAGTCGAAGAGCGACGATGCTTCTTCGACTTCTTCTTGTGCTTCAACTTACCTGACCCGAGTGCGAAGACTTAGTAGACGAGTGATGATGGCTCTGCGACCGGTCCCTTGATCTCCCTCGCTACCAGGACCTCGAACAGCGCAGAACCGACTGCTGGCGCTCAAGAAGCTTTCGGGACCGCTCCCGCAAAGCCTTTGGAGCCATGGACAGACATTCGGCTCGTGCTCCAGGCAAAAGAGGCACACGCGGCGCGGATCCGTAACAGACATCAGTCGAGAACAGGAACCGTAAACTTTGAAGCCGGGCATCCCTACGTACACCAGAAGTCGTAGGACTCAATAGACGTCGACAAATGTCGCTCAAAAAGTTCAGTCAAAAAGTGACTGGAGGTACCACTCTCCGGATCTGCGCTGGTTGGCGCGGAAAACGAAAGAACTGAAGTCAGCGCTCGAGGGCGGCATCAAAGTAGCTACCTCAATGTCAACCTGGCGACCACGACACCAATGACGGACGCGGATCCGACCAACGCCACCTTCCTAAGCGCAGAGTTACTGCTGACTAAAAAACTTTCTGGATCCAGGCTGACGCCTGGGGGTAATTCTAAGGTAAGGAATCTATAACTAACTGTTTCTTTTAGATCACCACTTTACACACTCTACAAACAAACCCACACCCCCCACTTCATCATATGAATATTAAAAGATGTCCGGAGAGGAGCCCCCTCATGGGTACCCATCGGGCATTGCAGCACCTGCCCGACGAGGAGCTAGCCCAATGATGAAGCATGACACCCTTCGATTGTGTGAGGGCAATTGCTCCTATTGGAGCTCTCTACCTGAACTGGAACACTAGATACCTCCTTTATTTGGATTCTGATGAACTGCACACACACCCTGTTTACAAGTAGATTACTAATATTAGGAGCAAGTGTGCTGGACCAATGAAAAGAGCTTCTGGTTCCTCGTGCTATAGAGAATCATTTTAAGTAAGGCAGCTCTGCCCATGATAGACAAGGAGAGGTGAGGCCTACAATCAGTGTCGCTATCAAACTGGTAATAGACCACCTCGAGGTTTCTTTCTAGGAACCTAGTTGGACATTCTGTTATTTCCATACCAGGTTTCTGCAACAATCTGTGGACACAGTGACTTCTGGAGGGAGTACAGCCGTCGGAGACCAATACCCCATCTTATACAAGACTGGCTTGTTCCTGTTAATCTTATAGCCTGCATAGCGCTCAAACACTGACAGGGCCCCAAGCAAGGATATCACTGGTTCTGTTTAATGGAGCACAATATCCCCTGCTTAGTTTTCTTAAATGAGCCTGGTACCTCTGGGAAGCCGGGCATTTCAGCATGGAATCTCAGCCACTAAAGCAATGTCCCCAGGCACAAAGCGAACAACAAAGGCAAAAGGGGGCAGTCCGTGGGCCTCCCGCTGCCCAAGGGGAAACTCATTCAAATATGGTCCATTAACCTTAATTGTTGGGTTGTTATAGAGCAGGCATACCGGTCTACAATATTTCAGGCCGAAACTCAATATTTCTAGGATCTGGAATAGGTATCCCTAGCTGATAGAATCTACGGCCTTCTCTTTGTCCAGCATGAAAAGGGCAGCAGGCTCTTTCGAGTCATGGCTGTAGTCGAGCCAAATGTATAGGCGACCAAGATTCTGACGGATGGACCTGCCTGACATAAAGCCCGTCTAGCACCTGTGCAATAGGGTTGTAATTAACCATCCCAGGCGAAGTGCCAGCATCTTGGAGAGGATGTTAGCCTTCGCATTGAGAAAGGAGATCAGCCTATAGGAAGCACACTGGTTCGGTGGTTTCCAGTTTGGATATAACCACAATGGTTGCGCTACTCGAATCAGGTGGGAACTCCCCTCTCCGTCCTGCCTTCTCCAACATCGCCAGGATATGTGGCCCCTCTACTGATAGGGTCTACTTATAAAACTCCACTGGTATGCTGTTTGGGCCCTGTGTTTTCCATGTTTGCATGAGAAACACAGTCTCTTCCATTTCTGTGACCGAGAAGTCCTGTTCTAGAGTCATCCAATCCTCCAAGCACAAGCTTGGAAGGGGGAGTTCTGCCAGGAAGTCCTCAACGTCCGCCCTGGACGCTGAGCTTTGCGGCCTATACAAAATGTCATAATATTGGGCAAAGCACTGTACAATTTCACCATCTGTTGAAAGGCGTGTTGCCCCACTCATCTGCTCGCCCCCTCAGTTCTACTGAGCCACGCTTAGAGAAGACTGGCATTGTCTCCCACTTCGTAAAGTTTACGTTGGGTCACCAGGAAGTGTTGCTTTGCCAAATCGTAGGTAAGGAGAGGTACTCCTTACTAGGAGCCTCGACACGGAGTAAAGCTGTCTGGGCTCTGGTAGACTTGTACGTCTCTTCGGCGTTGCGTAATTACAGTTTGATTGCCACAGGCACTCTGCCCGGTTATGTTTTTTTTGGGGAGAGAATATTTTTGGCATGGTCCTGGAGTACCATCTTTTATGCCTTCCAGATTACCCATGGTGAATCTACTGTACCCACATTTTCTTCTAAGTAAAGGGGAGAATCCCTGCAGAGCTCGCCCCATCATCACCTCTCTGTCTTGGAGATCCCAACTGTTTTGCCTCCAGTTAGACCCATTTCTTGCAGAAGATATGCCCAGCATAACTTTGAGGGGGGCATGATCTGGGTTTATAATCTGCCACAACAGTAACTGTACAAATCAAAGGAGGAAGTGGAGAGGGAAAATGTCCATGAGGACACGAGGAGTGGATTTAATCTCCCCAACTATAATTTGATAAGCATGTAGAATCCACCTGTACAATATAGGTGAAAAGACGGAAATTGGTCTAGGGTTGGGTGTGATTCCTACAATGGTGGGAAGCATGTTGTGTTCTTTAAATACCCCTCACACACCAAAAGGGCCCTTGGTGTCATGCTTCATCATAGGGTCTTCGCGTCCCTCTACGGAATGCGGCGTGCTACTAACCAGCAAGTATGCGGGAGCACTGATGTAATCAGTCCCTTCCATGTGAGGGGTATTTAAAGAACACAACGTGCTTCCCACAACAGTAACTGGACATTCCACGGGCAGGAGAAAAGCAATCTATACAGTAAAACAATTTGTGGGTCCTAGAGAAGAAAGAGTAGTCTATGCTCACCAGATGTTTTACCCTCCATACATCTGCGAGATCAATAGCTAACATGAAGGGTGAAAAGGGGGAAGGGGGATCAGTCATCTGGGATATCCCCGGGGCAGACCTATCAAGGGAAGTATCCATGACCATGTCGAAGGGCCCCCTACTATTTTCATATCCACTGAAGCCTCTAGTAAGATGTTGCCCAGTGCTTCAAACACAGGTTGATGAAGTTGGGGGGAGAGGGTGGTGTAGACACCGAGTACTAGTAGCGACTTGCTATTCCTGCAGTCCAGTACTCCCACAAATATTCCCCCGGGTCCTGCCAGGTCTTCTCCACTTGAATGGGGGGGGGGTCCTTCTTTGCCACGACTGTGACACTGCTCGATCCCCTGGTGTAACCTGTGTGAGCTAGTACAGTGTATTGGCCCCTATTCAGAAATGGGCAGTGGTGCCCAGCAAGATGAATCACCTGGAGGAGCTCTAGGTGTGGTGTGAGTCTCCAGATGTATTGTGCAAAAACCCCTCTCTTGGCTCCTATTCAGAAATGGGCAGTGGTGCCCAGCAAGATGAATCACCTGGAGGAGCTCTAGGTGTGGTGTGAGTCTCCAGATGTATTGTGCAAAAACCCCTCTCTTGATCCTAAGTAGTAGACAACTGATGTTCCAGGACAATATGGTCAGTCGGTTTGTGTCATCCAGTGCACACTGTCATAATATTTCCAGGGATCAGGGGGTCTCCCCTTCTATTCTGAGGTCATAGGGCCACCATCTCCCCATCCCCTTATGGCAGAACCAATGCAGTACACAATATACAACAATGAGTAACTGGTGGTATAAACCTAAAGAGTGGAGGAGAGTCTGAACACTGACCTAGTCTTGAGTGAAAACGTAGTGAAAGGAGTGGATAGCTCCAGTGCAAAGTACTTCTTTAGGTGAAGAAGTATCCATCAGTCATCTCTCGGTTCCACCCTTGTCATCATTTGGGAATCCTTTCACCAAGGAGAAAACACTTGCATTAGTTGTAATTGCACAGTGTATATATGAATATCCCAATGTAACTAGGAGTATGGGTAATGTAACCTTTTGGAGGTGACTGGAAAGCAGTGCGTGAAAAAGTTAGTGAGAGCGTGAAATATGTGAAAGAATATAAAAATTGGATAATAGAGAGCTAAGCAACTTTATTAGGTGTCTCTCATATTTCCAAATCTAAAAACTAGTGCGGAATCATAGCAGTTTTGAACAAATATCTGCTATATTGATGTAGAAGGTCAACATGTTTCTGCAGTTAATGGACTTCAAATGGTGACCGCTGCTTTCTTCAGGACCATAACTTCGCTACTGCATAGTGGTAAAAGTAATGTGTTTAAATAATTAAATAAACTTAAAGATATCACCTGGACGTCTTTGTAGAGTCCTTTCTAATTGGTAGGACGTAAGGGCTGCGCCTCACCTGGCTGCGGCTCAGGTAGCAAGAGCACCGCTCTTCCAGTCGGTACTCCGAGCGTCCCTCTGGGCCGTCTCGGGGAGATGCAGTCCCAGTGGTGTTAACAAGAAACAGTAAAAGTTATCAATAGCAACAATATCAACAGTGTCCCCAAAATACCTTCTCCTCTCTTCACACGTCTGCAAAGGAAGCATCTATTGTCTGGTACAAAACTTCCCCAACAGATCAACCTATGAGTTGGTCTGGTTATCGTCCGGTCTCCCTTTTGATGGTGTGTGACTGTGTGGCACTTTGGGACACCGCAGGATCACCCTCCAATGAGGTGTCTCTGAGGTAAAGCTAAGGATTTTGAGTCGGGCCACTTCCACCATGTGGCGAGTTAACAGGTAGGCAGCCCTGTGGCGATTGCAGCATCATACCTCGGGCCCAGAATGTAGTACCCTTGCAGATTCCTTTGTGCTGCCAGGTCCGAGGCTTCAGGGTAGTTCCCCTCCAAAAGGGAGGACTTTGTTTTTCGTTCTGGTCTGTGGGATGGCGAACGGGCCTGACTGCGTTCCTCCCTTCTCCGGGCTCGACGCAGTAGTGGTATGCTCCAGAAGTCTGCATTGTTATCAGAGTAGCTTTTCTTCCAACACTGCTTCTGCTCTAGGGAGCACAAGGTTGTCCCCTGGAGAACAACCTTCAATTTTGCTTGGTACATGAGCATGTATTTAATCTCCATCACTCTGAATTGGTCCTCATTACTTGCCTCGGTCAGCGCTGGGAGGCCCCCGGGAAGCTACGCGCTTAATAAATGTTGTTTTCATTTAATGCCTGTAAAAGTACATCATTGTTGTACTCCATGTGTAATCGGGGACAATAATCAATTTAGCAGAGTGCAGCTATACCGTTTGCGAGCCCCTAGCTGCCACTAGAATGGCATCTCTAGCAGCACAATTCCGTGGTCCTTTATGTCCTGAAGTATGCAGCGGTGAACGGTTCATTTCCGCATTGAGGGTGCCACCCCTCTGTACACCCAATGCATTTTCCCCTTCGGCCAATACAGGTTTGGCATATTTGTCTATGGAGTTGTGTTGGCCTTGTTGAGTGCCCACGTCACCTGGCACATCATGTGCTATGGCAGTAGTAGAAGCCTTTGCTATAGTGGAATGAGTGTGCAATCCTTCTGGAGGCTGCTTTTTAGCCAGTCCATAGCAAGTCTTGATAAATGACACAATCAATCGGAGATGGTTCTTTTGTACTACTTTGCCCCTTTTCTGCTCCAGAGAAACCATGAAACGGTTGGTCATTTGGACATTAATCTCTGGTAAGGTCAATGTAGAAACTCTGGGTCCTCCTGGATCCCGACGGTAGAGTTATTCTGCCTGCTTAGAGGGATGGGGCAAGGTGATGGGTTGCCCTATGTGGAAGGGACTTACTACCTTTGGCAGGAACGTCACTAATGTGTGAAGTACCAGTGTGTCTGGGAACACTGAGGTGTATGGCTGCACCAAAGACAACACCTGCAGTTTACCGACTCGCCTCACAGATTATATGGTGCCTAAGAACGCAGTCTTGAGGAGCAAAATGAGAGAACAGCTGTGCATTGGCTTTAAGGGTGTGCACAGCAAGTAAGTTAGGGCCAAATTAAGGTCCCACTGTGGCAAAATAAATGGTGTTGGTTGGAACATATGGATCAGCTTCTCTAAAAACAGCATCACAGTTGCCACAGCAAGGTCTTGCCGGGCAAAAAAAAAAAAAGACAACATAAGACAACTGTCCGCTCAGGCATTTAAAGATCCTGCTAGTGCTAGCCTCTCAGGGATATGCTCTGAATGTTCAATCACTTCTAGAGAAGTGAAGCTTCCTGGCACATGGTCCACAATCCCACGCTGCTCTGTTTGTTGCAATACAGCATGGCAGTCGTGTTGTCCATGAGAATCTGTAGCTGTTTCCCCTTGATGGTCGGGTGGAATGCCTTTAGTGCCAAGCGAATCGCTCACAACTCCAAAGATCTGGTGTGGAGGCAAGCCTCTGGCAGAGACCTCCCCAACTCAGCATTGATGCATTGGTCTTGACAGCTCTAGCAGCCACCACTGCTGGTCTTTCGCGGTTTCCAACAACACCTGAATGAACCCTAATGGGTTCCATTGGTGATGAGCTCACATAGGCCTCAGATCCCACTGCAGAGCCCACATGTGCCACCGGGCATGGTCCTAGAGGCCCAAAAGCCTTAAAGCTGCTCTCACTGTGACTCAGGTCAAAGTTGAAGCATCTGAATAATAGTCCAAATGTGCCTCAAACGTGTCCTGGACTCTTTAGGATGGAGGGAAGGCTTGGAAAAGCAGTGTCATGGATAGCTCCAGTGAAGGGGGACCATTGCGAAAGAGTGCAGTGTGACTTCGGCATGTTGATGGAAAAGCCCAACGATGTCAACAAATTGTCCATCGTCTGCAGGTGCTTTACAACTACTGGAAGTGAGCCTGTCTTTAGTTGACAGTCAGGAAGCTATGAGCTGCAACCACCACCATCACCTTCGTGAACACATGAGGTGCACTGTAATGTCAAAGGAGAGAATGCTGAACCAAAAGTGCTTGTGGTCTACCTGAAACTGCAGGTAATATTTGTGGTACTATTGATGGTTATGTGGAAATAGGCATCCTGCAAATTAATGCTACCATCCGGTACCTCGATCCAGTACATACAGAACTTGGGTCAGGGTGAGCATTATGAACTTGTCCTTCCAGAGGAAGTTCAGAGGGTGTAGATCAAGGACAGAGTAAAGGCAGCTGTCCTTTTTCTGCAACAAGAAATAAGCACAAGTTACTACTTGTGTAACGATATATCTGTAAGAGACATTAGTCAGTAATAGATTCCTTACCTTAGAATATCCCCAGGCGTCAGACTGGAACCGGAAAGTTTTTTCGTCAGCAGTACCCCTGCGCCTCTGTAGGTGGGGTCATGCGGCTCCACGTCAATCGCTGGCGTCGTAAGCGCCGAGATGACGTCACGGAGACTACTTACGCGCCACCCATGCAAGCTGACGCCAGTTCTGTACACAATTTTCCGTGCCAGGAACGCAGAGCCATGAAAGATACTGACCATTGGTGCATAAAACTAGGACCCTAAAAGGGATGACCTTAACCCAAGAAATCAGTTCACAGAGCAGGGAGGATGGGTGGGCGGTAAGGAATCTATCACTAACTAATGTCTCTTACAGATATATCGTTACACAAGTAGTAACTTGTGCATCTGAAAGAGACACATTAGTGATAGACTTCTTACCTTAGAATAGATACCCCAGCAATACCAACCCCGGTGGTGGTTCTGGAAACAGGATTACACCAGAACATCATGGATCTGCGAACAGGATTACACCAGAACGTAATGGAGAACAGAACGGCCAAAGAAGCCGTCTCTCCAGACTTGAATGTCAAGTTAGTAGTGCTTGGTAAACGTATGCAGCGAGGCCCACGGAGCTGCCTGACAAATGTCCTGCAAGGGAACGCCGCGTGCCAAGGCAGAAGTGGCTGCCGTCGCCCTGGTAGAATGGGTACGCAGCCCCAGAGGAGGCTCCTTCTTAGCCAACGAGTAACATGCTTTGATGCACAGAACGACCCACCGAGAGATGGTCCGTTTGTGCACGGTCCAACCTTTTTTGGCACCTAAGTAGTCAACAAAGAGCTGGTCATCCACCCGGAACTGGTGTGTATGCTTCAGATAGAACGAGAGCGCACATTTTGGATCCAGATGTTGGAGCCTCTCTTCCTCTTTAAAGGATGCGGAGGCAGAAAGAAGGTATGCAAAGTGATGGTCTGCCCGATGTGGAAGGGCATGACAACCTGTGGCAAAAAAGGACGGGTCCTTAAAACCACCTTGTACGGATGAACAAAGGAAAGGAGGTTTAGAAGAAAGAGCCTGGAGCTCACTCACTCTTCTGGCAGAGGTGATCGCAACCACGAAAGCCGTCTTTAGAGTAAGAAGACGTAGCTGACAGTTATGAAGGGGCTCAAAAGGAGCGCACATCAGATAGGTCAAGACAAGATTTAAATCCCATTGAGGCATTACGAAAGGCACGGGAGGAAACGTGTAATGCCTTTGAGAAAACGGTTAACAACCGGGGACTTAAAAAGAGAAGGCTGATCTGGAAGCCGTAGAAAGGCGGAGATGGCCGAAAGAAGACCTTTGATAGTGCCCAGAGCAGAGCCCAGCTGGGCCAAGGATGGAAGGAACAGAAGGAACTCTGAAAGAGGGGCAGAGAGGGGATCTACAGCCTTTGCTGTGCACCATGCCACAAATCTGTTCCACCTGCAGGCAAATACAGTCTTTGTGGAGGGACGCCTAGCTGCCAGAATGACATCACAGACTTCGGGAGTAAGATCGAAAGCTGTCAACTGTCGCCGCTCAATCTCCACGCATGGAGCCGGAGGCTGGGCAGGTTTGGGTGGAGGACCATCCCCTGCTGCTGCGACCGAAGATCCTCCCGAAGAGGCAGTCGGATCGGGAGATCGATCGCCATGTTGAGTAGCTCAGGATACCAGGATCTTCATGCCCAATCCGGAGCCACAAGGATGACTTTGGCCCGGTTGTGCCGAATCTTCTTCAGCACTCTGGGCAGAAGTGGTATAGGCGGAAAGGCAAACAACAGACCGCAGCTCCACTCGCAACGAAAAGCGTCGCCGAGTGCCGCCTTGGAAACTCCAACGCGCAGAACTGATGACATTGCACGTTCTCTACAGTGGCGAATAGATCTAACCAAGGCTCTCCCCACTGCTGAAAGAGACCTTACACCACGTCAGAGTTCAGATGCCATTCGTGATCCATCAAGCACCGGCGGCTGAGTTCGCCCACCCTGGCGTTCAAAGAACCTGCCTGGTGTTGAACCGCCAAAGTAATGCCTTGATGTTCCAGCCATGTCACGAGGCGCATAGCCTCCTGACATAGGGTCCACGACCCCACCCCGCCCTGTTTGTTGCAATACCACATGGCGGTGGTGCTGTCCGTGAACACCTGCACTACACTTCCCCTGACAGAGGGAAGGAATGCCTTCAGTGCAAGCCGGGTCGCCTGAAGCTCCAAAAGGTTGATATGGAGCCGGGACTCCGCCGGAGACCAGAGGCCTCTGATCTCCACCTCTACCAAGTGGTCTTCCCATCCCAGGAGGGACGCATCGGTCACCACTGTGTGCTCCGGTTGGGGAAGGGAGAGGGATCTGCCATTGACCCAATCACGATTCGTGACCCACCACTGCAATTTTCGTGCAGTGCCCTCCGAGATCTGGACATGATCGGACAGGTTGCCCTGATGCTGTGCCCACTGGAACTTCAGCTCCCACTGCAGAGCCCGCATATGCAATCTGGCATGTTGCACCAGTAGGATGCAGGAGGCCATCAGGCCCAGGAGCCAGAGGGTCATCCTGACTGAAACCCAGGATAGAGGTTGAAAGATCGGAATCATAGCCTGAATATCCCAGACTCGCTGCTCGGGAGCATAAACCCGGAACTGCGTCAAATTCAGAACCGCTGTGAGAAAGGGAGCTTCTGAGAGGGACTCAGGTGCAACTTCGGCACGTTGATGGAGAACCCCAGCAAATGCAGGATGTCGGCCATATTCTGAAGGTGGTTGACGACTGACTGGGGCGAGCCCGCCTTCAACAACCAGTCATCGAGGTAAGGGAAGACTGACACCTCTGACCTGCGCAGATGAGCTGCGACCACCGCCATCACTTTGGTGAACACCCGAGGGGCGCTGGTAAGGCTGAAGGGGAGCACAGCCAACTGAAAATGCTCCTGGCCTACCGTGAGCCGCAGGTAATGCTGGTGGGCCGGCAGGACGGGATGTGAAAATATGTGTCCTGCAAGCCCAACGCTACCATCTAGTCTTCAGGGTCGCGGGCAGCCAAGACCTGAGCCAGAGTCAACATCTTGAAATTCTCCTTCCAGAGGAAGCGATTGACGCTCCTGAGGTCCAGGATGGGGTGCAGGCCCCCTTTGTCCTTCTTGGAGACCAGAAAGTAGTGGGAATAACAACCACGTCCTACTTCTAGCCCAGGAACGCCCTCAATGGCCCCCTTGGCCAGGAGGGCCGTGACTTCCAGCAGCAGAAGTGCAAAGTGATCCTCCGACATGCGGCCGAACTGTGGTGGCATGATCTGGGGGGGGCAGACTTGAAGGGGAGGGAGTAACCTCGTCGGACAATTTGCAGCACCCACCTGTCCAAAGTGACAGAACGCCAGTGGGGGAGGTGATGTTGAATCCTGCCACCCACAGGCGTGGGGTGCACCCCAAAGCTCGGACTAGGAAGGCTTTGAGGCAGATGCTGCGGGAGCGGAGGTGGACTGACCAGCTCGTTGGACCCCTGTGCCGCCACGGTGGCCTCCACGCCCGCGGCCGCGCTGAGGTTGGTTCTGCGCAGGCTTCTTGCTGAACGAGCGTGCAGGGGCACCCCTTCGGTGGCCACGAAAGGAACGAAAGGGAGACATGGCCAGGCGTGAGGTGGAAAGACCTAAGGACTTAGCCGTAGCCCAGGAGTCCTTAAAACGCTCCAGCGTGCTGTCGGCTTTATCGCCAAACAGGCGAGTGCCATCAAAGGGCATGTCCATGAGAGAGCTTTGGACATCTGGCGAGAACCCGGTAGATCTCAACCAGGCGTGGCGATGAAGCGCCAGTCGTAGAAATTGCCCTACCCAGTGAGTCCGCGATGTCCAAGCCACACCGAATGGCAAACTTAGCCGCATCTTTACCCTTGGCAACCGCTTGAGACAGCACAGCTTGTGCCTCTTCAGGACACTGAGGCAACTCCTGCGCAACTGTATCCCACACCACATGGGAATAGAAGCCCAATAGGCACGCGTTGTTCACCGACCAGAGCCCTAAGCTGGCTGAAGAGAACAACCGCTTGCCGAACTGCTCAAGCTTCTTAGAGTACTTGTCCAGCGGGGCCGTGGGAAAGGCACTCTGGGACATCGAAGCTTGGATGGCCAGACTCTCGGGCGTAGGATGAGTGGTCAGGAAGGCAGGGTCACGCGGCGCCGGCGATGACACCTGGTGACGTTCTTATCCACAGTGGCCCCTGTGGACGGCCGCGACCAAGTGCCCAGTAAGACCTCAGTGAGGGCGTCATTAAATGGCAGTAGGGGCTCCGACGAAGTGAACGCCACCTGGAGCACCTCAGTGAGGAGATTAGTTTTCAGGGCTACTGTAGGGAGGTCAAGGTTGAGGACCTCAGCTGCCCGACGGAGCTCCACTGTGTAAGAGGCGCCCTCCTCCATGGTAGGTGGGGAGACAAGCAAACCCCGGGTCAGAGGAGACATCAAGGCCACCAGCCTCCTCTAACTCATCCGCCCAGTCCTGCTCAGAGTCACACTGACGAGCAAGAGGGTCTTCGGACCCCTCCCAGTCATCCTCCACCTCCGCCGTATGTTGTACAGGCCGCAGCGGCAGGACAGGGGCTGGAGAAGGAACAAACGGCGCTGGAAACGGCGCCGGACGGGGCAGAACTGGCGCCGTGTCCCAGTGCGGATCCAAGACAGGAACAAAATTGTCCTGGAACCTTGGCAGGGGCGGAACCAATGGTATCCACTGCGGTGCCGGAGACGGAGCAGAGGGTGGCGCTGGGGCTGGAGACGGCAGCGGGGGACCTTGTGGCGCTGTGGCCGGAGCCAGCGGCGCAGGATCCTGCAGTGCCTGGGCCGAACCCACTGGCGGCGCCGACGGCCCAACAGGATCCTGACACGGGACCGCGGGCCTGCCGGCGGGAGCCTGAGGCCTTAACAGGTGTTCCATGGCGGCAACAAATTCTTGCATCTGTGCGGGAGTCGCTGACGGATCCGGGCAAAGTGGGTAGGCCGCGGGACTCCCGGGTTCCAAAGGAGCCGCGGGGTCAGAACCCCTGTCCCCCTCGTCCGCATCCAGGGACCGTCGGAGAGCGACAATGCTTCTTCAACTTCTTTTTGTGTTGTCTCTTACCCAAATCCAAGAGCGAAGACTTGGAACCCAAGGAGCGAGGACGGTAGCTTTGCGAGCGTTCTCTGGAGTGGCCCACTGGACCTTGAACGGTGCTGGGACGAGTGCCGGACCTCAAGCAGCTTCTGGCGCCGCTCCCTCAAGGCCTTCGGGCCATGACCCGACAGTCTAAACAGGACCAGGAGTCGTGGTCATACTCCAGGCAGTAGAGACTGACGTTGTGGGGGTCCGCCACCGACATATTGCGACGGCAGGCCCACAAGACTTAAAACCAGGCATCCCTACGTGCACCAGAGTGGATTCAAAATCACGGGGAGACAAAAAGTCTCAAAAAGATAGTAAAAAAGTGACTAGGGTACGTGCTCTAACCGGATCAGCGCTTACTGGCGCGGAAAAAAGAAAGAACTGACATCAGCGCGCATGGGTGGTGCCTAAGTAGTCTCCATGACGTCATCTCGGCGCTTACAACGCCAGCGACGGACGCGGAGCCGCATGACGCCACCTACAGACGCTCAGCGGTACTGCTGATGAAAAAACTTTCCAGATCCAGTCTGACGCCTGGGGATATTCTAACGTAAGGAATCTATCACTAAAGTGTCTCTTTCAGATAGGGAATAACAGCCAGTCCTGATCTCAAATGCTAGGACCCTCTCTATTGCACTTTGTGCAAAAGAGCTTGAATCTCTTCTCAGAGTATGGACAAGTGGTCTAACCGGAGTGTTTGTGGTGTCTGTGTCATATCCGGTGAGTGAGCCTGGGAAGGGTAAGGAATAACCATGTTCCACCATCTGAAGCACCCATTGTGATAGGTGCTTCACCTAGGGAGATAAAATAGGACATCCTTCCACCTGGCGATCATGAGCTGCCAAAGGCAGCCTAAAAGTATTTTTGTGGCAGCAGCAGGAGGTAGGCAGAAGTTTTGGTAGCATGTTGTCCCTGGGTCTGGATGCTGTCAGCTTGATCCTCGGCCAATGCCCTTGAAAGGACTGGGAGGCCTGTTGTTGATGAGATGTGTATTAATGCTTCCTCTGTTGAAATCCCATGCCAAAGCTGGGAAAGGGATGGGGTTGCTGTGGGGTCTGTGGAACAGTTCGAGCTAAGACCAGAAAGCGAGCAGTGGCTTTGCTCTATTTAAATCTTCCTAGAGCCGAGTAAGCCTTCACTCTGAACAGTCCAGAGTAGTTGAAGAGCATGTCCATGAGGCACTATTAGAAGTCTGATAAAAAGCCAGTGGAGGGAATTTAGGTTTCACGCCGCAGCGCCACACTGGACACAACATGCGCTGGGATGCCCTATGGGTAGCCATGCGCTATATAAATGCGTATTGGGTTGGCTGGATGTCATCTGGTAGAGCTGGCAACTGTCCGCCACTATGTCACAACACATGCATATATCACAACACATGCACATATCTTTCAAGGAGATAAGAGGTGTTCATGGGGGGGGGGGGGGAGGCGGTCTATGCCACCTTGTCACCGATCTCATTAACGGCAAGCAAGACCCTGGCTTTGCCTAATTGAAGGGCAACAAAGGTTCTTGGATGATTTGCCCTCGGTCAAGGACCTCAGAGGGGACATTGGTTTTTACTTCGGTGATAGGCAGGCTGAGGTCTAAAACATTTGCCGTCCAAGGAGGCTAACTGCTCAATTGCCACGGATGGGTGTTGTGAGGCAAAACCAATCTCTGGGGATGATCTTGCAGATCATCAAAAAGATTGCCATTATCATCGGGGTCACCTTAAGGGTTGTCATCTGCATCCTCCTCCTCGTCATGAGAGGAGTGTAAAAACTGGGTTTGAATGGGCATATTGGTGTTGTCTCAGTGGTGGAAAATGGGTTTCTGAGTCGGATAAAACTATCAGTTCCACTTTCAGCATCAGTGACGTTGTTGCTGGCATTTGAGGTTGGATGGCGCTGTGCTCAAAGGAGGGGTGAGCCTTGAATTGAAAAGCGCAGTCTGTGTCGGGGATAGATTCACTGGTAGCAACATGATTAGAGGCCACCTCGGATCCTTTGGGCCTCAAAACTGGTGACTAAGACCTTTCGCACCTCCCACAGCTGATGTGCCATTGCTAATGGCCTGGGAAGGTAAGGGCACATCAGGGTCAGTGTCGCTATGGGTTCCAAAATGGGTTAACTCCACAGCCTAGAGGGGCCTGGGACGTCACGTAACCCCAAGTAGCCGGGTGACAGACCCCCGTTTGGCCTTTTTGTGTTGTTTAGACTTTTTTGACTTACCTGAACCCAATGACTTCGATGACGACTGTTCACCACTTTTTTGACTTCTTGCAGAGTTTGGTGATGCAGATGGCCTTGCGATTCATTTTTGCACACAACACAGAGCCATGTTTGGATCTGAGGCACTACAAACTGACGTCATGGGTGTCTGTCACAGATATCTGTCAGTAACAATTTTGACCTGGCCCAAATCTTGACACAGCTTAAATTCCATTATCTTAGCAGAAGACATGTCTGCACACTTTCAAAACTGAAGGGAGAAAATCCTTTCAGATAGACCTGATTTGAGAAGCGTTCTGCCCGCGTTGGTAGGTGCAGAAAGAAAAGGAACAGACATTGGCGCACAGAGCTGATGCATATATGGGGGCCCCGATGTCACATTCGAGGCAGGACGGAACCAACGCAGAGCTGCACAATGCCACCTGCGGACAGGGGAGGGAACTGCTAGTAAAATGTTTCCATATCTAGTCGGACCCTTGGGGAAATTCACAAGGTGAGGAATCTGGGGTTAGACTTTTCTATCACAAACCAACCATTCGAAGAAGCGGAAGAACATAACAAACTGAACAAAGTAGAGGATAAGGAGAAGCATCTCATGTATTCTGTTTAGAAGCTGATAAAGGAAGTTGGTTAGGATGGTAAGTGAGCATGGGCAGAAAGCAGACTTAACATAAAAGGAGAGGATGCTCGTGCTGGTCCTGTGAGCAAAAAATGTAAATGAAATGTACATATTGGAAACCTTGCTTTAGGTTCAGCCTTCAGTGCAGGTATTCCGAACTAGAGGAATGGCCAGGCTGTATCAATAGTTTTAACTCATTTAGTCATGGTGGATGAATAGTTAGAAGTCATAGTGCATTTGTTCTATTACCTACCTCTGAAAGATGAGTGGACTGGGGGTGGGTGGGTGAGTAGGCGAAGCAGCAAAGTGCCCAAATATGTTTTCCAATTGATGCTCACAAAAGATAAAGAGTAAAGTGTTACAAATTGCAAAGTACTTCCACTACAACAAACTCAAGACAAGCAACATATCGCTATTGAGCAAATAATTAAGCATCCTTCCAACATTTCATACAAACTCAATGCTTCCTTTGCAAGGACCTTACAGGAGGAATCTCTGTACTGTATCTTGGGTGGCGAGCTCTGCCTGGCAAAAGGAATAGGTTACTTACCATTTAAGAATCTATTTGTAGCATGTTGTGCTGAACTTTGTATGATTAGCATACTCCTGCCATCTAGTGTTCGGCTCAGGCAACTGCAATTTGCTTTTTTTCGAAGAAGTTCTTCGAGTCTCGAGGCATAGTGACTCCTAGGCTGCATTGTGCATGATCATCAGCTCCTTTGTTAGATTGATCCAGCGCCCCTACCAAAATTTTGCATAAATGACTCTACCTACTATCACTAAGCTTACCATACAATACTAGGCCCATATCAACAACAGAGCGTCTGAATCATGAGGCGATTAGATCTATATATGTTGTTTAAACTATCCACAATAAACAAGACTAGCTTGTCATTTAGTAAGTTTATTTAAACATATTCATGGAAACTTAGGTTTTGGAACTTTATTAAACAAGTATTAGAAAATGTCATAAAGAAAAGTTTATTCAGCATTTATAAAGAGAGCTTAATTCAAGAAATATTATTCATTAGCAGGAATAAGTGAAAATAAACATTTCCAAACCCTAACTAATTCCCTGTTTCTACCCTCATTGCCTGAAAATAAAGTCTTTATTAAAGGCTCCTTTCCTTACGTGCGTTCATCCATCAGCAGAACACGACCCTCTGGAATCAAAAGCGTAGGCCAAAAGTCTGTTCTTTGAGCTAATTCTTATACCCTAAAACTTAAGCTAAACTAACTATTTTCACATTCCAACAGCTGAATTCTGGCTCTCCATTGGCTGAGCCACCTCATGCCACATTAAATTGTGACATCTTCTACCTCATGTCCGGGCTTTTTTCACTAGCCCATTGTTCATGCACAGAGTCCTGGCGACACTTCCTTAGGCTGCTACATTTTGTAGCAAGGATGTTCATGTAATACAAAAAAATGCCACGGCTCTTCCTCCTAACCTTGAGCTTGTCCGTTCTGAGCTTCCCTTGGCACAATAGCAAACCTTTCTCCACAGGGTCGCCTTTGGCAGTTCTTTTCAAAACTTTTCACAATAAAAGTTTATAGGCTTCTCATCTTTTTCAAAATAAGTTTTCTCTTGTGGATTTACATCAGCAGGTCTCTTTTTCAGAAAGCGTCAATTTTCTGCGCCACCTTTTCTTGCGCCACTTTTTAAAATGTATTATTTTTTCTGCAGCCAACTCTAAGCTTCATTTGGAAAACTATTATTTAAACAAACATAAAACATCAATTAATTAAGGAATTGACATTTGTTCTGTTACCTACCCCCTTTGCTAAATATTAACCCATTAATTATGTTACCTAGCAGAAGCACATTTAGGCAGCATATATTTTTGTCACAGAAAAGACAAAACAAAAGCACATTTAAAAGCATATGCTATTATTTTTGAGAGCAGCAGTTAGTGTATGACAAAGACAATAGACAATAATTATTGTATTATTTCTTTTGCATTCTGCACAAATAAGCATAATGTTAATCCCAAGTGTTTATGATGCACAGTTTATTCTAGGTTGATTTAATAACATGCAGCAAACATATTAGCTTTATTAAACATTATGGAAGTCTGGCTTCACAAGCATGAACAAAATATTGTTCATTAACCTGCTCCATCAAGATCATTTTAGCACTTTGAGCGAGCTTAGGAAAGGAGCAAGAGAGTGACAGAAAAGGTGAGCAAGCGATTAAAGATTAGGATAAGGTAAAATAATAATAAAGTAGTAAATATGTCAACCAGTAGCTTCCGGGAGGAGGGTGGGTGCATATCAATCTACGGCACCACACGCTACGAATAGATGCTTACATGGCAAGTAACATATTCCATCCGTAGCATGTGTGATACATGTGTGTTGTAACCTGTGGTTGTTGCTATGCATCCTCTCCATAGTTCCCAGTTCCATTTTGCTCAGCCAGCGTGAGTGTGATGTAATGAACGTTGATGAGTGCCTGGCTGGTATGAAAGCCAGTTGGGGAGAGTGGGCTGAGCAGCACGGATCCTGCTCCTGGTGGGGCTATTTAGACTTAACCTGTAACTCGTAAATAAGATATTACTTCTAAAATAAATACTCCTCTTATAATCTATGTGACACCTTTCATTACAACACTGGCAATGATTTAGAAACAGAATCACACGTATAGAGACGGTAAGAACAAAGTTAAAAGAGATGAAGATAAAGTGAACCTACAAACGAAATTAAGAGAAGCCTGAAGAAAAGTGAAAGGTCATGGAAGCCCCACCAGTGTATTTTACACCGGACAGCCTGCAGAAAACAGACCAGCTTGGCTTTGAAGGCACAGGGTTCTATTGTGTTTGTGGACTATGCAAACGGTGCCAACAAAGTGCACAGTTGGATTGTACTGCAATTGCTCATGTTTGCAGGACGTACCAGTGGAGAGTAGACCGGTTGCAAGTTGAGGCATACAGGCAGTGAGTGAAGTGAACAGGCAGTGAATTTGCTGAGACTCCTGTATGGCCAAGATACAGTTTTATGTTATGCCTGCTGCCGCTGTGTTAACAGTATATTTCCTGGTGAGCGGTTGGTGCGCGAGGGAATGTGTGCATTTTAAAAGCGTGTTTCGAGGGTGCTGGGCAAAGCCGTAGAGCTGCATCAGCCATTGTGGGGCAAGTTCTGAGCTATCTTAATGGGCGCACGGCTGCCACGCGCAGCTCCAAACACCGGGAACTGAGGACTGTGTGCAGCGTCTGCAGGAGCTGCGAGGCTGTCATGCATTGTTCAAGCACATTTCCAAGTGAGTAGTGTATGCGCTGATGGCGCCTCGCTGGCGCAATAGCTCAAAAGCTGGAACACACACACACTGCTGTGTCTAAAGCAAGCAGGACACTGTATACAACGCGTGCTGAAACGTGCAATAAATAACAGTAGAAACCATGAACATTCTTGCAGCCCGGCCGTGGTCAGTAGACGCAAAGAGCTGGGGCATGATGCACCTAACGCGTCGCGCATTGACACAAGGAGTACTGTTGGCTCATCATAGCAGCCTAGTTACCTGCCAGAGGGAGAATTTCTAACATCGTGTTCTTTAGATATGCTTTCACGTGTTTTGTTTTACTATTCTGAATATGCTATGCTAAAGTCTTATTTTCAATGCTATGTGGAAAGTTACGCATGACGTAAGTGATGCTGATGTTTAGGTTTAGTGTTTTGTCAATGTCATTCTGAGTATGCTGCCTCAGTGTATTTGTCATTACTATTATGGATTTGCGACCTGTGTATATTGTGCTACATTTTCCATGGCATGCTGAATTTTAGGAGTGTTTTATGAGGTCGTATGCTAGAGTCGTATTTGCAATTGTGACTTAGGAGTCGGGGTGAAGTGTGTAGTGTCATGTTGAATATTTACCTCCGGTCCTGTTTATGCAGAAGGGGGGGGGGGAAGGGCAAGTACGGCTATGTCCCCTGGTCCTGCTAGGTGTAGGCGGAAGCGAATAGGCCTTGTAACCTGCAATGTAATGCCTTGGAGCCTTATGCAGTATAAGGTGGGAGTTGTATGTATTTTGCCACGTTGACAGTAGGGGGGTGATTTGTGTTCATATAATCCTGGTCCTGTTTAGTGTACAGCATGTGTGTTGCAGTATAGGGTGAGTGTGCGGGTTGCACCCTAGTGTTTGGAAGTGTCCTTCCTTAAGGGGTTAAGGAGAAGTGTAGGGGTTGTGTGTTGCATCCTAATGTCGCTAGTGTACTCCTTAAGGGGTTAAGGAGAAGTTGCAAGGGCATGTGGGTTGCATCCTAATGTTTGTAGTATACTGTAGTAAAGGGTGAGTGACACCCTAGTGATCCTGTGAGTGTCCTTCTGAAGGGGTTATGGATTAACTGTGTGTAGTTCAGGGTGTATTAGTTTCCCAAGTCCTTCAGCGGACTTACCTGATTTGATTATTAAGGAGTCAAATGTTTATACGACTGATTGATCATTCACTTCCATCTTTTGACCTTTAGTAATTGATTAAGTGGACTGATTCATTGTTTATTTCTATCTTACGTCTGTTGGTATGTGGGGATGTGCTGTAACCTGTGGTTTTTGCTATGCATCCTCTTTATAGCTCCCAGTTCCCTGCTGCTCAGCCATTGTGAGTGTGATGTAATGGAATGTTGATAAGCGCCTGTTTGGTATAAATGTCAGTTGGAAAGAGTGAGCTGTGCAGCAAGGATGCTGCTCTTGGTGAGTCTATTTAGACTTAACCTGTAACTAAGATATTACTTCTAGAATAAATGCTCATCTTATAATCTAAGTGACCTGGCTACATGAAATTTTTCATGACAACACTATGCTTAACAATGAATCTAAAGCAGCGCTCTCCAAAAGCGGTGGTTAGCTAGTGGCTGACAGATATTTGAATTGTTCGTAATACAACTTGACCCACTCATGTTGATTAGCTAAGACATCAACACAATAGTGTTTAGTGAATACATGTGGGTTATTCCATGTAGCTGCCTTGCAAATTTTCGCTAGTGGCATGTTTCCTAAAAAAGGCATTGAGACTCCTTTTTAGGTTTCGCCTGGCGTCCGCTGCACAGCAGCGTTCGCGCAGGCGAAATCTAATGTTAGAACACTACTGGCTTTGGTCCAGCCTTCTCTTCCATTGGCTAGCTCCATAAATGTAGGCTAGCCATTGGAAGAGCTATCTGTCCGTCATTGCCGGAGCAGATTCGTGGCCGTTCCCGCAATTTTTACTCATCCCGCCCCCTTGCGATCGTCATGCGGCGGTGGGCGGGTTTTCTTTTTTTTTTTTTCGGTCATGTTTTTGTCTTTTTCGAAGTGTCTTCTGTTGGAGTGGGCTGTGAGATTTAAGTTGCCAGGAAGTACTGTGTATTTGCGATCTGGTAAGCAGCATTTTGTTTCTAATATCTATTCCCTTTGTACGTCTATCTCGCCTCATGTTGTCTCCCTGTCTGTGTCTCCGTGGTGTTGTCTCTGTTGCCCCCGTTTCATGTCCTTTCCAATGGAATGCTTTCGTCGGCATGTTTACGTTGTTTCTGTGCTACGTCTATCTCGCCTCATGTTGTCTCTGTGGTGTTGTCTCTGTTGCCCCCGTCTCATGTCTTTTCCAATGGAATGCTTTCGTCGGCATGTTTACGTTGTTTCTGTGCTACGTCTATCTCGCCTCATGTTGTCTCCCTGTCTGTGTCTCCGTAGTGTTGTCTTTGTTGCCCCTAAAAGAAGTCCAGGTGAGTGCTCCCCTCCCCTCCCGCTGTCCGTGTGCCCGTTCCCGCCCCTCTCCCCCCTCCCGCTGTCCGTGTGCCCGTTCCCGCCCCCCTCCCGCTGTCCGTGTGCGGTATGTTCGTGTTTGGTGCATACAACCCAGATGGCTCTCCTGTTGGTAAGAAGCTCCATGCAGCTAGTAAACAGAGTCTACATGTGGCTGAGTTTGTTTGAGAGGGAATTCGTTTTTTTTCTGTCGTCTAGATAGTAATGGTCTGAATTTGGTGATTGCGATCAAGGGAAGGTTTGTGGTACAGCTAGTGCTATTGTGTAGTTGTCATGTGAAATGATTAGTGAAGCTAGTGTATTTCGTGCAGTTTTTGACAATATACATACAAAAGTGCTTTTGATATCCACTGATACGACTACCTTTTTAAGAAACAGCTAAAAACATGCCTTTTTAAGAGTTAAGAATGCTTTCGTCGGCATGTTTACGTTGTTTCTGTGCTACGTCTATCTCGCCTCATGTTGTCTCCCTGTCTGTGTCTCCGTGGTGTTGTCTTTGTTGCCCCCGGAAGAAGTCCAGGTGAGTACTCCCCTCCCCTCCCGTGGTCCGTGTGCCCGTTCCCGCCCCCCTCACCCCCTCCCGCTGTCCATGTGCCCGTTCCCGCCCCCCTCCCCCCTCCCGCTGTCCGTGTGCCCGTTCCCGCCCCGCTCCCGCTGTCCGTGTGCCCGTTCCCGCCCCCTCCCGCTGTCTGTGTGCCCGTTCCCGCCCCCCTCCCGCTGTCCGTGTGGGGTATGTTCGTGTTTGGTGCATACAACCCCGATGGCTCTCCTGTTGGTAAGAAGCTCCATGCAGCTAGTAAACAGAGTCTACATGTGGCTGACTTTGTTTGAGAGGGAATTCGGTGTTTTTCTGTCGTCGAGATAGTAATGGTCTGAATTTGGTGATGGCAATCAAGGGAAGGTTTGTGGTACAGCTAGTGCTATTGTGTAGTTGTCATGTGAAATGATTAGTGAAGCTAGTGTATTTCGTGCAGTTTTTGACAATATACATACAAAAGTGCTTTTGATATCCACTGATACGACTACCTTTTTAAGAAACAGCTAAAAACATGCCTTTTTAAGAGTTAAGTCGTCCTTGGCTGCCGTCATTTGTGAACCTCTTGCGCCGGAACACTCCGGTTGGAGTAGCTGTTTACAAGTTTCGATCTAGAGATTAAACTATTGGCATTGTAAATGAGAATGCCATTTATTTATCGGTTTTCAAAACCAACACATAAATACAAATTTTGTCATTTACAATGCCAATAGCTCAAACTTTTCAAAAGGCGAAACCATTGCATTGTAAATGCTTGTTTGAGTGTGGAGTGAGTTCTTGGAGTTGTAGGTAGTTCTCTCTTTGCTTTGTGATAACAAGTCTGAATGCATCTAACTATCCATTTGGCTATTCCCGCATTGGAGATAGGGGGAAACTTGCTGTTTTGCAAATGGGGGAACCTTGCTGTTTTGCAAATGCAACAAAGAGTTGTTGCATTTTACGTAAAGGTGTGGTTCCCTCTATGTTATACATGAATGCTCTTTTAACATCTAATGTGTGGTGAGCTCTCTCTGCTACTAAATCTGGTTTAGGGAAGAAAACCAGTAGCTCTACTGTTTGGTTCGCATAAAAAGCAGACACAACTTTAGGTACAATTTTGGGTTAGTACCAAGTTCTAATTTTGTTGGATCTGCAAGAAAGGTTCTTTCAATGCAAGTACTTGGATTTCACTTTTTGTTCTAAGGGATGCGTTAGCTACCGCAAAAGTTACCGTCCATGTGAAGAATTGAAGATTACAGGAATGAAGTGGTTCAAGTGGTGGTCCCATGAGTCTAGTGAGAACAATATTAAGGTTCCAGATTGGTGCTGGTGGGGTGGAAGGTGAAATGGCCTTTTAGGCCTTTCCATGAATGCTTTGAATACTGGAACTTTAAAAAGTGACATATGTTGTCTGTTTTGAATATAAGCAGCTAGAGTTGCTAAATGTATACAAAAGGCCTGTTTGCTGTAAATGTTACAGCTAACCAATGACGTCTTGTACTGTTGGCGATAGTGGTTGGATTTGTTTGTTTAAACAGTAATGTACAAACCTTTTCCACTTTGTCACATAACAAGCTTGTGTAGTTGGTATAAGTGCTTGTTTTAGAATGTCCATACATTCTTGTGGGAGATTACAGTGTCCAAAATCTAAGACCTCTGGAGCCAAATTGCCAGATTGAGTTGTGTGTGATTGGGATGTATTACCCTCCCGTGTTCTTGAGTTAAAAGATGTGGCCATAGAGGTAACTTCTCATGTGGCACTACAGATAGTTGTAGTACTTGTCTGAACCATGCTTGGCACACCCATGTTGGAGCTAATAGGATTAGTGTGTGTGAGGTTTATGTTAACTTTTGAATCACGTATAAAATGAGTGGAAGAGTAGGAAAAGCGTAACCAAATATCCCTGACCAGTTGATCCATAGTGCATAGTCCTTGGATTGAGGGCGAGGAAACCTGGAGGCGAAGCTTTGACATTTTACGTTCAGTTGTGTTCCAAATTGGTCTATCTCCAAGGTCCCCCACCGTTTGAAGTATGGGTGGAGAATTGTTATGCCGAGCTCCCACTTGTGCACCTGCTGATGCGTTCTGCTGAGCATATCGCAAAGACTTTGACCACCCGGGGTAGGTATTCTGCTAGTAGGTGGATTTTGTGATTTATGGGCCAATACCATGTGTGCTCTGCTATGAAGGAGAGCTGTTAGATAATGTGTGCCACCCTGTTTTTTAATGTAATGCATTGCAGTCATGTTATCTGTACGGACCAGAACTACTTTGTTGTGAAAATGGTTCTGAAAATCTTTTTAAGCTAGTTGAATTGCTAGACACTCTAGAAGATTTATGTGAAAACGTTTTTAAACTGGCGACCATAGACCGGGTACTGTGAGGTTTTGCAAATGTGCACCCCCACCCTGATGGGACGCATCTCTGGTAATGGTGATTTGTGTTATTGGAGCTTTGAAGGGATGACCCTGCAACAGATTGTTGCTGTTCCACCACTGCAGAGTGTGATGGGTCGCTGGCCCTACTAGATTCTGTAGAAGCCCCTCCACTTGAGACCATTGTGACTTAAGAGTGCGCATATGTAGTCGGTCATCTGGTACTGTGGATATGCAAGATGCCATCATTCCAAGAAAACTCATGACCGTCTTCATTGTGACATGATGATCTGGTTGAAATCGAGTTAATACTAACTGGAACGTTTGCACCCTTTCCGAACTGGGATAGGCTTTGGCTGCCAAGGAGTTCAATTTTGCAACTAAGAATGGCTGCATTTGCAAAGGTTGGAGGTGCGATTTTGTTGTGTTAAGTGTGAAGCCTAACTAGTGTAGAAGGTTGATTACCTTTTGTGTATCCTGTAGACTTTGCTGTCTAGTAGGACGTTTGATGAGCCAATTGTTCAGTTATGGGAACATGTGTGCCCCCCTTTCTGAGATGAGTTTCTACCACTGTGAGGCATTTGTGAATAACCTTGGAACTGTAGTTACTCTGAATGGCAATAACTTGAATTGGTAGTGCTGCCTGTTCACTTGAAAATGGAGAGAATAACGGTGCACTGGGTGTATGGGAATGTAGAAGTGGGCGTCTTTGAGGTCAATGGCATCACATCCGGTAGTGTGACCCTGTGAAAGTGTTCTGAGGAGATGTATCTGTTGAGTGGCCTGAGGTCTAGAACACCCCTTAATGTCTTATATTTTTGGGAATTAGGAAGTATACCCTGTGCCCTGATGTTGTGTTGGGACTATATCTATAGCCCCTTTTTGAAGCAGAGCTTGAACCTCCTCTTGTAGTGCAAGATGTTCTGGTGACATTTTGTGTTTGTGGTGGTATTGTGGGTGGGGTGGTTGTAAGCTCTAGGCAGTACCCGACCTTGATGATGGCAAGGACTCATTGATCGATGGTAATTTGTGTCCGGTGTTGTTGGTATTGTATCCGTCCCCCTACTGTTGTTATTTGTTGCGGGAGAGACTTAGTTTGTCACAACTTAGTAGGTGTGGTGGTTCAGGAGGTGGAACCTTGACCCCTTCCTTGATTACTTTTATAATGTGGTCTGTAGTAGGTCCCAGTGGAATACTGGGACAGGTATGAGCATTGTTGTTTTTGCGCATTGCCTGAGTGATTAGATGTGCCAGGTCTTGCTGCACCTCTATACTGTCCCCTCTGAAAGGAATTTATATGCTGGAAAGTTTGTAGGACACCCATGGCTTTGGTTGTATCTTTTTTTATTTTCTAACATTTCATCTACTTGTGGTCCAATTAATGTTGACCATCGAAAGGTAGTTTGAGTAAATGTTGTTGTACATCATGCATGGTGCCCAATAAGAATACTGGTATTGACTGCCCGTGCACTGGTATCGGCGGAATCTAGTGTGTACTGGATGGTGGCATTAGAAATTAATCTGCCTTTCTCCACCAATTGAGCCCTTCTTTGGTGATATTGTTCCGGAAGATTCTGCAGTAGCTGTTACATTTGTTCCCACTCCCACTGGGCTCTATTATAACGTGAAAGTAAATCTACTGAATTATCTATGCAGAGGTGATTAGCTGCTTGTTCAGCAACACGTTTTTCTACTGCATCGTATTTTTTTACTTTCCTTGTCTGTTGGAGGAGCATCTCCAGTGTCCTGAGTATTAGCCCTCTTCCTAGCCGTGTGAACTACCAAGAAATCAACGAACATAGCTTGTATTTTTTGTCCACCCTTGGTGGTGTTATACTGGCTGCTTAAAAATCTCCTCTGTGGATTTAAGCATTCCTTTCAACATAGGCAAGAATTGCACTGTCCTATGTGATTTAGTGTCTCCACTAAGAAGCCATCTTCGTCCTGTAAAGTGTGGAGATTCACTTTATAATATTGTGCCACCCTTCTAATGATCTCATGATAGGTAGTGGTATCATCTGGTGGTGAAGGTTTTGAGGGTTACAGGTCTGGTTCAGTATCATACACCAGGTCTACATCTCATTGATCCCATGGATCATGTCTAGTGTCTTGGTCTACCTGTGGGTCTGTAAAATATGGATCATCATATGGTGCTATATCTTCCTCTGTGTCGGTTTCACCCGTTGAGGATGGTGTGAATGTGTGTGGCAGCTCCGAAGGTAGGTGCTCAGGTGAGTGTGTATGAGCTGGTGATATTGCAGGTGGTGGCAATGTAGGTAGCAGACGAGTAGGAGATATAGGTGTAGGAGCGGTGGAGGAATTGGAAGAAAAGGAATAGGGCTGGTGCTACTATCTTTGCATTTCTTCTTGGAGCCTTAGGGGGGTTTGTGTGGCGGGGGTATTGGAAGGGGCCGGAGACTGGATGTCAGTATATAAGGTTTTATTTTGATAAAGGTTTTCTTTTTTCTCGAAGTGAGTCTTTCACGGGACAGTTTAGCAGGGTCCGTTATTGCTGTTATACTCTGGGGTCTCCTCGGGGTCTTAGCTCCTCTCGGGTGGCCCACTGGAGTCTGCTCTTCCTCGGTTACTCCACCGCAGGACATGCAGAAAAGAAAGATATAGTGGCTATCAGGTAACAGTCCTGTTCACACAATACCCAAGGGGGATCCAAGGAGTGAGGGGGGAGCACCGCGGCCAAAAGTGTATATACACGGTTTCCTATATACACGAAGATGGTGAGTGAGTTGTGAGGAAAGCGTGAGATGGGTAGGGAAAAATAGGGGTGGGGGGGGACGGAGTATATACAAGGAATGCCCTACAGGCAGAAGCTGGTCGGATGAGCTAACTTAGAGACGAGTCTCCCCGCCTCCCAACCCAGCCCGACAAACGCTGTCGTACCTGGTTGAGCCACACTCCTCCAAGAGCGTGGCTGGACGGCTCGTGGGGACGGTAGCCTCCTGGCACAGCAACTCCCTCCAGTCGTTCTTCTCCCGTCTTCTTCTTACGGGAATCTCCTTCTCCGCACTCCACTCGATCTCCGCAGCACACCACAAACTCCTCCGGGGTGTCGTCACACGCCATTTTTCTTACTTCCTCTCTTTTGTCCAATCCCGTCGAGCGTGCATCATCTGGGGGCGGGGCCTCTTCATCTATGTACGCCCAATTAAAATAACCTTCTGATGTATCACCGGCTTGGGCGTACCATAGTGGCTGTAAGTCCATATTCCAGTCTCTCTGGTTTAAGTGGAGAGAGGGGAGGGTAGTAGAGTCAGCGACCCACCATTCTGCACATGGGGAGAACCCTTCTCCTTGCCTACTCTCCCCGCTACACACCGCCCCCCTGGTTTCTCCCGATCGGGGAGAAGACAAGACCTAGATAAGTAATCTGCATTACAATTCTCCCTACCCTTTTTGTGTCGGATGTCAAAGGAAAAGGGCTGTAAAATCAAGAACCACCTAAGGATTCTGGGACTTGTTTTTGTACATCCACTGTAGTGGAGCGTGGTCAGTATAGAGGACAAAAGCCTGCCCTTCTAAATAATACTTAAGCTTCTCCACCGCCCATAGTATGGCCAGACACTCCCTTGCTATAGTGGGATATCTCATTTCCCTTGGATGCAACTTCCTACTGATGTAGAGAATGGGGTGTTCTAGACCATCGGTTTCTATTTGTGATAACACTGCCCCATGACCCGTATTTGAGGCATCCGTAGCCAGAAAGAATGGTTTGGCAAAATTGGGGGATATAAGTACCGGACTAGTGGTTATGGCTGTTTTTAAGTCCCGGAATGCCTGTCTCGCCTTTTCAGTGGGTTGTTGTAGTTGTGTGGGTCGTGTGTCCTTCTTTAAGAGGTCTGTGAGGGGACTAGCTGTTTCGGCGAAATTGGGTAGGAACCTCCTGTAATATCCAATCAACCTTAGAAAGGCTCTTAAATCCTTTATGGAGGATGGAAAAGGCGTGTTTACTATTGCCTTTATCTTTTCTTCTTGGGGGGTAATTACGCCGTCCCCTAGCATAAAACCCAGATATTTGACTTTGGAGAAAGCTGCCCTTGATTTCTTTGCGTGAACGTGCAGTCCTGCTGCTTTTAAGGCCTTTAGGATGGCTTGGATGTGGACTAGATGTTCGGTCCATGAAGTACTGAAGATGACAATATCATCCAGACATACTGAACAGAATGATGTATAGGATCGGAGCACCTCGTTCATCAGTCTCTGGAAAGTCGCCGGGGCCCCGTGGAGCCCAAACGGAAGGACGTTGAATTC
Source organism: Lissotriton helveticus (assembly GCF_964261635.1). Classification (NCBI taxonomy): domain Eukaryota; kingdom Metazoa; phylum Chordata; class Amphibia; order Caudata; family Salamandridae; genus Lissotriton; species Lissotriton helveticus. The sequence continues at coordinate 1,373,742,068 of NC_136065.1, read as the reverse complement.
AAAAAGTCCCTCGTCAGTGGCGAAGGCCGTCTTACATTGGTCTTCTTCTCTTAGGGGCACTTGCCAATAACCTTTCATTAGATCGAGCGTGGTGATAAAACGGGCATCTCATATCCGCTTCATCAACTCTTCCACCCTGGGTATGGGATACGTATCAAAAGAGTATATTGCGTTCAGGGTGCGGAAGTCCATGCAGTACCTGGTTGTTCTGTCTGGTTTTGGTACCATTACAATCGGTGATGACCAACTGCTCCTGGAGGGACGTATCACCCCCTAGCTTTAGCATTTCTTGTACTTCTCGTCTGACGTCCTGTCTTCTTGCCGCGGGTATTCTGTAGGGTCTCATTTTGATATGTTTCCCTTCCTCTGTCTCTATTTTATGTTCGATTAGGTTGGACCGTCCAGGAGTGTCTGAAAACATGGTTGCGAATGGCTGCAGGGTTGCAAGGAGTTCACCCTTCATCTCTTGAGATAGTTCTTCATTTACGGGTAACTGTTCTAATGTAGAGGTGCTTGATGCTGTGGGTAAACCGAACTGGGAGACCTTGGGAAAGGTCCCAAAAAATTTTTTTAGGAGGTTTATATGGAAAAATTGTTGCCGTGAAGGAGGGATCTGTAACCAGTATGTCGTATTGCCCAGTGTTTCTATGATGGGGTAGGGTCCCATCCATTCACTCTGGAACTTTCGTGTGGATGATGGCAACACAACCAATGCCCAATCACCTACTGACAATTTCCTCCATTTCTTTCCTCGATCATAGTGTTGTTTCTGACGCCGTTGTTTTTTTTCTAGGTTTGAATATGCCAGGTCTCCGTTTCCCCATTTTACACTTCAACTGTTGCGTGTACTCTAGGAGTGATCTTTGTTCGTTCAGGTCTTCCTTTCCCATGCCTCTTTAGTTATCTCGAGTAGGGACCGGGGCTGCCGTCCGTATAGCAACTCGAATGCGGAGTACCCTAGACTGCTTTGGACCTGTGCTCTTAGTACATAAAGGGCTAAAGGCAGGATTTGATCCCAATCCTTGCTTTCTAGTGATAGCATTTTTCTTAGTGTGGTTTTTAGGGTGCGGTTGTACCGTTCCACCAGACCATCGGTCTGGGGATGGTAAGCCGAAGTACGTAGTACGAAGTAAGTATGTACGAAGTAAGTACGAAGCGCTTTACAAGTATCCCACATTTACATCTGTTTTAGATTCAATAGTTTGCACACTTCCCTCATGAGGCGCGACACGAACGTTGTTCCCTGGTCCGTTAATATTTCTTTTGGGAATCCCACCCTTGAGAATAGTTCTAAGAACTTCTCAGCTATGTTTTTGGTTGTGGGGGCTCGGAGAGCAAAGGCCTCGGGGAACCGTGTGGTATAATCAACTATCACTAAGGCATAGGTGTTCCCTTTTGATGTCAGAGGAAGGGGCCCAATAATGTCCATCCCCACTCTCTCGAAGGGGTTCCCTATGATGGGAAGGGGCTGCAAGGGTACAGCTGGGGGTTTGTAGAGATTCTTTTTTTGACATATTTCACAGGTTCTACAGTACTCAGTGGCCTCTTTGTATATACCTGGCCAGTAAAAACATTTTAAAATATTTTGAATGTTTTTTTCCAAGCCTGAATGTCCTGCCGTCAAATGGGTATGGGCATAGAAGAGAATTTGGTCCCTAAAGACTTTTGATACCACTAAATGACGGGGTTCGTCGGCTCTCCCCTCTCTATACAGTAAGTCATTCTCTATGATGAACCTTGGAAACGGGTTGTTGGGCTTGGTCGGGGCAACGTGGGCCATTTCCCATGCATTAAAAAGGGTTGCATCATTAGCTTGCACAAATCTAAAATTACGGTCTAATACCCAGGGTTCTGAGACTATCAGGGCCGGACTTGGGTTCCTCCTTTCTTTTTCTGCCTCCCTTACCTCTGTTTGGAATAGGGATAAAAAATCAGGGTTATCAACGCCTATGATTAAGTCCTCCGGTAAAGACTCCACTGCCCCCACCCTAACTGTACAAGGTGGTCTCCCCACAGGATGGAGGGTTACTTGGGCCAGGGGATAAGGCTTCACATCACTGTGAACACATCTTATGTGTACTATCGTGTCTGGGAGTACCTGATGTGGAAGTACTAGTTTTTTTTGTATAACTGACTGCCTACATCCAGCGTCAAGTAGCGCCCTTATGCTTTTGCAATTGACCGTGACACGTACATAGAAGGAGGGCCCTATCTCCGCGGTGTACGTCACAGCCTTCGGGACTCTTCCGTCATTTTTCTCCTGGGGCAGAGGCGGGCAATGTGGCCCCACTCCCCACAATCAAAGCACTGGGGACCTTTCGTTAGGGGTATCTCCATCTTGATGGGTCTAGGTTTTAAGGACTCAACCTCGGTTTTGAGTTTAGTTCTCCAGTTTCGGGGCTGGGGTTGTTTTTGGCGCTTTTTCAATGTCCCAGGGAAGAGCCCTCGGTTGGGCCCTAGAATAGTTGGCAGCCATTTCGATGGCTTGTGCTGGTGTTAGTCCTGAGTGTTGTTTCAGCCACCTTTGCGTCCTGTACGGGAGGGCCTGAATGAACTGTTCTAAGTATATACTGTTCATGATGTCCTCCTTGCTCCTGCTTTCTGGTCTTAACCATTTGTCTGCGGCAGTTTTGAGCCGAAAAAAAAAGTTTTGAGATTCTCTCCCAGTACCCCCTTCTCCTTCCTGAACCGGACCCTATAGCCTTCGGCATCAAGCCCAAGGTGGTCCAATATTATGGTCTTTATCTCTTGGTATGGTGTGTCTCCTGTAGCATTTCGCTACTTGGTATGCTGCCTGGGTCTCTCCGGACAACAAGGGTCCTAAAAAAAAAAGGCCATTTGTCCTCGGGCCACCCACAGGCCCTCGCGGCTCTTTCGAAATTCGTTAGGAAGGCATCTGGGTCATCGCCTGTTAAATACTTCTGCAAGGATATTTCGGAAGGGTGGGGCACGGGAGCACGTCGCTCTACCACTGGAGCTGCCCCAGGGTCTTGTATTGCTTTTTTCAAACCCTCTATCTGCGCGGCCATTGCGTTCTTGAATACCTCTCCGTCCGCTTGGGCCGAAGACATTTGGCACTCAATGGCCCACTCCAGCTTCTCCTGCCCTTTAATGAGATGTTGTATAAGTTGATCCATTTATTTATTATTTATTTCAAAGTTGTATATAGCGCGAACAAGATCTTTACAGATATCAGAGCGCTTTACAGAAGGAAGGGGTAAGGGAAACAAGAGGGTGATTGAGCAGACTTTTGTTACAATAATAGTAATAGGTAGTACGTGAGTAACAAAATAAGATCGCAGTCAGATAAAAGCATAATACATGTAGATCATAAAATAAACAGCTAATAAAGAGTCGGTGTAAAGTCTTACATCGGACCAAAATAGAGTTCAAGTGAATTTAGCCATTAGGATGGCTTTGACTTCTTTCTTAAAAAATGCAGTGGAAGAGTTCAGCCTCGTTTCGGGAGGGAGTGCATTCCAGATCCTGGGTGCCATTCCTGAGAAGGAGCGTTTGTATGTTTTCTCCTTCCGGAATCTTCGAGGTTTCAGGAGGAGATTTTTTGAGCTTCTGTTGGTTCTCGAGCCTCCTGATACAGTCAGCTTTTGGGTAAGGTAGTTGGGTGACTTGTGGTGTACAGCCATGTGTGTCATGCAGGCAATTTTCAACTGTATTCTGGCTTCAAAAGGCAGCCAGTTCAGGGATCTGAAGTCAGGGGAGATATGCGAATGTTTTCTTGATCCAGTAATCAGTCTCGCTGCAGCGTTCAGGGAGGCTCTTAGTGGTGCGGTTGTAGATAGGGGGAGTCCGCTGAGAGCCACAATTCCGTAGTCTATGTGTGGGATGACTAGGGCTTGTACTGCGGTTTGGAAGTCCTTAGCTGGGAAGAAGGGTTTAAGTTTCCTCAAAGTGTTGATTTGGAAATTAGCTCCCTTAGTTGCTTTGCTGATATGCTGCTGCATGTTGAGATTGGCGTCAAGTGTGATGCCTAAGGATTTCGCTGAGTCCACGATGGTGGGTTGGATATTGAGTGCGGTTAGGTGCTTGAGCCAAGATTGGGTGGTGGAGATTTTCGCAGGAGGTGAGATCAGAAGGAACTCAGTTTTCTGCGCATTAAGTTTGAGGTGATTATCGGCCAACCAAGATTGGGTGTTTCTGAGCGTGGAGTTCAGAAGTTTGATGTCCTCCGGGGATTCTAGTTTGAGGTAGAGTTGAGTGTCATCAGCGTACATGTGAAAGTGCACATTCGATGCTTGAAGCAAGGTGGTGAGTGGTTCCATGACTAGATTGAACAAAGTGGGGGATAGGGAAGATCCTTGTGGGACGCCTAATGTTACCTGTACAGATGAGGACAACACGTTGTTGATCTTGAACTTCTGAGACCGGTTATGTAAGAAGGAAGTGAACCATTTGAGAACAGTCCCAGATAGACCCATTCTGGTGTTTAACAGCTCAAGTAGATTCTCATGTTGGACGGTGTCAAATGCCGAGGAGAGATCAAGTAGGATGAGAAGGCAGGAGTCATTGTGATCAAGGATTTGGAGGGCGTCATCAATTATGTGCGTCATAGCCGTTTCCGTACTATGTCTTGCTCGGAAGCCTGATTGATGAGGATTGAGGAGGTCAAACTGATCAATGTGTTTTGTCAGTTGGAGTTGTACGCATTTTTCCAGCAGTTTGGCCAAGGTGGGGATATTGGTGATAGGGCGGTAATTGTTTAGGTCAACCGGATCAGCTGTAGGTTTCTTGAGTATAGGCGAAACTTGTCCTACCTTGAGGGAGTCGGGGATGAGTCCTTGTTGTAGGGAACTGTTAATGATTTTAGTCCAGAGTGGAAGGAGCAGGGGGGTGAAGTCTTTTACAGCATTAGCAGGTAAGGGGTCTGTGTGGTGATTAGAGGGTTTCAAGGTGCCGAGCAGTTTGTTAATTGATTCTTCTGAGTAGATGTCGAAGGACGACCATGCCGCGTTATTTTTAGGTTGAGTGTTAGTTCTGCTGATGGGGCTGGAGTATCGGTTTACATCATTGAGGAGTTCGCTTTTTATATTATCAGTTTTTTGCTTAAAGAAAGCAGAAAAGTCTTCACAGGATGGTATATTACTTGTTGTGCTATTAGATTGTAGAGGTTGTTCCTTGGTTTGAGTTTTGACTAGTTCAAACAGTTTTCTTGGTCGATTTTTTGCTTGGTCGAGCTGGAGGCTGAAGAAGTCTGTTTTCGAGCGCTTGATTTTCCTGAAGTAGGCGTTCCTCTTTTTCTTGAGCGTTTTAAGGTGCAATGCCGAGGGATCTGATCTCCAGGTGCGCTCTGCCATTCGCATGGCACGCCTATCTTCATTGAGTCTGCCGTCATACCATGTCGGGTGACGGGAGGGAAGGGGAGAATCCCACTTCTGACACCAGTTGTTGCGGGGGTGTAGAAAGGGGCCAGAGACTGGATCTCGGTATATAAGGTTTTATTTTGATAAAGGTTTTCTTTTTTCTCGAAGTGAGTCTTTCATGGGACAGTATAGCAGGGTCCGTTGTTGCTGTTATACTCTGGGGTCTTCTCGGGGTCTTAGCTCCTCTCGCGTGGCCCACTGGAGTTTGCTCTTCCTCGGTTACTCCACCGCAGGACATGCAGAAAAGAAAGATATAGTGGCCGTCAGGTAACAGTCCTGTTCACACAATACCCAAGGGGGAACCAAGGAGTGAGGGGGGGGGGGGAGCACCGCTGCCAAAAGTGTGTATACACAAAGACGGTGAGTGAGTTGTGAGGAAAACGTGAGACGGGTAGGGAAAAATAAGGGGGGGGGGAAAGGACGGAGTATATACAAGGAATGCCCCACAGGCAGAAGCTGGTCGGATGAGCTAACTTCGAGACGAGTCTCCCCGCCTCCCAACCCAGCCCGACACACGCTGTCGTACTTGGTTGAGCCACACTCCTCCGAGAGTGTGGCTGGGTGACTCGTGGGGACGGTGGCCTCCTGGCACAGCAACTCCCTCCAGTCGTTCTTCTCCCGTCTTCTTCTTACGGCAATCTCCTTCTCCGCACTCCACTCGATCTCCGCAGCACACCACAAACTCCTCCGGGGTGTCGTCACACGCCGTTCTTCTTACTTCCTCCTTTTTGTCCAATCCCGTCAAGCGTGCGTCATCTGGGGCGGGGCCTCTTTGCCTATGTACGCCCAATTAAAGGAACATTTTGATGTAACGCCGGCTTTGGCATACCATAGTGGAAGTGGAGAGAGGGGAGGGTAGTCGAGTCAGCGACCCACCATTCTGCACATGGGGAGAACCCTTCTTCTTGCCTAGTCTCCCAGCTACAGTTTGGTCCCATGATGTCTACCTCATAAGACTTCTCCATTTGGGAAGTATGTCCGTCGCGTATGGAGGCGGTTTTGCCACTATCTTGCCAGTTTCTGGATGAATGAATAAAGTATTTTGTCTTTTATCGAGTTTGTCGTTAAGCTTATCAAGAATTGGGTAAATGGGTCTTTGTTTGGGCTTGGACATTGTCTTTGTTAGTTTTGACGTTAATGATGGTTTTGGCAGCTGATGGTTTTAGGGCTGAAGGGATCTTAGGGTCCAAAGATGGCAGTTCGGATCGGACACCTTATGGTTCTTAGAAGGCGCCAAATAAGATTTTTTTCAGTGCCAGCACCGAGGCAACTTTTAAAGTCTTAGACTTTTCTATGTTTTTCGAATGTTCTGGAGGCGGAGGGACTTGTGTCTGGTCCTTTGCCTATTTTTGGAGACCACCATGGCTCGAGGCCAGTTGGCTTCCATGAGCCGCCTTAGATGGTTTTGCGGTGGTCTGGAAGGCTTTCGCCGGTTTACTCACGTGCCCTTGTGATGTAGAAGAATCAGAGTCAGAGCCTTCAGCTAGCCAGACGTATGGGGATGTCCATAGGTACAGCCTGTGCCTGGGCATCCTTGATCTCTTCTTCTAGCTATAACATCTGGTCCCGAAAATATCAGGCACATAGTCAGCTTGTGTCTGCATGGTGAAGTGTGCCCAACGACATTCTCTCCATTGCCAAAGCTTTTTTTTGGAATGAAAAGCAAGGCATGCCTCGCATGACACCTCGTTGTGATCCGGGGACAAGCAAAGATTGCAGATGGACTGCTGGTCTTGTCTTGAGTACTTGGTGTGGTACTTAGGGCAGAAATTAAAAGCCGCCTTTTCCATCCCTTAGTGTTGTCGAGCAGAGCAAGGTGGTGTCTGAAAATAAAATTACGTCGAACCGGAGCAGAGTTGGGGGGTAGGGGGGTGCGGATTGAAAAAATGGAAGGGACTTCAATAGGTACAGTCAAGGGTTCCCCTGAAGAATGATGAAAACTTGGTGATGGAATGGCCTCAGGGCAGAAATTGAGCTATGTTCTCGGAGCTCCAAGATAGACATCCAAACTAGATAGCAGAAGAAACAATCTAACAAAGGAGTCAGTGATCATGCGCAGTACAGACTAAAGGAGGAGTCACTATACCTCGTGACTCCAAGAACTTCGAAGAAAAACAAGTTGTAAACATCTATGCCCAACACTAGATGACAGGAGCTATCCTGAACACATGCTATAAATAGTCTGTACTCCTCAGAGGTCTTTTCCACCATCACTTACTTTTTAGCCTTGCACCTACAACAGCATCAGTTGCAAGGTTAGAAGATTAAGCTATTTTTCAAAGCCCAAAGGGTCTGCCAAATTACTGAGCCCTAATATCTATATAATCAGAAAGGATCAGAAGCAGCGCTATTGAAAACAAGTTTGAGTTTCCCAAAACTGAGAAGGAGTAGTTTCTTACCTGTAATCCAGTTCTGTAGTAGGGGTATCTCTGTTATAGTCATAATCGAGTGAATAGTCCCGCCCATGTGCGGGGACCCCGGAGCAATCAAAAATAATCTCCGAAGCTGTCTTCTTTGCAGTCCTGCATAGACACTTAAGAGAAAATCAAAGACAAATAATGCAGTCTATAACTACAAGGCTACACTGGCCAGCACTTCAACTTAAAGTGAAAAGGATAGCCAAATAAAATCAAATTTATATTGCCAAGTTTCACTCATAGAGAAACTTCACCAAAATTCTTGAAATGATTGAGAGGAAGGGTTGGACAGACAAGGCCCCACAGGCTGCCATTATGTGTCTGGAAAAGGCAAACCGTGCCTTTAAGGAACTCTCCAGAGACCCTCGCTACCCCAGGATGCACAGCCAAAGTCCTTTTACTTTCAGTTCTTTTTGAAGGTGTATAAAGCAAGGCCTGTAGCATACAGTACATTATCATTTTCTCCACCGGGTAGGAGGGTGGGCTCTTATGACTATAACAGAGATACCCCTACTACAGAACTGGAGTTACAGGTAAGAAACTACTCCTTCTGTAGTAGGGGATCTCTTTGTATAGTCATAATCTAGTGAATAGAATGGCAAGCCCATCCCAACAAACCAATCCGGCGGTGGAGGAAAAAGACAACACCACTACTGTGCAAACAGATTTCTCAACAAAGCCTGCCCAACCTGAGCATCTGCTCTGGCATCAGAGTCCAGACAGTAGTGTTTAGCAAAGGTATGGCCCGACTTCCAAGTGGCAGCCCTACAGATATCTGCAGTGGGAACATTACGTAGCAAAGCAGTTGTAGCTGCTTTGCCCCTGGTAGAATGAGCCTTAGGCTTACCCCCTAAGGTCTTGTTAGCTTTCTGATAACATAACTGAATACAGGACACAATCCACCTCGAGATAGGCTGTTTTGAGGTGGCAAGACCAGTCCTGACCGACCCATAATTGACAAATAATTGGTCTGACCTACAAATGTCATTGGTCTTATCCAAGTAGAATTTCAACACCCTTCTGACATACAGGGAATGAAGAGACCTTTCCGCTGGAGTGGAAGGACTTTGGAAAAATGTAGGTAAAGTTATGGTCTGATTGACATGGAAATCAGAAATCACCTTGGGAAGGAACTTTGGGTGAGTACGCATCACAACCTTAGCAGCATGAAATACAGTATAAGGTTCTTGGCAACAAAATGCCTGAATTTCACTCACCCTACGGGCCGATGTAATGGCCACGAGGAAAGCCAACTTCCATGACAAGTGCTGTAGTGAAGCCTTATGAATAGGTTCAAAAGGTTCCTTCATCAACCAGGACAGCACCACATTCAGCTCCCATGAAGGCGAAGGACGCCGAACAGGAGGAAACACTTTCTTCAATCCCTCCAAAAAATCCTTTATCACAGGAATCTGGAAGAAGGATGTCTGTGAAGGACATTTCCTATACGCAGTTAAAGGTGCGAGGCGGACCTTAATAGAATTAAAATTAAGGCCAGATAGAGCCACATGCAAAAGGTATGGAAGTATGACATCTTCCTTGCAGGTTGTCGGATCATAGTTTTTGGACGTGCACCAGATGCAGAACCTCTTCCACTTGTAGGCATAGGAAGTCCTAGTGGAAGGTCGCTTAGCCTCCTTGAGTATATCCATGCAATTGGCAGGCATATTCAGGTGTCCATATTGCACAATCTCAGGAGCCATGCCGCCAAACTGAACGATGAGAGGTTGGGGTGCACCATCTGCCCCCGAACTTCCTGAGAATGTCCGGCCAACACGGCAGCCGCAGGTGGGGTAGGAGAGACCTGTGAAGCAGGTCCGTGAACCACGACTGTCGGGGCCACTCCGGAGCAATGAGGATCATCCGTGCTCTGGACTGAGACAGCTTGATGAGTACCGCCGGAATCAGGGGAATGGGTGGAAAAGCGTACAGAAAGCTGTTCGACCAGCTGATCCATAGTGCGTTCCCCAGAGTCCCCTGTTGGCAAAACCTGGAGGCGAAGTCTCGGCATTTTCTGTTTTTGGCGGTGGCGAACAGATCTACGTCTAAAGTGCCCCACCTGTCGAAGAGGTTTCCTAGCACCTCGTCCTTTAGAACCCACTCATGGTTTTCTTAAACCAGCCTGCTGAGTGCGTCCGCCTGAGCATTCGGCACACCTGGCAGATGGGTAGCCGTTATCGTCAGTCCTCTGGCTAGCAGACAGTGCCAGATCGCCTGCGCTTCTTGTGACAGCGTGCGCGATCTCGATCCCCCCTGCTTGTTGAGGTAATACATTGTGGTCGTATTGTCCGTCTGTACAAGCAAGGAGTTGGTCTGGAAGGACGGATGAAAGGCCTTCAGTGCCAAGTGAACAGCTCTGAGTTCCAGGAAATTGATGTGATAAGTGGATTCCGCCGGAGACCACGTTCCCTGGATCTGTAGATTGTCTGAATACGCTCCCCAGCTGTGGAGAGAAGCATCCGTGACGATAGTCTGAATGGGAAATGTCCTTGTGGAATGGAAACCCTTTGAGGAGATTCTCTGCTGAGCACCACCATCTCAGGGACTGTTGAGCGTGAAGGGACAGCCGGATCCGGTCGTCCCAGCTCCCCCGCTTCTGGTCCCACTGATCCTCCAGACATTCCTGCAGCAGCCTCAAGTGGAGGCGTGCGTGTGGAAGATGCAAGAGGCCATTGACCCTAGTAGAGAAGACACCGTCCTCACGGTCGTAGATGGAACAGCTATGAGAGCCTGAGCCTTCCGAAGGATCGATAAGCGTCGCTCCTCCAAAGGAGACACGCTTGCTGAAAGAGTATCGATGGAGGCTCCCAAGTACTGTAGGCACTGGACAGGAGTCGGAACAGACTTGGACAGGTTTATGTGCAACCCCAGCTGGTTCAACAGAATGGCCGTCCTGTTGAAGTGCATTTGCGCTTCCTGGAAGGTGGAGGCTTTGATCAACCAGTCGTCCAGGTACGGGTAGACAAACACCTTGTTCTTTCTCAGGTGAGCCGCCACCACTGCCATGCACTTTGAAAAGGTCCCGGGTGTAGACTTCAGTCCAAACGATAGTACGGTGTACTGATAAGTGATTGGTGTCGACTAGAAAGCGCAGGAACTTCCGGTGTTTCCGTGCAATAGACACATGAAGTACGCATCCTGTAGATCTATTGCGCAAAGCCAGTCTCCTCTTCGCAGCTGAGGATAAATCTGGTGCAAAGACAGCATGCAAAACCTTTCCCTGCGAATCCATTTGTTTGCTTGTCGCAAATCCAGAATGGGCCTGAACTAGTTCTTGTCCTTCTTGCGCACCAGGAAGAACCGTGAGTAAAGACCCTTCCCCTTTGAGAAAAAGGGACATCTTTTATCACCCTTTTTCTTAACAGGATATCAGCCTCCGATTGGAGCTTGCGCAGCTGGAACTGCGAGCGAACCGGTGGAATTGCTGGAGGAGGGCTGACAAAACGAAGACTATCCATTGCAAACAATATTCAGAACCCACTTGTCCTGAGTAATTTTTCTCCACTCTGCCAGGTAATTTTGTATGCTTCCCCCCACTGGAGCGGGTAATGGACGAGGGGGAAGTAGCACCTTAGGGCTTAGACCCAGCCGGGCCCTTGTTCGCCGAGGACTGCTGGCCGCCTCTGCCCCTCTGACGATTTTGGAAAGGCTGCCGCTGGTACTGCTGCTGCTGTTGTTGCTGCTGGCCAGCTTGACGACCTTGCCCTCGTTTCTGGGAACCATACCTCCGTCCGTTGTTCCTTTGGTTTCTCCAAACCAACAGCCTTCAATGTCACTACTTCTGGCTTCATGCGGGCCATTCGCATGCATCCCAAAGAGAGTCGATCCAGAGAACGGCAAATTTGCGACTCTCTGCTGCACCTCCGGTTTGAGAGAGGCAAGGCGCAACCAGGAATGGCGTCTTAAATTAATGCCATGGCAATAACCATGAGCCGCCAGGAGAGAGGAGTCCGCCGCAGAGCTGATGGCTTGATTGGAGTCCATCATGCCCTAATTCAATATCTCCTGGAAGTCTTCCCTCCTAGCCCTCGGGAGGAGCTCAATAAACTGTTGCAGAGACTCCCACAAGGCACGGTCATAGCGACCCAAGAGCGCCGAGGCACTCGCCGCTTTCATTGAGGTGGCAGCCATACTGCAATGGTGTGTCGACGCCGGGGAAGTCCTCGACGTCGACCTCGTCCGAGGTCTCGACTTCCTGCCCCTCGACGTCTAGCGGCGACTCCGCTTGGACCCAGAGCTCTTGGTCGACAGGGAGCAGATGGTGGTCATACCTCTCAACGCCGAAGCGATCGACGTCGACCAGGATCTGGGCCTTTACTTGACTGGGGAGCCCCCCAGAGGCCGAAGCACGGGCAGAGGACGCTGACTAAGTCCCTCCATGCCCAGAAGTCACACCTGGTTCATGTCTCCTCTGTTCCAGTCCCTGTAGACGAATCTTCTCCCTGTCCCGCAGGGTCCTCCTGGAGAAAGAGCGACAGATATCACAGGAGTCAGGGACATGGGCGGAAGGGAGACAGAGTATGCATACTCTGTGGGGGTCAGATTTAGCCTTCTTCATACCACACTCAGGGCACTTGTCGAATAAAGCTAGCATTTGTGACAGAAAGAGGTGGTAAAACTGGTTAAAAAACACAGCAAATGGAAGAGGAAGACCCCAGACGTCGAGTGAAACACTCAAAACACTGGAAAAGTGCCAAAAATTGAAGAAATAGCCAAAAAGGGAGAGCTCAATGCTCCAGGGTCCTGCTAGCAGGAGCCGGAAAAAAGAACTGAAAGTAAAAGGACTTTGGCTGTGCCTCCTGGGATACCGAGGGTCTCTGGAGAGTTCCTTAAAGGCACGGTATCCCTTTTACAGACACATAATGGCAGCCTATGGGGCCTTGTCTGTCCAACCCTTCCTCTCCATCATTTCAAGGATTTTGGTGAAGGGAAGTTTCTCTATGAGTGAAACTTGGCAATATATGCAAAATTTGATTTTATTTGCCTATCCTTTTCACTTTAAGTTGAAGTGCTGGCCAGTGTAGCCTTGTATTATTGGTCTTTGATTTTCTCTTAAGTGTCTATGCAGGACTACAAAGAAGACCGCTTAAGAGATTATTTCTGATTGCTCCGGGGTCCCCGCACATGGGCGGGACTATTCACTAGATTATGACTATACACAGAGATCCCCTACTACAGAACAGAAGAAGTAATTTGAAATGCCCCTGTATTAACCTTTTTTTTTATTTGAGCACATCTGGATCAAGGTGGGCAAACCCCACAGAAAGTTAATGCTAAAGGGGAACTGCCCTCTTACCAAAAGAGACTTCTATTTAATTTCGTAATTAGCATATTCCAGCATCTGCTTTGTTTTCAGCAGTCAAATCGTTTTTATTAGCATGAAATCTGTGATGTTCAAGCAGCAGGTGATGATTTTTTTAGTACCAGCACATTGCATTGCACTTTATACCAGACTTCTTTAATTGCTGTTGCTGGGGAAAATGCTGGAAGGAAACCTTTTGAGTGTTTATAGATTTTAGACTTTAAAAATATGTTTTACTATTCAACTTCAAGTGCTGCCTGCCACCATTGTTCACACTGTTCTTGGTTCCAACTAAGAGGCGCCATCTTTAATTTTAGCACTGTAATGTTTGAGAAACGATCAGAGAAGCAATTCTCTCCGGGTCTCGAAATGCACAATGCGGAGTAGACATGCTAAAGACAAGCGCGTCTGCACCCCGATCGTGTCCAGTGCCATCCATGCTGTCCAACCAAGGAGAGAATTGTCTTAAGGAGGGAAGCAGTACTTTCACACAGAGTTAGCAACAGATGTTATGAAAGCCTGGATCTACAGGATGGTATCTTGCCTTTCCAGTGCCAATTCACAATTAAACCGTTCCACAGAAGGGTGGAGGAAAAACGAAGGATAGTGGGACAAGCGGTGCCCTCATAGTCGCTCTATCGAGGGGATTCTTATATGCACACATTGGATATTTGAAGCTTACTCAATGTTGCTTACTGGGATGTGATTTCCTTACAGAAACCAGGCTAGAAATCTCAACTCCTGACATCCCATTTCGACCACCAGAATTGAGTTGCTCACAGTTAGAATGCAGTTAGAATGCACTGCTGTGAAACTGGAGGGCCTGGGGGAAGGTAAAGCCCTAGTGTTTTCTGATAAAATCTCCCCTAATTTTTCATTTGTGGGGGCCCGATTTATCAACCTTCCGAATAATTTGCCAACTTTGGAGAACAGCTAGCAAATGCTGCTGCCCCCTATAAATTCAATACTGTATGGGGTTAGCGGATTTCAATATCCATATGGAGGATCCTACCTGTAAAGCAGCAGGCATGTTGAATGAAGCTTTGGTGGCTCTAAATCTCCAGCAAAGGGTGTCAGGGCCCACGATAAGAAGGGCCATATACAAACCTATTTTCTTTTTTTATATCTGCCCACATTGTGTATAGGCAACACAACATCAATTACAGGCCAATCTCCTTTTTTCCAGCCCTCTTGAAAATGTTAGAGAAACTGGTTAATAGACAGCTGTCCCGTTTGATCAAGGATAACCAATTACTTCACACAACTCAATCAGGCGTCTGCCGAGGGTTCAGTACAGATGTTGCCAAATTGGAAGCCTGAGGTAATAAAAACTAGCTGAGACCGGGGTCGCAAAAAATAAATTAAAAAAGCAATGGTAATCCTGTTAGATCTGTGACATTTAAAACATTGACCCTCCCTATTTTTCTGAAGCACTTGAGGAGGCCGGAGTCAGACAATAGTTAAAATGTTTGTCTGTTTGTGGACAGGCTTTGCATCTCCCCCAGCACTCTTTCACCTACAAGAAATAGAGGCCCCGTGTTCCTCAAGGATTGACCCTCAGTCACACCTTGCTTAGTATAAATGTGGCGCCCTTGGCAAAGGCGGTAAAACCTTGGGGGTTCAACTTCGTGTCATACGCTGATGACACTCAATTACTGCTCTTCTTTCACCATGTTAACAATACAGTAACAGATTTAAAGGTTGCCTGTCCGTAGTGGGTAGATGGATGAAGAAGTGCTGCCTAAAGCTTAACTCGGACAAATAGGAGTTACTATTATTCAGCAACGCATCTCCATTGGACCTACAGAGCTTGTGGCCAACAGATCTAGGGGAACCCCCGGCTGTATCCACCGAGGTGAGACACCTGGGAATAAAATCTGTTCAGGAGCATCCTTCAAACCCCAAATCCGGGATATTCCAGCCTCTTGCTTTGCCTTGTTAAAATCCCCAAAAAAGACCTTCAAATTCTTGCCAGTCTGTAAACGGAAAACTATTGTACATGTTCCGGTGACCTCTACATTAGATAATGTCAATGGTTTAAGATTCTTTTCAAAACGTTCCACCCATCAGCTAACAAATCTAGAGAAATCTTTAAGATGGTGAAAGATTTCTCGGACCTGGTGGCATGTCATAGAAGCAAGGCTCCTTCGGCCAAGTGGTGTAAAGATGTGGCCTTATTTTTCCATAATAAAATATAGCAGATTCAGAATGGTCTTACTACAAATTTGCCATTAGAGGGTGAGGTCTTTGGACAATTTCAATGCCTAAATACTGTGTCCTGTTGGTTGACCGAGTTTAAAGCAATTTCTCGATGACTCCAGAAGAGCAACCTTTATGCTTAATTCTGGCTCTCCTTCTGATCCTTGCCCTCCTTCCATCTTGGCTTTGGGAGATGATGTTATTAATCCTTCCACAATTGCACTTTTAAATAAGTCCTTATCTATGGCTACAGTTCCACCCAGCTGGAAGCAGGTGAAAACGGTACCTCTTTAAAAAAAAACAAAGTGCAAACCCAGATATTCCAGGCAACTATAAGCCAATCTCACTTTTGCCTGCATCTTCTAAGTTGCTAAAAAAGATTGTGAATTGCCAGCTCTCAAAGTACATTGAGACTAACAAGCTATTACATCCCAGCCAATCAGGCTTCAGGCCAAAGTTCAGCACAGAGACTGCCCTCCTGGAAGTCTCGGAGCTGAATAAAGGTACCATCAATGCAGGAGGTAGGGCAGTTCTGGTATTGTTAGACCGGTCAGCAGCTTTTGACACGGTCCCGAATACCAGGCAGCTTGAGCGTCTTCAGGAGATAGCAAGAGAGATAAGACTTGGAAGTGGATGAAATCCTTCCTAGAAGACAGGCCACAAGAACTTTGGTTATCTCCTTATTCGTCTGGCAGCCAAAATGTCTTGGTCGGCCCTTTGCCCCACTATATTTAATATCTATAGGACTTCCCTTGTCGAGTTGGTCGAGTTGTTTGGGGCTAAAATAATTTCCTATGCCGATGACACCAGATTGTTTTCGCCTTTAGCAAAGGAGTGCCTATTGAACAAGATGCTATTAAACCATGCCTCTCTGTGGTTTTCTGTTGGCGGAGTTTCTCCCAATTGAAGTGCAACATCGAGAAGACGGAAGTGCTCAGTGAGGGACAGAACTTTGTCTCCTTGCATGAAGTACACCATTCAGAAGGTAGTTCTCCATCCGACAGTCAAGTGGAAATAGTAAATCTAGGCGTGAAATTTGACCAAAACAAATGTTTTTCCATATTCAAATGAATTCAGTAGTAGGCAAATGCTTCAACATTTTGCGTATGATCAAGAAATTCCTGCACCTTCTGTCGGTCCCAACTAGGATTGCAGTGCTTTTTGACAATGTCTTCTATGCTGGGCTGCCACACTACCTTGTTAGAAAACATCAATCAGTACACAATGCTGCTGCCAGACTTGCTCTTAGTCTACCTAAAAGTAAGCATATTTCTCCTCATTTGCAAAATTTGCATTGGCTTCCTGTGCAAAAGAGGATCCTATTCAAGACATCTGTTCTGGTTCACAAAGTGCTTCACCACACTGGACCAGACCATCGGTCCTCAAAGATTTCCTACTACAATTCTTCGAGAAAGCTGCAATCCTCCTACAACCACCTGGCCAAGACTCCAAGAGTCTGCCTTGCTAAAGCCGGAGGGCGATCTTTCTTGCTCCTGGGGCCAGTGGGTTGGAATAACCATCCTTTAAAACTCAGGCTTATTGAGGATGAAGGATGTTTTAGGAAAATGCTCAAAACCTGGCTTTTTTTGTCCTGTAGCTCTTTTCTCCACTTTATCTTTTACCCTGACTGTTTTGCTCAGTGCTAGGACACTCCTTGGATTAGATGTGCGCTCAATAAATCCTTATTAACATATAAATATTAACATTTAGTGACACTGAAAACCAGGCCAAGTGCAAACTAAGTTGTAAGTAGCTTAGCATATTTACCACTTTTCTTCCACACATAAAACCTGAACTCATTAGTTCATCAACCCACTCATTTGACAGTCACTGCGGCACAGACTCATTCCTACACATTTACTGCAGGGAACAAACAGCAGCAGAGCCTAGTGGCTACATGAAGGTTTACGTATTGTTTATTTCTGGTTAACTCAGTCTACTTATACTGTTTATATTAAATACTGTTGATTGAATCTCTAGCAAAAATATACATCTGAATTTTAGAAGACATTAAAAGGGGAAAGGCAACAAATAAAATTTTTAATGCACAAACAAAAATTCATAGTGTCTCAAAATAGGGGTGGCGGGGGACATGTGACCCACATTAAAAGTGGGGAGAATGAGGGTGGGACACGTGTGACAGTCTCATATGTCAAGGCAGGAGGAGATGGGGCATACAATGTTATCCAAAGCAGAGTTTCAGCAGTGTTACATCACATATTATCCTGAGAGAGGTTGAGCAGGCCATATAGTTGAGGCCATGAGATAGAAGCAAATTATTAATATTCAGGTATAGGACAAAAGAAAAGTGCATTGTAGGTTTGAGTACACCAAGTGGAATCTGTTACGCAAATATGTCAGCTGGACTAGACGACATATTCTCCAGGGAAGGGAGTATTAGGTCATCCATTCCACTCAACAAAGAAGAGACTATAAAAATGCTAGGGCAAATGCAGAGCCATATTGCTCTGAGATGGACTATACAGTGGCATAGAGATGTCACACATTGTTGGCTAGAGTTGTAAGGTAGCCATGCCAGCATGCTCTAAGCAAAGACACAGGTTAAATCAGGCATTGAACAAAAAGAAAGTCATGGAGGGCACAGACAATTAAACTCATGAGGAAGACATAGCATGTCACCGGTGAAGAAAGGAGGTCTAGTTATACCAAATACCAATAAAGTCTGGAAATACCCAACCATGAATATCACAAAGGAATAAAGGTGGTGACAAAATAGCAGTGATATTCATATAGGTCACAAATTTCTCCCCACTTAATTTTCACACAACAGTACACCCATCATCCTCCCCATCAATCATGGAATCTACATGTCCATTTGCAAAGCATTTTTTAAAAAGCAAACAAAAAAAGTGGCTGAAATTGATGATTTTGGTTAGTCAAGTCACATTTAAGATTTTTGACAATTTCTAGAAGGCCAGAAGATACTCACATAAGACAATAATAGAGGAAGGCCAACAGTGACAAACAGAGGTAAGTAAATATAGGGTATATTTCAATATGATATGTAAACAATACAAAAGGACGATATTATCAGGAAGGGAAAAACTAAATAAAAAAAACAGAAGTGGAGAGAGTAAGGACAGAGCTGGGGAATAACGGAAGAGCAGCTGGCTGAGGGGTGTGGTAAACTAATCCTCAAAGAGTCAATCCCTACAAAAAACGATCCAAAGCATTATTGCCAACCCGCTTGCACCAGCAACCAATCCTTGTAGAGGTCAAACCAATACACCATCCCCAAATCACAACTAAATCCAGAAAAGTGCAATGAAAGGAAGAGACCATTTTGTCCAAATCTGGCAGATCAATTCGCAGCTGGTCCAACAGCATCCACTCAGTGGATAAATTAAGTCAGGCCTTTGCCGTCAACCAAAGTGTTTTAATGGCAAAACAAGGCTACGCGCCTTAATTCTGGCAAAAAAACGCAGAACATAGGTCATCTCAACTAATCCTTGCAGACAGCAAGGTGCCCGATACCACCATAAGACCAATTCCAGGTAGAGACCAAGGCATTTCCCACTCCAACCAGCCCCAGAGTGCCCATGCAACAGCAGATTACGATCACATCTAGTACAGGGTGAGACAAAAGCAGAGTTCTGCTTCAATTAATCCTAGCAGAGAATCAGGCAAGAGAGATCTCGCATCAACAATTAGCAGAGAGAACAACACAAGGCAAATACAACTCAGCCAATCGCTGTAGAGACCAAATCAAGGCAGACCATGCCTCATCCAGTTACAGCAGAGGCAGCAAAATACTATCAACCCCAGTGAAAGGACACCCTTTAGGGTAATCACAAGCTTAACAAATCCTTTCATCGTCATCCTAAAGAAAGTGAAATGTCGATTTACGCCAAATCCCAAATTAAGTGTCAGGGGATCACCATGCCCCTCCAGGTAAGGGAGCAATGGAAAGGCATTATTAGAACCTAATACCAAGCCAGGAAAGGAGTGCAATCGCGAGTAACTAACTGAAAGAATAAATCTCCCACCTGTATAGCAGATACAGAAAACCTACCAAAAAAAAAACACTGCCCACTAGAAGAAACACAATTTGCACATTTCTGGACAAAGCAAGGGACGGCAAACATACCTCCATGCTAGCAATTACATTACTAGAATGACAAATTACTAGTAGTACCATCTCCTCAATCTCTGCAGGGGATGAAGTACCGTAGTGTCTATAGATTGCACTGGTGATAGTTCTGTAACCTGCCTAGACCAAGCCCAATCTAAGAAGGTAACAGGCACATAGAAAATAATCCAATGTGGATTAGCATCTTGGATCTAAGATACGGCTGCTCTGCGAAAACTTCATGTCATTGTGCCTATGGGGTGTGCCATTGGGTCCAGAACTTCATGAGTTTTTTTTAGCTTGTTAACGTCATGGCTAGAGAACTGCATATGATAAAATATTCCATGCTCTGCCCCTAATTACATTAGTGGGAAAGAGGGAGGGAACACCTCCTTGCTGCTTAAAGATTTCTGTAAGCTGTGGTAGCTCACATATCCAACTGAACGTGTATTTCGCAGTGGTGTGTGCCAAAGGGAAGGCCTCACAAATGTAGTCTGTTTCACTCCAGCAAGTACAAGACCTACCAGCAGCTGCTCACAATTTACCTCTTCCATTTCACCAAACACTTTATGCTTCGCCTACTAGGAGGAGAGTTGTGCAGCTACAGGACATTGAAAGAGTTGCTGCAACAAAACTGGGCTTTTTTACTACCATCACTGATGAAAGAGGATGGTCCCTGGTGCACAATGTGGTACTGTGGAGATCTAGTGTATACCACCACATTAAAAAGACAATGCACGACCTCAAACACCGGCGACGTACAGAGAACAGGAAAAACCACGGCTTATGTAGGGTGTAGGCAGAAAGGAGACTTTTTGACATTTGCAGTGTTCAGCAAAGAGGCACTGCTATCCCTCTGAAATGTGCTTTTGAACAGGGTGAGCATTTTGCTAATTGTGCTACAAAAATAAACTGTAGACTGTGATGATGCTCTATTTCAACGCGGCAGTGGCGCGTTTGTTATATGCCGCTTAGTATTAGGAGCAGTTGTTTCTAGGCCCATCAACATTTCAGGCAATAAGGGAAACCATGCCGCAGTAAATATAGTGATGTTCTAATATCAGACGGTTTTGGTCAAGCGAAGAACCAGCACGTTAACCAACATTACACGTCTCCTTTTGAGGGGGTGGGTTAGAATCCAAGCAGTCCTAAAAACTGAAAATGGGGATTAGGCGAGTTGCTCTTTTTTGTGGCATTTTTAGACAGTGTGTTTATTTATTCGTTTTACACGGTGTCTACAGGTCACTTTTTAAACGTTTAGTGAACTGTCCTGAATGCTATTCGTGTAGAAAGTATTTAAATGTTTTACTCAGATGTGCCATGGCAGCACCATCAGTGAATGGTGTGCCTGCATGATTCATGTTGAGAGATGGAAGGTGGCAAACACCAGCTGTAAAATACGGCAGCACTGCCATCACCCGCAGTGTACTGTGGTATCTGGCAGCACAGCCTTTAGTGTGCTTTAGTTACAGTTGCCAGGGCACAATGTGCAGAGCTACCTGTGATACGTGTTGTGCTTTGGGAAGAAGAGGTGTTGCTACCTCCCTTCTGAGTGCTACAACGACAGGGACCAGTGCTTCTTAGAACACACGTGACACACCTCCGCACCACAATCCTCTAGGAGCAGCCAGCTCAAGACCGGTAAGAGCCACTGAGTTAAGCCATCTTAAAACTGAACTGCATGCAAACAAGACCTTCTCAAAAATGGACTCACACCGACACTATGTTGAGAATTGTAGCCACCGAGAAATGCAGAACAGTAGCATGTTTCAGGGACATGGGGTTCTCCAACTCCGCATGCTACCATGCACAGTACAGACTGTCTAAAAGACCGCGCTCACAACTGTACTGGCAACAGGCATCCCTAGAAAGAAAGCAGAGGAACCCACAAAATGCACACCCCAGGCAGGTCGCACCTTTAACAAACTACACAGGACTGCTGCAACAGGGACCACTCTGGCTAGGCTGCATAAGCAGAATACAGGAAATTGCCCTATTCCACCTAACTTCGTGGTCTAAACTGCCTACACAATATGAGGTCTGAAATATGCACCAAGATCACAGTTTAATATGTTCCATTATTCGGATGTTTGGTAAGCTCAGCTGCTTTTCAGTAACGACCTCCACTTTTAGTATGTTCCCAACTGTAACAGGCATTTAACCAGCTGGCTCGTAAACCACCTGAGGCCCTTCTCGTCCAACCCAAATTAAGAATCCATGAAGGCACCAGCGATGGTACCTATGTAAGTGCTTCTGCCACAGTGACAGGGTGCGTCTTTATAAAAGGAACAACATGTCCCCCACTGTCAGTGGCCCTGGTTTGGTATGACACGCACGACCCACGGCTCCGTCGACAAACGATCCAGGCAGAGTACGTGGAAGACGAGGGGCACTGGTTTCATGGCTTTTCCTTCCATTTGTGGAAAGGGTGACCAGGCCCCTCAGTACATGTCCTTATAGATCTCCTGCAGCAGCGGATGAAGCGAGGCTTCAGTCTCGGTCTTCTTAATCTTCTGCACGAGCTGCGCGTGCTCAGTCACGAGCTGCCGCAGGTCGGCCATCTTCTGCAGCAGCTTGGGGAAGAGGTACTGAGCATCGGGGTGGTTGGACTGCAGGTGAAATTCCAGAGCACGCAATATACTGTCCTGGATTTCTTCCACCTGTTTAACATTTGTGAGGCCTGGCCGATCTGAAAAGATAAAAAGAAAAAAGGTCATCTTGGAATCAAGTAACAAAACAAAGCCGCATATCATTTTTCTTTCAAGTGAAGGGAAGAGTACGTGAATGCTGGAACACACCACAGACCTAAAACAGAGCAGCACATCTTTACAAACTCAAAGGCTTCTGAGGAACAAGTGAGCAGAAAAATCATACCCGGTGATTAAATTCTCTGAAATTCTAGAGCCCCGGATTCTCTCTATCTACAATGCTCCGTGACAGCCACCAGATGGAGTAATGCGCTACAACAAAACAACATGAATTTGGGCAACATTAAAAAAATGTACCCTGAGATAGTCTGGAGGTTAAGAGGAGCAGGATTGCTTACAGAGATGCTCTTACGGAGAGGTAGCATCAGCTAAAGAAGGAACTGTGGAAGAACAGCCGATTGTTTCTTTCAATCAGCTCAACAACACTGCCCCGGAGTTGGCCTTGTGCCTTGGTGAGGTCTCAGCATGGATGGAGAGCTCTTTCTTGAAGTTGAACGGATCTAAAATGGAGCTGATGCTTCTGGGCAAACCCTGTCTACCTAATATAATACCATCTTGGCCAAGTTGCTTTGGCCCTCCCCCATCCCCCAAAGACTATATTAAGAGTTTGGGGGTTTGGTTGGATCGTAACCTTGACTTTGGGGAGCAAGCAAGAAAGGTTGCTGGAAGCTGCTTTGGGCTGATGAGGATGACTCGGAAAATTATTCCTCTCCTCCCTTTCTCTGGAAGGAAAGTGGTGGTCCAGTCCCTCATTCTTTCCAGGCTCGACTACGCCAATGCCCCATACCTAGGAGCACCTTGCTCCATGGTTAAGAAATTGCAAATTGGTCAGAACTGTGCGGCACGACCACTCTTGAATATTCCTAGCCGACAGTCAGCAGGGGCTGCTCTGGCCGTCCTCCATTGGCTACCTATTCAGCAGAGAGTGCAGTTTAAGACTCTTTGCATATCACATAAGGTATTGTTAGGTTTTGATCCACCTATCATATGTTCCCTCATCTCCTCCTACCATCCTGAGAGTACTTTGCAATCAGGCAATAAACAGTTGGCAGTTGTACCTAGAATTAGGAAAGCACGTACAGGGGGTCGTCTTTTCTCATATAACGCAGCAAGACTATAGAACTCCCTCCCCCTTTCCATTCGGTGTGAAACCAACCATCTGGTCTTCCAGGAACGTATGCAAACCTTTCTGTTTCCATAAACTGATATGTAGTTCATGAACTTGAGCCTCTAGCGCTGGGATGCCTTTGGTAACCATGAGCTTCACAAATGTTTTACAATTACAATTACTTGGTGATAGTGAGCAACTTGAAGGACAGCTCCATGTTTTGGAGAGCTCTGAATAACCCTTTTAAAAGAAATCAGCTTTCCGTTCTTGCTTGGGTGGAATACTTTCCACCCTCTAGGACTGTGAGTACCCAGAGATCTCGACCCTGTCCATTCTAAAGGCAGACAAACTCATATCTCAGTGAGATGAAGTGAAAGACTTTCTTTTATTTCAGGCACTGGGAGCCAGCCGTGTCCCTAGTGACTTGTTGGAGTCTCTAGTAGACCTGTGGGCTCCCGTTATTACCCTCCACGTAACTGCTGCCATCAGTGGACCCTTACCCGACGCCTGACATCAGTCTTCCATAGTCCCAGTATATAAACAAGCATTTAAAATACAATAGGGCTTGCCTTTGATTAAGTTAAAGCTATTTGCTTTGCTAATGATATTGTATAGCAAAGCAAATGGCTTTAACTTACTCAAAGGCAAGACCTATTACATTTTAAATGCTTGTTTTATTTGTATCTTTTAACAGCATACAGTAGTCACTTTCTCTCTAGACGGCTTGGCAATGGTTATATTTCTTGTTAAAACACATTTTTTTTTAAATGCAAGTGAAAAAGGGAAACGAATTCAAAACGCGTGAACAAATGCATGATTTGGTAAGACTATATAACGTTATGAAGGCATACATTTCTACCCCACTCTTTCCTCGGTTTCAAGGCAGTGCCATGCAACTGTAAGGGGTTAGATAAATCACTCTCAGTACCAGCCAAGAGAAACTAACTGCTGTGGAGGAGATTATTTCCCGTCTTCAACTATGTGGTAATAGCGCCCCATTAGAATGTGAGAAACACATCTGGCACCCTCATGCCCCCTACAACTCCCAGACTCTAACTTTACAATGCTACTAACAACGTTGCACGGTTTGGTGTTGCGCTTTATCATGTTTTGGGAAAAGTGTCACAATGCTGGTAACTTTCACTGTTACAATGTAACTGGTGCTCACGTAAAATCACACTATATACAACTTCAGAAAAAAGCACAAAGGGGTAAAACCTGAACATAAGGAAAAACAAATAAATGCCCATTTAGTGGCTTATTTGTACAGAGTGAACCGAGAAACCCTGGCAGATTGTGTCTTTCCCTCTTCATTTTGTGATCTTAGGCAAATATTTTACTTCTCCAAAACTCATTTTTCTTCATTATCGCTTTAAGGATCGACTCGCGCACGGGCTCTCCCATTCGAGACAGACCCTTGGCACTGCTCTGGCTCGCCTCTCCTTGTTAATGAACTGGCTCATCCACCTCCAATTTTTGAATGCTGCGATGCTAGTAAAAAAAAGTATTTTCAATTGGACTGTCTCAGATAGGCCATAATTTCCGTTTGGCATCAGGGTATCGCGGTGTATAACACAACACTGGATGAGATATTTTCTGGTGGCTATCTGCGGGGACATTTTCAAGGCGGGCTGCTTCCTAATTTTCTTTTGTGCATATTGGCTTCGGTTGTACCGTCTCTTACGGTTTAGTCAAATTGCCTGGGATGTTAAGTGCAGATGGCTCGTATTTCCTGGGGTTAAAATGCGTGTTTGCTACCGAGGTGGTTCGGAGACTTGCTGCATCGGGTTGCATATTTTTATAGCGTTAACGCTAACTGCCTCTGCTCTGACTCCTTTCCCCTGTTACTGTTATTTATTACATGTTGTACGTGCTAGGAGGAGTAGCCATAGAGAGGCCATGGCTCGCCTGCCTGGGTTAGTGTTTCCAGCCCCCTCCAGCATAGACACAAAATGGCCGAAACTACAAACCCCCTCAGCTCGCTGACGTAGCCCTTTACTTCAGGAATCCCACGTGGGGTCTGAAGGAAACGTCCTTCACATCCAACCAATCGAAACAAGCATTTACAATGCAATGGTTTTGCCTTTGTTAAAGTTAGAGCTATTGGCATTGCTCTTGACATTATTTTTATTTATGTTTTTTTTTAACATAAATAAATGGCATTGTCATTTACAATCCCACTAGCTTTATCTCTCGCAAATGACACACACAAACACACACAGAGCAGAGCCCCCCACACACACAGCCACACAGAGCCCTCCACACAACCACACAGAGCCTTCCACACACACCCACACAGCACAAGCAGGCAACAGGGGCACACGGAGGCACCCTGCATAAAAATGTAAACTTGGCTGAAAACCTTCAACCACCCCCTTTTGGGGACTATATCCTGCACTCTTACAGTGCATAATCATCTCCATCCTATCTACTCATCCCACCAACCATATTCATGACCTTACACAACCCCCACTATTGATCACACCCAACGCCTATTAATCTAATCTACCACTAGGAAACAGGACCAAATGCATAAAAGTAATTCCTTGGGAGCACAATACTAATGCCAGTAACCAAAAATAAACACACCAAAGATGATGGGAGGAATGCTTGCATCCCAATCTATCGTTCCTTCTTTGCTCATCATGCCATTTCATTTTGGACTCAGCTATATGTAAATCAGTAAGAACAGTCCAGCCTGAACTGCCAGGACGGGTACTCCCCGAACTGGAAAAGAAGCAACGCAAGACCAGCTGTGCCCTGATTCGATCTGAAAAGGGACTCACTTCTTGTACAACAATGGTGGTGCAGCATCTCCTGTCTTTATACAATTAAATTCTCAATAGCCGCCTACGTGTTTACTAGTTGAAAGAGACTATGGCTCATGGTGGCAAACAAGCAGTGAAGGAGTACTAGGTGTTGTAAGACACCCTTGGTTGATCGGGTCTTGCGATTTGGGTATAACTTGGAGGATGCTGCAAATTGCTAATGAGACAAGTTGCTATTTTATGGCTCATCATCAAACATTGACCATCTTGTAAAAATATAATCATGAGAAGTTATTTCATGTTCTCTGCTCTGAATGGCCCACTCTGTCGAAGCAACATGATTGTACCTGGTACCCACTGGGATTGATTCCAGTTCGTGAAACTGAGGGTTCTGGGGTGGCTTTCAAGTATGCAAACTAGATGAGTAGGTTGTGTGACAGGAGATAGAATATGTGCAATTTATTCTTTTTAGATGCCCAACGATCAAAGTTAATGTGACCAATCAGGAGAGAGGGATTTGCAGACACAGGAGAAAATACATAGTGTGATTACGAGGGTTGTTGACGACTAGATCTGTTATCGATTGATTATTTTAAATTTTAAATATTATTGTAGGTTTTCAAGTGTATATTTATGAAGAAATGTACAGTATGTTAACTAAAATAAAGAAGTAAATAAAGCACTCCCTGTACAAGAAACCTAAATCTTGAACTATGAGTCAACTTGATTCTGTTTCATCCATATATAGATCAAATCCCTTAAGCAGACCGACCGATTTCTCCACGCTCTTCTCATCTTGGTACATTTACCAGCAGAGCATTGATGCATTGGTGAAGAGTGCTGCAGGCTGGAGTGCAGAATGTCATTAAAACCTACCACAGAACCAAGCAGCCTTCAGCAAAATACAAATGCTTGTTGGGAGATTTCCAACTTCCTTCTTGCTCCTTTTCCTTGTCTTGTTCTCTGTGTCTATCTCTGTCTATTTTGCTCTCACTCTTTCTCTCTGAATTTTCCGCATTATCTATCTATCTATCTATCTATCTTCCTATCTATCTATCTATCGACCTATCTATTGATCGATCTAGCTACCTGACATTCATTCTTTCTCTTTTTCAGTCCGTCTCAGTCTGTCTCTCTTCCCCCTCCTTCTACCTGTCCCACCCATTCGCGTTTTCTTTTTGTTCCTTATACCTCTCTCTCTCTCTCTCCTTCTCATTCTTCTTCTCCCTTTCTCTCTCCTCCCTCTTTCTACCTCTCTCTGTGTTTCTCTTTAACAGGACCCTCTCTTGATCTGTATCATTCTTCCTTTCTTTTTTCTCTCTGACATTCTTTCTTTAACCCTGCTCTTACACTCCCTCACTCACCTACTCACCTCTTTGTCCCCTTCTCTCTTTTTTTGTTGCAGTTTTATATAGTGCGAACTCGACCAGAAGGTATTGGAGAGCTTTACATGAGCACCAGTTACCTTACACAAGGACACATTCATTTTAGGTAGGCAAGTTGAGATTAAGTGATGTGCCCAGAATCACTGGAGGTTGAGCCGAAGCCGAGACACGAATCTGGTTTACCGGCGCCAAAATCGCCAGGTCTGGCCATTAGGCCACATCCTCTCGATATTTATTTTCCCTTTCTGTCTCGTTTCTCTCCGCTCTCTTTCTTTCCCTCATTATTTCTCTCACATGCACCACTTATCTTGATCCCTCCTCTTGCTTCTTTTCTGTCCTCTCACTTACACACCCCTCCCTTTCACTTTATGTCTCGCCATCTTTGTCTTTCTTGTCTCTCACTCAATCTCTATCTCTCTCTCTCTCTCTGCCTTTCTCCTGCTGTCCCTCTTTTTTCTCTCTCCCTCCCTCGCCCTCTCTCTCGTTGTGACGTGTCAGATACACTGCTCCCCAGGCGGGACCTCAGACACCCGTCTAAGGCTGTCAGATGCCACAGCTGTTATTCCTGACAGTGGCTTTTAGCAAACACAGCCAGGGACCTCAGCCCAGTCAGCGGAAAACAAGACAAACATTGTAAAGAAAACAATAATGACAACAATAGGGAATGCCATGTCACATTGTCATGGTAACTGTTTGCATTCATTCTGCTGCTTAGCTCCTCGTGCACAGCCGGTGCATTGCTAATTGTGAGGAACGAGCCTAGGTAATTTGAGAGGAAATATGGCATTCCTTCGCCTTATCCCACTAATAGATTGTGCTAGATACACCAGGTGCTCTAATTCATGACAGACCACCAGGCCCTCTCACGTGTATGCTTATAAAGAGCCTAGTTTATAATAGGACGCCTCGCAGCGCTGTACATTGTATGCCTGGATCTAACTTGGCCTTCTTCACTGGATACAGAATGATTTAGGGGTTCTTTCTGTTATGCACTATGTAAAGCGTTTAGGATGACACCCGTGATTTACACCTGCCTCTCCCCTATCAGGCGTAGGCCCTACTAAGAGCCTCGTTAGATCTGCCTCGGTATTTTGGTGCGGTAATACCGCACATGGTAAATACAGATATTATGGGTGTCCTATTACCCAGGGGTGGGTTTAACGTATTCTGGTTTCTGCGCCTCCTATTTAGGAATACTGCGGGAATACACTGTACTTTCGCTCTTACCAAGTGTGCTATCTCGGAATGTGAGTATTGTGCCCATACAAATGCTGGCAGAGCAGCAGCAGGGCCCAGCAGAGCAGGGCGGGGGGCAGCAGGGGCTCGCAGAGGTGTTTCCTGGGGCAGCCGCCCAGGTCCACCATGGTGCGGCTCCGAGCCCCAAGCCTCTGGTGGTGGTGCTGCTGCGCTCGGTAGCCCATTTAACTTACCGGGCACTCTGGTGGGGGCTCCTTGCGACGGCGGCAATCTCCTGGGCACTTCTCCGGTCTCCCTCTTCGGCATGGGAGACCGGCAACGTCCTCCGCTTCTCCCGGGGCTCCCTCCAGGCCACTGGAGCCCCGCGTGGGCCGCCATACTTCTTCTCCTGGGCCGCCGTCCTGGCGGGGGCTCCTTGCGATGGCGGCAATCTCCTGGGCACTTCTCCGGTCTCCCTCTTCAGCATGGGAGACCGGCAACGTCCTCCGCTTCTCCCGGGGCTCCCTCCAGGCCACGGGAGCCCCGCGTGGGCCGCCATACTTCTTCTCCTCCTGGGCTGCCGTCTTCCTTCTTCCCCCGGGCTGGGGGGGGGGTGGGAGGGGGGGGTGGGCACTTCCGGCCGGCCGCGCTAGGATTGGCCGGCCGGCTAGTCACTTCCGGGTCGCCGCGGGCAGCGCGGCGGCCCGTCTCTAGCTCAGGCAGGCGGGCGGCGAAGTTTCCCGATGGATGCGCCGCTCTCAGGGCGAGCCTCCGATGGTGGCGAAGCTGCGGCCAATCGCAGCGCGGCTCCAGCGACGTGGCGGCTCAATAACCACTCCTAGCGCGGCGGCACTGAGGGGGCTCGACCGCCTCAGCCAATGGGAGGGCAGCCTCCTTCGTTCTTGCTCTCCGCGGCCCCGGCGAGATCCTCAAGTTATTCTCGGCCCCGGGCAGCGGCGGCAATCAGGGAAGCAGCGTTTGCACCGTAGTAGGAGGCGGCCGAGCGCTCGGGGTGCCACTAGTGCCTTACCAGATTCGGGGGCGTTCCCGAGAATCGGCTTTCGGCTGACGTAGCGTGACGTCGGCAAAAGCCAAAGAATCTCGGGAACGCCCCCGAATCTGGTCCGGCATTGATGGACAGGCCCCTCGTCCAATGGCTAGGCTCCATTTATGGAGCCAGCCAATGAATGACGAGGGCCGACCCAAAGCCACACTACAGTTCTCATCAGGTTTTCGCCTGCGCGAAAAAGATGCGCAGAGCGCATCTTTTCGCCAGGCAAAACCTAAAAAGGCAGTCACCAGTACAAACTCTAATTGGTAGACTGGACTTACTGGAAACTGGATTGTCAGTCAAGACACACAAGGGTCGGCGGCGTTACACCACTCCCTCCTGCCAGGGCAGCCTAATGAGCCTGAACAGTTGCTCAGTCAGCTCCAGCTATCAGTTACCAAAGAGGCGGGTCAAATTGTGACCTGCGGGCGGAACCAAGAGTTAACTCTCACAGCGCCGGGCTCACCCTGTCCTATGCCTGACCTCTGCTGGGTAGTATATGAAGGGGTAGTGAGCTTATTTACCGAATCAATGGCACACGAATATGTTGATTCTGCGTGTAGGTGTTAGAAGGATAGCCTCAATATGTACTATTGGAGTCATTAATAAATAAAATGTAATATCAGATGCTGTTTTAATATTTGGGCGCCCTTCGAACGTGTTTGAACAAACAGTAGATTGAACTATGTGCTTATAATTAAAAAGATGTCCAAAACACTGTCATAATTAATATGAGCCCATGGTACCCGCCGTCGCTCGCTCTGCGCAACGAGGATCAAGGGGCAGGGCCTGTGCGTTTGTAAAACAACCTGGAATATGGGCACATGTAGCAGTGTATCCATGCCTAGGGAACCTACTATATGAAGCGCCTTCATCAGATGTTTTAGTGGTACAGGAATCGCCTAACCAAAGGACCACAGAGACCACAAGTAAAACAAGCGTGGTACTTGCAAAGTCAGCCGCTTATTTACTTTCGCATCCCACTTTCACTTTAAGTGAAAGCGCGATGCGAAAGTAAACACGCGGCTGACTTTGCCAAGGCTGAGAGGGAAAAAAGTGCGTAGGAAGTAATGAAGGGGCGAGTGTCACGCCGCCGGTAAAAGATCAAATCCCGATGGGCATGGCCAAAAGCAGACAAGGCGGCAACAAGGAGGGACTAAGAAGCCTCCTGAACAGCATTTTGCATGCAAGATGACGCCAGCCAATCAAAAAGATGGGCGGGGCTTCAACTCCGCCTCCGAGAGCTTTGGAATCTGTATTGATTCCAAGAAGCTCTCGTATGACGAGAGCAGCGGATGCGCGCTGCTTTCGCCAGCCGAGACCTAAACAGGAGACAGAGCTGATCCCACCTGTTATAGGTCTATCTCTCTAGTGGATGTAGAAGTGATAATCATAGGGAGAAGTCATCTTGGAGAGATTGACTAGCTGGGCCAATGAGAACATTCTGTCTGACCTACAATTTCTGTTTAGGCCCAGAAGGGGAACAGTGGAGCAGAACTTAAATCTATATCTCTTGATCTCAAAATACACTAAGGCTAGTAGAAGTGCCATTTGTCCTTTATGGACCTCAGCTCTGTAACATATAGATATAATAGATATAAGCTTTGGGCTGAGCTAGGGGTCGATCAGTACCTCTATGCCTTTCTGAGATCTCCATAATGGTTTGACAGGAGTGGTTAGATATGGTACTGAAGGGGAATGTACTAAGTCCTTTAAATTAAAAAGAGAAGTTTGATAGGGCTGCATCCTCGCACCATTCTTATTCATTATGTATATTAATCAGCTGGAGGGGATATTATCTAACTGTGGGGTTGATGTCCCTCAAGTAGGTGGTAGAGTGATTCCCGCACTTTTATACGCTGATGATGCAGTTTCAATGGCCTGCAGAGCCAGAAGCCTTCAGAGTCTTTTAGACGCATTTATTGTTTTATACCAAGTTTAGACCTGTTCACAATTCTTTTTAAAAATGAATAAAAATCACATTTTATGCTGGGTGGCACAAAGAATACGAAAACCTCTAGTTTGTCAGCCCAAGGTCAGATCTTAAGTAGGGTGGAAAACTTCTCCTACCATGGGCTTTTACATAATTTCGGTCTTAGTTGGCAACCCTTGGTTAAGAAAAATGAAGAAAGTTTAAAAAGGGCATTCTCTGGCCTGAACGACTTTGCTTGTCGCTTTGGCACAGGCCTCCAAAATTATTGATTGACATATAGAAGGCCAAATGTATCCTAATGGCAGCATTTGGTTGTGAGATCTGAGGATATGCACCTGTCAATCAAATCCAGGTGACAGAAAACTATTTCTTGAGTTGCCTTTTGGCCTTGGGACAGGGTACCAGCTGAAACTATTCATGAGAATTGGGCATGAATTATATTACCGATTTTACTCATCTTTGTCAATTTTGACTCTGGTGCTCAATATGGTACAAGGAGGAGCTACATTTAAATAGGTTAATTCTCTGGAACGGTTTGTCCCTAGACAATGTTTCTTATGTACGATGGCTATTACATAAAGTCCATCTTCAAAGATTTAGGGAGACCATGTTTATTTCCAGATCCCAAGGGCATTATAAAAAAGATCTGCCTGGGTTAAGCAGACCTTCTCCCTCAGGTTGGCAGCTGAACGGGAGGCCACTGCTTTGTCCAAGCAGTCTAGGCGTAAATACATAATAGTTAAACCCTTTAGTGGAGTTCAGCCATACCTCCTCTTGGAAATGCCCAACCATCATCGTCATCTTTTGACCGATTTTAGACTGGGCATATTAAATCAGTTAATGTTTCCCCAAAGGGGTCTGGTGCAAACCATCTAATTCGCCTCTTTGTATTCGTGACAATGCATCAGTCTTATCTTGTAATTATCTGTCCCAGATTCACTACTATTCGACACAAATATATAAGGCCCATCCTGTGGTCTATGGATTTTAAACAGATTAGACCTGCATTTTTATATCTGCAACTCTTATCCACATCTCAACTGGGTTTTTATGTATCATGATTTTTGGCTTGTGTCTTTAGAGCAAGGTTTTTAGTCTTTCTTGTTCATAGACAGTTCTAATGGAAGTCTTGACTGATATTTCACTCTGTGATACGACTCCTGCTTTTGTGCGACTGTGAGCTATTGAGTTTCCCAACCGTTATTTTTTCTGATGATTATTATGTATAGGTTTTATATATTTTGTATTGATATTTGTGTAATGTTATTGTAATGTACAGTTGTATGATTTTTGGCACAAAAATCGAATAAAGTTCATGGTGATGACTTGGCCAATGAAAGCTTAGGTGTATTAATGATGTAAACAGTGGCCCAAAAAATCCACCTTTTCAAGAATAGAGTTCTCTATGTTCTGCTCTCCAGCATGGGTATCCTTTGAACTTTATATGCTTAGGGCCATTTCTAGAAATCAAGAAGGAAGCCATAAAACTACTGCAGGATATTTTTAAAAGAAAGAATATGAATATGGAAGCCAAAAACTGAGCTCAGACATTGTAAATTTGGAATTCATGTGCAATGGACAATTTTCTTCACACTACACCTTTGTATCCACCACCTCGAAATACAGGAGAATGAGTGATGCATATGGACGAGAGACATACCAATACTCAAAAAGTATTGTTACAGGCAAGCCCCTTTTCCTTCCGCTGCATGATCTCCTACCTAGATTTACACCCTTAGAACAAGTATGACTCATACACTGTAGTACATTGGTTACCGACTCCATCAAGGTAAAAGAAGAAAGCGCTCAAAGTCCAAATTCTGAGCTGCCTCCTCCTCTGAGAAGTCATAAGGATGTGGAAAGAATGCTTTCTTATTCCAGTGAAATACAGTCAAAGGTTTTGAGGTGTCAAAAGTTTGCCACTCACTTATCTTCCAGCTTTATGTTTAGACCACCACAAAAGTCGTCTATTAGAGACGATCCAAGTCATAAGAGACCACTGCTAAAGTGTGTCAACAGGAGACCCGATAGGACTGGGTTGAGGTTGCAAGAGACATTTGGTAGGTCTGATAGATAGCACCAAATCGGGCCAGTCAAAGGTCTTATGGGCAACATTGACTTCTGACAACAACTTCCCAGGCCCGTCTCAAAAACCAGCAATGACTGCAAGGTGAAGTATTGAAAGCAAAGATTCTCTCTTTGCAGAGAGGATAATGTCTTGGCGCCATGTGTCTGAAACAGGTTGAAGTGGATTAACACCTACATATCTAGCTTTTTGATCCTGAAATGTGAGCTGGTAGAGGGCTTCCTAGCACCCCATAGGAGGTCTACGTTCTCTACAGATAAGTTTAAGTGCACACAGACTAGTTCCTCCAGAACTATGCACTCAAGTAGAGTGTTGCAAAGAAGGGGTGCAGTACTCTCCCTCCCTCCGTGGCCAAGAGAGCCTTTCTCTGGGGATGGAGTAGAAGGCCCCTCTCAAGTAGATGTAGATGGTCAAGAACAAGTTTTGGTGAGGTTAGACAGGAGCCACATGCTCACTGATGATTCACCACTTGATCTACAGAACCCCAAGTATCAAAGGACCCAGAGGAATACATATGAACACCCTACAGCAATAATATTAGTTTGAAACCTCCCTACCCCCCAGACACCATATATTACGGCACCTTGACCTTCCAGGAGCAGAACGGACTACATTAATTGTTCATGTGAGTGGCAAAAGTGTGTATTATGGTTATGCGATCACCAGGTCCGGGACGTGGAAGCAAAAGCTTTCCAATTTGTTTGGTCATTGAGACACCTGCTCATACAGTCTGCTTTAGTTGATCATCCACATTGAGATATTAACAGGAACATGCCAGATTTAAGGCTCATTCCAAAAGAGATATTGCCAGCTAGCAAAACTGTGGAAAGTAAACACCCTGGATTCCTTAAACAGAAGATATATGTGCCGTGTAGATCACTACCATTGCAATGGTTAGTTTGAGCACCTTCAGAAGGACCAATCTGATTTCTCCCACAGAACAAAAGGGAATTCTCAACAGAGAACTTCGACCCAAACTCTATACAGTCAGCTGGGTTTATGATTTGCATAAGAGGCAGGCAGAAGGGTGACACCACAAATGTTGGGAGCACATGTCCACAATCACAAGATTGAGATCAAGGATCTCGGAAATGTAGATATCTAGAACAACTACTGGCAGGTAAAATTGGTTGAGCATGAGGGTATTTGATCCCTCAGGAATACTCATAGGAAGCAGTTAAGGAATATATTACATTGATGTCTGAGGAAGAGCCAGTGTATCAAAGATAATTACAGGGATGTTGAAGTTTTAGGCAAAAAAGTGGGGACGCAGACCTCGCAGGAGAAATTGTAGGTAAAAGATGAACCAAGGGAATCACTGCACATGCTGGTGAATAAATTCCACAGTACTCTGTATCAGAAGCCTCAGGAAGTGTTCTCCACTTCAGTTGGTGCACCGATCCAGCTGAAAGGTGCTGGGACCCGCATGACATCTGACACCATCCGAGGCTTTGATGTTGATGCACTTTGCGGGAGAATGTGGTCCTCGACATTGATCAATGTCTTGATGGTGAGTTGTGTTTTGATGTACACCATCTCAATGGAATACCTACTCTTGGTGGTGAGAATGTTGCGATCTTACCAGAATTTGACATCATCTGCCTCACTGTAAAGCAAGAGTAGCACCCTCAGAACAACTCTTTTTAGATCTCCCCCTCAGGAAGTCTCTCAACACAGTAGGAGGAGCTGTGGTAGAGGGGTCTCTTTCTCCTGCTCTTCTTCCTCAGATCCCCTTGAATTGGATTTTTGCTGCCGATGCTGTTCCTCCAGAAGGCTATGAAATGTTATCTTCTGCCAGTCCTGCAAGGTCCTAGACATTATGTGGCTATGGGTAAAGTATTCAACGGCATGTTCATGTGGATTCAATCCTACTGCATGAAGAGCATTTCATAATAACCTATGGCACTTTGTGAACACTACGTAATTCTAATCTGGAATTTGAGAAAAACACGTCTGGTTTCAAAAGAGGTTATGTCAACCACATAAAAAAAAGTTGGAAACATTTACAAGTGGGGGAAAAAAGCCAAAAAGGCAGATCTTAGTGTTCCAGGATTTAGTTTCTAGGAGCTGGAAAAAAGCACTGACCTAATTGCCACTTTTAGGGCAGGATGAAATACACAGAGTGAAATTCCTTAAACAAGCAGCATTCGTTTTTCGCCTTGTGTTCTGCAGCCCAAATGTCCACATTGCCCGTCTTTTCTATCTTAAAAAGGTGAAAGACGTTCTTGGTCACTATTCTTATGATAATTACTTTTTAAAATGCAACTGTCACTTTAAATAAAAGAAAATAGAAGAAATTTGGCAAATACAGCCTTTGATCAGGCTGCACATGCCCCTATTTGATTTTAAAGCTGGATTTTCTTCTGAAAAGCTTGGTGAGTATGTAATTTATTAAAGCGGCAAGGCTATTGAGTGCTTATGAATATTAAATAAAATCCCCAGAAGGAGAAGTATTTATTGCCCATTTAGGGATCACACTTGACATTCTGGTGCCTCAGTCATGTTGCGAATGAGGCAGGATATTAGTTATTACCTGGCAAGGAGACCAAATGGCAGTGCCTTATAGGGATGGCATTGGTGTCCCACCATAATCCATACTAATATTATAAAGAGGGAGCCCAAACCTTTGAGGCGGGTAATCTCAGCAACCACAGCACCAATCACAACACCCAATACAGCGTTGGAAAGGGCAGTTGCAGCAGAAGGAAAGACAGAGGATTTTTTTTTGCAGAGTTTTATATAGCGCGAACTTGACCCAAACTGAATCAGGTATCAGAGCGCCTTACATAGCACCAGTCACATTACATGAGGACACACATTCATTTTTGTTAGGCACGGGGATCACAGGAAGTTTGGCGTCGTTACCAAGACTCGAACCCAGATCCCCAGGTCCGAGGTCGACTCCTCTATACATTTAAAAGGTAAAAGAACCGTGCCAGCAAAGTAGTCCCTTGTGGGCGTGTCTGCGTTGTGCTGTGGGCGTGGGCTGGGGGTGTGACAAACGCTGGGGGCGTGACAAATGCTGGGGGCTTGTGTCCACCCTTCATGCCATGTGAGGCGTACATACAAGCGCCAATTACGTTGCTGCGCCAGCATCAAGGGGCAAGCTGGGGGCGTGACACACTGGGGGCGTGAGAAAAGCTGGGGGTGTGTGTCCGGCCTTCATGCCATGTGAACCCAATTGCGCCGCATCAAGGGGCACGCTGGGGGCGTGAGAAACGCTGGGGGCGTGTGCTACGTTCAGCCCTTCATGCCATGTGGGTCGTACATTAATCAGAAGATCGTCTGCTGTGGCCGTGTGCTGGGGGCGTGACAAACGCGTTCACCTGGAGGCCTGGTAAGTAACGTTACTGCAGCCTCTCCTGCGCGCTGTTACTGAACTCTCTCATTCAACGAAATTACACGCGCCTGCTACCATCAACCAGGGCTCTAGCCGGGCTCAGGCGGCGGATCAGTACACTAATTACACGCGCCTGCTAGCATCAGCCAGGGCTGAAGCTGGGCCTCGAGCGGGGGAACACGCGCCTGCTAACATCAAACAGGCCTGCATCTGGGCCTCAAGCGGGGGAACACGCATATGAGCGTGTCTGCAGGGACAATTACTGCAGCCTCTCCTACTCGCTGTCACTCAACTCTCTCATTCAACGACATTACACGCGCCTGCTAACATCAACCAGGGCTGTTGCCGGGCTCAGGCGGCGGATCACTACACCAATTACACAGGCCTGCTAACATCAACCAGGGCTGCAGCTGGGCCTGCTCCGTCCCTATTCTAATGAAACAAAAAATGTTGTCTACCGCGAGATTTTAAAATAAAGTGCCCATGCCAAATACACACGTAACACACTTTCTATTTCATACCCGGACAACGTCGGGACGGGCTGCTAGTAGGTTTTAGAAAGCTACCAGAGTGGGACCAAACGTTTGCATCTTGGATTTCAGGAGGGCAGTAAACTGTAGAGATCCAAAATGGGGTGCAGTCATTTGTAGTGTATCTTATAAGGAAGTAGTGGGGGTAGAATCCCTGTTACCTCTCAGTGGCAGACATAACTATTGAGAATGGGAGAGGGAGTATAAAGTAGAGAAAAAATGCTGATATTACAAGTCTGAAGTCTCACCTTTCTACCTTTTTGCCGGAATGCAGCTAAAACTACAGAGGGATTTTACATGGGTATCCATTGAAAGGTAATGTTCACCATAAGTCCAGGAGGCAGAAACCATGCCTCATTTCTGAAGAACCATTTAAGCTAAATGTGCATACAAGCAGCCTAAAAGAAACTTGCTTGCATAATCAGTTGTTATTCTGAAAAAGTGTCTTCGGAGTTGGCTCTCCTGGACATATGTCAACCTCCACCCCCCTGCACCTCCAAAAGAGAGGCTCGGCTGCTAAAATGGCTAAAAAAGCTATAGATGCTCTTATAACCTACATTTACAGAGACTTCGGACTCAATGTTACTTGACACTTCAGAGACACTCATAGAAGGATTGCTTCTACAATACCGTGTTTGACCATCAATTGGTCATATTTACCAAATTTGGTTTAATGTTACCACAATTACCTTGTCTAAACAAAAATGTAACTCACAATATAAGAGTAGCCTACATAACACACACAACACTCTGAACCTGCATTTTAGTGCACACACTTTTCTTAGCTCAGTACTCTAACCTTTATCAAAGCCCACAAAGTGTACTAGCCATCAGTCCATTTTCATCCATGGTATACAGCCCTGCCCTCTTGACCGGTCAAGAACAGACTACCCTCTCCCAAAACTTAAACCCACAGAGCATGGATACCATCTCAGACCACACAGTGAATTGTCCCTATTTTTCAAAATGCTTTCCCATTATGGACTGACCAACCATTACCTCCGCACAAAATGATGGCTGCTACAAAGAGTGCTAGATCGCTGTCATCTAACTCCAAGGCATTGAACTTCACAGCAAATTCAAACTTGGGCTCCATGATCTCATTGAAGGGTTTGCGTAAACTGCGCAGAAATTCCCGAGTCACAAAGCCATTGCCACCAGCAACCAGCAGACCGTCCTTGTTCATGATGGAGGCCAGCATAGCGAAGATGGCCTCATGTACACCATACTTGAGCAAAGTGACCTGGTCATTCAGGTAGAGGTCAAGAAAGTTAGGGACGCTCTTTGCAAATTCAGTCAGCTCCCGCACCGTCTCCACAGAAGTGCACTGACAGCGATAAAAGACATGGGCTCCCATCTCCTTGTGTAGCGGGATTCCATTCACCATCTGCTTCCAAACCAGGCCTTTCTCTGCCTGCCAGAGGGTGTCTATGTCATGGATCACAAAGGGCTGCTGACAAGACGGGAGATGGGCCATCAATGGCATTGGTGAGAGTAAGCCAGCCAAAATCGAACAAAGATAGTAGGGAGAAAGAAAAAAAGGGAATGGTCAATTTAGCATCTTTTCCAGTGATTCAACAACAAACCAGCAAACTGAGAATATATAAAAAGCTGCTCACTGCAGAACAAAGTATAGGCCAAAAGTATACTTTAACTAACAATCACACAAAAAGTTTACTCTACTATGGAGCAAACAAAAGCATTGGGAAAAGACAGCTAACTGATCCACAAATAGAGGAACATGGAGGAGACACATACGCAGTCTGAGGCACCAGAAAAAGGAAACAGAAATCTGCCTGTCACTACCAGCCATTGTATTTGCGAAAAACCAGTCACAAGTTCCCCATGCTTGAAAAAACACCAGAGACAAGCGTCATCTACTCCTAAAATGATTACTACTACAGAGTTCTAGGGGATTTGCTTTATATAAATTTGTTAAAAATAGAACATTCATAGGTTCGAAAAAACATCCAATAAAATTATTAAAACCAACAATCATCCACCATGCACTCTAGTAAAATCTGCATACTAAATATTAACCTTTACATGTCAACACCAGAACCTGGTCTGATGGCTAACATGGACTCTGCATCACCTAAACAACACAGACGTCTACTCACAGTAGGGTTGTTGCTTTTCCCAGTCAGAATTCCCCGAGCTTTCTTTTTGGTCATATTGAAGTTCTTCAGGTAGGCGTTGTAGATGTGCTGAGAGAAAGACTTCACGTCAGCCAATTCCATGTTCTCCCCACTTATGTCACTTGCACCCATCCCTGCGACCAGCTTCCTTTTCTCTGCCTCCGGCATGCGTCCGAAGCGAATGGCTGGGGAAGAAAAAGAGAAATCAACCTTCGAGAAGGTCATCAGCTCACAGTTGAGCGGCAGAGTTACCATGGTATAGGGTCATTTTGTGACATCTTCGGTTAAAAATTATGCCAAAGGTGGGGACCTGATATTCTGATCACTCTCATACAGGACATCTGTAGGACATCCTCAAAGATTGCCCCTCAATCCCCCCAGGAACTCAACTTCATAAATGACCTATTGCTGTGCTAAAGTCATAGAACCATTTTTTGTGAATCTTTACAAGTGTTACTCTTTTGCAACATCCCTATCTTTTGATTTACACGCCTAGATCCTCATATTTTTATAGCAACCACATTTTCAAGAGATTTTATTGCTACCTACTATCCAGGACAGATCTCAGCTAATGTGCAGGTCTTACCATTGTGTGACATGCCCAAGGCAAGGCATTTCTGAAAGCGGCAGTACTGACACTTGTTGCGGTTCTTTTTCTGAATCTTACAGTTTCTCTCACACTTCTCGTACTCTAGCTTCATTCGCATGGTCCGGCGGAAGAAACCCTTCATAACCAAGAGAGCAAAGGGGTAAATTAGTAAGTTTCAAGGTAGGATATTCTTACAACAAACATACACAATACATATCCTACCCATAACACAAAGGAAAAAGAGCACCGACACTCCAAAGAGATCTCATCCACTTAAGACAAAGAGAAGACCCCCATCCACCTCCAAACAAGACAATAATAAGGCAGACCTCTCCTGTCCATGGCAGGATTATGGGCCAAGCAAATTTTATAGAAGCTGGACATTTCAACCTGTAACACAAAGAGTATACTTCCAGAATATAGAGAAACACTACTCTCCTGACATAGAATTATAGATTCTGAAAAACATTTTTGACAATGCCTCTTGGAGGAAAGTGGGGTGCATACAAGTTTGCTTGTCCTCTCAAATTTCTTCTGAAAATGCCGCTAGCGGCCTCTATAGGAATGTTCTACTCATACAGGTGTTACCTTATGACCTGTACACCTGGGAATAAGGAGTGGGAAAAAAAACATTCCCCTTCTTAAAGATTTGAACATAAATGCATGATATCCACAGTAAGAAGAAATGGTCATATAAATGGGTTGCAGTTTCCACTAATAAATGTCCATTTGTACAAACTATTTATTGCTTCTTATGTTAACAGCTTCATGATGCTAACCTTACCAACTGGCAGAATGGGTGCAAATCAAACTTTTAAGACCCTCTAAACCAGTGATACTCAATGCCACCAACATTAAAAGATGTTAAATAAACAGACAAGCACTTATTTAATGGTTATTTCCAGTAAGAGAAAGGAAGTAACTAGGGAGTCCTGGGCCGCTTAACTTTAGAAGCATCTTCAGTTTTAAAGATTTTTTGCAGCAATTATGTTAAAATATGATAGTCTCTATAAATTCAAAGAAGTGTTTACCATTAACAAAGGATCGTTTCAAACATATGTTTAGAAACATTCATGCTTTGCCCCCACCCTGACAATAATGCCGAGGAAAGTCAGTTGTTATGTGCACCCTCCCCGTTGCCTGGGTTGCTATTCATGACCAACACTAGAATGTATTAAATCAAACACAGGAGAAGGTTTTGTGCAGTACACATCCTAAAGTCATGTATTTTGAGGTCCTCTTATATGTGATAATGAAGAAAAAGGAGGTAAAGTGAAACAAAACAATTGCCTCCGATCACACACTTTGGTCGAGTGGGGAAGCCAGAATGGATCCCAGGTTTTCTTGGTGCACACTATGCAATGCACTTCAGCTACAGTTGTACATGCTTCACTTGTCTTACCCACCTTACACCATCCCTCTCCTAACTGCCACTCTGGCTGGCATCAGCGAGGCCCTCAATTATGCCACAGACCAAACTTTTTGGCCCCTGGGAAAATATTTGCAAGTACCAATGCTCTAAACAGTGGTTAACTTGCAAAATGTATAAACATTTAATATGTTAGGATAAAACATGCCTACCAGCACTGCAAAACGCCAATGCTCACTTCCATCACTGGTGCGGACAAAGGCATGCAGTACACATGGTAATGAAGCAGACAGGATGAGGTATTAGACAAGGAGGTGTTCTTTAGGAGTCAGAGGAAGAAGTGGTGCAGTAGTTGGCTAATGAGTGGAAATGGCTGTTGGAGATTATGAAAGGGGTCAGAAAGCCAGGTGGAAGCGGTGGATGGGAAGAAAACCAAATTGGAATAATAAGATGCAAGGAAGAAGTGAATAATCTAAAGCCATACATGTACAAGAGGCTACAACTGGAAGGCGCAGAAGTGGATGAGTCGGCAGTAGACTGAGCAAGCAATGGGCAAGAAAAAACCAAGTGACAGGCAAAAGCTGGAAAATGAGGGGCAGGAGTTGCCCAAGAAGTCATGTGAGGCGCAGGTGGTACTGGAAGTAGCAGGTTAAGGGCAAGTGTGGCAACAGCCACTGAATGGGAAAGATATTTGGCAATATATGTTGGAGGGCAGAAGACCAGCAACCGCTAGTGGGAGTAGATAGAAAACTTCTGATTAATGAAGAAGATGAGGTCAATTACTGCCGAAAAGATCAGTGTTTGGCCAAAGCTATTGATGGGGCAGGTGAACAGGAGCGGGCACTGGAAAAGCAAAACATATGCTCCCATGGAGGGAGAAAATCCACCCACCACCTGCAAACCTGCAGAGGGAAGCAGGACTATTCTGGATTTGCATGTGAAAAGTTGCGATGGGTGTACAGCACTAGAGTGCATGGAAAAGCTTGCAGGACGCAAAGTTTCAATATCAGTACCCCGGCCAGCTCCTAGGTCTAGGGATGCAGCGCCTGCCCAAAGTGAAAGTGCTGCAGCTGGGTTAAGTCAGCCAACAGGCGCCCATTGGGCACCAGATTCTGGGATCGACAGCATGATAGACTCAGGGCAGTTATATACTGCTGGCGGGCAGGTTTGGAGGTCTGGCCAGGTGGCCTATGCAATCCATCAGAGATCCTGCAGTGACGTGGGCTAATGGATACTTGTAACCGCAAATTCCTCACTTGGTGAATATCCTTAAGTGCCAGACTGGATCCGGAAACTCAACAAGCACTGCTTCTGCGTGCTGGTAGGTGGTGCAGTGCAGCTCCGCACACCCCAGAAGTGACCAACTGAGCTAGTTAGTTTCTTTCTTTCGTTGCCTTCTCT
Source organism: Lissotriton helveticus (assembly GCF_964261635.1). NCBI lineage: Eukaryota > Metazoa > Chordata > Amphibia > Caudata > Salamandridae > Lissotriton > Lissotriton helveticus. The sequence goes on along the minus strand of NC_136065.1, from coordinate 1,373,699,100 downwards.
AGTTCTGCAGATCTAATCTTTTTTCTTCATCTTTTGAAGAGATTATTTTTTCTTGATGCTTTTTTCTAACTAAATCTAGAAGTGTACAAGAGAACAGGACACCTCCTAAAACTACAGGGTTTAAACCTTGTATGGACTGTTGCAAACAGAGGTCTACAACAGATCCCCACAAAAGGTACCTCTGATGTTTGGGTTAGGCGCACAACTCAAAGACCTGCAAGGACCATGCCCAAAGGACCATCCAAGAAGCCCCACGTGGAGCAAAGCTCCACACATGTCCACTCCCAGTCAAAATCAAGAAGTGCAGACTCGCTTCCAAAGTCATTCCTGCAACAGATCTTCAACACCATTGAAGTCTTCAGGTAAACCCAAGATAAAAAAACATAAGTCCAAGCAGATCTCTGCCACTTCTGATCTCCAGAGAAGGCACAAAAGCATCACCATGCCACTCGGTCTCCCTCTTGTTTCAGGGAGGCACATATTCCAAACCAAGTCCTGATACACCTGACTTTCTGTCCATCAGCAACATTGCAGCAGGCCATACTGCACATCTTCAGCACGTTTACGGGTCATTGTGGCCACCTTAAGCCCCAAGGATCACAAGAAGCTTCCAGATGGGTTGCTGCCAGCGATCCAGCCTCTGAACCATCAGTGCCCCCGAGACCTGCTTTGGATTCTGCACTGGTGTCTGTGCCGACCAAGTCTCCCCACTATGGAAGTAACACTAATGTTCTTATGGAGGTCCTTCAGCCTGGCCAGGCACTGACCGAACCTCTTCTGCCCTTCAAAGAGGCCCTCACTGATGTGATATAGGACATTGTGGCTAAACCATGTTCTGGCCCTCTGGTCAGTCACCAAGTAGCAAGACACCAGCTTGAGGTGACACTGATTTTTTAACCCAGCATCCAACCTCCAAGAGTTTAGTGGTGCAGGAGACCACCAGCAGAGGGACTAAACGCCTTTACCACCACCACTACTACTACTCCTCCTCCTCCTCCTCCTCCTCCTCCCTACTCCGGACAGTCTCCAAATGTATGGAGATGTCTGAGAAAAGAATGTTGTTGTCAGCCTGCCTTTCCTTGAAGTCGATCAACAACAGGTGCTGCCTGAGACTTTACACCATGCACTCTGGGACATGGTTGATAAGATCTTCCCAGCGGTCCCAGAAGACTTACGGGCTTCATTGTACCAAACCATTCAGGATGACTGTAATGCAGCCAAGTTTGTCATCTGATCATGTCTGGACACCACTGATTGTTTAGGATGGGCAACTGGTACAAGTGAGGTGCTTAAGCGCCAAGTGTTGATGACCACAGGCTTTGCCGGGGACGTCCAAGCATCCTCAATGAACCTGGCTTTTGATGGACCCCCTAACCCAGTTTGTCCAGGTCATCAGGGATAGTGCACTTCTCAGCATCTGCCCCTCAGGCAACAACAGCTAAACCTCTTTCGTGTACCTTTACTGGCCCACACCCATCCTGAAAAAGGCAGAATCAGTCACTTCCTCCAGAGGTGGCAGAGCGTCAGGTCTGATACACTAGTCCTTCAAATCGTATAACAGGGCTACATCTGCCATTCCTTTTTGACTCGCCACACCTTTCACCTACTTTAGTGACTTTCAGAGGACCAAATGTTTTGCTATAGGACGTTCAGGATATTTTGGCCCAAGGAGCCATAGAGAGGATGCAGACCTCAGAAGTAGGGACTAGATGTTTTCCCACTGTTTTCTTGTGCCAAATACGGAAGATGGCGTTCGTCCTACTTTGGATCTCCACCATCTAAACGCCTTCTTACAAAAAGACAAATTCAAGATACTCACGCTGACCCAAGTACTGTCTGTTCTGGATCCAGGGACCCGGAGGGTGACACTGAACCTGCAGGAGGCTTAGATTCATATGTCTGTCCTGCAGGATCACAGGTGCTCTCTGCAGTTCATGGTAAGGAAGGAGCATTCTCAGTTTGCTGTTCTCCGCTTTAGCCTCACTAGAGCCCGTTAGTTGTTCACAAACGTGATGGCATTGGTTGCAGCACATCTTCAGAGATGAGATATTCTAATCTTCCCCTATCTCAATGGCTGGCTGTTGAAGTCAGGCTTGGCACAGTCAGTCTTAGAACACCAACAGATGACCGCGAACCTTTCAAGATCATGGGGGTTCAGTATCACCTTGCAAAGTCATACCTGCCTCCTTCACAGAGTCTCCTGTTCATCAAAGCTATCTCAAATAAGGTGCATGTCTAGGCTTTCCTCCAGAGCAGAGTCCAGGACATTCGGGCTATGATTTGAAGTCTCAGTGGGCCCCAGCACCAGGGAAACCTCTTGGATTCCATCCAGGTTTTAAGAAAGAGTGCACAAATCTGCAGTAGTGGCTGCTCGACCGCAATCGGGCCAGATGCAGAACTCCCTATTCCATTTCCCTAATAGTACACTGGTGGGATAGTTAAATGCTTTAGTGAGGGGGCAAACACTACCAGAATCTACTTGCGAATCACGAATGGTAGCTACACTCTGAGGTGTCACAAGGCATCTTCCAACAATAGGGAGAACCCAGGCTCAAGAACCATCAAGAACGGACAGTGTCAACACTTTTGTGCGCTGGAGTTCCCAAGAAGGCTCTCTCACAGTAACGCATTCTGTTCGAGTGGAGCACAGGGCTCCTGTATGGCTTCTCGCCTCTGCTACTTTTGTCTCAAGTTCTGAGGAAGATCAGGTGCCTCTGGGTCCAAGTCATCTTAGTGGGTCTGGTTTGGGCCAGAAGAGGGTAGTATCTGGAACTTCTGGGCATAGGATTCTATTCTCCGATCAGACTGCCACTTCAAGAGGACTGGTTGCAACTAAATTTCAGTTTCATGCACCCGGGCCTTTGCAATTTGCATCTCCATGCATGGAGAAAGCTGTGGCAGTTGACTTGCTTTGATCTTCCTTCCCAAGTAGCTGATGTGAACTTAGCAGTCAGATGCCTTTCCACGAAATGATCGTACCACAGTGGGGTGGGTTTGTGCGGAACCCACCAGACAGACTCTGTTGCAGACAAAAGTGTCAGATGTCTTGTTGTTTGTTGCATCTTTGGCCCAGTACTGACTTGCAATAGGTGCTGTTGGAGGTTACTTGTCAGCCTTTTTACGTTTGCCGGCCCATCACCTGTTGTGATGGGATTTCTTACAGGTTTACAGCATGTTTTCACTGAAACCAATTGTGATGCTACAGTGGGAATAAAATTTGGTTATACTTTCCTAACGTGTACCCTTTTTGAGCCAATGCAGTTTTCCATTACACCTCTCGACCTTGAAAACGGTCTCTTGTCCCGATAACATCAGCCAATCCTGTGAGTGAGCTACAGACACTCGCTACAGCCACCTCATATCACCTTTTAAACAGACAAACTTGTGTTGAGAACCCGAGCTGCGTTCCTGCTGAAGTTAATGACAAGGTATGACCCTTCTGATATTCTTTGCTATGCCTCTCCCTTCAAAGGAGGAGAGAGACTTCATCGACTGGATCCCAAAAGAGCACCAAGTTTCTTCATTGATTGTACTGTAGACTACTGGGTGGACAATCAGCTCTTGGTGGGATTTTGAGAAGCAAAGAAAAACAAGGCAGTGCAGAAGAATTAGTTACTTACCTGTAATCCTAGTTCTCTTCCAGGGGTCTCCTCATCAAAGTCATAAGCATTAGAATATTCCGGCCCATGCGTGGGACCCCGGAAACACTATATTATATGTGCCCCACATATATATACTCATATATATACTCATATACTTATATATATATATATATATATATATATACAAGCAATTGCAGTCAAAAACACAATAGAGCTGGATTATGCTGTAAAGAATTTCCACCATACATGAAACAAATGCATTAGAAACATGAAAAACAACATCAAAGATTGTTTTGAAACGGTTTTAATGCTGAAAAAGCAGTAGAAATTCTTATATCCTGAAAGCATAGAAAGCTCCCAGGCTACATTGCAAACACACAGCCTAAAAGGACTGAAAAGCTAACCTGTAGCTGCATGCTACAAAAAACTGACACCGTGCCTTTAAGGCACTCATGACCCCCAGTATCCCATCATGCCTCAGGGGTGACAGTTGGGTCAGTTCTTCTTTTCGGAGACTGAAAAACCATGGAAACAAATAGGTTAACAATATCTCCAAATTAATAAAGATCCTTTGCCCGGGGAGGCGGGAGGGTTGCTTATGACTTTGATGAGGATACCCCTGGAAGAGAACTAGGATTACAGGTAAGTAACTAATCCTTCTCTTCCAGGGGATCCTTATCAATAGTCATAAGCATTAGAATAGAATAGCGAGCCTCATCTCATCTCCCTGCGGGCAAAGGAGTAACAATACAGTAATAACATTACTAAGCCTAGAAAAACTAAGCTTGTACAGGCCGCGATCCATCTGGAGATGGATCTTTTGGCAGCTGGAAAACCCGTCCTCAGTGGACCGTAGTTGATAAACAATTGGTCCGCCTTCCTACATTTTTTGGTCTTTTCCAAATAAAATTTAAGGACTCTTTTGAGATCTAAAGAGTGCAGCGACCGCTCAGCCAGGGTCGTAGGGTTTGGAAAAAAAGAAGGAAGAGAAATAGACTGATTTATATGAAAATCAGAGACCACCTTAGGTAAAAAGGATGGATGCGCCCTCAAGACTACTCTGTTGTGATGGAAAACAGTGTAGGGTTCTTTTGTACACAGCGCCTGTAACTCACTTACTCTGCGCGCTGATGTAATTGCAACTAGAAAAGTGGGCTTCCACGAGAGGTGTTGCAAGGAAGATCTGTGGATGGGTTTAAAGGGGGGGCCCATCAACTTAGACAACACTAGGTTTAATTCCCACGGAGGAGAAGGGTTTCAAACAGGGGGGTACACTTTCTTCAACCCCTGTAAGAAGTCCTTGACCACCTCCATCTGGAAGAAGGAGGGCTGAGTAGGAGACTTCCTATAAGCCATAATGGCCGAGAGGTGCACCCTGATCGAAGCATATTTAAGACCAGATCTTGCTAAGTACAACAAGTAAGGCAGAATCACCTCCTCCTGTGCTGAAGAGGGATCAAAGTGACGTTCTCTGCACCAAAGAAAAAACCTCTTCCACTTAAACGCATAAGACGTTCTTGTGGAGGGTCGTTTCGCTTCCTTTAAAATGTGCATACAATTGGGTGGCAAATTTAAATGTCCGTATTGTATGACCTCAGGAGCCATGCTGTTAAGTGCAGTGAGGGAAGGTTGGGATGAAGAATTCTCCCCCCCATCTTGGTCAACAGGTCCGGCCTGCAGGGCAGTCTCCTGGGTGGAAACACCGACAGCTGTAGAAGGTCTGGGTACCACCACTGCCGAGGCCAGTCCTGTGCTACCAGGATCATGGTCATGCTGGATCTGATGAGTTTGGACACCACCTTCGGAATCAGGGGCAGAGGAAGAAAAGCGTAGGCAAATGTCCCTGACCAGTCCATCAAAAGGGCATTCCCCCTTGTCCCTGGACGGTGGAATCTGGACGCGAAGGCGTGGCATTTTGAGTTTTCGTCGTCCACCAACAGGTCTATTTCTGGACGACCCCAGCGATGGAAGAGGTCTGCCACCACCTCGTCGTGCAGCACCCAGTCTGGCTGATCTTCGAAGTACCTGCTGAGTGCGTCGGCCTTGATATTTAGCTCTCCTGGGAGGTGCACCGCCACTACTGTGAGGTTCCGGGCAAGCAGCCAGTGCCATATGGCTTGTGCCTCCAGAGAGAGAGGACGCGACCGAGTTCCGCCCTGCTTGTTCAGGTAGAATATGGTCGTCGTATTGTCCGTTTGTATCCGAACTGAGTGTGATTCGAGTGCAGGAAGGAAGGACTATAGAGCAAGATGGACTGCTCGAAGCTCCAGCATGTTGATATGGTAGGTCTGTTCTTTTGCTGACCACCTTCCTTGAATCTGCAGACACCCCATGTGTGCTCCCCAGCCTTGGAGAGATGCGTCTGACTATAGACTGTCGGGAGAGGTTGGTGAAAAGACACTCCCACCAGAAGGTTGTGAGGGTGAGTCCACCATTTGATGGAAGTCTTCGTCACCTGGGAAAGATAGATCCTGTCTTCCCAGAGCCCCGTCGACTGATCCCATTGATCCTGCAGAGCCTGCTGCAAATGTTGCATCCTCAGCCTGGCGTGAGGAATCAGGAAGATACAGGACACCATGGAACCCAGCAAAGACGCTACTTGATGCGCTGTTGAATTCTGGGACTGTAGTAGAACTCTGCACTTTTGCTGTTTAGAAAATAGTCCCTCCTCGGAAGGATACGCTTTTCCCAATTTTGTATCCAGAATGGAGCCCAGGTAGTGAATGGATTGGGTCGGTAGTTGTACGGACTTCTCCATGTTGACGTGGAGGCCGAGCCTGTGCAATTGTAGCAGGCAAAGGTGAAAGTCGTTCTCTACCTGATGAGGAGATGGGCCTTTTAGGAGCCAGTCGTCCAGATAGGGATAGATGAAAAGTCCTCTTTTGTGCAGGCAGGCTGCCACCACTGCCATGCATTTGGTGAAGACTCTCGGCGCTGACTTTAGCCCGAAAGGCAGGACCCTGTAATGGTAGTGTTTGCTGCCCACCAGAAACCTTAAGAACTTCCGATGTCGCATGGCAATTGGAATGTGGAAGTAGGCATCTTGCAAGTCCATCGAACACATCCAATCTCCCACTTGCAGATGTGGACATATTTGGTGAAGAGCAAGCATGCGGAACTTCTCCTTGACTATGTTCTTGTTCAGAACACAAAGATCCAGGATATGCCGGAACTTGTTTTCCTGATCCTTTTTGGGGACAAGAAAGTATCTGGAGTGGACTCCTTTTCCCCTTTGTGAGGGAGGCACTTCTTCTATAGCTCGTTTTAGCAGAAGAGCCTTCACCTCTTTTCGGAGCATATCGAGTTGGTGCGGACGAGATTTCTTTGGGGGAATGTCCTGTTGAGGCGCACGGAAACGAAGAGCATATCCATTGCGCAGTGTATTCAGCACCCACCGATCGTTCGTGATACTGCCCCGCTCTGCCAGATGTTTTGAAACACTTCCTCCCACTGGAGTGGATAACGGCGCTACAGGAAGCCAGTGCTCATTGTTTTCCTCCTCTCGTCGAGGTAGAGGCTGCTGGTGACCTCCTCTACCTCGGTTGGCTTTATCACCCCGAAACTGGGTTTTGCCCTGGGTCTTATTTTGGGACCACTGAGGAGTTTGAACCCTCTGTTGAGCCCCTCTGCCTCTGTTGGACTTGAAACGGCGTTTAAACTCCTTCTTTTTCTCTAAGCCGACTGCCTTGACGGTGTCGAGCTCGGCTTTCATCCGACTCATCTCGTCATCCGTGTGCTGGCCGAAGAGAGATGTTCCGGTAAACGGGAGGTTCAGAATGCACTGCTGCGGATCAGGCTTGAGGCCTGTCAGGCGCAGCCAAGATGAACGTCTGGCACATACTCCATGGGCATATGAATGTCCCGCCAGTTTGCTCCGTCTGCAGCAGTGCTAATTATCTGGTTAGCCACCAGACTTCCTTCCGCCAGGGTCTCCTCGAAGTCTTGTTGGTCCTCCTTTGGCAATTTTGCCTTACAACGCTCCATTGAGTCCCACAAGGTTCTATCGTACCTACCTAAAAGCGCAGCCGCGCTAGAAACCTTCAGCGTCGAAGCGGCAGAACTGCAGACCTTGCGGCCCCACGAGTCTTGCAACTTGCTGTCCTTATCAGGAGGAGTTGAGGAGGAGGGAGAGACTGAGTGGGTCTTTCGTGCCGCCGCCACGACTACTGAGTCGGCGGGCGGGTCCGCTTTCACAAAGACCGGGTCCGAGGGTGCGGCCTTATACTTCTTTTGGATGCGAGCCGGCACCGCTTTTGCCGATGCTGGAGCCAGGAGCACATCATTGACAGGATCCATGATCCCTGGGACCAACGGTAGCACTGGACGAGACCCTGACTTTTGGTGAAGAGTCTCAAAGATCACTGTCGTGGAGACCTGTGGCACAGACAGCTCGATGTTTAATTTCAGTGCCCCCCTCTGTAAGACATCATGATAGGTGTTGATATCGTCCACCGGGGAAACCCTAGAGACAGGGCTATCAGCCAAAGTGGGAGAGTAATCCCGTATGGAAGAGCGGGTAGAGGAGGTAGGAGAAGTAGCTGGTGTTCGAGCCCTTCTTTCGCGAGATCTTCTGGCGGGTATCTCCCATCTAGGGGAACGATCGCGCCTCCTCTCGTGAGACCTCCCTGTGCGTTATTCTCGTGCAGGGGAACGAGATGCAGCTCGCCTCACAGGCGATCTTTCTCTGCGCCTGGGAGGGCTGCGACTGTCTACTTCCTCGACCAGTCTTTGCAGAGGAGATCTGTGTACTGGGCTGACATATTCCTGCAGCAGTCTTGTAGCACCTGAGTCTCGCCAATTGTGCAGAGGCATATTCCATCCGGGAGACAACTGCACACCATCAGTGGGAGGTCTGCGGGCAGGACTTCTGGATCTTGATCTGGAAGAACCAGAAGAGTGACGGGAGGCTGATTCAGTCACTAGGATCACTGAACCATCCCTGGATCTTCGTTCATGGTGTCTCGACGTCGATCTGGACCGTTTATGGCGCCTCGACGTCGAATGCTCTGAAGGCGCATGCCTTGACTCCGAGCGATGATGACCTCTCGACGTCGACCGGTGCTGTCCCACCGTCGACGGAGTCCTTTCCTTCGACGCCAACCGTCTCTGTGGCGCCGGTGGATCAGGTGATCTCGAGGTCGCATGCCTCGACGGCGAACGGCGTGAGGAATGGTCTCTCGACGTCGAGTGGTGTTGTGTGGCCGACGACAGAGCTTCCTTTGACTTCGAATGTCTACGTGACGTCGGCGGAGGGGTATTGGTCGCCCTCGACGCCGAACGTGGACGCGACGTCGATGAGGATTTCCTCCTCGACGCCGATCGATGCCTGGTCGTCGACGGCGGAGGACTTGCGGCTCTCGACGTCGGTCGCTTAGCCTGCGACGATGGAGGTGAGCCAGCTCTCGACGCCGAACGTCGTGAAGACGACGAAGGCTCCTTACCCCTCGACGCCGAACGTCGCCTGGTTGACGACGGCGGAGGTGTAACGCCCCTCGACGCTGATCGCCGCCTGGTTGACGACAGCGGAGGGGTCTTATCTCTAGACGCCGATCGTTGCAGAGTTGACGATGGCGGAGGGTCTTGACATCTTGACGATGACATACCTGATCTTCTGAACGGCGAACCCGCCGTCGACGGTGATAAACGTAGTTTTTTCTAAGAATGACCCACTGGTTGCTCCTTTCTTAGCGCCGAGCCCGACGCTGAAGCAGCAGGACGAGAAGACTCGCCCTTTGAAGTTTCTCTGGACCTCTTGGAGCTCTTCTTGGCTGGGGACCTCCCTCTAGAAGACCTATGGGCTAGGCCATAGACTCGAATTCTCTCCCTGTCTTTCAGAGTTCTTGATGACAGGGACTCACAGTGAGGGCAGGTCCTAGGGTCATGTTCTTCAGGTAGGCAAAGGATGCATACCTCATGGCTGTCCGTCTTTGCCTTCTTCTTGCCACAAGAAGGGCACTTGTCAAAAAGGGAAGGCATATCAAGATGAAAATGCCAACCAACAAGAGAAAACCTACTTGACTAGATGAAAAACATCGAAGTAAGGTTAAAAAAGTAGAAAACTGAGAGAATTTTCTGTCAGAAACAGAAAAAGAGTGGAGCTGTGTAACCAGGATCCTTCCTGAAGGAGCCGGAAAGAACAACTGACCCAACTGTCACCCCTGAGGCATGATGGGATACTGGGGGTCATGAGTGCCTTAAAGGCACGGTGTCAGTTTTTTGTAGCATGCTGCTACAGGTTAGCTTTTCAGTCTCTTTAGACTGTGTGTTTGCAATGCAGCCTGGGAGCTTTCTATGCTTTCAGGATATAATAAGAATTTCTACTGCTTTTTCAGCATTAAAACAGTTTCAAAACAATCTTTGATGTTGTTTTTCATGTTTCTAATGCATTTGTTTCATGTATGGTGGAAATTCTTTAAAGCATAATCCAGCTTGTTTATATATATAATATAGTGTTTCCGGGGTCCCGCGCATGGGCGGGAATATTCTAATGCTTATGACTATTGATGAGGATCCCCTGGAAGAGAAGCAGACAATCTCAACATGGATAGTCTCCTGAATTAAGATCTTCTATGCATTGGCTGAGAAGCAGCCTCCAGAAGGTATTAGGGCACAATCCACCTGAGCCAAGGCTGCTACAATTGCCTTGGCATACTGAGATCCTGTCCTGGATATCTATCAGACTGCTACATGGGCTTCAGTGCATACACTGACCGAATTAGCCATTTATATTACAAGCAGCTGCCAAAAAGACATTCCAGATCTATAGCACATTCCTGAGGCACTATTGCTTGACAGTCGGGTCCATCAGGATGGGCATTTTGATCTGAGCCATTCTACACACCTGTCACCTTGTCACCTGCAGTGATATTTATTCATTCACAAGCTGAGGAATCAGTGTTCAGAAGTATTCATCAGAAGGACAGCCTACTTACCTTTAACACTATTTCTTCACCGCCCACCCATCTCCACCACGTTCTGTGGAATGGACTCCTTTTCCATCTGAAAATTTCTGACTTCAGGAATCAGCACACTGATCATTCTAATTCGCTGATGGGCTCCTCGTGTGAGGGTGCGCACAACCCTATGATAAAAACCGACATCAGTGTGCATGTGTGGAGCTTACATGTGGCTCCATTCTCCACTTCTGTGGTGGAATAAAGTCAGCACAGAGCCACCTTTTGGCATATAGGGGCATTGCTTTTTGAGTTTCCAGATCTAGTCTGGCACCAGGGGATATTCACAAGGTGAGGAATATGCAGTTAGATAGAGTATCTACTAAAAAGAGTGGTACCAACGGTAAGTAGCTTGTTCTTCATGCAGCCACTACAACTGAGGGAGTAGGAGTAGGAGAAGCTGGAAATAAATTGGCCGCTCTGTGAAAATACTGCCCAATGGGAAAGTCCATGCAAAAAAGAACACACACATGTCCCTCACCTCTCTGGTGTGTCTGCCGGTGCTGCTCCTCCTGGACACACAACCGCTCCAGTAAGGCTAGGTAGGATGAGGCTCTACCTCTCACTATGGGGCAGCCTGTTCAAAGAGGCTGCCTACTAATCATGGCCCAGTCAGCAGCCTGGGAGAGGCAGGCAGTCATCGAGCTCTAAAACACATGCTGCACTGCGCATGGCCCGTGGACACTATGACAGCAAGTAGGTTACGTAGGATAAGAGTGTCAATGTTTTTAATTGATGTTTCGCTATGGCTCAAGACTGGCCCAGCACTGTGGAATAAAGTGAATAGTATCCAAGCTGTTCTTCCGAAGCCTATGTCAGTACCTCCTGGCCTACTTAAAAAATAAGTGGAAACACAGAGCAACCGTCAAGGTAATCTCAGGATCCAGACATCTACGGCACATAGAAAAGCAGGAATGGACAACTCCATTGCGTAAGGCTACTGTGTGGTCCAAATACTTTTCCTGGAGATGTTGCAGCCAATGCCACAGCAGCACCACCTCATACTAAGACATGAACTAGTGGGAACAACTATGCTGGCTGGAGATACTTCAAGATGAGAAATCTGTAGGAAGTAGTATGAATGAGAAAAACTTAACACAGTGACCCTTCAACAGGAAACGCCTCCTCACCCAAACTACCTACAGCAAAATGACCAGGGATGGTAATCACCACTATGTATAGAGATGGAGTAGTTTCCTACCTGTAACTCCAGTTCTGTAGTAGGGGTATCTCTGTTATAGTCATAATCTAGTGCATAGCTTTCCAAACTTTTCATGTTGGTGACACACCTTTTTATGCAAAAATGTTGAGGGACACGGCAATGCGAGCGCGTGCAGCGCGTGAGCCTGAACCACCTAAGAGGGGTTGGGGGGGTGAAGGGGGGGGGGGTTGTGCCTCTTATTGCTCTGGTTTCCTTTTATACCGACTTTATCTGCTTTTGTGCCATCTACTTGTGGCTCTTTCCTCTCTTGCCATCTTTTGCCTCTTGTTACCTTTTGTGCTGCCTTGCAAAGCTTAAGTGTGCCATCTTCTGTGCTTATTTTTACAGTACCTGCCCTTTCCCCCCGCTCCTTTCCTGCCAGGCCTCAACTTCTGTCGCAAAAGGTAGACAAACAGCATGAATAATAAGCTATCATTCATGCAGCAGGTGAGGTGAACCCAAAGCTATCAAACAACAACTGCACCTAAATATGGCTGTCTTTTACTGGAGGGCGAGGTGACACATTTTCCTTACATTTTGGTTCCTGGCACTCCTGCTGCATTACTACAATTTAAGATAATTCAATACAAAGAGGTATTAAGGATAGCATTTATGCTTTGGGTCGTCTCAAATATTTTGGTATTAGCAGGTTGCATGTAAGGTCTTTTCCAAGAAAAAGAAATGTTCTGCCTACCGTTTGCCATAAGTACATGATGTAAACCCAACACCCACCTTGCATTTCTCACCTAGTTGATGAAATATATAAGTTTCATTCGTAGATGATCAAACATCAACTTGTAACTATTTTTACAATTAAATACAAGAAAAGGCTGTGATCCAGCCCAGTGACCTGGAACCTTGTATGAAATGCCATGCTTTATTTTCCACCAATAGTTTATTTAAGCCTCAAACCTTCAAAATATGGGAAAGAATGACGTCGACATATGGCTACATGCTACAGGGGACCACCTTCCTTCTAGCTCGATCTTTTCGTTGACATTCAGATGTATTGTGGGAGTTGAAGTTAAGTGAAGCAATTATTTTTGCGTACATGAAAGAAAGGATCTGGAAAAGAAAATCCCCGGACTAGAGCATAGTGTCCCTGATGATGAGGAGACATTTTGGAGCCTTAGAATGAACCTTTTAGATTTCATTTTTTTCTATAGATTTCCTGACTATATTATTCCATTGCCGCCTGGTGTTGTCATTACAATTGCAAAAAATTACCTATATTATTTGGCTGGTGAGCGCCACATACATGCTGAAAACGTAAAGCCCCTCGCACAGCCCCTCGCAGATTTGTGTCTTTACTATTTTGCAGTTTTATTGATTGCAGTGTCTGGCAACAGGCATGCTACCTTTCTCAGCGTCGACTCGGCATGTTCGGATTCATTTCAAACCGGTCAATAAATCAAGTCCTCTTCTGGAGAAAATTAGGACCTGCCCTTTCCCCCGCTCCTTTCCTGCCTCTTGCTCCTCTGCCCCCTGCTTTCAACCTCTCCTCTCCACACCCTGTGCGTCACAAGTGCTCCCCGGTGGTAATCAGCAATGTCCCTCTATTAAACCCAGAAGGTACCAATAAAAAAGAGAAAAGTGTGATTTTTAGGTTCGGGTGGGTGCGCCGAGATCCGAGAGGGGTCCCTGGAAGCGGGGCTGTTGTCCCGTATTTACGACCACGTGGAAGCAGTCAGAGACCTCTGGCTGCAGAGGATCACACTAATTCACAGGGGCGTGGGGCGAAAGTGAGAGGCTGCTTAGCCTTTCGCAGCCCTAGGATGCGGTCCTGAAGATATGGAGGGCAGCACGGCTGAGAGAGGTTCGCCCTCCGCCCCCTGGTTCCCTCAGAGAAGGCTAAAAAAAAAAGTAACACTGGGCGAGCAAGAAACCTGAGCTGCTATGCGGGGGCCGCGCACTCCCAGAGGGGAGGGGGGGGGGGGGGGGGGGCGGGGGGTTGTGGGGGTTAAATACTCACGGTTGCTCCTGTTCACGAGGCTCCGCTCTGCAGCTGCTCCACCTTCCGTCGTGCACGTCGCGATTACTGAGTGAGGGGGCTCCAGTCGCATTCCAATAATATTGGCCGGCAGACGTCATCGCATCGCGCGACACACCTACGTGTGGGTCGCGCCACACAGTAACGTGTCGCGCCACAGTTTGGAAAGCACTGATCTAGTGAATAGTTCCGCCCATGTGCGTGGACCCCGGAGCAATCAAAAATAATCTCTTAAGCTGTCTTCTGTGCAGACCTGCATAGACACGTAAGAGAAAATTAAAGACAAATAATGCAGCCTATACCTACAAGGCTACACTGTCCAGTACTTCAACTAGAAATGCAAAGGATATTCCACCAATATCACATTTAACACAATCTGCCAAGTTTCACCCATAGAGAAACTTCCCCGTCACAAAATCCTTGGAATGATATTGAGGAAGGGATGGACAGACAAGCCCCCATAGACTGCCATTATATATCTGGAAAAAGGATACCGTGCCTTTAAGGAACTCTCCAGAGACCCACAGCCAAAGTCCTTTTACTTTCAGTTCTTTTTGACGGTGTATATAGTAAGGCCTGTAGCATACAGTACATTATCATTTTCTCCACCGGGGAGGAGGGCGAGCGCTTATGACTATAACAGAGATACCCCTACTACAGAACTGGAGTTACAGGTAAGAAACTACTCCTTCTGTAGTAGGGGATCTCTGTGTATAGTCATAATCTAGTGAATAGAATGGCAAGCCCATCCCTACAAACTAATCCGGCGGTGGAGGAAAAAGACAACACCACTACTGTGCAGACAGATTTCTTAACGAAGCCTGCCCAACCTGAGTATCTGCTCTGGCATCAAAGTCCAGACAGTAATGCTTAGCAAAGGTATGGACCGACTTCCAAGTGGCAGCCCTGCAGATATCTGCAATGGGAACATTACGTAGCAAAGCCGTTGTAGCCGCTTTGCCCCTGGTGGAATGAGCCTTAGGCTTACCCCCTAAGGTCTTATTAGCCTTTTGGTAACATAATTGGATACAGGACACAATCCACCTAGAGATGGACTGTTTAGAGGTAGCAAGACCCGTCCTGACTGACCCATAGTTGACAAACAGTTGGTCTGACCTACTAATATCCTTGGTCTTATCCAGATAGAATTTCAACACCCTTCCCACATCCAGGGAATGAAGAGACCTTTCCACTGGAGTGGAAGGACTTTGGAAAAACGTAGGTAAAGTTATAGTCTGATTGACATGGAAATCAGAGATCACCTTAGGAAGTAACTTAGGGTGAGTACGCATCACAACCTTAGCAGCATGAAATACAGTATAAGGTTCCTGGCAACACAATGCCTGAATTTCACTCACCCTGCGGGCCGATGCAATGGCCACGAGGAACGCCACCTTCCACGATAGGTGCTGTAGTGAAGCCTTATGAATAGGCTCAAAAGGTTCCTTCATCAACCTGGACAGCCCCACATTCAGCTCCCACAAAGGCGAAGGAAGCCGAACAGGAGGAAACACTTTCTTCAATCCCTCAAAAAAATTCTTTATCACAGGAATCTGAAAGAAGGATGTCTGTGAAGGGCATTTCCTGTGCGCAGTTAATGCTGCGAGGTGAACCTTAATGGAATGGAAATTAAGGCCAGACTGAGCCAAATGCAAAAGGTATGGAAGGATGACATCTTCCTTGCAAGTCGTTGGATCATAGTTCTTAGACATGCACCAGATGCAGAACCGCTTCCACTTGTAAGCGTAAGAAGTCCTAGTGGAAGGTCGCTTAGCCTCCTTCAATATGTCCATGCAATCCTCAGGAAGCTTCAGGTGTCCCTATTGCACTATCTCAGAAACCATGCCGCCAAACTCAACGATGAGAGGTTGGGGTGCACCATCTGCCCCCCGAACTTCGTGAGAAGGTCCGGCCGACACAGCAACCGCACGTGGGGTAGGAGAGACCGGTGAAGCAGGTTCGTGAACCACCACTGTCTCGGCCATTCCGGAGCGATGAGAATCATCCGCGCCCTGGACTGAGGCAGCTTGATGAGCACCGTCGGAATCAGGGGAATGGGTGGAAAAGTTTACAGAAAGCTGTTTGACCAGATGATCCATAACGCGTTCCCCAGAGTCCCCTGTTGGTAATACCTGGAGGCAAAGCCTCTGCATTTTCTGTTTTCGGCGGTGGCGAACAGATCTACGTCTGGAGTGCCCCACCTGGCGAACATGTCTTCGAGCACCTCGTGGTTTATGACCCACTCGTGGTTTTCTTGGATCATCCTGCTGAGTGCGTCCGCCTGAGCATTCTGCACACCTGGCAGATGAGTGGCCGTTATCCTCAGTTCTCTGGCTAGCAGCCACTGCCAGATCGCCTGCGCTTCTTGAGACAGTGTGCGCGATCTCGAGCCCCCCTGCTTGTTGAGGTAATACATCGTGGTCGTATTGTCCATCTGTACAAGCAAGGAGTCTGTTTGGAAGGACGGATGAAAAGCCTTCAGTGCCAAGTGAACAGCTATGAGTTCCAGGAAATTGATGGGATATGTGGATTCCGCTGGAGACCACGTTCCCTGGATCTGCAGATGGTCTGAATGCGCTCTCCAGCCGTGGAGAGAAGCATCCGTCACAATAGTCTGAGTGGGAATGTCCTTGTGGAACGGAACCCCTTTGAGGAGATTCTCTGCTGAGCACCACCATCTCAGGGACAGTTGAGCGTGAAGGGACAACCGGATCCGGTCGTCCCAGCACCCCCGCTTCTGGTCCCACTGATCCTCCAGACATTCCTGCAGCGGCCTCATGTGCAGGCGTGCATGTGGAGTAAGGAAGAAGCAAGAGGCCATCGACCCCAGAAGAGAAGACACCGTCCTCACTGTTGTAGATGGAACAGCCATGAGAGCCTGAGACTTCCGAAGGATCGATAAACGTCTCTCCTCCGAAGGAGACACGCTTGCTATAAGCGTATTGATGGAGGCTCCCAAGTACTGTAGGCACTGGACAGGAGTCGGGACAGACTTAGACATGTTTATGTGCAACCCCAGCTGGTTCAAAAGGACGGCCGTCCTGTTGAAGTTCAATTGTGCTTCCTGGAAGGTGGAGGCTTTGATCAACCAGTCGTCCAGGCACGGGTAGACAAACACCTTGTTCTTTCTCAGGTGCGCTGCCACCACAGCCATGCATTTCGAAAAAGTCATGGGTGCAGACTTCAGTCCAAACGGTAGTACGGTGTACTGATAGTGATTGGCGCCAACTAGGAAGCGCAGGAACTTCCGGTGTTTCCTTGCAATGGGCACATGGAAGTACGCATCTTGCAGATCTATTGCGCAAATCAGTCTCCCCTTTGCAGCTGAGGATAAACCTGGTGCAAAGACAGCATGCAAAATTTTTCCCTGCGAATCCATTTGTTTGCTTGTCGCAAATCCAGAATGGGCCTGAACTCGTTCTTGTCCTTCTTGCATACCAGAAAGAACCGAGAGTAAAGACCCTTTCCCCTTTGAGACAGAGGGACGTCTTCTATAGCCCTTTTTCTCATCAGGGTATCGACCTCTACTTGGAGCTCGCGCAGTTGGAACTGCGAGCAGACTGGTGGAATCGCTGGAGGCGGGCTGACGAAACGAAGACTGTATCCATTGCAAACAATATTCAGCACCCACTTGTCTTGAGTAATTTTTCTCAACTCTGCCAATAAATGTCTTATGCTTCCCCCCACCGGAGCGGGTAACAGACAAGGGGGAAGTAACACCTCAGGGCCTAGACCCGGCCGGGCCTTTGGGTGTCGAGGAGGACAGAGGTGCCCCTCTGGCACTTCTGGAATGGCCGCCGCTGGTCCTGCTGCTGCTGCTGGCCAGCTTGACGACCGTGCCCTCTTCCCTGGGTTCCGAAACGTCTCTGGAAGGGACAGAAGGTCTTCTTCTGCTCTTTTGGCTTTGCTAACCCGACGGCCGTCAGGGTTTCTGCCTCCGCCTTCATGCGGGCCATCTCATCCGCATGCTTTCCAAGGAGTGTCGACCCAGAGAACGGCAAGTTGGCGACTCTCTGCTGCGCCTCTGGTTTCAGCGATGTCAGGCGCAACCAGGCATGGCGTCTCAGATTAATCCCGTGGCAGTATCCATGAGCCGCCAAGAGAGAGGAATCTGCAGCTGAGCTGATAACCCGATTGGAAACCATCATGCCCTTATTGATGATTTCCTGGAGGTCCTCCCTCCTGTCCCTAGGAAGGTGCTCCAGAAACTGCTGCAGGGACTCCCACAGAGACCGGTCATACTGACCCAAGAGAGCCGCGGCACTAGCGGCCTTCATGGATGTAGCAGCGGTACCACAGACATTTTGTCCCGCTGAATCCATCTGACGGCTCTCCTTATCCGGAGGCACCGTAGAAGATGGGGCAGTAGCGTGCTGCTTCCTGGCCGCCGTGACGATCACTGAATCCGGCACCGGGTCTGATCTAAGGAACGCCGGATCAGAGTCTGGGGGCCTGTACTTTTTCTGCAGCCGGGAAGGAGTGGATTTCGTTGACGCTGGAGTCAGGAAGAGCTCCATTGCCGGTTCCTTCAGCCCTGGCACTAAGGGTAACAAGGGTCGCGACAACTGCCGCTTGTGCAAGGTCTCGAAAATCACTGATGTAGAAGGTGTGGGTACCGTTCGCGTAATCCCCAGCTTGGCTGCCCCTCTCAATAACACCTCCTGAAACGATATGTCATCCACCGGTGACACTCTCGTATGGGGGGAATCCGATAAGGTGGGCGAATACTCCCGGGCACTGGAAGAGTCTGTATGACGGGACCTTGACCTGTCCCTCCTGTGACGATGTCGGGACCTTGTCGAAGATAGACGGTCACTCCTTGTTCGGTGTCTCCGTCTGGACCGTGACCTAGACCTCCTAGGTCTCGGGCGATCCACTGGCCTTACAGGAAGCGAAGGCCGCCGAGGCAAAACCGGAAACCTAGGCTGTGGAGGCCCCGTAGGCGGCAACAGGAAGCGCAGCAGAGATAGAGACCGTGGAGGAGGCCGCGGTAGAGGAGGTGGATGAGGAGGAGGAGAAGGAATCTCCTTAGGCAATGGCGTAGGCGTCCGGGGCCTAGATGGTGAGTAGGTCAGAGAATATTGAGAGTCCTAAGACCTAACCACTCTCCTCTTCTTCTTCTGAGCAGGCCTTGACGAGGATGTTCTCGAGGCCGACTTTTTTGCAGACGAGCGCCGGCGTGACTGGGGGCTCGTGGATCTAGAAGACAGGCTGACCACTGAGGGAGGGGACACAGTTCTGGCCCTTGATAGCCTCCTCGACGTCGATTTCTCCTTCCTCGACGTCGACCTCTTCCTCGACGTCGAACTTCTCGACGCCGATACGTCCCTCGACGTCGACTCTTCTCTTCGACGTCGGACAGCGGTGTCGCCTCGACAGGGAGCGTCGGTGCCTCCTGGACCCATCCAGACGTCAAAGTCTCGACGCTGATGAAGTCCTCGACGTCGACCTCGTCCGAGGTCTCGACGTCAGTCCCCTCGACGTCGAACGTCGCTTCGACTCAGAGCCCTGGGGTGACGGGCAGCAGATGGTGGTGGTCATCCCTCTCAACGCCGACGTCGAGGCTATCGACGTCGACAGATCTGTGCCTTTTCCTGGCCTTTTTTGACTGGGGAGCCCCCCAGAGGCTGTAGCACGGGCAGAGGACGATGACTGTGTCCCTCCATGCCCAGACCCGCCTGGTTCTTGATGTCTCCTCTGCTCCAGGCCTTGGAGACTAATCTTTTCCCTGTCCCTCAGGGTCCTCCCGGAGAAGGATTGACAAATCTCACAGTCTTCAGGGACATGAGAGGAAGGGAGACAGAGGATACACACTCTGTGCCAGGAAGAAGGCTAAATCGGACGCTCACACTGAGGGCACTTGTCGAACAATGCTGGCATATTCAACAGAAGAGTGGGCCAAACTGGCCGAAAAACCCAGAAAAAGGAAGAAGAAGCAGTCAGACGTCGAGTGAAACACTCAAAACACTTGAAAAGTGCCCACAAATTGAAAAAACACCCAAAAAGGGAGAGCTCAATGCTCCAGGGTCCTGCTAGCAGGAGCCGGGATAAAAAACCTGAAAGTAAAAGGACTTTGGCTGTGCATCCTGGGATACAGAGAGTCTATGGAGAGTTCCTTTTCCAGACATATAATGGCTGCCTATGGGGGCTTGTCTGTCCATCCGTTCCTCTCTATCATTCCAAGGATTTTGTGAAGGGGACGTTTCTCTATGGGTGAAACTTGGCAGATTGTGTTAAATGTGATATTGGTGGAATATCCTTTGCATTTCTAGTTGAAGTACTGGACAGTGTAGCCTTGTAGGTATAGGCTGCATTATTTGTCTTTAATTTTCTCTTAAGTATCTATGCAGGCCTGCACAGAAGACAGCTTAAGAGATTATTTTTTATTGCTCCGGGGTCCACGCACATGGGCAGGACTATTCACTAGATTATGACTATACACAGAGATTCTCTACTACAGAAGTCTTGTTCATAACAGCAGCATAATAGAAAGTGAATGATGGGCACCAGGCGGCAAAACAACTTCAACCTGAACGTAGGATAAATATTTCATTAAGTGCAGCACTCCTAAAATGGAGGTCAACAAAGAGCTGGCAAATCGTTCTCTCAACTTTTGCTTTAAGTACCCAGAAGATCCAATCAAACTGGAACAGCCGGCATTGCCAGAGAGTGGCTAGTAACCGGTTCTGGCCTGTTTGCCTAGTAGGGAAGCAATGTGCTTACTAGCTATTGTAAGTTACCACCAGGCCAAGCATGAAACAAAGTAAAAGGAAGTTCATGGGAGCTCCCATGCCCAAACCACTTTCAGCTGTATAATTTTAGCACCATAACTAAATCACGGTTTAAGCTACCTCAACATCTTCGTGTCATCACCTCAATCAACCATGATTTAAGTATTCACAATGATACAATGTATTAAAAGTAACTGTTGCAGAAGCAAAGAAAAGAAGTCTGCATTGGGAGACTGATGAAGGCATCAATGCAGGCAGATCATTTCAGGTTATCAGTAGTGACACATCAAACTTTGGTATGCAAGACCCAGATGGCTGGTTAAAGTCTTTAATGAGATCCTCCAGTGTCGAGATGAGTAACACAGCATGCAACATTCCCTCCCCACCAGAGGCTTTCCATCTTGTACCTTACAGCCCTCACATGCATGGACGCCATAGTGAAATCCAGATGCTTTGTCTCCACAGACTCTGCACTCGACGGCTAGGCACCCGGCAAGCGTGTCCTCACGACCCAACTGGAGCTGCTCACACAGAGAAGACTGGGAACTCTGGGAAAAATCTGGGAGAGAAAGAAGAATAAAAATGGACACAAAAATTAATCTAAGCAAAAACCCCTGGAAGAGAAGCTTGCACTGATCCACAAGAAAAGCCTGGCACAGAAGGTATTAGCAGACATGCCTGCAACCTCCATGTAGGAAAATCTCCCTTACAATAGGCAGAAAAATGCTCATACTCAAATAACCCAAAGGGAGATTTCATAAATTAGGAGCATGGCAGAAAGTCCGACTTACACAAGTGGAAAACCCCTTGTAAAAGTACCTGGAAGAAAAGTAGATCCATTTTCCAACCCAAGAAAATACCTGTGTACCTCACCTGCCTGTCAGAAACAGAAAAGGCACATGCAACGCACTACATACAAAGAAACAGAGAATTAACCACAAGAAAGGACAGTTAATGTGTGAGGGGTGCCAGTACCAGCATTGACAAGTTACAAGTGGTCTGGGTGGATGAGTGATGGTGAGAACAGAACAGCCCCCTGCACAGCACTGGGAATTTTCAATATAAGGGGCTGGGAAGGAATTAATCAAATCAGATGGTCTCAGCTGCCAGCTACCACACATTGCTCACAAAGCCCTTATGTTACCAGTGTCATGGCTTGATGGCTGAGAGCTGTCTGGTCCCACATCAGGGTCAGAGCCCACGTCTGTTGCATTCACTTCCTCTTCCGACGCCGCCTCCTCCTTGATCCTAAATCCTTCTTCCTGCAGCTTATCCATGCTTCCTGGCGCCTCAGTATCGACACAGATGTCACACTCATAGCTCCGGCATCATCCGTGTGTGCATGGAAAAGGATCCCCTAGTCACATGGTGTCTTCTCTGGAGAGTAGGAATAAAGTGAACATGAAAAGGAGGGTGAAAATAGCACCCCTAAACTATGAGAATGAAAGAGAGAGGACAAACTGCGTGCTATTGGCTTGACCATAGCTCCATAGCCCAATTACTGTCTATGTTCTCAATACATCCACTGTCAAATCACATCTGCAAGCAAAAAAAAAACGTACTTTCTTTCCCACCTATTTTTATTTTCCCATAAGCAGGATGAACACTGCCTTCTGGAATGGAAGATCTAGGAAAATACTTACTCCCCACCTTTCCATCTACATCACTTTTACTGTGGAGTCTCTTCACTAAACTTGAGCCAAATTAATACTTCAATTCTCAGATTTCAAATACACATGCCAACAAATTCCTATTCCCATCGTGCACTACTCAAGAACTAGCTATGGGTCCAACAGACATGCATATTACAAAAACTGCAAGTCATGTTTACTCATATGTGCATGTCACAGCTTTATTGATTCATAAATACGTTATTGCGACTGTTCTGGAATTTACAATTGCATATCTTCCACTTGTAAATTATTAGCAAAGTTTAGCAATTTTGCATTTGGCCAACACAGTAAAACAAGCATTTTCTATGCAATAGATCTCGCAGTTGTGAGAGTTTGAGCTATTGGCATTGTAAATGACAATGCCTTTTATTTATGTTTTGGTTTTTATAACATAAATAAAAGGCATTGTCATTTACAATGACAATAGCTTAAACTCGCGTAAAGGCGAGTCCTATTGCATTGCAAATGCTTGTTTGTGTTATTCAGGAGATGAGTCCCTCCATCTTGTGGTCATGAGCTGTAGACAGCTGATTGTGAGGGCTTAGCGTTTGTTAACGCTGGGAGGCCGAGGATGCGGCACAGAATATGTCTTGCACAACACAGCTTTAAAAACAAGATTGTTATAAACCAGCATGGGACTGGCTCCAGAACTTTAGAAGGAGCCATTTGATTGACATAATTGTTAGTCCGCCCATGCGGCCATATCCGGTCGATGTTATGATGACGTGCGACTTCAAGGAGTCTCCGTTAGGCTAATAAATATACCTGCGCGCGCGCTCAGGCATCTTGGTTCGGCAATAAACACGCCCCTCGCTCGCCCGGGCTTTTAACCGCTCATTAATCTGACTGATTATGTGATTGTGTCAGACAGACTCTTCACTAACGGAAATTGGTTTAAAAATGGGGCTTGCTAATTCTTTCTGCAGTGACCTTTTCCGAGCAGAAAACCACAGGCTTTTTCTGTTCCACTTACAGGTTTGTTATGTCCGGGGGTTGCTATAATGGAAACCGAATTGCCAAGTGGTCTGACCTATGTAGTGTAAAAGAGCTAGAAGTGGAACTATGGTTATTATTAGCAAAAAATGGAACCTGCCAAGTGACCTTTTATGAGGGCGGCACCTGCAAATAGCTGTGATAACCCTTCTAGCAACTCAGCAGCTAAATTGGTAAGCGTGAGCTTGGGGGCTCATCAAAGTCGAGTCTCTGGACACAGTGAAATTGACACTCGGTGTGACAGTAACAAAAAAAACAAGCAAACTCACCGCCGCAGCCTGGCTTCAACAGGAAGTCAGGCAAGCTTTGTTGGGACGGGGGCGGGGACGGACAAAAACAGGAAGCAGGCGCTCCTGTGGCCGCTAGAGGATTTCCATGTTAGCTAGCGGGGCTCCCGTGCTCGTGGTGAGCCCCGCGGCCCCCGCCTGTTACCCGGAATGACCCGCTGGCTGCCGAGGGACACGCAAGAAGAACCTGGTGAGTGGGATGTGAGGGGGATGTGTGCGCGTGTGTGTGCGCACGTGTGTGTATGCGTGTGTATGTATGCATGTGTGTGCGTGTTAAAATAGCACGATGACTGGTTGGTGGTGGGTGGGGGGGCGGGGGGGAGGTGGTGTGTAGGCGAGTGTCTGTCTGCCCGTTTGTCTGTTTGTAGTCAGGAGTGGCGGCTGAGGCCGCTGACGCGGACCCCTTCTGTACACAACCTGAGGTTGGTTCCAAAGGGCTGGGGGGGCCTCAATGCTCTCTTGTGTGTGTATGTGTGTGGGGGGGTGTCTCTGCATGTATGTATGTGCGTGCGTGCATGGGCGCTTGTGCGTGTGTGTATGCATTGTGCCTGCGTGGGTGTGTGGCTGTGTGTGATTGAGAGTGAATGCCAGGCAGGGGATGTGCACGGCGACGTGCGCGCCCTCGAGAAGGAATCTGAGACAGCGAGGCGCGTGGCCGATCGCTGTCTCACATTTCCCCAGACACGCCAGCAAAAGTTGTCTTCGCAGACAAAGCATGCTTTGCATGCTTTTTAGGTCTGCTCGACCTAAAAAGGTCATTTTTTAATATAAACAGGTTATATGCTTACTAGACCATGTTTAATGGATTCTCCTAGTAAATTGCCACTGTTCTTAAAGCATTCACAACTTTTTCCAACATTTTGTGACATGTGAGAACTAGATTACATGTGCTTACAAACCACCTCCTGCTCCCCACAACCACTACAGGAAGCAACAACATCAGAATATCTCTTCCCAATGTCTGGGGAGTGAGCTATATTCTATGGAAATAGCAACATTTTGTCCGTTTAAAGCAGACATCTGTGGATATCTTTTGAACTTGTTCGCAGCCCTTTACACATTCTTTTTCCGTAATTTATTCAAGGAATGCAAGCATCCACACATCCGTTTCACCTCAGTTTTTTTTATCCAACATTAACGCCCTATATAGATCTGTAATTACTTTACGACTCCCTGCCATAGTCAGGAGTGTCTGTATTGTGTGATTATTCTCCGGGGCCTCAGGGAAAGATGTTTAAAGATCTCAATACTTTTATTATGGTGTTTTGTAGAAAGTGCCCCTGCTAATGACAAAGAATTATTGTGCTTCCTCAAACATAATAAACTTATTATAACAGAGGCCTCCCCCATTTCAAAACATTTTTGTCACCAATCCCATTGCTACATCCCGTTACTAATGCTCTTAAAGGGTCTTATGATCCGACGGCGCAACTCTGGGATAAATGGGGATCTCTTCGAGATGTTTTGAAGTACTCTATACCCCACTATTGCCACCTGCTATGTTACATATACGAGGCCTTAGGATTTCTATCTGGTTTGGGAACTACAGTAACGGGGGGGGGGGAGGGGGGCGGGGGGGAATGGTTGCTTTAAATTTCAGCTAAATTGGTGCAGGTAGTTCTGTTATCTCTAGGCATGCAATTCTGGGTTTGGCCCTTCATCAGTAGAGACTAGAGAAAAGCCATCTGGGGTTGCTGAAATGCTGCCCAAGTCTCCACAGGCACACAAGTGCATCCAGGAGAGCATGTCAGCTCTTTGGCTCCATGGAGCCTTTTAAACACAAGGGGGAGGGGAGGGAGATGCCTCTCATCCCAGCTCAGTTCATCTCACTGCATTCTGGTGAACGCAGTACGCTTACTTCAAACTTGCTGTAGGCTCCCTTGAGCAAACAAGATGACAAGCTTAACTGGGATGTACCTTTGTTCCTGTGGAAAGGTACTGTGTCCTGCTCTCTACGTATGAAGGGCTAAACCCAGAAACAAGTGTCTAGAGATAAGGGCACTACCTGCACCAACTTAAGTAAAAAAACGACAGCAACTTTGAAGTAAGTGCACTACATTCATGAGAATGCAATGGGGTGAGAGGCAGTGTGCTCCCACCCCTTGATTCACATGCAATATGTACAAGCTGCTACCTATTACTGGATGTTCATCCCGCCTCATTGAGCACATTTCTCCCACATTGGCAATTACATTTCCTAGTTGCAAATGATGTGCGCCAATCCTTCTATCAGGAGAATTTTGCCCATTAACTGTAGTTCCTTTTCTCAAACCCTAATTGGTTTTTGCCATCTGATCACATTCATCATCTGCACAATTTTGCTTTGTTGCTTCTTTGAATGTAGAATCGTACTTACATTTCAGTTTGCCTTACTATTGTGTGTTTCAAGGATTTTTCTTTACCTTCCCATGTAGGTTGTTTTTCTCAGTATGCAAAGCTTGCGATCCTGGGGTTGTTTGAATTTAGATTCAAATTCATTAAGTACTTGCAGTGTTTTTTGGCCTCAGATTGCATTATTCTGTATTTTTAATACTCACTTGCATGCATTGCCATTTTGTACGCATATTACACAAGTTACTTACATGTGTAACTATATATCGGTAAGAGACATTAGTTAGTGATAGATTCCTTACCTTAGAATACACCCAGGCGTCAGACTGGATCCGGAAAGTTTTTTAGTCCTCAGTAACCCTGCGCGTCGGTAGGCGGCGTCGTAAGGCTCCACGTATGTCGCTGGCGTCGAAGTCACCAAGATGACGTCGCTGGAACCACTTAGACGCGCCCACGTGTGCTGACATCAGTTCTGTACACGACTTTCCGCGCCAGGAATGCAGAGCCATGCAAGATACTGACCACTGGTGCACTGAAACTAGGGCCCTGAAAAGGATGACCTAAACCCTAGAAATCAGTTCGCAGAATGGGGAGGATGGGTGGGGCAGTAAGCAATCTATCACTAACTAATGTCTCTTACAGATATATCGTTACACAAGTAAGTAACTTGTGCATCTGAAAGAGACACGTTAGTAATAGAATCCTTACCTAAGAATAGATACCCCAGCAATACCAACCCCGGTGGTTGGTCGGCGGACAAAGATCACACCAGAAAGTCACAGAGAACAGAACGGCCAAAGAAGCCGCCTCTCCGACTGGACTGTCAAGGCAATGATTAGTAAAAGTTTGCAGCGAGGCCCACGTGGCTGTCTGACAGATGTCTTGCAGGGGGACACCACGTCCCAATGCCGTAGTAGCTGCTGTTGCCCTTGGTAGAATGGGCGTGCAACCCCACTAGAGATTCCTTTTTAGCCCTAGAAAAACAGGCTTTGATCCACAAGACAACCCAGCGCGAGATAGTCCTCTTGTGTACAGCCCGGCCTTTTTTGGCACCCACATAGCCAACAAAGAGCTGGTCATCCACCAGGAACTGTTGTGTGCGATTTAAGTAAAATGAAAGCGCACGGTTTGGGTCAAGACGGTGGAGCCTCTCTTCCTCTCTGGAAGGGTGAGGAGGCGGCAAGAAAGTGGGCAAGGTGATAGTCTTCCCAATGTGAAAAGCAGTGACAACTTTTGGCAAGAATGAAGGACGAGTGCGAAGCACAATCTTGCCCGGATGGACTGACAGAAAAGGAGGCTTACAAGAAAGAGCCTGCAGCTCACTCACACGCCTAGCAGAGGTGATAGCAAATAGGAAAGCAGTCTTCAAAGTCAACAAACGAAGAGGACAGTTGTGGAGCGGCTCAAAAGGAGCGCACATCAAAAAAGAAAGTACCAGATTCAAGTCCCACTGCTGCATCACAAAAGGAATAGGAGGGAAAAGGTGAGTAATGCCTTTGAGAAATCTATTAACACTAGGGGACTTGAAAAGAGAGGGCTGATCAGGATGCCGGAGAAAGGCAGAGATTGCAGAAAGGTAGCCCTTGATGGTGCCCATAGCAGAGCCCTGCCGGGCCAAAGAAAGAAGGAGCAAAAGGACCTCTGAAAGAGGGACAGAAAGGGGATACACAGCCTTTGCTGTGCACCATGCCACAAATTTGTTCCACCTGCAGGCATATACCGATTTAGTGGAGCGACGCCTGGCTGCCAGAATGACATCACAGACTTCAGGAGTCAAACAGAATCAACTGTCGCCGCTCAATTTCCACGCATGTAGGTGGAGGCTGGACAGGTTCGGGTGGAGGACCGTCCCCTTCTGCTGCGACAGAACATCCTCCCGAAGAGGCAGTCTGATCGGGGAATCCACGCTCATACTGAGTAGCTCGGGATACCAAACTCTTCGAGCCCAGTCCGGTGCCACAAGAATGACTTGGGCCCGGTCGCGCCTGATCTTCTTCAGCACTCTGGGCAGAAGTGGTATAGGTGAAAAGGCGTACAATAGACCGCAGTTCCCCTTGCAACGAAAAGCATCGCCGAGTGAGTGCCGCCTTGAAAATTCCAATGCGCAGAACAGCTGACATTGCGTGTTCTCTTCGGTGCCGAATAGATCTAACCAAGGCTTTCCTCACTGTTGAAAGAGACCTTGCACCACCTCAGAGTGAAGACGCCATTCGTGATCCATCAGGCACCTGCGGCTGAGTTCATCCGCCCTGGCGTTCAAAGAACCTGCCATGTGTTGAATCATCAATGAAATGCCTTGACGTTCCAGCCATGTCCAGAGGCGCAGAGCCTCCTGACATAGGGTCCACGACCCCACCCCACCTTGTTTGTTGCAATACCACATGGCAGTGGTGTTGTCTGTGAAAACCTGCACCACCTTCCGCTTGACAGAGGGAACGAATGCCTTCAGTGCAAGAAAGGATTGCCCGAAGCTCCAGAAGGTTGATATGGAGCCTGGACTCCGCCGGAGCCAGAGGCCTCTCCAGTGGTGGCACCATTCCAGGAGGGACGCATCAGTCACCACTGTGTGCTCTGGTTGGGGAAGGGAGAGGGATCTGCCGCTGACCCAATGCTGATTCGTGAGCCACCACTGCAATTGTTGTGCAGTACCCTTTGGAGATCTGGATGTAGTCGGAGAGGTTCCTCTGATACTGCACCCACCGGAACTTCAGGTCCCACTGCAGAGCCCGCATATGCCATCTGGCATGGTTGGTGAGCAGAATGCAGGAGGCCATGAGGCTGAAAGATCGGAATCATAGCCCGAATGTTCCGGACTCGCTGTTCGGGAGGATAGACACGAAACTGCGCAGTGTCCAGAACCACTCCAATGAAGAGGAGCATCTGAGAGGGACTTCGGCACGTTGATGGAGAACCCCAGCAAATGCAGGAGTTCGGCCATAGTCTGGAGGTGTGAGACGACTGCCTGGGGTGAGCTCGCCTTCAACAGCCAGTCGTCGAGATAGGGGAAGACTGAAACCCCTGATCTGCGCAGATGAGCTGCGACCACCGCCATCACTTTCGTGAACACCCGAGGGGCGCTTGTAAGGCCGAAGGGGAGCACGGTGAACTGAAAATGCTCCTGCCCTACCATGAATCGCAAGCAACGCCGGTTGGCCGGCAGGACGGGTATATGAAAATAAGCGTCCTGCAGGTCCAACGCTACCAACCAGTCTTGCGGGTAGAGGGCAGACAAGACCCGAGCAAGTGTGAGCATCTTGAACTACTCCATTCGGAGGAAGCGATTGACATCCCGAAGGTCCAAGATAGGACACAGGCCTTTGTCCTTCTTTGGAACCAAGAAGTAGTGGGAGTATGAACCACGCCCTACTTCTGGCATCGAAACGCGCTCTGTGGCTCCCTTGGCCAAGAGGGCCGTAACTTCCTGCTGGAGAACTGTCAAGTGATCCCCCGACATGCAGTTGCACTGTGGTTGCATGGCTGGAGGGGTAGTTTTGAAGGGGAGGGAGTAACCCCTTCGGACAAGTTGCAGAACCCACTTGTCTGATGTGATGGTGCGCCAGTGGTGGAGGTGATGGCGAATCCTGCCACCCACTGGCGTCTGGTGGGGCTGAAACACCGGACTAGGAAGGTTTGGAGGCAGTGGCTGCGGGGGGTGGTGGACTGACCCGCACACTGGCCCCGTCTCTGCCTCTGCGGGTCCCACGTCCGCGCTGACTGTTACTGCGCAGGCCTGTGGCAATGAAACGAACGTGCTTGGGCACCTCTTCCTGGGCCACGAAAGGAGCGAAAAGCAGAAGGAGTGCGTGTGACCGAAAGGCCTAAGGACTTGGCCGTAGCCTGTGAGTCCTTAAAACGTTCCAACGCACAATCTGCTTTATCGCCGATCAGGCGAGTGCCACCAAATCCAGTTGTCCTCAGCCAGGCGTGACGGCGCAGCACCACTGTCGTTGAAATCGCCCTGCCCAGGGAGTCAGCAGTGTCAAGACCACAACGGAGGGTGAACTTGGTTGCGTCTCTCTCCTCAGCAATAGGTTGGGAAACTATTGTCCGAGCCTCCACCGGACACTGAGGCATCACTTGCGCAACCGTATCCCACACAAAATGGTTCCTGTCCACAGGAGCCCCTGTGTTGGGCCTGGACCAGGTGCCCAAAAGAACGTCTGAGAGTGCATCGTTAAAGGGCAGCAGCGGCTCCGTAGAAGCAGAATCTGGCCGAAGCACCTGTCAGTAGATTAGACTTGACGGCCACAGTAGGGAGCTCAAGGTGGAGAGCCTCGGCTGCCCTTCGCAACACCATAGAATATGATCCACCCTCCTCCGTAGCCACGGTAGAAGGAGACAGTGCGCCAGGTTCCGCAGCATAATCCTGGTCACTTGCATCCCCAGGATCCTCATCCCAGTCCGGATCCAACTCGCATTGGAGAGGGTCCTCAGACCCCTTCCCAGTCCTCCATAGCCTGTGGAACAGGTGGAACATACGGAGGTGGGTGGACAAAGGGAATGAAATTCCCAAACTGCGTCGGAATCGGCGTCGGTCGACAACCTTCCGGCACCTGTCCTACGGCGGGGACGGCGTCGGCAGGGTCTGCGCGGAGGTCGTAAAGGGCGAACCGGCATGGACGAGGATCCAGGCCTGAATCCACGGCGGTCCCTCTCAGTCGACGCCGGAATCGCTGACGAAGTCGGGCCGGAGCCGGTGACATCGATGAACGAGGACCCCCAGCCAGGCCCGTGGGTCCCGAAGGCGCACTGGCAGGGCCGGACGGTCTGAAGGCACATGCCATGGCTGACAGGAACTCCTGCAGCTGGGCCGGAGTCACCGATGGACCCGAAAAGGGCGGGTAGACCATCGGTAACTGCGTAGGCTCCGCCCGAGGCGCGGCGCCACCTGCACTCTTAGCCGCGTCAAGCGACCGGCTAGGTGAAGAGCGAGAACGCTTCTTCGCCTTTTTGTGCTTCGCATTACCTGACTCCGAGTGCGAAGACTTCGAATGATGATGATGATGATGGCGCCGCAGCTTGCCCTCGACTTGCCTCGGGACCGGGACCTTGAACGGCACGGAAACGACTCCTGGGCCTCTAGCCACTTTCAGGACCGCTCCCGCAAAGTTTTCGGAGCCATAACCCGGCAATGGGGGCAAACTCGGAGTTGTGGTTGCACCCCATGCAGTAGAGGCACTCCCGGTGCAGTTCAACACTGACATCGTGCGGGGACTGGCATCGCAGGACTTAAAACCGGGCATCCCTTTGCACCTGTAGATTGATATATACTTGAAAACAGAAACAAAAAGTCTCAAAAAACACTCAGTCAAAAAATGACTGGGGGTACCGCTCTATCGGGATCTGCGCTTGCTGGTGCGGAAAAAGATAAAACTGACGTCAGCGCACATGGGCGCGTCCCAGTAGCTCCAGCGACGTCATATCGGCGACTACGACGCCAGCTGAGCCGTACGACGAAGCCTACTGACCTGCAGGGGTACTGCTGATGAAAAAACTTTCCGGATCCAGTCTGACGCCTGGGAATATTAGAAGGTAAGGAATCTATCACTAACATGTCTCTTCCCGATACACACATTTATCAACTTTGTCAATGCACAAACATTTGTACGACTAACTTTTGCCTTCTTAATATTGGAGGAGAAATGTTTGATAAGAGACGTGGATATTTGCTGCTCAGACTTTACATCAAATAATGGAGGAGAGCTCCGAGGCCAGTTCTGATACTGAAACTGCATCTCTGACAGAGGATCATGGATCAGAATCTAGAAGTGATATTCAGGTGGTGGAGTCCCAGCAGATCAAGGCTCCTCTTCGAGCGGTTCTGAAGAACATGGCCATGCAGCGTAGCAAGACAACTGGGATGTCCCTTCAAAAGTGCAATCTGTGACACTGAGATGGTTGCACAATCCGGAGTACATACAAGTGCCACACAGAGCACAGCAAGAGTGCTCACCTGGCAACCTTAAATGGATTTTAGCCTGATATTGGTCCTTTTGCTGGATGTGCTAGATATAAAATCAATACTGAAAACATTTTGACCATTGGCTACTTCCAACGGATTGTGGAGAATATGTTCTTTAAGGAAATTGGCAGCAAATAGACTAGCAGGCTTGTTAAACAGTTTGAGGTAGCATGAAGACACTCTGACACCTCATTCTAGAACACCCAGGTGGACTGACTTCACTTGGAGAGTTGAAATATTTTGGGGGACTAATGTTACGAACAGGAACATTGTGCAAACTTTCAATCTTCCAGACCTACTCTCCTGGTTTGTGTAATACTCAGGTTCCCATCTGTCATGTGCAGAGGTCATTCCTTGATTCTGCAATGAACGCTGCATTACGACGATGACTGCAGCATTGCCGTGGAACCATCCAGACCATGAAGGATTATTCCAAATTCAGCATGTCGTGGAATATTTCAGTGCAAATGTTCCCGACATTTACACTCCTGAGAAGAACACAGCGGGTGGTGAGCAATTTTCCCTCAAATTTTTCTTCTTCTCTGTGTGGCCGTGTAAGGTCTATGTGCGCTGCAACCAAGGCTATGTGCGCCAGTAACCAGACCGCACATGTGGGTGCAGCGCCAAATATCACTCCAAACTTTTGCTTAAAATCCAAGTTAACTGTGTTAAGGCAAGTTTGAATCCGTCCCACATAGCAATTTGAAACCTTGGCAGCTATGTTGCTGCATTTCTTTTCTTCATAGAGCTGGGCTGTGGGTTGATTGTGTGCATTTGTTCCAGTTTGCATGTTAATTTCAGCTCATGATGGGCGCCGCGATTAACATGAAAACTTTTACAAATGCTCTCTTTGAGCAGGAAAAAGAAAATGATGTTATTATAATTTTACTTTTCACAGTTTCAGGACTGGGTTAGGGTAGGGCCGCAACAGGCTTTCGACTAACGCATCTTAATGCTAGTGTCCGCATCACACAGTCACGTATTCTAGCGCCCCTCTGACAATACTGCAATTGAGGCACACTGCCAAAGAGGCAGCACCAGCATGCTAAAATTGTCTAACATATATGAGCATGCAACTGCGCCTTCAAATTTAAAATGCTATGCGTCAGAGATAGAATATTCATGAACAGCGCTGAGCAGACAGGCCAGAATTTAACAGATCAATTAGCCGTGCGCCAACCAGCCTTCCTGTGAGTCTTCTATGGGGGTACCAGCCATCACGTGGGTGATCCATGGAGCGGGTCTTGCCTGCTGTTTTCCCACAATCACACCATCCTTTTGGTGACCAGAAGTACACACATGCTTCAAAGTTTGGACACACCGGTGGGTGGTGGCTTTGTTTTACTTCCCGCACCCCCCAGCAGAGAAGTTCCATTACCTGAGCCTATTGTGCAGGATGTTATAGTTTTACAGCCTGCTGGGCCCATTCCCTCCTAAGCCCCCGCATCAGCCTGGACAGAGATTGTTGACAAAACAGTCAACTTCTCAACCCCTCCCGTGCCCTCTGAACATGTGTACTTTCGTGATCCGGAGGAAAAGTATTGGTCCTATCACTTGATCCCGGGACTTGATTGTTGTCAGAGCGGCACACAAGTGTTTAAGTGCAACCAGCAGAGGTAGGAGGCATTTTTAAAAACAAGCTTATAACCCATATTTTCAGACATTCTGTTTGTATGATCTGGGTTTAAAGCAATAATAGCTTATATACTTCAAAACACTTTTTGGAAATAATCTGCTTTGCCACACTTTTTGAATCATCATTGTTTAACTAGTCTCACCGTCAATGAACCTTGCTTTAAGTCTCAAAAAGACAAATTGGAAAATGGACTTCTGGAGATTGAGGTTGTTACCCAACCCTTACCTCAGCTACCACCTTCTCCACAAGGATGGGGCGCAGCAGTCTTACTGCTTTGTCACACGGTAGCTGCTGCTGAGGGCACATCATTTCAGTGGTCAAGAATTAGGTTTTTAGAGAAAGGGAATGGGATTGGTAATTCCAAGTGTACGTGATTCAGGACCCCAAGAGTAAAAAGTAGAGCTTTCATTAGAATACTCTGCATGCTGCACAGAAAAGGGAATTAAAACATCTTTCAGCATCAGAATGAAAATGCAGCTCTGCCAGGGTTTTCTCCCTTCACTGCCAAACAAACTATGTCCATCAGGTTACCTTTCTTTTCCGAGTCCAAGCACAAAATCGTTTTGTAGTGACTCTGTCCAATCGTTTTGATTCACCTTATGCACTCTAGATCAGCCATTCTAGTGGCAAGACAACCATTAACCCTCAAGGTAGTCTGCTTGCTTCCTAAAAACACCACACATGCAGTGGTCGAAGTGGGCAGGATCGGCAGGGTACGGCGTGCCCTTACTTCTTTAATTTAATAGATTCCGTTTCCCTGCTTTTTTATTTTAAACATGCGTCCCAGGATGGCAGAAATAGCCAAGGCCCACAGATAAGGCTCGCTGTTCATGGCAGTTTGGGGCGGGTCGGGTAGAGAAGGAAAAGGACTCGGTCTCTTCCTTCTTGCCCAGAGTAGACAAGGAGAGCGTCCACTTCTGCTCTGCCGCTGGCAAAAACACTCACTGATTTCTGAATAATGAATGCAAAAGCGTTATGGTAACCATGTTGTTCCTGCTTACATTTCACATGCTTGCATTCTCTATGACTGTTTGCTTCATCCAGGATGTTGTTACTTTTTTTTAGGCTGCATATTACTCTCGTCTAATGCGTAATTTGAATTGTGTCGCATCCAGGAGTTTATAGATGGGCACAATTGGGTTGCAGCTGAAGGCAGAGCACGTTTCTCTCAATGGGGCTTTAAGGTGTTCAGTGGAGGAGTGGATGTGGCACAATTGCAAGAGCTGCCGAATTGGGGAACCAGGTTCAGCCTTCATGACCAGTCCACCAGACCACTCTCTAAGGGAGCACATTCCCTTGTTAGACCTTAGAAGCCCTGGTGTCTTAGCACCAGCTTGTGGACCCGAACTGTGCCAATTGTGGGTTATCCTTAAAGGCCCGTCAACCACAATCCATACTGAAGTTCACCTCCACTCTTGCGGGCAGGCCTATGAAGCAGCTCACCCAAGTGCGACAGTCAATGAGGTCACAGGACCCTTGAGCAGGATGACTCTAGGGAAGTGCGATCGCACCGGGCGCTGACTTCGGGTGGGGTGTCATGCTTGCACGTATATTATGTTTCTAAAAGCACTTGCTGCCTCCTTCTTAGCCTCCAGCAATTTTAGACAACAATAAAAATGTCATGATAACTCCCATGATTAATGTTCTTCCTAGAGATGGACTTTTGTCAAGTGGAAGTTTTGACTCATGGAAAGGTAGCGCAGAGGGATAATTTGCCTGCTGCAAAGACCATGTACCATCCAGATCACAAAGTACACATAATGTAAAGGGGTCAGTGGCTTACTGCCTTTGTCAGTGAGATCCTTTTG
This sequence comes from Lissotriton helveticus, assembly GCF_964261635.1. Taxonomy (NCBI): domain Eukaryota; kingdom Metazoa; phylum Chordata; class Amphibia; order Caudata; family Salamandridae; genus Lissotriton; species Lissotriton helveticus. The sequence continues at coordinate 1,373,663,933 of NC_136065.1, read as the reverse complement.
GTACTTGCAGTTTACAAGTCAAAATCCTAACATAGAACAGTGAGCTATTAACTGTCATCTAAGACTTGCATGTTTTCCCCCAGTCTGATTATCCTAATGTTACAAAAAGGGTTCATTTGAATAGAAATCATTTCTGGTTATTAAATAGAACCTCCAATCATTGTATTACGTTCTAATTTCCGTGCGTTTCTCCACACCAATCACTATTAAACTATACTGCCTACTAGTATGGATGTCATGTGACTCCTACACCATGTAGTCCTTTGTTTAATGTAACATTTCCTATACAGAGATTTACACTGTTAGAAATGGGATTTCTGGTTGGCTAAGGTTTGCGCCAAAGCCAGGCAGAAACCACCATTCTTGTCAGGGCAAGGGAGTCACACGCCAAGATAATCCCTGCTCACCCCCTTGGTAGCTTGGCACGAGCAGACAGGCTTATCCCGGAGGCAATGTGTAAAGCATTTGCGCACGCACACAGCAACATCCCAGGCACACAACAAAAGGAACTCCACACAAGGTTATATAAAAATAACTTTTGTATTATCAAAAACACATCAGATAGTAATCACACCATATACATTGTGCCAACTGGCACGGGCAATATTCACAAGGGATTATTTACATGAGATAGGGCCACATGGACCACTGTCAAGGAATAAGCACTTGGTAGAACTAGCACTTAGAACATAGAACAATTGTAGCACAAACTGACAATTGTAGAACACCACCAGTAACCACTGGTAAAGGTAGGTACACACTACGCAATACTAATAACCATAGGCCTAGATCACGCAGGGACACAAACTCACTAGTATAACATACAAGGCAAAGCAAACTTCTAAGCATGAGCACCTTTAGAAGTATAACACAAGCATAAAGGCAAAGCACATTACACAGCCATCACATTTAGGCCTAAACAGTAGAAATACAGTAGGCAATCTCCTCACTAGTCTAAACATATTAGACCCTACCCCCTAAGCATAACTCACATTTAGGGGCGTAAATCACAGTGAAGTAAAATCTCACTAACACCAACCTCCATAGGTAAAACCATCTCTAGAGGTATCATCACAGGGTGCGTAAAACATACTAGATGCATTACATTTCCTAGCACCACATTTAAAGCACATGAATCACATTAGGCAATTATCATCACAAACCTAGTAAGTAATCACATTGTGCAAAAATCACATTAGGGACTTGCGCCCTATCCATGTACCAGCCCCACTGGCCAACTGGCCATTTCAAGGAAGGGCTCAAATGCCCTGTGTCCAGAATGTCAGGGCGCGCTGCCAACGCAGCGCCAGTCAGGGGTGCGCCACCGGTGCAAGCCTAAACGTTGCAGCTGTAAGACCTCAGCCCGGCACCTCTGTGCCACTTCTGTCCCTCTCAGGGACTCTCTCTCAATTGCGCCTAAACGATGCAGCTGCCCACTACTTGATGGGCAGCTGTGGATGCAAAACTGCGGCATGGGCCCTCACTAGCCCTTAGGAACAAAACTGCACCTGTCGCTGGAGCCACCTAGGCTCTGAACAATTAATGGGCCAAAAGTTGGAGCCATCTGGCTCTGATAATAACAGGTCTCCTCAAACACTGGGGACAGGACACAGGCCCTCAAAATCAATGGCCACAGCGTGGGAGCCCCTCAGGCTCTAGACATAATGAGGCACAACCTGGTGGAGCCCCTCGGGCTCTGGTGGAGAATGGGGCCATGACGCTGGAAAAGGACACAGGCCCCCACAAAGTAAATCTGCCCCAATGGCCGAGCCACAGGGCTCCGAGAATACACAGGTCTCACGGGGCACACTGGCTCCTAAAATGAATATGCCCACAACATTGGAGCCCCAACTGGTCTCTAAAGATAATTAATGCCCCCGTCGGTGGAGCCCCGTAGGCTCTGACATCAATGGCGCCCCCCACGTTGGAGCGCGCTGGCTCTGTGAAAGATAACGGGCCCGCACAGGACCCTTTTAAACACATGTGGCCCAGTATAGGGAGCGCGCTGGCGCTTTAAGTAAATACGGCCAAGCTAGAGCCACACAGGCTCTTTCAACAACCATGCCCCCTGTCGTTGGGGCGGCCCTCTCGCCAGCGGGCCGACCAGGCGCTGACAATGCGCCTCGCTAGGGCCCCAGACACAGCTTCTGCCAGGCACCCTCGGACCCGAGCCCAGCTCACCTGGCTTCCGCGGTCGGGCTCCGGTCCTGGCCTCTCTTCACCCGGGCCCCCTCCTTCTCAGCTTGCTGGCGCCCGTGGGTCTCTCCCTCAGCCATGGGAGCCCCGCACGGGCAGGCGCCAGCGTGTTCACCCCGGGCGACTTCCTTCCTGATGCAGGGCTCCCTCCAGCACACGGGAGCCCTGCTGGAACCGGCCACGCTACCTTGGTTGCCCCTCTTCCGGCTGCGCCGGCTAATTAGAGCGTGGCGGCGGGCGGGACTTCCTCCGAAAACCGGAAGTCGCGCCCCGCGTCAGGCACTACGGTGCCTAACATCCTGTATGTGGCGCGAGGGCCGCGGCCCTGATCTCCGGGGCACAGAGAGGGGTAGGCACCCTCGAGGTTTAAAATAAAAGTAGAAACGGGGTGGGCACCCGTTAAGGCGCCTATAAAAAAGGGTGGCACCCTTAAATAAAATTATATAACTGTGGGCACAATGCAGGGTGGGCACCTGCGAAAACCCCACCAGGAGCTAAGAGGGGGATTCCCTCGATAAGGGCTGCAGCACCGTGCTGCTCAGCCCCCAGGCTCTCCCTTCTCTAGGGAAAGTAAATCAAAAGTGCGCCCAGTCCAAAAATAAGGCGCAGGAAGGCTGCTGAAGGTCCTGGCAAGGGCAAAAGCAGCCAGTAAGGTCCCAGAAATCCTGGAGATCAAAGGATGGAGCAGCACAGCTCCCAGCAAGGAAAATCCTCCAGGCATCCAGGGGCTGGGCAGGGCCCAGGGAGGCAAGCCTTCCCGTGGGCCCCAGCAGCAGCACGCCCCTGGTAGATTCAAGTCAGGAAAAACAAGAACATTTTAAATGAGGTCACAGCCATTTCCCTTTGTCTGTGGCTACAGGGTGAAGGGAAAACGAGATGCAACTGGTTTTGGAGCACTGTGTGGTGCTCAGCCCCTCTTCCCATTCACTAGTCAGGCTAGGGTCATCAGTCACATCACAGGGGGCGGAGCCAGTATTGTGTGGGGAAAGCCCAGCCCTATTCAGGTCCCAGGTGTACTCCTTCCTCACATCAATCATGCAGATCTCCCAATTACCACCGGGGCAGACCCATCCTGACTTCTGGAGCCAGGCACACCAGCCAGCTCCAGCCAATCACAAGCCAGCACATTCACTGCACAGACACACCAACTTCTAGAAGTGGCACTTCCACACTAGACACATTAAAGCCGCATACATCATCGCGCAGCATTCAATCTCACGAGTTCGCACATACCAAACTCGAGCCTCTACTCCCCACACATCAGGAACTACCATGGTCATACATATTCCCCATGCATTCCTATGGGAGGGCAGGTCACTCTCACCACACATACACAGAGAGCGCACGCACTTTACACTGGACCACAGTGAAAAAGTGCGCGGAGGCCTAAAATCACCAACACCAGGTTATAGAAATAGGAAAAAGCAAAAAGTTTCGGGGTGAACCTGCCAAAAAGGGCCAGGTCCAACATACACACACATGATTAATTGTCTCTGTGTAATGAGTGTCATGTAAAGTGCTGACACCCTACATTGGTATGAGCGGTGTATGGTTATGGAGACTTGAGGGGCACTGTTAAAGGGTGGTAGTGAGGGAATCAGTGGCGGAGGGAGTCATTGAGGGGGCAGCAGCAAACATTGTCGCACAGGGCTCCACCAGCGCTAAGACCGGCCCTGCCCTTGAGGCAAGGCCGCCTCACCCATTGATCCCTCCGTTGGCCTTGTTACAGCAGTAGTAGCTGTAACTCACCAGGGGTCGGCAATGCAGGATTTGCAAGCACACCAAACTAAGTTCACAAACTTCACAGTCTCTCTGCTTTATGCACAAGCACTTTTAACACGTGCTGCCTGCTTTGGGGCCACTGGAATTATGCAGCAATGGAGGGCAGCAAAAAAGAGGCTGCAGCGTAATGCAGTGTATTTTCTGATGCTTTAATATTTTTACATTTTTACATATGCTAACAGTCTCTGGAAACATGTTGCCTTATTAGCACCAGTGTAACATACAAATCCAGCAGTGAAAAAGGTGATCAGTCAACCTTTGCAAGGGACCGTCCACTTGACAGAAACACAAGTCAAATTTTTTAGTAACATTTGATCTGTTTGAGCTACAAACAATTTATTAGTTAAAATGGTCAATTATGCAGCAGATGATGCATTATGCGGTAAATATTGCAGAACCAGAAGTATATAGAAAACATTTGCAAACTAGGATATTTAGCCATTCATGCTTGAACTGCTCTTGTGGAAAAAGGGAGAAGTGCTGATGACAGAAGCTGCATGGCTCGGAGACAAATGATTTCAGTCCTGCCAAGTACCACGCATTAGGCGTTAGACTAACGCATATGCATAGTCAGCGTGTCAGCATCTGTCACTGTACTGAAGGCTGCCTAAAAATGTGGCAGCTTGCAGCGCACCTACTGCGGTGAGCGAAGGCAGGCTTGGAGTTCGCCTGGAGGCTAACACTCACTACTACAATGGAGCCAAAATCATTCATCATACTGTCTCGGCGCCGCAGCTACTGAAAGCAGGAATTGAGTTTGTTGAATGTGGATGGCTATGCAGGCAGCAACAAATTCAATCATCGCGCTCGCATCGCACTGCCCACTGCAGCTCGCACTGCCCGGGCCACAGCCCGCGTACTGTCAGCTCCCTGTCGAATTCAATTATTCATTGCCGCAGCCAAGGAAGACCGAGAGGAGTGAGTGACACGGGTGCAGAGGCCGCCTCGACAGCCCTGGTGCTGAGCAGCCCTTTAACCCTGCAATGTGCCATGTCGTCGGCAGTGCTCATCTCGCGTCACCTATACAGTCCTGCATTACACGCAGGAGCTAAACTGGAGACCGAATACTGCAGCGCCACGGGAGGAGCAGCTGCGGACCCTGCTGGCTGATGTACATCACACACTTGTGTCGGACGTCATGTGCATGCCCTCTTCTTACGTCAAGCGCTTGCCAGTCTTCCGGCTTGTATTATGGTGCTGGCAGGAGGTGTGTATTTAAGCTGGTGTGCAAATATGGCAAAACAGGCATGGGGCTTCTGCAGGGTGTCCCGCTAATTGCACAGTGAGATATGGCAAATGATTTGGAGATCGCGGCATGGTTATGACTGCCTGTGAGTTGTGGGAATCACGGTCCATCCTGGACGACACTGGAGGCAGGCTGGGGACCGGCGGTAAACCTGAAATGCCGCGGCTGCAGCGGCTCGGGCCTGAGCCGGCCAGTACCTCCAGCCTCCTGGCCAGACTTGGCAGAGTCTGCATCACTGCCTCCAATGGAGTGGCACCACCACCGCAGTCCGAACTGACTCCCACCTGCGGCCACGGCCTAATCAAGTTAAAGTATCTAGCCTCTATGTGGCAGAGCGCGATCAGGCAGCTGCAGCCTGCGGTGCCTCCCGGTGTTAAAGCTCAGAAGGCGACATAGGTGGCTCAACTGGCACCCTATAATGTGTGTAAGTAACTGAGCGTTTCATGTTGTTTGTGCCTCTCTGACATCGGTTCCCTGTTGGCAGGTAACTCACGTAACGTCAGAGGCCCTGACCCTAAGCTCTACTGATTTTGCTAGGAAGGAGGGACCTACCACAAAGGCTGACAATCTGTTTGGCAAAGGCTGGAAGCACAAGCCTCAAAACAACACACAACCGACAAAAACAGCTCCTGGGCATGTGTGAAGCACCTTAATTTAATATATTGCAAAGGAGCTCTCTGATATTTGTATGATTCTAAGTATATGACTTAGACAGGACTCTGATAAATGGAAGTCATTTAATAATTATTTCTTACGCTGGGCATTAGCTAATTCGGAGTTTTCCAATCCTTAAATGAGTGTAATTTCTCAGATTTATATGTTTCCCTCAACTTCAAAGCTTGATTTTACTCGCAAGAAAGTATCACTCATACTCGTTAAAATGTCACTCATAATTTCTCTGAAATTATGAAAATGTCGCACATGGCAATCTGAAACCTGGGCAGCTATGTGGTTTGCGCTTCCACTTTTAAGCTCATGTCACCTGGAAGCAAAGGGCGCGTTTGTAGACTTACTGCATTTCTTATCTTAAGAGAGCGCAGCTGTGGGGTGATTGTGTGCCTTTGTTAACGTTTTCATGTTAATGGCAGAGCCCTTCATGAGCTGCAATTAACATGAAAACTTAAAAAAAAAAAAAAAAGGCACACAATCACCCCGCAGACTAGCTATTAATAGAAGAAATGCAGCAAGTCTACAAACACAGCGTGTGCTTTTAGGTGATTCTAAAAGCACACGCTGTGTTTGGTTCTACATTTCTTTTGTATTCTAGAGTGTGGCTGCGGGGCAGATTGTGTGCTTTTGTTTAAAGCATTCATGTTAATCGCAGCTCGTGACGCTCTGCAATGAACACGAATACTTAAACAAAAGCACACAATGAGCCCCACAGCCACACTATAGAAAACAAAAGAAATGTAGCAAGTGCTCCCTCATTGGGAGGGAGAACTTGCTAAATGCCTCTTCCTCTGCAAGTTAGAAATGCCAGTTTTTCGCGCTGCTTCGGTGGCGCAAATGCTCTTGGGGCATGTGTGTGCATGCCATACACACAGCAGTGCGTGCTTGGGGGCACTGAGGTGCGCGCGCAGGTGCGCACCTTCAAGGGAACACTGGTGGCGAGTCTTTGAGCATTTACAATGTGCAACTGCTGTTCAGACAGTATGTCTCAAGCAAGAGAGCTCAGTACTGCATCAAGCTTTATATTTTGTGAGACAGTCCCACTGGTTATAGCCAGAGAGTGAACTCCAGCATAAATCATGATGGTTGTCATTCCACATTTGGAACAAATTAAAATATTGTGTGGGATTCTGCTCTATCACTTTTAAGAATAGAATTTATGTTGGCTAGATCCGTACTGGAATACAGCTGTTCAGTCAGCTGTACAATGTTGGACAGTGGTGTGTGGGACAATATGAAGCCACCCCAAAGGAGTGCCTCAAGAGCTTGTTTGTATAAAGCTCCAAAAAGGTCAGTGCAGTGCCTTAGGTTGCAAAAAACTGCTATTTGTGAAATTCCAAGTCATACGGAAAGTACAAGTGCTCACTACAATCCACGATGACAGCACTTCTGTCACGATTTGAGGTGAATTGGCAGAAGTGCATAAGTCCATCTGCATACATGATTATAACAAATACATGGATGCAACGGATATAACTGATCAGCTACTTTAACCATTTAATGGGGCTTGAGAAACTTACACAGTGCAATATTTTGGCTAGCCACCTGGTCCATCTTGCAACATACAATGCATATGTTATATATGGCGAAACAAAAACGGAAAGACTGATGTCCTTCTGTGACTTTGAGTTGCTAGTTATTGTTTGTCTTAATCTCACTGCCGTAGAGGCAGTAGACTCTACGTCAACTATTGTGGAGGACGCTGCAAGGCTGCAGGATCAACACTTTACAGACTGCATGCCTACAACAGAGAGTAACAGTCGGCCATATTTAAGATCCTGAGTTTGTACTTGGCAAGAACTGAGGCAGGAGATGCATTACTAATGTCCTCAGTGGCCACCTAACCCAGGCCAGGACCTTCCATTCTGATTCACGTTATCTTACATGAAAGTGAAGTTCTAGGAAACTGATTTGAAGTGGAGCAGTCAGTTCAAGAGTTAGTATGCGACGTTAAACGGCCATGCAGGGATACATACTTTCCATGGCCAATTACATGACTTCCCAATGGTAGGTTGTTTCATCTAAGTTGGAAAATCTTTCTAAACGTTCTTACTTAAAGAATTATCCTAATACATACCTGTTTTCCTTCCTAAATTAGATGTGGGTCACTGTCCCATCACAGACTCAAATGAATGGGCAATTCTTATGGCCTGCTTGCTACCTCCATGCTTCAATTTGTCAAGGGCCTTATTTGCAGTCTGGGACTGGACATTGATCAAAATGTGGCAGATGCTCTTTCCATCATATTACAAGTGCATTATAGTCAATGACATTGTACAAATGGGATTACTCCAATATTTTGCCGGATCATCATGTCCCACCCAAACTTTGGCCTGTTAAGAAGGAATGTTACATTACTCAACCTTTTCACGTTTATTCCAACTTAGACTAAATCCAGCATTAATGTATGTACTTTCTATACAGGAGAGGGAAGTCTAAGAATACATTCATGCGTAGAGCACATTTTGACATCACAAAGGCTTTAGTTAGCTGGTGTATTTGGATTTCAGGTTGTCCAGAATCTAGATAGGCTGCCACTCCCAGGCAGTTCTAAAAAGCCGACACCTGGGAGCATCAAGGGAGGTGTTCCTTGCATGGATCGTACACGTTTTCTTACCCTAATTGCACTGTGTATGTCAAAGTATGGCTTGAAAAAGAAATTCTATTCCATACATTTATGTGACAGAAAACTTCCAGACAATGAATGGAATCGCAAACGTCTTACCAATCTGCGTCATTTGATGCTTGAGAGCATTATGGATAAGGAAAATTAGTAGGATCAACGTACACCACACTTTCCTGAGTGTCTAGTTTTGAGAAATATTCTGGGTTGGTAGGTTTCCCGGCATGCAGGCCAACCTAGTCCCAAATACCGCAGCTGCCCACAAAAGACAGCTTGAAATTCCAGGGAAAAATCTTGGTGTCCATGTAGCATTTTGGACGTAAGGGAAAAAAATACTAGATCATTGCTCAGTATGCACTTTGTCAATACATTCATTCATGGCTTACAAATGCAAGTCAGTGCAGACAAAAAAAAACAAGCTGCCCTAAATAACAAAAAAAGGCATCCACACTTTATGGGCTAGGCAACCTCTTAGTAGAAACAGTGCAATACATTGTCAAAGGATAAGGTTGATACAGAGAGATCAGCTGTACAACGAAAGCGGAAGTAAACCATGAGCTCTCGCAAAGTCTGCAATGTAGGAAAGAGAATCTGAACCTTCCAGCCCTCTGTATCTAAAATAGGATTTTACAAACTTTTTTTACATTAAATACACAAATTAAAAGGATGTTCTTGGGTCTAGAGAAGCTTGACAGGGTTTCCTAAACACATTTTGAAGGAGCTTTAGTATGACCAGTGGGTCATTGTTCGGAAGCAACAAAAAAAAAAAGCATTTGCAATGCAATAGGTCTCGCAGTTACGCAAGTTTGAGCTATTGACATTGCAAAACACAATGCTTTTTATTTTTGTTTTTCGTTTTTAAAACATAAATAGGCATTGTAATTCACAATGCCAATAGCTTAAAATTGCATAACTGCAAGCCCTATTGCATTGCAAATGCTTGTTTCTTAACTGCCTTTGCATCGTGTGCAGAAGGGAAGCATTGCATGGGGTCTTTACTTTCTGAAGTGCTCTGTTTTCAAGAGTTTGCCAAAAACACACAGAATTTGGAACACACTGAGCTCTTCCAGATAGAAAGGGATGAGGAGGATAAGATGTTTTCAAGTCCTTGCTAAAGGGAAAAACAAGAGATGAGTGCAGAGATAGAGGGGGGGTGGGTAGGGGGGCGCACCACAGAGCGCCAGCCATGCTCGGCAGCATAACTGCGCCGCATTCAGTGCATGTAATGAAAGCCAACACCAAGCACATTACACAGTGTTTCTGGTGAGAGCCAGCCGGAACCAATAAAAACACTCAGCGGGGGGCCCAGTGGGGGTGAGAGCGAGGCGCCGCAGACTGCCGCTTCCTGATGATTCCCCCACATCCCTCCCCCGGAGTTAAAACATTCAGGATCACCAGGACAAGCGCCTCTTTCCTCTCAGGAATCGCAAGGACAGGACATTTTGCCATTTCGTGTTTAGCCTTTTCCTGGCCCACCCCCTACCACGGTCCGAAAGAAAGGGATTGTTTTCATCCAGAGACATCACGCTTTCCCACACAAGTGCACTCCCCGCTTCCCCTCCTTTTCCAGGATACTCGAATCAGCATCTCCACCGCATTTGGCTGTGCCTTTGTGGAGAGGCTGCTGCACTTAGCCTGGATGGGGAGAAGATTTACAGTGGAAAAGCGAGCACTCTGCCGGTTCCCTTTCTCGCTGCGTTTTGGGGATAGGACAAGCTGCAGCTAATTACAGAAGCGCGATGCACGAGCAGAGCACGCAGCGAACACAAGCCTGAGAAGTGGTGGAACGGACGTCGGGGGAAAACAAAGATGACGTGCGTTTGTCCAGATGGGCAGTCTTAAAAATCCACAGGGCGGTAACCAAAATGGGCGAAAGCTAATCACAAGCCAGCGATTACCCTAAAATCTGACGCAAACAAATTGTAAACAGGGGCGGGTTCTTAAAGCCCCCTTCTGAAATATATTGTTGACTACAGCTCTCGCAGGCAAGGAGCACATGCGCGCTCCAACGCCTGGCGAGACCTAATAACGTTACAATAAAAAAACATTTAAAAGACATTACAATTCATCTCTATTCAGGAGGAACAATGGAATCCATATTTGCCCAGATCAGGTTGGAAAACCCACCTCAGTAACCAGCTAAGTAGCATAGTATCACAATAAATACCATACGGGGCCTGCAGAACTACTCAAGCTGCTAGCCTGCAGCACCTCTCTCGCACCTCTTCCTCCATCACAATGAAAAATGTTGCTTCCCATTGCATGATAACCGCACCTCGGTGGTCATCACGCACAACATTGAAACCATTTCCCCATAGGATAAAAAAAAACACACAAAGACACTACCCTTCCAACCACACATCCTACATGGTGCAGCTTGCTGCCTATGTAGGCAAGTGCTTCAGGGCCCTGCCTAGGGGTAGTAAGCACTAAATGAATACTGCAATTCAAACAAAGAAGCAGGCACGAAAACGGCGCAGCATGCAGTGGTAACCTTACCCTTGTGAGGACACCAGTGGAGTGGCACTAAACTAGAGTCTCTATACATAACTTTGAATACAACCATACTGCTGAATCCAAATCATCCGCGCAGCAGGCACTGGGGGTCTCATTTCACACACAATGCCAGTACTATGCACCGGATTGACCAGATACAGCGAACAGCAGGGAAGCACAAACTCTCTGTTTAACACATTGTTTCCTCTACAACTTTGTCGTCTCAGTTTATTCCCCAAGTTGCTCATGTAGTACTTTGCCCAGTTGGTAAATACGGTTTTGCCATCGATGTTAGCTTTGAACTATGAACAATAAATAGAATAGCAGTGACAAAGCCAAAAGCTTGGGGTTGAGCCAGTAGTGCCTTAAATTAGGCCAATCAACAGTAGGGTGGTTTGGAGCATTAGCTCTCCACATTGAAGGTTATCGGTCCCCAGATACAATTAACTTCTCAATGCACTGGTTTGGCCAGAATAATTTTTACTGAAGTGGTAATTTTAAGTAAAAATGGAAGTACAACGAGGCTGCATCACAAATAGGGGTCAGCTGAGGTTTTTGAATGTACTAAAACACTCGTGTTAACATACTTGCAGAGAAGCTAAGTATACAAAACACCCACAAAGGTCAGAGTTACCAGTCACAGCAAACGGAGCTTGGAATAAATAACCACGTATTTATTTTTTTCCAAGAGACTACGTGATCTTCGGTCGCTCCGAGATTGCAAAAACCAGCATCCAGAGCCATCCACGTAGTGAACATGCTGGCCCACTTCTGCACGCTCCATTAATAAAAGATTTGCTGCCTCAGAATAACAGCGCCTGGATGTGTTTTCCTGATAGCAGCTGGTGGCCGGCCATCTTTGGCCCTTTAGGATTCTAGATATAGGGGTTTTCACAACTCTGTAAAAGAACTCATGGCATGGAGCACACTCATAAGTGTTTCTACCGCCGATATTCTTAGTATAATTAGTGTAATGCATAAAAGATGCTTCATTTACATTTGAAGCAAAATACAGATTAATTTAGAAAAGCTAATAGCACATGCACATTTGAGCTTTTTTTTTCTCTCTCTCTCCTTGCCTTGTCGCGTAGTTCCTATAAATCTATATAGGATCTGAGAGTTTAGACAACATAACCTGTGGGATTGGTGCCCAGACTGATTCCAGGCACCCCCACTGGGTATGTTCGCCTGTATACCACCTAGCTCGCAGTGCCACTGTAAACTCCTCTTACCATGTAGAGAATAGTTCCTGGCAACTATCGAACACGACAACCCTGTGGATCGTGGAAACAGTACAGTACTTTTTGCTCAGTCACTCGGGCTCACTTTGTCTCAGAGAGATACACAGAATACACGGTGGGGACGTTTTCAATAAGCATTTATTGAACCTGTCTTTCTAGTGTAAAATAGGTGAGCTGAAACAACCGTAAGACAGAAACAGATATAAATGATTATAAGCATCAACAGAGTAAGTGGATGGTAAATATCTACCTTAGTGCTAAAACAATGAATATATGCAGGTATATAAATAGATGACAATAATAATGCATACTCCTTTGATGCAACCCTAACTAGATGTACCTAAGTGCTAAGTGTTCCTAGCATGTATGTAGGCAGGGCCGGACTGGGAACCACAACAGACCCCGGCAAAGTGCTCGGCACCCCCCACCCCCTCACTGGAGGGGGGGTCAGGAGGGTTGCAAAAACGGTAATCCTGCTGTGATTCTGCGAATACTCATGCATAATAATAAATTAGGTTAGTTTTCTGGGAAACCACACGACATTTATGCAGCACCTTAACTAGGCAAAAGGTCAATACCAAAAACCATCATGTTGTACAATGGCAGGGAAAATGTAGGTGAAAGGTTAGGTGACTACTCAGGCCTATATTGGGGTACATTACAAAACATAACACCTAGTCCGAAAGCCCACTAAAATTCTCTTGGAAAAACACAGATGGCACACAAGGGATTAAAGGCTATTGGCCTGCAGAAACCACAATCATAAAATATCAAGACCAATTAATTCTACTTGTTGAGGCAACAAAGCACAGTTCTTAAAGTTGCATAACGCAGACATCCTGTCTGCACTACAGAATGACTTCAGGGAGCAACAAAAGTAAGTCTTTATGTTCTTTAAATCTACGTTCCCAAATGCAATTTTCCTTTTATACTTTGATGTGTCTGGACAGAAACTGGGGCAACGGTTCCAAAAGGAGGATTGGCCTTTCCTAATTGATACTAGAGCCGTGACAGGAATTTATCAAGAAAATTGCCTTATTTTGCCCGTTTACCATAGTGAATTTAGACAACTATGGAAAGAACCAGCAATGAAATGGAGTGATGTGGCAGACCTTGTTGTAAGAGAATTCATGAAATTCGCTGGCTGTGCCTCTGAAAGGTATATTTGAACAGAGCCCGACAATGCCCACCCTCAGCTGTCCCTATCAGTCAATCCAGAAATATCTCAAATCCTTATTTTATTTTGTGGGGGTGTCTATTCTGTCGGAGCCACTGACAACTGGGCTCAAAACATAACACCGAAGTGTGGAAAAGACCAGGCGACTGAGGATGCACAAACTTGATGGGAGATCAATTCCTTAGCTTACATGTAGACAATTTTTTTTTAATAAAAGGCATCATACAAACTGAAATGTCAACAGTTGTACAAATTACCTTTATTAGAAACTGAAACAAGCAACAAAATGAATTGGTTATTTACTTCAGTATTATCCTATACAAATGCATAGAGCACAATGTTTGGCACAGGGAATTTAGACTTCAAGACTTATGTAATGAACACTTGGTTACACTTAAGGGATCTTATCTGGAGTAGATAAAATTGCATATTATTTTTCCTTGCATGTTTCTCATAAGAACTATGTGACGAAAAGATTAAGCATATTATGCGAGGAAGGGAGTCGCATGAAAACCTGGAATTTCACAATAATTAAACAAACATGAAAACAACAAGACATCCATTTTCACCATCTACGCACTAGAAACTGCCATGTGTACCCTGCTTCTACAACGCACCTGGTGGTAGAGTGGGACATACGTCTCAGGCACGTATATGGTTTCACGTCATGGGTCAGTCAAAAAACAGGTTTTAAGCAATCGTATTCTAGGGTAGAAAAAAGTGAAGCACAACACTAGTTTTAGCCAGGCCTTTAAAGTGTGACAGAACACAACAAAATTGCTTAAATTCAGTAGCAGTGGTATCACCAGAACACACTCTTAATTTCACGCGCTTTTGCCCTAGTCATCGGCCAACCCCTCCTACACAGTTCTCCTCTGCCCAGGGGGCCCACAGACTCCAGACACATCACGACACCCCTTCTAAAATTGCCATGATTGGTTGAAACGTAACTTTCCTCACTCCTCGATCTGTTGATACTTTGTACAGTACCCACAACCAAGCAAAGTTAATGCCATATAAAAGTCCAAAATCATGGGAATAGTAGTAATAATAGTAATAATAATAATAATAATACTTCATGTCCGCGATATTAAACATTTTCAAAACCACCAACATTAAATGTACTTCTCTACACATTCTTGCTCTGAAAGACACAACATACTATTTTGTGAAATCTCTACAGTCCTGGAGAAATACAGATTCAAGCCACAAGAGATCCAGTTAGGCTATGCCATGGCATAGACAATTACATTGATTCTGGGAGTGAGCGTTCGCTCTCTGGCAGAGGAATGACCGTGACAGGGCAAGTAGATCAACACTGGTCCTAGACACATCATTAGACCACTGAGCAGAAGATCCAAGTGGTCATGGGCATGAGGGAATCAATGTTGTTACAGTGGTCATAGCAGCAGAACATCAAAATACATGTGGCTACTAAGCACACATTTTAGGTTCTGAAGTAGTGGGCCTTTAGTACCATTCGAGAAAACTACTGGAGTGCACATTTAAACAAATAAACTAGGCGAAACAACTGAAAAAAGTAGCGGAATCCATCAGATATCCAGACATTGCCAAGCAAATGCCTCTGAGGTGGCCACTGGAAGCATGGTGGCTCATTCATAGCCTTTAGGCACATGCTACCTTGCTATCAAAGGAGGCACCCGTTATCACAACAGCTGTCACTTTCAGGTTAGTGGAAACTGAGCATACAGCCAGAAGTGACTCCACAGAGCTCTATACCTTCCAACTCACCTGAGGCAAGCATTTGTCACACAATACCGGTATTCTACACACAGCTCCTCTGTGAAGACTTACTTGGTGAAAAAAAGACGAGCAGGAAACCCTTACACAAAGTAGTTTTCTAGCTGGAGTGTGGAAGCTCTATTCACAGAACGCACTGCCAGGTTTCAGGCTTCTCAGGTCTTGGGAGACAGCCTTCGTGCCTTTCTGCTAACGGGGAGATTGGGCAAGGTCCCAAAGCTCCAGCCCTCTTTCTAGATCTGTTGTCCAATTTCCTCACAAGATCACATAGTGGAAATAAATCCAAGGCTGGCAGGTCTGGCCTCCATTGTGACAAGGATGACTACAGCTAATCCGCTTACTGCTCCAGTAAGCCTGACCACCCCCTGCAACACTTCCACCGCAGGAGCAATAACTGCTGTCACATCACAAAGCCATAATGCCTTCCAGTGGCAGTATGCCAAACTTGCAGCTGGCCCAAGAGCTCGGCTTTTACCTGCATGATCAAGGGCAGCTCAGTAAAGAGTTCCAGACATCCCAGCATGTGAAAGCAGCAGTACAGGCCCTTAGAGGCTCAGTGCAGAACTGGTGCTACCAGAGTCTTGATGGCCAGGCCATACTTAAACAGCAGTACTGCAGGTTGGGCAAGGCAACTCCAGCTGTGCAGTGCACGCAGGACCTTGGCTTGGATGGCTGTGCTGCTGCACTGTTTCTGGACCAACAGACCATGAAAGGGGAGGTCGGTTAGGAGGAGACAGAGAAGAAAACTGTTGAGTGCCTCAGAACTTTAATGACAGGCAAACAGCACAGGGAAGGAGTGGCTGATTTAGGCAACTTACCTACGTCTCTGAATTGACAAGGAGGTTTTAGCTATCAGTTTGGGCCCAGGGCGGAGGAGCAGGTAAGAGAGGATGAGGGAAAAAAAAGATGGATAAGAAGGTTGAGAAAATGAAGGAGATGTAGAGAGCTACCCTTTGCAGAAGTGGTCGCACTAGTCTGAACTTCCATTGACAGCCACCAGTAGGATTGTTTTAGTTGCTGAACAGATGCAGGGATCTGAGGTTGTTCACCTGGAGGAAACAGCTTCCAAACATCTTTCCCACCTGAACATAAAGTGTCCTATCCTTTTCCAGCCTAAATCAAAGATAGTTTACTTTGACTGAAAGTACAGGGTTTGTTGCTTCAGCAACAAATGAAGTAGCAGTGAACAAAGATAGATACAACGTTTGGCTCCAAATAAGTACATTTCTTTTTTAAACTATTTGACTGTAATTGAATGATGTGCATCCAGTTTAGTCTTTCAGTGCTTTTTGCAACTCCAGAATGAAGGATTTGTTTGGAAAACTAATGTACAGTAGAGTACTGTGTGTGTATCTTTGTGCTTGCCTTTGCCACCAATGGGCCACATTATTAAAAGCTGCAGAGAGGACAAATAACTAGGAGAGAGCCTGGCAACTCTTTCACAAATGTCAAAGCAGCACTCAAAATGCCAATTTAAGCACTTTTGATGCCATGCTTAGACAAGACCGAAAGGGTGAAAGGTAGTTATGCACGTTTAAAAGACTTTGGAACTCAGTAAGCACAAGATGTTACTATAATTAAGGCAACCACCAGGAGTATAGTAATGAGTTTAAAGTGGGAAATGGCACCAGCTCTAAATTAGGATTAACAGCAAAGAAATAATGATACCAACTTTTAACTGCTGGGGCGCATGCCCTTCTGAGAACGAAGCTTTTACAAGGTGGCCGTTCAAACACAATCAGTGTGGAACAGTACTTCCGGGCGGCCTGAAGAAGGCATATCAACTTCTGAAGTCTGGATGTTAAGCAGTCGCAACCAGTTCTGCTGTGATTTTTTCCCCCTTTTATCTACAAAGGAACAGTTTAGTGCATCACAGAACTTTGACTTGATGGCTGAAGGGGCAGGTGAGAGAGATTATTTAGCAATCTTAAAGAGGCCTCTCGATTGAAGTATATGATTATTTAGCTTTTTTTTTTTTAAACAACCTTAATTGCAAGCACGTACTCAGTGTAGGCCTGGTCAAAATTTACGTCACACTGGCATCATTTCGCGGTAATCTTGTTATCTGAAGTTCCCCAAATTACATTATGTCACATTGCTGAATGAAAATTTGTCTAGCTCTAGAGAAAATAAGTTTCAATTCTATTAAGGACACAGAGGCGAGGATTATGCTTTTCCTTATTCGCTTTAATAGAACTCCAAAAACACAGCAGCCATTAAAGACACAACTACATTTCCCATGAACACCAGGGAAACCAATAGCAAAAAGAGTCCTTCCTTAATGTCCTTGATCAGGCTCTCAAACATCCTCTGTCTCTTCCTGTTCCTATTCATCCTCTTTCTTCGCGCGAATCACACCATCCTCTTCCATCATGTGTCCTGTTTGGACCCATCGTTTCCTGCAAAGACACTGTGCGTTAGTAACTGGAAAGAACAGCCCGTCATACAAAAGTGGCAACAATCAGTTCTTAACCTGATAAATCAATCACAAACAAACCACATCATAATATATCCAATTAAAGAGAACAGACTAATTACTCCCTTACAGGTGGGTCTGCATCCCTCATTGTTGCTGGGTGGGAAAATCCTCGCCGCTGTGTCCTTAATAGAATTGAAACTTACCTTCACTAGAGCTGGGCACATTTTCATTCTATGTCAGGACCGGAGGCGAGTATTATGCCCCTTCAAAGCTTACTTAACACCACCTGGGGGACATTCAACACTGGTTTAAAATAAAACCTTTTAAAAGTTGAGTCAGAAGACAAGTCTGCTGCACTCATGAGGTCTTCCATTCGTGCACCCAAGGTAACTGCTTTTGAGGCCATTGCCCCCCTTGCAGAATGCGCCCCAAAGATCTACGTGTCTATACCTGCATCCTGCATTACCCATCTAACCCAGTGGGCTATCGTGGGCAAAGAAACCGCCTTGAACGGCTTTCTGAGTGCAATAAGAAGTTGTCATTCGCCCGGAGGGCGTACTTCCTCCGTTATCTCTTCATAGGCCCTAGAACATTTCACAACACAGAGTGAGGGGGAATCTGTGAAGGCTGGAGAAGAAGAAATCGTGCGGGTATTTGACTTGGTACATCTACTTATCGTAAAGATCATTCCGCCAAGAAAAAAACTATAGCCGTTATATCTTCTGCACTAGACGAGACATAGTAACATCGCCAACTTTGCATAAAATCTCTTTCCAGGACAGCAACCTGCAAAAAAATGGGTATTTGCCCACTGGAGCACCCTCCACCGGGTTTTGGCCTGCCGAGATGGCGGACCGTACGTCATTTATTGACTGGTCGGCCAATCCCTCTTCCGCCAGACTTGCAAGGAAATTAGGGACATGAATTATATCCACGGGATCCACTTCCCTTTGCAAACACCAACATACCCATCTCCTCCATGAGGAACGATAGTGCTCCGTTGTGCCCAGGTTCTGGACTCTACGCGGCTCGAAAGGCCTGGGAGTCTCCACCTCTGCCTGTAATCCGCCACGCCATGAGGTGTAATGGGCCTTCCTTCACCAGATGATGCGGTCCACTGTCCGGATTCATCAGAAAGGGAGGAATGTGGGGGGATTAGAATGTAAAAGCACAAAAACGTTCCATAACAACCAGAAACTACACTTACGTCCTCCAAAGTGGCACCATCAATACCACGCTCGCCCTCTGCGTACGAACCAAGGCAGCGGCCCGGGTAATCATTGAGAACAGTGGAAAGGCGTAACCCTACTCTCTGCTCCAGTCCTGGAGGAAAGTGTCTGTCACCTCCGCCAGCGGGTCCGGCCTCCAACTGAAGAACCTTGGCAACTGGTGATCGAGGCGGCAAGCAAACAGGTTGATCGAAAAAGGACCCCCATCTGTCGGACAGTAGTTGGAAAATCTGAGGGTCCACTTTCCAAACGCTGGCATCCCGCAGGTGCCGGGAGTGCCAGTCCACCACCAGGTTGTTCCAACCATGGAGGTACTCTGCTGTTACTGACAACTGGTTGCCCAGACAGAAATTTCATAACTCCTTTGCTATGTTTGCCAGGGCACGGGATCTGGCAACCCCCCCAAGTGATTGATATATTTCACCGCTGAGACATTGTTCATCTTTAAGAGCACGGAGGCCTGGGTCTGGTCCTTGGTCCAGCACTGAACCGCGATCGACCCTGCCAGGAGCTCCAGGCAATTTATGTGTAGGTGCGGCTCTTGAGCCAATTTCTGCCGATGGAAAAATCTCCACACCGGGTGCCCCAGCCTGACCTGCTGGCGTCTGACTATCACCAAGTCCGGGTCGGAACCTAAGATCGCTCTCTCATTTCAGGCCATGTGACCAAGCCACCACTCCAACTCCTCTCTTACCTCGCCTGTCAGCGGGACCACCTGCGAGTACGCGAGGCCCCTCCTTAAAAGGTGCACTTTTTTTGACAGTGCAAGGCCCGATAGTGCAGCGGGCCGGGAAAAATCACCTGGATCGAGGAGGCCCACTAGGCACACGATCTGCCTCGACAACTTATGCGGTTTGCCCAATATTTGGCAAATCTTGGTACGTATCTTTCCGAACCTTCGAGAGGGAAGAATCAAGGAAGAAGAGGTGGAGTCTACATCGTAACCCAGAAAAAAAGCTTTCTGCGTCAGAGTGAGGAGAGACTTCTGCTCATTTATCACACACTATAGCCCGACGCACCAAGGGGCTGACGAGAGGTCGAAAGGCAGAGTTAGAAGGCCTGACCTTGCCAGAGAAATTGAAGGAAGTGACAGTGAAAAATCAGGGCCGTCAGGTATGCATACTTCATGTTCAGGGGCACCATCCAATTGGATGGTAGCACCACATCCCTGAGGAGACGGATACCCTCCATCCTTAAGTGGTGATATACCAGCCACTCGTTGAAATTCCTGAGGTTGATCACCGGCCTCCGGGCCCCATCGGACTTATCGACCAAGAAGAGGGTGCTGAGAAATCCCTCTTGTGTATCACCGTTCGACAGTTGGCACCCTTCTGAAGTAGAGCCAACACCTCTTTGTCTATCATAGACGTGTCGAGGGCAGAAAAGGAAACGAGGCGGGGATTGCCGTATTGAAAGGGAGAACAATAAAACTCTATTTGGAACCCCTGAACCGTCTGCAAACCCCATGTGTCCGCTGTAATGGATGCACAGGCCAGGAGGAAAAAAGCCAACCGCCCCAACACCCTCAACTGCGCCGAGGCAATGACACTCATCGCTTGTAGCGTTGTGGTTGACGCTCTTGTACCCTCCGCGGCCTCTGAAGCGTTGTCCTCTTGTTAGGTAAAAGTTGTTGAAGCGTGGGTTAGCCGGATACTGCCCGCGCCCGGAGCCTTGTCTCTTTGCCTGGGAGGGAGAAGAGAAGCATCCGGTCGAGAGTCTCCTGCCCTGACAGGCCGCTTGGAAAACCCAGGGGCTGAATACATTCTTAATATTTGTCTGTGCCTTGTCTAGCGGCATAACTTTCACAATTCTTTTATAAACGGGTCGCCGAACAACCCACCCTGAGCCACCGATCCAGCATCCGAGGCGGCCAGGTCCCACCATTTTGGGATCCACCTTGATCAACAAGGAGCGACGTCGCTCCGTTGAAAGGGCACAGTTCGCTTTTCCCATAAAGTAGATGCGCGCTGTGCCCAACTAGAGAGGACATCAGGGGCAAAGATTACCGGAAACCTTTTGGTCATTGGGCCAATAGCATCCAGGACCTTATCCTGGCAAGAAAGCCAGGACCTATCAATTCCCTTCTTAGGGTCCTCGACAAACTTTGCCAGGAAAGTGGCCATCTTTGCATCTATATCCGGTGTTAATGCAACCTTCCTTTTTAAGGTGGGACGTGGACATTATGCTCACAGACAGCCGCAGGCTTCATTCTCTAGTGGCTTCCTGACGCGGGCTGCCACATACTTAGCTATTTTTTCGGATGGCGCCCATTCAGCCGACCTTGGATGGAAAAGGTTATCCGGGTCCAGCATATCAGAAATGCCCTCCTGAGCAGGCTCTGAGTGGCCCGTTGACCGTCAAGATCTGGAAGAACCTGCATCCTCATCAGACTCTTCCGAGGAGTCCCCTTCCTGAGGCTGTGGTGAATTGGGGCGTGAAGGGCTTGACTTGGGTGAGGTTAGGCCCCTGCAGAGCTGCTGGTGGGGATGTCTTGGTCACGAAAGCTTGTTTAAGATGTGCAAACGCGTCCCTGTCCACCCCCTCCTCACATTTCTTCTTGGGAGCCCTCTCCTGCATCCTCCTGAGGGACCTTCCTCGGTGCAGGGACTGGCGCAGAACCAGACTGGGCAATCTTTGTGCACTCTTGCGCTATTTTCTCTGACAATCTCTGCTCCATAGGGGCCATCAGGGCATTTACTGCCCTGTATATGGAGATGTCAATGGCATAAAAGTCCTCATCCAATTGGAGGTAGGCCAGGGAGTCCTCCGCCTAGTACGTCTCTTGCTCCATGGTAAGGGAAGGAGGGTAGCTCCTAACGTGAATATGGGAAGGCCAGGGTCAAAGGCGTGAAGCCTAAGCACCACTGCGGGCCCAAGGACACCCTGGGTGAGCCAATAAGAGCAGCACACGCTCGACGTGAGCGCTATGGGCTGAGGGGGCACCCTAGACTAATGTGGATGGCCAGGAAGACACGATTTTACAGGCGCGAGCCTAGGGACACCCAAAAACATCCTCAGAGTTCTCAGGGTACTGCTGCCCGGGACAGAGGCGTCCCCACATAGGCCAGCCTGGCCTAGACAATACTGACCCCTCAGGACGTAAATAAGACAGTGCACCGCACCACTACATGTCCCCGCATGGCGTCACTTGCAAAAATCAGGGAAATAAAGTACAGCCCCAGTTCTCCGCTGGGCGATTACCTGGCAGCCGGCGAGGTGCGAGCAGTAGCTGGCGGAGCAGAGAGCATTTGAATTCCCAGACGGGAGACACGTGCCGCTGGCCAGAACATTACGGCAACCTCACATCGCCCTCTAATGGGCGGCAAACTGCACCGCGGTTGTGTTGGGCAATAAGGTTGTGTAAGGAGCGCACTAGCAGTCCAGCAACCAACGTAGGGGAATCTGCAACAAAAATATGAAAAACACAAGACTAGCATCAGCACATAATTAACCCGTTTGCTGCTTCGAACGTTCAGCGCCAGTGCTGAACGTTCGAAGAAACGGGTGCGGCCGCGTCGGCCGTTGGATGTGCGCAGCACCAGGGAGGTAGCTCGCGCGACGGCAGCAGCGAAGGGGTTAAACAAGCAATTCCCCACCACACTGAGCCCTCGCAATCTTCACAATTGCACCATGACAATTACAAGAAAGAAAGACGAGCATTTACAATGCAACTGTTTTGCCTTTGCAAAAGTTAGAGCTATTGGCATTGTAAATGACAACTTTTTTATTTATGTGTTGGTTTTGAAAACAGATAAATAAATGGCATTGTCATTTTCAATGGCAATAGCTTAATCTCTCGCAAATGCCACACACACACCCATAGAGAGCCCCCCCACACGCACACAGAGCCCTCCCCCACACACCCACACAGAGCCCCCCCCACACACCCACACAGAGCCCCCCACACACACAACGACACAGAGCCCCCCCACACACCCACACAGAGCCCCACCCACACAGAGCCCCCCCAACACAGAGCCCCCCCACACACATCCACACAGAGGACCCCCCACACACCCACACAGAGGCCCCCCACACACCCACACAGAGCCCCCCACACTGAGAGCCCCCCCCACACACCCACACTGCGAGCCCCCCCACACTGCGAGCCCCACAAAGCACATATTACCTTAACTATTTGAGGAGATAATAGGTGCAGTAACAGCAAATTTCACAGCGCCTTATTCTGGGACAATCTTACCAACAACTGAAAGACCTGAGGGGCATTTTTTTGTTGCTTTCTTAACGTCCCATTATTACAATTACTGAGCACTTTACTAACCTGGGTCATCAAAACTAGTAGCAGAGCTCAATTTATCCCGGTTATTGCAGTTGATGGGGCAGCTGGATACCACCGTCCTGCGTACCTTGCCACGTGCCTGCTAGTTGAGTGTAGACTTTTCTACTTGTACCTATTGGTCGTCTGCCTCCTTGACTTGTGGCTGCTACATTACCCATCTGCACTTTCAGAGCACAGCAGTGACACTTAACTCCCAAAGTCTTACGGTAGGTGGAACCTGCTCTGGTGCTACCTTTTTGAAAGTGAAATTGTTTGCACACCTACCCCACCTATTGCAGCGATGCCACGCCAGTAGTGACCCTTCTTCGCAATAAAACACACAAATAGGAGGTTTGCACGGCCCCCCTCCGTTTGGCCGTCAGACCTGTGTGCAAGCTGCTGCCAGATGCACTTCCTGCGGCTGAAGGGTCGGTGTGCCGGCTGCATCGGGCTCCCATCTCTTCACGTGCAGCAGGGCAGGCATTGATTGCATTGGTCATCTTTCCCTGGAGAGGATGCCAGTGGTAAGCCTTGTGGAAAGCCCCACGCACAAGCGTTTTCTGTGCTGAAACTGTGTATGCGACTTGTTACCCATCGTCTTTCACCTTATCGGCCGCTGATGCTGTCTTGGTATATTATTTCTCCAGGCCGTGCCGGACGGGCCTCTCGCAGTCAGTTCAGGCCAGGCGGTGCTGCTTGCCAGCATCCTCTCGGGATGTGTTTTTTTATTTTTTTTGCGACAGCGTCAAGGTTTTCTTTGTAAGGCTGTGTTTGAGTTTCAGCATTCCTGCGATAACGACGAGGATGCGTGTATGGGGGGGGGAGAGGGTTGGGGGTTCGTCGTCTGTCAGGGATGCATCACAAAGTAAAGCTGGCGACCAGTGAATCTTATACAAAACAATTCTCCAACCTGCGTAAACACCAAAAATAAAATGTTTGAAAAGGTGGGAATTAGGCAGGCGCCTTGCAACATTTTCCAACTTGATTCGTGCATTTCTGAGCAGCTTAAGCCTGCTCTTGCGGCCTGTATTGCTTAATGGCATCCTGTCTGGAATGCAGAGCTTGTCCCTGCCACTCAAAATGCTGGGATTGCTGAATTTAACTCCTATTTGCCTGCACACAAGACTCCGTGAGTGCGAAGCAAGCCTATGCTGCAGATAGCCACAGGTTGCTTGCATGCCTGTCTTTGTTGAGGGTGGGTAGCGGGCGTTTGTTGTGTTGTTGCATAATGCAGTTGGGTATTAATCACTTTTAATTATCGGTCACCTCATTCTGCTCCTCTGCTCAGGCCCATCATTGTGGGCGGACCAGCTAAGTATTTCTGCAGGCGTTCCGGAAACGTGTCTTTACTCTGCCTACTTTAGTGGTTTGGCAAATAGGGTTTAAGACCGTCAAATGTGAAGCCAAGCCATGTGACCGGTCATAAGAGCAAGGAAAGACACGGAAGCGGGGGGGGGGCGGGAAAGACACGGAAGTGGCAGGGGGGACGGGAAAGACACGGACAGGGGGGGCGGGAGGATCACGGCGCACACGCACTTTTATAAACAAAATGCTTCTTACCTGATCGCCTCGTGGGAACTCGAATCTCGCAGCCAACTCCAACAACAGACACTTGAAAAAGACGAAAACAAGCCGACTCAAAAAAAAAAAAAATAACACACACCCTCCGCCGCGATGACGATCCGTAGTGGGTGGAGAGGGGAAAAATCGCGGGAACGCCCCCGAATCTGGTCCGGCCTTGACGGACAGATCCGGCTCCCAATGGCTAGCCTCCATTTATGGAGCTAGCCAATGGGAGGAGGGGGCGAGGAGGGGGCGGATACCCGACCCCACAGAGAAACATAAGGATTTTGCTAGCGCATGCGTACTTCGTACGCATTGCCAAGCAAAACCTAAAAAAGGGCCCACTTAACTGGCTGCTGAGCACAGAAGAAAGAGGATGAACAGGAAGAGACAGAGATTTTATGAGAGCCTGGTCAAGGACATTAAGGAAGGAGACTCTGGAGTTTTTGCTATTGGTTTCCCTGGTGTTCAAGGGAAATGTAGTTGTGTCTTTATGGGCTGCTGTGTTTTTGGAGTTATATTAAAGCGAAGAAGGAAAAGCATAACCCTCGCCTCCGGTCCGGACATAGAATTAAGTGCTGTTCACTGTAAACATTTTGCACACACACAAAAATGGACACAAGTGAATTTCACACAAAACTTAGAATTAAATTCCTGCTTTGCATATAGTGTAACTACCGAAATTTCACATAAGATTGCAAAAGTAAATTACGTGAATTGTGTTCAACCCTAATTTCTGTGTGGTTACGAGATCATAGGTGCTTCGTTCAGTGCGTTTCTGGTCTGCAGTTAATTTGATGCATATATTTAAGGCTGGAGTTATACTACAGGTGTTGTGCAAATGGTATCTTGATTTATTAACCTAAATCATCTACATGGGATATAGAAGTATCATTGTCTTTGCTTACGTAAAGCACAAAACTGTTAGACCAGATGGTGTGTGTGATGCTCTGGATATAGATACGAACATTATTTCCAAAAAGAGCATGAACAATACGGCTTTTGCCGAGCTTGGGGCTCGAGATTACTTGCCGAAACCCATTTCCACTAAGCCATTTAAACTTAGTTAAGATCTAACGTTTTAACTATCCAGACAAATCTATTTAACAATTTTACATAGCGCTCATGCACTGAAATAGTCTGATTGCTTTACATTTCAAACAAATAAATACAGCAACATTTACATTTTTAAAAAAAAGGCTATACTGGGATCGATTCATGGAGATAGGGGAAACCAGTAATACAAATAAGCATTGGCATAGCCACTAGGTCTCGCCTTTGGGACCTTATAAATATTTAACCATGCAGCATATTATACTGGGTGCTACAACATCTACTGTTCTTTAACATGGAAGTTTTGACAGTAATAGGCACATTGTATTGTATTGTAATTGCATTTATATAGTGCTTACTACCCCGACGAGGCTGAAAAAGAGCTTTGACGCAAGTAGCACGCTACTCCTGAACCCATAAAGGATTAGTGTTGAATTATTATAGTGAAATATGGAAGTGATATAAGTGGTGGATAGGTTAGTCAATTATTTGGATTCAGAAGGGTAGCAATGAGAAATGGTTTTAGACACGATAGTGAAGCAAAAAAAAGAGTTTTAGTGAAATAAATAGTTTGCCTGATAACACAATTTAAGCAAGGAAGGCATAATGCATCCATGTTTTTTGGTTTCACCTTGTACAAATAGCCAATAAACGGGTATCAATGTGTATTTCCTTACGCTACGGTTTGTTTTTAACTTAGTGCACTTTTCAAAATACAGTGCAAACTCGATCGGAAGGTTTTCGGAGAACTTTACATGAGCACCAGTTCCATTACACAAGGTCACATTCAGCCAATGCCGACCACTGTGTGACCTGCGCTATGGGAGCACAGACTGGTCTGTAGCTGTGGTGAAGCACGTTTTGTGCTGCAGTGCTGGTGATGGCAGTGGTTTAGCAAGTGCGCAATGAGTTCTAAAGAAAGCAATGAAAATGGTACCCTATGGCCTAGCTTTGAGTAAAAAAATAACCACAGTGTATGATGTAGCGGGTCTCCCAAGCATGTGAGCCTGGTGCCACTGCAAGCGTGCTATGGTGAAAGGACACCGGCCATGGTGATGGCGGGCTGACTGTCACAGGGACACAGAGCGCTGGCTGATGTACAAGCAGGGTTTGTAATGTAAAAAGATATGTTTCCAATGTTAGCACTCACAAACGTCGTATAGGCAAGTAGGTGTCGCAAACACAACGCAATTTCTGAAATGCATTTACTCTTTACAGCGTAGGCAAATGCGCTTAAGACAATGTTATTTTTTTTCCTTCGCCGCTGCCACCCACATGACCAATCCCTTGCCACTAACAGCCTGTTACAGAACTTCTCTTTTGACTGACCCTGATTTCACAACACCAGCATCTTATTCCAGCAACATTTCAATGCTTTGATGAAGAGATGCCAACTAAACAAGCCCCCCAGACAGACAGCATTGTTTTAATAGCACAATAAATAACATGTTCAAGATAATGAAAGACCAAATTGTTCATAGAAAGAAAGGCTAAAAGCTCATCGCAACAGATGTGCTATTTCTGGTGCATCTATAACCGGCAATCAGTGATGGGCATGAGGCAAAAGTAAACTGTATGCATTTTTAAAATGAAATGCAATCAACTGATTTGTAAAATTAGTGACACTGTCCCCGAATTTCAAAACTGCGCTGCTTGCATTTCATATGTAAAATGCTTTCTAATGATTTGTTCAACCAGTGATGGCAATACATTGCTGGCGAACAGCGCCTACCCTGGTGCCCTGTATTTTGTTGGAGCGCTCTGCTGAAGTAGCAGGTTACTACACAGTGATACCTCGGCACTCAGTTATGTGTTATTCATGGGAACAAGTGCTACCATGAAAAATAAGTTGTTATCATGACCTCAGTTACGGAATCATGAATGACAAACAGTTGGTATTTAAATCAAAAAAGTGAGCACATGAAGAGAACATCCAAGACAAACAAATAATTTTGTTGATTTAATGTCAATTTTTTGATACATAATTTAGTCCATCCTGTGAGACTTCTGATACAATGTTACAGGACTTTGATAGTAAAAATTCTTCTAGACAGATATCCAATTAGGTGATATAATGGGCATACTTTGGAATATCTGGGTCTAAGAAGCTTAATCAGTGTTTTAAGCTTAGCTCGTCCTTAGTTAGTGTAAAATGACGGTACCTTTGAAATTCCCCTTGTGAAGGTTGATGTTGTTCCTATCTTAATCACGGTATTCGCCAGAGAGTAGGAGATCTGAGCTGTGATAGGCTTCATGAAGTAGCAATGTAAAAGAACGTTGTGAGCTCTGATAGGCTCTTATGTGGGTTGGGGCATTGTGCTTTAAGTACCGAAGCGTCTCCGCATGAGCCGTGGAATAAGGGGAATTTCAAAGATACCGTCATTTTACACTAACTAAGGACGAGCCGAAGTTTCCATCAATCTGGTTATTTGGCAATTCAAAACAGGCCCATGGAACCCTCTTTCTGACTATGGAGCTCCTCATTGAGACAATCTGACCTTCTCATACCAAGCTGAAAACACTGATTAAGCTTACACACCTTGTTTTTGCTCCTTAGACCCAGATATTCCAAAGTATGAATCCTTGATCTTGGCGAATATATTACGATCTTTCGTCTTCTTGCCTCTCAGGATAATTTCCACATTTCGCTGATTCACAAGCTCAATAGGATATACTCCATCCTGCTCATTTTAGTAAAGCCTTGAGGAAGTCACTTCTGAGTGACGAAACACGTGTCGGCTGCCCATTATATCACCTATTTGGATATCTGTCTAGAATAATTTTTACTATCAAAGTCCTGTAACATTGTATCAGAAATCTCACAGGATGGACTAAATTATGTATCAGAAAATTGACATTAAATCAACAAGATTATTTGTTTGTCTTGGATGTTCTCATCATGTGCTCACTTTTTTGATTTAAATACCAACTGCTTGTCATTCATGATTCCGTAACTGAGGTCATGTTAATAACTTATTTTTCATGGTAGCACTTGTTCCCATGAATAACACATAACTGAGTGCCGAGGTATCACTGTGTAGTAAACTCTTGGCATTTGTTGACATCGGTGGTAGTGGGATGTTATTGTTACCTTGATTGGCACCACCCCAAACTCTTGGCATTTGTTGACATCGGTGGTAGTGGGATGTTATTGTTACCTTGATTGGCACCACCCCATTTAAAACAAACACCCCTTCAGAACAGTAACTACAAAATTTGGGAATTCGCAATCCCATACATTGAATTGGTAGTGCGACAGTCTATGCCACCTCTACTGTCTATCTCGTTTTTGTATTTAGAGCAGGTGTGAGGCCCAGTCTGGGGGTGATCATCTGGTCAGGCCACCAGCAGGAGCCTGGTCACGGACAGGAGTGCAACTAAAGGGAAAGGGAGCTGGTCAAGGTACAGCACACCGCTCCACTGCATCCAGCCAACCACTCACCAGAGGGAGATTCTGCCACTGCAGCCAATCACCGTCCATGAATCAGCTCCCGGAAGGAAAAATACCAATGGAAAACTCCAGGTTTCCAGTGCTAAACTGACATCACCAGGGAAATAGAGAAAGGACAAAACACTAGTCCCAGTTTCCATATAAATGCAGATGTCATTTTGAACAAGTCTGAAATTATATTGTGTGTTTGAAAAATTATTGATCCCAGTAAAAATATGGGCAAAGGCACATTTTTTGTAAGAATTCAACCCATTTACTTTAATTAAGGCGAGTACGGAAAACAATACATTTATCAAAGAACTGATATGAGCACACACTGGGTGTGCCAAGGGAAACTAAAGAAGACCAAAACACAGAGCTGCATTGACTCTCCTGTGTCTACAGAAATGCGGAAACATGCCCATCTCAAAATGTAAATAAAACCATGGCAGAAAGTTTATTAGCACTGAAATGAGAGAAATGCAGAACACGGAGAATGGGAGTGGGCAGGAGCACCGGCAACAGGTAGCGCTGGCAGATAGGAGCATATCGTAGATATTACTAAATGGAAACGAGAGCAGCCGCGAGCAAGCAAGAGACATCGCGGGACCATTCAATACAAGTAAAAGAGTGCCCGAAAAAACGATAAATGAATTCAAGCGTAAGGGCATTTGTAACATGGGCAGTCACCACAAAGTTGAACACACACCCAAAGGCGGGACAAAAGTGTTTCACCAGTTAAAAGAAAGGAATTTAGAAAGGCACATGAAACAACAAATAGAAAGTGGTGGGCGAGGTCTAGGCCCAGGAGGGATTACCGGACGCCCTGCAGAGTAGCACATGCGCGCTGCCTCTAGGCTTGACCTAAAAAGGCATTCAATAAGACTTGGTTAGATAAAGATTGAAGACGTCCGTCTTTTTTTCCCCCCAAACTCTTTATTGTGGTTTTCTTTTTTTGTTACATTGTGGTATATGGCATTATCATTGCAGAGAAACAGTTAACATAAGATTATTATAAGAGACAGTCATTGTAGAGAAGTAAGTAGCACAAGCTTAGTGCAGGAGACTTCGATTAGAACACACAATATTACACGACTAACATCTTTGAGAGAGAACAGATGAGCAATTACGCCATGTGTGGTTTGGGTCCTGTTGCATGTAGTTGTTGACCGGTTGTTGCTTGTCGGTGGTTGGTATGGGTTAAGGCCCTGAAGCTAGGTAGGGGAGGATGCAAACCTCTGAGCAACAACTACGGGGGACAGGGGAGAGAGTGGAATCATTGGTGAAGGGGGCAACTAAACAACACAAGTGAGAGCTGAGGGGAGAGTTTCAGGGGAATCATGTATGGGTGGGGGTCAATGGGTGTGGTGGCATCTGTAGTTTCTGCCTGAGGCGCCGTGCCTGCCTCTAGGAGGGTGGCAGTAAAGGGTTAAACTGCGTCACACAGTGAACCAGTGGGTAGAGCCAAAGGGCCAGATGTAGGTTTTTTTTTTTTTAAACTGGTTGTGAGTCCCGGGCTGGGGTTGTGGGGGGAGGGGGAGTGTTCGTGCATCTGTTTCAAAAAGTGGGAAGCATAGTGTCCCAGGCCGATGCTATAAGTTGTTTACGATCTCGGAAGGCTTCTACGTAATGTAGCACTATGCTCTCTGCTTCCTCCCATCGAGTAGCGCCCTGTGCCACTGAGAGACAGACAGCGGGAAGTTGGCTAGCTCTCAGGTGTATTATGAGGGTCCTCTTGGCCAGTAGTAGTGCCAAGTTTGTGAATCTTCCTCGTATTGGGTGATTTTTCCCATGTTTGTAGATCCCAGAGCAGTTGCTTTCCATGTATTGAGAGTAGTTAGCTTGGTAAATATGGCCAGGATGTCATGTATAGAATGGCAATAGTGAGTTGGGGAGGAGAAGGGCCATAACGTGCTGGAGATTGGCTGGGATGGATTGATATCTGGGGAAAGTGAGGTGTGGTTCAGGAAATATGCAATTCAATCTGGATGG
This sequence comes from Lissotriton helveticus, assembly GCF_964261635.1. Taxonomy (NCBI): domain Eukaryota; kingdom Metazoa; phylum Chordata; class Amphibia; order Caudata; family Salamandridae; genus Lissotriton; species Lissotriton helveticus. The sequence goes on along the minus strand of NC_136065.1, from coordinate 1,373,632,777 downwards.
CGTGGGGTAGGCCCTGTGGAGAATCACATATGGTATATTTTTGCATTGTGCATTGCGTGACAAACTTTGTGGAGACTCAAGAGGCATACTTCACATGGAGTGAGGCTCCAGAGGCTTGCTTCACATGGAGTCGTGAAGGGTTCATGTGAAGTCTTCTTCCCAAATCTGGCAAAGGGGTGTCTATGAGACTCCTACATGCTCCATGGTGGACTTGTATAGCCACGTGATCAAGTGACGCCCGGCACCCATGGTGTGGAATGTGTGTATGACGGAAGGGGTAGGGGATTCCTCCCCGACTGTGTGCTATTGGAATCAACATGTAGCAAACATCTGTCCATGTGGTAAAATGGCCAAAATATTGTAGGATATGGCTTATGATCGCTGCATAGTCGCCAGAAGGAACATAGTAAAGGAGTGGGGGGGGGTGGGGGCGAGCCAACTACCAAGTGTGCTGAAATGGCAGGAAAATCTAGATTTGTGTTGCACTACAGAGAAGGTGGTATACAAGGGAAGAGAGTGCCCAAAGAAGTGGGATAAGATATGTGGGAACTGGGTACAGTATAGGGGACTTTAATCACAGGTTATTCGATTGTGTGTGGGAACTGGGGGATTTAGAATAGCGCACTGTATAAATATGTACTGGACCATGCCTTGTCACGGGGATTTTGGGCGGTTTGTAACAAATGTTGTCACGTGGAATTGGTAGTGATGCTTTTGCCCAGAAATGTACTTACTGTCAGATATATTGCCAGATGTGTTTATTTAATAAAAAGAGGTTTAAAAAAGAACCATCTGTTCATGTGGAAGGAACTGGCCTGGAGGGAGTTCGTAAGCTTGATGGAGCTGGTCGAAAGTGAGCAGTAGGTGGCCATGAAAATGGGTGCCCACTGTGTCTATGGATTTGTCGTGCCAGGTTGAGAAGTGATCTGGCCTAAAGGACCCAGGGAATTTGGGCAGTCCTTTCAAGGGGATACCAGGTGTCAGGAGGCATAGGGTAGTGTATGGTGCGTCAGTTGAAAAACCCAGAAGAGGTATTTCTAGGCTACCCCTACAAGTAGGGACCAGGAGAAGTACTGTTTAATAGAGGGCAGAAGGTACTGACAAATTATGTTGTTGGGGAAAGGGGGGTGGCTAAGTAATCGCACTTCCAGTAATGGGTCTGGGACATTGGGGCCATGAATGCTCACTTCAGGTTGCCCTCAAACAGGTCTTGCTGAGAATGGTAGAGGCGTATGCCCAGGTATCGAACCGTAGTCCGTGCCCAGGCTAGAGTGACTGCACCAAACCATATCTCCTGGGGGGTTGCATCTTGGCAAAGAGGCAAGATGTACCATTTTGTCCAGTTGACCCGCTGCGGCTTTTAAGTCCTCTGGGGCTGCGTGGATTGCCTCCGTACCGATGGTGGCATGCCGAAGACAGAGCAACAAGTCATCGGCATATAGTGACACTGCATGTGTGGTGCTGCGAAGTGGGTTGCCCCAATTGACGCGCTCTGCTCGAAGAATGAGGGCCAACGGCTCCATGGCGATGTCAAACAGGATAAGGAAGAGAGGGCACCCTTGGTGGGTGCTGTGGCCAACTGGGAATGAGGCGAATATGGAGGACCTAATCCGCATGCGAGAGGATAGGTGTATAATAGTTTTGTGTATGCTAGGAGACGTCGACTAATGTCAAGTTTTGTCAACACTTTGAAAAGATAGGTCCATGATAGCATGTCAAACGCTTTCTCTAGATCAATTACTAGGTATGCCACTTGAGAGAACCGCATCGATGTCCGATCCATCAAGTGGGACAGCTTTCAGAGGTTATTCGACGTGCTACAGCCCTGGACGAATTTGTTTTGATTGGGGTGTATGACTTTAGGTAGAATCCGATGGTAATGGTCTGAGAGTTTCTTCGCCAATATATTTTATAGTCTGTGCAGACGATAGCTACAGGCTGGTGAGAGGACAGCTGGGAAGGGTTCCTATCTGGCTTGAGTAGGGAGATGAGGAGGGACTCCCAGAGGGATGTTGGGTGCTTCCCAGTGGTGAGCTCTTCGTTGTATATGTCTGCCAGGTGAGTGGAAAAGCAGTCGTAGTACTCCAGAGGAAGATCGTCCAAGCCTGGTGTTTTATTACAGGCCAGGTCGTGGATCGTCTTTTTGATCTTGACCCCTGTGATTAAATCACCAAATACTACGACTGAAATGGAGGGTGTGGGCAGGTGCTCCAAAAACTCCTCTGCCGTAAGAGGGGTTGCGGCTGAGTGCACCCTGTAAAGTGCAGAGTAATAGTTATAGAATGGTTGTAGTATGGAGTATGGGTTATTTCACTAATGGGTGTGCGTTGGACTCCCGGTATGCTAGCCACACCAGGAGGCGGCCGTGCTAGTCTCCACTAGAGTGCCTTCAGCGCGTGTAAGCCGCAAAGTCGTAGCACTGGAGGCACTGCAGTAATGTAGTGTGCACTGCTTTGGCTGCTGTCTCACGCGTATGGTGGTGTCATGTAGCGTCATGTGGAGCTTGCCAACCAAGATTGCCAGAGCCATCTCAGCAGCTTTAAGATCTCTGTCCAGCACTCGGCGGACCCCCACCACATTCTGAATGCACATGTCCCTGGTGACCACTTTAAAAGTGTCCCATTGAACAGCACCTGTAGTGGCTTTGTTGTAACTGCAAAGAAGTGATCTATACGGGCAAGCTGGTAATCCCGGAAGATTGGGTCATCTAGAATTTCGCTAAGTAGGCGCCATGTAGGGACTGGTGGTGTCGGCACTTTCCAGTCCATGTAGATTATGTGTGCTGCATGGTCAGATATGACGCTGCTTAGGTAGTCTATGGGCTGCAGCTGTAAGAGTAGGGATGCAGAACATGTGAAATGGTCCAAGCGGACAGAAGTCGTGAAGGGCCGAGTAGTGTGAATATTGTTTGGCGTGTGGTTTTTGTGCTCTCCAGACGACTGATAGTGACCACTGTTGGATCCATTAAGCAAATTGTGACGAGTGGAGCCGTGCGGGCGCTCGTGAGAGCGTTGGTTGCGACCTGTCTAATTGTACATCTAAAACACTGTTGTCTTCCCAGTAGGCTAGTACCCTCGACAGGTAGGCCCAGAATTTGGACTGGTCGGAGTTCGGTGCATAAACACACCGCAACAGCACCAAAACACGGTCCAGTCGGTCTTTCACAAAGAAATATCTGCTGTCTTTGTCAATTCGGTGTTCGAGTTTTAAAACTGTTAACGTACTATTTTTAACAATCGAATTTTATAGACATGTAATTTTTGTAAGATAAGAATAGTGATGCATTTCGATCTTTTTCATTGCATGATAATCTTAGTCGCCTGTGCAGGTGTATTCTATTTCTCTAGGGGGGGGTTTTGAAATGATCTTAACTAATCAAACAATAAAATTTGTTGTTGTTGTTGTTGTTGATAAAACCCACAATGCTTTAGCTTTTGTTGAATGTTGGCACGATCTGTTGTGAATAAAAAATTCGAAATTCGGTGTTGCGTGTTTGGAAGGGTGTGCCTGGACGGATCCAGATCAAAGTGCCCACAGCACTATGCTGAATATATTGTGCCCTCCAACGTTTGTGAAGTCTCTGGAGCTCGACACTTGATATAGGAGTAGACAGAGTAGCGACGGTGCGCTGAATGAATGCTATGAATGTTAAGGGTTAGAAGCCTAATCTGTTGGCAGTGTGTCATGGAGCAGAGGTATCGGAAGTTGTTTAATGATTGCAGGCTATCGTATGCTGACCTACCATACATGTCCCCACTCACAGGAAGGGATAGGAGTCTTACTACACTTGTGATGTTGGTTAAACACGTGTGGAAACATAGAACTAAACTTGAACTATGTCAAGAGCCTACAGCAACCAGCTGTATGCTCATATAGTTGCTTAAAAGACATTTAATAAATTGGGAGGAGGTCTGTAGTGAACCTTAAGTTAGGTAAGATAGCAGGGGTTGGAAGTTACGCAGCGAGCAGGAAGTCCATATGTGCAACAGTCTTGTTTTGTCGGATACATTCTACCAACTGCAGAGTGGTATTGTGTTGTCCCAGCGGCCCATGTGTTAACGAGGAATAGAGGGTGACCACTCGGCATGCAGGAGGTGGTACAGCTAGAGCCACTTGCGTTGTGGTTAGGCTGCCCCAATGACGTATTTTACTTGGGCAAGAGGAGCATCAAATCAGGTTGTTGGCTGTCTGCGGTGTGACTTTACCATGAAGCGTCACTGAATGATAGGAGGGATCGGAGGAGTCACTGTCTGAGCTGCTGGTGGAGATCGCATCAAGGTTTGGTGAGGGGGATGACTGGCGGAACGCCAGCACAGTAGCGACAGCTGACTGCTGCTTTTTCTGCATGTCCTACTGCGAGGGCGCCCCAGAGCCTGTGTGGGCTACGGTATTATGGTGGCCACCCCGACCCCATTTGGCGTGTGGTGGTCTATTCTTGTCTGCAGGGGGGGAAGGCGCAGCCGTCTGTACAGCTTTCAATCCAGTCCCAAGCCTGGGAGGGTTCTGTATAAAAAATCTGACCAAGGAAGGAGAAGCGTTGTCGCTGTACCATCATTATGTAATCAGGGAACACTGAAATATTGCAGTTTTAAAATTCAAGTGGGATTTCTGTCTGGCGGCCGAAGCAGCACAACAATTGGGCGAAGCTGGCAGCTCAGAGGTTGGCGACGGGTGGGCACAAAGTGCCCTTGCTCAAATGAGAAGTACTGGGACAGGGCGGGGTTGAAGGATTTCAATCAATCCCTCAGGAAGGCAATCATCGCGCTGGAACTCTCAGCGCTGTGCTATACCACCACCTCCCCTTCCCCAAGACCAACGGACATTTGGGATCCAATTACAATCATACCTTGCAACGCAATGGGTAGGCCTAGGTATCCTCGCAACACACTTTTAGGTCGAGCCTGGGCAGCACATGCACTGCTCTGCAAGCCATGCTGTATTGAGTTAGGGATTTGAAGCCCCCCCCCCACTCTCCACCCATATTTTTCATTGGCTTGTGTGGTTCTCCTTTAGGTCGAGCCTGGGCAGCACATGCGCTGCGAGCCATTCTGTACTGAGTTAGGGATTTGAAGCCACGCCAACTATCCACCCATACTTTTCATTGACTTGGTTGTTGTCCTTTGTAATGTTGGCTTTTGATTCCTTAATCGCCTTGTTAGTCTTTTGAATCCACGCCCACTATCCACCCATATTTTTCATTGGCTTGTGTTGTTGTCCTTTGTAATGCTGGCTTCTGATTCCTTAATCGCCTTGTTAGTCTCTCCTTAGTACCGCCTTCTCTTCATTTGAAACCTCCCATGGCGACTGGCCCTTTTACTTCTGTTGTGACAAGGTATGTTTTAATTTGTCTGTTAGCAATATTTTCTTTAATGGGTTTTGCCCTACTGGAGGCACGAAGTGCTTTCCTTACATTCAGCGTGCCGTGCACACTTTCAAAGCAGCCCTGACAATGGGGGGCGCTTGTTTGCGGACTTCATGCACGAAAAAGTGCGGCATGTGGGCTTTAACAACAAAAATATTTGCAATGCCATAGGGCTTGCCTTTGGGAGAGTTTAAGTTGTTGGCATTTACAATGCCAATTGCTCAAACTCTCATAAATGCGAGACCTATTACATTGCAAATGCTTGTTTATTCTTGTTTTTCCTTTGTCTCTTTGTTTTGTACTGCAAGACGAATTGATTCCCGGTAGATGATACTTGTTTAATCAGCGCTCTGTGGAATCTCAAACGTTTCACTTAATGGTTCAATTGTGCCTTTTGTTTGCTATAAAGTCAAAAAGAATTTTAAAAAAAACACTACAGCAAAAGCAGTGACTGACAGTGCAGCTCTGGTGATCAAGTGATAGGTCAGTCTATTCAATTAAAAAAACAAAAAACGCAGCCTCTGAGCTTTCAAAAAACGCATAGAATACATTACTACCAAAGTAATATTATATAGTACCACACTAAGCACTGAAGAGTGACTCGGCATGTTCGTGCAGTCACCAGAAGTGCACCATTCACATTCCCTGAATATGTCCTTACATCTTAGAAAGCTACAGTTGCCTCACAGAGTAAAAGTGTAGGTATATCCTTTCCACGTAATACGTAGCTAGGTAACTTGGCTGCGATCAACAAAAAAAAGTTAATCTCCTGAAGAATCGTTTGCACTCCTCAGAAAAGTAATTCTCCCGCGGAATGTGTCAATACAAATTTTACAAAAATGAGTGGGGAGATCTGGCATTTGCACTTGTAATCGCAGAGATTAAGAGTGAAGGCACAGTACACCCTGTAATTACACAATGAATGGTCACATTTTAGTAGTAATATTACATTCTATGTTTTGACAGAAAAGCTGCCACACCAAGTCAACTTAGATGTGCTTATAGCTATTTTTTTGTCAGTATTAGTGTGCCTTCAGTAGGAGATCTCCCAGCCACTATCGAATTGAATCTTTTGTTTTAGGCTTTTGTTCTGTGCAGAAACTAGCGCTTCTTTCTTTGAACACAGTAGCAGCTTCTTGCTCTTCACAGCTCATTATCTGGTGGATGTTAATGTTTTGATGGGCTAGTGAGGTTTTCATCACACAAGTAATAGACCCGAGACCCTCCTTCCAGGAGACCAAGAAAATATGCCAGGACCAGGGGGCCTGCAAGAACCAGAAGTCACAGGGTGCTGATGGCAGTACCCTGCAGAGAGGAGCAGACAGCCCTAGCGCTTATAGCGCTCTCTTTGCGCACGCAGTGACAGACGCACGACACACAGGACCAGGGGGACTGCAAGAACCAGAAGTCCCTGGGTACTGTCAGCGGTGGCCTGCAGAGAGGAGCAGACAGCCCTAGCGCTTATAGCGCTCTCTTTGCGCCCGCAGTGACAGACGCACGACACACAGGACCAGGGGGACTGCAAGAACCAGAAGTCACAGGGTGCTGATGGCAGTGCCCTGCAGAGGAGCAGACAGCCCTAGCGCTTATAGCGCTCTCTTTGCGCCCGCAGTGACAGACGCACGACACACAGGACCAGGGGGACTGCAAGAACCAGAAGCCCCTGGGTACTGTCGGCGGTGGCCTGCAGAGAGGAGCAGACAGCCCTAGCGCTTATAGCGCTCTCTTTGCGCCCGCAGTGACAGACGCACGACACACAGGACCAGGGGGACTGCAAGAACCAGAAGCCCCTGGGTACTGTCGGCGGTGGGAAACGGCTTTTACAACGAAGCCGTTTCCCCGAAATCTTTAACCACGCATGCAGTACAACGCATGCGTGGTTACAACTAATGCCTTTACCACGCATGCCTTTACTACGATGTTTGTAGTAAAGGCATATGTGGTAAAAGTAAAAAAAAAGGGGGGGGCTTGGGGGGGTCTCCCCCCCCAAATAAAACAACTCACCTTAAGTCACGTCGGCATCAGAGTCGATTAAGAGAAATCGGTTAAAAAATGCCGTTTTCTTTTCACGACGTATGACGTCACCACGCAAATAGTCGGTGAAAGGTTTATGCGTGCTAAACGAATTCCGTTGTAACGCATGCGTGGTAAAGGCATGCGTTGCAACGGAATTCGTTGTATCATCATATATTCTCGGCGGTGGCCTGCAGAGAGGAGCAGACAGCCCTAGCGCTTATAGCGCTCTCTTTGCGCCCGCAGTGACAGACGCACGACACACAGGACCAGGGGGACTGCAAGAACCAGAAGTCACAGGGTGCTGATGGCAGTGCCCTGCAGAGGAGCAGACAGCCCAAGCGCTTATAGCGCTCTCTTGGCGCCCACAGTGACAGACGCACGACACACAGGACCAGGGGGACTGCAAGAACCAGAAGCCCCTGGGTACTGTCGGCGGTGGCCTGCAGAGAGGAGCAGACAGCCCTAGCGCTTATAGCGCTCTCTTTGCGCCCGCAGTGACAGACGCACGACACACAGGACCAGGGGGACTGCAAGAACCAGAAGTCACAGGGTGCTGATGGCAGTGCCCTGCAGAGGAGCAGACAGCCCTAGCGCTTATAGCGCTCTCTTTGCGCCCACAGTGACAGACGCACGACACACAGGACCAGGGGGACTGCAAGAACCAGAAGTCACAGGGTGCTGATGGCAGTGCCCTGCAGAGGAGCAGACAGCCCAAGCGCTTATAGCGCTCTCTTGGCGCCCACAGTGACAGACGCACGACACACAGGACCAGGGGGACTGCAAGAACCAGAAGCCCCTGGGTACTGTCGGCGGTGGCCTGCAGAGAGGAGCAGACAGCCCTAGCGCTTATAGCGCTCTCTTTGCGCCCGCAGTGACAGACGCACGACACACAGGACCAGGGGGACTGCAAGAACCAGAAGTCACAGGGTGCTGATGGCAGTGCCCTGCAGAGGAGCAGACAGCCCAAGCGCTTATAGCGCTCTCTTGGCGCCCACAGTGACAGACGCACGACACACAGGACCAGGGGGACTGCAAGAACCAGAAGCCCCTGGGTACTGTCGGCGGTGGCCTGCAGAGAGGAGCAGACAGCCCTAGCGCTTATAGCGCTCTCTTTGCGCCCGCAGTGACAGACGCACGACACACAGGACCAGGGGGACTGCAAGAACCAGAAGCCCCTGGGTACTGTCGGCGGTGGCCTGCAGAGAGGAGCAGACAGCCCTAGCGCTTATAGCGCTCTCTTTGCGCCCGCAGTGACAGACGCACGACACACAGGACCAGGGGGACTGCAAGAACCAGAAGTCACAGGGTGCTGATGGCAGTGCCCTGCAGAGGAGCAGACAGCCCTAGCGCTTATAGCGCTCTCTTTGCGCCCACAGTGACAGACGCACGACACACAGGACCAGGGGGACTGCAAGAACCAGAAGCCCCTGGGTACTGTCGGCGGTGGCCTGCAGAGAGGAGCAGACAGCCCTAGCGCTTATAGCGCTCTCTTTGCGCCCACAGTGACAGACGCACGACACACAGGACCAGGGGGACTGCAAGAACCAGAAGCCCCTGGGTACTGTCGGCGGTGGCCTGCAGAGAGGAGCAGACAGCCCTAGCGCTTATAGCGCCTGCAGTGCTGTACGCATGAGCACAGGAGCAGGGGGACTGCGAGAACCAGAAGTCCCTGGTGCTGACCTGCAGAGAGGAGCAGACAGCCCTAGCGCTTATAGCGCTCTCATCACGCCCGCAGCAAAGGGCGTGCGTGGGACCGGCGAGGCCAACAAGAGGCTTGCCGGGTCCCATCTCTTTCACCTGCTACAGAAGACCTTATGTCCAGTGATCCTTTGGGTGAATTCTACCACTGTTATTGATTATGGCAAATAATCCCCCCCGCGACTCTGATTTACCACTCAATTAGAAATATTTTAACAAAATATATCTGACATTCTGCGGGAATAACTGCGCCCTCTCTTTGAACGCCTGGGCTGTATTAAGCTGTAGCTAGCCAGTCTTGAAGCGACTGCTCTCAATGTGGAGTACAATCAGTAAAACTCTCCAAGGGTGCTTTACCATTAGATGCTGAGGAAAATAATAGCAGTCAAGAAAATGATATGCGCAAACCACTCTCTACAGTTCCTCCTGAGCCGTGTCCCTGCACAGTTCCTGCATATGCCACTCGTTCCATCCCAAATGTTCATCATATCTCGAAGGACATTCAATCAATTGCAACGCCAACATAGGTAGATGATTTGCGTGATGAGTCTCCTTCCTAACAAAACCGTTATAAACCTACCCCCATTGTCATGTCTCTATGTGGCGGTGTTGACAGGAGTACCGCCTTTAAAGCATAATCAACTGGAATCTTGGGAACAACTTCGAAATAAAGTAATCCATTGGTTATGCAGGCATAAAAATTTCAATATAATAATTTTGTAATGGTTCATAGAGTGACCTGGGTGGGACCCTTAAACAAAAATTCTGATGGGAATTGCATCGTGGCTAACTTTCAACATTCTGCCTGTGCGAAATATCTTCTTAGACAGCAGGCAGGGGATGAGTATCACCGCTCTGGGGTTATCATCTTAATTTTGGGGTTTTCTTCAAGCAAACGTTGGGTTTTTCCTCCGCAAGTATATTCGTCAGATATGGAGGTAAAGAATAGATTTTCAATTCTGTCTGTCTCTGTCGACATCGATGGACTGTCCCGCACTCAGACCACAAGTCAGCAAACAGTTACCAAATAAATCATGCAAACTTCCACCCCCCAATTATACTCCACCACTAATGCATTCTAATCCACAACTTTCTATTTTAAGGATCTGGAGTTGGAATATAGCTGGCCTCCGCTCTAAAATGCCCAATCTGACTGGCAATTGTTCATAAGAGATTACGATATTCTATTGTTCCAGGAGACTTTAGGCTCTTAACCGCTGGCATTTGGCTCCACGTGTTTTAGTGTACCAGCAAAACCATCCCGGCATGTATGTGCTTCCGAAGACCTATCTATTTGGATCAACTTATCGCTGGCTGTGAGAGTTCAGACCGTGGAAAGACCCAGACAAGATTTTCAAGCCATACTTATTAAGGGGAATACTAGATTTTGGTTGTATACGATTCATTTTTATAATAATGATTTGGCAAATAGTTTATTGACTGCCTTATGTCAAAGTATAATGTTATGGGGTACAAGGTACACCTGATCCTAGCAGGTGATTTTAATGCCAGACTGCTATGCTCTGAGACCTGGAACCATTTATGGGAGATGAAGATTACAAAGGCAAGAAGCTAGCAAACTTTGTAGCCTCCGACATTTGAGTAATGTGATGGAATTGGGAGGTGGGTGGGGTTCTAGAGAAACCCCATTGCCCACTTCTAGGGGCAGAAGACGTGCCTCAGTAATGGTTTATATCATTATATCCAGTGGTTTAATTATCTCACTACTTCACAAAGCTACTATAGCCTCAAACTTTGATGAGCATAATCCCATGGAATTAGCATTGTTGTTAACAGTAGGGAAGGTAACAAAAGTAGGAGAAGCGACTAGCAAACCCCAATCTACCTCTGATGGCCTCAGGCTGGTATGGAAACGTCTTAATCCAACTCAATTCCTTTAATCCTTAAATAGAGATAATAGGGAGGGGTTCTGCGATGTTTGGAAGAGGAGGAAGGTGGGGATTCAGTTTTTACTGCCCTTTGTGCTTGCATTAAAAAAGTCCTTTAAAACCAATTAGAATCAATCAAGCCGTACCAATGTGGTTTAATAATGACTGCACGAGACCCAACAGACAGCTGTGCAGGGCTTTTAATGCCAGCCCTAGAGATTCAGTCAAAGTAGCTGCCACACGATAGCAGTATGAAGCTGTTGTTACAAAGAGGCAGAGCGAGGTACCCACCCAGCAATGGGAAACATGAGTCCAAGCATCACATACGAAGGACTCCAAGTCTTTCTGGGATACCGTCATTTCTATCTGAACCTTAAATCATATTGTGACCCCAACCAGCTGTCATATTTCTAGATCAGCATGGGTGACTCACTTCCACAAAATACACTCTGTCAAATCTATCAGTCCCTCTCACCTGTTGCATACATCTGGGTTTATCGTGTTCATAGTACAATGTGGTTGCGACTATCTAAAGGTGTCAGTGAGAAGGCACCAGGGCCAGATGGAGTCCCTATGGACCAGATAAAGTGCAATACTGATCTTTGGGCTCTGTTACTGACCAATGTTTTTAGCAATATTGTACAATCCTTTCCATCAAGTTCATGGTACATATATTTTAAAAAGGTAATCGATCTGACCCTAGCTGCTACTGCACAATCTTACTTACTGACACTTATGTAAAAATATTAGAAAAAGTTATTGATAATAGAATTAAGGACTGGGCCACAGAAAAAAACGATTTTTTAATGTGTTTATTGAGTTTCATTAACAGAACAAATCCAAGTATCACATATAGTAACAATACTCTAGACTGGAGAAGGGAGGTTGGTTACTGATTTCACAGTTCAATATATGACGTACAGCAAATAAAGGAAATCAACAACCACAGTCATGAAAAAAACTATCTTACATAGCTGTCAATATGGCCTTAGGAACTGTCTGGGGTCAACAGAGCAAAGTTTGAATGTAAATTTAAATTATTGGCAAGTATACAATTGCTCAACAATGGCCACTGTATCTTGCCGTTATGGAGCTGTCCACGGCGTTTGATTGCGTAAATCGCTCAAAGCTGTGGAGGTTCCTTTTGGCCATGGGACTGGATGAGGCACTTGTGCACTTTTTAGAAACCCGGCATGAGAATATGAAAACTAGAATAAAATATGGGGTAAATGCTGAACTCTCTAGTGAGACTGAACTTTCCCAAGGTGTAAGGCAGGGTTACATCTTAGCATCTTTACCTTTTAGCTTGTTAATATAAACAATAAGTCCTTACCTTTCCAATGCCAACATTGATGTTCCCAAGGTCACTGGCGTACCTATCCCCACGCTGCTTTATGCCGACGATGCAGTGTGATGGCCCACACTTCTAAAGCCTTGAGCTTGCTGGTGATTTCTTTTACCCAATGTATGGCCAACTTGGATTTACTTACACATTTTTCAAAATCGTATATTATTGCTTGTGGCCCAAAAAGAATTTGAGTTCCCACTCTCGTAGTCGGCACTAAACACTCAGATAAAACAAACACGTTTTCGTATCTTGGAATTACTTTCACCTCCTTGGGTTCATGGCTTCCTAATATCACACCCCGAAGTCGTAAAATATCTAGAGTAGTTGACTCTTTTTAACCTCCCTCAGTTTGGGGATGGAGGGGGCACACTTTATCTGCCTTCACAGATTCATAAAAACAGTGTGTGCCTGTGGCAATGTACGAAGCTGAGGTCACGGGCATCACTAACTTGCACAACTATTCAGTTGGAGAAAAAACGATTTTGCAGAAAGGTCCAGTAGTCCCCTAATTCCCCTCTTATTCAATATATCATGAGAGACTGGGCATGAGTTATGTACAGGATTATATTAGAGCTGGCCCCCTACTTTTGTCATGGTCTATATGGCAAACCAAGGAGGTGGCTTTGAATCAAGCTAATATCAAAGGCAGTCTAGCACATGACAAGGGCCTTAGCATCCCATGGTTAGCATATGTGAAAAAAACCTTTCACGAGTTAAGGCTGGCCCATGTTTTTGCTGAGCCCCGTTTTAGAGCAAGGATAGGAAAAGAATACCACCAAAGCGTTGCTGCTAAACCACTGCTTGCTCACAAATGTTAACAGAATGCAACAAAAAAAAAAAACTTCAGCTTCTTTACACTTCAGCACCGCAAATGTTACGGGACAATATTTGTTTAGTGCTCGAGGCCGTTGGGAAAGATACTTATTTTTCCGCTCGAGGGCAGATACTGTTATCTATTTACTTTGTTTTCCTCTGGGTTATCAAAAAAAAGTTAGCATGTGTCCTTGTGCCGGTGATGGAAGATCCTGCCAATCAGTGCTGCACTTTTTTCTTTTGCAAATTTTATATAAAATACATGAAACTATTTTGTATTCCCCTTATTAAGCTGCGTAATTTTCAGCAGTGCAAACCAGCCTTGTGCTTTCTCCAACAGCTGGCGGATGCTGAATGCTGTTTTTATGTAGGATCTTTTCTGAGCTAGCTATACGGTCACGTAGCACTAAGCAATTTGAGTGATTTCAATGAATTTTCGTTCTAACTTGTTTTGTAGTATGTGAACTTTTTAATTTCATGATTTTCGTAATGGGTTCATGATTTTATACCTACTTAAATTAACCTCACCTAGCCCAACATTGTCTTATGCGGATAATGCACAAATTGTGGTATCGCTCTACCAGTGACAAGGGCACAGGTGAGAGATTTCATGACTGCATGTTGGCCATTAGTAAATGGATGCACAGAAATAGCCTACAACTCAACTCAGGAAAGACGGAGGTCATCCTATCGGAGTGAAACTGCGAGTTGGCAATGTCGGATCGATGTATGCAGGCTATGCCTCCACCCTTTTTGTGAGGTCAGTCTAGTATTATGATGTTGTAATTTGTGGGGCCTAGAAGGTCAAGGCATGGCGAAGACGATTCAGTGAGCCATGTTTCCGTGAGGATGGTTATGTGCAAGCCGGGGGGCTTTTTTAAGATTCGCTGGAATTGCCTTGTCATGGATAAATTCGCCGGTGGACGGAAAAGGGGTGTTGGGGGGGGGGGTTATGGGGATAGGAATGGTGGCAGAATGTGGAGATGGGGAGGTGCAGAGAGTGGGAATTGAGGGAGGAGTGGTGGTGGGGAGGGGCGGAGAGTGGGAATTGGGGGAGGGGCGATGATGTCGTTTCTGTTGATGGTTCTGGTTACGGGTGTCCGCGCTATGATTTCGGAGGTGCTACTTGCGGGGGATCTAGGTAAGGGTGAAGGGCGTTGAGGTTCAGGAGATAAAGGGATAGTGGGAATAGTTAGGTTCTGTAGGACACTGGGTGTGGTGTTGGTGTGGGCTTTTAGTGTGAGAAAGTATTTGTCAAATAGATCTAGGTCCTTAATAGCAGCTTGAATAAGAACAGTGCCATTTTTGTAGGAAGGTATATTAAGGCTTGGTCTGAGGTTTTGTGCGGGTGTCATTGTGATCCTGGTTCCGCAGGGGATATTTTTCTTGCCTTCAATGGTTAGTAGCATGGAGAAGGCAGTGTGCCATTTGGTCATTTTTCTTGTGAAAAATAAAAGGTCTCGCCGAGCGAGCAGCACATGTGCCTCAAAGCTAGGCGAGACCTAAAAACCTTTGAGTTGTTATGGACAACAAACTTTCCTTTGGTGAGCAGGTGAAAGCAGTTATTTCATCCTCTTTTCACATCTTGAGGATGATTAAAAACATTTTACCCATTATATCCACTGATGAAGACAAAAAAAGGTGTTTACTGCTTTGGTTCTATCGAAAAACGATGATTGCAATGGCTTATCTCTCAATATGCAGCACAAATATATGAACAAATTGCAAACCCTTCAGAACACTACGGCTAGACTGCTTGCAGAGATCTCTAAATGTAAAACTGCATACAAGCTATCCATAATCTGCACTGGCTCCCAATCAGGCAACGTATCAAATTGAAGGTTCTGTGATGCTGATCCATACTTCCCGAAACATAGTTTTAGGTGGTATGAGCCAACCAGAGAAACCTGCGCTTTTTTGGAGTGAACAAACTAGTCATCCCAAGGTTTGAACAGGCAAGTTGGAGGGAAGGGGGGGGTCAGAATTGTGACTTGCACTGCCAAGGCATGGTAAGAACTTTCACCCTACATTACAGCCATGCCTAATCTGTTATCCTTTAGGAAGAAACTTGAAACTTTTTTGTTTAGTTGTTTTTCTAAGTCCATTCAACATGGATAGCGCCAAAGCACCTTCGGGTAATCGTGTGCTCTAAAAAAAAATTCAGATAACATTCTGTATGATGTATAATTCTGTTATGTACATAAATGGCTGCTTCTGCATCGAATAGAGGAATTGGAATTTGAATCTGAATCTGAATCACACAAGTAATAATTTCCTTTTAACATTCAGTGCTTAAAGGCCCTAGTCACGAGGCAACTGCAACTTGAGACACTTATTGCCACACCAGTGCTGCCAATGACAGTACCAACATAACTACTAACCATCAGACTCCTACAAGTGAGACAATATCAGACATTACATGCCTCCAATGCTGGAATGGATTGGACAGCAGGTATTTTTTTTTACTGTTTATTGAACAAATAACTGTTGTTGCTCTCATCGCTAAATTAGATATACAGTGCCACCATGTGGCAGACAGTCATAAGAGCGGATGTTGACAATTAAGAGTCGGTGACGAGCACCGGAAAACACTGGCTCAAATTAAGCACTGTTAACATTAAAAAATGACTGATAATACTTTCAAGTCTTTGTAACCTATTGCAGAGTTAAAATTGGTTGTGGAAGTTAATGGTCAGGGAAAATCTATACCGTTAACAGCTGTCTGCATAAAAGAGCATTCATAAAAAAGTCATTCACGTCATAATGCTAAGAGAAAATGGGCAACATGGGGTTATGTTGAAAACGTGGGATAGAAAGTGTGGCATTGGATCTGTCATTCCCTAGCCCTGAGTGCAAGTGTGATGGTGTAGGAGTGAAGGTTTTACAAATAGTGTCCCCAGGGTAGCTGGTTTTGTGACTGCCATAGAACCTTGTTAGAAGCTTGTGAAGGTTTGTATTGTCTCTTCGGCGTGCACTGTAATCTGTTGCAGTGAACTGGTGCTCATTACCTGTTGTCACACATTGAAATACTATGATCGGTTACATACTTTTGTATTCTAATGCTACAATTCTAAAAATAGACTTGAGCATTGGTACTGTCAAAAGGTCTGGTCTATGCAAGATATATCTGCTTTGTCAATGTGTTTTTTAATCCATGTTATAAAGCAGTGAGGCTGCTGTGCAGAAAAAAAGTGTGCTATTGTGTGGTCAATGCTTGGCTTTGTGACCGCACTTTCATGCTGCTGCACATCTGGCTAAGAAAACAGTGAAAACATAGTAGAGATATTTTGCTTAGACAATGTTTTTATGACATGTTGTACAGCAGCACTCCTGCTCTGAAGCATGGCTAAAAGTTAAATAAAAAAAAAACCTCTATGACGCTGACAACATTGATAATGGTGTTGTAGCGCTTTGTTTTTTTTTAATTTTCAGTCATGCTGTGCGTAGGCAAAACCTATTAGCTTTGCCATTGCTTGTTTTTTTTCTTGGGCGGAGGGACAGGGCAAGCAACAAAGAGGGGATGGGCACAGAAAGCAAGAACGCAAGAGGGGCAGAGTCAGTGTGATGCAAGCAAAAATGCTTTGGGGAGTGCAGGGCAAATAACAGTATTTGGGCAATGCTCTACGGGAGGGACAAACACAGGAAGAGAAGCGGGCTTGCGCTGACCAAAGAGAAGCAAGGGAATGAGAGGGACGGGGAAGCCAACAAATGGTAATAAATGGGTGGACTCTAATTCCCCTGTATAAGCTAACAAAATGTCTCACAAGTGACCACACACCTGCTGTTTCAGGCGAGACCTAAAAAGGAATCACACATGGTTAACCCATTTTTTTATATCATAACATTATTAACTTTTGAGCAATGTTAGAACGAAATGAGGTGGCAAGGAAAGAAACAGGATGGACAAATTAAACACAGCATAAATAAAATAAAGTCGGAATAAGCCCAGGAGACAATGTGTTCAGCAAGCAGAATTCTCTATAGCGCACAACGACTGGCTGAGGTAACCCCAATCCTCGGTCACCTTGTACGACTCCTGCTCTCAGACTGTGTTCAGTCAAGGAATTGGTGTCAGCTGACCCAGAAGAACTAAAAGTACTGTCAAAGGTCATGCCTTAATTGACAACGAGGCCAAATATTATGCTGGTCTTTTACTAGAGGAGCTTACGGAATGGACGAACTAAAATGCTGTGATCCCAATCACCCACACAGGTTTTTTCGTAAACAAATGGGAACAACGTCAAATATTCTGGCTTTAACACTTCTAATAGACGCCGTTAAATTAGCAAATCTGCCTCTCTACGTATGTTTCATTGATTTCACTTCAGCGTTCGATAACATCAACAGAAAGCTATTACGGGAGAAGCTGGCAAACAGGAAAATTCCATCAACCCCCACTATCACAATTCATGTTACTACATACGGATACATGGGTACAAATTAAGCTGGGATCAGGAGAAAAACTGTCAAGGAAAATACGGACGACCAAGGGCCTCAAACAAGGGTACGTGCTTGCTCCAACACTTTTTAACATCTTTATGTCAGGCCTCTCACAGAAGCTAGACTAAAGTAACTCTCATGCCCCGAGCTTAGGAGGTCTCAACCTCTCGAACTTGATGTATGCTGATGACATTGTGTTGATCAGTCGAACGCCGATAGGGCTACAACATCTAAACACCACAACATATAATTATTCTGTTACGAATAGTCTTAGCATTAACCTCTCAAAACAAAAGCTATGAGAATAAACGCCAAGACATCTACATCAAAGTTTTGCTGGCAAATGGGAGGCTTCACACTGGAAACAGTAGAGGAATACAAGTACTTGGGCATAATTGTGGACAGAAAAGGGTCATTTCAACCACAGAAGGAAGCAATAAAACGGAGAGGAATCAGGACAGCGATCGCACTAAGGAATCTCAAAACGAAAGTAGTCGGCCGTAGGTTCACCCCATTGCTACAAGTGATTCAGGCAAAACTAACACCGGCCATTACTTATGGAAGCAAACGCCTCAGAGGGAGGGACGCGCAGATATTGGACAACATAACTGCCAAGGCAATGAGAATGATATTCAACCTGCCTAATTACACCTTGCAGGCACAAATAAGGCTTGAATTCGGCCTGAGGAACCAAATGAGTAGAACGAATGGGTGCCTATGCCAAAAGTTGGCATGAAATCCAGGGAGCTGAAGACTCAAGCTTAAATTACCATCTAAGGAAGGAGACAGAAAAAATAATTGCGCAGCCATAAAGTATCTAAGGCACGCAATAGATTCCTTGGAACTACAAGAAGCCTGGAAGAGCATTGGATATCATAATACCTTTAAACAGCTAGTAAATAAATCAGTAAGAATAGTTTTTGCTAATAGAGGATAAAGTACACTAGCCAACAGGGCTCACGGCTGGACAGTCATCCAAAACTATTCCAGCAGCTCCTGTCAATGCTACCTAGGAGTCGGGTTTACACGGCGCACAAAGGAGAGGTTTATACGCCTACAGCTGGGCATACTTCTGCCACAAAACCACCTTCCCCCATGGAATAGACACCAAACGACAATAAACTGCTGTTTGTGTGGGGACCCAAAACAGGACATCCTTCATTTAATATGCATCTGCAAATGACTGGAAAAAGAGCGCAGACATCATCTAAAACCAATCCTAAAGAAGCTGGGAATAAGAACATAACGGCAGGCGGTCAAAGCATGCTTTGATGGCAAAAACATTCAATTAGCAATGACAGAAGGGAGGGATCGGACGAAACAAATCCGAACAGCAAATAAAATCTAATTACCCGTTCGGCATAGATAAGGAACAATCACCTCAACGCAAGTCTGTACGTTACAAAACAGCGGAAGCCGACTGCAACGAGACATAGGAGTCCCTCAACAAGCATTTACAATGCAACGGTTTCGCCTTTGCAAAAGTAAGAGCTATTGGCATTGCTCATGACATTATTTTTATTTATGTTTTTTTTTTTTTAACATAAATAAATGGCATTGTCATTTACAATGCCAATAGCAGGGCAGGAGAGCAAGCACAAGTCTGCAAATGTAAAGGATGCTTGAAAGCCAGTACTGGCTTTGGAGTCACTTGAAAACTATTTTTTTGGGGAGGTATTGAAAGGTGACCTGATGAGCTGTGAAGTGTGTGCTTTTAATGGACAGTTATAAAAAAAATTCCACTAGGTACAGTCTTCCCATTACTCATATCTATATTTTGGAAACACGTTTTATCTTAAACATAAATCTTTTTGTGCACTTTTTGGCAGCCTATCTTATAGTGTGTGTAATGCTTAACTTAATGACATACATATTCAAGGTTCTTTCTATCACAGGCTGGGACCTCGTACCACTAAAAACACACAAGTCACTATTCCCCCTGCACCAAACAGAATTAAACTCTGTAGCTATATGGTTGCATACACAGATATCTGCAGCGATTGCATTAACCACTAAAGGCTTCACAATGGTAAATAGTGCATCTCTCACAGCAGGCAACAGAGGCAGACGCAAAACCGGAGCACAAGCAGCAGGCAACAGAGGCAGACGCAAAACCGGAGCACAAGCAGCAGGCAACAGAGGCAGACGCAAAACCGGAGCACAAGCAGCAGGCAACAGAGGCAGACGCAAAACCGGAGCACAAGCAGCAGGCAACAGAGGCAGACGCAAAACCGGAGCACAAGCAGCAGGCAACAGAGGCAGACGCAAAACCGGAGCACAAGCAGCAGGCAACAGAGGCAGACGCAAAACCGGAGCACAAGCAACAGGCAACAGAGGCAGACGCAAAACTGGAGCACAAGCAGCAGGCAACAGAGGCACACGCAAAACCGGGCACAAGCAGTAGGCAACAGAGGCACACGCAAAACGGGATGTAGTTTCCGTGATGACCTGGAGTGAGGGGGTCACCCTATATAGGACTGTGGGGGTGACCAGTAAGATCACGAGGCCTAACGGAAGAGTGCAGCTGCATGCGAGAGAGAAACCGAGGAGAAACAGTGAAAGACAGAAGAGAGCTATTTAAAAAAAATGCAGACTAACCTACACAAAGAGTAGAAATAAGAAAGACGAGATGGGTAGAGAGAGGAGAGATAAGGAGACAGGGAGAGAGAACAAGCATTTACAATGCAACGGTTTCGCCTTTGGAAAAGTTTGAGCTATTGGCATTGTAAATGACAAAATTTGTATTTATGTGTTGGTTTTGAAAACAGATAGATAAATGCCCTCGCATAAGACATCCTTATAGGATCTTTGCAACCATGAACCTCTCTATCCATGCAGCAAGCCACATCCTCTACTCAATGATGATCTGACCACTTTGCACACCATCCCGCTTAAGCCACAATACCAAATTCACTGTCCTAAGACTGGAGCACATTTCTGGCCCTCGCACATGCCAGTCAAATCTTTTCATAAACGACACACTCAATGTGTCCCCCTCTCCCTTTAATGTGAGCTGTGACTTGCTAGCCCCTTAAATAAGGTCCCAGCCCTCAAAGAAAGCATTAATGGCAGCTGAGCGTTATACAAATGACAAAGCTAATGCTGTATTTTAAAAACACTTTTAAACATTGATTTAGTGGAGTTGCGATTAAAATGCCTGTTTTATTTTGTAGCAATGAGATTTACAAGGTGCTTTTTCAAAACTGAAAAGAACATAACGTGTTTGACTCAAACTGCTCAGTTTAGCATATTGTGTACACTTGCATGAAATCACTGTTAAATATCACGTGCTTTATTTACTAGTCTACAAAATGTAAACTTCCGTTCAAAGAAACACGGCCAGCAGAGGGCGCATGAGGCGTTGAGCACTTTCAAATCCTGCTCTTAATATTGTATTGATTGACCTTATCTAACAGAGGCGTCACAACCCCTCCCGGCCCTCAAGTCAGCATCTTGGGTGCGAAGAAGGGCGAGATCCTTTTGACACTTGCTAGTTCTGAATGATTAACACAAAACATTTACATTGTGTGTTTTACCCTTTTGACTTTGATCGGAGACTCCTGGTTGGTTTCCAATAAGAAAGAAGCTCATAAACACCACAGCAAGAAGATAGTAGGGTATAAGTGAAAACTGAAGAAATTAGGGTATTAGTGAAAAACGGAGGAGAGGATGTGGCATAATGGCCAGAGCTGCCGACTATGGACTTTAGGAACCAGGTTCGAACCTCGGTTCAGCATCCTGTGATTCTAGGCAAATTCCTTAATCTGCTCGTGTCAACTAAAAACGAAAAAGGTGTCCTTGTGTAACGTCACTGGTGCTCATGTAAAGAGCCCCGTGGAGTTCGCACTATATAAATCTACAACAACAAAAATGGCACAAGAGATGCATGAATTCTATCATGAATCAAGAGATGCTTGCTTGCTGGCCGGCCATCACCTGAATAGCTGCTAGAATCTCTCGCTCCAAATGTTTAGTAAATCGTTCAAACTAGGGAAGATTTTATTTTATCTACCTATTTCCCTGGTATCCAACATAAGCATGCGAGTCCTGGTTACAGGAAGGGCAGTGACCAAAATTCAGTTTTCAACGATATTTCCTAAACTCGGATATGAATGTGCTTGAATGCATAACACATTTATATAATCTGTCTTGTAAGAGTGCTCGGTGCCCACTCTCGTTTCAGTTGGCATATCCCTCACAGAGGCACGCTTGGGTCATAAGACTTAAGTGCACCATGACATTGCTGCCTCTTCCGCGGCTGTTCTGTCCCGTTACCCTGCCAACAAGGATATCTGTCACTCTGCTGTCACCCAACATGGTGCCGCCGCATGCTCCCACCAGCACCTCAAGCAACACAGCCTTCTTGTTGTCAGTACACGGAGAGACGTTGACAAGCAGCCTTTGGATGTGCTATAACACGACACGCGAGTGGGAAGGAGGCTGGTGAAATATGAGAAGGGATCAGCAAACGGTAGGGTGCGCGCTACAGTCTCCCGGTGGTGCGCGCGCCACAGTCTCGAGCCCGCGGCTCGAGCAGCCTTGTTACTGAAAGAGAAGACGCACCACTGAAGAACAGGACACACGGCTGCTAATGTTTTCCACATTGATTTTTCACGCGCTGATCTATTAAATATGCCCTCTCCTTCCATCTGCTGGTCATTCTCAGTAACACTTTGGCTTTCCCTCCCCACTCGAGCAGGCAAATGGGAAAAATGTTGATCTGAGGATGGCACGCATGCAGATTTGATCTGCCAGGCCACCGAGTATAAAATAAACTAAGAGGCAGCAGGCCCACTCACAATTCAGAAGGCCAATAACGTAGCCAGAGAGAGGTCAAGCAAAATCGCATTTCAAAGATGTCGAATTTTAACTTGCAGAAGAAAACAAGTCAGGTCCCGGGCCGGCCAGCCAATCACAGCGCGGCCCGGGGAATGACATCACGGGGGTGTCCCGGGCCGGCAGCCAATGACAGCGCGGCCTGGGACAAAGGGGCGGGACTTAAAAAAAGTCCCAGAAACGCCCCCGAATCGCGTTTTCACCAGAAAGCGTGATTGACAGCCTCTGTCTCCCAATGGCTAGCCTCCATTTATGGAGCTAGCCAATGGTAGACAGAGGCTGAACCAAAGTACATATGTAGAATCATGAGGTTTCGCCGTGGGCGGGGCAACTGCTACGCAGTTGCCAACGCCCTGGGCGAAACCTAAAAAGAGACAGTTTAGTATAGTGTGAGAGAGTGGATCTATGGACAGAGAGAAGGATAGGGGAGATAGATCGAGAGAGAGATGGACTCTAGCACAAATATGCCCCCACGAGCCTCCGTGGCTCTGAAGACGAATGCCTCCGGTCGTGGGAGTCCCTCGTGGGGGACTCGAAAGAAATGCCCCTGCTTTGGAAGAGCCTTGTGGGCTCTGAAAACAAAATGCCCCTGAAGCTGCTAAGACGCCCGCACTCACCGGGAGCTTCTGGCGGACACAGCACTCTTCTGCCTGTATGCTCTGTGGCTCTTCCTTGCTCCTCGGAGCCCTGGGGGAAGCCGAAGGGTAAAGTTAGAGACCTGCAGATGACCCAGCGGACTCGGGTGAATCCAACTGACGTGGGCTTGACTGGACCTGCCCGTCACATCCCGTGCACGCTTGCGAGCACCACTCGGGGCTGAGTGATCCTGGGGTGCAGAGCAGCGATCGTTATAGGGGTCCCCAGGGAGGCACGGTGCCTGAGCCCCCATGCAAAGATCACCATAGAAACCGCCCCCATGCTCGCACGCCACCCCGGGCGTTTTTTTCAAACAGAGCCGCCGAGCGGGGCCTGCAACAAGCGCCCACCCCAGCAGCGCCCAACTGTCGGCTGTGGGCAACTCTCGCTGTAACACCACATCCTCACTCCAGGAAGAACCAAGAGGAAGGGGGCAATATTCAGGGCAACGGTAAGTAGAGGGTCTGGAGTAACGGCCAGAGCGGCAGACCTTGAAGCTGAGGAACCAGGTTCGAGTCTTGGCGAAAGGGTCAAGCATCCTGTGATTTTGGGCAAATCACTTAATCTCCCGGTGCCTAAAAAAACGAATGTGTCCGTCTGTAATGCCACTGGTACTAATGTAAAGCGCTCCGAAACCTTCGGGACGAGCTCGCGCTATATAAAACTGCAAACAAACAAAAAAGTAGATACAAGAGCAGAGGCAGCAATTTGGAACGAAATATGAAGTGGTCAACTGTTGAGAAGAGCGAGGTGTTATTAGGGCAAGAATTTGTGCCACCCAAGGCAACGAAGAGACGAATGGGGCAAGAACCTGGGACGGAAACAGGAGTCAGCGAGGGAGGAGGAGTTTTTTTGTACAGCCTGCACCACAGGAGAGAACGAGGAGCTAAATATCCCACATTATGCACAAACCTTGCAGTCCAAAAAGCATTACGGGCAGAGCTCAATCTCCTGCGGGATACAGAGCAGGGGCTGAAATCACACTCCACCGGGCGCCATCTTCAAAGAAATGCCCAAAATAAACCTTGACAAAAAAAAAAACATCCGCCCACCGCCGCAATGACGATTGCAAGGGGGCGGAGAGCGAAAAAATCATGGGAACGCCCACGAATCTGCTCCGGCAATGACGGACAGATCTGTCTTCCAATGGCTAGCCTCCATTTATGGAGCTAGCCAATGGAAGAGCAGGCGGGACAAAGCCCCCGTACTGTTTCTCAAATGATTTCGCCAGCGCGAATGCCAGGCGAAACCTAAAAAAGAAGTGTATACAATGTGTATTTGCTATGGGTCGGTCGGCATTCTCCAACGCAGGGTTATATGCTGTGTAGTACTTCACTGTGGAGAAATAGCAGATGTCACATGGCAGTCCCAGTAAGCACACTTTCCAAATGCACCACTGGGAACGTCTGCGACTGATAAAAGTCGTGCCTTTTCAATTAGGTGCAGGTGTGTAGATTTAGAACTGTTTGTAAATACGGACCCGTATATTTAAATGTCATTTAAACAGAGAGGGACAAGTTAAAAGTTACACCTTCTTTGTCGAGAAAAAAGTTGTTCACTACTGATGTAAAATCATGTTTAAGTAATCAGGAGTGTCCTCAAAGCAGCATATGTGTCAAGATCACATGCAGACTTTAGAAGAATTCGTGCACGCTTTACGAGGTCTGATGCCCTGGGACTTAAAGCGCCAAGAATATATAACAAGGGCGTACAAAGTAAAAACAATACACCTAAAATAACAAAATGTGTGTACGCACAGGCGAAATTTCTGCTATATACGCTCTATGCGATATATTTTACTCAGGGGACACCCGGAGGACACCGTAAATTAAATCCCATTCCCGAGCTTCATTGCAAGACGAAATATTTCATGTCAGTGGTCCTGCTTATAGGCATGCAAGATTTTCGTTAAAAAAACAACTGTCCCGTCTTCGGAACGAAGTAAACACAGTGTCCCGGCACTTTCAAATGCATTTCAATACTGGTGCCTCCGTATTGCTTCACCAGACCTCCACTATAATCCCTCACACACTCCCTGCTCGAATTCGCTTTAAGCCCAAGCAGAAATACGTCCAAATGTCTCCCTTGAGTGCCGTCGTGATCCCACAGAGGCAGAGTCCACACAATCAAACAGTATCCTTATGTTACTGTGCCTTTCCATCACACAGGACTTTGCAGGGATCGCGCACGCTGGCACTATCAATAAACCCCCTCCCCTCCCCACCCCCCCAGGCACAGTCGCTGCTCGCACAGGAGAGAGCAGCAGTGTACTCTTCATTGAGGCAGGCATGATTTCCATGAGCAAATAGGTGCCCTGTGGGTGACTCATGACGTGCCCTCTCACAGACAACCAAGGGTATCTGCGAGTGCACACTAGCCATGAGCTCTACTACACCACTGCAGTCTCACTCGAATTTACAGTGATCGATTAGCACCACCCCATCCTCTCTCCAAACATTCTAATGACCCATACTAGTGTGTATATATCTACCTCTGCTGTGATCTTGCGCACTCCCTGTCCTTCCTCACGCAGAGGTAAAGTTATGCATCCCTCCCGTCCTCATATTCCCTCAGTTTACAATAGTTTCTTCCGAGACGTGCTGCCTGCATAGATAGCCGTGGAAGCCTGAGTATGAGCGTCTAGTCCCGGCTACCCGGCATGAAAAATTGGTGATCTTGTGCAAAACTCTATCTGGTTGTGTCTCGTTACTCTTATCCACCGAAGCTTGCATAATTGTAATCTTGTTCATATGCTCGCGTTAGGCTCTATTTAATAACAGCACGGTTACATAGGTCAAGTGTTCTATGCACCTTTCAATCTCCGCTCGAATGACTCATCAATCTTTTGAAACGATAATGTGGCGATCGCCCTCGCCTCGGTCCAATGTATAATAAATCGTATGCATACATGCAGTACAATATCAGAACCATGTATGCATCTCTTGCCATTCGCCAATGTGTGCCCCCTGCGTATTCTTCCCAGAGTCAGTGACGCAATCGTCCTCCAGCAGGTACACTGGCACCGTTCACCACAGTACACACAGTATTACAGCTTAACACTTCTCGCGCAGACACAGCTACACAAAATCCGGGCTTACCCCCTTCGTGCCAGCCAGTGACACATCTAACTAACCTCAAGCAGGTTCAGAGGCACAACTATGCTCGTGCACTCGCAGTGTCACTATTGACTATGCGCAAGCAGACATAGTGGCACATCTCACCTTCCTCTTGCAAAGTGGTACCGGTGAC
The DNA here is from genome assembly GCF_964261635.1 of Lissotriton helveticus. Classification (NCBI taxonomy): domain Eukaryota; kingdom Metazoa; phylum Chordata; class Amphibia; order Caudata; family Salamandridae; genus Lissotriton; species Lissotriton helveticus. Next base: position 1,373,606,490 of record NC_136065.1, on the reverse strand, counting down.
CACCCTCTCACGGACACAGTGACATGCCTGCCTAGACCCCGCAGAGACAGGCCTGATCCTCTGCCCACGCGGCGGTGCCGGTCCGGCCAGCTCAGTGTTACCACAACTTCTACATTTTAGCACCGCTGGATCGCTCTGCTCTTCAGTGCCCACCAGGAGATTCTCACCTAATCCTCACAAATAAACACAGCAACCCACATGCCCCTCATTCCGAGGCTTTCAAGTGATATCTTGAGGGGGAGTGTGTTACATATATGAAGAATTGTGGCCGCGTACCTTCAATCCCACATTAAATGCCTCATGGGTAGACGCACTGACTTTTAAAGTAGCAAATAAATGGTTGTACGTCCGCCTGACCCACAACAGGGGACTAGCCAAGAAGACTAACTTCCCACGCACCCCAGCACAGACCCACAAACACGCCCCCAACAATGGCAGTCTCCAGCCTCCGGAGCTGCCCACATAGTTTCAAAACATACCGGTGTTGAACATTGAGCCTGCAGATTATATGTTAAGAATGCATGGTTGGTAGATACACAAAGTCTGGCGGGGTAACGGGCTCACGGACAGCGGGAGGGGGGGCGGGAAAGGCACGGACAGCGGGAGGGGGGGGGCGGGAAAGGCACGGACAGCGGGAGGTGGGGCGGGAAAGGCACGGACAGCGGGAGGTGGGGCGGGAAAGGCACGGACAGCGGGAGGGGGTGGGAAAGGCAAGAAAAAGCACTCACCTGGACTTCTTCCGGCGGCGGTCGGCCTTCAATGACCAAAACAAACCTTCCCCCAAAATAAAAAATAGGAACCGCCCACCACCGCAATGACGTTGACAAAGGGGCAGGATGAGTAAAAATGGCCAGAACGCCCCCGAATCTGCTCCGCAATTGACGGACAGATCTCTGTTCCAGTGGCTAGCCTCCATTTATGGAGCTAGCCAATGGAACAGAGGGGCGGGACATGAGTACACATCTCTAGACATAAGCTTTCGCCTTCGCGAGGCGAAACCTAAAAACCTATCTTTCAATGTCATTCCAACCTGAATAGTGCGGCTCAAATCTGCTCCACGATCATGCAGTCGCAAGTATTTTAACATAGACACTTTGGGTCATATAATGACTTCTAACCTTAATCTATGGACAGCGCTAATGAAGCTTAAACTTTCCACAATGTACTTTTTAATCTCATGAAACTTGTTTTAATATTTTTAACATAATTTTTTAACAATCTCATTTAACAACAAGCATTGAAAATGCAATAGGTCTCGCAATAGAAGAGTTTAACTTTTTTCGTTTTGCAAATGGATGAGTGGCGTTGCGTGGATGAGTGGCGTTGCGTGGATGAGTGGCGTTGCGTGGATGAGTGGCGTTGCGTGGATGAGTGGCGTTGCGTGGATGAGTGGCGTTGCGTGGATGAGTGGCGTTGCGTGGGTGAGTGGCGTTGCGTGGGTGAGTGGCGTTGCGTGGGTGAGTGGCGTTGCGTGGGTGAGTGGCGTTGCGTGGGTGAGTGGCGTTGCGTGGGTGAGTGGCGTTGCGTGGGTGAGTGGCGTTGCGTGGGTGAGTGGCGTTGCGTGGGTGAGTGGCGTTGCGTGGGTGAGTGGCGTTGCGTGGGTGAGTGGCGTTGCGTGGGTGAGTGGCGTTGCGTGGGTGAGTGGCGTTGCGTGGGTGAGTGGCGTTGCGTGGGTGAGTGCCGTTGCGTGTGTGAGTGGCGTTGCGTGTGTGAGTGGCGTTGCGTGTGTGAGTGGCGTTGCGTGTGTGAGTGGCGTTGCGTGTGTGAGTGGCGTTGCGTGTGTGAGTGGCGTTGCGTGGATGAGTGGCGTTGCGTGGATGAGTGGCGTTGCGTGGATGAGTGGCGTTGCGTGGATGAGTGGCGTTGCGTGGATGAGTGGCGTTGCGTGGATGAGTGGCGTTGCGTGGATGAGTGGCGTTGCGTGGGTGAGTGGCGTTGCGTGGGTGAGTGGCGTTGCGTGTGTGAGTGGCGTTGCGTGTGTGAGTGGCGTTGCGTGTGTGAGTGGCGTTGCGTGTGTGAGTGGCGTTGCGTGTGTGAGTGGCGTTGCGTGTGTGAGTGGCGTTGCGTGTGTGAGTGGCGTTGCGTGTGTGAGTGGCGTTGCGTGTGTGAGTGGGGTTGCGTGGATGAGTGGGGTTGCGTGGATGAGTTGCGTGTGTGAGTGGCGTTGCGTGTGTGAGTGGCGTTGCGTGTGTGAGTGGCGTTGCGTGTGTGAGTGGCGTTGCATGTGTGAGTGGCATTGGGTGTGTGACTGTGCTGCCTGTGGCGAGTGCAAACTACAATCAATTGGCACAGAATAAAATAATATTTTTAAAACATGATTTTATTATGCCAAATCACCTATCCACAGCAATGTGGCCGTGCAACAAAATCTGCAATGCAGAAACTGTGATGGATGAATCACAGCTGCAGACTGGGGTTTGAACAGAGCGCCAAGACGCCAAGGAATTGGTGATCCCGCTGTATAAATATATAACAACATAATATAACACTACAGCAAACACTACACGAAACCATGGAAGGTGTCTGTCAAATCCAGGCATTTCTAGCACAAAAGTGAAGTGTATAAAAAGAGTGTGAAGATTTCCTTTGTATCCCTAACAACTCGCTGCTAATTTGTGAAATATCTTTTGGGGGAGAAAAAAAAAATGACGTTAAGTCGTCATTGACCTAAATCAGCAATGTCATGAATTAGACGAAGTGGCTTGATTGAAGAGATTACATTAAAATGCTTAACTTCCCTCAAATTGTCATCTTGTTATCGCCATCTACCATTTATTGTTTTGTTGATATGTGAATTGCGATTAGAACCAACAGTTCATTTAAGTTTCAATGAAATCTGCACCCATATATTTAACTACTTTTAAATGTAAAACTGATTATTGCCTTAGATTCATTTTCGACACCTCCTTATCGCTCATCTATTATCACTCATTATAATTTATTTCTCTTCTTTGTAAAGCATGTTAACGCCTTTTGGCAATGCTCACGCTTCATAAAGCCGCAAAAATAAATAAATAAATGACTCGAGAATACGATCACTAGCGCGCGTTCGGAAGCTCAGTTCACACGCACTCGCTCTCTTTTCCGTTGAAACTTAACTGGGCATGCCACAAGCAAAGCAGTTGGTAAACTTTTAGAAATGGTTCATTTTTTTCTCCCAAACATGTCTTTCTGTGAATGATATGACGCATTTGTTTTCCAAGACAAGTCTTTCTATGAATGATGTGATGAATGATGTGACGCAACTGTGAATTGAACTGGCACTAGGGAGTTATTTAGCTCCGCTGGAGTCCCGTCCGCGGAACGAATCGGGTTGCAAGACGCTAGCTGTCTCTGCCCCTTTAAGAGATGCAAGGAATGCTGTCAGAGGGAGCGAGCCCGTATGACACGCTCTAAGAGGCACTATTTAGAAGAGGGTAGAGGCTGAAAGCAGAAGCCCTAGCAGCTAGACCTTATTTAAGAGGCAGCATAAGCAGCATGGAGGTAGTTCTACTTTTATTTTGTTTATTAACCGAAGGAAAACAAACCAAGTCAGCCTTTTAGAAACGCCAGCCTAGACGGGGACCCATCAAAACAAAACAGATGACAAGATTGTTTGCAGCTCCAAACAAGCTCTCGGCATTGCGTGGCGGGAGGGGGCGGGGGGAGGGTAGCTGTGCACGTCGAGTCGGAACAAAAAACAAGTGAAAGCGGGATGTAATTAGGGGGGAGGAGAAGTCTGGGCAGGCAGGATGACTCAGGGGAGGGGGCGGAGCGGGGCAGAGCGGCATGTGGGTGTGAAGAAGCCGGGCCTTTGAAGTGAAGCTAAGCTTCACTTCAAAGGTGTCGGAGGAATGCGGGCGGCTGTGCACGCGCTTTTAAGCTCAATGCACATGCGCATTGAGCTTAAAAGTCACGGGCACTGCAAGGAATCGCCACGATTCCTTGCTTCTTAGTTAAAGCTTGTTTAAGCCGCAATAGGCTCGCAAGCTCGATGCGCATGCGCATCGACAGGCGAGACCTAAAAAGGGTGGCACCAGATTAATCGGTAATTTGTGTACATATATTGTATTACATGTAACAGATTGCAATGGTTTTAATTAACTGAGCAATAAAGAATTACTTACTGTCAAAAGTCATCTGTTTATTTACGGACCTGCGGCTGGTCACTGTAAGTAGCAGACAGGTGATCTTATGTGAGAGGGAGGAGGTAGTAAAACAATTTAAAGAGAGCAGCAGACAGAGGGGTGAGTGAAGTAACCTCGGATAGAAGAGTGATGGGGAAAAAATTATTTTATGTGGATTGGTTTCTCTAGAAATTAATCTGAAGGGATGGCTGTAAAAGGAGATCGTTGGATAAAGAGTGTGATGGGATTTAGGGCTTTTGTTAATATCAAGGGCTATTACATACACTTGACATTAATTATTTGAGGTGCCATGTAGGTATTTAGAAATCACATTCAAATTATCCCACTAAAACTAGTTAAATCACACGTACCTCCCCCCCCACTCACAATGAATTGGCATTATGTACCAAGCAACAACGATCACCGCCTCAGATGTCGTGCAACGTGGCATACTTTAGCAGTGTGGGATGCACTTAAATTAATACATTCTGGAAATAGTGGGATTACTAGCTTCAGGGGAAACCAATGACTAGTCTGCAAAACGAGTGCTTACTTCCTGGGACAAATACCCAACAAATCAAGAGCCACAACAAACTTACTGATCTAGCCTTCATTCTGGCAAAAAAAGATGGCCTGCAAGGCCACCCCCATTTCGCCTGTGAATTATAGAACTGAAGAGGTGGGCCAGAGCAGAGACTGACACACTTACATCACTGCACAGACTAGAGAGAGAGAGAGAGGAACACAACACTTGGAGCACAAGATTACTGGCACTGTCCAAATAAATATATTTAAAAAAAGGATCTCTTGGAGGACTCGATAATCAAATAACACCCATTCCACTATCGTCACTCACATATATATTCACCATTAACAATCATAAGGGAACCCAAAGGCAATTATACAAATCGGTTTAATAAAACATATACTAAAAACAATTTACCCAATTACATATACCACTGGTGTAAGGCCGGACACGGACTGCTGTGGTTGCTTTTCACACTTTTATGGGGTCTTATCATAGTACCCGAAATACTGAACCTGTCTTGCTTCCCGATCTAAGGAATAGATTACTACTAATGGTTTTACCATGACACACTAAAGATCTGGACCTTTTTTCTTTGTTGGACTGGCAACCACAACATAGAGCTGAACTTGTTTTTTTGTGAATTCTCTGCTAGCAACTTTACAATATGTCGGAAACCTGAATTTTAAACCATAAAACAACTCGAATTGGGAGAATCATAAGTTGATAGATTGTATCTGCTGCCCGGCATATAACCAACCTCAATGTTCAGTGCCCAGGACAGAACAAAACAAGAGCGGATCTAAAAAAAATAAGAGCAGGCTCCAATGATACTACAATACAAAGCCTTGAGGAAGTCACGGTGGTGACGAAATGCGCGTTGGCTGTTTTCGTGCTACAAAAGAAAAGGAACTGGATTTCTATCTACATCACAGAATCCATCTTTTGTTAATGTCAAGACTGTTGTGTTTCTAAGGACATAAATCACTGTTTTGTATGCATAATTCCTGTGACAGAACGTTTCTCTCATAATTTGTTTGGTTCCTTTATTGCTGTAATAATTTCTCTGCAATCTGCATACGAAATATTCAGAGTGCCGGGGGTCTGTCTCTTGTGGACAATTATATATAAAATTCACATGAACAAAAATGATCAATAAAAGATATATTGCACATACATTATTAAAACATTATATCAAGAGAGATATCACCAACAAGACATACATATATTTGTAATTCAAAATATTTGTTATTTGAAGGAATCAACCATTAAAAATATCAACCACTGTTTTCCTTATAATTTATCGTTCCTCAAATGTAACAACTAAAAAAGGTCTTTGATGTGTTTCTGTAGGTATACAGTACAAAACCACCATCTTCAGGACAACATGAATCTTTATTTCTCTACCAAGTATGAAGTGTTCACCTGCATAGAAATAAAATATATAGATCAAAAAAAGGAAGGATCCTTTTTGTTAATACAGTGATGTATAAGGAACCCTGTTTCTTGGAGTAGTGGGGGTGCTCTCCGGTTTCTGAGACTTTCCAAATAAAACCAATGAGAGACCACCCTCAAAAACCAGAAGACCCTGAAATAAAGCAAGATCCCGGCAAGAGTAGCACAAAAGGGACACATACACTATAGATTTATGTGAACACTGAATCTGTAAAGGAATACCAGTGGAAGACTAGGTTTGTGTAACAGATGAGCCGAGCCACACACGACCTATGACAAGTGGTCCATGTATATCCATGTATATCGACCATTATCTGAACGGGGTGTACAGACACTAACAAGAATGCAGGCATGGCTTATGGAGATGGAAACTGACAACTGGATCACAATGCTAAGCAATATAGCCAATAAACCACAAACTCTAAAATGTTAAGAGTAATCAACAAATTGTTCTTGCAGATCACTGATGTGGCAAAAAGTTGCATTGATAAATCCTGAATGACCCTAACTGGATTGCAACTCAAAATGTTGAAAATTCAATAAAGAGAATAAAAAGTATTTTAGCTGCCTTGGATAGGTGAAGGAAATGGAGGAAACTTGTTTATAAAGCAGGTATCCTTGATAAGCTTTCATCAAACAGTGGGTTGGAGGAGAAAACGTATATCTTGTATCAAATTGTGTTACAAAACTTTTCATTGAATGGGTCACCTTGTGGATCGTACTAGGAGACACACAACTGTTTGCTCTCATGGGAAAATATTCCACAAACACGCAATAGCCACATGGACACCACGAGGCACTTTATGCTACCATTACAACCATATTTGAATACTTATGGTGGCAGGCATTCCTCTCGTTAAGCAGTAAACTCCACGTTGCTTATGGATTAGTTACTATTCTAGTCCTTGTACCCCCCATAAACTCACACAGGATTATAAATAAAAGGAGCGAACCACAGAGGGCACAACCAGGTATCGAAACATCATAAAAATGTTACTAGACCTGCAGGTCTAGTGAAGTGAATAATATAGTCCACCTAACTGTAACATACTTGACCCGTAAACTGGATGCAAATTGTGTGATCCTAGCAAATACTTATACAAACCACCTTTTTCAAATAGGAGTTCAGCATTACCGCTCAAAAAAAAACAAAAAAAACCCTGATTTGCCTCTTATTTCGCAAATAGCATTCCCATCAGGGAAGGGGTAGGAGCGTTTCTCAATTCATGATAAAAAAAACTCATGTTTAATAAATATATTACTGAAGCATGATGTGGTAGTGCACTGTCATTTACAGACAGGAAACATCCCATTGAAATGGCCAAAATCTTCACACTAACATGCCGTTTTACTGATAAAACTACATAATGTATAAACAATTGTCATGTAGCTCCTATAAACCTATACAGGATCTGTGCATTCGGACAGCATACACTGCAGGATTGGTTTCAGACTGACTCTGAACACCCCCACCTGGTATGTTGGCCTTTTGTACCAACAAGCTCACAGTGCCACTAGAATCTCCTCTCACCAAGGAGAGAATAGCTATTTCGAACCATCGAACATGACAACCCTGATCCTTCAGGACCGTGGAAACAATATACTACTTTTCGCTCAGTCACTCGTGCTTACTTAAGTCGGTCTCAGAGAGATACACAGAATAAACAGGCTGGGTATTTTCAATAAGTATTTATTGAACAGTTGCTATTCTGGTGTAGAATAGATGAGCTGCAACAACCGTTAGACAATATAAGATATAAATGATTAGCAGTACTATAAAGGTAAATGGATGGTATAGCTCTACCATCTCACAATAATCAGGAATACATAGGAGCAAATAAACCACATGATAAAAAGATGCATACTCCTACGATCCCTCCCTAACTAGATGTACCTAAATGTACCTAACATGTGTAGGTGTTTAAGCAAAGAATCCCTCTAGGACAGAGGTCTTCAAACTTTTTGATGCAGAGACTCCCTTGTCAAACTTTTGTAGGCGTAAGGACCCCCATCTGACAAAAAATTCTAGAACCTTGTACGCCTCATCATCAACAACCATAAAGCCCCCAATTCCCACAGCAAGTACTTTTTACGAAGGGAAATACTAAACAATGTTTAGCAACCCAAAGGTCAGCTGTGATTTTGTAAATATGGGGCAGGATCAAAATACATGGGTGTTGTGTGGGAACCCCACATAAAGCTCATGGAACACCTCCATGATGCAGAATAAGGCAACGCAGTGGCTTGCGCTGCTGTCTTACTACATATCTATGAGGCCATGCAAAGCAATGCAGGGTGACTTTGTACCACATCATAGGTATGGTTGAGACGCTTGTGCCACCGGAGTGTCAAAACAAGCATTTACAATGCAATAGGGCTTGCAGCATTAAAGTTTGAGTTATTGGCATTGTGTATGACAATGCGTTGCATACATTTTTCCGAAAACTCTGAGTTGGTGTATAAAGATTATTTGCAAACTGTCAGATGTTGCTCAATAATAAGGAGAGTTGGGAATAATTATGCTATGCTATCTTTTGCTATCCTGTGCTTTTTTATTATGCTGTGCTTTGTTATGCTATGCTGTATTTTGTTATGCTATGTTTTGTTATGCTATGCTGGTGAGGGTGTGTGAGGGTGTGTGAGGGTGTGTGAGGGTGTGTGAGGGTGAGTGAGGGTGAGTGAGGGTGAGTGAGGGTGAGTGAGGGTGAGTGAGGGTGAGTGAGGGTGAGTGAGGGTGAGTGAGGGTGAGTGAGGGTGAGTGAGGGTGAGTGAGGGTGAGTGAGGGTGAGTGTGAGTGAGTGAGGGTGAGTGAGGGTGAGTGAGTGAGGGTGAGTGAGTGAGGGTGAGTGAGTGAGGGTGAGTGAGGGTGGGTGAGGGTGGGTGTGGGGGGTGTGAGGGTGTGGGGGGTGCGAGGGGGGTGTGAGGGTGTGGGGGTGAAGGGGTGTGAGGGTGAGGGGGTGTGAGGGTGAGGGGGTGTGAGGGTGAGGGGGTGTGAGGGTGAGGGGGTGTGAGGGTGAGGGGGTGTGAGGGTGAGGGGGTGAGGGGGTGTGAGGGTGAGGGGGTGTGAGGGTGAGGGGGTGTGAGGGTGTGAGGGTGAGGGGGTGTGAGGGTGAGGGGGTGTGAGGGTGAGGGGGTGTGTGAGGGTGAGGGGGTGTGTGAGGGTGAGGGGGTGTGTGAGGGTGAGGGGGTGTGTGAGGGTGAGTGGGGGTGAGGGTGAGGGTGTGTGAGGGTGTAAGGGTGAGTGAGTGTGTGTAAGTTTGAGAGGGGTTTGAGGGTGAGGGGGTTTGAGGGTGAGGGGGTTTGAGGGTGAGGGGGTTTGAGGGTGAGGGCGTGTGAGGGTGAGGGCGTGTGAGGGTGAGGGCGTGTGAGGGTGAGTGAGTGTGTGTAAGTTTGAGAGGGTGTGAGGGTGAGGGGGTTTGAGGGTGAGGGGATTTGAGGGTGAGGGGATTGAGGGTGATGAGGTGTGAGGGTGAGGGGGGTGAGGTGTGAGGGAGGGTGAGGGGGTATGTGAGCATGAGGGTGTAGTACGGATAGCTTTGCATGTGACTTACTGACAACTCTCTTGTGAGGTGTACAAAGACAGAAGGTAAAGAGTAATACACAGGAGCTTCTGAGCTTCTCATTTAAAGCCAGCACACCAGACAAAGTTGTCCTTCTGGTCGTTAATTGTTGTAACGAAATGCTTATTTTTTTCTGCCACAATTTTAGAACAACGGGGCTTTCCACTGTACATGTATTCACTAGTACAGCGCAAAGCTGAAATTTCAGGTTGTTACAAGAGTTCCGCCTAATTAATGTGGGAAAACACTGCTTACTGCCTCATGCAGGTTGCAGTGATCGAACAGGAGAACAGTACTCTGATGAAGCTCAAATGCTTTCCGGTGTCTAGTTTTGCTTCGCGCATTTAACCCATTCTGTCTCGATGTTCTGGTAAAAATACCTTCATTTATGACTTTTTGTGCACGAAAAAGGGGCGCTATGTGAACCATGTATGGAGAGCGATTGTTGAGGGAGCGGAATTCAATATTCATGACCTTCTCATGGTTCCATCCCACACTCAGCAGTGGTAATAAATATCGTATTACACTCCGGGCATCTGCATACCTGTCAATCAATATAATCATTAATTCGCTATTACCTAAATACCTGTCAGTATCAGTAGATTTAAGAAGTGACTGAACTGATGTCAGAAAAAGATCCCGGGTGTGGGTTTAAATCCGCGTCTGGTGTATGCATTCTCGTGGGTTCTTGAGGAATACTTAATCTTTGCCCCCTCGAGTTGCTGTATTTTTATTGTAACTTCTCTGCGGGTCCCACCCTCAGCTCCAGTTCTCGGGTACATGATCTCGCCCCCCGTGGGCACCTGCTGCCACCCCAGCTGGGGCGCCGATGCGCCGTTCGAGGCGCTGCGCAAATTAATTTTCTCAGAACTGTTGGAAAAGCAATTAGCAGCCGCTCCGGATGAGGCCGGATCGTAAAACTATACACGATGTGGAAAAATGGCACGCGCAGCCGCATCTTGTCGTGCTAATGGCTGCTGTAATTTTCGCTAAGTAGGCTCGGCTAATTAGTGTTTTTGTGCTTCTGGTAGCGCGGCGCAGCACTGTGGCTGCATACTTTTAGAGGAGTTATATTTGAGTTGTGTGTGGCCTTTTGAGGGTTGGAGTGCATACCAAGTACTGCGTCCTCGGATAGCGTGAGAACTGCCCCCAGCAGTGGTTTGATCAGTTTCGAGTCCGCACTGTACGTGCCATGACCTGTTTGGGACCGGTTGAGACCTGTGCAGTGCCCCGGCCCCCACCCCACCCCCAGGCCACGTGCTTGTTCTCACCCGGTCAGCCCGGCGCTGATCCGTAGATCGAAGCATGAATAACAATACAGCCAGCCTGCAGGGCCTGAGCCTCGGCTTTCAAAACACAGTGCCTTTAAATTGTTGCACGACGCGAGGCAATTCATGAAAGCTAGCCATTGATTCGTGAAGCGTAGCTGACAGCTAAATGTCATGGGAGGGGTCGCTTTCTTCCAAATGTGGCCTTAATTTGCAGGAGGGGCATGCTGGGACTTGGAGTTCTACTTTCTCGGATCAAAGTAAGGCCTACAAGTCCCAGTATGCAAAGTGTTGATTTAATTTAAAAAAAAACAGGACAAAATGACTGCTTAGCAACGTGGCATGCAGCATGAAGGATGGCCTCCTCTGCTGGAAACGTCCGCGCTCTGCTTTGGCAGTGACAGGGCAGTCGCCTCGGGCCTTTATACACTTCGTGCTTGGAGCTCCGATCTGTGTGTTGTAAAATGGGCGCGGCGGTTGCAGACCGGGCCAGGTTGATGTGCTGCACACCAAAGTGTCTGTTTCCTCAGCAGCGGTCAAAGTCCATTAACAAGACGTAAGCAAGCAAAAACGAAACCTCAAAAACGAAACCTGCCGTGGGGCGGGACTTCCGTCTTCGGAAGCCCGCGCCCACGGAGTGGCTGGAAAAGCAGTGCTGGTGACGCGGGGCTCTCATGCCCGAGGGAGAGCCCCGCGGAGGATGCATTAGTCCGGAGTGGCGGTAAGTGGGGCTTGGGGGGGTGCGCGTGTGTGTATGGCGCGTGTATGGTGCGCTGGTGTGTGTGGGTATGTGTTCGACGGCGGGGGTGTCTGTATGCGTTGGTGATTGTGCTTGTGTGTAGGTGCGCCCGTGTGTGTGCGCATGCGTGCAGGGGGAGGTGTGGCACAGCTTTCCAGGAGAGGAGACAGGAGCTGGGCACAGCGAGCGCGTTCACGTGCGCGTGGCCCGCTCAATTCCGAGCGCGCGGTCAGCTCCTGTCCCCTCTCCTGGAAACCAGACTCGCTGACAATAGGGTCTCTGGCGAGACCGCGCGGCTAACGCCACGAGCACTAAAAACTGATGCTCCGATTATGCAATTCTCTCATAAATAAGCACCAAAATATTCTGTAGGTTTTTTAGGTCTTTCACCATCAGCTATCTACATATAAAATAATGGGCAGCGTAAATGAAAAATGTATTGAACAGTTGTTACTCAGTGGGAAATGCACTACAGTACATTATGAAACTTTTAGTTAATGCACTGCAGAGGTCTGTGTGTATCCAGAGACCCACAGAATTATATCTTGATTGGTGCAGTGAATAATGGTGATGTGTATTTTTAGTGCAACGAGGTCCCAGACTGTGAGAGAAAGCACTGGGAATATGCAAGTCATTATTTTATACTTGCATCATACACAGTGTAAGATAGCGTGCTGCAAAATGTGCAAATAGTTTTACTATAAAATGGTGCTTCCAAAATGTAGATTTTAGTAATACTACAGCATATGTAATGCAATTTTTTGTTACACAATGGTCCCTTCAACACTTCTTTAGGGGCACTAAGGGCGGTGTAAATGCAGTTAAAATTAAAAGCAAGCACTTCGCAGCCCAATTGTTAACTCTTTGCACTTCCACTTAAAGATTTGTTTTTTTATCATCACAAACCTTGAAGTTATTTGATCAATTAAAGCCAGAACTGCCCATCCTTTACACTTGCAGATTAACTGGTTTACATTTCATTCAGGCAAGCAGCTGATAATGTAAATTAGCTGTCCCAGGACAGCTGTCTTTTTGCAAAAGGAAAGCAAATCTTTTGGATTGCAAGGACAAGTGAAGCTGGGGAAGGTGTGACCCCCTTCCCAGGTCTTCAGGGCCCCCCTGGGGGTCGGGACCCACAGATTGAAGACCTCTGCTCTAAGATAAAGTCAACCACATTAACTGAAGTCAGAGACTGTGGGACCCCGTCCTGGTCTCGAGTTGGACACCCATCAAGAGATGTTTTAGACCACTGTGAGCTGGAGTGTCTGCATGCAGGAACCTTAGCGCCTCTGGTCAGTGTGCCAGCCAGGAAGTCTTGGTCTCCTCTGCTCTATCTTAGCAAGATGTGATTATATATACCCATAGATTTCCCCAGGTGTCCTACCTCACTGTATTACTGTTTCGGCCTAAGGATGACGTCGGGCATGACCTTTATGCAAAAATATTATACAGGAGATGGTCGTCCTGCTGTGCTTCCAAGAATCCTCATGCATAATGTATGAGATCTCGAACTAGGGAAAACTAGTGTTCTGAATGCAGTGTCATATCTAGGTAAAAGGTCAGTCCCGGTAAACCGTTACAAATGTAATGTAGGGGAGAATATAGGTGAAGGGTAATGAAGTTACCGGGCCTATATTATAGTATTTATATGGAATATAACACAATCGGTGACAATTGGGTTTCAAATACATATAATTTGAACATTACCCAGTAAAGTGTTCGGATTGTTTTCATCCTATTAAAATGTTTTTTTCATCACACTGAATTACAAAAAAAAAATGGGCTTTCATAACTTCTGAAATATATTTTGAAATGTTTGTACAGTTCACTTATTAGCTATTTAAATGTTTGTTAGAAAAAAACACAGACACCCTTTGATTTCAGAATTTTTATACAGCACATCAGACAGTTCACTTCACAAAATCCTGGAACTCTGCAGTCTGAGAATGAAAATGAATAGTAAGAAGACATAAACCTGGGGGCGTGGCCAGGCGAGCCACGATGGCGGCTGTGCTTTGCTGAGGCTCCGGGAGCGGGCGGCCATAAAGCCCCATAACCCTCGTCTTCCCGGGGCGAAATCCCCCACCCTAGCAGCGGAGCACTTACGGCACCGGGGGAGACCCAAAGACTCGCAGCACTCCTCGACGTGAGAGGAGGAACCTGCTTTTCTTCCCGGCCCGCGGCACCCGCTGACAAGATGACGGCCGCGGGCCTCTGATCGAGCCGGGGAAGGAGACGCGACCAGCCCGCCCAGCCACACACCCGAGTGCCCGCTAGACCCGGGGGCCCAGATCCGGCCCCGCGGGAGCTTCCTACCCTGCTGCGATGGGGCCGCGACGCTGCCGGAGCTTGCCAGGCCGCTTCTGGGACGGCGGGAGCGGCAGTCGGACTGGGGGCACCGCCGGGACACGACGGAGGCTAGGACAGAGCCCCCCCGCGCAGGTATGCGCGCCGACCCAGAGGAGCACCGCTGATCAAGATTTGAGGCCAGATACACGACGAGAGCCCCAGCAGCTTTGCCCGCCTGACCCAAAGATGGCGCCCATAATGAGACGACACCAATGCAGCGGACGCCCCCAGCGCACCTGAGGAGCCCAGAGAGCGGTGACGTGGGGTGAGTGCCTCACAATATCGACCCCCGCATGGGCCCCCCCCCCAAGTGACTCCCCGGAGATCTGAGCCAGCTGCAACTGGGCCGATCATTACTAGCACGTTGCCTAACCCTAAGATGGCACCCACAACTCAGGACTGAATCCAGGCCCTACCCCATAGCACGCATCACAGAGAGACCGGCTCCCATCTGGACCGCATTGGAGGGACGCTCCCGACGTTGTAACATACGTGTGCTGGGCCTGCAGGAAGGGATTGAGGGAGCACACCCCATTGGAGGCCTGGGTGAAGTCCTTCACCCCCGCCAAGGATCGCACTGCCTTCTTCTCGTTGGAGCGGGCCCATTGGGTCCCGACCGGCGACCATCGCCTGGCGGCGCCCCTCGCCCCCTACTTGCGAAATTTCTCCACTTTGAAGACCGGGATGCGGTGTTGAGGGCAGCCAGACAAGGCGGCCCCCTGCAAGTTGAAAACCAACATGTTATGAGTTTCCCGGACTATGCCAAAGCGAGACAGAAACGTAGGGCGACCTTCCTAGAGGTGAAGCGACGTCTGCGGGCGAACGACATCCAATACTCACTGTTATTCCCTGCCCGCCTAAAAGTCATCCATGCCGGCTCCACACACTTCTTTCTTACGGCGGAGGAGGCCTGTGATTGGGCAGATCGCTACTGTACAAACGGACCGTCGGCTGCCCCGCCGCCACAGCGGCGGAACAGTCGGACACCTCGCAACAAAAAACATGTCTCGCAAACGGCACGACAGCAGGAGCACCAGAACTGGAGGGACCCTGCCGGACGTCAGGAAGTCGAATCCCCGGACTTGGAGCAACTTATGCAGGAACGTCGACGTGCCCTCCAGGCGGTGGTTGAACTAGGAGCTCCCCCATCATCACCTCTTCTCCTCCAGCGGTGAGGAAGACAGTAATCCAGCACACCCCGCAGTAGACTCTATTACTATGCCCCAGATTACTCCGGAGATCGCTGACTTTACCCAGTAGACACACTTTTGAATGCCGCTTACCGGCACGCTCCGCAACAGGTTCTACATGGGTGGGCACCCCGACAGGGGGCCACCTGTTCATCACGCCAGAACACAATGGACACACTTCACCCCGATATGACGACCATTCCTGCTACTAACGCCCGACTGGAACCGCCTCGAAACTCAGCTCGCCACCCCTACGTATTGACTGTTTGCTCCTTGGTTACTGGAGCGTTGGTTTGGACATATCAAGTTCACCGATGCCTCCCATGTATTGGGACAGTTCTCCCACCCAGTTGTATGTTAGATTTCCACTGTTCCTCCACCCCCTTTCCCTGACTGAAGACATGAGCACCACGGCGGACAGCGCGCACAGAGGAAGGCACATGAGGGCTCTTCCCACACGCAGCAACACTTCTCTGCATATCACGCCGACATATACCGCGCCCGAGAGCAAAGGCGAGGGCATGCACGATCGTCTACCCATCTATCAATGCACTTCGCAGACATTAGCATACTTACCCTAAACGTGCGGGGCCTGCACACACCGCGCAAGCGATACACAACATATGCATATATCAAACGCCAACGGGCCCACATCGATTTCCTGCAAGAGACCCATCTCACAGCGCCGGAAGCGGACAAGCTAAGATCTCGTTGGCAGGGTACTCTATGTGCCACATCATACTCGGCGTTCGCGCGCGGTGCGCTTATCTGGATTTGCCCTGGGACTCCTTTCAAAGAAACGTGTAGGGTGGTGGATGGAGAGGGGAGGTACACTCTGATGGAGGGTTTTTTAGACGGACAACCAATTCTATTAGGCAGCATCTATACGCCCAACACTGACCAAGACAAATTTTGGGACACTCTCTCGGGTGTTTTGGCCCAATTCACCTCCCTCCCCTGGGTCCTTGGGGGCGATTACAACTGTGAACTAGACATTACACTAGACAGGTCCCACCCACCTCCACGACACTCCCCGGCCACGGCACGAACGGAGAAATTTCGCCGTTGGGTAGGCCACTGGATGCTCATAGACGCATGGAGGGCCCACCATGCCCACACACGGTTATACTCCTTCCACTCCATCCCACACAACTTACGCATCAGACTTGAGAGATTTTTATGCACCCCGTCACTTATACCCAAAGTCCAGCACGCAGACTACCTCGGTCATGTAGTCTCAGACCACGACGCACATATCCTAAGTATACGCTGGAGACCACCCCATCCTCCGGTACCTACATGGCACCTCCCGAAGGACTGCCTCACGGACCAGGTATTCAAACACGAACACGCTCAGAAGGTGGAAGATTACTTCACCCACAACGCCGGGACCGCCACCACAAAGCTACTTGAATGGGATGCGTTCAAAGTAGTTATGAGGGGCGTCTGCATCAAACAGATAGTGGGGGCCCGTCACACACTCGAACGTGCGCTCACCGACTCAGAACACACTCTAGCGACACTCACCAAAAAAGAAGACGCACAGTCGGCCACAACAGCACAGGTAGCCGAGGCAAAAACGAAATATGCGGCTGCCAAGGCGGACGTGCGGAAATTTAATTTCCGTGCATACGCTGCCCGTGTACATAAAGAGCGTGACAAAACAGGAACACTATTGGCGTGGCTAGCACGTCAAGACACTGCGGCGGCACCCATCACGGAGATCAGGACACCCGCAGGCACACTCGTACGCTCCCAACAGGATATACTTAACGAATTCAGACACTATTACGCCACCGTATACAGTGCCCAGGCACACTGCCAACAGGAGGCAGTGGCTCAGTTCCCCCATATCGCAGTGGCGACCAGAGATGCCCTGGAAGTGAAAACAACAACAGCTGAAGTCTCCAGTGCGATACGCGCCCTGGCACGCAACAAGGCCCCTGGCCTCGACGGGTTCCCTCTCGAGTATTATAACACCTTTGCCGCTCCGCTGACCCCCCGCCTGACCGCCATGTTCGCGGACGCCCTCGATCGTAGGGAACTCCCAGCTTCCCTGCGAGAATCGGTCATCGTGACCTTTCTTAAACCACACAAAGATCCCCAACAGCTGTCGTCATACCGACCTATCACGCTCCTGTCAGCGGACTGTAAAATCCTGGGCAAAATACTGGCCGTCAGATACGAACAGATATTACGCCCTTTGGTCCACCCGGATCAAAACGGCTTCGTCCCCGGTAGGGGCACGTCGCAGAATATCAGACGAGTTTTCCACGTCCAAGACCAAGTAAGAGATATTTTCCTCCAAGCGGCCTGCATAATCCTGGACCTCGAAAAAGCATTTGATTCAGTGACCTGGCAATATATTTTAGCGGTCCTTTGTCGGACGGGCATAGGTCCAATCGTCTTACAGTACACTAAGCTCCTCTACACTAACCTTTCACCTCGGGTCAGACTTGGCAGTTACATATCGCCCCCGCTACGAAGCGAGAGGGGTACCAGGCAAGGCTGCCCCCTTTCACCTCTGATATTCGCCTTGGCGGTAAAGCCTTTAGCGATCCATTTGCGTCGAGAGGGCGCATCCTGGGGCATCCCCATAGCGGACACACTCCACTGCGTCTCTATGTACGCGGACGATCTATTATTGTTCGTCCGGGACATAACCGCGGACCTCACCCCATATGGACGGTCCTATCCGAATTCGCGGGGGCCTCCGGCCTTCGAGTGAATTGGGAGAAATCCGTGATATATCCTCTGCATCAGTCCCTTGGGCCACGAGAGGTCAGGATCGGCACGCAGAGCCTCTCTTGGAACACGGGCGCCCCCCGTTATCTCGGAATCCGCCTTTATCACTCACCCTCCGACATATATGAGGGCAACCACTGTAGAGTACTCGCCAGTATCCGTGCCTCGGTAGGCTTTTGGAAGAATCTCCCACTTGCCCGAATTGGCCGGGTGGCTCTGGCAAAAATGATCATAGTTCCCAGACTGTTGTATTACTTCGCTAACCTCCCGGTCGTCCCACACAGACAGTTCTTTCGTGAGCTAGATATGCTCCTTCGATCACTGGAGTGGGGTAGTGGCAGACATGGAATCGCCATCACTAAGCTTCAGCTACCCACCACACAGGGAGGCCTGGGTGCCCCGGACCTCGAGTCGTACTTCCTCGCAGCCCAACTCCAGTGGCTGTCATACTGGACAGACACTCCGGAGAGAACCTTACTACACAAGGTTCCATCCCCACGCCTGAGCTCTGCCGCTTGTTACTCCCCGGCGGCAAACCCCGCCGGACCTACCCCCTACAAGTGTCGGTAGCACGCCAATGCATGCAACTAATACATCGTATGGCGGTGTCGACTCCCTGTTACTCCCCACGGCTTCCGCTCGTGGGGTGGCCCTACGGGGCAACATACTTCACGAACACCATGCTGCTCGTTTGGGTGGATCTGGAAATTACCGAAGCGGAGGCACTCTTCGCAGACGACCAGCTTCGCCCATATGATCGCCTCACGGAAGATTACGGCCTCCCCCCAGGACAGTTCTTGACGCACCGTCGACTCATTGACTGCTATCGCCCGCACAGTGACCTTACAGCCGGCGAACCCGCAACACACCCCGTAGTGCACACCATCCTCTATATGGGCAGAGGCAGACACTTAGTCACTTGGCTGTACAAGTCAATCAGAGAGCTAACGAACAAACCCCTACACACACTGCGGGCTACCTGGGAGGACAAGATTGGGCGACAACTTCATGACCGGGAATGGGATAGAGCGCTAGAATCCCCAAAGAAAGTGTCGAGAAACGCACGATTTAAAAACATACAATACTACATCTTACATAGAGCCTATCAGACCCCGGCACGTCTTCAGCGGTTTTTCCCCAACACGCAATTCGTTTGCCCTAGATGTCACTCCCCAGACGCACACTTTCATCACATGTTTTGGAGCTGCCCGTCCCTTCGGATATATTGGACGGCCATACTCTACTCCATTAGTGCCCTCACAGGCCTCACGGGACTGCACACCTGGGAGGCGGTCGCCCTGGGCATTTTCCGTAAACCAAAAACACACAAGGTGCAAGTTAGATACGCTTCCGTAACCCTGCTATTGGCCAAAAGAAATATTGCCATGCACTGGCGCACGACCACAGGCCCCCCATTCGAGGCATGGGTGGGAGCAGTGAAAAAGTGGGCTACGGCGGAAGAAGACACCCTGAGGGAGGAAGAGGCGAAAGGTCAGCGTAAACACCCTATCTCCCTGGAATGAGCCATGCTATCTCACCAATTTAAGCTAGCCCACACACGAGACCCCCCGCACACGTCCCAAGACGCTGCTGCCCCCCCACAGCATCACCATCTCCATAAAGTGTCTGTCACCGGACCACATCCGCCCCCCCCCTCTCGGCTCCACCCTCCTCAGTCCTTCAGTCCCCCCCCTCATATTAACCTCCCCACAGATGAGCTCTGAACAATCTGTCTGATTCCGCCCTTCTCACTCAGTCTTCACCCTATTACCTCCTCCTCTCCCCCCCCCCTAGTTGCTTCCAACAGTCCCTCTCCCGCTACACTCACTCCCGGGTTCCTCCTCCCCTAGTTATTCCCCGCGCGCACATGGCGTCCACCATCAGCCAACATATGCCACTACCTAACTCTATATGTGCATATAGATTGTTTCCTGACGGCATATTCGTATAATTGTAACATCTTTGCTTGAATAATATGATACTGTGCTTGCTTTATATGTATAAAAAGCTAATAAAAATCATATAAAAAAAAGAAGACATAAACCTGACTTCTGACGGCTCTCTCTGAACACAGAGCAAATGTGACAAGATAAAAACAAGATTTAAAGGCATCTTTATTGCGCTTTCACTTTCTAAGTGAACAGAACATTTGGTAGCTCCCAGAAGGGGCGAGCAAGTCCTAAATAAACAAGTAGGTCCTAAATAAAGCATGTCCCGATAAAACCGGAGAAGATTTCTCAAGGCCAGACAAAGACAAATCACATTTTTTCCAGGTATTTGAGCGATACATCAGAAAGACAGCTGAACAGAACAGGGAAATGAAATGGTTAATTACCAGAAAGAGTAGTATTGCAGGTTGAAGAATTTTTGGGATTCACATGCTGTGCATTATTTCATAATTTAAAGGTTGGGTCCGAAATATTCTTCTTAGTCCTCTTTTTCTCGTGTTTTATTTTGGGGGGGTTGGGCATCATCTGTGGCCATTTGGTGCTATGCCCGTCCTTCCAGGACATCAGACATGCGCCACAGAAACCCCGGTGCGTGGTCACCATCTTCAGATTATTTTTTCCCCTTGGCAACACATCTTGTCCTTATTTGCTTCCTGCTATGTTTAAAGGTGCCATTGCCTCTTCCCAGCATTGTTGCACCTAGTCTCATGTAGTGGGTTGCATGTGAATCCAGAAAATATTTCAAGCTGCTAATCTACTCCTACTGGTAAGTAGGCATTTTGTGATGCAGCCTGAATCCATACTACATGCACATGCTGTGCATATATTTTTTTTAGCAGCAGGTAACTCTGGGAGGTGGGGATCGAAATTAGGTTGTCCCTGGAACAGAGGTTTCAGGACTCTTATCGTACCTGCGACTCTTTGTTCACTTAGATGTCAACACAGTAGTGTTTTGTGAAGGTGCGGATGGATGAGCATGTGGCTGCCACACGTCATTTATTGGTACGCTTGCTGGAAAGCCAGGGGTCTTCCTTTTTGCCTTTCAGTAACACAACTGGATTGTTTGAACTAGCCACCTTGTGATGGAGCCTTTCGTTAACAGTGAACCTTTGTTTGAATTTGCAAATGAGAAAGGACAAAGGAAGTCTGTTCTCTGTAAGTAGTCCATTACTGTCTTATGTACATCTAGAATATAGAAGGGTTTTTTCAGCTTTTGTTTTTGGTTGTTGGAAGAAGCCTGGGAGCCAGATTGCTTGAATCAAGTACAATTGTGATAAGCACTTTGAAGGGAGCCTGGGTTGGTCTGCAGGACTACCTTGCTCTTGTGTATTTGTAGGTGCTCACTCATCCTGTCAGGGATGTGAGAGCAACTAGGAAGGTGATCTTTAAGATCAAGAACCTTAGTTTGGCCTTGAGGAGAAAATCAAAGGTTTCCTTCATTAGCGGTCTCAGGACTAGGTTGGTGTTCCACATTGGCATTGGTGCCAATCTAGGTGGAGCTACCCTTTTATGTTACTTCTAGAAGCATTTTAATCACTGAAGCCCTCAAGCTTTTCCACATAGGTCTGTTCTCTTGTGTAGGCTACTATTGCAGCCAAATGTACTTTTAGTGAAGCATATGTTAAACGTATGTTATCGAATAGATATGTTGGGTATCAGACCACTGTGGTGACCTGTTGTGGAACAACAATTCCTTTTATCTGCTCCACAGGACATACCTCCTCCATTTTGTTGTGAAGCATTTTCATGTTCTTGTCCTTCTATCTATCTTTAGGATATCCATGGGCAGTTTTGAACGGTTTTGGACCAAACTATCTCTACTGGAGCCAGGCCGCTAGGCTCAAGCTGCTTATTTCCACATGATAGACTTTGACTTCCTACATGGACAGTAGGTTGTGTGTTGCGGGCAGTCTTTTTATGTTTCCTCATGCCATCTCCACTAGGTTTGAGAACCACATCCGTTTTGTCCACTGTGAAGCAATTAAGATCAGTCAGTGGTGACTGTTTGCACTTATCACTAGCAGTATGAGAGGCTGGAGCAAAAGAAAACGCAAATCTCTTTAACCTGTATATCGCAAGAGCATTCCATAGGGAGGGGCAGTGTGGGTGACTGCCTGTTAAGTCTTTGCATTTTGTATTTTCTGTGGTTCCGAACACGTCAATCTCTGGAGTGCCTCACTGCCAGAACACCTCTTGAAGCACTGGTTTGTTTAGCTCCCATTGTGTGATACGGATGCTTGCCTGTTTAATATGTCTGCTTCCTCATTCTCTACCCTGGTAGGTGTATTGCTTTCAAGGTTATTCTTCTCAGACTGGCCCATCTCCAAACCTGTTGGGCTGGTTTTGACAGCACATACAACCATGCCCCTCCTTGTTTGTTCAGATAGGACATTGTGGTTCTTTTGTCAGTTTGGATTTGCATTATCTTTTCCCTCACCTGCGTTTGAAATGCCTTTAGGGGCCAGGAAGACCACCTTGGCCTCCTTGACATTTAGGTGTTAAATTGCTTTTTCTGCTTTCCATAGTCCTCCGTTTATCAGCACTCTCATGTGGGCTCCCCAACCCATGTGGGATGCGTCAATGGTGATGGTGACCATTGGATTTGGCTGTATGAAAGGTATCCATGTTCCACAATGTCATCTCTTTTGTTGGATCCATTTTTGAAGTGGTCTCATTTGTAGTCTTATGTGTGGAATCAGTGTGATATAGGAGGTCATCATGTCTTACTGTGGCCATGATGACAGTGTGTTCTTGGGCAAGTATTTATATATCGGTTTGGCCCTAGGGCTACAGCCTTGCAAGCAGCTGGTTCCCTGTATGCCTCCCTTTCCAGATCCAGAATGCAGGGCTGCATCAGGAGGTACTGGCTCTTGCTTTACAAGGGTAGGAGGGTTTCTAGAAGAAAGCAAGTCTGTGCCTTCTCTTCTTCCAGCTGGATCTCATACCTGCTCATCGCTTTTTACATCACTAAATTGTACATGGTGAGGTCATCTGGAGGAGATGGATTCAAAGGTTAGAAGTGGGCTCCTTCCTCCAGCGCACAGGCGTTGAGGTCTTGCCACTGGCCATCAATGCTGTTGGTGTCCTAAGATAGTCCCTGGCCCTCCACGCCTTGTCCTACGGAGACCATCTCTTGCTTTTCCTTTTGTGGATCTAGCGTGGCAAGAGTTTTCAGTTCGACTTGCTCTGCCTTCACTCAACTGGGCTCCCCCGAAGCCTGCGATGAGATCTGAAATTCTCAAAGGGATGTGTTGAAATCCCATTTTTTCTGTAGAATCACTGCCAATTCGGCTTCCAGCGTCTTTAATTCCACTCAACTTTGAGCACCCTCTCTTCGGTGTTGATTGTTGTCGGCAGCCTCTTCTTCGAAGCAGAGGCTTCGATGTATGTCGTTTCCTTTGCCCTTTGTCACTCGCTTTTCGACAGAGCATTTCTCGTGGAGATGCCCTCCACTAAAGTCCCTGTGGGGCTTCTTGTGTTTTGACTTTACTTTGGTCGACTATTCTTTTGGCGCAGAGGCAGTCTTTTGTGGCTTGGAGTCCAACAGCTTTTGATCAAAGCACTTTTAAAAAAAAAAAATATTATTGAAGTGCAATCACATTACAGGTCGCATAAACTGTATCCATGCACCTTAAGTCTAGCAGTCTGAATAAAGCACAGGTTATGTTCGAGGATTGTTCTTCGTGTACTATTTTCTTATAGAACCAAATAAACAAACATACACCGACCAACATCTCCACTTCCACTCTCTTCACAGTTCCATCAATGTAGTTCAGGACACTAAGCAGTGAGCATATCATGGTGGCATGTTAACTACCAGGGGGCGCTCCAACGATACCATGGAAAGCGGGAACCTGCAAGGTCCCTCACATAGTGTGTCACCTCTCAACCAACTAGCAGATAAAACATATTACTGCATGAATCTAATGGCCAAAGTTGTTGGTCAGGGGTTCATCAAGGTGAGTGCATATCCTTTCCTCCTTGAACTTCTCCAGTAACATATCCCAGATCTGTGCAATAAGATACTACTAAAGAACCACACTCTCTTCCCTATGTAATAGGGAGCCTTCTGCCTGGGCAACTTGCATCTGAACCCAGGAAAATTCTATTAATACGAGCTGGTGTAAGATAAGTCCTATTCAGAACGTTAAATTGGATATATTCAAAACCGGCACCTCTTTGTGCATACTCTAAAGCTGTAGCCCATTCCTTCTCATTGAGTGGTCTGGCCCAATTGGCATCCCATGCAGTACGAAGAAACACTCAGGAGCCATCTATCTGTTGTAAAAAAAGGCCCTATAAAGCCATTTCACTAGTTTCCCTTAAGTTCCCGCTGTATCTAGTGTCTGGTACACCTCATGTGTCCAGAGTAATGGATGGCTAATGTGAAAAAGTGTGGCAAGAGAGAGAGAGCATTATATGCACCGATATGTCAGAAAGTGCACAGGTGGGAGATCACAGTCTGCCACTAGGGTCTGAATGTCCATTACCTCCACATTGAGAAACAGGTCTCAAACAGTGAAAAGACCGCATTATGCCAGGCTCTAAGATGTCCTCTATGCAGTCGCCCTGTTGGGAAATTATCTGGCAGAGTTTATTAATTATGTGGGAAGAAAAGGCAAATTCAGCAGCATAGTGCAACACACTTTGTATTACCCCATTCTTTTTAATGTTATACATTAACAATATTGTGGCAAAGGTTTCGCCTCATTAGAACCAATCTGGTGCCCAAAATACAGCAATAAGCAAAAGAAAGATAACCACTCAACCTTTAAAAAGGGCTTTTCACTGCAAAGTGATACAGGTAACTAAAATGCGGTAGCACTTGATCTTTTTGAGCTAGAAACAAAATCTGCAGACCATGAAGCAGATGGTGGATTATGTGACAAATGCAGTAAAGCATAAAAAATGAAGAACGTGAGGCAGCCAACAAAATCGCTCAATTCCAGTGGTTCTGTCTACAATACATGGATGAACAGTCCTGTTATTAAGCTGTAGAAATCAGTAATAGTTGTATTCAAATTACTCTATAAATGTTGAACCTGAAACATTTGAAGAAGCGAGACTACCCAACATGCAATTAGAATGTGGCAGGTCTAAGCTGGATGGGATGTGGGTATAGGTCCAGTTGATGATATACTAATTTTGGATTTCCACAAAGTGTTGAATTTCCACAAAGTGTTGAAATCCTATGTGTTGCACAATCTAACAAATTGTTCTCATTAATACTAATATAGTCACTGTCTCTGTCTTGCCCTTCCTCATTTGTCTTTTTCTAACACACTACTACTATGCAGACAGGTTCATCGTATGTACTGTATATAATTCCTCAGTCTACTCAATGGGACCTCTGTAAGGGTGCCATCCAGAAGTTCATGTTGCCTGGGTGTCATGAGAAATGTGACCTAAGTCAGTTTTGCCATGAAAGTCCGAAATGCCAGAGAACTGTCCATGTAGAAGGGGGTGAAAATGAAAACCAGTGTCACAAACAGAATATCTCGCCATGCAGGGATGGAAAAAGACAATACAGCATCGGAGAGTCAGGTTCACGCTAACCTGTGAAAGTGAAGATTGGGTGGGAGGGGTACGTCAAAACTGCAAAAGGAGTGTGCTCAAAGGGTTAGGAACTTTTGCAGAGAACTGATTTTCTAGCTTTTCACAAATTAAACACTTTAAAGTCGAAATACACTTTCTGACTGGAGAAGCACACTGGCTGTCAGTAAACCGGTTTCCCATTAAGGAATTTAAAGCCGAGTCTACGACAGGCTGCCAGTGCATTGCGAGGAGCCTTTAATTTAAAGAGACTGGAGGTCAGGGTAAAACTTAGCCCTACATCACCATTTTGAGAATCAATGTGAGTGAATAAGAGGACTCTGAGAAGTCCAAGTAGGTGAAACAAGTGCTTGTATCTCAGCCAATTTGATTATTGCAGGTCAGCTTATAATTCAATATGACAAATATTTAATGGCAAAGCTGCGTAAGACATGGACCCAATCTGCTTCAGCAAATACTCTGCTGATCAATAATACGATAATGTTGCTGTATTTTGCTGGTTTGGGCAGCAATTAAGCACTACAAACCATTCAGTAATGGCCTCAGGGCACTTTGTGGTATAGGTACACAGAGGGGCAAATCGAGCTAGAAAATAGTACATTGCCAAAACTGGTAATGGAAAAACGGTTGATCAGACAATGCCAGGAGGGAAGCCACTAAAGGTATAGTCTATACAGGATAACAAAGCCTTAATAGTTTGTCCTTAGAGACAGACCTTAGTTTAACCTCTAAAATACAATTCTAACAGCTGGGAAATCACAAAAGTCCTGACAGATGAGGAATTAGGTGTCGTGAACTCAAGTATAGAGAGTGAATCTTTACCTGTGGATCATGGGTTAGTGGTTGCAAATAAATATGTAATGATACTGGGGCCACCACTCCCCTCAGTTAACAGTCTATGAGTCAGATTGTAAAAGAGAAGGTGTTGTTTTCTTTCAAATGTACAGTTGGCGCAATTGCCACTGGAGTAGATATCCTAAAAGAACAGTATTGTTAAAAACTGCAGGGTTAACACAGAAAAAATACTATTAGGTGGCTGCTTAACAGTACATAGCACTGCTCAAAGAAAACAACCTAATGAAGGTAGGTGCTCCTGATAAAATAAAAGCACTCTATAAAGTGCTTTGCTGCTCATCGGATAGTGATAGTTGTTAAGTAATTACACAAACTATTCAGAGTTTTACTTCAGAAGGTTTGCATGGTACGGTATAAGAGGCAAGTAGATATTAAACTGGTTCCCCAAGAGACCAACAAGGATCGAAGTACCAGCCCACCTAAGTTTGTTATACGAAAGGCAGGCAGAAAACAGATACGGGATCAAAATGCTGTATTCATGACCATGCCATAACAGATGAAGGATTAGCCCTCCTACGGTCACAAAACAGAAAAAACAAGAAGCAAAACAAGAAAAAAAAATGATTAATGGTGCCTGTTGAGGTCTTTCTGCTAACAACTGCTCTGGCATTCACCTTTTCACCTTCAGATTAATTATGTGTACCTGCACAACATGTACTTTGGATATATGAACAACAAAAAAGAAAAAGATCAGAGAATCAGATTAAACAATGTTTTGAGAAAGGTTTATGTGGAGCTGAAAATCACAATCGACCCGGAACTCCTCAGTGTGCATAGTTCTATCCTTTTTAGATCCCAAAACTGGCAATTTGGAGTGATTGTTATAGCGTGCTCCCTAATATAAAGAGGGAAAAAATAAAAACAAATAGCCACCCTCAAATCTAGAACGTAACACTGGAAACAACTTTTTCCAAACAAAGCACATTAGCAAAATTATTTTTCTACTTTCCCCTATTGACAGTATTGCTTACATTTTGTCACTATCAGCATTTAAAATATTGCAAGCTCAAGACGTGGTCTACAGTCAGCGAGATGTATAGGAGGCTTCAAAAGACTAATGTTCATCGAGGTGCTGCCATTTCTGACAATAAATGTATGGATCGAAAAGAAACATGCAGGAGTTAAAATTGATAGGGGGAGAGAGAGTTATTAAGCAACATTTTTCAACGGATGTACTAATTTGCGGTGGTATGGCGCGTTTTGTGTTTTCACAATTAATGCTTGCAACTTAAACCACTATTGAATTCACTTTCAATATTTTCATCTTTAGCTCAATCCCCTTACTCGACACATGATGTGCCAAATTACCCCCACCACTATCACTTGTCTTTTTTCGAGGACAAACCGGATAATTTCTGTATTTCCAACACTTTACCTAGCCTCTCATGTTCGTACCCATTCTTTCCATGAAGTAGAATGTTGTTTTGGAAGCAAAATACTCCAGACACACTCTTGAAAAAATTGTCATTGATCTCTGAAATACAAACTACGCTAAAGCCAAACCAAATGGAGTGCATCTGCAATGGAAAGCCCCTTCAGGTGTTACAGAGGAAGTCAAATGCCTTGATTTCACACACAAGCACCCCTCAACTTGGCAGTAAGCCACCCACATGTCAAATATAGTAAATACTGCGGCACACGTGGACAGCTAAATATTTGAAAGTGGCTGACTGTCGACCCAAATGTTGGAATTCAGGTCATGTAAATTGAAGCACAATCGTAAAGTCTTATCCGATTTACGTGCTAGAACAACTGGGGCCAACTACTTCGAACCCTCAAATCGGTTTGATATCTAACTTGTCCACCTCAGTCTTGAGTTCTTCCCTTAAACTGATGGGTACCTGTCAACTTATGCCCTCTAGGTATGGCACTTTCCAATGTATAAATCCTTTCAACTTCCCAAGATCGTCCGTAAAGACCCCAGGATACTTGTTAAACCTTTTGCATACGTCACTGTTACATAATTCAAAAAGGTGTTGCCTGGACAAAACGAATTCCAGATGGTTAGGATAGAGAATTATGTTCATATCTCTTTGCTCATTCCACCCCAACAGGTTAGAACCACCTTTGGCCACAAATATAGCGCTCATGGACGTCTTGTAATCAAAACCAAGTGTAGCTTTGTATTGACAGAATACTTTGACCTTTTTACCACGATTCGCCAAAATCTTAACGTGTTAATCACTTAGACATAGAACATTCAATTTGGCAAATTCAGTTTCACCAATCACTCTGAATGGCAAACCAGAATTGGCAATCACTCTTACTTTAACATGGTTTATAGTAATGTTACAAACTGAAAGCTCCCTATTCCAATCACCACAAATAGATGATATTTGTACGATCTCATCACCATGGGGTGATGGTGATAACATCACTATTATACTTTCGTCCACATCGGACATGCCCTCCAGGATGGATTTTACAACTGTGTCATTGCGACCTTTTTGACGTTTCTACGACTAACACACTCCAGCAAAGTTGCCTCTAATTACACAAATTTAAACATACTGCGTTTGCAGCCAGGCAATTCTTCGCACTGCTCATGTGTGCTTTGCTCCCACATCTAAAGCATGATACATCAACACACTCACAGGCAAATTTAACATTACCCGCCCACTGTTTTTACGAGATTTGGCAGAGACAACTTTTACATTCTTAAAAGAATCTGTAAAAAAGTCAAAATAAACTGAGAACAGCAGATAAATATAATGCTGCACTACTAATGTGATATGAAATTGCAAGTGTCTTGCAACGCTTCATTGGAGGTAAGCTGCATATGTCTATCATCCTCATGAGCATTGTATGGCAAAATTAGACTGCAACATAAAAATCAAGCATTGGCAAAGCTATATTTAGTTCTGGTGCTGGTCATCAGCCTTTAGGCTTTGTCAATACTTGTTTTGTCATGTTTTCTCTATAACGTAATTTTTGGGGGAGGTGCCAGGCCTGTGGCAATATTTAAAAATATGGGTAACAGCAAAACTATTTTTGAGTCTCGAAAAGCACACATTGTCATTGTAGCACAAACCACTGGAGGAAACCAGTGTGCAGATGTGCTCCTTTGTGAAAGAGCAGAATGCCAACACTCACTGAAGTTAGCCAATGGCTGAAGTGGACTGACCCGCTGCCCCATGCTTTGGTGGTCAGAAGAAAAATGTAAATTACATTAACAGTCCGATGGATGAAGACTGCTAGATTTTAGCTAAATGAAAAGGTCCAGCCATAATAAAAGGAGGTTAATTTAAAAAAACATAAATATCATGCAGAAATTGCAAATTATCACACACCAATTTATCTGTGGAATAAGACCAAACAAGTCTCAACATGAAATCTCCATTAGACTTCAATATTAGGGGTGGAAACAACTCCAAGTGAAGAAAAACAATTACCAGGAAGGGGAGCCAATCCCATGGGATGCCCCGAGACTAGTCCTCCAACCATTCTTTCTTTCTTGAAACTCCAGCAATCAATCACGCGTCATCCCACGTAACAAAAACAACATGGTCCCCCTTCTGATAGCCCCAATCCAAACTCACATTGAACAAACCAACACACACACACCTACCACCATCATCTTGTTAAAGGCAGCTACAGCGTTGACAGAAAAATAAGAAAAATCAAATACATTTAGACCTTCATTTTATTTAGAATATTTCTGCTGTCTTAGGATAAAAACCAAGAAGAATGATTGGTGAACACTATTGGCAAATTAGGATGTTGAGGGTCTCCTAAACTCTCGTGTGTGCACAGATAATGAGCTACTGTTAAATAGCTTTCCATCAAAGTGTAAGAAAACAAGGTACAATAACTTCTGATGCCAGATGTTGCAGCGCTAATGTGGATGGCTATATAATGAATGCCGTTTCTCCTGAAAGGGGTTTTAGTTAAAAACTAAACAAATCATTTAAATAACTCCGGCTACGGCATGGCACTGCAGGGGTTGCATTGCATCCTTCCTTTTCACTTCTTGGATCCATACGTGATATTTGGTACGTTCCTTAACAGTCACTAAAGGATCTTCTTCAGTAGGTGGTATCTCCCTCTACACCTTTGCGACTTGCTGTATTCATGAACCTCGTCGGTGTGTAACAAGGTAATAAGTGTACGTCTTACTAACGTTTATATTTAGTTTAAGCAAAGTTTATGAAGCTTGCCTATGTGTATTCCTAATGCATTTAATCCATGTCCATAAAACATGGCCGCCGCTTGTATTTAGTTACTGCGCATGCGTCAGCCACACTCACGTGTCCTGACGTATCTGCAGAATTGGAGGGAAAATAATGCGCATGCGTAATACATAGCTTGTACTGCTCGTGCAGTTCGCTCTTGTTCCTGTGTATGTGTAGCTAACATTTAGACTGCATAAGTATATTTTATGATAATAAGTTGAAAGTACAAAACCAAATGATGTGTTTTCATAATGTTATTTCTATGTATTAATTTGTTTTCGCTTGCTTTTCATGTACCGCGGGGAATGGGGGTCTGTCTATACCGAAAGCCATCTTGGAGGTCCCTTCTGCGCATGTGCGACTTTCCGGGGACCTGACAACCTTGGCTGATGGAACTTAGCCAGCTGGCAGTGATGGGCAAGATGCTCCTGAGAAACTGACCTGCGAACTCGGCTGGACGGAGTCATGTGTTCTTGCTCCGATACATTGTACAATTGTCATTGTATTTCTCCGCAGTTTCTCATGGGAACCCCAATCTCGCTAGGCGGTACCCAGATATGTAAATGAAGCATCCAAATAGTGTGTTATGATTGGTGTGTTACCCAAATCTTACCTTAGGACCAATCGAAATTGGGGATTCTGACATTTTGCAACATTTGAGGGGTGGTACCCTGTCCCAAAACAGTATATCTACCCTGGGTTCACCTAGGGAATTTGTCCGACTTGTCTGGTTTAGCTGACCTGTCACTGACCCATCGTACTCAATAGGTGACTGAAGATACAGAGCGCTGCAGAGCACTCTGTCCGAAATTGACCATAGACTAAGGTTCTACTGAACCTTAAAGTGCTGGCGAAGCACTTTGCTGGGAGTTCGCTGACCCAATCGGGGTCTTGATCGATAGCTGCAGAGAGGGTGGAGCGCAGGCGTTGCTTCCAAACTGCGGGTGCGGTCCTGTCCTGAGCGGTCCTGTCCTGAGGGTTTGCTGTCCTGTCCTGAGGTCCTGTCCTGATTCCTAATCTGAGGGTATCCTGTCCTGTCCTGGGTGTCCATTCTGCACCTGCTGTCCTTTGAGGGGTGTCCTTCCTTGAGGGTTTCCTGTCCTTAACGAACCCGTGGCCAGGGTTTGGTTTCCACACCAGTCTAGGTAAATACTGCTCTAAATTCTTTAAACTTGCACCTTTCTATTTTTCTGTCTTTGCTTTAATAAAGTGACATCTTGCACATGTTGATTTTCCATGCTTTAGCCGCAAACTATTGAATCTTAAAGTCAATTGCATATTTTCTTAAATTGTTCCTATGCTATCCTACCTTTTAGAAATCATATTTTGCATTGCAGTTTGTCATTTTCTGATATGGTCTAGATCAGCCTTACTTAAATTTTCTAAAGAGTTTTTTGCCTTGAATGCATAGCATATTTCCCTTGCCTCTCATATTTGCATTTGAATGATTACCCTGACTTTATTTCTCTATAGTTATGTACTTTTCATTATCTTGGTTATTGATTGCCTTATTCTTGTAAGTTTGATGCTTGATGAAAACGAACTTTAGATAAACATTTTAAAACTTCCAGTTGTCCGTGGTCATTTTACAACAGTACTGAATGTCATTTGAATTTGCATTTGCTGCCTTTCCTTTTACAGCTAGGCCCCTGATCCGTTGAGGTCATAGGTACCCGTGTCGGTGGATGGTAAGTCGGGTACTCTGAGTAATAACAGTAGGGAACACACACAAATTGGTAGCAACCCGTGAAGTCGCCTGGTCAATGAATAGTGTGAATTGAAAGTATATGGGCCCTGAAGCCGGAAACGGCGAAATCATTGGCTGGGTGACCTCGCGCGCTCTATCAGTTTTTCTGGTAGATCAGAGGATGGATAGGGACTAGCTAAAGGTTAGGCAGGGTTAGTTAGGCTAGTTAAGTCGGTAGCTGCTAGTACATTAATGCTGCTATAAGAGCGGCTGTTCAGAGGGACCCGATCACTCTCTTGTGAATACGCTGCTGAAATCAATGAATTGTTTTTTCATTTTTATTCTTGTTCTTATATTGTTATATGTATTAATCCATGCATTTGTAAACCGTCTCGTATTGTGTTGTCCGAACTCCCCGGGGAATTGAAAGGGCAAGTGGTGAATAGAATCCATTGTCCTGAGGTCACAGGCTTAAGGAAAGTTAGGTGCAGGTTAGGATAACCGGGAAGCACTAACTAGGGTTTTTCTGAATACGTGTGTGAATAAATGTTAGTAACGAGGTTCATTGGCAAAATTCCCATAGTGGCGTAACCTAGTAAGGGTCACATCGGAAGAGTAGCAGGTTCCTCGGAGCTTGGGTGAAAGCAGAGGGGTCCGCTGAGAAACCTTAGACTCGGATATATCCCGGAAGAGTGGATGAGTTTAGGGGAATAACAGGTTCACCGATGCTAGAGTGAAGGGTAGGCGGAAGAGATCTACCCGCAGCGCGTGAAAAGTAAATGGAAGTAGTTTACTTGCAGTAAAACAAAGCTATCCTGTCTAGACCTTGTGAAGGGAGGGAGTCAGTCGCGAAGCGCCTCTGACGTCACTCCGTGCCGCGCTGGGATTGGTAGAAGCAGCGGGCGGGTAGCGGGGCTGGGATTGTAAAGGAGGGGTGAAGCGCCGGAGCGTGAGAACAGTCTCACGAAGGGGCCGCGCACCCATTGGCCGAGATTCTTTGAACGCGTGCACCTCATTGGTCGCACGGAACTGCAAGGCGCATTCTGATCGGAGGTGACTTTGTAAACAGAGTTAAGCGTAGAAATTGTATGTGGCACTCGTATTGTCCAGAGACTAGACCCGATCCAAGAAACCAAGGGTTTGAAAGGGATCAGTGGAAAGCTAATAGATACGATATTATGTACGGAGCTAAGAGAAAGATGTCCCTTGTAAATAGGGTAAAGAATTATTTCAAAACGGACAAACCGATTAAGTCTAGAGAGGGCGTTACTATCCCGCCACCGAATACTCCCGCCTCATTCATGATGTTTGACCGAGGGTATAATACCTGTGTGTGGTTGGAGAATTGGGTAAAGTACACAAGATGACGGAGTATTGGCTTTTCCGTTAGACGGTACTTTCAATGGCAGAATTTTATTTAATTTGAGAACCCGAATGAATGAATTGCATCCCAGACCAAGACTAACACAGTATGAGGCATTAGAGGAATGGGAGATTGAGGCTTTTGAAAGAGAGAAACCCCGGATGGACAAAGGTCTGACCAAGTGGTACCCCAGGCTGAAACAAGAGACCAGGGATAAGAGGATGAAACAGTGGAGGCAGAGCATGATTGTTGAGGGTCTGTTTCCCATGATGCCAGCAGGTAACCCTCCTGTGGGAGAGAAAAGGACAGAAAAGAGTAAGCATTGGGGGGCCCTTGGGGAGTCAGACGATGAATTATTAGATGACATCTTTACGAGAAGTCCACCCCCTTATAATGAGGGAGCCCGGCCTTCCAGTGCAGGAGAGAATTCCCAGCGTCCATCTATTAAGGAGGAGGACAGATCCCTATGTAGGGGGGGAGGTGGCCAGGTGTTGCCCTATTTTGAGAACCCCGGACCCGCAGAGGTACGCGATATATATCCTAGAATGCCCGTGAGCTCGGAGGAAAAATATTCCCGTGAAAGAACGTTTTTCCCCAGACCTCTTTATGAAAATGAAGAAAAGCCAGTAGGTTCAGGAGTGCCCTTTCTGCAGCCTCCATATGGGGAAGAGCGCAGGTCATTTGGTGCAGGAACTTTGTTCCCAAAACCAAATTATGGTGGAGGACCAAGTGAAACGCATCCTACTGCCCCGAGTTTTACTCCTCACCTGACCCCACAGATAATGCCTGAACGAACATTAGGAAGGATACTGGAAGAGAGGGAGCAAGAAGTTCTAGCTAGACAGAGGACAGAAATAATTCAGAAAATCTCCCAGTTAAACACTAGTCCTGAAGCTTTGACTATTCCGGTAACGATCGGACCAGTAGTCCCGTTGTATGGGAATAGTCAAGGAAGTCCGAACCCTCCAGTTATGAACCCGATAATGGCCCCGCCGAGGCAAGAGCCCCTACTGATAGACGATCAGTCCAGTGAGTGCGAGTCCGAAGTGGTGTTCTTGGATCTGCCAAACAAACAGACCGGAAAGGGAGTGCAGAAGAGGCATAATCCTTTTGATGCGAAAGAAATTAAATTAGAATCAGCAACAGGGACTAGGAGTGTTTCCTTGGTAACGCCGGAAGAGATTGAAAGTTGGAGTCGTGATTTAGAAAAACAGGCTCCGCAAAAAAAACCTTTAGACCTCTATAAGCTGAGGGTAGAAATAGAGGAATTGATGGCAGGAAATGTGGGGTTAGACAGATTAAACACCTATTCTGAAGAAGAATTGCTGTTCATGTGTAAAAGCCTTACCAGAAGTACCAGGGTGCTCCACGAAAAGCTGACAGACACCGCAGCTAGTATGGGGGTAGATATTTCAAGATCCAAGCCCTTACAAAAGCCTTACAGAGCTGAATTCTCAGACAAGGATTTAGAGAACCTGAATGTGTCAGGGAAGAAGGTGCAGATTAAAGAGTTGCTTGCAGTTTTGCAAAAATGGGGAGATGTGGAAAGGTGGAGAAGCAGGTGGGCAAGAAAGAAAGATGAGGCTCGATCCAGACAAGCTACCCCTGAGTTCCCTTTAAGAGAAGTAGACAAGCCTGAAACATTATGCCCCATGCGTGAAGTGCCAGGTGGGAGGTATGTGCACGTTCCATGGTCCAGACAGGATATTGTGTCCTTTTAACGATTTCCCGAAGTTGCGCGAAAAGCCAGTTGAATGGTACCGACAAGTGGAAAGGTTCGTAAAGGTGTAAAAATGCCTGTGGAAAGACCTGGATGGGTTCTTCGATATTGTGGTCCCGGTCGATCTATGGACCGAGTGTAAAATAGGCATAGGCTGGCCTAGTGAGGAGTACCCGAGGGACTCCGCCACAGGGGAGCCGTCAATTGAAGTGCTGAAAAAATATGAACAAGTGATTCAGCATTTGAAAAACAAGGTGCCAGCAAAGGAAACTGATTGGACCAGGATAGATAGAACAACGCAGGAAAGAGAGGAGACAGTGCACTCCTATTATGAAAGGCTGTTGCAGGTGTTTAAAACATACAGTGGTATAGATAACATCGAAATGAAGGATATGACGCATTTCATTTACAGGTTTGTAAACGGTTTAAGGCCTGAAATTTGTCAGTGGATAAAAGATAATAAAATCTGTTGGCATACCAAAAAGGTAGACGAGGTCCTGCGGTACGCAAAGTACTGCGAGGACGAGATGGCAGAAAAGAAAAAGGCTCTCAAGGAGAAGGTGATGTGGGCTCAGGTGAAGCTCGCAGAACAGCAGGAAAAACAGTTGAGTACCATGGTCAAAAATGCTAAGAACGAAGGTCCTGGGGGTGGGGGAGGAAGTAAGCCCCGGCCCAGAATGAGCCGGGAGGAGGCTATGAAGAAATTTCCCTGCCATCAGTGCGGTGAAATTGGACACTGGCGTAACGAGTGTCCTTACTTGCCCGATGATAACCCCAAAACACCTGATTTAACTCCACAGACGCAGAAAGAAAGACCAAGAAAGACTCAACCACAGGTAAAGACAGTGCAGGTGCCCCGCGCACCAAAGCAGGTATACAAGGGAAAACAAGCAAAGGGAGATGAAATAGAAGTCAGGGAAAGCAATGAGAACAGAAATGCAGCAACTTCGCAGTATCTGTTGAATGATACCTTCCTTTGTGATGACCAGTACTGACGGGGCCTGAGAGGGGAGGACGAGGAGTGCGTACTTGGCGCCTCCTTGCCGGTAGACCAGTCCGGACCATACATTGAAGGAAGGGTTGACGGAAATGATGTCACCTTTCTGTTGGACACTGGCGCTACCCGTTCTACTGTGAGGACAGTGGACGTTCCAAACCTACCCCTCTCGGGAAAAGCAATCCAAGTAGTAGGTGTATCTAATCAATTGATTAGTACTCCTGTTACCAAGCCCATGGAAATATCAATTGGAAACTTTAAGGAAATGCATAGATTTGTCGTTTGCGACACCAGTCCAGTGAACTTGCTGGGACGTGATTTGCTGTGCAAAATGAACTGTACCATCTTTTGCACACCAAAGGGTGTTGAAATTCAGACCCCAGATGAAGACGGCATTTATAAATTAATGTTAGTCAGACCTGACTCGGAAATTAAACGAATGACCATGCAGGATTTGCCCAAAGAACTCCAAGAAGCAGTGAAGCCAGAGGTGTGGGACTTTACTGGGAAAGATGTAGGGTTAATGAAAAATGTGGACCCCATACAGATAGCCATCAAGGACAATGCAGTGTACCCCAATACTAAACCCTACAGAATGAATGCAGAAGTGAAAGCTGGTGTTACTGTGGAAATACAGAAATTGCTAGAAGGAAACATCATACAGGAGGTAATGAGTAGCCCATGTAACTCCCCGATTATGGGCATCAAGAAGCCTAGTGGCAAGTACAGAGTAGTGCAGGACCTGCGAAAGGTCAACAAAATAGTAGTCCCCTGCTGCCCTATTGTCCCGAACCCAGCAGTGATTCTGTATCAGATTCCCTGGGATGCTGAGTGGTTCACTGTGATAGACCTGTGTCATGCATTCTTTTCCATTCCCTTACATCCAGATAGCAAATTTCTTTTCTCATTTGCCTTCAATGGTCACGTGTATTGCTGGAACAGGGTCCCTCAAGGGTACACAGAGAGCCCCTCTATCTTTAATCAGATCTTGAAAAAATGTTTGGAAACTTTGGTCTTACCTGGAAACTCTGTCTTAGTGCAATACATAGATGACCTCTTGGTGGCGTCTAAAAGTCATAGGGATTGTGTGATTGACACCATTGCCCTACTGAATCACCTGTGTGAGAAGGGACATAAAGTGGCCCCTGACAAATTACAGTTCTGTGCAAAATCGGTGAAATATCTGGGGCACCAGATAGAGAAAGGTGTCAGAAAGGTGACATCAGAAAGAGTGAGAATAATACAAAAGATGCAGTTACCCCGTACTCAGAAAGAGATCAGAATGTTCCTGGGAGTAATAGGATACTGCAGGCAGTGGATTCTGGGATTTGCAGTCCTGGCTAGGCCTTTGATAAAAATGACCAAGAGAGGAACACCAGAAATTGTAGAATGGGATGATGAAAGCTTAACAGCCTTCACCAAACTGCGAGATTGTCTGTGTACAGCCCCTGCATTGGGAATGCCAGACTATTCCAAAGAATTTGCCCTATTCTGTGACACTCGCGATAATTGCGCATTGTCTGTCCTAACTCAAGAACATGGCACAACCAGAAGGCCTGTGGCATATTTCTCTGCCACCTTGGATCCAGTGGCTGCTGGATTACCAGGTTGTCTGAAAGCAGTAGCTGCGACCTGTGCCAGTTTAGAGCAGAGTGAGTCAATTGTCATGGGACATCCGGTAACTGTGTATGTCCCACATGGAGTGGTAATTTTGTTGACCAGAACGAAAACTCAGTATCTCACCCCTAGTCGGCTGACTAAATATGAGAGGATTCTTGTGGGTGCTGCAAATGTAAACATTGTTAGGTGCAGTATTCTGAACCCAGCCACCTTGCTCCCCGACCAAAAGGATATGGAAGGGGGTGTGGATGATGAGCATGATTGCATAGATTTAACAGAATTCAATACCAAGCCACGCCCAGACATAAAAGAAACGCCATTGCCTGTACATGATAAAGAATTATTTGTAGATGGTTCATGTCTAAGGCATGAACAAGGAGGCCCGAGTGCTGTCTATGCGGTAGTCTCCTTCGAGAAAATCGAGGAAGCAGGTTACCTGTATCACAAAGTCTGCACAAGTCGCCGAATTGATTGCTATGATAAAAGCTTGCCAAATTGGGAAAAACCTACGCATAACAGTGTATACTGACAGTCAGTACTGTTACGGGGTTGTGCATGACTTTGGCCAGTTGTGGCTACAGAGGGAGTTCCTGACTTCATCAGGTACCCCTATTCGAAATGGAAAAGTTGTTCAGGACCTTTTAGAGGCAATCCAAAGGAACTGGCAGTGGTAAAATGTGTTGCTCATAAGAAGAGCATGGACACTGTATCACTGGGAAACGATTTTGCTGATCGAGTGGCCCAGTGGTGCGCCAGAGATCGGTATATCGTAAATCCAAAACGAGGGGGTCCAGGAACCAGCTGCCAACTTCAGGTGTTTGAAGAAGTGCCTACATGGGATGAAGTGAAAGAGTGGCAGCAGTCGGCACCTTGGCAAGAAAGAGAGAAGTGGAAGGACGATGGGTGTCGACCAAGACGTGTGGATGGTGTCATTTTGGGCCCAACTGGTATGCCTGTGTTACCTAGACACTTACTTAGCACAATGGCGAGATTGATACATGAAGGATCACACATTGGTAGGGACGCCATGATTCTAGTGTTCCAACAGACTTGGTACAGTAAAAAGTTCAGGAAAGTAGCAGAGTCCCTCTGCCAGAGGTGCCTGTCATGTCAAAAGATGAACCCAGGGAAGAAGACTGTGGTGGAACTGGGGAAAATTGGGAGGGCCGGGGGTCCCTTTGTGAGAATACAGGTTGATTTCATCACCATGCCCCGTTGTGAAGGGAAGCGGTATGTCCTTGTCATGGTCTGTTTATTTTCAAAGTGGGTGGAAGCTTTCCCTACTCCCCAAAATGACGCAAAAACAGTAGCTAAGTGTTTATTGAAAGAACTGATACCTAGGTTCGGGGTTCCAGTCACTATTGAATCAGATCAAGGCTCACATTTTCATAATGAAGTGATCGACGAACTCTGTAAGGCCTTTGGAATTTCACAAAAGCTTCACTGTGCCTACCGTCCAGAGGCTTCTGGAGTAGTGGAACAAATAAATGGAACTATCAAAAACAGACTAGCAAAACTGTGTGATGCATCTAAATTGACCTGGGTGAAGGCCCTGCCTCTGGTCCTGATGGGACTGAGAAGTGTTCCTGATCGCAAGACAGGCCTGAGTCCCCATGAAATCATTATGGGAAGAGTGATGAGACAAGCATGGGTGCCAGGAAGCAAACTGTTGAGTATTACTGATGATTTAGTGCTTGAATACTGCAAGAGATTGGGTGACCAAGTGCGTTCTCTCTCTCGCCAGATCGGAGAAGACACCATCCTCAATCCAACGACTCCTCTCCACAAACTGGTCCCGGGGGACTGGGTGAAGATAAAGAAGCATACTCGGAAGAGCTGCCTGGAGCCAAGGTGGGGAGAGAAACGTCAGGTGATCCTGGTAACTACCACAGCAGTAAAGTGTGCGGGAGTTCCACGCTGGGTACACGCCAGCCACACCCAGAAGGTACCACCAGACGAGGTGCCTGAAGCAGAAGGACGTCCAGCAGAGGACTCTGCAGGAGCCAGACCGGAAGTAGCTGACGACGTACAGCCCAGTACCAGTCGAGCTGCAGAATCAGCAGACGTTGGCCCAAGAATAGTTGAAAACGAACTATCAAGAGTCCAGCCTGCTGAAGGGGTCCAAGACGCTGAGCCAGAAGTAGCTGAAGACGAGCTGCCAAGCATATGGCCAGAAGAGTGGATTCCATTGATTGATCTCACTGAAGATCCCATTCGAACAAGTGAGCGACTTCAGGAAGGTAGAGAGTGGACTAGAGAGGAAAAGCAAGGCACAGGCGAAGAACCTCAGAATCTTGAGATTCACATCAAAACTGAGGAAGGAGAAGGTCAGACAGGGACAGAGCACGTGATTGATACAGAACAAGTGAATGATACAGAGCAAGTGCCCGATACTGAACAGGTGAAGGATACAGAGCAAGTGTTTGATACTCCTCCACTGACTCCTGATATCGGGAAGGGACAGACTAGACATAGGGTAATAGTTCGAGCAGAAGAAAGTCCAGAGATCGAAGTGCTCGAACAGGATCAGATAGAATCAGAAGAACGTGTTCAGGACACAGAGTCAGAGACACTTGGAGAACAAACACATAATTTACCTGAACAAGGCCAGATTAGTAACCAGGCAGAAGAAATAAATGCGAGCCCTGGAATTAGTCAGATAGAAGAAGAAGAAACTGAAGCAGAATTGCCACAAGCTAACGAAAATAAAAGGGCAAGAGAAGGAAACAAAGTCCAAGTACCAACTAAAAGACTTAAGAAAAGAAAGCATCTTGAGCCTAGATTCGTAAAGAAATTAAGACTAAGGATAAAAACGGTAGAAGAGAAACGGGCAGAAGAAAGGAGAAGTGCTCGCATAGCAGAACAACCAGAAGACACTTCCAAAAGAAGGAGTGATCGAATAAAGAGACAAAACAAAAAGTACAAGTCACCTGAATGGACACTTGTGTTGGAAGAACTTGAAGATCTCGATATAACTGACGTGAGCGACGGAGAGCCCGTCCCTGAGTACTCAGACGAAGAGGAAGAAGAGCCACCGTGAATTTGCACAAAGTAAGATACTCGTGTAAAGTCACAAAGAGGGGTCGAAAAACTTCTTCTGAGCCAAAATGTCTGATTCAAGCGTGAATGGTAGACCTAGTCGCAGCGGTTGCAAAACTTGCTGTAAGGTATGTGTCTGTAGTATAGTTGTCCTGATATTACTCTGGATAGGACTAACAATTTTCATTCCCTTTGCTGTAAGCAAAGATACTAATATTGTCCCTACTGAAATTGTAAATACTGACAGTGAGGAGCTGACAACACAGAGTGTAGCTAGACATGAGAGAGCACTGAGACAAACAAAACAAGACTTAGAAGCATCAGATGAGGGAGAACTACATTATCATGGAATTAAAAACAGGACACGCTTAAATGTTTTCGCAAACTTATTAATACACCATGTAGAGACTATGGAAATTGAAGATTGCTATGTC
Source organism: Lissotriton helveticus (assembly GCF_964261635.1). Taxonomy (NCBI): domain Eukaryota; kingdom Metazoa; phylum Chordata; class Amphibia; order Caudata; family Salamandridae; genus Lissotriton; species Lissotriton helveticus. The sequence goes on along the minus strand of NC_136065.1, from coordinate 1,373,565,163 downwards.
TGCATGAAGCTACCTACCTTTGTAGCTGAAGGCGTGACATACCATCACTTGCCGCTGACATACAGAATTTCCTGTAGCATTTTAGCTAGTTTATTTTACAAAAGAGGACCGTTACAGTACTATTACTCTAATAATGACGTGATCTTTTCTGAGCTTCCTATACGTGGGAACTTGAATCCTGTACATACCAAAAGTGACGTGATACGATATATGGGAGATTATTTCCTGACTATTGGTGATATTGACATAGGTGACGCACACAGAGATAACTTGACTTGTTCTTTGCATGAGCAGGAAAAGGTGTTCCTGAACATGGCAGAGAAAAGGAGAATTAAAATACAAAAGAAAGCAAATGACGAAAGTCAGAAAAGACCAAGGTGGGCAGAGAACATGGAAGGCACCTCAACTGGTGGGGCGGGTCCTGCTCTGTTGCTGGATTTTGAAAAGAAAGGCAAGCTATGTCTTCACCGCGAGAAGACTAGCTATTATAATAACATTTTCATTGGTTCCAGTGAATGCGAACATAATTACAAGGTAATTGGAGGTTGGGGTTTCAAAAATGGGTCAGAGCCTGTGTTTCCTGGAATTTATTATATTTGCGGGGACAAGGCTTATTTCAAATTGCCGGATCACTGGTATGGAAGCTGCTATTTTGGCATTGTCTTCCCGAAAATATACCATGTGAATGGAGTTGCTGGAAGCAGTGAAAATACTAATGGCTTAGTGCGTAGTAAAAGAGAAAGTATAGGTGAGATTATGGGTAGTATTTTCAGTGCACTGATACCTGGAGTGGGAGTGGTTCTGAACACTCACAGAATTTGCAAATTGTCCACTATAGTGGATGTGTTGTCGACTGAGACAGCTCATGGATTTCTGCTGGTCAATACCGAAATGGTTGCGATCAGATCAATGGTTTTGCAGAATCGACTTGCTCTTGATACCTTATTGGCGAAAGAGGGCGGAGTCTGCCGGATGTTGAAGGCGCAACATTGTTGCACTTATATTCCGGACAAAAGTGTGCAGCTCAAAAGATATGTGAGAAACATTACTAATTTGGCAAAGGAACTCAGACCACTCGAGGTTGATAGTGCCTGGAAGAGACTGGTAGATGGTCTCTCAAATGTAGGTCATTGGTTCGCTAGCATAGGTAAAGGCTTATTGTTCAAGGTACTGATGCCAATTGGAATTATAGGTCTCATCCTGTTTTTCATATTTGTCTGTTGCAAATGCCGTAAGCACACCAGAAAGCATGAAGTGAATGCAAGAGGGGTGAAACGAAGTGTGGATGAGCTTGAATTGGAAGAAGTGAATAATCAGATCTATAAAAAGGTGAAGAATTCTCACCCTACCAAAACTGAAAGGGAAAAACTGGAGAAATTGCTGGAAGAGATAGAGTTGTACAAAGTATGAAAGAAAGTTGGCATCTGGTTCCACTTAATTTTTGTGATGATAGTAAATATCATCAAAGAGGGGATTGATGAAGCAAAGCTTCGCATATTTTGCGACTTGCTGTATTCATGAACCTCGTCGGTGTGTAACAAGGTAATAAGTGTACGTCTTACTAACGTTTATATTTAGTTTAAGCAAAGTTTATGAAGCTTGCCTATGTGTATTCCTAATGCATTTAATCCATGTCCGTAAAACATGGCCGCCGCTTGTATTTAGTTACTGCGCATGCGTCAGCCACACTCACGTGTCCTGACGTATCTGCAGAATTGGAGGGAAAATAATGCGCATGCGTAATACATAGCTTGTACTGCTCGTGCAGTTCGCTCTTGTTCCTGTGTATGTGTAGCTAACATTTAGACTGCATAAGTATATTTTATGATAATAAGTTGAAAGTACAAAACCAAATGATGTGTTTTCATAATGTTATTTCTATGTATTAATTTGTTTTCGCTTGCTTTCCATGTACCGCGGGGAATGGGGGTCTGTCTATACCGAAAGCCATCTTGGAGGTCCCTTCTGCGCATGTGCGACTTTCCGGGGACCTGACAACCTTGGCTGATGGAACTTAGCCAGCTGGCAGTGATGGGCAAGATGCTCCTGAGAAACTGACCTGCGAACTCGGCTGGACGGAGTCATGTGTTCTTGCTCCGATACATTGTACAATTGTCATTGTATTTCTCCGCAGTTTCTCATGGGAACCCCAATCTCGCTAGGCGGTACCCAGATATGTAAATGAAGCATCCAAATAGTGTGTTATGATTGGTGTGTTACCCAAATCTTACCTTAGGACCAATCGAAATTGGGGATTCTGACATTTTGCAACATTTGAGGGGTGGTACCCTGTCCCAAAACAGTATATCTACCCTGGGTTCACCTAGGGAATTTGTCCGACTTGTCTGGTTTAGCTGACCTGTCACTGACCCATCGTACTCAATAGGTGACTGAAGATACAGAGCGCTGCAGAGCACTCTGTCCGAAATTGACCATAGACTAAGGTTCTACTGAACCTTAAAGTGCTGGCGAAGCACTTTGCTGGGAGTTCGCTGACCCAATCGGGGTCTTGATCGATAGCTGCAGAGAGGGTGGAGCGCAGGCGTTGCTTCCAAACTGCGGGTGCGGTCCTGTCCTGAGCGGTCCTGTCCTGAGGGTTTGCTGTCCTGTCCTGAGGTCCTGTCCTGATTCCTAATCTGAGGGTATCCTGTCCTGTCCTGGGTGTCCATTCTGCACCTGCTGTCCTTTGAGGGGTGTCCTTCCTTGAGGGTTTCCTGTCCTTAACGAACCCGTGGCCAGGGTTTGGTTTCCACACCAGTCTAGGTAAATACTGCTCTAAATTCTTTAAACTTGCACCTTTCTATTTTTCTGTCTTTGCTTTAATAAAGTGACATCTTGCACATGTTGATTTTCCATGCTTTTGCCGCAAACTATTGAATCTTAAAGTCAATTGCATATTTTCTTAAATTGTTCCTATGCTATCCTACCTTTTAGAAATCATATTTTGCATTGCAGTTTGTCATTTTCTGATATGGTCTAGATCAGCCTTACTTAAATTTTCTAAAGAGTTTTTTGAGTTGAATGCATAGCATATTTCCCTTGCCTCTCATATTTGCATTTGAATGATTACCCTGACTTTATGTCTCTATAGTTATGTACTTTTCATTATCTTGGTTATTGATTGCCTTATTCTTGTAAGTTTGATGCTTGATGAAAACGAACTTTAGATAAACATTTTAAAACTTCCAGTTGTCCGTGGTCATTTTACAACAGTACTGAATGTCATTTGAATTTGCATATGCTGCCTTTCCTTTTACAGCTAGGCCCCTGATCCGTTGAGGTCATAGGTACCCGTGTCGGTGGATGGTAAGTCGGGTACTCTGAGTAATAACAGTAGGGAACACACACAAATTGGTAGCAACCCGTGAAGTCGCCTGGTCAATGAATAGTGTGAATTATGTTCATATCTCCTTGCTCATTCCACCCCAACAGGTTAGAACCACCTTTGGCCACAAATATAGCGCTCATGGACGTCTTGTAATCAAAACCAAGTGTAGCTTTGTATTGACAGAATACTTTGACCTTTTTACCACGATTCGCCAAAATCTTAACGTGTTAATCACTTAGACATAGAACATTCAATTTGGCAAATTCAGTTTCACCAATCACTCTGAATGGCAAACCAGAATTGGCAATCACTCTTACTTTAACATGGTTTATAAATAGATGATATTTGTACGATCTCATCACCATGGGGTGATGGTGATAACATCACTATTATACTTTCGTCCACATCGGACATGCCCTCCAGGATGGATTTTACAACTGTGTCATTGCGACCTTTTTGACGTTTCTACGACTAACACACTCCAGCAAAGTTGCCTCTAATTACACAAATTTAAACATACTGCGTTTGCAGCCAGGCAATTCTTCGCACTGCTCATGTGTGCTTTGCTCCCACATCTAAAGCATGATACATCAACACACTCACAGGCAAATTTAACATTACCCGCCCACTGTTTTTACGAGATTTGGCAGAGACAACTTTTACATTCTTAAAAGAATCTGTAAAAAAGTCAAAATAAACTGAGAACAGCAGATAAATATAATGCTGCACTACTAATGTGATATGAAATTGCAAGTGTCTTGCAATGCTTCATTGGAGGTAAGCTGCATATGTCTATCATCCTCATGAGCATTGTATGGCAAAATTAGACTGCAACATAAAAATCAAGCATTGGCAAAGCTATATTTAGTTCTGGTGCTGGTCATCAGCCTTTAGGCTTTGTCAATACTTGTTTTGTCATGTTTTCTCTATAACGTAATTTTTGGGGGAGGTGCCAGGCCTGTGGCAATATTTAAAAATATGGGTAACAGCAAAACAATTTTTGAGTCTCGAAAAGCACACATTGTCATTGTAGCACAAACCACTGGAGGAAACCAGTGTGCAGATGTGCTCCTTTGTGAAAGAGCAGAATGCCAACACTCACTGAAGTTAGCCAATGGCTGAAGTGGACTGACCCGCTGCCCCATGCTTTGGTGGTCAGAAGAAAAATGTAAATTACATTAACAGTCCGATGGATGAAGACTGCTAGATTTTAGCTAAATGAAAAGGTCCAGCCATAATAAAAGGAGGTTAATTTTAAAAAACATAAATATCATGCAGAAATTGCAAATTATCACACACCAATTTATCTGTGGAATAAGACCAAACAAGTCTCAACATGAAATCTCCATTAGACTTCAATATTAGGGGTGGAAACAACTCCAAGTGAAGAAAAACAATTACCAGGAAGGGGAGCCAATCTCATGGGATGCCCCGAGACTAGTCCTCCAACCATTCTTTCTTTCTTGAAACTCCAGCAATCAATCACGCGTCATCCCACGTAACAAAAACAACATGGTCCCCCTTCTGATAGCCCCAATCCAAACTCACATTGAACAAACCAACACACACACACCTACCACCATCATCTTGTTAAAGGCAGCTACAGCGTTGACAGAAAAATAAGAAAAATCAAATACATTTAGACCTTCATTTTATTTAGAATATTTCTGCTGTCTTAGGATAAAAACCAAGAAGAATGATTGGTGAACACTATTGGCAAATTAGGATGTTGAGGGTCTCCTAAACTCTCGTGTGTGCACAGATAATGAGCTACTGTTAAATAGCTTTCCATCAAAGTGTAAGAAAACAAGGTACAATAACTTCTGATGCCAGATGTTGCAGCGCTAATGTGGATGGCTATATAATGAATGCCGTTTCTCCTGAAAGGGGTTTTAGTTAAAAACTAAACAAATCATTTAAATAACTCCGGCTACGGCATGGCACTGCAGGGGTTGCATTGCATCCTTCCTTTTCACTTCTTGGATCCATACGTGATATTTGGTACGTTCCTTAACAATCACTAAAGGATCTTCTTCAGTAGGTGGTATCTCCCCCTACACCAATTTCCTGAGGCCCCCTACTTAGCTCTCTTCGCCTACAACACGTCTCTACCAGACCAGTTGTCTTGAATGCATTGGTCTTTATACTGCTAGGTAGAATCGGAACGTTGTATATTGTGTGGTGTGAATCAACGTCGTGTACATTAAGGAGGCTTGTAAAGGGTTTTCACTTTTCAACATTACCAACCATCAGCGTTCCTCAATAGCGTTCGCCCTTACTTTGAAAATCAATTATATGTCAATATCTCCTTCACCCTCTTCTGCTACAGAGATCCCTGGATAACTGCATCTCTCATGTCATCCCTTATCCCATATAATAACTACCTCATCTCCAGTTCAAAAAGACCCTTCAAAATGATTCCTACCTAATCTGATGGTGCAGACCTGCCTTCCTCACTCTAAATGGATTACGGTCCTTAGTAACCTTACAACATACTTCATCCACTTCACTTAATGAAACGTCTTCAAACCTCAATAAAGAACGATAGGCTGACCGCTATAATTAAAAAGTTTGGAAGCTCGAACGGGACCCACTTCGGTCTGAGAAGGATAATCGTACCAATTACATTTAAGACCTGTAACTGAGTTGCCAGTCTAAAACATGAGCTCCTTTTTAGACTCAAGAGCTGAGTATAACGGGACCGACTGTTCAATACTTACACGGACCATCCGTGAAAATTCAGAACGCGTCCGCTGATGATCTTTTAACGGATGTCATTTGGCTTTAATGTGGGCACTTCCGGATCGGGAAACAACCAATCCCACTTCTGGACATATTCTGGGAGTGGTATGGAAGTGGGCGGTACACTTAATTGTATTATGTGACCGAGGATTGGACCACCGAGAACACCTCCGCAAATCCTGGTACGCCACACAAAATTCAGAAGTCCTCATTGGCGGATGTCCGCACGTGCCTTTGTTCGAGCCGTCCTTCTTTAGGGCGAATTGGGTGTGGCCGGAGGTCCAGGTCCACCCGGGGGAAGAGAGCGTTAGGGTGGATGAGGCAGCTTAGACCTGCTGTCAGACTGCTGTCAGACTGACTAGACAGGCTTCATTTCTTGTGGGCGTCACCCATGTACGTGATATGTGCATGTCGCATATTTCATGACATTCACACATCCGAGGGGCTTCGATGCTGCTGCATTTGTACTGGAAACAACGCATATTATTCATACTTCTTGTCTTTTCAATATTTGTAATGAAAAGTAATCTTTTCTGCATGAAATCATACATGCCAACGTTTTAGGATAGGTAGGCGGGCGATTTAAAATAAAAAATCGAGAGAATGACAATTCCCCATTGACTTTTGTTGTAGAAAATGCAATTTCAGGCGGGAGACAGCTAAAATAAAGCAATTTTAGGCATGAAAAATCGGTAGTCTTCCGCCTGAATCGGGTCTATTGGCATGTATGTGAAATATATTAATTACAGAAGCCTATTTTGCCCTATTTTCTATCCTTCCAATAAATGTAATCATACAATAGAAAAACAAGTGGTTAGTATTTGAATCCTATTTAGAAAATTTGCAAACAAAATAGTCTTCGATCTTTTAATTTTGACTGGTGGTGGACCAGGAGTTATATTAAAGAAGAGCCAAGAGCATACATCATAAAGTCAATCGGTGTCAATCAATCAATCAGGGGAATTGTAAGCGCGCTACTCGCCCATGAGGGTCTCAAGGCGCACGGGGGGAGGGGGGTGTCAGCAGTGAAGTTCAGCAGAAGAGCCAGGTCTTGAGAGTCTACCTGAAAGTGGGTGCTCGTTCCAGGTCTTGGTTGCGATGTAAGAGAATGATCTTCCTCCTGCTTTGGCTCAGTGGATGCATGGGATATTGGTGAGGACGAGGTTGGCTGATAGGAGGTTTCTTTTGGGTACGTGGAGGGTGACTGTTGTTGATTGGGGTCCGGTGTTGTATAGGCATTTGTAGGCGTGGGTGAGAATCTTGAAAGTGACTCTCTTCTCAACGGGGAGCCAGTGCAGCTTTCGTAGGTGTTGGCTGATGTGCTTGTGTCGAGGGTAGCCGACGACGAGTCTGGCGGCGGGGTTCTGTATCGTCTGGAGTTTGACGAGTAGAGACTTGTTAATGCCGACATAGAGGGCTTTCCGTAGTCCAGCCTGCTGGTGAAGAGTGAGTGGGTGACTGTCTTCCTTGACTCGGGGGCGGGGGTCCATTTGAAGTCTTACAGAGGATGCGGAGGGTGTTGAAACAGCTGGAGGCGACGCTGTTGACTTGTCGGTTCATGGAGAGGGATGAGTCGAGTACAATGGCGAGGTTTCTGGCATGGTCCGTGGGGGTCAGTGGGCTGCCGAGGGTGGTGGTCCACCAGGTGTTGTCCCATGCTGATGGGGTGGTTCAGAGGACTTCTGTCTTCTCAGTGTTGCGCTTTAGGCAGCTGTTGGTCATCCAGGCTGCGACGTCCTGCATTCCTTCCTGGAAGTTGAGCCTGGTGGTGGCGGGGTCCTTGGCGAGGGAGAGGATGACCTGGGTGTCGTCGGCGTAGGATACAATGCTGAGGCCGTGTTGTCGGACGAATGCGGTGAGGGGGGCCATGTAGATGTTGAAGAGGGTTGGGCTGAGTGTTGACCCCTGTGGGACTCCGCAGTTGATTTCCGTGGGTTCGGAGAGGAAGGACGGCAGCCTGATCCTCTGGCTTCTGCTGGTGAGGAATGACTGGATCCAGTCGAGGGCGGTCATTTTATGCTGGCGTCGTGTAGTCTGGCTATGAGTGTGCAATGGGAGATGGTGTTGAATGCTGCTGATAGGACGAGTAGAATCAGCAGCGGTGTTGCCTTGGTCGAGGAGGGTGGGGATGTCGTCTGTGGTGGCGAGTAGGGCGGTCTCGGTGCTGTGGCTGCTTCGAAATCTGGATTGAGATAGTTCTTGAGGTCTGTGGGATTAGCTGAGGGTTTCTTGAGCAGGGGCCTGACTTCTGTGCATTTCCAGTCGTCTGGGAAGGTGCCTGTCTCAAAAGTGGTTTTCATGGTGCATTGTAGTTCGGGTGCGATTGCGGTGGCGGCTCTGTGGTAGATGTCGGTGAGGGCCCCTGAGTGGATGCCTTTCATGGTCGAGGCGGTCTCTTCGGTCATGGTCGTTGTCCAGGTGGAGATATTGGGCTGGCTGGTGTGGCCAGAGGCTGGGCTGGCTGCGGATTCGGGCATATGGTCGATAAAGTTGTTGTAGATGTTTTTGATCTTCAGGTGGAAGTAGGATCCAAGCTTTTCGCAGAGGTCTAGACAGAACATATAGACAGGCGTGCACAGCAGTAGAGGGTGTATGCAAAAGATAGATGATGAAGGACAAAGAGGTAGAGACACTGATTTCATGAGAACAACCTGTTAAAACAGTGCAACACACATCATTTAAGTGCTTTGTGGACATCCAAATTTGTTACATCAACAAGCTCGATCTCACTAATGGATCTATGTATGCTCCCACAGCCCAACTAGCCTAGACATGCCATTTAGCTCCTCTCAAATATAGCATCTACATATTTTTCTTATACACAGGATTTTTTTCTTCATACTTCTTTATTGATTTCAAACACAAAAACAACATCCCCTTGAGGACTGTGATAGTTCAGGACCATCAGACGACGGCGACCAGCCCAACATGGGCGCCGACGTTCAACAACTCGGAAGTGGAGGAGGTGGTCTAGCTGACGCTCTACGTCGGGTGGACGGGCCAGGTGAAAAAGATTGGTGGGAGGCGAGAACGGGGTCAGAGGTGATCGAGCGGAGTTCAGGAGGAGGATCGGTGACCACGCGACCGGACCCCGAGGAAGAGTGGAGAGCGAACAAAGGGAGTCAAGCAGAGGAGGAGGACGACGTCTGGAGCGGAGCCGGGAAGAAAACGTCGGACAAACTCCGAGAAGGAGAAGACTGATACCGCTCAGAGAGCACTGCCCACAAGACTGCTGCTTTCCCTGAGTACGTGGAGGCTGGGTCTTCCATCACCATGCCCCAGGAGGGTTGTGGGATCAGGCAAGTCCCAAACGCATGCACTTTTACTGTCAAAGGGTTGTGGGCACGTTTAAAGGGCACCAGGGAATGAGCACCAATATCCTTACACTAGGCACTGAGGTACTGGGTTTTTCAGAACCGGTACCAAACCGGTAACCCAGCGGTGCCAGGGTACACCCAAAGACCTCGGGTTCTTTCCTGATTCAGACCACAGCAACTCAGAGTCTTCTAGGTGAAGTCAAGGATCGATTTTATTGGCTGCAACCAAGAAACAAGCGTCCTAGAAGTACAACACACGGGATGTATATTCTCAGGAGACTGCTCAAACTTACAAAGTCAGGCTTCTCTTTTTATACAAAATATTGTGCTTTAGGCAAACATTCTTCGAATTTACAGTACACTATTCACATTCTTTGTTACAAAGGAAAAGCAGAGTCATGATGACATGTCCATATTTCACTTCGTCCAGCCCACAACAAATCACCCGGCAAGGCCCAACATTTCATCAGATATCGGTGGACCCCCAATAAAAATGGGCACCTCCCCATCATAAAGCAAGTGAGAGAAAAGAGCAGGGACAGGTGTGAGCAAGATTCGGCAGGGTGTGTGCGATGAAATGGGTTTATGGCCTGTTGTGCCTTGATGCTATCTCATTCGGCCACTGGGAGAGGAACTGACCAAACAGGTTCGGCCTGGGGCAATGGTTCCAACTTGCCCAGGTCACAGGAAAGTCAATTTACGTGTCCTTTGGGATCGAATTTAGCTGTATCATAAGCCTATGTAAAGGGCAACTCACAAAATGGCTGCCGTATACAAAATGGAAGCCAAGGGTTCAGAACTAGAATGATGATTTCGAGGTGAAATCGTCACTGGAATATGACGAAAATGCTTGTACATAGTGTACTCGTCATTTTCGGTCTTTTAATACTAAATTCGTCATGTTACGAAGAAGTTTTATTCTCAAGTCCAGAATTTTCAGAACCACAGCACCCACAACGTTAGGGCTCTGGTGGTGGTGCACTTTTCCCTTCCCCTTTCTCTACTGAAGTTTACAACAGTAGGCTGAGTCTTTTTTTTCTTTTCTTGGTTTTTTCCGTTTGCTGGGTCAACGCTCACCTGACACTCCGGGAAGAAGCCAGAAGCACAGAGACCGGAAGAGCCAAGGAAAAGGACCCAACTTAGCCAAAACCCCCCCAGAGACTTATACACATACGTAATATATGGAGTATATGCTGATAACATACCCCTTAGTGCAATAAAAGAAGGAGGAGGAAAAAGCAACTTTGTGTGTCTGAACTGCATAAAAAGAGGGGTGGGAGATCCGGGTCGGGGCCCCATGACCATAGGACCCACACCCTTCGTCCATATATACTACATGAATGCCCACAATCTCTGTATAAAGCTTGTCTCTAATTTCCTTATTATATTTGAGGTGTGATGGCTATAGTATCTTGTAATACAAAATAGGAGTTAACTGCTCAACTATGAAAACTTAACAGTTCCTGCTGCCTATAACTTATTACAGTTGAGTTCTAACTTAACAGTTCCTGCTGCCAGACCCACCGGCTAGGGCAAGAGGCAGGTCACAGGGTATAATTACACCTGAAGTTTAAACAAGGGACAGTAGATCTGGATAAGGGTAACTAATGTACAAGAAAGATCTTAACTGATAAGACTGCGGATGGGCATTTTATTTCAATTAATCGCATTAGCAAAAAATGAGGCATGAAAGAAAAATATCCCGAAATGCTCATGCAACAGGAAAGTTACCCAGTCCACAGCCCATTTTCTGCTTTTTTTGTAGGTTATATCTTTCAGGCAAAGAAGAGAAGGAAATCTCTTGCCCATTTGGATGAATTGGTCTAAGAAGAATAAAGTAATTTATTATCAGGAAGTGGTTGCAAATTACTGCAAATTATTGTATGTTAACATTATCTGTCTGACTTTCATGGATATGGTATTTAAACATTACTTCTCGTGGTTAGTGCCAGTTTTTAACAATGTGTATATTTTTTCACAGTTTCTGGCATGTCCTAACTTGTATTATAGAATAAAACAAATCTTTTTTTCTTTTCTAGATTTGTTTTCTACACCTTATACACAAAATAAAAAAGAAAAGTTGTGTAGTACACCTTATACACATCAGGAAAAATTATGCATTCTTTGTACATTAGTGTTCTGCACATTGTTTTATATCGAAAAATGTAATAAGAGATCATTGCACATCTTAGATTTAAATATTGTCTTACATTTATTAATTTTGATATGTAATGTACAAATTATTTTAAAGTTTTACATTTTTATGTATTCAAAAGAAATCTGAATAAAGTTTATTTTGACTTTGACTTTTGACAGTGGATCTGGCTTTCCTTCTAATATATATTTTTTAAAATGGAAATAGAGCACCAGAAAGATATTTGTACCTGCATGTTTATTTTTTTCATGCTGTAGGTCATTACAGGAAAGAGAAAATCTCCAAGTTTCTTCACAGTCTGAGCCACATAATTGTTTTAATCTGATGTGCACTAAACTGATTCTAATATCCTTTCTGTAACATTACTAGCTGCTTTTTGGTGTGTTTAATTTCCAAGTACAGATTCTGCTTTTATTCTTCATGTCTGAAATGAAAATGAAAGAGAAAGACAAAGGATTTAAGTAGTCTGTGGCATGGATTATGGTGTGGCCAGGTATTATAAGGAATAATACACCCTCTGCTGTCCATAAAAAGGTTATTGTCAGTCACCTCAGATTTCCATGGCCTAACTAAGAAACTCTACATTCGATTTCATTCCTGTATATCATCCCTGATTAAGTGTTTTAGAAGGGACAGAATGTTGTCCCTTGGAGAGAGGCTATTTAGTGTTGCTCCAGGTGGGGTAGTTCGGTCAGTGAATCTCTCTTTGTTGGATTTAGGTGCAGAATGTTTGTTGCAGTCCACCTCAATGTTCTAAACAATGAGATTCACTCCTTATCAGTAAGTAAGTAAAATATATTGGATTTGATTAATTAAAATCATTACAACAGGATTTATATGTATATTAAAAGTAATGAATGGTCATAACAATCTTGTTCCATTTGATTAATAAATGTAAAAAAACCTGACGAAATAAAAAAAGTAGTTAAGAATTTGCTAAATGTTTTTAAAAAACAATTTGTAGAAATTACGCGTAGCAGCAAAGTTGTAATATGTTTTTTGTGTTTAGGCAGTTTCTTAATGCCTTATTACAAAGTGTCTGTTTGTTGGCAAGCCTGATATATTTTATTTAAGTTTGCCACTCATGCTTGGCTGCCAGGCAGCAACATAGAAGAGGAGCTCATTACTCATATTTATAGTCGCAGAGACTACACCTTAGGTTTGTGAATAATTCAAAGGACCAGGATCATCTAAATTCTTTTAGTGGGAAAAGCATAAATCTCTTTCAAAGTAGTTTTTGTCATGCTGATGTATATGTTTCAATATATAATATTAGACATGCAGATAGTTGTAGAACTCCATGATTAAAATTGAAAATGTATGCTTTGCCAGCTTCATGTTATCTTCAGTACAGCTTATCATTATTGTTTGTGTTTTAATTGCCGCTTTGAAAGCCAAACTTGTTGGTTTATTTTCATGTATATTTTCTCTGACGGAGCCAATTTTGATAGCTTGGATTGCCTCCAACAGATACCAGAACCATTGGTTGCTAGTGGCTTTTCCTTCTTCTACAATTGAGCCAATAACTTGTTTCAAACTACCTCTCTTAGCATTACTAATGAGAAGATAGTACTCTAGAAAAACGCCCTTGCATGCCAAATCGTACCTGAGTAAGAAAAGCTCCAGGCGTAGGTAAGGTCGTCTTTGGAAAGTGAATACGTTTATTATATGTGTTACTCTGAATCAAGTCCAAAGTAGGTGCAATGCAATCAGGATAACCTTGGTGCCCATAGGTAAATTCAGGCAGTCGTTTCATTCATTAGTCGGCAGAATCAAAGAAATTGAAATTCATACTCACCCATTTCCTTTTCTTATATTCAGTTTCCCATGTGGACCCTTTCCTCCAGCCACCCCTCTTAACACCAGCATCTTGACCCCAAAAGAAAACAACACTGTTGGTGCCAAAATCTAGGGAACTTCATTTTACACTATATACTCATTGAGGGGGCACATATGGTCCGGTCTACAGCAATGGGAAAGTACTTGTATTTGGTATTGTTTCATGTGTCATACATATGTGTACATGTAACACTTATATGGTTAAAATATACACACCTGCATCGACACATATAAAAAAATATTCCCTGCAGTCAGATACACCACCACTGGCTCAGCTCTGACATCATAATAAGCGAGCGGGAGACCGCCGCGGCGACGGTATGGCAGTAAGGCAGCCAAACTCATAATCGGGCCTAAAATCAGCTTTTAGCAATGAGCTATGTATTCCATTAGGACTTTAGGCTTTAGCTGATATCCACTGCTTTGGGGCAGATTTAGTGCTTTGTGTGTTAATTAGCTGACAAAATTCTGTATTCTGTCTGCTATGGGTGATATTGAACTCCATTTGGACAACTGACGAGAGAATCCTCTTGTTTTCACAAGTGTAACTGGCATCATGGTACATTTGATGAATGTGTAATTGCCATTCAACAACAGTTATTCCTTTTTCAGGTTGAAGATTATGAAAGTCATCCAGTCTGTTGATGAAGATCCACAACTTCCTTTTATAATTTAAAAATTTGGCATTGATTTTCATAGTACTTCCTTCTTTCCTCCCATATTTTCTTCCTATAACCTGTATGCAAGCTTTCAAATTGATGTCCATAACTTGAAACTGTGTTCTTTTTGTTGTTTTTGAGTTTTAATTTCCTAAACTCAACTTTTAATTGTTTCAGTTCAGGTGTAAACTATTGTTCTCAGTACTTGGGATGTGCTAATGGTGCTCGGTTTAATGTTACCAAAGGCCATCATTGCCTGGAGTGTATTTATCGCTACTGGCCATAATAGTAATAGGTGGGGTACAGTATTTGTTGTTAAAATATATCCTTTAATTTTTGGATAACTTCGACTGCTTCTACTTTTACAAATTTTCAGTGTCCGGCATGTTCCATATTCCTCTGTTAGGTTTCTCAGGACTTGCATTTACCCCTATGAGTGATAGTTGTTCGGAACGTATAATTATTCAGCACCGGTTATAAAAACGGGTTGATGGTCACTGTCAAATCTTTCTAAGATTGAGATGTCCATGCGTATTGAAATAGGCCCATGTAATCAAGCCATGCCCGTCTTCCATGCGAGCGGTGAGTGATGTTTCCTGCTGTGCTGAATTTTCTAAATTGTTTGAGGGGAACTAACTGAATGCTGTTAAAAAAACTGTCTACACATTTTTCCAGTGGGTCTTGCTTTATCGACTGAGACCGCATTTTAACATGATTTAAAGTGCATTGCAGTGGATTTTGGCTCTCACTCATAAATATCAAGTTGAAATCACCTAGGACAGCCGGTTCATGCTATAGAGAAAATTATTTTTTCCAATTCTTCAAAGAACTTTTCGACTGTTGCTTTTTCTTCCTTATTTTGGATATTTTAGTTAAACATTAATTGAATTGAGTACTTTTTGTTGTTAATGCTTAAGTTATGAAAATACACCATGCAAAAGAATGCATTCAAGTTGTACTGGTGTTATTTTAGCTTTCACAAATGATGACATATATGTAGCTAAACGACCCTGTGGTCTGCCATGGTTACTGCTTGTGATTCTAGGCATTAAGAATTCCGGGTAAAAATTTGCATGGCTTGACCTCTGACTCAAAGTCTCCTGAAGACTAATAATGTCCCACAGTATTAAGAATGCAAGGCTATCTGAATTCTGTAGCAATCTGTGGTGGCCAGCAACATTCTAGGATAGCATTGTAAAAGGTTTAGAGGCTGAGGCCAGTGTTTACTTTGGGAGTTCTGTATGAATGTTAGGGACACTAACATGTTGGTTCCCAAGGCTGACGGTGCCCAATTCCAATCTGCCACATTTCCCTTGTTACCTAAGGGGTGAGTGTGACGGAGTTAACATTTGTTTTTCCTTAAGATCTAACCGTCAGAATAATGCTGGTATGAGATAACAAGGAGAGTATATTACTTGTGTTTGTAATATCCTCTCTTCCTCTGATTTATATTCTGGTAGAAAGATTAGCATAGTGTCCAGTTTGGCAAATGCTTAGAGTGTGGGGTTGCTATATTTGATCCATGGATTGCTCGGTGAACTCTGTTATTATTTGCTGTCTCCTTAGAAGTAAGTGACTCTGGGGTAATGGACATGGAGCTACAAGAGTGAATTTCAGGAATAGAGTTTACAGAAGCCTTTTCTGAGTCCATTGTTGGTTCTACTGTTGGATCTATTTTGTTGGAAGATTTTTAACAACAGGTGCTGAAATCAGTTTCTTGGGCCCCTAATGCGCAGAGGTATTTATCAATTGAGAGGACAGACACAAAGGATATTTTATTTATTGGTGTGTTTGGTAATGCTATGGGCATCTCTGTCTGAGGCTCTAACTGCTGTTTGGGATTGCCAGTACAAGTCTTGGTGTGTCGGCTTTGCTCGTCTCATGATGTGGTTTCTATTTTCTTCTCCCATTGTTTACTTACAAAGATAGAGTAGATGTTGTTGTTACTCAAAGTGGTATCCCTTAGCTCTAATGCCTTTTTAAATAAGTGTGATCGTGGGGGAAAGACAGGCAGGATAAACAGGCGTGGAGGCCGTATTAAGTGAGAAATGTTTATTGAGTTTGTACAGATGAGAATGAAAATGGGA
Source organism: Lissotriton helveticus (assembly GCF_964261635.1). NCBI lineage: Eukaryota > Metazoa > Chordata > Amphibia > Caudata > Salamandridae > Lissotriton > Lissotriton helveticus. The sequence continues at coordinate 1,373,549,036 of NC_136065.1, read as the reverse complement.
AACACAACAGTCCAAGCTTCTGTTCTTCTTTGGGGACTTCCTGTTCGGGTGGTGTGGCTCCGTCTCTTCTCTCTCTGGCCAAGACTCCGGGTAGTCCGTGGAGGGCATATGGGAGAGAAAGAAAGGGAGTCGTTAGTCCTGTCGGACGGTCCAAGCTGAGTACCGTACACCGAAACCCGGATATGTGACTGAAAACGAGTCGTGGGGGTTTGAGGAACGGGTAAGCGGGACGATAGAGAGGGAAGGGAATTCAGCAAGAGAAGAAGATAGAGGCGTCGCCTGGTGCTAACCGTGCTCGAGTCTTTTTAGGGCGGGTGCGGGACGGTTTATCAGGTAGGGTAGTGAGGGTCAGGGTGTGCTATATACTATATACAGTGGGCAGTGAGGGTCTCCGCTAAGTGAACGATCTCTATACAAGTCTAGTGCTCTCCTCCCGCCTTTCTAGTGCTTTACAGTATTACCCCTGGGTATGTGTACTCATCGACTCCGCCGTAGCTCTCCTGAGCTACGGCCGCTCCCCAGCCACCTCCGTGGGACACCACCACTCCTCGCTCCACACTTCTTCTCCGCCTTCGGTCTCTTCTCGGCGATCTCCGTCTCCAGCTCTCGAGAACTCCTGCCACTCCGACTCTCCGCCTGCTGTTCTCTCTCTCTCGGGTTCGCGGCTTCCTCGTTTCAAGTCCCAGAGGGTTGGACTTCTGGGGTATCCTGGGGTCTCTTCCGGTTTTCCTCTGCGGGCTATTGGTTCCTGGAATGACAGAGGACAAGGGGGCGGGGTTCCTGTTACTACGGACGATTCTGAGTCCGAGTCCGCCCTCAGGGAATGGCGATGTTGCGAGGCAGGTAAGGGGGCCATATCACGTCCCTTTCCCCTAGCTGTCTTTCTTGTACGGGAGGATGAGATGGGATAGCGGGACAGAAAATCCACGTTTCCTTGGTCTGTCCCCTTTCTGTGGAAAGTCCGGAATCTATAGGGCTGCAATGCTAGGAACCAACAAAGGACCCTGTCGTTGTGTCCTTTGTTGCGAGCCATCCATTCCAGAGGGGCATGGTCCGTAAAGAGGGTGAACTCACGTCCCTCTAGATAGTAGCGAAGGCTTTCTATGGCCCACTTGATGGCTAGGGCCTCCTTCTCTATCACGGCATAGTTTTTTTTCCGCGTGGGAATAGCTTCCGACTAAGATACAAGATCTGCCTCTCATCTCCTTTACTGTCCAATTGGGAGAGAACAGCTCCTAAACCCTGATCAGAGGCGTCAGTCTGAAGCACAAATGGTTGGTCATAGTCGGGGCTAGCCAGTACGGGTTTAGAGGTAAGGGAGGATTTGAGGTCCTCAAAGGCTTGCCACAGCAGGGTTGTGGGGGATTTCAGAATGTCTTCAGTCTTTACTGACTTTCGCAGGTGGTCGGTGAGAGGTGCTGCTCTTTGGGAGAATTTTGGAATAAACCTACGGTAATATCCTAAAAGACCTAGGAAGGCTTGGAGGTCTTTTCGGGATCTTGGGAAGGAAAGGGCTTGTATAGCAATGATTTTGTTGTTCTGAGGACGTATAACCCCTTCTCCCAGGAGGAACCCCAAATACTTTACCGTTTGGGCGGCCAGAGTGCTTTTGGCCGGATTAAAGGTAAAGTGGAAAGCCCCTAAGGAATGCACGACCTGGTACATATGGGTAAGGTGCTCTTCCCACGTATCACTGTATATAATGATGTCGTCCAGGTAGGCCCCAGAATAGGGAGCGTGAGGTCGGAGGACATGATTCATGGCCCTTTGGAATGTTGCTGGTGCCCCATGGAGTCCAAAGGGCAAAACCTTAAAGTGGAACAAACCCTCTGGGGTAGAGAAAGCGGTCTTCTTTTTATCTTGTTCTCGCAAGGGGATCTGCCAATAACCCTTACAGAGGTCGAGAGTGGAGATGAATTTGGCTTTTCCTATTCGTTCTATCATCTCGTCGACATGAGGAAGTGGATATGAGTCAAAGGAAGAGATCTTGTTAACCTTGCGAAAGTCTATACCGAATCGGATCGAGCCATCGGGTTTTGGGACCAATACTATCGGGGAATTTCAATCACTGGAGGATGGCTCAATGTTTCCGTGATGAAGCATCTGCTCAATTTCCTTTTTTATGACTGGTCTCTGGGCTTCCAGTATCCGGTATGGCCGGAGTGGCACAGTCTTTCCGGGTTCTGTCTGGATAGCATGTTCTACGATGCTGGTATGTCCTGGCTGGTCAGAGAAAACATGCTGTAGGGGTAGAAGGGTTTCTCGTAGACCGAGTCTTTGTGCCTCAGTTAGTTCAGGGTCAAAACAGGGGACATATTTCGGCGACAGGGTTTCTCCTAAGCATACTGGACGAGGCCCCTCCCATTTCTTGAGGTGGTTAACGTGGTATATCTGTGACGTGCCTCGGTTACGATCCAATGCTAGTCTGTATGTAACCGGAGTCACTTGCTGGAGGATGGTATATGGACCCTGCCATTGACCTAGGAGCTTCTGGTCGGAGGGCATCATTAGCAGTACCAGATCGCCTACGGAAAAACCTCTGGGTTTGGTGCCCTTATCGTATTGTTTCTTTTGTGTGGCTTGGGCTGTCTCTAGATTCTGTCTCACAATGTCCCTTATTTGACCCAGATGGGTCTTGAGGTTATCCACATACTCTGGGAGAGGGCGGGTTCGGTCTGGTTCGGCCTCCCAGGCTTCTTTAGCCATATCCAGCAGTGTACGGGAGAATGTCCATAGAGGAGCTCAAAAGGGGAATAGCCTGTGCTGCTCTGTACTTTGCATATGATTGCAAAGAGGGCTAGGGGTAGCATCTCTTCCCACCGTTTAGACTCTAGGGCCAGCAGTTTTTTGAGGGTGGTTTTTAGTGTGGCGTTATACCGCTCTACCAACCCGTCCGTTTGCGGGTGGTAGGCGGAGGTACGGATCTGCTTGATCCCTAGTTGAGTACAGACCTGTCGCATGAGGGCCGAAACAAAGGGAGTCCCTTGATCTGTTAGGATCTCTCTAGGGAACCTGACACGCGTGAATATAGAAATCATGGCTTTGGCTACATTTTGCGAGGTAGGGTGGCGGAAAGCCACTGCCTCCGGAAAACAGGTAGCATAATCGACGAGCACCAGAGCGTACCGGCACCCGCTCCATGATGGTAATAACGGCCCAATGATGTCCATGCCTCCCCGGCAAGGGTACCTTTGGGGGTCGATACCTACTATTACGTTGGCACACCGGGCATTCGCGGCAGTAGGTCTGCACCTGTTGGTATACCCCAGGCCAATAAAACTTATCCACTATGGCCTGTTCCGTTTTCTCATTACTAAAATGTCCTCCCAACAAATGGCTGTGAGCCAAGAATAATACCTTAGCGCGGAAGGGGCCGGGAATCAATAGCTGGGTTTGTTGTCCGCTTTTTCTGTATAGGAGGCTGTTTTTCTTAAAGAAATAGGGACCTACTTGTAAGGGGTCTTCTTGCTCTAGAGTTTTCCCCCAAGCCTATTGTAGAACAGGATCTTCCCTCTGGCAGGCCCGGAATTCACGATCCGTTTCCCACGGATGGTCTTCAGTCCTAACTGGGCAGGCGGTTACGTATTGTTGTTTCTCTTTCTTTTTTTGATTGCGGGACTTCCTTTCCTTGGAGGAGTGTTCGGGGGAATGGCTGTCTCGGGAAAAGGGTGCATCGGTCTACCATTTAGACAGGGTGTTGGTTGAATCTTTCAGGAGAGTAGGGAGGCCTGGATAGTCGCTTCCCAGAATGACGTGTTATGGTAGCCGGGGAATAAGGCCTACAGTCAGCTCGGTCCCTGTGTCCGACGGATGTTGTATTCTGACCTTCGTGGTGGGATAGTGCTTAGTGTCCCCGTGAACACATTGTATGGCGACAGTACCAGTAAGGGTGTCGACTGGTATGCCAGAGTTTTGTGGCCGGATCACACTGTCTACAACCCGTGTCAGCCTCTGTTGTCCATTAACGGTTACCTCGCACCGGTAGGGAGGTGGAAGCATGTTAGGATCACCACACACATAGTTTCTTGCGAGGCCCACCTCCATGGGCTCGTCTCTTTGGGGGCACATCCGGGCGATGTGTCCATAGACCCCGCAATTGTAGCACTGCGGCCCTGGATTAGGGGGTCTGACGATAATAGGCGTTGGTAACAAAGGAGGTGGCTCGGGTTTCTGGGGGACAGGGCCCCGATGGAGTCGGTGGCCAGTTGAGTTGCCCAGTCTACATGGGTGTTCATCTCTTCCCTTCTGGACTTCTTGGGCCAGGGTATATGCACTTGCAATGTCAACAGCTGAGGCGAGCGTGAGGTGGGCATGTTGCCGAACCCCCCTGAGTGGAAGGATGTAGGGAGGCGAGAAACTGCTCCAAATATATCTTTGCCAGTATCTCCTCTTTTGTGGGTGTGGAGGGGTGGAGCCATCGGTCCGCTAAGTCTCTGATACGAAATGATAGCGCCCTAGGCGTTTCTTGGGGTCCTTCTCGGGCTTGTCTTAGCAGTATCCGGAAGGTTTCATCATCAATACCTAATCTTTCAAGGATACAGCGTTTGATGTCCTCATAGGGGGTGGTTCCTTGCACGTTCGCCTGTTGATATGCTGACTGGAGCTCACCAGTCAACAGGGGTCCCAGATACTGACCCCAGCGGTCAGCCGGCCAGGAGGCGGCTTGAGCCATTCGCTCAAAGTTCGTGAAAAAATAGTCCGGATCCTCTCCGGACACATATGTTTGTAACACTACGGAGGGGAGGGAAGAAACGGGTCTGCTTTGCCCCATGGCATCCGATAGCATACCCAGAGCCTGTTCATGCGATACCCCTTGGCCCTTGATAACGTCCTGTAGTTGTCCCCGATCCTCTTCTGCAGTCTTAAGGAACCGTTCCATTACGCGTCCCAGTTGTTCTTGGGTGTCCGCCATCTGTTTAAGGGCAGCCTCCATGCTTCCGGCAGATCCCACTTCTGACACCACTTGTGATCGTGGGGGAAGGGCAGGCCAGATAAACAGGCGTGGAGGCCGTATTAAGGTAAAAATGTTTATTGAGTTTGTACAGATGAGAATGAAAATGGGAAACGCAACAGTCCAAGCTTCTGTTCTTTTTTGGGGACTTCCTGTTCGGGTGGTGTGGCTCCGTCTCTTCTCTCTCTGGCCAAGACTCCAGGTAGTTCGTGGAGGGCGTATGGGAGAGAAAGAAAGGACGGTCCAAGCTGAGTACCGTACACCGAAACCTGGATATGTGACTGATATAAGAAAACAAGTCGTGAGGGTTTGAGGAACGGGTAAGCGGGACGATAGAGAGTGGAGGGAATTCAGCAAGAGAAGAAGATAGAGGCGTCGCCTGGTGCTAACCGTGCTCGAGTCTTTTTAGGGCGGGTGCGGGACGGTTTATCAGGTAGGGTAGTGAGGGTCAGGGCGTGCTATATACTATATACAGTGGGCAGTGAGGGTCTCCGCTAAGTGAACGATCTCTATACAGGTCTAGTGCTCTCCTCCAGCCTTTCTAGTGCTTTACAGTATTACCCCCGGGTATGTGTACTCACCGACTCCGCCGTAGCTCTCCTGAGCTACGGCCGCTCCCCAGCCACCTCCGTGGGACACCACCACTCCTCGCTCCACACTTCTTCTCCGCGATCTGAGTCTCCAGCTCTCGAGAACTCCTGCCACACCCGACTCTCCGCCTGCTGTTTTCTCTCTCTCTGGTTCGCGGCTTCCTCTTTTCAAGTCCCGGAGGGTTGGACTTCCGGGGTATCCTGGGGTCTCTTCCGGTTTTCCTCTGCAGGCTATTGGTTCCTGGAATGACAGAGGACAAGGGGGCGGGGTTCCTGTTACTACAGACGATTCTGAGTCCGAGTCCGCCCTCAGGGAATGGCGATGTTGCGAGGCAGGTAAGGGGGCCATATCACAATAAGGTTTTTGTTTTAAGCTTTGTTTCTTTAGTTTCTTCTTTTCTCTCCTACTTGAGGGTTTGGAAGATGAGATTGTGTTATTAATCAGTTGTGATTGATTCATCAGCTATGGAATCATCGCTTGTGTTTAGAGGGTGAATGTGTTGACTATCTTGTTCCAGTTGCTCGGTTGCCAAAGGCTTACTGCTTCCTCGCTCTGATACTATAACTAAATTTGTGTCCACTCTAGTTGTCCTCCCTGCTACCGTAGCGGTGGTTTTAGACCGTGCACAAAGCATTCAGAGGCATGAGATTTTCACTAAGCGGTTTCAGTATTTCTGGTAGTTTATTGACTATGGGTATACTTGCACACGTGCTGTTTTAAATGGTGGTGGACACTGAAACTGAAACAGTCTTAGGCTGTTTATTATTAAGTTTGCTGTCCAGCTGGACAGTACAGATAGTGAGCTATTGTAGTACATCAACGTGTAGTTCTAGCTTGTGTGATTGCCAGTTTAGTACCTTGATTGCGGTTGCTAGTGGCAAAGTGATTGAGCAGAATATACTGGTGCTGGTAATGATCAAATTGTCTGCTGAATCATCATGAAGTAACAAGGGGTTAGTTGTGAGCAATTCATCTAATTGATGGACGTTTGATTTATCCAAAACAAAATCTCCAGAGTTATTTTGACTAATGGTATTCTTCGGTTTAGAGACACCTTGTCTGTGTGATGGGGGAGAAGAAGGTATTTCTATAATTGACAAATTCAGGCTAGCTTTCGCACTATGATACATTTGAGCAGTGGTTTTGATGCATGACCCTGTGGTGAGGTTAGACTGAGGTGACCTTTTACTCACGGATATTAGATTGAAAGAATGTTTATCCTACAGGCCTACACAGGTATACTCATGGATATGTCTCCTGCAATGCAGGCTTTCTAAGTCCAAGTCTCACTCGCCCTGCACACTCCTTGCCAGCTCGGGCTTCCAGAGAGGGAGGACACAGTGGCACAGAGCTGGAACTTGTTCTGCATGATGAAGTGCCATCAGTGAACTAACCATGATTAATGTAATATAATTCCTCTACCAACTCTACTGTCAGAACGCAAAAACAAATCGCAAAGGTGCACCACTTAATAACAAGACAAGATAGACAAATAAGAAAATAACTGGTCCGTGTTCACAGAGTTTTTTCTATTAGTCTCTTCTCTTATTCACAATATTCTTTTTTTTTTTTTAAAACACAGCCGACCCGTTTCGTCCAGTAATGGACTTCTTCAGGGCTGCAAATTTAACAAACATATATACATACATAATAATATATATATAAAGATGATACAAACACAGACTTATATAATCACAATAATAAGTACAAAATATGTAACTGTTAAGACAGAACTGGTATGTACATAACTTATATCACAATGACTAACCACATAATAACTAAATCAACAAGACATGAAAACTTGACTGACATCTTTTTTTCAAACATGTACCTTACTTTACATCTATATACAACACTACAAGAGATATACCATTCCATATGTACAATAAATATATACGAGAAAGAAGGTAGAAGAGAGCACATGACACTGAAAAGTATGGAGAAAGAGCTTGAGAAGAGTATGTGAGGTAACGTGATTTTTCCTCCTCATCAACTGTACAAGAAATCAAAGAAGTAAATATGGTGATAATAGCAGACACAGTGTCGCCTGGAGTAAATAACCAACCAAATAATCCATTCCCAAAGTAAAGAGAGAAAGAGTTATGCCTAAGTGGCACATAGAGGAGAAACTAAATCTATCAACCATGTATCATCAAAGGTACCCACCATAAAGGCAAGAAACCGGGCACTCCTGAGGGATGTCAACGTCTGAGTATCCGCAGTGGGTACGTTTTACAAGAAGGATTTACACAAACTCGTCTCAGCAGGAACTGTACCAAAAAAGAGATATATGATATAACCATATGACCTCACCGATGGAGACTATCTAGCTGTACCACCTAACAGTATACAGTGACTTACTAAATGTAACAGAGATAGGTATTTCTCTTTAAAGGAGAAAGAGAATCCAAGGTATGATAACACCTGTATGAACCATTCCAGGGGTCTCACCATGATAAGGTGGGCCGGGAGTAATGGGGCAATCACCCGATCCAGCCTGTAGAAAAAATCAAAGGCTATATGTCAAGTCAACAGGTTTGATGTGTGAGACAATAATAATAACCATAGCCCCTAATGTCCCTATGGTGAAAAGACACAATAGTAGTTAATATCAATCTAAAAAGGTATGCAGGAAAGTTCACCTTGATTCCCAAACACTTGCCATAGATTGTTCCATCAGAGAGTCTAACAAACCGCGTTATCAAACAAATATATCCCCACACAGTAGCCCACAGGAAGGCACATTTTGTACAGCATGTTTTAACAATAATATAAGTAAGGGATCAGGTAAAAGACAATGCATCCAGCCTATCCTACGGATACCAACAAGGTCGGTGCGTGATATAATAACTCGATCTAATACCCCACAACACGGTTGTGCCCGGTTGTGGTGCGAAAGGCCCATCAAGCATATAGATATCAAGATTAAAGTCATCAGTGTACCCAGATGGTATCACATATTTATATGTAAACAGACCCCTATGGGAGTAGGCTCGGACGGTTTTGGGGGGGGGGTCAAGTGAAGAAGGTTAAGCCACTCCCCTCTTCGGGACATCAATGCCTTAAATGCGGGATGTGCTACGCAATATGACCCCATATGACATGGCCTCTGTGTGATTACACGGTCAAATAACCTAACTACTAAAGGTCCTAGAGCAATATGCCACCTTACCTTGATCCGGCTGGGATCCGACCCAAAGCACCTCCTGCAGAGCGAAGACGGTATGGAGTATATCCCTACACTGCCTCGTTTATATAGCCTGTGATGGCATCTTAAAGCGGGACAGACAGGAAGTTGCGTCAAGAAACAAAAATGATGTTGAATGTAGCCGCCATCTTAGAATGGTAAATACACAATAAAGGCTTTGTGGAACGATTATCCGACAGATTGTTATACTTCCATGCTACACAAGCGAAGCGCGCAGATATACCAATATTTGTGGTCCAAATAGAAATATATATACATATATAATTATATGACACTATTTAGTAGGCGTCTTCAGCAAAGAAAAATGATCATGTATATGTAGGTATTATAGACGGAGTGGAGTTAGTATATCTAGTGAGCCGCCGTCATGTGCCGGTACTCGATATAAGACATCCTTACAAGTCAAGAAAATCTCCCTCACAGATCATCTTGGTAACTCGAGATATCTCGTTTCCGTTTTCCAATGAAATGTGCTAGCCAGAGTGTTCAATGCGCCAGCCATTTTGAAACTAACAAATATTCGCCTGACAGACCCACTGTCTCCAAGTAGGTGTGGATCCACACACCTCTCTAATGTACACAGCGGGTTACGCAGCTAGTTTGCACAAGTATGGCATCTGTGGTAAGCCTATTCATTATGCCAAAAGTATGACGGTATGATTATCAGAGGATATACCAATGTGTACATATAATTACCAGGTGTACACACTAACACTCCACATGCTAATGCCAAAGGTTGTGAGTCACACCGAGTAAGTTTTGATACAGTATTCGAAAGCTGCCAGTAAGTAGTTTAATGTGATAAAAACAATAAATCCACGTTTTTTTTGATAAACACATGTTTATTCATTTTACAAAAGGAATGCACTGCCAATCTGCACCGTATTGCAATAATCGAGGATTGCAATCACAATTTCTCGATACCCAACGTACAGACATTAATAAGACAAAAATGAGATGGAAACAGTCAAACCCCTCACAGTTAGACCCCCCCCAACCATTTCCCCCAAATTTTGCGATATTTCTTGGGGCAACCACGTGCTACATACATAACTTTCTCCTGTGTGGCGCACCAGTCCACCCCATTCCGCACACGTCCCACACTTGGGGGTCCAGGGCATTTCCAGGAGGCCGCAATGTCTCTTTTAGCTACCACCATAGCTGTAGTAAAGAACAGTTTTTCGTTGTGTGACCAGTCCAGCCCATCAGTGATGCCCAGGATCGTGTGCTTAGGGTCGTGTGGAACCCCCACCCTAGAACATCAGAGAGTTCTTCTTCAATGCCCTTCCAAAATCCCACCAAGAGGGGAGAGGCCCAAACCATGTGGAGGAAGTCAGCGGGGTCATTTCCACACCTGGTACAGGCTGAGGACGGACTAAGCCCTGCGCGATTAAGACGTACAGGGGTGAGATATGCGGCATGCAGCTAATAGAGCTGCACCAAGCGCAGTCTAGCGGAGGCAGTGACCGTTCTAGGGGCCATAAGGGCATCACGCCAGCCTTCTTTCTTCAAGGGGCCCACCCAGTCCTCCCATTGCGTCCGCAGTCAGTCCAAGGAAGTCAGGGTATTGTTAATAAGTGTACGGTAAATGCGGGAAATGCCACCTTTCCCCAGGTCCCCAAACATAATCTAGGCTTCAGGCATGCTATGATCTGGCAACCGCGTGCCTTTTTTTGAGGTGTGAGCATAGGGCATGTCGTAGCTGGAGGTAGCGAAAGAATTGCTAGTGGTGCAGTGAGTACCTGGTTTGGAGATCTTCGAAGGAGCGCATATGATCCCCCACCCAAACGTCCCCAAGCTGCGTGATGCCTATGAGGTCCCAAGCTTCGAAGCCCTGAAGCCCGGTCACTTCCTTGAGCCAGGTTCCGTGCCACAAGGGTGTACATTGGGTCAGTGTGTGTGTCCAGTTGGTGTGTCCGTCAGGCCAGTAACACAGAGCGCGTCACCTCTGGAAGATGGGAAGGAATCGGGGTCCCATATAGAAAGGATTGGATTCTGGCTTGGCCCAGGTCCCCTAATTCAAGCCTATAGGCTGGATCTGACCACCCCCGTTGAACCAGTCATGTATGGAAAGAAGTCAAGACCACATGGTGACATCAACCATGGTTCACACAGTGTATGAGTGAACTAGTCCACACAAGAGGTATCTCAATATCATGAGAAATTATGCGAATGAATCCACGGTGCATGAGTTAAGACACAGCATGCGAAAGAATGTTTATCCTACAGGCCTACACAGGCATACTCATGGATAGGTACAAGTCTCACTCGCCCTGCATACTCCTTGCCAGCCCGGGCTTCCAGGGAGGGAGGACACAGTGGCACAGAGCTGGAATTTGTTCTGCATGATGAAGTGCCATCAGCAAACTAACTGTGATTAATGTAATATAATTCCTCTACCAACTCTACTGTCAGAATGCATCTGCTGCCAGTCGATTGCCAGTCAGTGGTGGAGGCGTCCAGTGTGCCTAACCAGTTCCTTTAGGGACCAGGTGAGGCCTGAGAATGGAGATTGCACTTCAACTAGCTTGCCTGTCTCGCCTCCTTCTTGCGCTCTGCCCTGGTTTCATTGGTTACCCAGATACTGGATTTCCTGGTCTCCTGATAATGGACGACAGATGCCTGCTGCACATAGAAGGTGAATGCAAAACAACAGTTGATGGACAGAATGCAGAACAATGTCATACATTCACCCCAGTACAGAGATCCGGGCCTAAATCCATCTTTTTTTTGCACTCCACACCACCCCAGTTCAGACATGGCCATATGCAAATCAGCCTTGACCCTGTGCCTTATGGGAACATTCCAGCCCGAACTGCCAAACCATGTCTTTCCTGGACCGGAATCAAGCATCCTAGGACCGGTTTCTGGCTATCAGCCGTCTTCAGCCAGGATAGCTTGACTCCAGTGGTGTGGAGAGCATGGGACTCACGTCTGAGCATACCCATCCCGCTCAGGGTGACAAATGCAAAACAACAGTTGATGGACAGAATGCAGAACAATGTCATACATTCACCCCAGTACAGAGATACCTCTTTTATATCTCTTTTATATATATATATATATATATATATATATATATATATATATATGTTTCCCAATGTGCCTGAAGCTATTTCGGGAGGCACACGACAGTCCTCCTCCCCTCTGGGCTTCACGTGCAGTGCGCCTTCCCACCTGGCATTTCTCTAGCCCAACGCGTTTCTGGGAATTTCACCCGTCGTCAGGGGCTTTGCAACCAAGAAGCACTCGTATGTACACCATATTTACGGATGAACCAATTAGTACAGGTCCCTTGGTGGGCGTGTGTAGTCCAGCTTCATACCAAGATTCTTGAGACTTGTAGTCCGTTTAAGTGCAATATCCAATTAAGTCGAGTGTCTTTAGGAATTGAATGCATCGTTAAACTGCCTATAGTAGGCT